>NC_138126.1:99157501-100390226 GCF_964188305.1 Podarcis bocagei
AACATGCTCCTGCCTGTAATTCTGAAGGAAATGTGTTGCTCTCCATTTAAAGTCTCCAGAAAAGAGGATTTCTCCACCCAGCATTGCTCCCGGAGCTCTTTTCCAGTCCCAGCTCCTCCCTGCCTATGATGGTGGCTCCCTCAACCTTTTGCCGGTGATGAGCAACGCCGTAGTATAAGTGACAGTTTGAGAGCACCGCTCTTCTCCAGCACTTGCTGCCTGGCTGATGATAGCAAGGATCCCTGTGAGTTTCCGCATCGAATTGCTGCTGTCCTTTGATGGCCCCTGGGCTTTGAGCAGCACGTCCTGCTGCTGCTCTATCCCAAAGACACGCTTCCCCTTTGGGAAGAGCCGCCAGGAAAGCTGCCTGTTTGCTAAGGCTCATGTGCCTTGCTTGTCGGTTTGCTTCGTGACACCTAGAGAGAGGCTAACAGGTTTCCCTCCTCCAGATTTTGTTTGCTTTCTCATCTTAGCCACAAGTAGTTCTCTGGATTCATTGAGGGCTCCTTTCCCCCTCTCCGTGTGTGTCAGTTTGTACAGCACAGGCCTGCAAGCAGGTTTTCAAAGGCTGGAAAGGGAATTGAACAGCCTGGAAGGTGCACCTGCAACAGCTGTTTTGTGGAGCTGTTGAAAGACCTGCACAAAACACAATTCAAGCAAGGCTGCTTATTTTCCTTTACTGTATTTATATCTGCTGACCTACTCCACTCATGGGCTGATCTCACAAGCATCTTGACCCTTGCATCTTCTTAATACTTTTTTGGGGTGGGGGAATAGGGGTTTCTTAAGTTGAGAGCAGGGATAGGAACCTGCGGCTCTCAGGACGTGGTTGGACTTTAACTCCCATCAGTCTCAGCCAGGTGCTGCTTTCTTTACGAGAATTATCATCTCTGCAATGACATCTGCTGTGATTACTTGGGCTCTATATTTGGTAGGATTCAGTTTTTGCAACTGGGGTGTCGTTCTGCTGTGCTTCCCTCTCTCTTATTTTTAATACACAGTTTCGGGCTTTGCATGTCTGGATTCATAAAAAACCAGGACTAGAAAAGGTGGTGGGAAAGTAATGTCCCTACCACTAGATCACACAAGCAGAGGAATACACAAATACCGTGAGCAGATAGGTTGCACCGGGCCAGGAGATGAATTCAAGAGGAATCATAGAATCATAGAGTTGGAAGAGACCACAAGGGCCATCGAGTCCAACCCCCTGCCAAGCAGGAAACACCATCAGAGCACTCCTGACATATGGTTGTCAAGTCTCTGCTTAAACACCTCCAAAGAAGGAGACTCCACCACACTCCTTGGCAGCAAATTCCACTGTCGAACAGCTCTTACTGTCAGGAAGTTCTTCCTAATGTTTAGGTGGAATCTTCTTTCTTGTAGTTTGGATCCATTGCTCCGTGTCCGCTTCTCTGGAGCAGCAGAAAACAACCTTTCTCCCTCCTCTATGTGACATCCTTTTATATATTTGAACATGGCTATCATATCACCCCTTAACCTCCTCTTCTCCAGGCTAAACATGCCCAGCTCCCTTCGCCGTTCCTCATAAGGCATCGTTTCTAGGCCTTTGACCATTTTGGTTGCCCTCCTCTGGACACGTTCCAGTTTGTCAGTGTCCTTCTTGAACTGTGGTGCCCAGAACTGGACACAGTACTCCAGGTGAGGTCTGACCAGAGCAGAATACAGTGGCACTATTACTTCCCTTGATCTAGATGCTATACTCCTATTGATGCAGCCCAGAATTGCATTGGCTTTTTTAGCTGCCGCGTCACACTGTTGGCTCATATCAAGTTTGTGGTCAACCAAGACTCCTAGATCCTTTTCACATGTACTGCTCTCAAACCAGGTGTCGCCCATCTTGTATTTGTGCCTCTCATTTTTTTTGCCCAAGTGCAATACTTTACATTTCTCCCTGTTAAAATTCATCTTGTTTGTTTTTGCCCAGTTCTCTAATCTGTCAAGGTCGTTTTGAAGTGTGATCCTGTCCTCTGGGGTGTTAGCCACCCCTCCCAGTTTGGTGTCATCTGCAAATTTGATCAGGATGCCCTTGAGTCCATCATCCAAGTCGTTGATAAAGATGTTGAATAAGACCGGGCCCAAGACAGAACCCTGTGGCACCCCACTAGTCACTCTTCTCCAGGATGAAGAGGAACCATTGATGAGCACCCTTTGGGTTCGGTCAGTCAGCCAGTTACAAATCCACTGAGTGGTAGCATAGTCAAGACCACATTTTACCAGCTTCTTTACAAGAATATCACGGGGCACCTTGTCAAATGCCTTGCTGAAATCAAGGTAGGCTACATCCACTGCATTCCCTTCATCTACCAGGCTTGTAATTCTGTCAAAAAACGAGATCAGGTTAGTCTGACATGACTTATTTTTCAGAAATCCATGCTGACTATTGGTGATCACAGCATTCCTTTCTAGGTGCTCACAGACTGTTTGCTTAATGATCTGCTCCAGAATCTTCCCTGGTATTGATGTCAGGAGGAGAAAAGAGTCCCATTGTGCAAGCAGAAGTTGTGCAAGCAAATCCCACTCCAGCTCCATGTTTGAGGGTGGTCTCTGTCAAAGTGTTTTCTGCCACTCCCACTCCCCATATCTGTGGGACTCTCAGCAGACTTATATTCCAGCTGCTAGTTGTGGGCAGCAGTGGTGCGCATCTGCACCAGACCTCTACAAACTGCCCACCATTTTAATTACCCATGAATCTCACAATGTAGCTTCACTCCAGGGCATTGTGGGAAATAATAAATTAAAATAGCAGCAAGTATTGTAATTTCCCACAATGTCCTGGAGTGATTGGGCCTGCAAGCTGTCCACCATTTCAGTAACTGTAAGTAGTTAAACCACAGTGAATTAAATAGATAAACAAATAAAATAGAATGTCAGTCAGCTTGCACAATCAGCCTGATGATAACAATAACAATTTAATTATTGCAGCCCATGCATATGACTGGGTTATCCCAGCTACTCTAGGCAGCTACAAACAAAGTATAAAAGAAAACACCAGAATATCAAACCTTAAAAGCTTCCCAAAACAATGGGTGTCTGGAGGGGTGCCTGTGCTTTTTTGGGGGGGGGGGGGCTCCTGTTATTTCTTGTGCCTCTTTCCCAGCAACTGCTATTTGCTATCCTTTTAACCCAGCTAAACCCTTTTCCTGCTCTCCTACAGCTAAGCTTTGGCCCCTTCTCCAGAAGCCATTCCTGGTGGCTGGTACTCATGCAGTCAGTTTGCTAGAGCTGTCCAGCTCCAGTGGCAGAAATCCAAGCTAAATGGCGCCGGACGATATTTGTGCCCATAAAACCTGGATCAGCATTTTGGCCCTTGATGGTTCAGCCACCTGCATCCTGTAGCCTTTTTATGAATTGACTGGAGCAGTGTTCTATTTTCATTACGCTCCCCGCTGCAGCCCCTCAGCACAGAAGGAAAGGCTGATTAAGAAAAGTGACACGAGATGCTGTCACCTTTCCCGTTTCAAGGTCCTCCGCCGCCGGTTGTTTTTAGAGAACACAACCTAATCGCACATGTGAAAAAGCCCCTCTCAGATTCTCTGTGTGCAGGCTTTTGGTTTCTTTTGTCTCACTCTGTGTGTGTGCGTGAGCCAGCCTCATTTATTACATCAGTAGCTTGGGTGGCACTTTAGAGGATCTCATGAAACCGATTCTCCCCCTAAAAGTTTACGGGGCCATTCCAGACTGAAATAAATCGGTGGCGGATCAGACAAGACAGAGAAAAATAGAACGCAAATGAGATGCAATTGCATATTATAACTTGCATGGTGATAGTGAGCAGGAAGAACAAGGGCAGATGAATGTTGGAAGGGCCAGGGGGGGGAAAGGGCTGCTTTCTACCCATTCAGCAAAAGTGAAGTGGTAAAGCTTTTTCTAGAGATTGTATCATTTCGGGATGCAGGTGGCCAGCTGCATCTTTAAGGACCCCATCCATCTAAATAGGCAAACAGCTCCCAGCACTTATAACACCAGGGAGTTGAAAACCTGCTGAAAGAGTGGGCAACCTTTCCCAGGCTGAGAGCCACATCCCTGAGCACCCTTCTGGGGGATTGCACACAAGTTGTGGGTGTAGCCAGGGCGTAAAAATGTTTGGTGCAACAAACATAAATGTTACCTTTGTTCAGTAGGCTAGTTTTTACACTACTTCTCTATCCTCCATCCAGGCGTGCAGGAAGCATGTTCAGAGTTCAAGTCAAGCAAAAACACTCAAGGAGGCACAGAGGAAACCTGGAAACAAATCCCTACCTTCTGTGCTGTTGCACTCACATCCCACTTCCTGTAGGCTTCTGGTTTTGTCACTGTGAGAACAGGAGAAGGGGCACTGGCTAGCAGGCTTTATGCTCTTAACTTTCCCCTTGTGGTTGCTGGAAATGCCCACTTTGGGAGCAATCCCTCGGCAGGTACCAAGTCAAATTTCCTCCAAGATCAGCCTGCCTCTTCTCTATGCTGCTGCTGCTGCAGCTGATGAGTGTTGTCATAAGTCTGATGGATACCTAGTTCCACCATGCTCTCCAGGGATGGGGGAAGTGGGGGGAGGGTCACTCCTCAAGTTTAATAAAACATAGTGTTTTCAAGGGGAAAAAATGACAAAGTCATTTGCTATGTCTAATGCACAGCTGAAATGGAACTCCGATGAAATGGCTAGAGGCAGCCGCTGGGCCTGATAAAAGGAAGGTGAGGGGGTTGGACAGGGATTATGTCCAGGCTCACAGGAAAAGGACAGTCCAGACTTTATTCAGAGGTGGACTTTGGGCAACTGACCTTACTTGTCTCACATTTCATTTCATTCAGTTGTTGTTCCAGATTAACGGGACTTCACCCAGCACTGGTAGGTGTACTGCCCTCTGCATATCCTAATTTTCTCACTTGCAAGAACCTGGTTCAAATAATAACTATTTATTTCATTTATGAATTACTTTCTACGAGGCATCTTGGAGTGGTTTCAGCATACAATAAAATCACATGTAAAACAGTTGCCTATAATGAAAAACTATTAAAGCAATTACATATCTATAAAAAAATGGAGGCGCAAGTCCAACATTCATCAGGATGTAGTTCAACTATGATGTCTACTCCCTTATTTCCAAACCTCCCCTTCCATCATCTGTAGCAAAGACCAAATTGAGGGTATACCGTGCCCTGAGTGTTGGACCGATGACAACTTGAGACAGGACCGTGGTCGTCATGGAGACCACAAAGGCCCAAGCCAGGACACTAGAGAAATCCTCAGTATGGATAGTGAAATCACCCAGAGCTATCATTCTAGGTTCCTCCAACATTATACTACAGCTCAGTCAGAGAAGCTGCTGGGCAGGAGGGGGGGGGGTTGAGACTTTAGCTGTCTCAGGAACAGGGGCCAACGGAAACAACCAAAGCACACTGCTGGTCAAGTACAGTCCCATTATGCTGTGGCTGTTCAAATTGTGTTTTTATTTAGTTCCTCTACTGCACAAAACGTAGAACAGGCTTCCTCAACCTCGGCCCTCCAGATGTTTTTGATCCCTAGCTAGCAGGACCAGTGGTCAGGGATGATGGGAATTGTAGTCTCAAAACATCTGGAGGGCCGAGGTTGAGGAAGCCTGGCATAGAACATAGAAACATGAACAAAGGAGGTTTTCCTGCCTTGAGGAGGAGGGAGCGGGAGACAAGGATAAGGACAAGAATGTAGCAAATACACAGTCTCATCCCAAGACATCCTGATGCCCAAGGAGGAACTGCAAATGTGTGTGTGTGTGTGTGTGTGTGTGTGTGTGTGTGTGTACACACACACACACACACACACACACACACACACAGCGCCAAGGGGCATAGTATTCAAGACTGGCCAAGGCTTTGTTTTTTGGTGCCCAAGGCAAAAGAATCTCACAAGTATCTTTCCCTTAAAGCGAAAATACAACAATAACAAATTAAATAGCCAAAATAAATTCTGCCCTTCCATGACAACCCAAAATAAGCTCTGGAGGTGGCCACCTCACTTTGCCTAATGGTAGAGCTGGACCTGTGAATGCGGCCACATAGTTATTCTTACTATGGTGTGCATAATGAGAAAAGAGATTTCTAACGCCTAGTAAATGCAGGTCCAATCAGCCCCTGTGAGCAGAAGCCGAAATAACAATCGACAAAGATTCCTATTGTAAAAACCTCTTATGCCGCCCAGCTTGTGATTGCTGCTCAGCTAAGTTACAGCTGGGAATTTTGGAATCTGCTGCCCTTTGAATGACTGATTTCTCGACTGTTAGAGCAGATGCATAGAAGATGCTTCTTTACATTGGCTCTGCTAATCCTTGGGGTAGAATTTCCATGGATATTCTAGGAGTCCAGGTGGAACAGGGCTTAGGCCACAATTAAAGGCTAGCATCTTGGCTGGCATAAACTGGTGCAACTTCCTTGAAACCCAATCTAAAAAATACAGATGCCAAATTTTCCATACAGTTGCCTGTTTACTGCTGCTCCCCGCCACACACACACCCAGCTCTTTCCTCACCTTAGCAGGCAAGTGCTCTCTGGGGAGCTTTTCTAACATAGAAGATGAGTAAGTTATCACACGAAATCCCTGAAAAGAGCTTCAAGCATTCCAACATCCTATTTTCCTGTTGGGTCTCTTCAGTACAGAACCATAGGATTCCTTGGAAGATTATCAAAGGCTCCACAATTAGCAGGTGGAAAACCTTCCCACCTATCTTCTTTGGAAATATACCACCATTGGGAAATCTTGGACATGCTTTATTTATTAAATTTGTGCCCTAGGCTTCGAGAGGGCAGCAACCAAACATGTAGCAAAACAACAGCTTGTATCCAACGTTGCCCTAAGTAACTGCCCTGTCAGTGCAAGGAATTTCCACTTGCACATTGGAACTGACTCCCTGCACCCCCATGCAACTCCTCAATCTGTTCTAGGGCTCCACCCCAAAAAAACCTGGACAATATTTGGGAAGGGTGCAGGGGGAGTACAGACGGGGGAAAGTCCTGTTGCACAAGCATAACTCCTTGTGCTGACAGGACGATTACTTAGCACAACATTGGAAAAAAGCCAACACAATTAAAAAGGAAGCACTCTCAGTCCATGGAGGGCATCAAGAAGCCCCAAATGTCCTTGTGAGCATCCCATATGAGCTGTGGGTAGCATAGGACCCTCCCCAGGAGCCACAGGGTTCCATATTGATTCAGACAGGGGAAGGTCTCCGCAGGCAGAGGATTTGAAAATCACTGCCCTAAGTACCCATCAATGTCCTTTGCCAATGTGTATATTAGGAAATTTCTACCTGGAATCTGCGTTATGAGTATCAACATGCTAAGATTATCCATGTTTCCTTAAATGTATGTGCTTGCCAATTGCTGCTTCTCACCATGGGTACATGCAGTGAAAATCCCATACATACGACTGGCAAATGTGTATGATCTATAAACAGGTTTCCTGCACATCCTGACATGGAAGGGCTTTCCAGGTACGGATTTTGTAATGTGTTAAAGCAAGCAGTGTTTGCTTGCCGGTGATTGTGGATGCGCAGCGCTCTCTGCTTCCAAGTAAGTGCAAAATGTGCAATTTGGGGCTCTGTGTGTTTAATTGTACCCTGGCTTTGGTTATTCAAACCTGGGGGTTGGAAGGGGGGGGCAACAGAAATGAAAATCTATAGCCCTTTATGACAGGAAGCCAGAATTCTGCTTTAAAAGGAACAAAAGCAATAATGACAGAAAGCAAACCCAACTGCACATCTCTATTCAGTAGTAAGTTTTGTTGAGCTGAATAAATTTTCCCCACGGATAAGTGTGCAGAGTGGGAATGGGAAACCACGACACACCAAATGTTAGACTGCAGCTCCCATAATTCCTGATCGGAGGCCAAACTGGCTGGGACTGATGGGGTTTGAAGTCCAAACGTCTGAAGGGAAGAAACCATGTTGGGCAAGGCTTGTGGTTCTTGTAAACTACAAGAAAGAAGATTCCACCTAAACATTAGGAAGAACTTCCTGACAGTAAGAGCTGTTCGACAGTGGAATTTGCTGCCAAGGAGTGTGGTGGAGTCTCCTTCTTTGGAGGTCTTTAAGCAGAGGCTTGACAACCATATGTCAGGAGTGCTCTGATGGTGTTTCCTGCTTGGCAGGGGGTTGGACTCGATGGCCCTTGTGGTCTCTTCCAACCAGTGGCGTAGCGTGGGTTGTCAGCACCCGGGGCAAGGCAAGTAATTTGCGCCCCCTAACCCGTGGATTTGCGCCCCCTAACCCTAACCCCCAGATGTTGCGCCCGGTGCGGCCGGCCCCCCTGCACCCCCCACGCTACGCCACTGGTAGGCGGGCAGAGCCATCAGGTCTTATCTGCGATGCCTGCATTGCGGGGTTGGGCTGGATGACCTTGCGGGGTCCCTTCGCCCTGGGGTCCGCTTCCCATCACCAGATGCGCGAAGGGTCCATTGGCAACAGCACTGGTTGCCTCCTCCCTTCATCTTTTACCTTAAGGCTGGAGATGATTTTCGCCTCTTGGGGGACGGAGGGGTGAATGGCGACCAGCAGCCCCTGGTAAGCGCTGCCCTTCAGCGTCGCGGCGGTGACCCCCCCTCCGAGGAGCTGCAGGAGGGCGAGACCCACGCTCAGCCCCAGCAGCCCCACGGGGCCGGCCCCCGCATCGCTTTTTCTGGCCATCCTTTTCTGGAGGAGCACGTCGGAAGTCCTCAGCGCTTCCCTCGCAAGACAACGACGCGCGGCAGGTTTTGTTGCAGCTGCGCGCAACGATCTGGAGATTGCAAAAACGAGGCGCGTCGTACGGCTGCTCCTCCTGCGAGCAGTGAGTGGAGCGCAGCCGCAGCGGCGGCGGGGGGCGCGCGCGCGCTAGGGCGCAAGGCTGGCGGCAGCGGCGGCGGGGCGCCCGGCCGAGGAAGGAACTTGTCCCTTCCCTCTGGACTCGCGCCCCCCGCAGATGTTGCGCCCGGTGCGGCTGGCACCCCTGGCACCCCCCACGCTACGCCACTGCTTCCAACTCTATGATTCTATGATTCTAAGGCTGAGAGAGAGAGAGAGAGAGAGAAGAAGAAGAAGAAGAGTTTGGATTTGATATCCCGCCTTTCACTCCCCTTCAGGAGTCTCAAAGCGGCTAACAATCTCCTTTCCCTTCCTCCCCCACAACAAACACTCTGTGAGGTGAGTGGGGCTGAGAGACTTCAAAGAAGTGTGACTGGCCCAAGGTCACCCAGCAGCTGCATGTGGAGGAGCGGAGACGCGAACCCGGTTACCCAGATTACGTGACTACCGCTCTTAACCACTACACCACACTGTAGTGAGAGAGAGAGAGAGAGAGAGAGAGAGAGAGAGAGAGAGAGAGAGAGAGCGAGCTGTCTTACTCTTTACTTATCCCTGTCCATAGGATCATGACATTGGGGTGTGGGGAATCACCCACTGAATTTTTTAGCAGAAACCCGTTCCTGGGCCTACATCTGTAGCCAGCTGCTAAATAAAGCTACAGACCAATGTACTGTTTTGCACGAGTATTTATGTTGGCTTTTGTAAATGAGGCCAATTATAGTGAAAACAACTTTTTAAAAAGATAAAGCTGTGCAGTTTCACATATTAATCCATCTGTGGCCCTGAGGCTAATGCAACAAACTGTCCAAGTCCAGAAGTCTCAGTGACTTTTAATTAGCAGTGCCATACGTGGAACATTTGCAGAACTAGCCTTCCTTTGATTGTTGATTAAAAGCCCAACTCTGCAAATGTTTCTACATCTGTAGGGGGAAGTCTTTTTAAAAAGAAAGAAAGAAAGATTTCAAGCAGCTTTTTTCCATCCTGGCCATGTTGTCTCATGCTGATGGGAGTTGTAGTAGGAAGGCCCCAGGTTGGGGAAGCTGTTCCAGAAGGTTCAGAACTGAGCACCTGCCCAGGATCAGCAGATAGGGAGGTAAATAGCTCATGATTAGTCAGGGTTTATAAATGCACATTAAGAAGAAATTCTTTATCTGTTCTTTCTAGTTAAATCCCACATTTTGCTCCAAAGAGCTCAAGGTGGCATATACAGATTTCCCCTTCTGCACAACAACCCTGTGAGGAAGCTTAGACTGAGAGAAGGTGACTGGCCCAAGGTCTGCCAGCGAGCTTCATGGCTGAGTGGGCTCTGAGCCCCTGCTCTCCCACAAATGGGGAAAGTGTGACACACACACCCAGATGCTGCTAGATTAAAACTCCCATCCTCCTTGACCACTGGCCATGCCGAGAGGAGGCTGATGCGAACCGAGTCCAAAAAAACGCATGGCGGGTTGCAGGAATTGCTCCTTTTAGCACACGTGTGTTGTCACTGTCATTCTAAAGCCGTGGTGTATGAGGAGATCATTGGAGAGCTGCTGGTCAGCCAGGCAGAGAAACGCAAAGCCTCTGCCCCAAGGTGCTGGAGCCACTGAGGAGATTGATAGCATAAGTGAAATGTGTACAATGTAAGCGCTCCGACTCAGAAAACAAATGGCCTGCCACGCATTCCTTGGTGCTGAACGTTTAGCCAGCTTTGGCAAAGCTTTGTGGAAAACAGTGGCGCCACAAAAGGGTCACAGGCTGCCAGCTCTGCAGGTGAGGGGTGGCATAACTGGGCTCCTGAGCCCCACAGGGGTGCTGCAGAAAGCATGTACAATGGTACCTTGGGTTACATACGCTTCAGGTTACATACGCTTCAGGTTACAGACTCTGCTAACCCAAGAAATAATACCTTGGGTTAAGAACTTTGCTTCAGGATGAGAACAGACATTGTGCTCCGGCGGTGCGGCGGCAGCAGGAGGCCCCATTAGCTAAAGTTGTGCTTCAGGTTAAGAACAGTTTTAGGTTAAGAACAGACCTCCGGAACGAATTAAGTACTTAACCTGAGGTATCACTGTAGTTGGTCAAGGGTGCTGTGGACTCAAAAAGGTTGAAATCCTCTGCAATAAACAAACAAGCAGAGTGAAGCCTACCTGAGTATTTCATGGCTGCTTGACTACTACCAGCTTGTGTGGAAAGTGAGTCAGTCGTAAGTAAAGCAGGGGATGCTACTATTTCTGATTCTGGCGTGTTAGACTTGCTAAAAAAACATGTCTTCCAGACAGAGCAATAATGTGTGTTGCTGCTTGAGCTAGTTATGAGCTGGTTGCTGTCTGGCTTCTTTGTAATATTTTCTCTCTCCCCAGGGTTTAACTGAGGTGGCTGTAAATGGCCTATCACCAGCCCATCACTAGTTCCCTTAGTGTAGGCTGTTAGCAGCCAGTCATTTGGGTTACTAATAGACAACTGGCTGAGTCAGGCCAAATGTGTAAGCAGTGCTCTCTCTCTCTTGAGAAATCCACCATCAAGATTCGGCAACGTCCATTTACATGCTGCCACCATACACTTTGCTTTATCAGTTTTAGTCAGGACACAATATTTGTAAGCTCCCAGAGATACGAAGGGGTGCCATTTTTATGGACGATGCGAGAGAAGATAAACATTTGAGGTTCCATTTATTGCACTTAGATTTTGTCTCCCCACCCTCCAAATTCTGGATGGAAGATGTTCACATTCTACTGCAAAAACAGGGAAGTGCTGCAAGCTGAAACTTTGACTTCTGCAATTCAGACTATGTAGCTAAAAGAAATTTCTCCACAGAATTTGCCTGAGGCTGCTCTTCCTAGCCAACAAACAGATGCTCCCATGAAATAACGGTAGATTGTTTAAACCAGTGTTTCCCAGGTATGTGGGCCCAAGCTGGGAAAGAAATACAAATATCCTGCAGTGTAGTAGATCTTACCCATAGGTCTTCCTCTTGATCTGAGCAAAGCTCAGGTATCCTTGTGCTTTGACCTGCCGCTGACCCACTGCAGATCCAGATCAGTTGCTCAGCTATCCCACTTCCTGTTGGTATCGACAGGACACCGGTCACCATGCCAGGGACTGGAGTTGTGGTCTACACAGTGCTAAAGATAGGCACCCTTAACAGCCTGAGTTATATTTAGCGTTTTAGCTGTGCTGTAATAGACTCCCTCACTCTCTCTGGCTGAAGCACAAAGTGGAACTCACGACTCTCATTCAGTCCTAGAGTTTCACATGGATGAGCCAACCTCCCTTGTCCCACACACAGGCGCCCAAGATTCTTAGGGACCGACAGTCCAGATCATTGGACTTGATGGCGCAAACTGCTGCACAAGGAGCCGTGTTAGCCGTACCAGGATGTTTCAGTGGATGCTGCTGGTGCTGAAAGAAGTACAAAGTGAATCTTAAGCACTCACCACCTTCAACGCTGCATCTCTGCAGCAGCATATACAGCCAAAAATGACAGGTTAGCTGTAGGTCATGCTCAAGCCTATATCCTGGGGCCGTCTGCAACTTTGGAAATTCCTCCAGAGTTTTGTGGATTGAGCTGGGTCCCAGCTATTTACTTAGGCTTCAATCCTAACTGTGTTTGCTCAGAAGTCAGGCCCATTGAATTCAATAGGGCTTACTCCCCAGGCACGTGGGGCTAGGATTGCAAGTTTTTATCCACTCTTTCCCTATGGAATTCATAGTGGCTTTAATCAAGCACCCCGGTGGCCTCACATTCAGGCACTGCTCAGAACCAAAGACCTTTAGATCTTCAGCAGTTGAGTCTTGTTCAAACTGTTCTACATGCCATACTCATCCTCTTTTTGGGGAGGATGGGGGTCACAACAACTAGCAGATTCCAGTATATCTGTAACTTTGTGGGACAGTTTTTTTTTAGCCTTGGCCACTGGTGGGGTTGGTCTACTTTGGCAAATGTGGCACTGCCCTCAACCGGCTCCTGCCTGGCTCCTTTCTTACAACCAGAGGATGCCTTCTGCTGTCATTGACTCTGGTGCCACCTACTGTTGGCCTCCTGCTCTATTATTCTCAGTCACCAGTCCCCTCTTGCCTTGGCCCAGAGATGACCAGGTGGTCATGTGTCAATTGACAGAAGAGAAAGAGGAAGTCTCTCCCCTCTGCGACTCTCTTGGTACTTCTGTAGACCTTCATTGTTGTCATTATTATTATAATTTATGAATTGCTTTGTGTCACGGCAATGCACACACACACACACACAGTTTTTAAAGCAGTACAAAAGGCCAGGGGGTGGGAGAGGGGTAGTTTCTCTTTTGTTTTATTGCTGAAAACCAACTGGGAGAAATTTTTTTACTGAAGGTAGTTTTAAAAGCAATACAAAATGAACACCAAAAACATAGACCTTTTGATTCAGCTGGACAAGTTTCTTGAAACAAACAAGCAAAATGTATTCAATTGTTTCCAGAAAACACAGAGAGTTATAGCTGGCAGTGTGGTCTGCTACCACTTAACCTGTTTCGCCTTTCTTGTATTTGTAATTCTGACACTGGCTGGAAGGCACACTTGATTTAAACAAAAACTTCTTGCCCCTTATCAGTTTGTGCACCAGTGGCACAAAAGAGGCTCACGAGTGGCACGTCATGCGTCAGGCATTTACAACGCTCTTAGAGAAGGTTATCAGATTGAATTGATCAGCCTGGGAATTTCTGAAATATTGTCCTGTCTGGGGCTGCACTTGCTCACTTGAACTTTATGCAAGTGTTGTGCAAGCTGTGTATAATTAGCATACACTGTCGTGGTGAGGCAAGACTTTGCTGTGGAGAACCTCCGTCTATAAATGAAGAAGCTCTATAGCTTCTTCAGCATCATGTGACTGCTCTGTAATGATCAGCCAGCACAGGCTGATTGCTCAAGGACGAAGCACACTATTGTTGCCAGTGGCGTAGCGTGGGTTGTCAGCACCTGGGGCAAGGCAGGTAATTTGCGCCCCCTAACCCGTGGATTTGCGCCCCCTGATCCGTGGATTTGCGCCCCCTAACCCTAACCCCCAGATGTTGCGCCCGGTGCAGCCGGCCCCCCCTGCACCCCCCACGCTACGCCACTGATTGTTGCTGCTGGTGGTGGGTTTTTTAAAGAGCCATTCTTCACCAGGTCCTGCGCTTATCTGGGAAGAGCTACCGTAACTTTTGGGTTTGTCCCTCCCTGCTCCCAGAACTGTAAAATTTATTAGTCGCTGCAAATGGACAATTCTTCCTAATCAAGATCTCATCCTCACCATCATCATTTCAAAAGTAACTACGTACTTCCCACTTTCTACTTTTTTTATATAAAAAAATTGCATATCAAAAGAATTTGAAATCCAGCATTAGAAAAGCAATCTTGATACGGTATGATGAACATTTCTCTCTCTGAAGTTTTGTACCCTGGTCTGTGACATTTTGGACATTTTGTGTTCAATTTAAGGTACTTTAAAAAATGGGGTTCCTTATTAAATTTCATATTTAAGCTAAAGAGCATGGTGGAGGTGGGAGTTCACCGGGTGATATTAAACAAAGTTTTGTGCAGAGTAGACACACTGAAATTAATGGACTAAAGTTTCCCATGTTCATTCATTTCAGTGGGTCTACTCTGAGTAAAGCTTCGTTGCATGCCAGCCATTGTGTTCCTTTCTCAAGCAAAATTGCTTGGGACTTCCATTGTAATTTACAGCCATGCCATGCAAATGGATAATTTTAGATTCTGGATGTTAATAAGGCAAAGTGTGGTGACTGACTCGGGTGGCAGAATCTTTATTTCCCCTTGTTCCTGACATAGTTCTTCACTCACCTCTTTTTCCCTGGGGAAGAGGGGGGGGTATGTGCCATTTTGTGGTTTGCTTCAGGTGCCAACACATCTTTGGCTGGCCCTGTGGGGGCCATCCTACTTCTTCTGCTGAATGGGGCCCTGGGCTGCCACCCCAGTGTCCCACGTACCACTGGCAATATAAGCTTGGCAGCTTATAACTCAGATGTATGCTTGATAGTTGGTTAGTGTGTGGTGCTGATAATACCAAGGTTGCAGGTTTGATCCCTGTATGGGACTGCTGCATATTCCTGCATTGCAGGTGGTTGAAATAGATGGTCTTCAGCATCCCTCCCAACCCTACAATTCTATGATTTATGAACACAGGATGCCACGAACTCTACTGCCCCAGCTAAACAGACTGCTTCTCTGTAGTGGGGAAAACAATAGTCTCCTGACGAAGAGTCTCTGGCACAGAAAGATCATCCTGCACATTTTTTCAGGTCCAAGCTGGTACATAATTGGCCATGTGGTTTTAGAAAAATCAAGAACAAGCTTGTCATCTTGCCCCAGTTTAATTATTTTACATGTCACAAGACCAGCCTCGGGAGTCTTCGTGTTGAAGCAACTGGCCTTCAGTTTTTTGATGTGTTGATTTAAACAATATCTTAGTGTTTTAGTTCACTTCCCACCAGTGTCTCACAAGGTTCACCTGCAAAACCCTCAAGGTGTAGAAACATAGCCCTCTCCCCAATAAAACAGAACAAAGGTGGTGTATGATTGGGATGAAGGAGGCTTGCTTACGTTCTGCCAGCCTGCAATGTGACCAGTCTTCTCAGGTGTGGTCACAACATCCATATGCAGACTGATTGAGAAGAGCTCTCTGTGCCAGGTACAACCTGCATCAGAGTTACAGGAATCAGCAAGAGGCCAGGCAACTTCCCCAAGAGCGTGTATATGGCTAAAGAGGCAAGAATTGTCCCTGGCCAGGCTGTTGCGCTCTCAACCCTTAAATGAGAGATGGGGAAGCCATGGCTTTCCAAAGGTTCCTGGGCTATCCAGTCCTACAATCCCAGACCACACTGGCCATGCCAGCTGGGGCTGGTAGGAGTTGGAGTCTAACAAGGGTGGGTGGGCACCAACTCCTCGCACCCAATGCAGAGAGAGGCGCTGATGGAACCGATTTACCTTTACCAAAAAGAAGAGCCCATGACACTAGTCCTGAAGATGCGAATACTGCGACGTGTGTGGGGTGCATGCCATGCAAACAAGGCTTCATCAGAGTTGGTAAAGGGACCAAAGTCGCCCTGCCTTCTGTCTTTCCTATTAACAAACTAATGGCAAAGCATCTCCCCTGCCCATTGACTCCGTTCGTTTGCCCCCCCCTCCAAATTAAAAGCCTCCTGACCACGTGACCCTTAGTCCTGACGGGGTCCAGGCGACAGCTGGAGGCTCCTGACTCCGAAGGCTTCGGAGCTCTCCGCCTCCTCCCCCTCCCTTTTGCGTAGGAGGGGCGGGGGCGGCTCCCCCTCCCTCCAGGACCCGCCCACGGCGCCCTGCTTAAGGGCCGGGGTCCGAGCGCCCTTAAAGGGACAGGCTGCGGAAGAGGACCTTGGTGGGACGCCAAGCTCTTGGCTGGGGAGCAGGGAAGAGCGTGGGCTCGAGGCGCGGCGGGTAGCAGAGCATGGCAGGAGCGGCGGGAAGAAGGAGGGGAGGTGGCCAGCCGAAGGGCACAGGCGAGCTCCTGCCGGCTGGAGCTTGGGGAGAAGAAGGGAGGCAGCGGCGGCTGAGCGTCGGGGGAGCGCGGGCGGTACGCCGAGCATGCGAGGGCTCCTCCGGCCACTCCGCCGATTAGCTCGCAGGTGTGTTCCGCGCTGGGATCCGTCTGGCTTCTCCCGGTCCAACCGTGGGTGCGTGCTGGGTGCTTTAGAGCCTACGAGGCACCCTCTGCCTCTTCGGGCCGCCTATGGGCGCCGCACGTGGGGACACCTCGGTCTTCCGACGGCGCCGCTTCTTTAAAGGCGAGGTTGCCCTGCGCGTCCTTTCTGGGGAAGGGGGGCGATCGAGAGGCGGACCGAGGCCACCGGGCGAGCGGAGGCCAAGGCCACTCGCCCGCTTCCCGCCCCGAGCGCCCTCCCTCTCCCTAAACTGGGAGCGGTGCCCGCGCAGACGGAGCGAGGCAGCTTTAATCGGAGCCACCTGTCCCCCTCCTGGGACTCGCTGGCCCAGCGCCTAGGCGCCAAGTTGCAGGAGGGTTCAGGCCGGGTTAGAGGGGAGGGGAGGGGATGGCAGCCCGGGCGGCCCCGCGCGCACGGAAGGACATCTGCCCGATCTTTGTGCCAGCGCCCTGCGCAGCCTTGCTGCTGTCTAAGATCCTCTCCGCCGTCCCGCCCGCCTCCTCCTCCTCCTCGGCCGCGGAGATGGAGAAGAGCCGCGGAGGGCGATGAAGCGGGCGGGAAGGAGGCACTTGCTGGCATCCCGGGCGCGCGGCCGTCTCGCCTCCTCCAAGGGCGACCCTCGACGGAGGGCAAGTCCTCTGCCTTGCTAGCCGCCGCCGCCGCCGGCTGCCCAAGTTGGATCTCGCCACCTCCCTCGCTCCAAAGCCGTTGGGATCCCTCGGTCCCGTCCCCCCCGTCCCCACTCCTTGCAAGGATACGCTGGTGACCCCCGCCAGGCAGCCACGGAGAGCCCTTCGCGCCACTCGTCTGGCTCCGTGGTGGCGACAGGGAAGGCGGGAGAGGACGCGCGGAAGAAGGAGCCGAGGGTCGCTTATGCCTCGCCCAGCCAGCCGCCAGAGGGTTGGCGAGCGGACAGGGGGGCCGACCCCCGACAGCACCCCCCTCTTCCCGAGACCGCGAGGAGCCCAGACGTGCCCCGGAGACCAGGGGATGCAGCCCTCCGCCGCCGCACTTGCCCTCTAGTAAGTAGCCCCGGTTTGTTTACTTCTCCCTCCGCCGCCGCAGCAGCAACAGCGGCGTCTGGCTAGTAAGTAACCCGAGAGGCGCCCATCCCGCTGCCACCTTGTCAATGTCACGCCTGGAGTTGTTCCTGGAGGGCTTTGCGCAGCGCCAAGTCCGTGGCGCTTTCCCCAAGTTCTGCACCCCCAAGAAAGAACTCGCCCTCCCTTTAAGAAACAACTCCCTTTCCTTGCTATCCCTCTCTCTCGCCTTCACTCTGAAAGCAGCTCCCATCCATCCACCCTCCGGGTCGTGTTGGGAACGTTTCCACGAAACACCAAGGTTGGCTTGGTTGGAAGGCAAGAGAGTTTGGTTGGTGTGTGTTTGTGTGTTTTGGCGCTCGCTTGTTCTCCCCTCCTAAATCGCCGAGTGTCGGTATTTTTACATCCCCCCCACCCCCCTTCCAGCACCTTGCGTAACATCGCATCAGGCAGGACACTTTGCATTTATTTTTGGTTAATCCATATGCGACCTTTTTAAGCTGCATTTTTTGCCTCGCTCCCTCCCTTCTTCCTTCTTGCGTGTCTGAGCCGGAGCCCGGGAGGGAGGGAGTCTTGTCCCGGTGACAAATGGTCCTCTCTCCCTCTCCCCCCCCCCCTCCATGTTCCTCCTGGGCTTCTGGCATTTGTCTACAAACGATTAGGGTTCTAATTGGTATTGATAACGCTCTTCCTCCCTCCCGCCCCGTCTCCAACTGTTGCTGCGGGAGGAGCAAAGGGGAGAAAGGGGGAAATTACATAAGAATGCTATGAATAATACGGTTTCTACTAATAAGGCGGACATACATTAGAGCATCGGGGTCTTAGAGGAAAGGTAGCTGTTGGGAACGAAGTTTTTTTTTGGGGTGTGTGTGTGGCGATTATTCACGCGCATCCGGAAGTTTGGGGGGAGAGAGAGAGGGAGACCTTTTGGGGGTAGAGGAACAAAAAGTCAGACAGGATAATGGGGCAGAGTGTGGCATGTCATGGAAGTACCTTCCTGAGGGGAAGAATTACATCACCATCATCATCTTCTCCCCTCCTCAAGTATCCTTGGAAGCGCTACAGAAGTAGATTCTCCTGAATCTCTCCCCCTGTTCCTTTTTCTCCTTCTGTTCTGTAATCTCAGTTTTCCACTTTGTCCTCTGTATATCAACAACGTGCACTATTCCCTGCTACCCAGTTCTAACTAACTTTCCTCCCTTCCTTTAGTTACTGTATATTCTCTTGAACTTGGCGGTGGAGTTGTTTCCTGGAATGGGATCCTTATAATGCAAGTGATCCTTCTAGCCCAGTTAAAAGACATCAGAATCTCAATCGTGGAGGAGGGAAACCCGTGATTCACTCCATCCTCAGATTTAGGATTTTTAAAAGTTTGTAGCTTTGGTTAGTGCGGTGCGGTGGTTAGATTATGGGGCTAGGACCTGGGAGACCAGGGTTCAAATCACAACCCAGCCAAGTTGGGCATCCTTGGGCCAGTCACTGTCTCTCAGCCTAACCTACTTAGCAGGGTTGTTGTGAGGATAAAATAGAAAGGGGGGGTAACCCCCTTGAGCTTATTTTCAACACATAACAGTAGTAAATAAACAAAATATAACTCTCACACAGATAACAGGTAGATTTAAACGTACAGATATTTTAAGGAATTTTCATCATCCACAAAATTAAGGGGAGTTAAAATAATTTCCACTGACAGTTGTGTGTGTTACCTGGAGATACGTTTTGGGAGGAGAGGAAGGTGATAGTAAAGTGAGGTTTATAAATAAGGCCGTTTTGTTCTCCATAACCACCTGCCATGACGTGATATGAGTGGCGAGAAAGAAACTGAATCTAAAATGAAATATTCTCCAGGTTGGTTGGATATTTATTTTTTTAATGGGGGGGGGGATCATACCATTAAAAAGAAAAGAAAAGAACAACAAATCATACCATCAAGTAAAAAACTGAAAACTGAAACCTTAACATGGGAGAAAAAAGCAGAGTTAAAACCTTCTTTCATATATTAAAGATGCATTAAAAGCAATGCAGAATTGGAATGTCTTCACCCGCAGCCTGAGCACTGACAGGGATGGGGTTAGTCTCACCGCCTTTGGAATTAGAAACTGGAAACTCTGCTCCTACTGGAGGTTCTCTTCTGCAAGCTCCATGGATATACAAGGGAAGGATCTGTTCAGTTTCCATTCATTTCCACTGGAACTCTTTGCTGCTGTTCTTGGGGTTTTCCTTCTCTTCCACCTTTCTCTGTGTACTCTTTAGCAATCCACAGTGTGTGTGTGTGTGTGTGTGTGTGTGTTGGCAAATGCAGCACCAACAAAAATCACTGTTTACGGCAGCACCAACAAAATACGGCTGCAACAGGTTTGCCTATGTATATTATAAAACAATATGCTTGAAAGGTGTTCCCTACAAACGGAGCTTTGCATGCAAAATGTTGGGAGCTGTGATAAGGTAGATGTTCTTCCTCTTCTTCCTCCTCCTGGGAAAGAGAAATACGCAGTACTGGGTTTTGAGGGCTTTCTCAAGAAGCCATCAGCCTTCACTTTCCTTGAGCTCCACAGAGGTGAAAATGTTGCCCTTCCATTGCGTCCAATAGCAAAAAATCTCTCCGACTTCAGGACCAAGGACCAAATCTGCTCCCACATTTCATAAGGTGGCGGTGGGGACATAGGCCAAGATTTGCTTCCACCTGAATTTATTCCCTGCACCCACGGCCTCTGCCTTGTTTGAAGAGGGAATGTAGTAGCTCTGAAATGCCTTGGGGCTGACCACCCTCAGCATAGCAGCAGTGACTTCCCAATCCTTTCGGCTCATAATCTCCCTTTTAAATAATTTTCCTAAATAAGTACTTATGTGATGCTTATTTAGAGGGCTTTAGGAAATATGGATTAAAGAGGCTGTTTTTTCCTCCCTCTTTTTAATACATTTTTAAAAAGTACAGCCAGAGCAGGGGGTGGGGGCTGGGAATCTGTAGCATGCAGGGAAACTGGACAAGGAGGCAGGGAAGCAGGATCGAACCATCACCACCGGCTCTTCCTGCTACGTATTTCCTGGGGAAAGAAGAGAGAAGGGCAGCACTGGTGATGTTCTGTGTAGCCACAGCTTGAAACTGACAGAGGGAAAACACAGCACAGGAGTCTATACTTGCTTACAACTCTCATTCTTGAAAGATTTCCTTGGGTCTTTCTCGTTCCCTTGTAGTTTGGCAAGACTTGGATCTCTTGACATACCAGTAAAAACAGGAAAAAGGTATATTTGAATTTAGCACATTCGGAGCCTCTTGGTCCCTTTTCCATCCATTCTGTGCTCTGGGTTGAAACAGCATCATCGTGGAGAGTCATCTCTGAGACACAGGGGTGATTGGAACTGCTTGATTCCAGCTGCAGCCTGAGATGGGTGCATCAAGCCTAGATATTTACTGACTTTATACATTTCCTCAGTAGTTCATCTTTGGGTTCTGTTTTGCCGCATTCCCTCCCCGCACAACAGGGAGGAATATCTTACAATTCTGAATTGCTGGTCCTCTCTCAGCTCTTCATATCTGGTGTTCAAATTTACTGTCCACATTCTCCTGCCCTTGACATTACTGAAATGCTACTAAACATTTCAGGTCTCGGCCTTTGAAAGAGTTAAGCAAACACAATTCTGTTTACGCTCACTAAGTGCCATCCTTGCAACAATCTCCAAATCACTTTAGCTCCAGACACTTGTGACTTCTTCAGCCTTCATCACACTTTGCAGAGCTAGGCAGGGCTTTTTCCCCAGCCAAGACTCAATTTTGGCACCTCTCAGTGGGTGCCATTCCCATTATAAGAGAGGCGTTTGTGGTGAGTTTCAGCACCTCTTCTTCTAGAAAAATAGCAGTGGTCCTGTGTCAGTTGCGTGGTTCTGTCCTCAACAGAATGCTTCAGAGAAATTGCTCGTCTCGCAGCTCCTCTGTGAAATGGCTACGTTGCATGTAGGTTGTGTCAAGGGATCCCGATACAAATGCAGGGAGATGGACAAGTGAGTGGAAAGCTGGAGAAAGATCTAATTGGATCTATGGAAAGCAACCCTGATCACAACCACCCACCTGCAGCAATATTGTTGTGCTTGTGCTTCCTCTGTACAGTGGTACCTCAGGTTACACACGCTTCAGGTTACAGACTCCACTAACCCAGAACTAGTACCTTGCGTTAAGAACTTTGCTTCAGGATGAGAACAGAAATCGTGCTCTGGCGGCGCGGCAGCAGCAGGAGGCCCCATTAGCTAAAGTGGTGCTTCAGGTTAAGAACGGTTTCCGGTTAAGAATGGACCTTCGGAACAAATTAAGTACTTAACCCGAGGTACCACTGTAGTTGAATATCGCACAGCTCCATGCAGGTAATTGTGACGGGACAATCTGGAAAAGATGTTGTGTCTATGTGGGCAAGTAGCCTTTTCACGGGTCTCGCAACTTCCTGTTGTTGTTGCTGCTGCTGCTGCTGTGCAATGCGTTGCAGCTGCCCATTGTTGTGCCAGTTAAACAGACCGGCACGCTAATGGAAATACCGTTTTTTACATGACCACCCCTTGGAAGATATTAATTCAGTTAATGACTTTTCTCTTTTGCAAACAGTGGAGGCTATCAGTGGGGGTAGTTTTTACTTGTTTTATGGTGTGTTTGTAAATTGCCTTGAGATGTGTGTAAAAGGCAATCGATAAATTAATAAATGATGATGATTGATAAGAATAACAGAAGCCTTAGCTGGCAGTATCTGCAGCTGTTCACAAGTACTGAATATACTTTCCCACAAGTTCCCTCTGCATTTGCTTGATCAGGGATATTAACAGATCAAAACGGTTTTCACGTGAGAGAGGCGCTTCCCGCATGGAAGCTGCTTACACAATTCCTGTGAGTAGTTCATCAGCTGTGATGAATGCTTGGTGGCTATTTTGATACAGGTATGTTCAGCAGAAAGCCACAACTGACGGTGCAGTGGAATAGATGCCTTGTCACATTCATATTTGACAAACTGCACATGGCACCCATAAAGTTTCCTAGGCAGAAGTGATCTCCATGTTAATACCTTTTTTCTGAATTGCCTTAAATCAGGAACCCCCAGCCTTTTGGAGCCTGGGATACACATCTGAAATCGAAGAAACTGCCATGGGCACCTCAAAATACCCATTTTACAGAAGGAAATCTGACTACTGAAGACACAAATGCCAAACAACAGGCAAACACCTATACCCCCAAAATAAAAAAGATAAAAAGCTGCCCCCCAAAAAGCATCCCCCCACCCCAAACAAACAAAATAAATATTTTAAAGTTAAAAATAAGAAGGAGCAGTGGAAACCTTGGTGAACACCAAGGGATGTCTAAGGGTGCAATGGTGCCTATGAGTGCCATGCTGGGGACTATGGTCTTAAATCTTTATTTCCCATTCTCTAGGTATCTGCCAAGAAAATGTGCGGCAGGTAGTTACTGGGGACAGGGCCTTTTCAATGGTGGCACCCTAGCTATGGAATGCTGTCCTCATAGAGGCTTGCCTGGCATTCACTTTGTGGTCTTTTGGGCACCAGGTGAAAACTTCTTTTTATTTCTTTTGCAGGTTTTTTAAATTTTAAAACCTGCTTGGAATATCTTCTGGTGCTGCTTGAGAGTAGTCCTCTACTAATTCTAATCTCTGCTGCTGAAGTTTTTATGCTTCAGCATTGTTGTTTTTTATTAGATGTCTTACCTGCCCTTCACAAGTTCCCAGGGCAAGCTGCAACAGTGTAAAACAACAACGTTGGAGCCAGCTAAATTGCTAAAACAATTTACAATTAGAAGCATAGAGGGGTGCCCTAAAATACAGGTATATAGTGTGTCAAAGGCCAGGGTAGGAAATATTATTATTATTATTATTATTATTATTATTATTATTATTATTATTGCTACTACTACTCCACCCACCTGGCTGGGTTTCTCCAGCCACTCTGGGCAGCTTACAGCATATCTAAAAACATCAAGCATTAAAAATCTCGCGATACAGGGCTGCCTTCAGACGTCTTCTAAAAGTTGTGTAATTCTTTATCTTCTTGACACCTCCACAGGGAGGGCGCCACTACCAAGAAGGTACATGTTTAGTATACAACTGAACTGATTCGCCTTAGTGCGCCATCTCAACCTGGCGTGAGGTTTGTCTCTGCCCCAGACAAGCCAATAATTATAACCAAGGTTTTGTTCACCATTTACAGCTTGTGGTCTGTCTGGAATGAGACAAACCTTGAGCCCAGGTTCAGATAACATTCAAAGCTTTGCTTGCAGGAGTGCAGCAACAGCAGCAGGATCAGAGGGACAGCAAAATAGCCACAATCTCCTCTCCAGCAGCTTGGGCATTTGTGCTAAGCCATGGTTTGGCTTCACATCATTTGTCTCTGACTGAATATGGCGTTGGACCCTGACTCTTAAGCAAATAACATTTTCTTGGCAAAGATGACTTCTCAACAGAATAGAGGCTTCTTTCACCTGCCCAGTTGGTGGAAGTAAAACTTCAGAATATTATCCTTGGCTAACTAGACTGCCTTTTTAAGCAGGCAACAATTCTTATTTCAGGGCAGGTCTATGTATGGAGCAGAATGAAGTGGCAGAGTCCTGCAGTTTTAGAAGTGACTGTACCACTCCAGATCGCAAGGGTGGTGGTGGGGGACATGATTGGATCCCCTCTTTTAGAAAGCAAAAGCCCTCACAAGTTACTTTGCTATTTAAAACTGCCCTAGGAATAAGCTGGGCTGTGTAAACTTGATTTTTAAATTGTATATGGCGGGAGGGGCGGGACATTCACAAATGTGCTCTGAAACAGTGCAATCACTTATACCATCTTGTTCTGCTGTACTTGTTGATTGAGCCTCATTCACACAACAGCTGTGTGTGCCTGCCTCACATTTGTTTTCCTCTCCCCCCCCCCTTGGAATGAAGAACTGAGATTGTATGATTGACTCGCCTGTGGCTGATTTGTGATTTGAGCCCGGGCTGCAGATCCCAAGCCAGCTGCTGCCTTTACGTGATGGGTTTTGGAAATGCTGAGGAAGATGGATGCCCTGTGAAGTTGGGGGGGGGGGAGGGTTTGAAGTTATTTCCATGAGCTGGGCTAGCCATGAGGACCCAGCGGTATGGATGGAACACTGATCACAACTGCTTCTCTGTATTAACTGTATCAGTTAGGTTCCCCTTTGCGCGTCTAATCTCAGAATGACAGGAAGACCTAATATCCCTATTGTTTAAGAATCTCTGTGTGAAACTTAAATGGGCTACCACCCCCTGTGCCCACATGAGTGGGAGAGAGGATTATTCCATGCAGCAGGAAAATGTCTCAGCCTTTTCTCACTCCTTACGAAATGCTGTGATGTCACAGCATTCCGTAAGGATTGGGGCAAGTGATGTGACGTTCCCTTGCATGAACTGGTCCCGAGACTTTTCTCCCACTTATGTGTTTTCTTGAGGGGTAAGACACATCCTACAAGAGAGGATGAATCCTTTTTCAGTTCTACCTCTCTTTCAAATTAGAACCAGTGAAGGCGGTAAAGGTCCTGTGCGAGTGCCTGGAGGCGGTTGGAGGATGGATGGCTGCTAATGGATTGAGGTTGAATCCTGACAAGAAAGAAGTACTGTTCTTGGGGGACAGGGGGCGGGCTGTTGTGGAGGACTCCCTGGTCCTTAATGGGGCAACTGTGCCCCTGAAGGTGCGCAGCCTGGGAGTCATTCTGGACTCACAGCTGTCCGTGGAGGCACAGGTCAATTCTGTATCCAGGGCAGCTGTCTACCAGCTCCATCTGGTACACAGGCTGAGACCCTACCTGCCCGCGGACTGTCTCACCAGAGTGGTGCATGCTCTAGTTATCTCCCGCTTGGACTATTGCAATGTGCTCTATGTGGGGCTACCTTTGAAGGTGACCCGGAAACTACAATTAACCCAGAATGCGGCAGCTAGAGTAGTGACTGGGGGCAGCCGCCGAGACCACATAACACCGGTCTTGGAAGACCTACATTGGCTCCCAGTACGTTTCTGAGCACAATTCAAAGTGTTGGTGTTGACCTTTAAAGCCCTAAACGGCCTTGGCCCAGTATACCTGAAGGAGCATCTCCACCCCATTGTTCTGCCCGGACGCTGAGGTCCAGCGCTGAGGGCCTTCTGGTGGTTCCCTCACTGTGAAAAGTGAGCTTACAGGGAACCAGGCAGAGGGCCTTCTCGGTAGTGGCACCCGCCCTGTGGAACGCCCTCCCATCAGATGTCAAGGAAATAAACAACTACCTGACTTTTAGAAGACATCTGAAGGCAGCCCTGTTTAGGGAAGTTTTTAATGTGTGACATTTTAATGTATCTTTAATCTTTGATGGAAGCCGCCCAGAGTGGCTGGGGAAACCCAGCCAGATGGGTGGGGTACAAATAATAAATTATTATAATATCATTATTATTGTTGGTATCCATCTGTCTCAAGAGACCATGGAGAGCACCTCCAGGGATGAAGTCAAATTGCTGCATTAGCAGCACCAAAGGGACCTCCCCTAGGCACAAGCCTGGGCAGTGTGTATGGAGGTCCTGGGCTGCCCAGACATCAAGACCCACCCTCGACCTCACTGATGTGGTCCAAAGGAAAGCAGGGCAATATTCTTGGCACCAGCTTGGCTGCAGGAGCTGCCAGAAGAAGGCATACAAGACACCATCCAACCATCTTAGGGACTCTACTCTGGATTTGTGAAGGGTTTTATTGCTTAGCCCTTTCTTCTCCCAAAGATACCCTGCAAGGCAGCAGAGGTTTAGGATCCTAGATGGTCTGCCTTCCCAGGTTGATGAGCCCCATCTGTCCCTCACTTCTCTCTACAGCACATTCAGAAACCTCATTCTTGACTGTTGGGTCCAGTATTGGTCTCATCCGCTCAATCTGCCACATCTTCGCAAGTCCCTAACTCGCTGAGGGTTTGAGACCCATTGGCTACCCTCACCTGGTTTAGCCAGCAAGTTGAAGCTATTTCCAGGGTGTGGCCACTGTCATATACTGACAGCTTCTAGGAGCCACAGGTGAGAGCTGTGTACAGGGTGGGGCCCAAAGGGGGACGAACCACCCGAGAAGGAGCACAACATGTCCCCCTCTAGCAGTATTACACCTCCCCTAACACCCCCTACACTTTTTCAGTAGGGAGCAAGATTTGACTGGTGCTGTAGTGAGTTGGTTTGGGTTGGTTCGGTTTTGCCCAAACAACTGCAAAAAGAAACGTCATTGTTTTGTCTGTTGTGTGGACTAATCCAGCCTTAGAGGTGGGGTCGAAGTGAGTAAAGGACGATGATTTGACTAGGGTCTGGAGTTTAGGTATGCTTGTTTACTTACACTCAGTGAAAGAATTGTCGTCTCTCTGCTGGTATATCAAAGGGAGAAAAACAGAGAGAAGCGGGGGGGGGGGGGCTTGGTGCTTCTAGTGCTACTTTTGGTCCCATCTTTGTTCGAAAGGGTTGTTACTGATTGAAAGAAGTAGATCAGTTTGTGCCTTGCTACTAGTCAAGAGGACACAGGTGGCGCTGTGGGTTAAACCACAGAGCCTAGGACTTGCTGATCAGAAGTCGGCGGTTCAAATCCCCGCGACGGGGTGAGCTCCCATTGCTCAGTCACTGCTCCTGCCAACCTAGCAATTCGAAAGCACATCAAAGTACAAGTAGATAAATAGATACCACTCCGGCGGGAAGGTGAATGGCGTTTCCGTGCACTGCTCTGCTTCACCAGAAGCGGCTTAGTCATGCTGGCCACATGACCTGGAAGCTGTACACTGTCTCCCTCGGCCAATAAAGTGAGATGAGCGCCGCAACTCCAGAGTCGTCCATGACTGGACCTAATAGTCAGGGGTCCCTTTACCCTTTACCTTTATTAGTCAAGAGGGTAATCGGGTCCTGCAATGAGACATTGCAGTGTGGTACACACCTGTTCAGGGTGCTAGACCACTTGCTCCATTCCATTCCTCCCTCTCCCCCAGCTTTTCATTACTAAGAATCCTGTGGTCGCTGAGCATGTTCTGTTCTCAGTAGTCCATTGGGGAGATTTCTCTCCCCTTTATCTTCCCCTCAGTAGTGGCAGGGTGGAGTTTCAGAGCTGCCCTCTTGGCACTACCAGTGCTGCAGTTTACCTGGGATTAGGGTGGTGTGGTGGTGAGGTTGAGGCTGCAGGGGTGCCCTGGTCTAGCCAAGTCTGTGTTCCTCCTGTCCATGGGCCCACACAATCCTGACCTTCCAGCCACCCTGCCCATCTCCATCTAGGTCAGCTTCATTGATGATGGCAGTGTCGGGAGGGAGGCTCCTCAGTGCAGCCCAGCCACACAAGCTGCTACTGCTTTCCCCTAAATGTATTTCGTATTTCTCCAAACCCCGAGGGTTATCCCAGACATGCCGACACCTCTCTTCTGTTTCTCGGCAGTCCCATTTGGGCTGCATAGCTGATGGCGCTCGGCACTAGAGTTTGTTTTTTATGAGATTTATAAACCTGCCCATCACCAAATGGTCCCAGGACAGGGTGCATACATTATTAAAATCAAATTAAATGCAATCTAGGCAGAAACGTACCTTCCATCTAAAACATTAAACCTACTGCAAGTGATGGACAAAGTTTGCCTGCTTTTGCTTGGGATGTCCTTAAACCGTGGAGTGTTGTCAGAACTTCAGGACCTCCCCTGAACTGGCCCCTTTTCCAGGGGTTTATTAGAGCAGGTGAATGTTGTGATCTCCATTATCTGCTTCTTACTTATCTGAAGTTATTGATTATTCCATAGTATATGTTGTCCATGAGCTTTTTAGAAGTGTTGTTGCTACAACACTTCAAACTTTTCATATTCGCAAATTCTGGATGTCCTTCAGAATGTCTGGGTGTCGAGAGAACATTGTGTCAAGCAAGTGTTATCGCCACACTTTCCAGTGCAGTTCCCCATCACTTTCTTTATTGCCAAAAAGCCAGTTTAGGGCAGTGGGGTTTGTTACGCAAGAGCAGCAAATCAACTTTGAGTGTGCTTGTCTGGATTTTCTGCAATGTGATTGAATTCCCCTTGAGCTTAGCACCATCAGAACTGAAGAATTCAGAGACCATCAATTTGTTTGGAGTTCCAAAAACAAACACACAACAAGCTCAGAGTCCTGCTGCACAAACCAGGTTACTCTCCCCTTGCCAGCTTTCTTAATTTCAGGGGAAGTCACTTCATTGTTGCCACTGCTAAACATATGTGAATTGGAAATCCTAGCTGATCTACCTCAAATTACCCAGAGATCTACCACTAGATCATGATCTCCCTTCTGCCTACCCCTAGTCTACAGAACAGAAGATATATATACTGGTTAAGCAGTAATTCCTCTCCCTGTGGAATCTTGGGGCTGGTAGTGTTCTGTAGGCGGGTATTTAGAACGTCTAATGGGATTTTTGCACACTGTGAATCCCAGGATTCTTTGGGAGGGGGCAGCTATCACAGTTCAGCTAATATAAAGCCAATCTCTGTATGTAACGTAGATGTTGCCTGCAGGCTCGTGAAGGATGTCTCCCCAAGCTTTTCTTTTCTTAATGCTCCTGAGGGAGAGAATTGGGGAAGGCACTTTCACAGATCAGGGGTGTCCCCTTTGAATAAGACAATGGGTGCTATTGAGATTCGGAGTGCCTGTGACATTGCGTTGCAAGCTCAAGGTGTTCCAACTGGGTGTGAATTATAGAGACTGCATCCCAGTGCATTGTAGAGCCAGTGCTCTTGAATCAGAAAACAAGGCATCAAGCCTTTTCTCGGAGGTGCCCTTTCCCCAGGTTCTGACCACTTGTTGTCAGTCATGGCACTCTGGTGCTCTGCAAGCAGAGCTGAAGGGTTCTTCTGGCTGGATTTCCAAAGTCCCAGCAACGTACTGACCTCAATTTAATTCTGTATTTAGAAATGGAGATGGCACCCTCGTTCTCTTTATCCTGTCCTTGGCTGTTGTGTGTGTGTGTGTGTGTGTGTGTGTGTGTGTGTGTGTTGCAACTTGGCACTTAAGGAGATGCTACTGTTTAGCCCTGGAATAGTGTGTATTTTAGAGCTAGTTGAATTGATCTTTGCATTTGCCCTTAAGAAGTCGCCTCTTTTGTATTTTATTTTTTGCAGGTTAAGGGGCTGCTGTGAGATACAGGGGACAGTGAGATGAGGAAAGAGGTGAACAATCTGGCCCCAGCCCAGCAAAGCACTCAAGTATGATTATTAACATTATGCTTGTGAATAATCCCATTGAAGTCTGTGCTTAGTTTAAGCACATGCGTAAGTGCTTTGCTGGATAGGAACCAGGGTGCGCTGTACCTTAGAGCAAGGTCAAAGAGTTATAGCGCACCTTTAGCAAATTTCACAAGGGCGACCCTTTTTGGTCCGTATGAAGCAATCATTTATTATTAGTATTTTATTCAAAGAATTTCATTTATAAAAAGGTAGAGTGACCAAAAAAGAAAAAGAAAAAAGTGAGTGAGAATGGAAAAAAGGGGGGGATACTCCATTACATTTCCATACATTAGTATATAGATGTTTATAATCTTTTTATCCTAATACACACATAGTTATCAATAACCAAATATATTCTGTGTAAACTCATTCCAAATATCATTTATCCAAAGAGAGTCTGCATTTATAAGCTGCCCATTCATATGTTGCCAATATTGTCATGTTGTCAAGTCATTGATTAAGGGGAATTGTATCTTTATGCTTCCAATTCATCAGTATCTGCCTCTTGGCCACCATTAGGGTGCATAGAATCCATTTTCATTTTTGGGCACACTGCGATATCGCAGCCCCCCCAAAACCACCTTTTTTAGGGCGAGTTCTCAGCATGAAATTGTGCACTTAAAATGGCCACTGTACTCTTGTGCGGGGAAATGGGATGTTCCTGTTTTTCGGGACACTTGTGGTGTATGCACACACACACATGCCCCCATAGCTCAAATGACATTTCATGTATGATATGTTCAGGGAATCATAACATTACTTTTGTTGTTCATTTCTGGTTTTCGATCTATCTCTCTGGCTCTGGATCGTCATCTTAGCATTGAGTAGCAAACTTAATGTTATGAAGGAACCATTGAGTTTCCAATCTCCTTTTCACTGTCTAACATTAATATGCTCAAACCACCTTGCTCTGGTGAGCAACCTGGCCGCTGAATTCTGCACTAGCTGAAGTTTCCAAACCATCTTCAGAGGCAGCCCTATTCTTCTTCTTCTTCTTTGGTGATCACTCATAGTCGAGTAAGATTGTCTTCCATAAACACGGTTTTAACAATGAGTCGTAAGGGACTGTGGAGGCCAATTCTGGATCCACACATCCTTCCACAGTGGGGACATTGGTTTCCGGGCGGGAGTTGATCATGGTGAGAGTTTGCCAAGCATGCCTTCCTCTTAGCACGTTTCTCCCTTGCTTCCTGAGTTGCGTCCTGAGTGTCTTCAAAGCCCATGACACCTTTGGTAAAGGCTGTTCTCCGCTTGGAGCGCTCGCAGGCAAGTGTTTCCCAATTGTCGGTGTTTATACTACGTTTTTTGAAAATTTGCCTCGAGACAATCTTTAAACCTCTTTTGTTGAATACTAGCATTAGGCTTCCCATTTTTAAGTTTGGAATAGAGAAGTTGCTTTGGAAGACGATAATCAGGCATCCGCACAACATGACCTGTCCAACAAAGTTGATGTTGATACTGGGGATCTTTGCTTCTTCCAGTACACTGGTATTAGTTTGCCTGTCTTCCCAAGTGGTGTGTAAAATGTTTTGGAGACACTGTTGATGGAATCTTTTGAGGAGTTGGAGATGGCGTTTATAAGCGGTCCATGTTTCACAAGCATACAGTAAGGTTGGTTGTACAATAGCTTTGTAAACAAGCATTTTGGTTTCCTTGCGAATGTCCCAGTCGTCAAACACTCTGCACTTCAATCGGCAGGAAAGCCACGAAAGACCAAAGTCTGTCCCTGCTTCTGTGATACTTGAACGTTGGCTCTTCTTCTGTTAAAGATTAAGTCCTGGTGTCAAGCAGGCTGGTTCCGGTGTGCATAACTCTTCTCACTAGTCAGAGGTAGCCTTGAAGCTGAAGATGGAGCCACAAAGCAGCTGAAGCATGATGCAGGAGTTTCTGTAGTGTTAGTGGTGCATCAAATCTGATACAGAAGAAACTTATTAGCCTCTATGGGGAGAAAGTGCTGCCTACAATGTGTTTAAATGTCCTTGAAGTGAAATTAAAATGGGCGAATCTTGGATTTAAGAGACTCTGGGCCTCTTTTTTTTTGGTGTGTTTTTTAACTGGTCTCAGGCAGTTGATGCCATAATCACCATGAATTATTGATCACAGGGCTAAAAATACTTGGAAATTCACAGCAATGAATAGAAGAGCCTTTCCTACCAGCCCGGCCCAGCCCAGGCAGGGGGGCTGGAGTGTGTAAACTTGAGTATGTCATGTTACGATGCCTTCACAAATTTGATGCAGTCACAATAACCGCGAATGTCAGCTCTGAGAAGGTATCAGGTGTCTGTTTGTATTGGCTTCAATGCCTTCTCCATTTCCCCATGCTGAGGTTGAGGAGGATCGGGCAGGCACTAGGACCTAGGAACTACCTCCTAGCTTAAGACGCTTGAGAAACTGGCCCAGGATAGTAGCATCATTTAGCTCCCACCTTTTCTCCTTGCTGAGAGCCAAATATTTCTTCCCCTTGCTTCTGCCATCCCAATACAACTCCTATACGTCCCCGTGGCAGGCCCCCTTTTGGCCCATATGTGCTGAGGACCGACATGTCTTATGCTCATGCAATGTGGCAAGAAATATGAAGCCTGCATTGTAATAGCACTGATACGCATCATTTCCTGCTGGCAGAATGGGAGATCTCTGTTCACATAATCTGGATCCTCCCTTTTCTTAAGTTTGATGCTTCTAATTTGTTATTGCTTAGTCGTTTAGTCGTGTCCGACTGTTCGTGACCCCATGGACCAGAGCACTTCCACTGCCTCCCGCAGTCTGGTCAAACTCATGTTCGTAGCTTCGAGAACACTGTCCAGCCATCTCTTCCTCTGTCGTCCCCTTCTCCTTGTGCCCTCCATCTTTCCCAACATCAGGGTCTTTTCCAGGGAGTCTCCTCTTCTCATGAGGTGGCCAAAGTATTGGAGCCTCAACTTCACGATCTGTCCTCCCAGTGAGAACTCAGGGCTGATTTCCTTAAGAACGGATAGGTTTGATCTTCTTGCAGTCCATGGGACTCTCAATGCTTCTAATAACAAGGGGTTATGTACACAAGGGTAGCTGCGGCTAGAAGCCCTGCAACCCTCGCCAAGGGTAGGAACCGCCTGTGGCTGTTTGGTGCGCAAGCCTAGGCTGTCAGGGCTGGCTGGCCCAAAACATTTTGCCGCCTGAGGCGCAAAGGACAAGATGGCGCTCCCCCTCCGCCATTCGTTGTACTAAGGCCAACCAGATGGACAGTTAACTCTTAATTCAATGTCCGTGTTGAGACAGCATCCTTTGCCACACCTGAGGGCAGCAAGTTAACTTATGGAGAACAGGGCAGCCACCTTACATGGCTCAGTCCTGCAACAGAGGGGAATGTCTGGTGGTTCAGAAGGAATAGCTGGGGAGGAGGCAGCTGCTATTGCCACCAAAGCCCTCAGTGGCCTCACTCTGCATCTGAAAGGGTGTGAAGGAGGGTGGCACATCAAACAGGCTACAGTTTACTGTTGCAGATAGGTAGCCGTGTTGGTCTGCCATAGTCAAAATAAAAAAAATTCCTTCCAGTAGCACCTTAAAGACCAACTAAGTTAGTTCTTGGTATGAGCTTTCGTGTGCATGCACACTTCTTCAGATACCTATACCTAAGCTCATACCAAGAACTAACTTAGTTGGTCTTTAAGGTGCTACTGGAAGGAATTTTTTTATTTTGGCTACAGTTTACTGTAATTCTAATTCCTGTTCCTAGTGAATTAATAAGGACCTTGATGTACTACTGAATTGTCCTGGCTGTTTTCTCCTTTGGGTTCCCCACTTAGGCCTTAAAAGCCTATCCTCTTTTCTTTCTTTTTTTTTCCTGTGCAAAGCTCAGATGCATACTTGAGTACTGAACCTTTTATTATCAAATTTTCATTAAAAGTTTTCTGCGTAAAATACAGGAACATTCAAACTAATCTAAAGAGGGGGTGGGGAATGAAAGAGCAGAAGTAAAGAGAAAAGAATAGAAAGGAGGGGGGATGTTAAAAAGAATACAGAGCCCTCTGTCAACAATACATTTTAACTTTTATTCTATGTCATGAGGGTGGACCCTCCCAACTCTCACCTGGGATCCTCGCTGTCTTCTGCCTAATCTCCCACCTTGAAATATCTTCTCTTTAAAAGCCTATCCTCAATGCTAGGCCATCCATATTGTTTTCCTTTTAGGAAGCAGCCTTATATCATGTTTAAGACTCTTTGGCCATCTAGCCCAATATTGTCTCATCTGACCTACGGGACCTCTCTTAGGAACTCAGACAATGGGGCCTACCCGCTATCTCACCTAACTAGAGATACCAGTGACTGAACTGGGTGCCTTCTGCATCCAACACGTGGTCTACCACCGAGTTATGGCCCTTCCTTGGTGTCAGGTATGAAGGCGGGGGAGACCTACCTACAATGCTTCAAGGTGCTCTTATTTTCTATTTGGCTGGCTGGTTCCTAAAAAATCAAAATGAGGTGAATGAGAGGGGAGGGAACAAAAGAGGCAAAGTTGGCCTTACATTAGGGTTGTCCATCTCTTTGCTTTACCTTGGACATTTAACAGCAGCCAGACTGAGGACACCATTTAGGGAGAAGGAGGTTGGGAGCAGACACTTCTGGTCTTCAGGCTGCATGTGATAATTCCTCAGGAATATCCATGTCTCTTGTCACGAAGTATTCTAATTTATCACAATTTTATTAAAGCCAAAAAGAGTGAAAGGAAAGGAGGAAGCGCGGAAAAGAAGGAAAAGCCCATCAGCTCACATTCGCAATGCAATAACCATCAGTTCATCCGTCTTAGTTTACACATAAAGCTCGATCTATGTCATCCAAATGTCCAGATAGGTATCCAAGTGAAGTTAGCCTTTATAAAAAGTGGTTTGAAATTCAGCAAGGGCATTGAGGTCTTCTGATAGCAGACATTTAGCCTTCCAGGTTTGAAGTAGAAATCTCTTAGCGGCCCATAATGGTTCTGAACACCCTTTTTCATTGTTATGAAGTATACAAGTAACAAAAACAAATGCTCTTTGACGGATTCTAGATATAGGCTCCAAGAGCAGATCTTCAAACCTTGTTCTGCAGTTTGCACTACCAACCTAAAAATCTACCCGCCCCCCCTCAGCACATGCATTTAAAAGAGTCTGAAGCAGCCCCCCTCCGCCTGACATGCAGAAATGAAGGCGCTGAAACATTTTCCCCTTCATTTTGTCTCTGTGCCAGGGGAAGTTGATACAGTGGTACCTCGGGTTAAAAACTTAATTCGTTCTGGAGGTCTGTTCTTAACCTGAAACTGTTCTTAACCTGAGGTACCACTTTAGCTAATGGGGCCTCCTGCTGCTGCTGTGCCACCGGAGCACGATTTCTGTTCTCATCCTGAAACAAAGTTCTTAACCCAAGGTACTATTTCTGGGTTAGCGGAGTCTGTAACTTACGCGTCTGTAACCCGAGGTACCACTGTATTTGCTTGGAATGCATGTTTTACATGCATTATATTCAGTGCTCTTTTTCAGGGAGTACACTCAAGGGTACACAGTAATGGCACCTCTTTTTCATTGTTAAAAAATGTGGCGCTTACTGTAACAACTTCATGGCAAGTATCGGCACCTATTTTTCTAGAGAAAAAAAGCACTGATTATATTAGATGCAAAGTCTACTGCAAGGATAGCCAACCTGTTGCCCTCCAGAGGCTGGGCTAAAACTCCCATCATCCCTAATGAGCCAGGGGTCCAAAGATCCGCCTGGCACGCACCTCCCCTGTTGCCCAGTCCCAGGCATGCAGGAGGGTGGAGCCGTCCGCCTGCCTCGGCGTCTCGCTGGCTCGGTCACCCCCCAAACTCACGGCGCAGAGCCTCCCACAACAGAAGAGCCTGCTGTGGTGCTCTGACCGATGGGCGGGCTCTTCCTCGGACTCTTGGGCCCTGGACTCTCGGCCTGGCACCCCTGAGAGCCCGGCGCCCGGGTGCCCCACACCCCTAGTGCCTATGGCTAAGACGGCCCTGCTGTCATGTTTTGAACACGCATATGATGAACAGAATGCACCAGGGGGGGCGGACGGACAGGTTTGCGCTCCCCCCATTTCCTCCTTCCCAACTTTCGCACATTCATCCAGTATACGTGCATGGAGCCTATATGCATGCAGGATTGCATGACTTGGAGACTTAAGCACAAACCAATCACCCTGATTGCACCGCCTTGTGTATATAACTTGCAGAGATGTAGACTCTGTGCATACAGAGCTGATGAATGCATGTGGCTGGGATTGTGTGTTTGTGTTTGCAATCCTCCTTCCTCTCATTGTGTTCATTGCACACTGCTCTAAACCAGTGTTTAAACATGCCACATTTAAGCTAGAGATAAGGATGGAAAATGATCCTCACATTTCAGCAGAGGTGCAAATCTTGAGTGTCCAAAGCACCCTACAAATCTTAGGCCAAAGCCTAATACAGCCAACCCTTTAATTGACACATCTGAATGTTTTCTATGGTGTGTGTATGGGGCAGGGTATCAGATATCAAATCCCTAGAGAACTTCAGGGAGTCTCTAGTGCCTCCCCCCGTTAGGATTGACCCACTTGCATTGGTGTTATTCCTCCCTCCCCCGGTTGTTTAGTCTGCTCTTCAGAACTCCTCTCTTCAAAGTGTCACAGAATGGCTGCATTGCTATAATTTGCAACAGCACAGAGTGCTTTCCTGATTTGTGCCCCCTGGGATACGCTGAGGATGATACCTTTCCGTGGAGATAGGCAGCCATGTGATTGTCATCATTAATCCCTGCTCTCCAGGCTGCATATGGATGAACATGTTTTGAGAAGAGTTATAACGCCAGTCGCACTGTGATGGATTTATTGGCTCTCGTTACTTTCCAAAGGAGGCCCTGCCATGAGGTGAGGCGAGGCGGCTGCCTCAGGCAGATGATTTTGGGAATTGCTAATGGTGGCCGTGTGGGGAGATAGACAGATTGGGCCCATCCAGGACCATAAGGTGGTGCTGTGCAAACCTCATCGAAAGTCATTTCTATGGGACTTGTCCAGAAGAATTTTCTAGTAGAGTGGGTGACATAGTATTTTGTGTGTGTGTGTGTGATGTATTCCTCTCTAGAAAACAACAGGGAAAGCGTGCAGGGGGGAAATCTGATATTGCACTCATTCACTCACCACACCCAACTTAAATGCATTAATTCATGCTCTGTGCATAGAACTTACTGTGCATGTAAAACAAAAGGATTTACTGTGCATGCATTGTGCACAGAACCAGATACTTTTGTTTAGTGTACAGGTTTGAATTAACGCATGGAAGTCAGGGATGGGACCCCATCTAGCGTTGCCATATTTTGAAGAGCAAAAAAGAGGAGACATTTACTGACTTAACTATGGATTGCTATGATGGCTCTACCCATGAAAAAGAGGACATGTCCCATGGACATGAATCTTACTCTCCTATTTCCGCACGTTCCTTCTTCCTCGGTTGTTATTTGAAAAGGGCTTCTACCGTTCTACCGTGTTGCATCCTACTCTTCCTCTAAGAAGCAGCCCAGTTCAGCAGACCTGAGATTATCCTGTTCTCTGCCCCCACCCCAAATATATGAATAGTGAACATTTTCTATAGTGCTTATATAGCAGCCCCATCCATACAGAAAGGGACAGAATCGACAGGCTTGAAGGCTATACAAACTTAACTAAGAGCAAGTCTCATAGAACTCAATGAGGTATACTTCGGACATGCATAGGGAATGTGCTGTGAGTTCCTTCGTACTGGAAGGAAATGCCATAAGCAGACTCTCTTAATCACCTCTGCTGGAACAGCATCAGAGGTAATTATCTCCAGTACAATCATTACAGTTGGTATTAATAGTCGAAAGAACACTTGGGGTGGGGCAGAGAGCACTTTTTATGCATACCATTACAGATGTGAAGTTGGGTTATATCACCCCATTCATCATTTTTAGCAGTTGCTCAAATTTTAGGAGATCTGCCCCGCAATATGAAGCAAATGTACTGTGAAAAGCGTTTATCCAGATTTTTTTTCTTTTAATTGTCACAAAGCAATTTCTCCTCCTTCAATTATAATTGAAAATAGGAATTTTAACATGAATACTTGGAGGTGCTGCAATTTGGTGAAAGAACACAGAATTATATGGGTTTCCCATCATTCCTGGCATCCCCAAAGATCTCAGATTGCAACGTTGAGAAAGACCTTTGCCTGAGACCTTGCAGAGTAGACAATATCGCAGAGCTGGTGAGCATCTGACCCTCCCGATTTTGCTGGAATCCCTGACTATTGGCTCTGCCAGCTGGGCTGATGGGAGATGCTTAGTCCTGCCATACCTGGAGAGCCCACAGGTTAGCTACCCCTGCAATATTGAGTGGTTTGACTCTGTGCAAGACAGATTTCATTCATAGGATGAATCACCGACGGTGTATTCTGCACTTTGATTGAGTTACTCCATGTGCCACAGCTCTGTACTTAAATAATAGAAGAATTAAAAGTGCTATGGTTTGGATGCCCCTAAAGCAGGTATGTCCAAAGTCTGTTTTGGGGGCCTAATCCAGCCTGCTGGTTGATTTAATCTAGCCCCTGTAGCAGTAAAATCCTTTAAGAAGCTTAAAAAACTCCTTTATAAAGTTCTACAATTTCAGTCGGTCCTCATGCATGTTCACTTCATCAAATCTGGCCCTCTTTGAAAAAATTTGGGCTCCCCTGCCCTAAAGTGTATAACACAGTCACAACAAGTCCTTTGATGTCAATGTTAGCTGTTGTAACTTGACTATGGAATATTGACTCCACATCAATGTTGGCAAATTCTGTTTTGTTAGTGTTGGACATTCTCTCTCTCTCTGTGTGAGAATCAATTGTTCCAGAAACGGAGAAGTTGTTTAAGGAATCATCAGAAGGCTGAGATTGTTTTTTCCTATGCAAGGACATTTTCTGTGGGAACTGTTTCAGGTTAAGAACGGACCTCCGGAATGAATTAACTACTTAACCTGAGGTACCACTGTAATTTGTAGCTGCTTGTAAGTCTCTTGCTTGCGCCTTGTGGGGAGAGAAGCAGAGAGAGAGAGACTTGGACTCTTGTTGGACTCTTAAGTATGCCTTTACCATGGTAGTGGTGAAAGATTGCATATATTTGCTACTAATACGCTTTTATACCTGTCAAGTAAATTTCTACACTTGACTGAATCTTTATGGCATCCATGAGTGTTTATTGTCTACTGTGTGTATCTTCAACCCCAAGGAAGGAGCTGCGTTGAGATGTAACTCTGCTGAGTATGGATACTGGCACACATGCACAGCGAAAGTGATGCTGGACCCATTCCTACTAAATCATCCATCAGAGGTTGATGGATTGATCCATCAATTAGTTTACGCAGTTCCCCTGGCAGGGGTCTTAATGCAGGCCTGCAGCAGTGTTTCACTTAAGCCAGATGAAGTCTGGGGTCTGGGTGGCACTTAAGAAAACAGTGCAAAAGTTAAGGGGATAGTGCACAGTACATGAAGAGTGCAACGCAGATGACCTAATATGTTTGGCTTCACTAATGCAGGGAATGGCTGCCAGATTCAAAAGCACCCCTGCTAGAATATGGTTTGAGCCCAACCTAGTTCCAGAGAACGATCTTCAGAGTGTGTGCATGACCTTCTAGTATCCATCTTCTGAAAAGAAATTGGGCGTGGTGGGCAAGTGCTGAGGATTGTGTTGGGAAGCGCCAGGAGTGCAACTATCCTGGGCCCTGCCAATGCCCTGTTTCCTCCAGTTGCTTTTTCAGCTAAGTGCTTGCATCTGTCTAAATGGAGCCCAGCAGGCAAAGGTCCGCCCAGCAAGGGATGTTCTCCCCACAAAGCAGCGCTGTATTTGGAAATCCAGTTTTTAATTACAGTTGGTGCTTCCAAGACTCCTGCTGGCAGCTGACATCTTGCAGCAAAAAGAGAGAGGAAGAGGGATGGAGAGGAAACCAGGATTAGTGCCGGCAAGAGAGCAGGAGCCCAGGGCAAAACTGATTCCCGCCCTCTTCCAACCCTGTTAATACTTGGATTATCACTGGCCAAGTTTTTGCCGTTAAATTTTTGCATTTCCTTTTCCAAATGCTAACATTTGCGCTTGGGACATCAAGCTGGTGTTAGCATTGGGGTGGAATGGAATTTTGCTCAGTGAATGTTGGGCCTGCCAACTTGCTCACTGGCCCTCTTCCTCCTCCTCCTGCAGTTGTGCCTTTAAACTGTAACCTGGCATGCAGAAATTCAGCCCATGAGGTTTTCCTGGCACAGAGAGGAATTGTTTGGGACAGGTTTTGCTTGCTTAAATTTCTGCATGCAAGTGTGTTGTAAAATACACAGGAACCAGAGCCAATAAAATAAATAAAATTCTGCATTTCAGGGATGGTTGCGTGTGTATTACATATGTCTACAGCACACATTTCAATGTAGTGTGTGTTTATGTATGTGTGTTGGCAATATTTTCCTGAGAGGTTTCCTGTATCTTGATGGGGGAAAGGTTCACCTGCTGATTTTCTTCCTGCTATGTCACTTTTGAAGATACAGAAAGCTTCAAAGGTGTGTGTGTGGGGGGGGGGGGAGATGACAACCCTAATCAACTTGGATGGCTTTGAGTGGTTGTGGGAAATTAGGATGAGGAATGTGGTTTGGTAGCCTCCCAAAACTTATAAAGATGGATGGAAGAACAATGTTTAATGGCTGGATACAAACTCCATTCAAAGTAAAAATCTAATCAATCTTATTAGAGTTTTAAAATGGTATGATGTACTACATTCTTAATAATTTTTGTGATTTGCTTTGAATTTATAAAATGTTTTGAAAGATGGGCCATTATAGATATGTGTAAATATAATGAATAAAACCTAAATAGCCAGGAATGAAATGGTTGTAATGTGTGTGAGGGCGGTATTCAGCTAACTTTTTTTAATATTTAGAACAGACCCATTAAAATTAATAAACATGACTACTTTGTCATGTTTATTAGGAGTCCATTAGGTCCATTAGGAGTAAAACCTAGTTGAAAACCACCCAGTTTTTCTCACAGCTGAGTTAAATCACAATGGCAGAAGCTGAGAACAGCCAAATGAGGGAGTTGACGCCTCACCTGTTGCATCTTGTGTGAAGAGCAAGGAGGTTAAAAAGAAGTTTTTCAAGCTTCCCCATTCTGTGGGTTGTATGTTGAGAACACCTGTCTGAGCTACACATAGGATTTCATCCAAAGGACCAAAAAACCCCCAGGTAATGTAGCACATTCTGGTAAACTCCCTCAGTGGGATGGAAGCCAGCAGAATTCCTCTCAGTCCTTGTGGCTTGGGTAGCATGACCTTGATGCTCTGCACATGTGCTTAGAAGTAGGTCCTCTCAAATTGGGTTTGCAAAGAGGCCACTTTGGCAAATAGACAAGGTAGTAATTGGATGAGGCAGAAGAGTTCAACCTTTTCAGACCTGGGACCCACCTTTATATTAACCATGCATTTGGGAACCTGCTGGCTTGCTTGCTTATTAATTTATTTTACCAAAAATGTGTATGGTGTTAGTGCCACTGTTTGGACTTCACCTTAGTTCAGGCTGCAACCCACTCTTGGTTCCCAATAATAATAATATTATAATAATTTATTATTTGTAGCCCGCCCATCTGGCTGGGTTTCCCCAGCCACTCTGGGCGGCTTCCAACAAGGATTAAAAATACATCAAAATGTCACACATTAAAAACTTCCCAACCTTCTGCTTCACAAAGATCAGTCTTATTAAATGGTTTAGTAACTCACACAGTTTCGGAAATGTGCAAGGCTCACAGCTAGATTTCATAACTGCTCGTCTTGGCTTTCTGCAGTCTGTTGAAGCAGTTGACTTGGAGCTGGGACTCCAAGCTAGAGTGGTTTGATTCGGTTCGGCCATTTCTATGCCGCTCAAAGCCATTTTGGAAAAGGGAACTAAAGGGACCTTTTTGAGGTAGCTGAGAAAGTTGAGCAGAGAGGGCTCTTCAAGCTGCTGGCTGCGACAGGGACCTTGTCCCCATTTGCCGGCAGTAGAGCTGGGGAACCTGTGGATCTGCAGATGTTGTTGGCCTCCAACTCATATTGGCCCCAGGCAGCATGACACAATTGCCAGGGGCGATGGGAGTCCAGCCAAATCTGCAGGGCCATGGGTCCCTCACTATCCTATGCTGACCAATGGGCAGCCCTATGGCTTGCAATTATTGCAAGAAACGTTGGTGTTTTATGGCGTGAACGTGTGGCGGTGTGAAATGGATATGCATGCCTGTTGAAGCATCGCTATGCTAATCAAGTTTCCCAGACACTCGTAAAGGTGCTTTTAAAAGATGCATATGCATGCATCTTTTATTTCCGCGCTTTACGCATTTGCAGGGGAAAACACTAGCAAAAGGGCAGGTGTTTCACGCAGCCATCTAAATGAGTAGCCCGGCTCTAAGTGAAGTCAATGGAATCTGAGTGTGATCTTGCTTAGGATTGGGGCGGGGGACAAGGCTAGCTTTAGGGACTGCTCCCAAACCTGTGTGTCTTTTGCCCTGTAGCATTCCTTCCCAAGACCTGCAGTTTTAACTGCTGCCTCATCCAAAGAAGTCGTTAGAGCTAATTTCTTCCCCTTGAAGTGTTTTAAATTTTTTATTATTACCGCTGGTACTTAATCTTTGAGTTGATGGAACTGAAGGTGCCTATCAGGCTGTGAAAGAATTTTTTTAAAAGAAGAAGAAGAAATGAAATGGTGAAGACAGGCTGCGTTGCGGCAGCTCACAGCCACAGGGACAGCAGGAGTCATAAGACCAGGAGGATGGGCAGCAGGGGGAGTGACAATATTGCTCCCCAACATCATTTAAAAGAATAAAAAATTGCTCAAGGACACTCGGAGACTGAACTGCTGTGGAACCAAGGGCAATGTGGAAGGAAAGGAGAAGAAGGTTTTTATTAACTGCTCAGGAAACAGAGGCAAAAGAATTGGGGAGTCATGGAGCAGATTTCCTTTGTGGCTGGAGGGGGGGAAACATAGAGAATGTTTAATTTGCAGGGGCACTTTATAACCCAGTTTTAGAACTCTAGTGGGGCACTATTTTCTCTCTGGGCACTTCCAGGAGACCTGTCTATCAAGCATTCATCCTGATTTGTTTTTCGAGTGATTAGACAGTGGCAGCCATTATATAATGAGCCTTTGTTCTGATTTGTTTGAGTAATGTTTAGGTAGAATTGCATCAAAAGAAGTGTGGATCCCCCACTTTTCTTTGCATTTCCCCCTCACTTTCCTTATCGGAAAAGTAGATGGGGGGAAATAGATGGGAAAGATCTCCCAATCAACTGTAATTGTGCAATCTGAATTTACTGGTATGTGACCGGTATTTGCCAACCCAGCCGTACCGTTAGGTAAAGTGAGGCAACTGCTTCAGACAGCAGGTGCAGAGGGACGGGAGCCATGACATCCCCATGGCTGCTCCTTCCAGGCCTCCTATTTTTTTCTCTTCAGAGATGGGTCTTTCCATATCAAGTGATCCAGCGTTTTTGCCTCTTTTGCCTTGCCGAATCATATTCATTTTATTAATCACTTTTTAAAATGTTAACTTTTGTAACTTAAAAGTTACAGTAAGTCCATCATGTGACATATCGTATTAAGGCCCATGAAATTTTGAAGAGATTGGTGTTTTTAGTTTTGACACATCTCCATTTTGGGCTGAGCTTTTAATGTTTTTGTGTAGCCTGGCAAGGCTAAAATGGTCATATTTTTTTTTTTTGAAAATTCAAGCCCTCATCCCTCACAATCGGGATGGGGAAAAGATTAAAATGTTAGTTTTAGTTATGCTCATTCAACAAGTGTACAAAATTTTAAGAAAATTGGATAATATGAGGTAAAAAAAGTTGCATCACTTGCTACATGGCCTGTCTTCCCCCTGCCCCCAAACTAGCTTGCGGCCTCAGCAGTGTAAGTTTAGTGTCATTTCAAAGAAGAAAATTTTATTTTATGTTTTAGTACTGTTTTTATTTTGAATTACATGGGAGGCACCATACTCTTTTCAGGGCTTAGGTTCTCAACCTGTGGGTCCCCAGATGTTGGACTACAACTCCCATCATCCCTGAGCTCTGGCCTTGCTAGCTAAGGGTGATGGGAGTTGTAGTTCAACAACATCTGGGGACCCACAGGTTGAGAAAGGCTGGCTTAGGTTCTCTGAAGGCCTTAATCTGGCCCTGTGCCTCAGGTACTGTGGAAGACATAATATCATAACTAGTGGTGAAGTCAGGCTCTACTGCCAGTCTGGATGACTTCTGTATGTGAAGAGGGGAGGGGGGGTGCCTTTTGTTCATTACCTCAGGTAGCAAAGTGTTTTGGGTGGCCCTTTCCTTTCCTCCCTTCCACTTTGAGGGAGAGCTGCCCCAGCCGAGAGAAGCCTTTTGCCTAACTTCTCCATATTGTTCCCAGTCGTTCTTTATTAGCACCAACATCCATCTCAACATTTTTCATTTCTGCACCTGTAATTTTCTTTCACCTGAGAAGTATGGTGTGCCACAGAATTTCACTGAATTACACTTTACAGTGGTACCTCGGGTTACAGACACTTCAGGTTACAGACTCCGCTAACCCAGAAATAGTACCTCGAGTTAAGAACTTTACCTCAGGATGAGAACAGAAATTGCGCAGCGGCAGCAGGAGGCCCCACTAGCTAAAGTGGTACCTCAGATTAAGAACAGTTTCAGGTTAAGAACAGACCTCCAGAACGAATTAAGTACTTAACCCGAGGTACCACTGTACTGCAAAGGGAGGGGAGATCATGGAGGGATCCTCCATTACATTTTGGGGCCCTGGGGGAGATTGAGGTAGCCACGCTTCACTTCCACACTATATAAAGCACCATTTAGCACACATCTGACAGCCCCAAAGAATCCTGGGAATTGTAGTTTGTTGAGCGTGCCAAGTGTCCCTATTTTCCAGGGACAGTCCCAGATTTACAGAAGCCGCCCCAGCTTCTGATTTGATCCCGGAATGTCACGCTTTTCCTTAACACATCCCTGTTTTCATCAGCGAAATGTCAGAGGGTATGGAGTTATGCTCCACCAAGCCAAGGAGGCAAGTAGCTATAAAACCTTTAGAAGACATCTAAAGGCAGCCCTGTAAAGGGAAGTTTTTGAATGTTTAATGTTTTATTATGTTTTTATATACAGTGGTGCCTCGCAAGACGAAAAGAATTCGTTCCGCGAGTCTTTTCGTCTTGCGATGTTTTTCGTCTTGCGAAGCACGGTCCGTTGCAACTGCGCCTCTTCAAGTGGCTTTTTTTAAAAAGCGCAAGACGTTTTCATTTTGCGAAGCAAGCCCATAGGGAAATTCATCTAGCGAAGCAACGCAAAAACGGAAAACCCTTTCATCTAGCGAGTTTTTCGTCTTGCGAGGCATTCGTCTTGCGGGGCACCACTGTACAGTCGTACCTATGATCTCGAACACCTTCTGACTTGAATGTTTTGGCTGCCGAACGCCGCAAACCCGGAAGTGAGTGTTTTGGTTTGCAAACGTTCTTTGGAACCCAAATGTCTGACAGCTATAGCTTCCAACTAGAGCTTGACTTTACCAGGGTTCTCCAGTTGCAACTGGAGGGGATGATTACTCTTCTAGGAGCCGCAAAGTTGAAACAGTTGGAATTGTTGCTGGTAGTGTGTGATCTTATTCTAGTCCAGACCAAAGCTTTCTTGAAATCAATCCTATTCTTGCATCCTAATTCCTCTTGACACTTGCAGTTGTTTGTTTATGCCCGAGTGCTAGCAATTAGGCAAGTCACTTCCTTTCCCCCTCCACTTTCCATCCCATTCTGACCCTAGTTGCATTTGGCTGAAGTCAGGGAGGTCTGTGAATCTTTGGAGAACATTAATCTGAAATTTGGCTGGTTTTCACCCCTTCAGAAGCAGCTACACTACCTGTAAGTTTCATCCAATTCTGGCAAAAGGGTTTTAAAAAACCCATTATTTTATTTTATTTGTACATTTCTTGATTTCTTCATTATAGTCAATGAAGAGACACATGAAGCTTTGGAAAACCAAAGCCACCCTTCACTGTAGATCTGAAGCAAAGCAGGTCTCATCTGAAATGGTCCGAAGCAGAGCAGCCCCTTACCCAAAGCAAGCATAACCCAATTTGCCAAGCATAACCCAATTAAATTGCCCTCGATGAAGCCTAGACTTGGCTTGAAGAAGGGCAGTTTTCTTCCACTTCTACCTTATGATGCTACAGAATGAGCTGCCTTTGCTTTGAGAGTATCCAGGGTAAGATGTGCTGATCTTCCAATTCATGCAGCGGAAGGGGGAGAGAGATCCAGAACATTGTGTGACGGGCGGTTGCTGGCAGGGATGCCAATGAGTGTTGAATTTACAGTGATGATTTACAGTGCAGATGACTGATGGAATGGGAGAGTCTTCCCTCTTAAATATTTGATTGTCAGCTATACAAAGCGCCAAGCAATTTAGCCTCAAGCCTTTTGCATTGGAGTTTTTTTGCTTCTTCTTCTTTTTGCCTCTGTCTAGCCTGTGTGTTAGAAGAGTCATTATTCTAACCAAAATGGGAACATAGGGAGCTGCCTTATAGTGAGCCCGGACCATTAGTCAGTACCAACTGCACTGGCTGGCAGCAGCTGTCTAGCTGGGTTTCAGGCAGCCTCACCTGGAGATTCCAGGGACTGAATCTGGGATGTTTTGCCTACCAAGCCTATGTGCCCTATAAAATATACCAAAGAAGAAGAATAAAAATGGAGATCACTGCAGTGAATGTTTTAAAAAGGAAATATATAATACATGAGCAGTGATTGAATGACGCTAAGAAATCAAAGAGACCCGTTAGGAAAAAGCTAGAATGAGGAAGCATTGGGAAAAGGCCACTGGGTGGCAGCAGAGGGAAATTTGGGTTGAGGAAAGCGTAGAAGTGGCTGGGATTAAATCAGGGATGGGGAAACTTGTGGCTTGGCAGAGGCTGCAGGAGTCCATCTCCCATCAGCCCCAGACAGCGTGGCCAGGGGTGATGGGATTTGTAGTCTTGTTAGCTTCTGGAGGGCCACAGGTTCTTCAACCCTCCCCCCCCCCCCGATGAAAGGGTGTTCAGGATGATGGAAGGAAACTTATCAGAGTGCGGATGTTTGGGAACAACAGGGTTGTGATTGGAGGGGAGCTTAGTGGCAAGAGAAAAGGTGGCTATAGGTTCAGGAAGGGCAAAGGATTGTGAGAAGGGATTGACTGCAAGGCTGGGGGGTGGGAAGTGGGGAAGGAGGGAGAGTGAAAGCTGGGGGCAGGCTGATAAACAGAGAGCTGATCTGACAGAGGGAATGGGTGAAGCAGGTGTGGTTGGATTCGGAGGGAAGAAAGCATGGCGTCAAATGTGCCTATATTAAGGGGGGGGAATAGCGTAGCGACTGCTTTGTGGAATAAATCCACCTGTCGCTTTATTGCTCAGGGACCACTCCACACGGGTCTTCCCCTAAGTTGTTGTTGTGTCCTTATGTGAGACTAAAAATGCAGAGCATGCACACAGCAAGCAGGTGTTCAAAAAGTGGCATATCGTGCAGACAAGCTTGTCGGAAGGCTGGGATTGGCTCCCTTGTCTCCCGTACGCTCGGTGGCTGGCCCACGTTGGTGGCTAAACAGTTGTGTGCGATTGACTTTAGATCTGCTGGCAAAACAGCATCTTTTAATGCCTCCCTCCAGCTCTCCTTCTGGATCCTTTGTTGCTGTCCTTTTCCGACAAATGTTTCTTTTGTCCTGGGTTGCAGGCAATCCATGGTGGACATGGGCAGAGCTCTGACAAACACCCTGGTCCTCTCCATGGTGCTGGGCTGTTCAGCTGTCCTAATGGATGACTCGCTGCCAAGCTCCGGGGAACCAGTGGTAACGGTGGCCGTGGTTTTCGGGGGATCTTCCTACCCTGTTCACATCCGCAGCCGGCTGACGCACCAAAGCTTCCTGGATATGCCTCTGGAGATCCACCCGGTCACCGTAGTAGTGAACGACACCAACCCCAGGACTCTCTTGACCCAAATCTGCAACATGCTGTCCAGCACGAAAATTCACGGGATCGTCTTTGAGGACAACATCGGCACAGAAGCCGTGGCGCAGATTCTAGACTTCATCTCGTCCCAGACCAACGTACCCATCATTAGCATCAGTGGAGGATCTGCTGTGGTCCTAACACCCAAGGTGAAAATTTTTTTTCATTATTTTGGGAGACTGGGGGTGAATGCAGTGCACCATTCATAAATGGGTTGGGTTATAGCAGTGGGTAGCCACTAAGAACCTGACTCCTATCAGCAAAATATATAACTGCCCATGACAGTCGCAGTAAACAAAAAGAAAGTACTCTGAGCATGTGCAGTTAATATTTCGAACTCGCTTCTCATTGCATTTTGCTTGTTTCCTAAATTGAGGCAGGCAACATCTCTCAACCTAACCTACTTCGCATGGCTATTGCGAAGATATAGAAGGAGGATTAAAGCTGGGTGCAAAAGGGAACTTAGTGCTTGTATCCTAAGCATCAAAATTTGCTTCCTTTAACCATAGTGATGTGTCATTGCACTATACAGTTTCATATTTTTTCCTGGGTACCCCACCCCTGCATTTTAGTACAGTTCTAAGGTTTCAACTAGTCTTAGTCTAGCCTGGTTATTGCTTTTTTTTCACCAATGCATAATCCCTATGTTCAGTTGCACTCCAGAAGGAGTTGCCTTAGGCCTGTAGCCACAGGGGAGTGGGTGGGGTGCTGTGAAAAGAAGAGGGTTGTACTTTAATATATATATATTATTTAACTATTTTAGTTTTATAGGTAAAATACTAAGGAGTCAGTATTTTCCCTAACTGCTCAGTTTAAAACAGCATCAATACTGGCTCCTACTTTATAGTGTTTTGTCCCAACTGCAAAATCACTGACATGTGCCGGGATTTTTAAATGTTGCAGAATAATTTTTATTTTATTAGTAACATGTTAAAATTATTGTTGATTTTATACCACTCTCTTATAAACATAGGCTGCCTTTAATATCTGTTTTGCCTTGATACTGGCCCCATCGCTATCAACCTTTTTGCTCCTTCCTCACAAGACAGTCAAGGCTATAATCCTGCACTCACTTACCAGGGTGCAAACCCCATGAAACACAAAGAGACCTACTCTGAGTAGCCATGTAGATCATTGTATTGTTTAGTTAATTATACAGTGAATTCTTTGTGACTGCCTGGACTTCAGCTTACCTGCGGTGTGATAGCATCTGCAGAAAATTCCTTTGTAGGGAATACCGTATCTCAGGTGAAGCCACCAGAGCAAAGAAGCACAACGTAGCTTCCTGTCCCTCTCTGCTTGCCACCACACCCTTCCCGAACCTGCTCCAAAGGATTGGGGGAACCCCCAAAACAGATTTAGTGGGACTTGCAGGGAGATGAGAGGGAGGGGATATTGCACTGTGCAGCCAGAAGTCCTTGCACTGGCAGTGCTACTTGTCTGGATACCACCCATTCTGTATGGCTGTATGGTCCATCTCTCTCTCTAGGAAAAGACGTTTGGGAAAATTATATAATAGAAGAAGAATTTGTGTTCTAAACAGGTTACTCTCATCCACTTGTAATGTGACTATTAATTCCCAGTATGTTGCCAAATATCTCATACACCATACAAGCAAAGTCAGGCTGTAGCAGTTCCATTACAGTTCCATTTCCCTAAGCCTGTTGCTACTGTTTTTATGGCCAAAGGCTATCAGGGGTCAGCAAACTTTTTCAGCAAGGGGCCCTCAGTCCCTCAGACCTTGTGGGGGGCCGGACTATATTTTTTGGGGGGGAAATGAATGAATTCCTGTGCCCCACAAATAAATCAGAGATGCATTTTAAATAAAAGAACACATTCTACTCATGTAAAAACACGTTGATTCCCGGACCGTCCGTGGGCCGAATTTAGAAGGCGATTGGGCCATATCCAGTCCCCGGGCCTTAGTTTGCCTACCCATGGGCTATAAGCTAATAGTTACCAGCATGTGGAGGGACAGGGTCCAGGGTCCTGATAATCTGTGTTATATTCTCCTGGCCCTGAATGGCCAAGAACTGTTGTTGTCGTTTTAGAGACCAATGATCCAACCAACCATTTATTTGTTAGCTGCTGCTAAAACTGTCTTGGTCAGGAAATGGAAATCAGATAAACTTGCTTTGATTATGGAGTGCCTACTGAAAACCTTCCGTACTGCTGAAATATGGAAAAATGGACTGTCTCGCTTCGTAATGAGGGGAGGAAGCTGAGTGTCCAATGACTTTGTCAATATGTGATGTCCGTTTATCGATTTCTGGACCAATTGTTGTAAGCAAGTCCCAACAAGTTATTGCGCAGAGAATGCTAATGTTGAGGAGAGGCTAGTGGGAAGGAAGGCAAAATGCCATCTGTTCTGCATCCATCCCAAAGCCATTGGGATGTAGCTCAGGTGGGCGAGGGTGGGATCCAGTCCCATGTTTCACCCCAGCCAGGCTGCATTTACCTCTTAAATCACCGGCTCAGAGCACGTGCAAGTTCAGCGCAGTGGTTGCTGTAGGGCACCCTGATTCCTTACAGGTGGGCTGTGCGCTGTGTAATTATTTTTGGCTTGCCTGCCTGTCACAGGATGTCAGCGACGGTTACTGTCACCTGCTCACGGGGAAATTTCTCTGAGCCTCGTTCAATGGCAGCACAGCTTACGTAAGACCAATATCATGTGTGATACTTACCTTGAGGGGTGGGGGGAAGCCTTTAGGACATGATTAGGAACAATAAGGACCACCTTGGATCAGCCTCCTCACCTTCGCCATGCTCCATTAGTGCTCATTCCCCTGGCAACATGTGCTCCATAAAGCATTTCATGGAAATGTCCATCGCTGGCCACTAACAAGTTCTTGCTCTCCAGTCAAAAAGGGCCTCTGGGTTATTGACAGGAACTTGCTGCTGGGTCTCGCCAAATTAAAGCCATGCTTTCTAGAAGAGCCAGTGGGGCGATGTCTCATCATGCGGAAGCTTATCCCTGTGGTGGCTGCAAGCAATCCCATCCATAGCAGCCTATCTGTTACATGATGTAACAGTGGCATAGGGAGAGCCCTGGTGGATCTTGCCACCACAAACCCACCCAAGCATGAGTCCTTGACAGTGGGGTGATAGCTATCGCCTGCATTTCCAGAGGAGCATCATACCACATGGAAGTGAACATCAGAGGAAGGGGCCAGTCTATGGTGAATTAAGATAATTTTAGTCTCTGAATTTCATGGTCTCAAGGTGGGGTGGGGTGCTCCTTTAGATGGTAAAATGTATTCCTTCACTTCAACTTGTGGTCAGCCCCACCCTGAGGCATTTGGGGATCCTCCTGCTTGTTTTGCTAAATGGGGGGGGGGGTTTAAACTTCTGCCCCAAAGGCCTCCCCCAATGGCATCACTGAAAGCCCACTTCCTGGCCAGGTGTTCAATTTTGTTAAACAAGTGCATATTCCTCTCATTTGAAGCCCAACAGCAACTCTGTCCCAGGTTGAGTTCAGTCTCCTGCTCCTCATATAATAGAGTGGTGGAAACAGGTGACACATCATTCGCTGATTGTTGTTGCATTGGAGTGAGGAAATAGCACCATGCAATGAGATCATGACACATATTTCAATGGCTATAGATTGAAGGGGAAGGAAAGCGAGATCAACACAGGGGCTGCCATTTTGGGAAGCCACCCCCCGCCATGTACTTTCCCACCTCTGTTCCACCCTATCAGCACACACACACACACACACACACACACACGGGAGGAGCCCAATCAGATGCAATGGAACCGTTGTTCACATGTCCACTACAAGAAAGCAGGGTGTGTGGGTGGGTGTAAGCAGAAAGGGTCAGTGGGCTGAACCTTCACCCATCCTCTGTGTTTCCTGGTTGCCTTGTTTGCTCCAGTTCCATTTCTCTGTTTCTGTTGGTCCAGGTTCCAGAGGTGAACCTGAAATTGGTGTGTGTGAGAGAGACTGAAACAGTGGACTACAGCCAAGTAAGGCAAAGGAAGCAAAAGGGCTCAATGCTCATGTCCTGTATGATCCTGTTGCTGCTAAAGGCTCCCCACTGTCAACCCCAAAGTTATGCGTACATGGGAACAGGCACACGAAAAGAAATATGCCTCCCACTATCAATGGTGGGCTATCATGGCTGAGTGGGCAGCGTGAGCACGACAGCCCTGCCAATGCAGCAAATGAAGTGCTCTCCATGGTGCTGAACATTGTGCTCTATGGGGAAGGCCTTACAACACACAGAGAGAGCCATTATTTCCAGTATTTCTGGCAGTAACCCAGATCAGTGCCTCCCAACTTGCTAGCTGTTCACACAAGGCTCTCCAGCACGTTAATCCACATGGTCCCTTTGCTTACCACTGTTCAAAGTAGTGTAAGAGAAAGGCTGTTGTAGTCTTGTCATGCCTGTAGTGAGCAGGAAGAGAAGAGGAGAAGCTCCAGAAGGTTCCCCCCTTCCCCCAGAAGAAGCTAATGCTCATAGGGAATGGACGTTGGTTATAACATTGGTTGAGCTGCCTAATGTGTTTCCACAGTGTTTCCTCAGGGCCAAGAACAACAGGAGAAGTTCATTTAGAGCATTAGCATATTGCATCCCCTCCCTCCTTGCCAACCTCCTTCCATGATGTGCGTCAGCAGCAGGTCACAAGTAAATGCTGCATGGATTACACACACGCGGCGACCTTTCTGAGCACCCAGGGCTTGCACGTTGAAGGAGAGGACGAGAAAGGCTTTAATGCATGTGAAAGCATACTCACCTTTTCCCCCAATCTAATTTATTTAAAATAAACTAAAATAATGTGAGCAAAATGATACCCAGGCACAATCAAGCTCTTAAAAAGAGCAGGGGGTGGTGGTGGAAATGCTAATCACTGTTCCTCCCCACCCTTTAGCTAAACACCAAGTAATCATTTATAAAGTTTCCATTTATAGCAATGCAAAAAAGAGGGTTACGCTCTTTCACCGTTCTCAGCTGGATCTGATCAACAATTAAAATTTTGTTTTTCTATAAGCAGAATATTTTCATTTCAAGTGTTTTAATTCACTGATGCAAACACTGATCTCATAGGAATGCTGGCTCATTTTTATATTTTAGCATAGCATTTGAATACATTAAGGCATGATTATGGGGTTGCGTTTTGCGGCGCAAATGTTGACTTTCTTGGGGACATTATAAATCGGGGATGGTCCTCCAGATGACCGTGCAGGATGAGGCTGATGGGAGCTGGAGTCCAGCATCATCTAGAGCAGTGTTTCCCAACCGGTGTTCCGCGGCACACTAGTGTGCCGTGAGACATCGGCTGGTGTGCCGTGGGAGGGAGGCGGGCGAGTCGGGCGGTGAGAGGTGACGGCGGCGAGGATCCGCGTCGAGCCGGGGGCGGCTCCGCGGTGGTGGTGCCGAGCGGCGGGGCAGCGCGTGCAAAAGGGCGGAGCGCGAGACAGCGGAGGAGGAGGCCGGCATGTCCGGGCAGCAGCAGCAACAACAGCAGCAGCAACTCCCGCCGCCGCCCCCTCCTCCGCCCGCTATCGCCGCCACCACCACAACAGCCGCCGCCGCCTCAGCTGCCGCCGTCCCTCAGTCCCTCGCTCTGCTGCCTCCTCCCCCCCCCACCCCCAAAGCTTGGAGGTTCCCCGGCAAGGGGGAGGGGGGAAAATTAAAAACTTTCACTTTCGTGCGTCCCTCCCGGCGTGACGCTGCGCGCTTACGTCACGGGGCTGTAATGGTGGTGTGCCGCGAGATTTTTTTCATTAAACAGGTGTGCCGTTGCCCAAAAAAGGTTGGGAAACACTGATCTAGAGGGCCGCACCCAGTCCCTATCATAAATAATCATCACCAAAAGCTTGTTTCAGAATCAGTTCCATGTTTTTGAGCCTTATTGGAGTACTCTTAGGGGAAACTTGTTCGTTTTCACATCATATTGTTGGCATTCTAGTTTTGCTGTCACATTTGCAGTAATGAAGTAGCACCTTCAGTTTTCATTAGCCGCATTTAGATTTAATGCTAATGTATGGCTTAGCATTACGTGCATGAGTGCCTCGCTTGTTCACTTCCTCCTCCCTGCCATCGTCTCCAGCGTGGCCACAAGGAGGAGATCGGAAGCTTTCGCTTCCATTTTAAATAAACTGGAGCTTCGCATTACAGCTGAACTTTAGACGGTGGCTAATCTTAACTGAGGTTTGTTGCAGAGGAGGAGAGCGGTGCTGATGAGCCCAAGGCTTGTTCACATAATGCTAAACCAGGGTTTCCCAAACTTGGGTCTCCAGCTGTTTTGGGGACTACAATTCCCATCATCCTTGACTACTGGTCCTGCCAGCTACGGGTGATGGGAGTTGTAGTCCAAAAACAGCTGAGACCTAAGTTTGGGAAACCCTGTGCTAAACCATAGTTTAGCATCATGTCTGAACATAGCCAGTGAATTTCATCTGCTAAAAAAAATAAATCACTCCCTATCCTTCTAAATTCTGGACACAGCTGAGACTGAGCTATACAAAAGCTTCCAAATGCTGATGGGGGGGGGGCGACTGCAGGGAAATCTATGGTTCCTGAACCATTGGCATAGGGCAGGCACGCCCAACTCCCAAAAGACTGCAATCTACTCCCATTGTCATTGGAGGGAGGAGGAGCGTGCGTGGGGTGGGCGTGTCAAAGGGGAAGATTGCCCAGAGTTCCTGAGCTTTTTTTTGGGGGGGGAGGCCAAAGTTGTTGAGCTTTTTAAGGGGGGTGCATATGGACAGAGCAAGGGGGCAGGGGCAGAATCATTCAAAATACTTTGCTTATATTCCCGCAATCAATAAGGATCCCAGGGATCTACCTGTCAATCGCAGTCGACCGGTTGGACATCGCTGGCGTAGGGGAAAACTCAGGAAACCTCCCAAGCAAGGAGCAAGGGAACTGTACAATGTTTGAACTTCTCTGATTAAGCTTGGGAATGCTCTCTGAGTTGTCAGAGTTGAATCTTGGGCAGGCTCCCTTTAAGTCAGCGGTTCTCAACCTGTGGGTCCCCAGATGTTGTTGGACTGCAACTCCCATCACCCCTGAGCTCTGGCCTTGCTAGCTAGGGGTGATGGGAGTTGTAGTTCAACAACATCTGGGGACGCACAGGTTGAGAAAGCCTGCTTTAAATGCTCTCTATGAGCCCTCCTCCAAGCCCATGCAGCTGAATGGAAAGAGCCCCATCCTAGCCCAGCTATAACTCCAGATATTATCAAGTCACTAGCTTCAATTGCAGCCATAATTCAATGTCCCTACCCCACCATTCTGCTAATGTATCAAAGAGCCTTCTGTCAGTAGAGGGGGCATGGCCCTTTATAACAAGCCAGGAAAGCTTCAAAGAAGAAACCTTTGTTGAAAGCTAGATCTCCCCTCCCCCCATGGCAAGATAGTCTTCAAAATAGCCCCTGTGGTGGTATCTGAGAGATGGAAAGACCACATTCACTGGAACTCCAGGAGCTAAATGGTGAGCAGCTATCCGGGTTGTTTGGTCTTCTCTCTCTCCCCTCCCCTCAGGGCAAGATGGGCCTTAGGTAGTGGAAGTTGGAGGAGGGAAAGGCAAGGAGCAGAATGTCACCTACTGCCAAACTAGTGGTTTTAATGTTCTTTAGAGTGCTCATTTTTCAGGGGAGATCTTTCTTCAAGGTCCTAACTGATTTAGGTTTGATCTTGGCAATATGTTTTCCTCATTTTCATCCAATCTTCGCTGCTGCTGCTATCCTGGGATTATATACCTCTCTGAAACCCATTTGTTTTCTCCTTGCTCTTTCACTTGACAACCCCTGTACCTCTGCTGCAACCTCAGATTCCAAGGCAGGCCAGGTCCTCTTCAACCTACGTTGACTATCTCAATTTGCCTACTAAATCTTTCCTACTTGGTTTTGTCTGGAACTGCTTTGCATCCCTTTAGAAAACAATTATTTGGAAACTGCAGCAAAAAAAATCTTGCTGAGTTTCCAAGTGAGTTTCTTCCAAAAAAAATAACAGAACACCTCTCCAACTCCAAACTAAATTGGTATTTAAAGATAAATATCAATCAGTTAATCTTGTCCTTAAGAGGGCCAGGCTGGGCCAAAGAGGGAGATTAGACAAATGAAAAATTCAGATGGATATCAGGCAAGTACTGACTGAAAAACAGAGTATTCAACAAAGTCAGTTCTCCATGTGATTCCCCCCTCCCCCTTTGTGTTTTAATACTGAAGGTTTGGTTTGGCTTTTAAAATAGAAACATACACAGAGGGCAAGAATGAACTCACTGACTGTTTAGGCTGATTGACTTGGCTAGGAAAATTTTGACCTTGCCAAATGTTGACTCAAATGAGCTTACGTTCCCAAATGAAGATACTCTGGATCAGGCATAGGCAAACTCAGCCCTCCAGATGTTTTGGGACTACAACTCCCATCATCTCTAGCTAACAGGACCAGTGGTCAGGGATGATGGGAATTGTAGTCTCAAAACATCTGGAGGGCCAAGTTTGCCTATGCCTGCTCTGGACCATGTTTCGTTTGTGGATTGCAACATTCGCCATTGCTATGTAAAACGGGATGTTCTGGAAATTGTGTTGTGGGTGGCGGAGCAACTGAGTCTTTTGAAAGTTATTGCTCTGTGAGTATGTATGGGTATGTGCATTTGCCCATATAGCAAGAGAATCAAATGTTAGTGTAGGAAACAAGAACAGACCAGGAATAGCCATTAGGAACTGGGGATGAAAGAGACCACTTGTAACAGCTGGCCCAGGCAAAGAGCAGCTGAGCCAGAGCAGGAAATAAGTGCCAGAAGTGATGACACATCTTCTGCCTCTATATATCATCATATAAAGATTGACTAATTGAGTTCCACAATAGACTTGCAGATTTTAATGGTGGGGTGTGTGCTTCCTGTTTTAAAATCGGAGAGCTCTGAGCTACAGAGAGAGTTCTGCTGATGCACCCGGGCTTATGCAGCAAGCAGGTGGCAAATCTGGAAGCAAAAGGAAGGTTTTGCACCTCACAGCTCATATTAAATTGGGAAAGTGTGAGTGTTGAGAACAAGAGTGGCCATCAAGCCTGCTATTCAAGGTCTGTGAAAATAGCTAAGAAGTCAGTAATGACGGACTAAAGTAAATAAATTTTTAAAACTATTCATGTACCCCCTTTTACTAATCCATCTCTCTTCGCCTTTCCTAGGAGGCTGGCTCTGCCTTTCTACAGCTGGGTGTCTCAATTGAACAGCAAATACAGGTGATATTCAAAGTCCTGGAGGAATATGACTGGAGCTCCTTTGCCATTATCACCAGCCTATATCCTGGATACAGTGTCTTCTTGGATGTGATACGGTCCTTCACAGATGCCAGCTACTTTGGCTGGGAAATCCAAGATGTCCTCACCTTTGAGATGTCCCAGGACGGGAGCAACTCCAAGATCCAAAGGTTGCTGCGTCAGCTAGATGCTCAGGTGATGATTGTGTACTGTTCGCGAGAGGAGGCGGAATACCTCTTCCAAGTGGCAGAACAGGCTGGTTTGATTGGACCTGGCTATATCTGGATTGTGCCTAGCCTGACCGTGGGGAACATGGATGTCCCACCTGCCTCTTTCCCAATTGGCCTCATCAGTGTGGTCACGGAGAGCTGGAAAATGAGCCTGAGGCAAAAGGTCCGGGATGGTGTGGCTATCATCGCCCTCGGAGCAGAGAGCTATTTTAGGACCCATGGCTACCTTCCCATAGTGGGTAGAGACTGCAACAACAAGACACCTTCAAGTATACCCACAAACAACACCTTCTACAGGTCAGCCCGGGCAACAGCCTATTAATTAACACGATTTAAACCCTGTTGGCTACTGGTGTGCATCAGAAATTAGAATTTGATTTGCAGCAACCATTTGTAAGGAAGATTTTGTGTCTTGGTAGTTAGAGAGACTTTAGTTTTCATACACTTGAGAATTCTGCCATTTTCTGCAGTCATAATTCTGCATTTCGAAATGGCCCATTTTCTACAAATGCAATTCTCCAGCTTATTGCACATTCCATTCCATTTTAAACGGGCACGGCTCCCCCCAGGTAATTCTGGGAGCTGTAGTTAAGTGTGCCGAGAGTTGTTAGCAGAGTCCTATCCCCGCCACAGAACTACAATTCTCAGAGTGATATAACTAACAATCTCTCTGGGAGTTGTAGCACAACAGTAAGGCTCCCCCAAGAGTCATTGCGCTAGCAAACAAAGGATGTTAGATACCACCCCCTTTGATATTTTGAAGCTCTTTGCTATTCTTCTTTCTGTCGTTTGAGCCGATCACCATAGTTTCAAGTGGGTTGTGTGGTCACTGGTACAGCAGTGAAGAATGATAGAGGGTAGGAGGGAGAAAGAAAGAAAGAGAGCCGAGGAAGGCTCAACTGTTGTGAGTCAAGGGATGGCAAAAATCTAAAGTATGAAGAAAGCTAACTGAGCGAAACATTTTTTAATTTCCCGGTTTTAATGAACAGTTCTGGAGTGTGACACTCAATAATTGAGCAACGGCTTTAACTTGGGAGTTATGTAAATCTTGGGCTTTGCTACTAATGGGTACTTGCACAACCTTCAAGTCATTCTGTGGGTATAAATAATAGACAAATAAATGGGACTGGTGCTGGTGGAGCAGCCTGAAGATCATAACCTTGCAAGTATTAGATGTGGATGAGGGAGTCGGCTGGAAGGCAGCAGGGCAAGCGCAGGAGCCTTTAAGGAGGGAAGGATGATGAACCTGGATTCATCCAATGAAGCTGAATCTTGGAAGATTCAGGGCAGACAAAAGAGCTTCACAAAGCAGATCGCTGTGGAATTTGCTCCCACCAAGTGACAGCCACCAACTTGGATGGCTAAGAGGATTGGATAAAATCATGGAGGTTTAGTCTGTCAAACCACTAGACATTGCATGTTCTGCTTCCACTGTTGGAGGCAGTGATGCAGCGTTGGAGAAAGCCGATTGGGTGCCTGGGGCGGTGCACGAGCCCTGCGCCCAGGGCCAGCCATCCACAGGGGTGTGGTGAGCCGGGGTAGGACACTCTGCGGGGCCTCCGAGCAGTCTGCCTGCCTCCTCCCACTTAGCCACCATACAGCTGAGGGGGAGGTGGCGGGCAGACCATTTGGGGCAGCGCGGAGCCAGGAGAGACGCATGGCTCAGGTGTGCTGCAGGCACCGTGGTGAGTGCCCCCTGCAGTGTAGGAATCTGAACACACAACATGAAACCATACCAGACCCTGGTCAGCTTTGCAAATGTGCTCGCATTTTTATTGCTGCCGGGTGCTCTCCCCATAAGACCACTTGCGAGAAGGCTTTTCTACTAAATCCTTTCTCATTCACTCTTGCATCTCTTGGGGAAAGCAACGTCTGAGCTCATAGGGAGGTGTAGGCATTTTCGGTAAAATGCACTTTAACCATCTTGCTCTGAACTGATGAGGCCTGGGTGGTTGTTGAAAGGTCAGCATGCGAGAGAGACAGAAGGGGAAATGTTTTCTCTCAAAGGAAGACAAATGGAGCACATTGCACTGATGAAATGGGGGGACTTCTCGCTTGTCCTTTCCCTCCCGGCAACCTCAAAGTGCTTTTTGTTTCCTCCCGACAGGCATTTGCTCAACGTGACGTGGGAAAACAGGGACTTCTCCTTCAATGACGATGGCTTCCTGGTGAGGCCCACCTTGGTGGTGATCTCATTGAACCGGCATCGGCTCTGGGAGATGGTGAGGGCTCCTTTTTATTTTTCTGGGCAGCCTTCTCTGTGAGTGGAGGCACAGTCTCCCTTCCTGCCAGTGTAGTGTAGTGGTTAAGAGCAGTAGACTCGTAATCTGGTGAACCGGATTCGCGTCTCCGCTCCTCCACATGCAGCTGCTGGGTGACCTTGGGCCAGTCACACTTCTCTGAAGTCTCTCAGCCCCACTCACCTCACAGAGTGTTTGTTGTGGGGGAGGAAGGGAAAGGAGAACGTTAGCTGCTTTGAGACTCCTTCGGGTACTGATAAAGCGGGATATCAAATCCAAACTCTTCTTCATCTTCTTCTGCAGGAGGGTTTACCTACCATTCAAGCTCCAGGCTTTCCTGCTTTAAGAGTTTCAGGGTGACACATACCAGTGCTTGTGGAGGGGAGGAAGGGAAGGAGAAAATCAATGAAAGAGGGGTCTTGGCTTTAAACCAGGGGCCAAAGGCAGGCCTCCAAGTCTCTCTATATCTGGACCTCAGAACTCTCCCTAAGCCACAATCCTTACTGTACCCAAGTGTTTTTACTTGGCTGGAATGTTCCCTTGAACTCTGATATTGCTTCTTGCTTGTCTAGAGGATCAGGTGTGTGTGTGTATGTGTGTGTGTGTGTGAGAGAGAGAGAGAGAGAGAGAGTGTGCATTAAACTGCAAAATTTGCATCCATTGCTCCACCCACTTTTGTCTCTGGCCCCGATCCCCGCTGGTATATGACCCTCAGAATCTTGCCCAGAAGGGAATGTTACCCTTGGGCTGCAAAAAGAGTTCCCTGCCCCTGCTTTAAACCAAAGAACGACTTGGGAGCCCCCAAGTTCTGCTTCCTGTTGCCTTTCCCAGTTGTGCTTTGTGCTCCTGCCATTGAGGTGATGACTTAACTGAATGATTAAAAGCTGGAAACGACGCTTTCTTCGGGATCTGCATGGCAATCCAATTTCATTTCATAAACAAATGGAAGTACCATGAAATGAAATGAAATTTGGGATTCATTTATTCAGTGTTACACAACTAATTTATTTAATTTGCGGCGCCTTGGTAATGTATCACATGCTACGGGGCGCATAGCTCAGTTGGAGAAAGAGGGCAGCAATGCCCTTGTTTGCGCAAGATTACTTTGTAGTTTCGTTCATGTGGAATTGAATTAAAAAACAGAACTGGACAAATTATGTGAAGGCAAATTGGCTTAAGTGAGTTACAGATCAGAGATGAGGGCAACTTGGAAGCTTGTCAATCAATTGCGTTCATCAGAAGTTGAAAACAAATTGGAACCCTTGTGGCAGGTGTGGCTAACCCACGGCCCTCCAGATGTTAGACTCCAACATCAGTCAGCCCCAGCTAGCATGACATGGGGTTGGGGTGATGGGGGTTACAGTCCAACAGCATCTAATAGAGGCCCGCGGGTTAGCTGGCTTATGGGATGAAACCACTGATATCCAGGGTCCTCCCTCAGGTATACAATAGGGGCTCTCCAAAATGCTGCACCATAGTGAAGGGAAATTTAAGTAACTTGATTCCCGTGAATTCCAATACAGAGTGACTTGATCCACACCTCCTGGACTGGAACATAATTACCTTCATATTTTGCACTTCTCTGAACTTTTTGATACAGTTCTTGACTCGGAGAAAAGTATCAAAATGCATTAAAAGGGAATATTTTAAGATAAAGTGCATTTAGAAATGTGTGTATTGAGATAAAACAGAATTTAAATAGGGTGGGGTGGTTTTTTTGTTTTTTTTGAGAATAGGTATTTTAAATTGAATATTCTTTTTTAAGCCACAGATTAATGTGGAAACAGAATATAGAGCAGAGTTGTGACCGAACACATGCAAAATTGACATGGAGCAGAAATAGACTTATCCATCTCCACCTCAGAGGGAGAAAGGGCAAAGGATAGAACAAAGCTCTGTTTTTAGATGGTTTTATATCCTGCTATAGGCACTGAACAGTATTTACATTTTGTGTGAGACTCTTTATTCTTTTGTCTAGTCCACAGGTCAAGTCCTACCATTAGCTAGAGTGAGGTGGTCACCTCAGGAAGATGATTTTGCGTGTCAGGAAAGGGCAGGAAATTGTTAGTTGTTCCATTTATTATTGGGGCATTTTTACGGTTTGGAATAGGGGTGTAAAATAACTTAATTGGCCTCGGATACTGTGCTGCTTGGGGTAGAAAGGGCACCATTTCCTGCAAAATGTCACAGGGACATGCAAAGCTACCTTATACGGAGTCAGATCATTGGTCCATCTAGTTCAGTACTGTCAAAACTGACTGGCTGTGGCTTTCCAGATTTCCAGATGGGAACCTGAAGATTCCAGGGTCTTAGATTGGCCCTGTATAGTCAGGATTAATTTTGGGTCGTCCACGGTTATTGGCTTCATTTATCCTTGCATGGTTTTACCGGATAGGAATGCTCCAGTAAGTATAGGCTCTTGAACAGTGCCACAGGCCCAGTTTTGTGTCAGAATTTTCCGGAGGGTGGTGACCTGCCATTCCCCTGGCCTTATTAGCATGTTCTGGCAGTTAGACTGTGCTGGGGGTCCATACATGCGACCAAATCCTACTGCTGATTGGAGATTGGCATTGTCTCCCTGCTCCATGGTTGGACGTTTTAAGCATTTGAGACTGGGCCATTATTTTCTCTCTTCAGAAGTGGCAAAACCTAGGGGAGGAAAATAGAGCCAGTTGCTTGTGATGGCCAAGTGTGTGTGTGTGTGTGTGATTATTCTATCCGATAAACATGTGTTACTAAATATTTCTGGTTGGGTTTTCTATTCTTTTTGGAAGAGTGCCATAAGTACTTTGGCCGAGATGAAAGCTACCAGTGGAATAATATTAGTGTTAATTAAGTCAACCCTGCTGTTTGAGTAAATGTTTTCCATTGACACTTTCCTTTTATGATATGACTGGTTTGGGCTGTTAAAATGCTCTCTCGTGTATCATAGCAATTATTACTATTGCTTTGTCAATACTTCTCTTAAGAAACCAAGAGTACAATGCTATATACACAGTCGATACAACTGCATTTGCAGTGTTAGAATGGACTTGTCCTAATATTCTCTCATTGAAGGTATTGAGGGAACTGCCAAATAGCATAAAAAGAGAACACATCTATCTTTTCGAACAACAATAAGCCTTTATCCCATCCATCCTAGTTTGCTGCATTCCTTTTGTGTTTCTAAGAGCAAAATCAAGTTTGAAAGGTATAGTTTGAATTCACCAAGTTGCACACATACCATACATTTAAAGTCTGTTCCCCACCCACCGAAAGGAATATTGGGAACTGCAATTTACCCCTTGCGGAGTCACAGTTCGTAACAAACTACTGTTTCTAGAATTCTTTTGAGCTGGGGGTGGGAGAATGTGCTAAATGTGCTTTAAATGTATGGTGTCTACACAGCCTTAAACCTGCATGCCTCAGATTAAACATGGCAACTTGAGAATTTAGATAACTACACTCCAGAATTTGACTCTGAAAATTCATTGTTTGGGGAGGGATGGATAAAGCTGAATGTCCGACGGGGCTTCCAGGGCTTCCAGTTGGCTGCAGGAGCTTACTGCAGCCAATCAGAGCCGTGCTTTGGTTTTCAAACATTTTGGAAGTCGAATGGACTTTTGGAACAGATTCTGTTCGACTTTCGATGTACGACTGTAGTTCACATTCTAGCCTCCAAGCTTCCTGGGGAGTGTGATATCCAGCTAAGTAACAGGTTGACCACGGAGAGCTCAGATGAGGAGCAGCAGACCTAGAGTTAACAGTGGGGCCATAGAGTGTGCTCTGTCTGGTTACTGGAGCCAGACAGCTGACCCAGAGCAAAAGAAAATCTCTCCACACAATGCTCTGTTTAAAACCTAAGTTCCTCCTGCCTGGGGTTATAGCTAGTTTGTGTTCAATCTCTGTAAATAAATAAGAGCCTCTATAGCCAATTGCTGCCGGGCCATTTCAAAATCTGGCTCATTTGAAACTAATATCACAAATTCTATTTCCAAAATGACTGTTATCTCCTGAAGTCAGTTGCAGCTGGAGTGTGGTCCCCCCCCCACAAAAAATCATCTCCATTCAATCAGGGAAACAGAAATAAAACATCTGTCTTCTGTATCCATACAAAACATACTGAATGCTAACTGCCCTTCCAATTGCTCTGTTGGCTTGTCATCAAGTTGCTTGGCAAATTGTTCTAGGTTGGGACTGCCTGGAAGCTGCCAATCTCTGCCGCCTCCCCGGTCAGTGCAGAGGCTGCCAGCAGCATGCATTTCCTGTGCCCCGGGGGCCTGTGTTGACTTCTGGGTCCGTTTCACGCTGTTTGGTTTCCTATGAGCTGCACAGAGACCTGGCTCTGTCCTATGTTCTCCTCCCCTGTCGGTCTTATAGTCATTTGCAGCAGAAATTTCCTGCTGACAACAGGCTATTTAGGACGGCACAGCCGGGGTGTCAAAGGTGTGTACATGGCTGAGGGCCTCCTTTTGCTTGGTACAAACCGTGTCCCTTGCTTTCTGCCCATTGCACAGGTGGGGAAATGGGAGAAGGGCATCATCCACATGAAATACCCGGTGTGGCCACGTTACGGATCCTTCCTGCAGCCCATGGCCGACAGCCACCACCTCACAGTAGCCACCCTGGAGGAGCGGCCCTTTGTCATTGTGGAGAAGACAGACCCAACCACCGGAGTGTGCGTCCGCAATACCGTCCCCTGCCGGGAACAGGCCAACCACACAAAGAGGTAAATAGGAAGGCAGTTAAGGGGGGGGGGACTGCAGCAAGGATTTCTGGGACACACTTAGCACAAGTACAAGAAAGAAGATTCCACCTAAACATTAGGAAGAACTTCCTGACAGTAAGAGCTGTTCGACAGTGGAATTTGCTGCCAAGGAGTGTGGTGGAGTCTCCTTCTTTGGAGGTCTTTAAGCAGAGGCTTGACAACCATATGTCAGGAGTGCTCTGATGGTGTTTCCTGCTTGGCAGGGGGTTGGACTCGATGGCCCTTGTGGTCTCTTCCAACTCTATGATTCTATGATTCTATGATTCTAAGTCTATATTTAGGGTTGGTTTGCGGGTATGGGGTGCCTTTTGAGCATTGAGCTTCCTGCTGCCTCCCCCTGCTGGCCATCTCCCCAGCATAAGCCTGCAGTGGGGTTAACCAACATGGCGCCTTTCCATTGCTACTAGTCTACAAGCTCCTGACCATCGGCCACAATGTCTAGGACTGATGGGAGTGAATGCCCACCAGCCTCTAGAGGAAGCCATGTGCCCCCCCTGCCCCATAGGCCTTCCCATTGTAGCTGAAATAGGGCAGTATCCCAACTCCTGCATCTCTAAGGCTCAGATATTTCCACTTGTGCAGTGGGACATCCCATGCCCTCCCTAAAATTGCTTTGGAGGGTTGGGGGAACCCCTGGAACAGATTTAAGGGGCACATGGGAGAGGGGAGGTGGTTTGGAGTGGGAATTTTTGTACTGACAGGACTATGGCTTATTGCTGCTTTGAGAGCAGCCCGCAGGGTTCTTTCTTTCTTAACAAAGGGTTCATGTTGTGGGCCGCTATCATTCACATTGATGCCTTCTTTCTCATCATAAAGAATATTCAGCAAGGCAGCCGTGATCATGTTTGAATTCAGTGGCTTGATCAGAGGGCCAGATGTGGAACTCAGATGTCCACATCTTTGGAGAATTCATGAAGGGGTTGATAACCCTTTGCATAATAACCTTTGGGGTTGCTTCTTCAATGGCATGAACATTCCAGCAGGGTCCGTGGTTGAGCTGGTGGCACCTTATGCAACAGACTCAATTCTTGTTGCCCTGGTGTTCTCTGTACCAATCTTCTGCCGTGTGCTGACGAGTCCTTCAGCCGCTATGTTCATATTTATTTATTTATTTATTTATTTATTTATTTACCTCCCTCCACCCTCTGGTCTCACGGCCATAGCTGCCAACTTTTCCCTTTTCTTGCGAGGAATCCTATTCAGAAAAAGGGAATTTCCCTTTAAAAAAGGGGAACGTTGACAGCTATGCTCAGGGCGCTTCACAGGATAAAATCAGAATATAAAACCACAAAATACACAACCAAAATAAAAACAACAACCCAATAATCACACACACACCCCATTTTAAAAGGGCACAGTAGTCTTGGGACAAGGTGCTTGGACTTCAAATAGCTTAGTTGCGAGTAGGACTGGACGATATCTGGATTTCAACATTGAGATATATCACCAGCTAAACATTGCACTATGGCAATATATCACAATGTCTAAAATAAGGATGGGAGCTATGTAGAGGCAAACACGAGTCTACCAACTCAAATAATGCCAGCATCGCAGCCGTAGATGCTGGAAGTTCGGCTTAAGCCTATTCGAAGTTTCTTGGCTCCTCAGTATAAACTGGACAAGCATATCATGTTTGAAGCAGTCTGCCTGGCACTGACTTGCTTGCCCAACCACCACTCCTGCTGCCCCAAAACCACAGAAACAACTCTCTGACTTCGTATGGACGTCTGAAATGGGGAAGGGCTGTGCCCTTTGCTGGCTCTGTGTGAAGCGAGAAGATCAAACTTGTCACACCCTCTGCAGTCTGCAGAGCAGATCAGAGCCTGTGACTCTTTTCTGTATCTGTGGGAAACGTAATTAACTTTCCAAGACAAAAGGTGGCTGTGTGAGTCCGAGAGAGGCAAGCCACCTGAAGCATGGAGGGGCAAGACGATGGACAAATTTACTGGTGTGCTGACTGTCTTTCGATTCAGTTGCAAAGCTGAGAGGAAGCTGCTGGGAGTCTTCTTTTTATATGATGGCTTCCTTCATCCTTCTTGACTCCGAGTGTGTGAGTGATAAAGTTATCCTTCCTGCTGCCTCAAATATGAGAATTTGCCCCTGGCAGGGCCCCAGAGAAGTGTGCTCAATATCCAGAACCACAAAAGAAGCACATCAGGACTTGACATATTTTAATTTACATCACACAATTAATTGAATTTGCATAAAAATTACACAAACATGATGGATGCTGGGCCACTGGCTGGAGGAATCGTTGCCGTTAGTTTGAAATGCCATTTGTTTGCTTCCCAGGGTGGCACTAGAAGTGGGAGTCATCTTGATGGATGAAAATGATTATCAGTCAATGGAGATCTCAGAGGTTTTTTTACTTCTGAAAAATTTAGCAGGGAAAACAGAGAAGTTACCTTGAGTGTTCCTGGCTGGCTGAGTCTTAGGAATCAGAGCATTCTTAACCGTTTCTTTTCTTTCTCCAGTTTTTTTTAATTTACTGTTATATTTTAAAATATAGAAATAACAAAAAAGAGAAAACAACTTGTATGCAAATCTCAATGCATCATAGTTACATCTGCTATGTATCATATCCTTACAATGAGTAAGACAATTTTAAGAACCAGGTAGTCGAAAATTAAGATAAACCTCCATTTCACTAAATGATAGCAAGGTTATCAAATGAGATTATTTTTGTGCTTACTTTTAATTATCTTCTCCTTCCATAATAAGGGTCACCATGTTTTTAATAGTTGCATAACAAAGGCAAATTCAGTTCAGCACAGCTTTTCCTATCACTGCATTGGAAAATCTTCACTTGCTGACTTTCTCCTGGACTTGCAGCTTTCGAAGACAGAGAAACTAAAAATGCTGGCAACTGTAGTGGATCCCAGTGAGAAATGCTGCTTCCTCTAAACCAGTGTTTCCCAAACTTGGGTCTCCCGCTGTTTTTGGACTACAGCTCCCATCATCCCTAGCTAGCCAGACCAGTGGTCAGGGATGATGGGAGTTGTAGTCCCAAAACATCTGGAGGGCCGAGTTTGCCTATGCCTGTACTAGGTGGTATTTTAAATTGTAGTCCAAAAACAGCGGGAGACCCAGGTTAGGGAAACACTGCTCCAAACAGAGGAGGGGAACTTGTGTCCTCCTCCCAGCAGTTGCTAGACTCCAGTTCCCATGATCCCTGACCATTGGACATGACTCCTGCAGCTGATGGGTGTTGGAGCTCAACTACACCTGGAGGGCTTTAGGCTTCCCACCCTCGCTGCAGAACATTGAAGGAATTTGAAGTAGTGTTTTCTTAATGCAGGAAGGATTCCTGTCCCAACACCGACAGCTTGGTTTCTCTAGGCAAGGTGAGGCTTTGGGATGGAGGCTCTGGATGAGGTGTCTCTGGCTTGCAGGTAGATTTGAAGCCCCAGCAGCAGCATCCTCCCCTCCACTTCTATGTCTATAAAGGTAGCATTTTCCCAGCAGGCTACCTGGTGAGCTGGCCCATCAATTACACTTCCAGGACTGCATACATGTAGTGACCCTGCAAGCAGACTCTCAAGGCTGTGGCTGCTCCTTGGAGGCAACTAGCTGGAAAGGTGGTCATGGCAGTCGCTCTGCCGCACGCCCCCACCGAGACCTAACCTGAAAAGTCTGCCCATAGTTATTAATCACCTGCCTGTTGCTGACCTCTGCAGTCCTCTGATCAAAGTTGTGTCAGCCAACCTGCTGGGTGAAGAAGCAAGCTACTTTCCCCAGCTCAGTAAACGTAGGTTAAAAACTATCGGAAAGCTTTTGCAGAAACACAGATTCTGAAACTAACTTCCAGTGGGCAGTATATTCACAAGCACCCTGGGGGGAAACATGGTTTGGCAAGCCAGTTTTGAACCTATGAATCTGCCTTGTAGTGTGTCCATCCATATTGTCATCTGTTTATTTATGGGAAACATTTATATGCAATATTTAAAGGTAAAGACCTTCTCTGTGAAATGAAACAAAAAAAATGTAATTAAGGAAAATGACAGCATTCAAATATTTCAAATCTCAATAAAGAGTAACCTAGTTTTTTTCTACTCTGACCGGCAATAACTAAGGCTGTCTTCTTCAGCCTGGTGCCCTCCAGCTGGTGCTGGACTCCACCTCCCATCAGCCCCAGAGAGTGTGGGCAGTGGTCGGGGATGGTGGGAGCTAGAGTGCCACAACATCTGGAAGGCCCCAGAGTTGGGGAAGGCCAAGGCCTCTCCTAGCCTCATTGCTTGTTAACTTTTAGCTGGAGACGGTTAGGATTTGGACCTGAAACCTTCAGGGAAACCCCATTCTCTCCCAGTGAGCATTGCCCACTATCTCTTGTTGGCTGAATTGTCCTACCAGGCAGAAAAGTGTTGTCCCCATGCTTGCTTTTCTGGGGCTTGTAACCAGGTGCAGAAATGTGGCAAGATTCTATTTCCCTGTCACCAGTTGGAATTAAGCAGATGGCCTGTGCGCCAAGTTGCCATGTGGGGAATGCTCACCTGCATCCATGGCCTGAGATCAAGTGATGTTGCTTGTGGTGGCAGCATCCACAGCAGTGGAACACCCCCTTCCTTCCCTGTCCTTTTGAGCAGAGAGGAGGCGAGGACAATTCCCTTGGAGATCAGATCAGTACAAAAGGAACGAGTGAGGTGCCAACACTCTGATGTGTCTGGCTCTGACGTGCAAACTGGCTGTGAGCAAGTGAGACTTCAGCTATCATTTCCAACAACAACAAGTACAATCTTTTAAGCAAGTCTAGTTTTAAGGTGGAACCTAAGGGTTGTTGTTTTTTGTTTTACCAGGCCTGTATCAAATGCTTTCTTGTCAGAGCCAGAACCCCTAATCTTTCCTCTCTATTCCTGGAGTGGTCTCTGACTGGATGTTTTTTCCAGACTGTTTAGAAGACTGCTCATCTCCCCGTATCCCACTGTGGTGTGCAGAGTTTCCCAGACGTGATTTGCATTTTTCCTAGTGCTAAGGATAGCATGTCCCCTTCCTTAGGAGTTGAGCAAAGAATGCCAGACACTCTATTTCCCCCTCTGCCCACTTCCTCTTGAGCTAGGAGGCATCCCCTCCATGAAGCTTCTTGTAATCAGTTACTCCTCCCTTCCTCCCTGCCTGCTGTCACCTCTCCCTCTTGCATGCATGTGACCCCCCCAACCTTTAAGAAGGAAAAGGATTGCACATACTCAAGGGTGAAGGAACATTTCTGCAGACGGGACTTCAGCAAATTTGCAAAAAACTGTCTGCTGTTTTTTCTTTGGGGCAGTAAGTGGAAATGAGCAGGGCTAGTAGCCCTCATTTGTTGTTGTTGTTTAGTCATGTATGACTCTTCGTGACCCCATGTACTAGAGCACGCCAGGCACTCCTGTCTTCCACTGCCTCCCGCAGTCTGGTCAAACTCATGCTGGTAGCTTCGAGAACACTATCCAATCATCTCGTCCTCTGTCGTCCCCTTCTCCTTGTGCCCTCCATCTTTCCCAACATCAGGGTCTTTTCCAGGGAGTCTTCTCCTCATGAGGTGGCCAAAGTATTGGAGCCTCAGCCCTCATAGAGATGGGTATTTTGGAATCTGCTTTCTAAAACTATCAAACCTAGTTGCGTGCCTCTTATCACTCATTCTACCTAGACACCTTGACTATGTGTGCAGCCCAGCTAGGCTAGGTGGGGCTCCAGAATGCCAGAACCTCACAGGTGCTTAGAGGGCAATGGCATGGGACAGAACATGCTGACAGCTGTGTACTTCGTGAGAGCATTTGCGTGCAAAGTTGACTTCAGTAATGGCCATCACACACAGAGAGAGGAAGAGAGAGAGATGTTTGTGAGATAGGAAAGGTGGGAGCAGCAGCCTCTCTTGCCACTGATAAAGTTATATTGCAAAAATTGTATGATTGGGATGTGGCTGGCTGCCACCTCCAAATGACTGAGTTCTAGCCCCTCTGAGAAAAGAGTGATGGAGCCAGTTGCTCTAGTGTTGCTCTGAGTAAACAGGGAAGGGGCCAGGGAGTTAGGCGGAGATCACCCTCACACTTAAGAGATCATTGGAGAGCCCCAGCACAATGCAGGAGGCAAAGGACTACTAAGCATGTCCTATGTGTGTGTTTTTAATATATCCTTCTTTCAGTGGAGAAGAACCAATGGATCCCTACACCAAGCTCTGCTGCAAAGGCTTTTGCATTGATATCCTAAAGAAGCTGGCCAAGACAGTGAAGTTCTCCTATGACCTCTACCTGGTGACAAATGGGAAACATGGAAAAATAGTTGATGGCTTCTGGAATGGCATGATCGGAGAGGTAAGGAAATACGCAAAGGTTGCATTTTCCTAGGAAAGTCTCTGTAACATCTGTATAGCGAGTAACAGAGAAGTCATCGGATGTGCAAGATCTGGGACTCTCCTGATGCCACTGTTAGAGCACTGTTTCTCAGACTCATTTTTGGACAACAACTCCCATCATCCCTAGCTAATAAGACCAGTAGTCAGGGAAGATGGGAATTGTAGTCCGAAAACAGCTGGAGACCCAAGTTTGAGAAAAACTGTGTTAAAATGAGAGTGGATATAGAGTTGGATCAATCCTTCTTTCCAGAGAATTTTAGGAATTGTAGCTCTTGGAGGGGAATAGGGGTATCCTAGCAGCTCTCAGCATGCTTAACAAATTACGGCTCCCAGAAGGACTGTTTAAAGTGGTATCATAGTGCTTTAATGTCTGGTGTGAATGTGGCCTCCGTACATCATTTGTTAGAAAAGTTTGTTCCATGGGTTCAGTTTACATTTCTCTAGCTGTTGATCATATGTTTTCAACCCCATCCATATTTAGATGTAATCTGCAGCATGGATGTAACAGCCATATTCAGAAAAAGCACATGGTACAGTCCTCCCAGGACTATTCCTATTCACAATACAAACTGGGGGGGGGGGGAGAGCTATAAGACAGAGCTATTCCACCTGGCTTTCAATTTGAACTTAGCCTGATCTTTTATTCCCCTTCCTTTCCTCCCCCTCCCCTTTTTATGAAGATTACCCGCTCTGAGATCCCACAGCTAATTCTCCCCTGGTCTCCTCGCTGGCCCAAATAGGACTAATTTAGCCAGCTAGCCCTGGTGGTCATCTAATGTTTATTGGATGGATTTCCCCCCCTAAAATGATTTTTGAATTCTGAATTTATTGTCATTCACGTTTTATACTGTATTTCATACTGTTCTTTTCTTGCATCAATTAAGTGTTTTAAATTTGTTGTTAGCCGCCCTGAGCCCGGTTTTCTGAACCGTGAAGGGCGGGGTATAAATAAAAAAATATTTATTTATTTTTATTATATGTAGGAACACTTATGTCACAAATGTCCTGTGAAAGAGGAAGGAAGGTTCTAGCCTCCCCTTCTTCCTTATGCCCTTTGTGTGCGGCAGGAGATCGCCAGGTAGAGCAGAAATCAAGCATACGGCTTGGCCAGAGCTGTCATGTCAGAATTTGCAACCAGGGGACAGTCGGTTTTATCTGACCTGTTAGAAAAGGGATGAGAAAATATTGACACATTACACCAGGCACAGCTTTGGTGTGCTCCAGCTGCTTTGGATCAGCCCGGTAAGGAGCCATAAATCCATCTGAACTGGCTGAGTCACCAGAGCAGCACTAAGTGCCCACTGTGTGTGCTGGCAAATACAGCTAAGCAGCCCTGAGAGGGGGAAAAGGCGGTCATTGGCAGCAATGAAATTGGGAGTGGGGTATTAGGCATGCAGCCCCGAATTCTAGCTTGAACGCTCACCGTTTCTCCATAAGTAGAAACTATTCTTGCTCCAGGATTCCAGCTATTAAAATTTTCCACTAGAGAAAATGGGAGAAGACTTCAGAAGTATCGGGAAGCGCCTGTGATCTGAAGCGGCCTCAGAAACACATGGCAGGAACAATTTTTCAAGCGAATCTTTCTGAACTTTCAGTATTGCTAGCTATGGATATTGTTAGTCTTGAGGGGTTTAAGATGCAGTGGGAAAAACAAAATAAAACAAACAATTACAGATTGGCAGATACTCATGTTAGAATATTTACAACTAGCAAAACTGACGGGAAGAGTTAGAGGAGCATTGAACCAGAAAATATTTGGAGAATGGAGAATATTTCAGGATTATATAAGATCATATTGTACCAACCACGCCATATTAGCAGAACTTGAGTGATACTTGTAAACACAATAAACACCGTTTGTGGAGTAGATGGGAACAATATTAACAAATATAAAACTGCGAAAAAACAATGACAGTATAAACAGTACAATGAGAATGATTGGAAGACTCATTTTGTCAGAAGTCTTTTTTATTTAAGTGTTTAAGTATTAATTAGGAAGGTTTTTTATGCACATAAATCTGCTTTTTCTTCTTTCTTCTTTCTATAGTTTCTTTTCTTTTTTTCTTAATTGTTTTTTCTTTAATTTTCTTTTTGTAGTATGAGATTGTAAATTCTTTCTAAATTCTCTGTATATGTGTGTAATTTAAATTAACAATTTTTTTTTAAAAAAAAAGATGCAGTGGGGTGGGGAGGAACCTCCACAAGGTATTGAATTTAGCAAGTTGTGGCATAATGTTGCTGGCCCTATTCAGCCTCTTCCCAATCCTTGCCTTTTGGGGTGGGCCAATAAGAAAGGAGGATCGGCGGCAGCAGCATCACCAGCATGGACCGTGTGCAAAAGGGGGAGGAGCCAGTTGAGGCAGAGCCGGCCCTACCATGACACAAGTGGGAAGTGGCCCTGCTTAAGGTGTCCCCCCGTGGGAGGATAGATGAAGGCAGGAAGTGGTGTGCAAACGCTACAGTGAGGCTTTCTTATTGGCTGCAGTTGTGGAGGGTCTCCATTTGAACTCCAGACTGAGAAATGTCTTGGGCTGCCACTGTCTTTTGCTGAGGGAGGGAAGGATTACTGCTCAAACAAGTTGCAGATTATAGCAGGGTCCACACCTGAGATTGAACTGAAGGTTGAAGGTTCGATTGTTGTAGATCCTGAACTTTTGTATTCGTACGAATTTTCATCCCACCTTAATTACCCCAGTCCTGCATTTATAGCCTCATTTCCTCACTGCCACTATTTGGCTCTAATACTTTTTTTGCCTTAGGTCTTTCTCCATCATCAACACCATCGTCTGTTGCAGGCATAGTGCTGTGAATGTGAGTGTCTGTGCTGCGAGAGTTTGGGGTCATGTCATTCATTCATTCACAGGGCTATTACTGACTCACCCGCAGTTAGCTGCCCTCTCTGACCTGCCTCCCCACCAGCTCCCCTGGTTCTGGGGAGAAGCATCTTAGCCTGGTCGAAAGGATCCCTACACTAAGTGGTCTCGAGAGCGGAGGCTGTGCAGGCGGGGAGTACAAAGAACCTTTATATAGCCACGGCAATGTCATTTCTCCTGCCTAGGTCGCAAGAGTGGAACAAAGCATAATCAGATGTTCCCAAGGCAGACAGAGCAATATTAAAGACAAGATGATATTTCTGACAGGAAGGGGAGAAGGACAGTGCACCTGACATCCATATAAAAATGCTGTGCAAATAGAAGATTGGTGTCTTGGGAGGGAGGGTGCGCACTGCCACCTTACCATGGGCCATGAGGACAAGGAGCCAACGCAGACAATGCTAGTCATTTTGCACATGGAAATCTGCCATATTTGGGAGGCATCTATGTTAGAACTATTTTCCCTTATTATCTAGTTTCCTATAGCCAATGGTGTGTTTGTGTGATCTGTGCATTGCCCTGTCCTAGCTCCTGCCAACCTAGAAGTTCGAAAGCACACCAGTGCAAATAGTTGAATAGGTACCACTATGGTGGGAAGGTAAATGACGTTTTCGTGCGCTCTGGCTTCCGTCACGGTGTTCCGTTGCGCCAAAAGCGGTTTAGTCATGCTGGGCCTAATGACCCGGAAAGCTGTCTGTGGACAAACGCCGGCTCCCTTGGCCTGAAAGTGAGATGAGCACCACAACCCCATAGTCACCTTTGACTGGACTTAACCGTGCAGGGGTCCTTTACCTTTACCACTAGTACATTCATGCAGATAGGTTGTCCAGGGAGCAATTCTATATACATTTCCTTAGGGCAGTGGTTCTAACCTGTGGGTCCCCAGATATTGTTGGACTACAACTCCCATCTTTCCTAGTCAGCATGACCAGTGGTCAGGGATGATGGGAGTTGTAGTCCGACAACATCTGGGGACCCACAGGTTGAGAACCACTGCCTTAGGGTAAGTCCCACTGTGTTCAGTGAGACTTACTCCTATAGGAAGCTGCCTTATCTGTGTCAGACCAATGGTCCATCTAGTTCAGTGACTGATAGTGGCTCTCCAAGGTGATTTCAGGCAGGCTTCTTTGCCAGCCCTACTTGGAGAGCCAATGGAGATTTAACCTGGGATATTTTGCATGCAAAGCTGATGATACCACTGAGCTATGGCCCTTGCCAGACGTGTGTGTATAAGGTTGCAGCCTCTTCCGCTTGTTAGAGATGCAGCTCAAGATAGGGAAGGGATCAATGAGTGCAAGATGCTCTGCTCAGTTTGTGTGCAGCTGGCTCTGCTGTGGTGTTTTGTGTGTGCGTGGTGGGGGATTTATTCCTGTCGTTTCATTCTTTTCTAGGTGTATTACAAGCGAGCAGACATGGCCATTGGGTCCCTCACCATCAATGAGGAGCGCTCGCAAATTGTGGATTTCTCTGTGCCCTTTGTGGAGACCGGCATCAGCGTCATGGTAGCAAGAAGCAATGGGACCGTCTCGCCTTCTGCTTTTCTAGGTATGAGCACTGAAAAAGAGGGACTTGCTATAAGTTGTTGCTGCAGAATGGGGTTCCCTTGTTCACTGTTTCAGCCAGCCATGCCTTTTGCCATGATATTCTGTTCCTTTCTCTCTCCCCCCCCCCCACAAGTGTCCTGTAGCCATTGAACATATTCGTTCTTCATTTGGCTTTGAGGTGCTGGTGGTGGTGGAGTCCCGTCCCGTCCTGTCCCCATCCCCTCCAATTTTATTTTTAAAGATGTCTTGTACTTCTATAAACCTCAGTGCCCCCCGCTCCAGGCTGCTGATGCCTCCTCCTTGTGTGCAGATGATGCTGTTTTGGCTATAGAGTAGAACCTCTACTTACGACTGCCTCTACTTGAGCCCAATCCAAGTTGCAACCGCGGCAAACCCAGAAGTAAATACAGTGGTACCTCTGGTTGCAAATGGGATCCGTTCCAGAGGCCCATTCGCAACATGAAAAGAGCGCAACCCGCAGCGGCGCATCTGCACACACACAGATTGCGATTCACTGCTTCTGTGCATGCGCATGATGTCATTTTGCACTTCTGCGCATGCACAAGCGGTGAAACCCGGAAGTAACCCTTTCCAGTACTTCTGGGCCGCTGTGGGACGTAACCTGAAAGCACGTAACATGAAGTGGACGTAACATGAGGTGTGACTGTACCGGGTTTGCCCCAATTCGCACATGCACAGAAGCGGCTGCCGTCGTCTGCACATGCACAGGAGCACGCTGCCGCCGAATGCGCCTGTGCACAACGGTGCTTCTACCAGCGCCCTGGATCGACTTACGGACAGACCTCCGGAACTGATTACGTCTGTAAGTAGAGGTTCCACTGTATAAGGATTGGCCCTCACCTCTGATCATCACAAATAGAGGAGAGGGTTTGCTGATGCCAGATCCAAATCATGTGTGCTAGAGAGAATTGAGCACTTTTATAACTGCCTAGATCTTTGGGGTGCTAACATTCAGTTGTGGCTGTACATAATGCTTCCCTGATTTCAGTTTTCAAGCTGAAAACTACGATTTGTGGGAGAATAGAAATACTTCCAAAAGGAACACTTAGCACGACCAGTCGATTTCATAACATTGTTTGGTGTTGTTTCCCTTGGTTAATGTTGAGTCTAAGCTGTTTTTTCGTTGGCTGATTGTGGAAGCGGTGATATGGGTGATTCCCAACAGTTGGGGAGCATGTAATGAACATGTAATGAGTGACATCAAATGCTAAATTGCTAATGAGATGATGCAACTGAGGGCACGTAAAGGTCGTTGCGGGAGTGGAGAAGAAGAGAGGACAATGTAAATTGTAAAAGAATGGAGCGTCAACTTCAAAAAGGGAGGTGTCTATCCTTTCAAAAGTTCTTATAAAATGCTGTGCCGCTTTGCCTTGAACCAGAAAATTGGGTAACCAATTAAGAGATTAATGAATTGGGCTGATACAAACAGGAAGGAACTGGCTGAGAGAACAGAGGCTGTGGGTGACCTGGGAAGATCTTGTCATGAAGTGATAGCTTGAGAAGTTAAGGTGAGCAGTAGGTAAAAGAACAATGAGCATGAAATAAGGTGTTGCTTTGGGAACTGACAGGAAAAGTCACATGTTTGGAAATGCTAAAGTTAAAGGGTATCAAGGAAGGTTGGCAGCAAAGAGATACCATCAGATGTACAGTTGCCAGCGATTCCCCTTCCAACACCAAGGAAATATAGCAGGGCTCGGAAGAGGCTGAGCTGTCAAGATATATGATATTAATTACACCCCCTTATCTATTAACATGAGTTTATTCCATCAGTGGAGGAAACTAGCTTAGCCTGGCATGATTTGTTCTTAACAAATTCATGCTGATCTCTGGTAATCACCCTGTGTTGTCCTGGAGTCTTAGAGATGTATTGCTTCATTATCTGTTCTGATATTGTAATGGTTCTAGGGGTTGCTCGTGCGTAAGCCGGTGCTTATCTCCCCGGCTGGCTGCAAACACCTGGCTGGGTTGCCTAAGTGAACCTTTTCTGTCTGGACAGCCACTCACCCGTGGCTGACTCAATCGCTGGCAGAATCCGTCAGTGGGCGTTTCTTAAACTTCTTCCAGCAAAGAAGCTCTTTGACGCCTAGTCTCCTCCTACTCTCTCTGCGCGAAAGCCTTCCGCGCAAGGAGGGCGTGGGCAGCGGAGGACCCCTACTCTCCCCGCTGGTCCCAGGCAAGGAGTCATGGGACCGCCTCGCCGCTTCCCCCATCTGCTCCCCTTCTCCACTTGTGCTACGCTGATTCTCTTCCCCAGAAGATGGGCTGCTTCTCCCGATCCCTGGACGCTCTCTGGAATCCCTGTGGCTTTTGCTCTCTCCCTCCGGCACTGATGGCAGTTCCCTGACAGATATGTTTCCAGAGACTTAAAGCGCCAATACATTCTCTCGTGTCCCTTTCATTTCTTTTGGAAAAATCTAACCCTTTCCCAGTGGAGTCTCATTCACCTTTCAAAATCTGCCGATAGACCAAAGTTTTCCAGAAAGAGTGTAGAAACTTCATTGTGAGCTTCTCAAAGGCCCTCAGCAACATTTGACACACACACCCCAGCTCCCACACTGCCTTCCCAAAGCCAGGCAAACAAGGCGCTGGGCTTTGGGAAGAAGGCATGAGGGCTCTGACATGGTCCTAGATCTCTCCCACCAACCTCCCAAAGCCTAGTTAGTGATCTCCCAGCTTTGAGAAGGAGATGGAAGGGCTCTAGGATCCTGTCAGAGCCTTGCGACCCCTTCCCCAAGCCTGGTGCCTCACTTAGTCAGCTTTAGAAAGGCAGTGCAAGGGCGTGTTTCAAATTTGGGCCTTGTGGTGTGTGGCCCGCAGGTTCTGTGTCGAAGTATCCTTGCGGCTCACTTGGTATGAAAAGTTGGGCTGCCCAGCTGCAGAGCAAAGTAGTAAAGCAAGTTCATCAATGGTTTTATAGTGTACTCAGTGCTTCTTGGATGAAATGTATTGTAGGATAAAAATTTATTGCTCTAATGATGTCTCCTGACTGATGGGCGCTCCGTTGATGCATTGCTACCAAATGCACCAATTACTTGGCGGCGTCCATAGAGTAGTTTGGGACAGATACAGTGTGGGAGGCGGCACTTAAGTTTTAAACTTGCGTGTTGGATTAGCAGCGTTAAGAGTTCATTTCCCACTTAAAGTATTTTTTTTTTATCATGGGCCAATTAGCTTGCTAGCACTCCCCTCTGGCAAGCTCTTTCATCTGTTTAGTGCTGGTTAGCTTGAGAATTGTGCTGAAGCCAGCCGTATAGCTTCAGTTTATACTGCACCCGTGGTTCCCAGAATCTCCCGTGTCCTTCCTTTTGTTTATTGTGGTCTAAATTCCTTGCATCATCCCCACAGTGTAGATAGTCTAGCATAATACGGTCTCTGAATATTAAACATAGCAGCCCTTGGCGGTGGCGACTCTTTTATTGGGTAATTTGCTTGCAACCGCTGTTTACAAGGATGTGGATGTATTGTTATGGCTGCTAGCCAGCCATTCCTTTGTCAGGGAGATGGCTGGTTAATAGCCTAGGATAGCTGCTAGTTGTCTTTTAATGGGAGCTAATCATTAGGCAGACTCTTGATGTAGAGATCTCTCCAAAAAAGTTTCAAATAGAGGATGGCTTGGAAAGTGAAGTTATCTCCCTTCCTGCAGCCAAAGCTGGTGTAAGGTGCATGTGTGTAGCGAGATAGAGTCAGTATGCATGGAATTGCAATTGTCTTTCCATATGCCAGGCAGTGGTCTAACCACTGAGCCTTTTGGGCTTGCCAATCAGAAGGTCGGCAGTTCGAATCCCTGCAATGGAGTGAGCTCCCGTTGCTCTGTTCCAGCTCCTGCCAACCTAGCAGTTTGAAAGCACGCCAGTGCAAGTAGATAAACAGGTACCACTACAGCAGGGAGGTAAACAATGTCTCCGTGCGCTCTGGTTTCCATCACGGTGTTCTGTTGTGCCAGAAGCGGTTTAGTCATGCTGGCCACATGACCCAGAAAATTGTCTGTGGACCAACACTGGCTCCCTTGGCCTGAAAGCAAGTTGAGCACTGTATCCCATAGTTGCCTTTGACTGGACTTAACCGTCCAGGGGTCCTATACCTTTTACCTTTTGACTATGTTCCTGCGTCTGTCTAGATTACACTGTGTTCCCCCCCATGTTAGTAGCCGCAATGTAGTTCAGTGGTCAGGGAAGGAGCAGGCCATTTGTTTACTTTTCCTCCCAATCAGATTTGTGTGTCTGTGTGTGTTTAATCACTTTTTTTTAAATGCTCCTGCTCAATTACTTCAGTAATATCAAATAATCTTTTGAAGCATTTTAAAGTCAAATAGAGGGGGAGAGGCGTAAAAATGGTAGCAGTACCGCAGCAATAGAGTTCTGATTGCACAAAAGGATGGGTACCTTTGTAGGTGCGCTTGAACACATTATAGGCTCATTTGAAACAGCGGCTGCACATACACAATGATGATGATGATAATTTTACTATTTGTATTCCGCCCATCTGACTGGGTTGCCCCAGCCACTCTGGGCAACTTCCAGCATATACAGAAACATAATAAAACATAGAGATATTAAAAACTCCCCTATACAGTGGTACCTTGGGTTAAGAACTTAATTCGTTCCATAGGTCTGTTCTTAACCTGAAACTGTTCTTAAACTGAAGCACCACTTTAGCTAATGGGGTCTGCCACTGCACCGCCGTCATACGATTTCTGTTCTCATCCTGAAGCAAAGTTCTTAACCCGAGGTACTATTTCTGGGTTAGCGGAGTCTGTAACCTGAAGCGTCTGTAACCTGAAGAGTCTGTAACCCGAGGTACGACTATACCATACATCTAAAACAGGTGACTTCCTTGAAGAATGATGGGAAATGGTAGCTTACACCTCACAGAGCTACAGTCCCCCAGCACCCTCAACAAACTACAGTCCCAGGGTTCTTTGGGGAATGTCAGGTGCTTTAAATGTATGGTGTGTGTGCAGCCAATGAAGTGCAGGCCCCTTGGGCAGGGGCGGAGCCTGCTGCCAGATGGTCACCTCCGTGAGTTGTGTTGTTTATCCATGGGTGTATCATAGCTGAAAGGGGCTTTTTCCTTTTCCCACTTGGAGTTGAAAGATACGGACAAAACCAGACGCTTTGGTTCTAGCTTGTTATATCGCGGAATTTATTGTTTGCCCTCGAAGGAAGGGATGCATTTCCTTCCACTCCACGCAGCTCCCTTGGAAACGAATTGCTCAGTGCCAGGTGAGGACGCTGGCTTCTCATAGGCTCCTATTAAAGCCCCTCTGAGGCAGGCAGGGCTTCCTGAGAGCTGCCCCTCCTCCTTCCTGTTGTGAAACAAAAGCTGTCACTTCCTTTCTTGTGTTTCTCTGGCACCAACCGTCATCTATGCCGAAAGCTGAAGGCACTAAAATAAACAACAAAATAAACAACAGGGAGGCAGAATTATCGCTGCAATCAGTCGAGGGGGGTCATATCAGGCTCTCTCTTGGAACGGCAAACACATAATTACGGAAACAAAAGGGAATCTTTGTTGAAGATTAGTGAAAACAATATCCATTGGGAAGATAAATTAATGTAGCTATGCATCTGCAAGAGCCTTGCGTGGCATATTAGCTTTTTAGCTATGTTGAGTGAGCGCTGGCAAATGTTTATGTGCAAGAAAGGTGGTAGCCTGTCTTCCGTCAGTTGCTGGTTCTGAAAAAGAGGCACACGTATTACATTATACGAGTTAGCACCTCGCAGTATGGTGCTGAGCAAGTGAGCTACATCTTCCGGGGGTGGGGTGGGGGGGATCCAACGTCATGCTGTTGTACTTTGGAAAGCTTTGAAATGCCATCCTCGATGCACAACAGCTGTGTTTTGCCTTTTGACACGGCAAGTGATTGATTGGTCTAGTATTTCAAATAGAAGCTTGTTTAACAGTCAGGGGGAATCTATTACACCTCATGAGAGAGGAGCCGTTTCGCAGAAAGGCAGGCAGTGGCTGATTCCTGGGGAAGTGGAGATTTGTTGAGTCCACTAGAGGATCAAGTGCAAGTTCAGTTTAAAGGAGCATCCAGTACTCCTAGGGAGAAAAGCAGTAGCACACCGATGGCATACACTTAGCAGGGAGTAAGTGCATTCGGAAATCAAGAGGGTACCATTTTGCCTACTGTTTTACAGGTGGGGATCGCTGCCCAAAGGCACAAGTACTATCAAAAACCCATCTGGCAGGGATTTGGAAAGTTGATAGTATTGACCAACAGATGTGCATTTGCTCAGTGAACCAGCATCATCCCATGGCTCTGAGCCGAGTTCCCTTGTGCCTTCAGTGTGGGTGGAAGCAGCCCATTGCATGCCTGGTCCACAGCTAGAATATTAAAATGGAATAGAGGCAAGAAGCTTTTTTAAAAGGGCAGTAGTGGCTGGTGGAATGGAGCAGCATTGCTTACCATTGCAGAGGCTGCCGCTGGTAACTGAGATGGGGGAGGCAGTGGGGTGGCTGGCATGATGTGGGTGCAGCGCTGGAGCCTGTCCATTTGCTCCAACTTTGCTCCAGCCTCCATGCCAGCTCCCCTCTGGTAGTGACCTCTGCCAGCCTTTACTGGTTAAGGGTAAGCGTGGCATGTAGAAGTGTACAGTGGTACCTTGGGTTAAGTACTTAATTCGTTCCGGAGGTCCGTTCTTAACCTGAAACTGTTCTTAACCTGAGGTACCACTTTAGCTAATGGGGCCTCCCGCTGCCGCCACACTGCCGAAGCACGATTTCTGTTCTCATCCTGAAGCAAAGTTCTTAACTCGAGGTACTATTTCTGGGTTAGCAGAGTCTGTAACCTGAAGCGTATGTAACCTGAGGTACCACTGTACCCCACTTTAGAGGAATATGTACTTTAAAAAAAAAAAGAGGAGAGGGCTTGTCAGAAACCTCTCTCGGAACCTTTTACTTACCGTTCAGAAAAATAAAAGAATCAGACATTTTAAAAATTCCTCTAGGACAAAGACACTTCTCTGATCTGGATTTTAAAAACACACACACATGCACAAAAACCTGGGAGATTCTACATGCCAGATCCTCTTAGCATCACAGAACAGAGTGGCTGCCTCTTGCATTCACAGTCCCCCTGGTACACAGTAATTACCTGTACTATAGTTATCATATAACGTGTGTATGTGTGTGTACCCACACATTTTGGACTGGGAACCTGAAGTGATCATCTCTAAAGCCTTTTGGAAGCCATAGAAATACTGGAGCAACTCAAAACAACAAAGGGTCTTAAGAATGGGGAGAACATAAAGGCAAGAAGAGGGAGCTACCTGCTCCCATCTAACCATCTGGATGAAGGGCAGGGTGGTGGGGGCAAAACTAAGCCCAGAGAAAATTAGGGGCCATTCCTGCTGTTGTTCTTGGATTCCCACCCAGCGCTGCTTGCTTTTCTGGATCTCCTCTCTTTCTCATCTGCCTCAACATGCTAATGAAATGCATCTGATGCCATCAGATAAAGTTTTTGTCCTCCTTGACAGGGAAGGACAAGCTGACAAATGGGCCTCGGTTGCTGTATTTTGAGGGCCTGAATTAATCCCATCCTTCAGTCTGCCCTTTAACGCTGGAGCTCTATCTCTCAGTCTGCTGCTGTCATCAGACAACTGCTTGGGCTCTCTGTTTGCTCCTCTTCCCCTCCTCTCCCCCCTGTGTTGCTCTCTTCCTCAGTTTGGTCACGTCCGCACGGCTCCTGCTTAGAGGAAGAGATGTGGTGTCTCAGCACAAGCCAGTCCTCGCAGTATACGCAAGCAGGGGAACCTCGGCCTCGGCTGGCATTCCCCCAACCTCATCCCACACTGAGTGATAACCAAAAGAGCAGCAGAGTATGTGCATCTGGCTTCCTCCACCTCCGACCCTTTAAAAGCAGATTTGCGGGCACCTAGGGCCCTACAGAGGGACGCGTGTGGCGCTGTGGGTTAAACCACAGAGCCTAGGGCTTGCCGATCAGAAGATCAGCGGCTCGAATCCCCACGACGGGGTGAGCTCCCGTTGCTCAGTCCCTGCTCCTGCCAACCTAGCAGTTCAAAAGCACGTCAAAGTGCAAGTAGATAAATAGGTACTGCTCCGGCGAGAAGGTAAACGGCATTTCCGTGCGCTCCTCTGGTTCGCCAGAAGCGGCTTAGTCATGCTGGCCACATGACCCGAAGCTGAATGCCGGCTCCCTTGGCCAATAAAGCGAGATGAGCGCTGCAACCCCAGAGTTGGCCACAACTGGGCCTAATGGTCAGGAGTCCCTTTACCTTTACTAGGGCCCTACAGATGTTGGACTGTAGCTGCCATCCTTCCTGACCACTAGTCATGCTGGTTGAGGCTGAAGGGAACTTGTTTATTTGCAAATATTTCTATCCTCCAACATGAAGGGGGGGGGAATGGTGGCGAAGAGCATAAAATCAACAAGGAAGTTACATTAATAAAAGTTCAAAATGCATCACAGATTAATACATTGGCACAGCTGGATCACCCATCAGAGGAATTCTGAGTGAACAGAGGAGTTTAAGCAGGTGCCTACATGTCAGGAGGTGCCTACTTGGTGTTCATTTGAGAGCACACACCAAGGGGGTGATGCCACCATTTCAAAGACCCTGGATCTTTGTGGACTTAAGTTGTACAAGTGACAATAAAGTATTTCAGTTCAATTCAATGAAGACAAACCTCAGGAGCAAATGGCACTACTAAGGAGTGTCTCTCTCGAGAATTGAGGTGTCCAGACAGGATTACAAGGTAACTTGATCCCAAGCTGTTCAGGGCTATATGGTAATAAGAAGACCTTCATGACGGCACATTCTGAGGAAGCTCTACAGAGACTTGTCAACCAATTTGCCCAAGCCTGCAGGGAGTTCAGTCTTACCATCAGCCTGACGAACTCCAACATCCTGGGTCCAGACGTTGCCAGTATTCCACGCATCAGCATTGCTGACCACACACTCGAGGTGGTAGATGAGTTTTTCTGCTTGGGTTCCACCCTAACCTGCATCCTCTCGATTGACACTGAGCTGGACAAGCATATTGGCAGTGCAGCTACGGCAATGGCTCGCCTCTCCAAAAGGGTATGGGTGAATGTGATGCTAATGTCTCATACCGTGATGAAGGTCTGCCAGGCTTGAGTGCTGAACACGCTGCTTCATGGAAGTGAGTTGTGGGCAAAGCCACTTCCGAGCTGGAGAGGAGGTGGGGTTGCGGGCCCACCCCCTCCCCACGCATGCGGGGGCTGGCTCACAGCCCCCACACGAGAGCTGGGGAATCCTCGGGCGTGTCACCGCCCCGGCCAGCCAATCAGCGGGTCGGGGAGGCGTGGCTTAACACATTTAAGGCTGGCGCGCCCGGGGACTTTCCTCTCCTCCCCGTTCCAGCTGCTTCGGTACGAATTTTTCCACTTGGCAAATTTCCAGCCATTTGGTTTTTTCGCCTACCTCGTAGCAAACGTCACAACTTTCCCTGTATTGGTGGTTAGGCATTGGCAGGGGTAATTGTTATGCAAATGAAGGGGGGAAGGAAGCCTTCCCTCAAAGCGAAGGGTAGTCTGGTAAAGGACTCCCGGGGGCGTTGCCCTGTCCGAAGCCTATGGAGGTGTGGGCCTAAGGCACGCCCCCAAGCAGTGACACCCGGGGGATCCTAGTTGGCGTACTTCAGCAGGACTCCCCCGGTTGGTGGTTAACCCTTCCCGGTCTCCATGCCGGGTAGTCGATAGGAACCAATGCCTAAGGCCAATACCTCTCAATTCCTGTAATCAATAAAGTTGTGGCCTTTTATGCCCATTAGCCTTAAATAATGTGTCCTCTGTCTTCATTTCACAAGGGGGGAGGAGACTTGCCACGCAACTTACACAATGAGCTGCGTCAGGAGGATTTTGGGTATAATTATTATTATTATTATTATTGTCACTACACCACCTGTGTGCAGTGAAATTAAACGAGCCCCCCCCCCCCAATACACTCAGTCTTGTTCGCACTCTATGTGCTTGTCGGAAGTCAATTGCACCACTATTTTTTTCCATTCAGCAGCCCAACAGCCCATGGATAAAAACTGTTCTTTAACCTGTTGGTGCGGCTGACTATACTTCTGTATCTCTTGCCTGAAGAGGTGCTGGCCAGGGTGTGAGTTGTTCCTAAGAATTTTCCGCGCTCTCCTGAGGCAGCGGTCTCCCGCAATGTCATCTAGCGAACTCCAGGGACAGCCCATGATATCATGTGCTGTATTCACCACCATATCAAATGGCAGGGCAGAATTCCAAACAAAGATGTGCTCTCCCGAGCCCAGCATGTTCGCACTCCTGTCCCAGTGACATCTACATTGGCTTCATCATGTCCACAGAATGGAAGATAGCGGGATCCTCAAAGACATGCTTTACGGGGAGCTGGCTTCAGGCACCAAGCCATTGGCAGACCAACGCTGTGTTACAAAGATGTCTGCAAACGCGGCATGAAGGCTGGCAACATCAACCGTGGGAATCCCGATCGCAGTGTCTGGAGACGGGCAGTCAGGTCGTGCATCCTTACCAGTGACCAGAGGAGGAATGTTTGGTGGGAGGAGCGCAGACAGAAGAAACGGCATGGTGCATCTGCAGCAGCACAACTGGATGCCTTCACCTGCCCCAGCTGCAACAAAACATGTCTCTCCCCTATCGGTCTCTACAGCCACAGCAGGCGCTGTAACCTTCCAACGAACGGTTGGACTTCACCCCCAAAGGAGCACTCCTCCATTGTCTCCCGAGATAGACAAATGCCAGCAATTTAGTGTTTTTTACCTTGGTGTTTTTGCATCTAGTCACGAGTCCAGTTGCTGCACCGCCACGCCTAATGGGGAGCCTGTGTCTCTCCATATGCTGCTGGACTTTGACTCCCATTGGCAGGGCCAACGGTCGGGGATGATGGAAGTTGTAGTCCGGTAATCTCTGGAAGGCCACAGTTCCCTCACTGCTGACCAAGCACTGATGAAAAAGACATTGAGAACACTGGTTAACCTGTGGCAAAGACACAGGGAGACCATAATCAAGCCACCTTCATGCACTCACTTCTCTTTTGACTCTCCTGGTGCGCAGAAACAGGTTCTCTCACCCAGGGGCAGAAACAGCTTCTTTCTCCGACTGCAGGTCACAGGCAAAAGTGTTCATTAAACCCATTTTCCAATAACCAGAGCCTGAAAAGCAGGGCAGGGGGAGAGCCGAATCCTACAAAACTTACACGCACAACCCAGGGATGTTGTAGTCCACTGACATCTGGGAGACTACAGGTTCTCCACTCCTGCTTTAGAACAAGGTAGGAAATGTAGTAGCTACAGCTTCATTTGTTTCTTCTCTGCCCTTTACAACCTTTTCATGCCCCCCCTCCATGCTGGACCTGCAGGGCAGGGGGCTTCCGATGCAACTTTTTCAGTCCATAAAGAGGTAGAGCAAATCACCAGGTTGTAACCTTGCAACTGATCCTCTTGTAATATGTACGTGTGCATCAAAAATACATAAACAAAATAGAAGAGTTACATCAGAGTAATTACTAACAGAATGAGATGCCTTTATAATATGTTTTTCCTCTTTCTGTGTAATTAAGCACATCTGTAAGATGCGCCAGAAGCTTGGAGATTTCCTGTATACTTCATCATTGTATTACAATTTGTACTTATAATTTCCCTCCCACTATCTTCATAAGGAATTTGATAAATATTGCTGCCCCAAAATTACCTTGAAAGTCATTGTGGTGGGTTTTGTTTTCTTTCTTTCTTTGCTCACAAAATACCAGCCCCGGACGGGAAAATATTTCATACTCTGAAGCAACTGGTCACGGGGTTGGTATTTCTCATTCTCTGCCTCAGCCCTGCAAAGCACATTCTGTTCATACACCTTGGTGTGCAAAACCGCATTTGACAGGTGAGGGGAAAACCATATTAATTTTTCTGTTCTGATAAAGGCAGACAAGTAGCTTTGGGGTGTGTTGTGTTGAAAAATATCCCGTTGACTTGAGAGCCTGTTCATTCTTACAGCTTTAAAATGTGGCTTAGGGTTCCTAAATGCTCCTGAAAATGCTTCAGCCTTAGCTTTGGGAATAGTAATATTTACTGACAGTCCTGCACAGTGGGCCCATCTTTCTAACACCCCCCACTCCCCACCCTTCACAGAAAAGGAGAGAGATTTTCTCACCAAGAGGTTACCTTGCAGAGAAACATTGAAGCTTTCGGTTCAATAGAGATTTTCAAGTAAAGACTCTGGTTCCATTAAGTTTCAGAGGGGGAAATAAAGAAAGATCTGGTCTAATTTGGAACTATTATTATTATTATTTACTATTTTGTATTAAATTTGTATTCCACCCTCAATCAAAGATCCCAGGGTTGTTCACAACAGAAAAATAAAGAATGAGAATACAAAATACACAATAAAACAAAGACAGAAACAAACCCCAAACTCACCTTCCACAAACACATTTAAAAAAATAAAATTGAATGTTAATCAGCCGAATACCTGGTTGAAGAGAAACATTTTCACCTGGTGCCTAAATATACACAATGAAGGCGCCAGGTAAGCCTCCTTGGGGGAGAACATTTAACAACAAGGGAAGCCACTGTAGAAAAGGCCTGTTCTCTCTTGGAGACGGCGCACAAAGAAGGGCCTAGGACATACCTGATGGACATTAGTTGCACACTCTATGGTATCTGCTGCAACCAATGAATGCAGCAAATGGGTGCTTTAGCTGAGATCCCAGTTGAGATTGCAGGGGGTTGGACTAGATGACCCTCGGGATCCCTTCCAACACTATGATTCTATGAATGTGAGTATAATAGGCACACACAACAACCAAATTTCTTACTCATGTCTGTCTATTGACAGCACTGGGGAGAGAGAAAATAAATGTCCTGTAGAGATGGGGAATGAACAGCCTTTTCCAGCTTGATAAGGACATCTTCCAAGGTCTTGGGTGTCACCTTAATTTCCTTTGCTTTGTTGTCAAAACCATCGCTGTGGATGACGCAAGTGTTTGTGTGGTGTGGTGCTATGAAAAGGTTACGTACATAAATTTTAGTGAAGTTGACTCTTTAAGCACCTATCACCAGGGGTGGTTGTACTACTCTAACTCTTTCCATACCTGATGCTTCTCTCCCTGCTAAATGAAGGGGCCTCCAGTAGCAGACTCTGCCTGTCTCCCTGTCTTCATTCAGATATTTAATGAACTCGCATAGATTGGGGACAGAGTTTCCCCCTGCCCCCATTCAGTACCCAGGGCAACAGCAGCAGCATATTGTCTTAAAATGGTTCCTGTGTCTCTTGGGCTGTAATTGGGCGCAGAGAAACGGTGGAAGGAACCAACTGGGGAACCCTCAAGGGAAGAAGGATCAGCGAGGGGATTGGTGGTGGGATGATGATGAGTGGTCAAAAGGAGAAGACTGGGAGAAGGAGGTTTTGGAAGCTAAAGAGGCAACAAGGCTAAGTGAGCTGGGAAAATCAGTGTCAGAGGGAAGTCCAGAATCAGAGGCAGAAGCTGAAGCAGGCGAGTGGTATGAGGGAGGACAAGAGGCAGAGAGATGAGTCAAGCTGGTGAAGAGTCACAGGTGTCTTGTTCTCATGCTGTGAAAAGCTCCCCTCCCTCCTTGTCTACAAGAACCGGAAGGGGCGTGAAAAGGGTGGAGGAGAGGTTGGCTTCACACCGGCGCAGTCTCTGATTGCTTGGAAAAAGCCCTGGAGAGGAGGGAACTTTGATGACTGTGGGTAGACAGGGACTTTCGGTCTCAGCACATGATCCATGGGGCTAAGCTGCTGTGCTCATTAGGCCTGACACTGCACCAAGTCTGTGCAGACTGTGTTCTGACTAATGAAGACTCAACTCCAGCTTGAGCAGTGTTATTTACTGCTGGCCTACTCATAATATGGGCTCTTGTAAGTCCTGCATGGTGTTTGATACTGGTGCTGGGGTGCACTTCAACAGTGCCACCACAGCAGCCAATATGTACCCATACCTGTTATCAGCATCGCTACACATACAATCACCGTTCCTTCCATTTTCAGTGCTCAGACTGACACTGAGAGGGAGTCAGGAAGCTCAGGGGAATCCCACTTCACAGAAGTATTTAGAGAAAAAAGAGAGAAAAGTGGGGAGCCCCACAAAACAGCCCAAGGAGGACCAAGCATACTCAGAGGCCACTGAATGATGACAGACTGTTTGGTTTGGGGAGAGGAGGAGAGGATGAAAATGAGTCCTCCACTCTGTAATGTTTTGTTGCAGGTCTCACTGGTTCTCTGTGCTTCTGATGTTTGGGGTGTTAATGTAGCCATAGCAGAATCAAACCATGGAGAAGAGGGTGGCAATATTGGGGAGGGTGTGGCAGGTTGTCTGGTGCAGTGAATGGAAGCACTCCCTGCTCCAACAATTCATTGCAAATCACACTCGCAACTCCTATTGTCACACGCAAAGAATGAGCACAATAGAGGTGCATTTCACAGCACATGTAGTTGACTTCAGCAGGCATTGAATGCAAGTCTCCCGTTGTCTATCGGACCATCTTTTCTCTCTATCAATGGGCAGGGAGGGGGTGTTTGTAGCATCGATGGGTGACTCTTAACCTGTCACTTGCCCTGGGTTGACTGGCTTCCTCTTGTCTTCTAGAACCCTACAGTCCAGCCGTGTGGGTGATGATGTTTGTGATGTGTCTCACTGTCGTTGCCATCACAGTCTTCATGTTTGAGTATTTCAGCCCTGTTGGCTACAACCAGAATTTAACCAGTGGCAAAAGTAAGTAAATTTCCAAAATTGCGCACAGCAAGTGAGCCTTATTATTTTGGTGGGGGCAATGACAAAAAGCAGGATGTAATAAGCATGAGCCACCCTGCTATTATACACTCCACATTTAAACAGTTGCAAAAGATAAACAATTCTCAGTGTCTCATCGAAAGCCTTGACCTTTGGAAAGAGAGCCCATGGCAATCTCCAGCAGGTGGGATTTCTCTGCCTCCCCACCACAAGAGTCCCATGGCATTCCAGTTTCTGGTGTAAGGATTCCTCCATTTATTTAGTAACTTTAGTTATGGCATTTCCAGACATCTCCTTTACCCAGCAAAACCGGGGTGCGGTACAGCACTCTGTGGCGACCCAACGATATTTATTTCTTTATGGTCGCCGTCTTTTTCACACCACCAGCACCGATAACATTTCCATGTGCACACATAAACCCCAAACAAGAGAACGGAAATGTGGCAAATGAGACTGGTAAAGATCTCCGCTGAAATATGTGCCGTTCGACGTTGTTAAATATTTAAGACCTGCCAGATATTTTCTGCAGTTTGTGACAAAATCTGGAAAAACAACCCTTTAGATTTTAGGAGAGCAAACTGAAAAGCACCCAAAATGCCTACTTAGAGTCCCCTGCTGTGGGGAGAGAGACCCAGGAGCCTTTCAAGCAAACTATACGAACACTGACAGGACTCTCTGTCCTGTTTATTTACATGTGTATAGATGGACCAGGTGTAAAAGCAAACAGGGCTCCTGTGCCTTTAAAATAGATGCACAGAAGGGAACATGTCAATGCAGATTTTCTCACCTCTGCATGACAAAGCTGCAGAAATTCTGGCTTCTTTGCAGCTATGGAAGGCACCAGATTGCATCTGGTAGTCGGCTCATGCGAAGGCCGTTTAGAGACAGTGCCCTGCCTTGACTCTTTCCTGTAGGATATAGTGCCTTTGGATCTCTTCCGAATCAGTCTAGAGGGTACCAAGGAAGCCCTCCTGATCATCCAGGAGCTGGTCCTGAAGTGTTCCTCCTGCAAGGGCAGCAGTCTGTCCCGGGCTTCTGTGCGAAAAAACAAATGCATCCATTGCAGGCGGATCCGATCCAGCTCTGAGTCATGTCAGCATCTTTTGTGTCTGAACTGTCAACAGCTGGCCGGATCAGCCAGCCTGATTTGTAGGCTCGCCTGTAAACTCCGTGAGCGGCTCCTCCTGTTAACAGCTTCCGCGTCTTAAGTGAGCTGGGCAGAAGATTTCTCACAGCTGCTTGGAGAAGCTGTCAGCCCCAGGCCAATCCTACCATCCCTGCCCTTGATAAATGCTCATTAAAACTCACACATCCTGACATGCGGGGAATGAAAAGGCTCCTCGGGTGCTGAGAGATAGGTCCCACACACCCTCCAGCCACCTTTGGCTAGCCTTTTCCCTGGGAGAGCTCCCCAAATGCCACCGTCCCACTTGACCTCTGAGAATTTGCTGCTGAAGGTGGATCAAACAAAGGTAAAAGATGCTGGAAGTCAGGAGGAGACTGGTAGCTACAAGGAGAGAATAGCCTGGAATAAAAATATACAACCTATTTTTAGCTTTCATCATCCAACTCTGTAAAACAAAAACAAAAAACCCTCTGGCAGAGTGTGAGTAGCTGGTACCCTGCTGCTTCCTTCCTTCCTCTCACTGGAAGCTGCCTTTGAACCATTCTTCACATTCTGGGTTTTCGATTTTAGGGTGGGTTTTTTTTTTGTTTTTTGGCTTGTTTGTTCAGTATTGTTGCATTCTTAATTTAGAAATGGCAGCAGAATCTCATAACTGCAAACAGGAGGGAAATGGAAATATGAAGAACTCGCAAACGTTCCTAACTGTGCCACCGTCCCTCCTTTGGCATCATTATTACCATGACAAGGGACTGATGTCAATGCCCCTCCCACCTTCAAATCACCTTCTTCCTGCCGGGTCGAGAAAACAAGGACCAGAGTGTGGCCTGCCATGTGCGTTGGGCTGGTGACATGTTGGGACAGCTTCATGGTTGTCAATGGCGGCCATGAAGTCCTGAGACACCCCATGCCTTGGCATGGATGTTGAAGTCTCTCAGAACCAGCAGTCTGGGACTCCTCCACACTGTCTCTGAGACTAGCTCTGTCAGCTCAGGCACGGAGACTGCTGGGCAGCGAGGCAGGCAGTAAACCAGCAGAATCCCTAATCTGTCCTGATTGCCCAATGCCAGGAACACACACTCTAGATCCCACCCCCAACTGGACAGAGAGCCTGGAGATAGAGAATCTCTATGGACCACAGCAACTCCCTCTCCCCGACCCTTGAGTCTGGCCTGATGCTGCACCCAGGTGGGCACAGCTGGGTGAGACCAACTCCACCCTGTTCACCCACCCAGGTTTTTCAGTGATACATACCAGATCTGCCTCCTCATCCATAATCAAGATCATGGATGAGGGAGATTTTATTCTGGCATTCAACAGCAACAGTCGCAGACCCGAGGGCTGGCTGATATGACAATCACAATGCCCCAGGTTGGAGGGGGGACTGGTACACAGCACAGTCACTAACTGCCTGTGCTGTGTGCCCCTTACGCAGCCTGCCCCTCCTCCCACGCCATACCCCCCCTGCCCAGAACCACTGCCATTGGGCCTCCCCCTGCTCCTCTCCTCCCAGGCACATCGCACAAAATGCCCTTACAACTCCGTTTAAAACAGTTCATAAAACAATTTAAAAGGATATAAAAGAAGAAGCCCTCTCTGCTGAGCAGCAGCAGCAGCCCTTATAAACCCTGGGCCTGGTGGAGAGAGGCAGGAGCAGGACCCTCTGGCTCTCAGCAGGGTGGTCCTAGGAAGTCTGAGATCTGCTTAATTGAAGCCCCACATTATTTGTTTGGGTTTTGAGGCTTTCCCCTGTAGTCATAGGGTCTAGAAACTTATAAACAAGAAATGATGAAGATTCTCAGGATTCTCAGTAGGTTTTACTGGAAAGGCACTCCAAGTAAGATCGTGGTGCTTATTTGGGTCTTCTTCAATGTCGTCTCCCAGGCAAGCTCTGCTGCTAATCTGCCAGCATTCTCAATACTGTGTCTGAGTTGAGCAATAAAAAGGTTGCAGCAATTGTTGCAATCCAACAAAGGTCAAACAGATTATGAGGTCTCTTAAGTACACTGTTGGGTTCTGGATTGCCCTGGTTCTCTCCTTCTTGACCTTCTGCTTGTCAAACTCTGCTGTGCCTACATCTTTAAATACAAGTGCATGTCTTTGCTTAACAAGTGGAAGAAGCAATCCCTTCCCAAAGCAAATCCTGCTCACATGATGAGCCTTAGCAGAAATGGCGGCCAGAAATATTTCAGCAGAGATCTCCAAAGTAAATAAAATGCACGTGTTTTACTTCCAAAAGCTTACAATGAATGAAAACGGCTTATTTCTAGCAGGAAAAACCTGCTGCCTACAAATTGCTTTCCCTTCCATCTTTTCTAGAATCTGGGGGGCCTTCCTTCACTATTGGCAAGTCCGTCTGGCTGCTCTGGGCTCTGGTTTTCAACAACTCCGTTCCTATTGAAAACCCCAAAGGGACTACAAGTAAAATCATGGTGCTCATCTGGGCTTTCTTCGCCGTCATCTTCCTGGCCAGCTACACTGCTAATCTGGCAGCTTTCATGATCCAAGAGCAATACATTGATACTGTCTCTGGGCTCAGCGATAAGAAGGTGAGGAATGCTTGAGCAATGGTGGCAAAGGGAATGAATGTCGAGTGCTTAGGCCATGGGTGCAACGTTTTGTAGCTTGGAATATCCCACAAGGAAGATGTGCTAGTGCTGACTGAATGGCAGGACATAAACTCAAGTTGGTTACATTTGCTGGCTTTGGTAAGCAGCTAAAGGAAACCTGATAGCTTTTGGTTACCAAGGAAAATTAAGCCCACACAAAAGTGTCCCTTTCTGTGCCCTCCTTTGCATCTGTAAGGCTGAAGATAACTCAATGGCTCTGCTTTTTTACTCTCAAAGTTTCTGACCTCTGTATTACTGGCTCCCAAGACACTGTTGCAACATGGACTATAAACTGAAATAAGTAAATGTAGAAAATTATGTAGAAAATTATGCTAAAATGGTGGTACTGAAGTACACACTCAGGTTGCCTCCAGACTGTCAGTTTTATGCAGTGGTTAGAGTGTTGGACCAGGACTTTGGAGACCAGGGTTCAAATCCCCCCTCTGCCATGAAGGTCACTCAGAGACCTTGGTCAAGTCACTCCTTCTCGGCCTAACCTGCCTCACAGGATTGTTCGTGAGGGTAATATAGGGGAGGAGGAGAACAACTATGTATGCTATCTTGAGCGTTTTTGAGCAAAGATGGGTTACAATGCAATACATTAAATAAAAACTATTTTGTAGGAGAGATTTAAGCACACACCTAAAATTTAGGTTTGCAGCCATTCAAGTGGATTAAAGGGTTCTGTCACCCTGGTGCAAACAAATCTGTGTTTGTTTTTTTAAAAAAAGGATTAGTTTTTTGTTGTTTGGTTTGGAAAGTAGCAAGGAAATGCATTGAAAACTGTGGGATGAACAGTTGATTTAATGGGAAGACATATAACCACTGCACAAACAAATCAGGATGAATCCATGATGAAGGTTGTATAACCTTCCCACTAACAAATTTGAACAAGTGCCCAGTAAGGGCCAGGTCTAACCTCCAACTAAGCTTTGTGCAAGCAACTCAGGGCTGAACGCTCAATAGTTAGGTTGGAGGAGCCCAGAGTCCTTTCTGAAATGCGCATCCTCAAGTCTGAATAGAGGGATGCTGTTTCCATTCTGGATCTGGCAACAGACTTGTCTTTGTGGTGTCCTTCCCAGTTTCAAAGACCTCAGGAGCAGTACCCCCCATTCCGGTTTGGAACAGTTCCCAATGGCAGCACCGAGAGGAACATTCGGAGCAACTACCATGACATGCACTCGCACATGGTGAAGTACAACCAGCGCTCGGTGGAGGATGCCCTGGTCAGCCTCAAAATGGGGTAGGTTGCAGCATTTCCCCATAAGAAAGAGCAGCGTGCAAGAAGGCTTCAAGGTATCTGTGCCACATTGAGTTCATTCATGGCCAGCCCTAGCAAATATAACAGGATAAGTAAATATATTGGCATATACGTCAATAATGACGTTGAAGTTGGTTGTTGGAACTGGCCCATTTCAGCTTCTGGTTCTTGTTTTCTGTTTGCTTGTGAGCTTCTGCTTCAGTGATGACAGACTCAGGCAAACCTTCTGATCAGTTTTGTGAATGTTCCTGTATGCCTCTCACACAGATTGACACTATGGCATGCTGCATTTCTGACCACTTCCTTGGGGCATTCGCAGGACTGGCCACCATGTCAAAAATGGGCAGCCCATAGCAACCTGATCAAGTCACCATCCTATGAACAGGATCTTTATTGACTGAAGTTTCTCTGCACGCTTGATGCTGTGTGAGATTAAACCATAAAGAAGCTCTCTGCTAATGATGACTACGTTTCAGTATTCTGTCACATAGTTGGCTTACTCTCTGTGAGAGTGTTGACTTAAGTTCCTGGTTCTCCCTGTGAATCCCTTCTCTCAGTCAGACTCCACAAATATGTGAACTAGGTATCTATATTCTGTCCAAACATGATTATGTTTATTCTGGGTGGAAGTTTGCTTGCTGCTGTTGTGAGGTAAATGTCACAGACCGAGTGCTGGCCGTGAGATGCCCAAATATCTTGTTTTCAGACTTTTCTAACAATCTGGATGTGTGTATCACATGTAAGGTTCCTGTCTTTACATGTGATGCAAAAATTAACAATTTTGATACCCCTGCAAGCTGCTAGATCAATCAAAACAATGGTTCTCAAGCATCTTTATAGAGGTTTCCTTTGGTGCCTGATGGGTGCGTTCCACAGTGAATGCTGGTTTCACTCCTGTAGCTAACAAGCCTCAAAATATTTAGTGCTTCCTAATTTTAGCAACAGAAGTCTCCACGTTTCCAGTTTCTGGAAGTTCAGATTTCAAATGTATTACTCATTAGTAGGAGAGTCTTCTCTCTGCTACCAGCCTCTAATTCACCCTCTAATTTCATTTGCTCCATTTCTTTCTTTCATCCCTCTGTTGCTATCCTTTGATCTGTTGACCTCTTGTTGTCCTTTTTAAAAGGCAACTTGCACAGCACAATGAAGCTTGAGTGTGATGTGGTATTCTAAAACCAAGGGAGTGAAAGCTCTCAAGCCAGTTCTTGTACTCACCTGCCCTAGGCTGCAGCATGCATGTATGTCACATTCTGCCTAAGCATTTCAAGGTGGGGCTGCAGGAGCTGCAATGCTGCAGCTGTGCATGCACAGGCCCAAGCCAAGCAGTCCTTGCTGCTTTCCAGAGTTTAATGGAATTTGCTCTCAGGAAAGGGAGCACACGACTGCAGCCACAGTCTGATAGTTAGTTTCTAAGCGTATTTCTGTGAAATTGTTTTTATGGACAGTGACTGCCCTGTTGTTTATGACAGCGAGGTAATGCTTGCTTTCCCCCAAGGCCATACTTTTGATATGGAGAAAGTGACTGCCCCCCCAATCACTCAAACTGTGAGATTTTGCAGCTGGGGAAAATGTGATTTATCTTCCAAACTATTACAGTTGTGGCAGCCCTGGAGAATATGCTAGATATCACCATTTTGTGAACTGGTTTTTTTACATGAATTGTTTGAACAGTGTGCAGTCCCCATCTTCAGTGTTAAGAGAGGCACGAGTTGTTTCCGAAAAATTGCAAGCAAGACGATGACATATGCTGTCTTCTCCTGCCCCTTGATTGCACTGCAAGACTAGGTTACTCTCAGCGTAGCACTTTTTCTATTGGATTGAAGCTTCTGGGACTGTCCTACAAATATGGTCAAGCCCACAGATGAGAACAGCTTTGCTTGCTTTCTTGCATCATTTTATAGCCTGGCACTTGGCACTGTGTGACCTTCTAGCTTACCACCCCCCCATGTGGCTTTTGTAGTTGCTGTCCCTTAATTTTTTCCCCTCTCTCTCCATCTCTCTCTCTCTGCTTGATTCCAGAAAGCTGGATGCATTTATATATGATGCCGCAGTGCTCAACTACATGGCGGGCAAGGATGAGGGTTGCAAACTGGTGACCATTGGCAGCGGGAAAGTCTTTGCCACCACCGGCTATGGCATTGCCCTCCAGAAGGACTCCAAGTGGAAGAGGCCAATTGATTTAGCCCTCCTACAATTCCTGGGAGATGGTAAGTAGTTCTCTGTCTCCTCCCCGCAAACACACTTTGCTTCCTCACCCTCAGGGGTAGTTACCAGTAGTCTCCTATGTATTTTTCTCCAAGGGGTCACAGAACAAGAAAACCTCTGTCTTAACAGGTTGCGGGGGGGACGGGACACCTGGCCACAACTGCCTCACAAACACAAAGCTGAACCTTACTTAATCTTTATTCCCTCTCTCCTCTTTCCACTTTCTCATCCACCCCTCCATGTTCCCTGGCACAATCACAACAGTCCTGTGTTTATTTAAAATTGTATTAAAAAAAAAAAACTTCCAACAGCCTGTCAAAACGTCAGACCCTGAGGGGCAAAAGAGGCACAAGGATGGCCACCCCCTCACAAGTCCCTCACTCACCCTCCCTCCCTCCCTCCCTCCCTCCATTATAGCAGTTGCTTTAAAAGGCATTTTCACATGCAAATAATAACGGGAGGATAAACTGGAATTTAAATTGAAGCTGCAATTTTAAACATGTTTACTTGAAAGCTAAGGCTGCATTCCTAAACATGTCTACTGACTTCAGTAGGGCTTGCTCCCAATTAAATGGGGTTAGGAGTTCAGCCCTACACCATCAAAATTAGTACAATTATACAGTGGTACCTCGGGTTACATACCCTTCAGGTTACAGATTCTGCTAACCCAGAAATAGTACCTCGGGTTAAGATCTTTGCTTCAGGATGCGAACAGAAATTGTGCTCCGGCGGCGCGGCAGCAGCAGGAGGCCCCATTAGCTAAAGTGGTGCTTCAGGTTAAGAACAGACCTCCGGAATGAATTAAGTTCTTAACCTGAGGTACCACTGTATGATGTTTGTGGGTGGGATCATTTATCCCATGTGGGACAAACTTTGCCCCCACCCCCATGCATTTTGCTCCTATTATGCCTCCTCCAATATATATTTTTTCCTTGTGTTGCTGCTGGCCAGGGCTCCCGTTTGTGTTACAGTTGCTGCATGTATTTAGGCCTCGGTTGTCTCCTTGACCCAATTTCCTGACCACAATGTGGCAGTGCCTCCCGTCGGTTCTGTCTTGCTGACTGCTTCGCCCCAGGGTGCTAGGACAACTGTATGCTCGGATTCTGGCTCTCTCCACTGAGCCGCCAGCCTGTGACCAAAGTTCCTTTCTGGCCATTAGGGAGAATTCTGAGAAGGTTTCAGAGCGCTGTTCCTCCCTGCCACACCGTTTGGTAGTCCACATTAAATCAAGCACAACGTCTCCTTGTCAGGTGTCTGGGAAGTTACCTCACCCTGAAATCACTCTCTCTTCCCTTCAGTAGGAAATAAAGCTCTCTTGTCACTCTGGAGACCTTAACAAGTGATCTGTGTGCAAAAAATGTTTTGTTGTTTTTTTTAAAAAAATGTGTGCAGGGTTGGGGGAGTTCAGATGGAAGTGTTTTAAGGAAATGTCGAACATAATGGGGGATCAGAGAGCCAGAAAAGGAGACAGGCTATGAGAAAAGGAGAGGAAAAGGGAAGGTCTGTACACTTATATGTATGATCAATGACAAATATGACAATGACAAATGGGGTGACTCACGTGGTCCCTTCCAACTCTACAGTTCTAGGATTATACTATAAAGCCCATGAAGCTGGTAATCTTAAATTTAAGCTCTGTTGTCTGGGGAAAGGTTTTTCCATGGTATAGACCTCCAGAAATGCTTAGTCCTATGGAAGATCATGGGAATACAGGAAATTTTACTTGAGTAGCCATGGGTAGCTTGACTGAGGTGGACAATGAATACTACAAGCCAAAAATAATCTAAATTTCTTCAGGTTCAGCTATCTGTGATGTCAATCAGAGGAGATCCCTTTGCTAGGATTTGACTGTCTTCCCTTCTTGTTATTTGTTTCCCAGGTGAAACACAGAAGCTAGAGACTGTGTGGTTGTCAGGGATCTGCCAAAATGAGAAGAACGAGGTGATGAGCAGCAAGCTGGACATTGACAACATGGCAGGCGTCTTCTACATGCTGCTGGTGGCTATGGGGCTGAGCCTGCTCGTCTTTGCCTGGGAACACCTGGTCTATTGGAAGCTGAGACATTCTGTACCCAAGTCTCACAAGCTGGATTTCCTTCTGGCTATAAGCAGGGTAAGGATGCCATGTAGATATGTACATACCCCTTCTATGTCCCCTTTGAGATTATTCCTAATGTGACACATAGACAGTTTATTCTTCCAAGCCGCTGGTCATATTTGAACAGAGGGCTTAAACCACAGTGTTGCCCTGCATGCATAAGTACAAAAGGAGGAACCAGCTCAAGCATTCCCCTCTCCTCTCCTGTAGCTGGGAGGTGGAATAAGCCAATAATTCAGTTTCACTTTGTCTGATTCCTGGTCTGTCCCCACATTCATACCAGGAATGGTTAAAAACAATCTATTATTCACTTTCAAAACAAGGGGTATGCAGGTGGCTTAAATGAATTAGTTTTTATTTATTATATTTATTTGCTGCTTTTCATTCAAATAAATCCCAAAGCAGCTTACACACAAAAAATAACACTAACATTACAGATCATCACAAATACAACATACCGTATTTTTCATCCCATAGGACACTCCGTCCCATAGGACGCACCTAGTTTTTTGGGGGGGGGAAATAAATGAATTTCCCCCCCCCCTTTATTTCCCCCCCAAAAGCAGGTTGAGGAAACCGAACCAGGTCGAGGAACAGCGGGATGGCGGCGCTGCGCCTCCCTGCTGTCCCCCGAGCTTGTGGGGCTGGCCGATGTCTGCCCAGCGCGAGGGGCGCTCTGCATCAGGGCGCCCCGCCCGGCGGACGGCAGGCTGCTATCCGCAACGTGGGGAGCCCTGCGGGGAACTCCTGCAAGGCTCCCCACGTTGCGGATGTCTGCCGGACGCGGGGGGCGCTCTGCTTCAGGGCGCCCCTCGCGCTGGGCGGCAGACTGCTATCCGCAGCCTAGACATCCCTGCGGGACCTCCCGCAGGGCTGCCTGGGCTGCGGATGTGTTCCCGAAGCCTGGAGAGCGAGAGGGGTCGGTGCGCACCGACCCCTCTCGCTCTCCAAGCTTCAGCAAAAGCCTGCATTCGCCCCATAGGACACACCCAGATTTCCCCTTCATTTTTGGAGGGGAAAAAGTGCGTCCTATAGGGCGAAAAATATGGTAAATCTCATAGAATAATTAACAAATCATCCGTAGAACATTTGCAATCTATAAAATTTACAAATCAACAACTAATAAGCTAAACATCACAATTCAAGCCAGTCACATTATATGATTAACAAACCAATACAGCATTTATAATCCATAAAACAATGTTAACAACATTAACAAAATAGCAACCAAAAGATAAGCTGAATACATTCTCCACACATACAGGTTCCATGGACAGCTTCCAGTCCTCCTCACGCGAACCTGAAATTTTAAATTTGAAAATGTATTTTATGGAAATTAGTTTTTCCATACATGGTTCTGGAGGAATGATATCAACCAGTTTTAGCGGTAATGATACCCATGGTGGCTATAGCTAACAAAGGAGGCAGAGTGTAAAAACAGAAGCCACCTCTGCCCTGCGCCGTTTTTCTTTAGGGCCACCTGGGCCTTGTTAACAAAGAGTGCTCCAACCAGGCACAACCTTCTGCTAGGAACTCATCTTTGGATAATGAACAACGCTGCCCACAGCTTCCTGACCCTGCTCCTTCTGAGCAGGGTGTCAGCTCTTAGGCAGCCACAATTCTTTCAGGTCAAAAATGCAACATGTGGACAGGGCAGGCTCAAGAAAGCCTTCCGTAGTCAACCTGCCTGTGGATAAAGCAACAAGTGTGCTGCTCCTCATGTACACTGAAGGAGCCGCCTTATCAGTATTTGTAGCCAAGTCATGACCCACTTCCCCAGTACTGGTAAGACAGAGCAAGGCTTTCTGTGACAGGTTCGTGAAGCAATTTGTAGAGGACTGCATCACTGCTGCTTAATTTGTGTGAAATGTATTTGAAATTAAACCAATCAAAAACCAATCTTTTCCCAATTAGAAATTTACTGGAGAAAAGACCAGGAAATTGATTTGCCTGTTCCTGGTTCTACTGCATTTACATTTCGAGGCTGCACTGTCTGCTCCAACATAAAATGCCTTAACTGTTTCCTACCAGTGCCTCACCTGATCAAAGTACAGTTGTGCCTCGCAAGACGAAATTAATTCGTTCCGCAAGTTTTTTCTTCTTGCGAGTTTTTCGTCTTGCGAAGCACGGTTTCCCATAGGAATGCATTGAAAATCAATCAATGTGTTCCTATGGAGACCGTCCGGGGACAGAGGGGAAGCGCCGCAGGCCTTCCCCTCTGTCCCCGGACCTGTTTTAAAGCAAGGGAAGGGGCAGCGGGGAGAGTCGCTTCTCCCCGTTGCCGCCCCGTGGTTCAAAAGGGGTCCGGGGAGAGAGGGGAAGGTGCGCGCGCCTTCCCCTCTGTCCCCTCTTTTGAAGCAAGGGGCGGAGGGGAGAAGATCGCTTCTCCCCGTTACCGCCCCTTGGTTCAAAAGGGGTCCGGGGACAGAGGGGAAGGCGTGTGCGCGCGCGCCTTCCCCTCTGTCCCCAGAGATTGCGGGGCTGGCAACGGGGAGAAGCAATCTTCTCCCCGCCGCCCCTTGCTTCAAAAGAGGTCCGAGGTGCAGGGGCAAGCTTCGTTTTGCGAAGCAAGCCCATAGGGAAATTCGTCTTGCGAAGCAACTCGAAAACGAAAAAACCTTTCGTCTTGCGAGTTTTTCGTCTCGCGAGGCGTTCGTCTTGCGGGGCACCACTGTAATAGGTGTTGGAAACCATTTAATGTTGAACAGAAGCAAGAGAGAGATTTGTTTCTACATAATCTGGATTGATATCTAGTATCAGAATAGGCCTCTTTCCCATTACAGGGCCTTTTATTGTCATCTCTGTCCTCAATCTGTTCTTAACTTTAAAATGTTAGTTACTGTATATACTTGAGTATAAGCTGACTTTTTCAGCACATTTTTAATGCTGAAAGAGCTCCCCTCGGCTTATACTCGAGTGAGAAAGGAGCCCTTTCTCACCGCTGGTCCCACCGCCGCTGCTGCCCGTCTCTCGCAAGGGCAGGCACAGGAGCCGCGGTTGGGAGAGGTGCTGCCCTGTGCTGCGCCTCTCCCAACCGTGGCTCCTATGCCTGCTCCTGCGAGCGGCGGCAGAGGGACGAGCGGCCCGAAAGCAGTCTTTTGGGCTGCTCCTTCCTCTGCCGCTGCCGCCACCACCAGGTTTGTGGTGTGGTGAACCAGCTTATACTTGAGTCAATAAGTTTTCCCAGTTTTTTCTGCTAAAATTAGGTGCCTCGGCTTATATTCGGGTTGGCTTATACCCAAGTATATACGGTATTTAATCTTGTCGAATGCCATCACCTTGAGGGCCCTTAAGAGTAATGGGACATAATAAATTATTATTATTACTCAAATTCGTTATTTATATGCCACCCATCTGACTGGCTCCCGACAAAAAACAATAAAGACACAATACAACATCTGCTGGGAGGGGTATCCCACAGGGTAGGCGCCACTACTGAAAAGACCCTCTGCCCGGTTCCCTATAACCTCACCTCTCGCAATGAGGGAAACACCAGAAGGCCCTCGGAGCTGGACCTCAGTGTCCAGGCTGGATGATGGGGGTGGGCTGAAGTTCAGATAACGAGGATTCAGAAAGTGTAGGATCTTTAAACCTGAGGGATGGAAAGCAGGAGATAAACATATGAAATAAAATTAATCTAGTACAGTGATTCTCAAATGTGTAAGCTTGATACATTTTAACAGAATTACTTCACCTCCAAGAAACGAAACAGGAAACCTGCGATATTTCATAGAAAACAGTACATGGCAATTGGAGACTGGAATGCCAGAAGCAGCGAGAGGGAGTTGGATCTGTGAATGCTAGAGTGCCTGGGGGGTCAGACATGAACAACCTCCTGGACAACCTGACTTGGTCAGCAGAAAAGGAGGAAACACATTTCTTATCAACCCTGTTTGGTGATCCAGCCAAGCTTATAATGGAATCCTGATCTTTACCCAAGTTCTGAAACTACCTTGGGTTAAGAACTTTGCTTCAGGATGAGAACAGAAATCGTGCTCCGGTGGCACGGCAGCAGCAGGAGGCCCCATTAGCTAAAGTGGTGCTTCAGGTTAAGAACAGTTTCAAGAATGGACCTCCGGAACAAATTATGTTCTTAACCTGAGGTACCACTGTATTTCCTTTGAATGGCTGAAGCACTTGGTTTGCAACAGGGTAAGTAGGACTGTCAATATAGCTAGCTTACCCAAGTATCTTGTTGCGCAAACATTTTCCCAGTTCACTCAGAAAAACGTGGTCATTCAGTATTTGTAATGTCTGTCCTGCATGAGCTTGAACATTAAGCCAACCTGCCCTCTCTACCCTCCAGCTCATCCCCTTTCCAATACATGCCTACTTAGTCACTGCCTTCCCTCTTCTCTTTCTTTCCAGGGCATTTACAGCTGTTTCAATGGAGTCCAGAATCTGGAGAGTCCTGCCCGTGTCCACAAACCAGACGTCACTGCTAACTCTGCTCAAGCCAACGTGTTGAAGATGCTACAGGCCGCCAAGAACATGGTGTCAACAGCCAGTGTGGGGAACTCCCTGGAGAACGCCACACGCACCATTGAGAACTGGTCAAACAGGAGCGAAAACCTCCAAACCACCTTCTCCCTAAGGACTCCTCAGCTTGTTGTGCAGAACACCAGTGGGCCTACCAGGCCAGCTCATGCCTCCGATGCAGCAGCAGCTGAGAGGCTTGGGAGGTCTCTCCCACAATCCCTCTCTCCGCTCCAGCAGTCTTTGGTGCCAGCCAGTGAAAACTGGAGAGGCACACTAGAGCAGCCGCAGATTCTTCATCCGCTGAAGTTCCGAGGCAGCTATTCTGAGGACAAGGTGCTCCCCGGTTCCACTGTGAACAGCTCCCCCCACTGCATGGTAAGACCCACACCTCAGACCCATGTCAGAAACCACGTGCCACTTGGAAACCACCTTAGTGCTCCTCCCCACTCCCCAGTAGGAACTGCTAGGGAGCTTCCTCTACCTGAGCATAAGCATAAGCTGGCCTTGGCCAGAGGGCACACCAAGGAGAAATTCCACCACCAGAATGTTCACCTGGTGTACGGAGAAGGTGGTGACGACAGCTCAGCCCAGGTGGAGCGGCTGGCTTCCACTTCCGAGAAGCGAAAGGAGTTGGAGAGCCACTTTCCGCCTCATGCCTGTGTCCACAATTCCTTCCCCAAAGCTAACAGGACTTGCAGACCCTTTCTGTACAAAGAATCTGACTCAATAGAGCTAAGGAGAGAGAAGCTGAGCCACAGAGCTAATCTCTCGAGGTCCGGCTGGGAGCAGGAGAGACCCCAGTCTCTAGGCCTGTGGAAACATCATGGGAAGTCCTCAGCCTATGGGGATGTGCCAGACCTCTTCCCCAAAGCTGGCCGGGCTCCAAAAACAATGTCAGTGCCTGGAACGCATTCCTATCCTCCCGGTGCTCTTAGGCCGAGTTATACATGCAATAGGAAATGTGTGGAGGCCAATGGCTTACCTTGGAAGGACCAGCGGCTGCTGCATTCGCAGTCCACGAGGCTCCCCTCGTACCGGGAGGCCTGCCTACACAACAGCTCAGGCGTGCACAAGGCTTCTTCCACAGTGGTGCACAAGCAATATGCCTACATGAACTCGTACACAAACCTGCCTATCTACTGGGGGCGCCTTTACCCAGGCTCTCCGCAGCTGTGCGAACAGTCCAGTGCCACCCAGCACTGCTTCAGCCGAGCTCCCTGGTCGCCTTGCAGCAGGGACTTCCTGGTCCACCAGGATGGCCAGAGGACCATGTACTTTGGTAGCACCTACAGAGACTACAGGGACCGCAGCAGGGTGGACCCAACGTTTCTTCAGATGGTCAATACTGAGCGGAGAGACTTCCTGAGCACCCAGAGGATGCACAGCCCTTACGCTGGAAGATCGTGGAGGCGAATCTCTAGCCTAGAGTCCGAAGTCTGATAGGGGGAAGATGCTGGGGCTCTTGATGCTCGATTGGAGACTGCAGAGAAGAAGCTCATCCAGGAGGGCAAGAGACAAGGCCTTCCAAGCCAGCGTTCTGCGTCTCCCTGTTAAGCCGGTATCAGCAGAAAGTTCTTTGTCTCTTCACTACTACCACCCCGGATCAACGTAAGAGCAAGTGACCTTTCTCCATCCTCTAATGGACCAAAACGCAAAGCGGGAGCAGCTGAAGGCACTTTATTGACTGATTCCAAAGTCTTCCATTGCTGGGCACTGGGATGCTCTCACTCGCGTACAAGACGACGCTCTCATGGTGGTGATTCACAGTCATGCTGCCTCTGTGGATAGCTTATGAAGCATCAGTTGCAGTGTCAACCATCTACATTTCAGTGCCAGTTTATCGTTCAGAGCATGGCTGTCTGTGACACAGTGGGAAATGCCCAACAGCCTCCTATTAAACAAATAAACAAAATGATTAGGACTATCTTGCTTTCCCATAATGCACTGATATAAATGGAGACTGTATAGAGGACTGAACAGGGGGCATAGTATGATATTTTTAGTGTTTTACATTACTTTCTGGATCTTCGTAAAGAGCCCAAAATGCCAAATGGAGGTTATTAAATACACACTTCTTAAAATGTATTCACACACCCTTCCTTTCTCATTCTTTCTTTTTGGCCACATTGACAAAGGTTGCTGCCTTCAACCTTCCTTGAGTCAAATGCACCAGGACATGAGACATCCCTAGATGTTGCCTTCATAGCGCTCTCTCCCCCCCCCCCCAGCCCCACCAGGAGAAGAAGGGTGTGTGAGGTGGGGCAGGGTTGCATTTGCCACTTTAGTTCAAGGCAGAGGATCCTTGGCTAGATAAGGTGGCAACAGTAGATGAGTGTGGGGGCATGCACCAAACTCTCCTCTCCTTGCCATCGCTGCTTAATTCACATTAGACTGGGACTAGCCTGCCACTGTTTTTAACCTAGGTCCTAAAAACACACCTTTAGCAATAGACTACCATCACTGCACCAAGGCCTCATCTGCACTATGAATTAAAAGCAGTAGCATACCACTTTAAACAGACATTACAACTGGGACTTGGCAAATCTTGTGATTAGAATGAGACTAGACAGCATTACTTAGAGCTCTTATCCATCTTCACAGAGTTTTTGAAATCTTTTTGGTCCAACTTAGAATTATAGAAAGGGACCCCAAGGTCACTCATAGGACACAGGAAGCTTCCTTATACAGAGTCAGTTCCTTATTGTCTACACCAGTGGTTCCCAATTGAAGTCCGGGGACCCCGGGGGTCTGTGGCCCCGTCCGTTGCCTCCCAACTATTTTTTGTCATTTTTGCATGGTAATATCACAAGTTTTATGGTCTGGGTTTTTTTAGTATACCTAAAATCCTTTGCTTATTACGGGCTACCCCAAATTTTGTTCAAAAAATTGTTTTGCAGACGTAACTACAATAGAATTATTAAATTTTCAAAAGTAGGGGGTCCTCAGTCATTAGCTAATTGGGAAGCACTGGTCTGCACTGATTGGCAGCAACTGTCTAGGGTTTCAGACAAGAAGTGTCCTTCTCCCTACTTGGGGACTTAACGTGGCTCCTTCTGCATGCCAAGCAGATGCTCTGCCCTAAGCTACTGCTTTCCCTGTTCAAAAATTCTGAACCACATGCTAATACTTGAAAATGAGTGATGCAATTTAACTGGGACTAGCATCCGTGAAAGTATGCAGGACTGTGAGTGAATTTAAATTTGTTGGGTGGGGTTATCAATAGTTAGGTTTTCAGTTCTGCACAATAACCTGGTTTCCCAGATCCATTAAATGAAGACTGGCCAGCCTGCCCTGGGTAGCCTTTCATGCCTGTTGGAAGTGCTCTCAAGTTATACATTTCGTATGTAAATTCGGGCAATTTGTAAACCTATTGCCTATGTCTGCTCCATGTTGTCTTGAATTGTAGTGAGTTCCCTTCCCAGGCAAGGTCCTGCGGGTGCACTCAAGAGCTGAGGATCAAAATATAACCTTACATTGAGCCGGCTCAAAGATATGCCATGTAGTCCCTATCCTAGCCAACTATAAAGCTTCAAGTACCTGAAGTGCTGATTACTGAATCCAAGTTTACTCTGGTCCTTTTTCAGGCAACTGATAACAACGAGGCTCAGAAAGCCATCTAATCAGCCTACACCGCCAGTTGTGTAATTCAGGCTTTCGTGTGCCTCCCCAACCCCAAATGATAGGTGCACAGGGACTGGTTTATAGCATTGTTTTGACTTCTGCTTGTAGCAAGCTTTGCAAACCATAAAGCCAACTATTAAAAGCATCATAGTCAAGGAAAAGGCAGCATGTTCCCTTCTGAGCAGTTCCTTTGATCAAGTGAGGACCATCAGAAACGATGCCTGTAGCATCCTGCTTCTCATTTAGAGATAGTTTGTTTGCAACCCCCTGGGATTCTACTGTCATGGATAGATCTCATAAATTGGCCATTTTCCATAGGAAAATATGACATGTAGATCTTGGAGATAGTAGGGCTGAGCAACATCTGGCTTTCAACACGGCAGTATATCACCCAATAAACATCGTGATATATTGATATATCACAATGTCTGAAATAAGGATGGTGCTGGTTATCAACTCCATGATTATCAGTATAATACAGTGTTTAGCTGGTGATATATCACAATGTTTGATATAAGGATGAAGCATTGCCCAGCTTCACAGTTTCCCCCCCAATGTGATTTTTGCACAGCACATGTGCCCACACACACATCATGATTTGCAATATATTGCCAGATCAAAAAATATGAAACTGAAATCATGATATGGACTTGAAACTGGTTTTGGACAATATATTGATATACTGTCCAGCCCTGGAAGGTAGTAGTGGTGAAACAAATCTGCGTCCTCCATGGAGGATCCTGCAGCCCTCATTGCCAAGAACCATTTCCAGCAAACAGGAGAAGTAAAGAGTGATCTTTCACATGGCATTACAAAAGCAGCACAAACATGCACTAGCAGTGGGCAAGTCAGGTCTCGACCAGAGCCGGTCAATTATATATTCATAAGCAAAGCAACCCAAGAGCTTCCTATGAGTCTTACAGTATTCACCTTGAGGCTACATGAGATGATAATCGCTTCTGAAGATAATGAAATATATATCTTTTTTTAAAAAAGTTCAATTTCTTTTGAAAATGGGCTACTAGCCTAATATTTTGAAAATATCACAGCTCAGCAATGCCACTGCCTAGCCTTCCCCGCCCTCAGCAAACTTGACAGCGTGAAAGTTGAGCTGTTTTAACAGAAAAGGGAGGAAATGCATTTAATTTAGCTCCAGTCTGTTTTAAGGAGAGAAAGAGAAAAGACCTTTGATATTCTGCCTGTTCATTTCTACAAGGCTCGTGTGTTTTTTTTGAGATTCATTCACTTTGTCTCATTACAGTCACAGTAGGATCAAAGGCCTCCTGAGGAGCCATCACCTAACTGCTAATTTTTCACTTAACACCACAAGATAGCTAGGGGTTGGTGTGACTAATGCACTGCCTTCATTTGACTTCGCTCTCAGAGTTGCCTCCTTTCCAAACTGGAGTGCACAACGCCTGCTAAATACCTGGGACAAAGTGCCAAGGAGGGTGCAATGAAGTTCATTAAGGCTGAAGAGCTGAACTGCTTTTCTTTCTGCTGGAGGGGAGTCATTTCAGGTTTGGTTTGGGGGGAGAACTCTCCCTTCCCTCTTTTTACGTTTTAATGAAGCACAATGACCATAAGTCACAATACCTAGGTGCCATAGCAAGGCTAAATAAATAAATAATAATAATTTTTATTTATACCCCGCCCTCCCTGGCCAGGGCCGGGCTCAGGGCGGCTAACACCGAATATAAATTACAATAAAACGTAATAGAAAAAAAAACAATTAAAATAAAGCTTAAAATGCAGCCTCATTTTAGTAGTAGCCCATAAATCAAGACCATAAAGGGAGGAAACATCAGATATTCACCCGAGCCAGCTATCCATGCTGGTCCTGCATGGGCCAGCAAAAAAACCAAGGGAAAATTTATATACCAAATCCCATTTAAGGGGTCAGAGTGAGTCCAAGCCGAAGGCCAGGCAAAACAGCTCCATCTTGCAGACCCACCAAGTCGGGGCCAGTGCTGAAAAGGCCCTGGCCCTAGTTGAAACCAATCTAACCTCCTTGAGGCTCGGGACCTCCAAAGTGTTGTTATTATGTCACACCCCATACGAAAAAAGAAAAAGTAGTGGCAACACACCCAATATAAAGCAAGACATCATTATTTTCTAAGCTGGCATAGACAGTGGGTGAACACTGGGCACCTAAGTCTAAAACATAAGAAATAAAATCCTAGCAGATGATATAGAAGTATTCTGGATCCTCTGTATCTCTGGAGACCCGCAATTTAGGAGTCGTCGTCCCCCCCAGTAGCCAAAGTCAGTAAGTTCTTATTCCACAAAGGTTTTCAAAATGGCGCCCTGCACAGAAGGGTGGCCATGACAGATGACAGCAGAGGAGGAGGCCAACAGGGGTAGGAGGCAGATCTGCTGCCTCTGTCAGGTACTTTTTAGAACGCAGCAGCAATTTGCTTCTGAGCCACTAGGTGATACTTTAAATCAGGGATGTCCAACAGGTCCTGAACCTACCCCCTCCCCAAAAAAACCGGGACGTTCATCCCTAAAAAAGCTTAACAACTTTGACCTGAACCCCCCCCCCAAAAAAAGGGGTAGATCACTGCCAGTTTTTAATTGTGTGAGTAGATCACAGTCTCTTGGAAGTTGGCCGTCCCTGCTTTAAATCATTCAAGTGAGAATTTTCTGTGTGCAAGAGGACGGACAGAACCTTTGCATCCATGTCACACTACTTGTTTGTTTGCTTGTTTAGTTATTTATTTCTACTGCTACTATTATTCCTGGTCTTTTTGTATCGACTGAAACAAGTGCACAGCTGAAAACAATTTAGAGCTGCTTCTGGCATGATGCTTCCTAACTTGCACAATATAATAGCTAATCCCTAACACTAGGGAAGGAGCTATACTTCAGGAATATCCAGATGAGAATCTGACACTGACACTGACACCCACCCACAGTGGCAAAACACCTAGAGCTTCCCTGCTGTTTCTTGCACCAAGGCACCCCATATTTAAAAGTTAAAGATTTGAAAGTTGCCTGTAAATATGCAGTGGCCATGAGCTCAGATCTGACCATCTCCTTTTTTTCCAAGTTGCAAACTTCCTCAGCTGGGGGTGGGGAGGCTCGCTCAGCACTTTTGACCATCCAGCCAATTCCTGGGCTGCGCTTGAGAGAGCAAGGGCAGTGCTTGTTGTTATCCCAACCAATGCCACAGTTCATGAATTACAGTAAAATGAAATTAGCCTGGACAATTAACTTACAGAAACAGACACTGAAATACTGTCAAGGGAATACCAGGCCTCCAGGATTGATGGAATTATCCCCACCAAAATCAAGCACACTCTTAATAAGAAGAATAGTAGTAATAGCTACAGTGTGCTGCAAATAGACTTCAACATGCCATTCTTCTGCCTCACCTAGGGATGGTTAGGTTCCATGTCCATCCTGGCTCCACTTCCACTGAAACATTAATTCCATCTGCGTCAGCATCCATTGCAGGCACCAAGATGTCCAAACCTGAAAAGAAAACACATACACAAATAGCACCCAATTAAACCAGCCTCTGGAATAATTGCTCAAAACCTGTCCAGCTGCAGCCATAAAACACAGAAGCCAAACAATGGAATAAAGGGGAAATTTCTTGGGGCTAAAAGTGAGAAGGCAGCAGAGGAGTTTACACTAGAGCAGTAAATCTGTGCTTGGTCTATGCCACTTCATGCTACAAGCAGGGACCTCCCTTAGTGAATGCTGCTCTGGACAAAAAATTCCTGCACATGGAAAAGTAGCATGTCAGGGAAACAAGTTAGACAAGAACTCTTCTCACTGGTATCAAGTTTTCTATATGGAGGATGTTGTTGTTAGCAGAGCAGAATGAACCCCCCCCCCTAAAATGGTACAGCTCAGACCTAATTTTACCGCTTCAGAACTTGCTAGGCTAGAGACAAGAAAAGGTGAGAGGATAAAATGTAGTATTTCTGATACCCTAGACAGAATTTAATACAGCAAAATACTCTGGTGCATTAGCAGTGCCAACCAAGTCAGATTATAGCTCATTGCTTCCCTGGAATACAAATGGGAAACAGTTTAAAAAACAAACATTTAGAGGGTTTTCTTAAGCTGCCCCCCTCCCCAAAATTGCACTGGAAATGTTTGCAAGCATTTTATACCTTGCTCAAGAAGATCCATTGTTCAAACCATGAGCACCCAGGGTCCAAATAACCTTTAAGCCTCAAATAAAAGGATTGCCCTAGCCTGGGGCTTTTGTTTCTTTGGGTAGCTAAGCCCTATCACCAGGTCAGAAGCTGCTTTTAACCCCCCCCCCAACTGCAAAAGTAGTTTGCTGATTGGCATTGGGGTGTGTGCTTCTCATGAGAAACAGGTCTTCAGTCTCCTTCAGGTTCCTGGCTCTTTGGTCCTAGCAGGGTAAGGCAAGTTGCCCAGGACTGCATGTACCCTTGAATTTGGTTACCAAATTCAAAAGCTACAAATACACAAAGCTAGAAGTTACATGTTGGCTAACATGGCTGTACATTCGTATTTTCCTTTTCTGTTAAGCAGTCCTCCAGCCACATCTCTTTGGTATGAACATGTGGGTGTGGGTGTGAGATATCTAGATCTCTCTCTCTCTCTCTCTCTCTCTCTCTCTCTCTCTCTCTCTCTCTCTCTCTCTCTCACACACACACACACACACACACACACACACCATTTCCCTAAATTAGTTTGCTTACCTTCTGAGTAGTCAAAGACAAGGTTTTGTTAAGGTGAGAGAATAAAATGTAATATTTCTGGTATTTCCTAGACAGAATTTAAAACAGCAAACCTGGACGTCACAGACTGCTTGGATACAAAGGAATGGGGGGAGGAACCAGCTGGGGAACCCCCAGGGGAAGAAGGCTCAGAGCCAGGGGAGTGGTGGTGGGGCAACGATGAGTGGCCAGAGGGAGAAAACGGAGGAAGTGTCAAAAGCTGAAGAGGTAACAGGGCTTAGTGAGCTGGAGGAGTCTGTGACAGAAAGAAGTCCAGAATCAGAGGCAGAAGCTGAAGCAGGAGAGGAGGGAGGCCAAGAGGCAGAGATGAGTTGACAAGTGTCTCCCTCTCCCACTGCGACAAGCTCTCCTCCTCTCTGGACTCCCAGGCCCAGAAGAGGCATAAAGAGGCGGAGGAGAAGTCAGCTTCACGCAGGCACAGTCTCAGATTGCTTGGGGAAAACCCTGGAGGGGATGGGACTTAGGCACCTGTGGGGAGCCAGGGACCTTCAGTCTCAGCAACTGCTTCATGGGGGCAAGACCTGCCAGAGATGTGTTGCTATGCAAATTAGGCCTGGCACTCCTGTGCAGATCCTGTTTTTGGTAATAAATAGTTAACTCCAACTGGCTTGGTTGATTTCCTGCTGGCTTGTTCCTGTCACTGGAGATGCTAGGGATTGACCCTGGGATCTTCTGCCTGGAAAGCAGATACTCTACCATGGTACCACTCTACCTTTTCTATAGCCTAGCCTGTGACATCTTCTTTAATCGGTACTAGCATCCATAGCTGCAGGAAGCCAAACCACTTTTATGTTCCCCCCACCTTCAAAGAAAACACACACACAATGCACAGGTGCACACCTGAGTCATGGAGCCCGGGGCCTGCTGTAGTAAAACAGGACAGAAGACCTTTAAAATCCCAGAGCCAACACTGCAAAGGGCTTCATGGTGCGACAGGGCAACGTCCAGTTTGCCACATGCCGCGCTCTCAGCAGCGTTGCCAATCGCTCCCGGAGAAGGAGGGGCATGTGGGGAGGTGAGATAACAGGATCAGGGCTGCCCACGATGCCGTTGTCTTCTAAACAAGCAGCTTTGGCAGAGAGAGCAAGAGGGGCTGCTGGTCTGGACAGCCGGCTCAGAGGGTATTACAATAATCAATCCTCGTGGTCACAAGGGCAGGACTTGCTGTCACAGTGTCGTCATGGGATAAATGAGGGCACAGCTGGAGCAGATTGCAGGGCCTGGCAAGGAAAGCTCGCGGCCACGTGTGACACGTTGTGGGCTCTGCCTGCAAAAGGGCACAGGGAATTGTGATGCTGAGAGGAACTGATTCTCCCACGAGTCAAAATACCAATAGACAGCGCGGGGATACCGTCAGCTAAAAAGGAAGGAAGGAAGGAAGGAAGGAGGGAAGGAAGGAAGGAAGGAAGGAAGGGAGGGAGGGAGGGAGGGTGGGTGCTGGGCAGCTGTGGGCAGTGGAGGGGAATTTGGGACATTATCTTTACTACAGATTGCATGATGACATCCAGAATCTTGCACACACATGCATGCACACATGCACCCACTTATCTAGCATAAGATGGATTTTATTTCTGGAAATGCAGGAACGTGTTACTACGGTGTGTAAAATACGTCAGCACTGCACTCTAATCCTGCCCAAACGGCTTTCTGTGCTTTGCCATGCTGCAATCATAAACATATTTCCTCAGGATAAGTCCTCCTGAAATGAACTACATTAAATTATTGTTGGGGGGGGGGTTGGGGGGGCAGGCGGGTTAGACTTGCTTGTTTGTTTATGCCAGGCATAAACACTCCTCATTTTCCTGTCCCTCTTGCTTCCCACTTCCTTCCTCTGTCAAACACAACAGTGTGTCAGAGCTTGTGTAAGCATGGAGGAGCTCCAAACAGAACTGGCAGCCCAAAGATTTAAATGTGCAAGGATGTTTGCATGATAAATCAGAGGAGAAGGTTAAGGCTGCTTCGTTCTTCGCAGAGTACATCTATAACATTTTCTTCCTCTGCGGATGCTACAGGAGTGCTCCCTTGGTTAGGTGACAAGGGGGAAGTGAATAATAAAAGTGACAGAAATAGAAATGCAGAGGGAAGAGATCTCAGAGGCTGAAATTTATTATGTATTTATTTAAAGCATTTTTACCCTGTTCTTCAGCTGAAAAGTCTCCCAGAGTGGTTGACATAAGATCAATAAAAACAAAACAGAAAAATAAATAAGGCAGCTGCTGCCCACAGATTTCCAACCTAAAAACACAGCAATGAAGGGAAAAGGGAAGAGGAGGGAAGAGGAAAACAAGCAAACTCAGAAACCTGTTCTTGAAACTACCAATAATCAGCTGGAATGGAGATTTCAGGGAGAGGAAAAACAAAAGGAGTCAGTCTTCAGCCCTGCTTCTCTTCCCTGTCTTTGCTCTGCAGCTTGTTGTAATGGGTGCTACTAGATGACAGTTGAAGGAGGCAGGAGCCAATGGAGCTGATCTGCCAGCAGAATGGATGGACACAAACCGACCCTCTTTTTGTAAACTGCTTTGAGGTTTTCCTTTACAATCACGCGCTATATAAATGTTATGAAATAAGTAGAACAGCTCTGGAAGTCTATGCAGAAAAAAAGAGCAGACAATGTCTTGAATCCTTACATTTCTTCCGTGCACAGAACAGAGTTTAAAATTACCCTCTCCTTTATGTGGCTGGAGGAAAGACGGCACTTTTGGCAGACGCCTTCTAAAGAGGCATTTCTGTGCCTGCCCATCACTCACAGGCTCCCGTCATCTTACCGACATGTGCACTCCTGCTACCTTGTTTCACTTTTCACTTTTGTCACTTTATGCCATTCTCGCAGTACTATAAATATTCAGATACTGTGGTAAATAAAGCAAGCATATGGGCTGAATTCATTCATTCAAATCAAGGAACCTGATATGCACCATTTAGGGTATGAACAGGAGTTGCTGCATATTTTGTCTAAGGAAATCAAACCTGAATGACACCCCCTCACGTATGCACACCTCACAAGGCATTTACCAGTGCACTGAATGCTAATTCAGTCATCTGTCTTGCCCTCCCCCTCTGTGTTATTATGCAATGGGCAAGCAGTGTGGATTTTTTTTTTTTTAAAGATCAACATGAATGTTAATTCAACTTAAAGTCTTGTTCCTCACTGTAGTTTTATTTTAAGGACACAACTAATAGCTTTTAAAAGTTGAAAACCTGGAAGGGTTGTCTTGTGCTGTCACCCAAAGCCCACAAATCAGTACCACTCACAGCCCCATCAAGTTCAAATGGAAAGAGCAGGTTCTCTAAACTGATGAAAGAATGGCACTTCCGACCCAAATTTGGTGGTTGTGCTGCCACAATGGAACTTGCAGACAGTAACAGCTGCTCAACAGTGGAGCAGACTCCCTTGGGAGGCGGGGCACGCTCCTTCCTTGGAGGTGTTTAGACAGAGGTTGGATGGCCAGCAGTCATGTATGATCCACTTCAAATTCCTGCACTGAAGGGGGTTGGACTAGATGACCCTTGGGGTCCCTTCCAACTGGACAATTCTGATTCTGAAATCTTGTAGGCAACCTGATTTTGTGCATAGAAGGATTCAGAAGATAAAACTGGAACAAAGTTTCCTAAGAAACAAACAAATACATAAAATAAAAATAGTAGATTGTAGCAGTGCAAGCAGCTTTCTGAAATGCTAATAAACACTGAGCAGGGCAGATCAACAGGCTTGGCTGCAAATTAGACCATGTGGAAGTGTCATTTCCTTGGGAAATAGCTTATTCCCTTGTGCCACTCAAAAGCTCTACCCAGGGATAATATTGAGAGCAAGGGTGCCTTGGGGGAATAAGAGTTGAGGATGACAGAGTGGGAGGCATTTGATCTCTTTGTAATGGGGGAAAGCAGCTTTCAGAGAGCTGTCTTCTGAAAGAAGTTGAAACGTGGGAACCACCTACTCTTAACAAGGCACTTCTGGGTCTGCGCATATCACATGTTTTGGTCCCTGGCTCCCATAATATTCAGTACAGTAATTATCTCGTGTGTTTATCCTGAAGGGGATCAAGGTATTTCCTCCGCCAGCCTAGAAGCATTTGATCCACTGAGAAGTCAGGCAGCATCAAGTGCTTCTGAGGCAGAATCCGCATCCCAGTCAGAGGCTGTCCACCCATTGCCAGAAGTACAGCGTGATCCTGTACATGCCTAGCACTCTGAAGGAAAAAGCCCCTTTGTAGTCCGACTTAAACACCCAGGTCAGTGGGAGTAGAGCACTTGAGCCTTGGTTGTTCAGATGATATACCTCACAGGCAAGAGGACCACTAGGCATAGGTGCCAACTCCCCGGGTGCCTGAGCACCCACCAAATTCCCCATGAAGGGGCCGGGCACCCACAAATTTTGGTGCCAGGGCCATGCATGCTGCATGCACCCATGGCCCTGGGCAACCACAGTTGTGGGCCAAGCTGGCACTCCTGCAACGAGGGTAGGGGCACTTCCTTGTCCTTTCTTAAAGTTGGCTACCTGTATCTTGTCATAACTGTCCATGACTCAGAGACACAGTAGGGAGGCTTCTGTCCGTGTCATAGTATTTGTCAGTAATAGCCCACCCACAATCTGAAAAGTGAAGGAGGCTTAGGATGGTAACCATTTCTTAATAAAAGAAATAATCTGAATGTATTCAGAAATAGCAACAATAAACCCTTCATAGTATTACTGCTACAACACTGCTTTTCTTTCTCATAATCTTTATGCATCTTCTACTATAGTAACATGCTAGGGAACTGAAAATAAAATCTAATCTGCTGGTGAAAACACTTATAAATGTCCACTATATTTTTGGTTTGTGCTCTAATCCATCATTCTGTCATAGACAAAGAAAATCATTACCCAAAAAGGGTGGGGAAGCACACAAACTCATGGCCCTTGCATTTTTATTTATTTTTTATTTTAAAAAAACCCCAAATTCCAAATATAAAGCAAACAAAGGCCCAAATCCTGCCATGAAGCTCAGGAAGAACTGCAAAGTATGGAATACAAAATCCAGCTTGCTGTAGGGTAAGGTCCAAAAAGGGAGAAACAAGTCCTGCTTGCACCTCTATTGATGCTACTAACTCACCAAGATCCCTTCCCAGAATGCAAGAGGAGCTCAAGCAATGGAACAAACAGCTTTGGACAAGCTTTGGTCTCTCAGTGACCTGGTTTGCATGTAAAACTATGGCATGGTGTGAACGAACAAGTGCACAGTGCTCAGCAAAAAAAATTATGGCTGCTTTGCTCTTCCTCTCCCCTGCTGCCACCACATTGTTTTGGCGAAGTGTTAACATCTGAACCCGGGCTCATGGTTTGTCTCACTCCAAACAAACTGTGAGCCATAACCAAGAACTGTTCTTGGCTCACCACTCATGGTTTGTAGCCCAGTAGCCTGGCAGCAGCCACAGGGGGAGAAGAGAAAAGCAGCTTTCTCACTGTGGACTGGCAGGTGTGCTCATTCCTGCTAAACCATCATTTGGTTACATGCTGGTGAGGGCACTCTGTAAGGAGCCTATGGGAATCTTGTCCATGCACCAGCTTCCTCTGTGGCTGGTTTCACAATGTGGGTGGTGGAGGTGGAATAGATTCCCGTAGAAAGAGGCACTGCAGGGCTGTTTGATTATGCCTTCTGCATTGATCCTGCTTGCTAGGTCCAAAGACGATAGCAGCAATTAGTCACAGCACCTGTCTGGTTGTTGTTGTTTAGTCGTTTAGTCATGTCCGACTCTTCATGGCCCCATGGACCAGAGCACGCCAGGCACTCCTGTCTTCCATTGCCTCCCGCAGCTTGGTCAAACTCATGTTGGTAGCTTCGAGAACACTGTCCAACCATCTTGTCCTCTGTTGTCCCCTTCTCCTTGTGCCCTCAATCTTTCCCAACATCAGGATATTTTCCAGGGAGTCTTCTCTTCTCATGAGGTGGCCAAAGTATTGGAGTCTCAGCTTCAGGATCTGTCCTTCCAGTGAGCACTCAGGGCTGATTTCCTTAAGAATGGATAGGTTTTATCGTCTTGCAGTCCATGGGACTCTCAAGAGTCTCCTCCAGCACCATAATTCAAAATTCTTCGGCGATCAGCCTTCTTTATGGTCCAGCTCTTGCTTTAATACATTGCTACAGGGAAAACCATAGCTTTAACTATAGGGACCTTTGTTGGCAAGGTGACAGCAGCTTTTTAAGATGCTGTCTAGGTTTGTCATTGCTTTTCTCCCAAGAAACAGGCGTCTTTTAATTTCGTGGCTGCTGTCACCATCTGCAGTGATTGTGTAGCCCAAGAAAGTAAAATCTCTCACTGCCTCCTGGTATAATGGCTAAATCAGGGCTTCATGCATGCACTCCACACCTTTTATCTACCATAAGAGATGTTCTGGGTTTGATGAAGCCAGCAGAGACGAGGAAAAGCACTAGAGGAAGGAGGCCAGCAGCTGTTCCAAACAGGGTGACCAACTGACAAGGACAACAGGGTTCCGCTGCCTTTATGAGCTGTGCAGAAGCAGAAATTTTAGCAGGTGCAGCCTCTCTCATTTTTGCACAATAAGGCACACGTGCTGAAATTCTGGTCCTACAACAGCTATTCAGGTTAGAGGAGCCCTAGCTTCTTCTTTTTGCACTTGGCAACCTTCAGCCTGCTTCAGATATTGAGATTAAGCCCCACTATATTCCAATCTAGGGATCAAGCAGAGTTGCCAAATCAAAGCTTTCCTACTGTTTGTGAATGCTTTCTTGACACTGCATTTTCACATAAGGGTCTGCTTTCTTAATGCTGCCAGATCAACACCCACCCACCCCTGGGAGGCTCCACTGCTTTTAAAAAGCGGCAGCAGACTTGTGTTTCCCCTTCTCTGCCTCTCTTAAAAGGAGCCCTCTCGAGATCTGTTCTTGGCAATCTTATTCTTTCAAGGAGCCCAGCCCTGGATAAGCTTGGGCAGCCTGCTGTCACTCCTTGCACTGGCTGCTCAGAGCAGGAGTTCATCTCTCCCAATGCAATGCACTCTCCTCTGCCATCTCCTCCCCCCTCCCCAGCCAAATATCTCAAAAGGCACTTCCTCCATCATGGTGACATTTGGCTTCGCAGCCTGATGGCTTAATTGTTCTTTATTCATCAGTGCAATTTTGTTTTAATTGCTCGTATGCCACCTTCCAGAGCATCACAGAGAGGGTGAGGCAGATGGGGGCTTTATAAATAAAGCAGGCAAATAATATGCAATGCCATCTTCCAGTTTTTGAAAAGCCAGGGAGGACTGGATGTTTTCTAGGCCAGAGAAGATGACTGACTCAGGAACTTAGGAGGTGGCCCTGATGGCGGAGATGAAGGACAGCATCATCAACTCAATACCGGTGTCCTTGATCTAGTATTAGCACTTGAAAGTACGTTGCAGGCATGAGATTCCCTTGCTCTGATGCTGCAAAGCACTTAAACTCATGCTCAAATCCTCTAGATGAAAAAGAGTTCCAATCATGTGCTTAAAGTTAAGTACTTGCTTGGCTGAAGTGCTTCTTAATGCATCTTCTATCGCAGATTCTGTTCTGGCCTGGCAGGGGGCAGATTGGCTGAGCTGATAACTCAGTATCTCTACCTAGTTACCAGCACGGCAAAGCTGGATAGATATCTACACCAAGGACCTCAAAGAGCAGGGTGGGATGATATTCAGCTCCAAAGACACAATGTGTGAGCGTTCAGAGAAGCAAGTATGTTCAATAATCAAAGCAAATATGCTGTAAGACAGCAATGGGATGGGGTGGGGGGAGTTTGCAGTATCATCGAGAGTCTGCAGATGATAACTGACATCCACCCACTCACTGAAATTGACGTGACGACTGAGTACAGATGGCACAAAATTGGTCGTACATTAGGCCAATTGGTAGCCAGTGTCAAATGTGTGATAATATCATAAATATCATAAACTCAGGAGAATATAATCAACAGAGAGGGGATCAATGGAACCGTTTCTGAATCACCCCTGCATTTTCTTTTACTCCAAAAGCCATGGGGGGGGGGGGGAGAGAGAGAGAAGAGAAAGAGCAGGAAGATCTACAAACCACACATGCTGCTTGCTGCCCTTAACAATCAAAGCCAGAAACTGACCTGTCAGGATAGTGAAATTAAAGGGAAACAATGCATTTCATAGAATCATAGAATTGGAAGGGACCCCAAGAGTCATCTAATTCAACCCCCTGCAATGCAGGAGTTCTCTAATTGCTCTTCTCAGCTCAAAGCAAAGACCCTGAATAGCTCAGTTGGATAGTGTGAGGTACCGATAATGCCAAGGTTGCAGGTTTGATCCCCGTATGGGACAACTGCATATTCCTGCATTGCAGGGGGTTGGACTAGATGATCCTCAGGGTCCCTTCCAACTCAACAATTCCATGATTCTATGAATCAACAGGACTTCTTGTTGTTGCAGCTGTAGGCTACTTCCAAATGAGTCTCAAAAGTATGTTTTATGTCTCCCGGGCTTAGATGCTGTCAGGATCAGTTTTGCCACCAGCTCAATGCAAGTGACCACCTGCAGCATATGGGCGCTGTTCAGCTCAGAAACGGCAGCAGTGCAAAACAGAACAGTATTTAATTCCTGGGCATCAGCCCAGAGTCAGGGGCTGAGAGCCTGAACACTAGAGATAGCAATGCACTGCTGCCCCTAGCTGCAACCCAAGGGCTGTGCATTCTGGCAGGGAGTGGGGAAATGGTCCTTTCCATCACACAGCCTCCTCTCAAATGGAGCAGGGAAGGGGTGCATATTGCTCATTATGTTTTTTGGGGCTCCCCCCACCTTTTGCATTTAGGAAGACAACAGGCCCGCTGTGGCAGCAAGGGCGTGAAGACCCCAAAACTGGGGTTGGGCTCCTTTGCATACCTTGTTTATATGTTGCTGGAGGCTGCTGTAGAAACTTATTTTCCATTCCTCCTGTCTTTGCCGGTGTGTGATAATGGTAATATTTATTTGAGCATATCTGTCAGGGCCAAGGACCACTTTCCCAGAGCTGGAGTGAGATCTACAGCCAACAGAACAGGATATAGGGAAACAGAGCAAGATGAGTGGAAGGTTTGACCCAGACTGGATGCACCATACACTTAAAAGCACAGGGCTTTCCCTGAAGAATCCTGGGAACTGTAGTCTACCTCCACAGAGCTACAATTCCCAGCACCCCTAACAAACTATGCACCCTAACAGCAATCTGCACACATGCCCTGCATCTTAGAATATTTTAAAGAACACTTGCAATCAAAACCTTATAGAGGTATATATTACTTCCTTCTTAAAGTGCCACAAGTCTACCATCATGCTACCCCTGCTGGAATTTATCATCTTCTGCCAAAGCAGTTTAACTCCCAGGGAAGCCACAATTCACACCCAGGCATTTTAAGTGGACAACTCTGGAGAGAGATATTGAACGTAAAAGATTTCTAATTTTCAGAAAGCAGTCACAGCTGGTAACCAGACTGGTTATTTTCTAGCCTTCATCAACAAGGGATCTGCTAAAGCAAACCCATCTTGCAGCTGCAGTATCAAAAATACTCATTTCCTTCCACTTTTATAATATATTCTAGTATGCACAATTTGGCTTTCCTTGTTGCAAAATTGTGTTGCGGAATTTGCAGAGCAGAATTTGCCACCAGTTTGCCCATGCACCTGTAGTGGAAGCTCTCCAACAGATGAGACACACAGAGAGAGCTCTCTAAGCTCATTTGCTACAAGGCTTCTCTGCTACCACCCTCTGGCACCAGCAAGTTTTAGATGCAATAGTCTGCCGTGGCTGGTCTGAACCTGCCGTGTCAAAGCAGACTTTCAGGAGAATCTCTCCAAGGAGCCCCGAAGCACAGCTGCCATTGTCATTATAACCCCAGCAGAAAAGCAAATGGAAGTCAATCTTCACTTGTAAGTGTTTGAGTGAAATAGATGAGAATTTGGGGGATGGCGAGAGGGGGGTGGAGATGGTACTCTCCAGCTCTGCCAATAAACATGCAAGTTGTTGCAGCACTTTCCTCTCTCCCCCCTCACTCCTGCAGTTGGGGAAGGTGGTGGAAGAACATCTCATAACCTCAATTATTATAAACTGGCCTGTCACAAGGAATGGGGGGAGAAAGGCGTATTTGAAAAATGAAATTGGGCCAGAGACATTCATCACAATCAAATTAAAGAAATGTGGTGCTGGAAACAAAATGCTTGTCATAAGGCAGGCACCGGTTTTGCTCACTTCGGAAAGTGAGCTTGGGAATGTAAAACCAAGCAAACTGCAGTAGAAAATGCCTTGATTAAAGAAAGCTCACCTGCCCATAACCACCTCCCCAGCTGTAACCTTTTCTGGTTTCCATAATGGGCTTCCTGCACATATAATCATGCAGTTAATTTGGTCTGTCGAAATGCCACCAAGCATTCGCTACCAACAAGCAATCATCATAAATCTATCAGCCCGTGGTGGGGTGGGGGAAAACACCATCGCAACATCAGGGTCCCTTATGTGGGTGGACTCACCCCACCACTGCAGCAGTTTCCCCACAAGTAGGGCTTAAATCACCTTTGTACTTTCACACACTACTGATAAGAGAGTGTTGTCCCATCGCCAGTCTGCAACCCTGAAATTTCACCACTTGAAAACTCAGGTGTGCTGCAGGAATATAGTGGTACCTCGGGTTAAGAACTTAATTCGTTTTGGAGGTCTGTTCTTAACCTGAAACTGTTCTTAACCTGAAGCACCACTTTAGCTAATGGGGCCTCCCGCTGCCACTGCGTCGCACCACCGGAGCATGATTTCTGTTCTCATCCTGAAGCAAAGTTTTTAACCCGAGGTACTATTTCTGGGTTAGCGGACTCTGTAACCTGAAGCGTCTGTAACCTGAAGCGTATGTAACCCGAGGTACCACTGTATCTTATATAAATTGATGAATCAGTAACTAAGGTGAAAACCAAAATCTTGACCTTCTGGTCCAATTTCAGTGTGTTGCCCCCTCAGCACACTGGCTACCTCTGTGTGAATCAACATGCAGCCTGTCATTTAATTGTTGTAGTAATAATTCAGTTCTAGAAGATGCCAACCGCTTTTCCTTTCCCCAGATTTATGGGCATTATGGGGCATACCACACCTCTTAAACATGCAGGCAGCTTTGTAGAAGTGAGTCATAGAGACCGATAGCCTGGTGTTCAAAGGGCTCTGCTATTTCTGAGAGCAGCATTGTTTGATGAGGAAGGTGTTGGGATGTTGCTTTTTCAAAAAAAAGAAGGGGTGCAGCTGACCTGCACTTGCAGAAGCGACTGCAGAAGTAAAGAGGCAGCAAAAACGTAAGGCAGCTTTTGAGGACTCTTGCCATTTGCACAAGAACAGAAAGACCCACTCGACTAGAAGCACTAACAATGTCATTAGCACAGTGCAGCAACTTTGCATCACTCACATTTGCCAGATGTCATGATGTACAGAAAGTGCTTCAGGATATGCCTTCCCATTTCGTTTCCCCATATCTCCTGAGTAATGCATCATTCTCCTCCCTCTCACTGCACCAGCGGAAGGCAGTTTGCGTTCTTTTCCCGTCCCTTCACTCTCCTGAGCAGTCAAACCTACATCCTATCTAAGGCATCTGGGTCCCTCTTGGATGCCAGCTCTCCCTCTCTCCCATTTCCACCCCTTTGGAGCCCTCCTGCTTCAACATGCTTTTTGCTACCTCCCCACCCCCCACCCCTTTGTCTTCTTTCCAGCTCCTGCTAAAACCATCTCTTCCTCTCCTGGCTCCTACCCTGTCTTTGCAGATGAAGATGAGCTGGGTAAATATTAGGATGGGAGGAGCTGCCAGTTTCAGTTTTCTCAGTTTCTCATTTTTCCAATGGTAAATTCAGTTCTCCACATTCCTCCAGCAATTTGAAATTGTGTGTGTTTTTAAAAAAAACAACCTCCTTTCAGTGTGAATTTCTCCTAAGGAACAAATGTTTGTATGCAGCTTTGACTAACATACACATTTTAACAAGCAACACAATCCAATATTAATGCATTTTTATATGTTCTTTTCACTCACATGTTTGTTTTCATGCACCCTTTCCCCTAAGATATGCATTGTTGTGAATACTGGCTGGAGAACTGCATCACAAAATTTGGGAAAGTGTAAAATTTGAAGGATGCCTGTGATTCGGTTCTTGTGTTGTTTCAGAAAGTGCAAATTTGATAGATGTGGTTTAAATTTGAATTTAATTGAATTTATCCCCCATCCTTAGTTAGTATGGCATAACAGAAAAACACTCATCTATGGACACACAGGGGGGGGGGAGAGACTGACTGACTGACTGACTGACCATGGATGCACATCTTGCATGGGGCAGATAGGATGGATTATTTCACCTGGTATATTTTCCCCTACCTACATTTTAAGATTTGAGTAAGAAAGGAGACAAAATCTAGGGGTGTGTGAACACCCCCTGCCCCCAACATTAGGCTCAAAACGATCACTTTCCAGTGAATGTTCATTTTAAATACTTGTAAAAGCTCTTCAGCTTTTAAAAGGTAATCAAACAACTCTGCCCCACAAAAAGTACAATGGGGTGGATATTCCAGTCTGCAAGTATAAGGATCCCCCATCTGAGCTGACTCCTCCTTTCGCCCCCCCCCCCCAAGCAGTTCCCCCAGCAGCAGCACTTAAATCATCCCTTATGTACACTGATGGAGATGTCCTCTCCACTGATTTGCAGCACAGGGTAACTGAAAGGCTGTGGAACGTGAACAGAATTGAGGCATGGCTCTGCTCAAGATGGGCAACGTGCCCACTTCAAACTCTGCTTGCAACAACTGAAGCAGGCGAGAGGACAGTCACAGAGTTATAGACCCTGCTTTGAATTCTTGCCCCATCCCTAGAATCAAAACACACACACATCTTCACAATATCCGAGGGTGAGTTTGATCAAGTCGGAGCTAAGCTAATGAGACCAGTTTGGGGATTAGGTTAGGGATTAGTCTATATGAGCTTTGTGACCTCTTTGTTCCTATTAAGAGAGCCAGATGAGTCTGTTTGTGGTGTTTCCTTGCAGGAAAGCTCCTTGCGCCACACAAATCTTCTGTTCTAGAACTACAAACACCAGCACTGAAAGCGACTGAAGAGTTAAATTAAAAAACGAGAGTATTGCAGAATGAGATATGCAGAAATGACAGCCTCCCTCCTATGGCTGATAGTCCCAAGAGTCAAGAGGGCAAACCCAGACAATTTAACTTCAAAAGGTCTTCTGATATCTCCTCTGCTTGAATTTCTAAGCTAATCAGCCAGACGGCAGAATACGGAGGCAGAGGCAAAGTCGGCACCTCTTTCCCCTGCTGCAAATATATTCGCACACAACCCAGTGCCTTGCTCAGCCCAACCGTAGCACCATTCTGTTCTGGATGAGCACCCCACCTGCACCCTGCAGCGCTTGCAATCAGCCAACCTGGAGAAATGCTTGCTTAATACCAGTCCATTGCATCATTGCATCAGTCCTGCTAAGAGCTTCTGATTGGCCAGGCCCATAACACTGACAGATTGGGGGCAAGTGACCTTAGCATTGATAAGGAGCAAGCAATTTTCTGTCCCAGCTAAGAAAATAATGAAGAGGGAGGGAAGGAGGGAAGTGCACATGGATCTGGTGCGGAATTTTCTCCAGAGATAGCTCTCTCTTTCATGCTTAAGAAAAGACTCCCTAATCTGGAAATGTTAACCTAGGTAAGGTTGTGGTGTACTATTGAACCAGCTCCCTTGATACCTCATTCTGGCTCCTCTGAGACCTCTTTCAAATTATGCTCAAATGACATCAGCTCTTTTTTAGAGAAAGAGAAAGGGATCATCCATATGTTTCTGGGAGAAACGCTGTTCAGGATCAACATACAGCTGCCAACAGGGATCCCTGGAACTTCAGAGGTCCCAGGGAGTTTAGGAAAATGGGAACACGCTGAAAAGCCTTTTGTGACTTTAGAATCACAGAAGTCCAAAGCAGGACTCTGTTCTAGATTTGATTTTTCCTCTTCTAGTTTCCTGTTTCTAAGAAGAAACACAGGGCTCAAATTGTCTCGTGCAAATTCCAACTATCACCCCCAAACCACTGCGGAAGCAGCTCAGAGTCCAAGCGGCACATAAGGAGGTTTTCCTGTTTTAAGCCACACTCACTGGGTGACACATTCCAGCAGCCACTCTTAAACAGGGGAGCATCGGACACCATGACATATGCTATCTTTTTACTGACAGTCACTTGCTGCCCTTCCACAGAGCTTCTTAAAAAATAAACGCTCACATGCCATGCTCTGAAAACATTAATTAAGCCTCTCAGCACCCCTGCATGGAAGGTATTATTATCAGACACCTCACAGATGGCATGAAGAGGGTAAGTGAGTTTCCCAAAGTCAAACAGCAAGGCAGATGTATCAAGGAAGAACAAAAACAGGAGCCACTGCGAAATGTGATAAATATTGCAACCCTAACCAGCTCTCTTCTAAAAGGAGCAGCATCAGAAATGCAGCAGCCGTGCCTGTCATGGAAGAACTCCTGCTACCCTCTGTCATACCGAATCAAGAACTGCTGGAAAAGTTCCTTTTAAAAAAAACTCCACACACAACAACTTTACTTACACTTTGACATCCAGCACTACTGGGAAAAGACAGACTTGAAAAGCAAGCTTGGAACTCGGTTAATTAGGAAACTGAGCGCACACATTTATAAAAGGATCTTCGAAGACGGGCTTTTATCTGATGCCTGAGATACAGCCTGCTTGGTCTGTGCTTGGGATTTTTGTCCTCCTCTGAGGCTAGGGGAGAGACAGCTGTAGTCGCTGACTAAGGACAATCCACACATTCACAAATGTAGGGGTTTGAGAAGCATTTAGCTACCTAACACAAATCCTATTTGGGATGCAAAACCAGGTTTGACTCTCAAGCGAATCTTGCTTCAAAGCTTCTCAATCACTTAAGGCAGCAATGGGGAAGCAGTGGTACTCCAGATGTTGTTGTCTTCCAGCATCTTTTGGCTATTGACCACAGTCAATCCAGCAACATCTGGATGCCCACTGGTTCCCCATCCCTGCCTTAAGGAGAAAGGGGATTATCCTGTTCCACACACACCCCTCTCCCAAGCAGTGAGGGAATTCAAGGCAATCTTTTTTTAAAAGAGGTTTATTTTGTTGGTGGGGAGGAGGGAGAAAGAACTCAGAGACATGCTATATTTATTACAACCTGCTTAACAATGGCTCAGCTGAGTCAGGCATTAAAGGCTAGAAGCAAAGAACCCACAGGTGGCTGATGCTTAGGGTACTTTCAAAGGAAAACACACACTTCATAGGACACCAGGTGCCGTAACACAGTGCTTCCGTTTATGCAGCGCAGAAAACATGCAGCTTTTAAGGGAGCAGAGTCCACCCTATCTTTCTGCCAAATTATCAAAAGGAAATAAGGCAAAGAGAATAGTGTGTTAATATGGTGTCAATTAAAAAGAAATTAAACAAATAAAAGAGAAAATGCTTCTGGCTATGCTGACAGCGCATCAAAAAAGCAAAGAACAGGTGGTTTGGGAAGCGAGTAAAGTGGTAATGCGGGGCTTTTTTATACAGTAAGGTGTGTACCAAAGAAAGATAAAGAGAGCCGAAAAAACAAGAAATCTTACAAGAAATCAAAAGAAAAGAAAAATAATTAATAAATTCCCCACGAAAAGAGATAGTGAAATAGGACATTAACACAATATTCAATGATAATAAATCAGGAAACATAATGGAAAATTAAATATTTGGAACAGAAGCAATTTGAACAGGCTAACAAGCCAGGGAAACTAATAGCTTGGCAAATAAAGAAAAAACCAGAAAAAACCCTGAATTAATAAAATAAATATTAAAACACTTGGTTTCTTGACCACAAGAATGTGGCTCCTAACATTCAAACCACATTTTATTTTAGGTGGGGAAAGACAGGTCTATCTGAAGAACCATCTTGCCCTGGGGAGAATGGAGAAGAAGCAAGGACAGCTTTTCCTAAGAAAACATGTTGTCTTTTCTCTTCTTTTTTAAGGGTGCTTATTGTTGTAATGACCTAATGCAAGCAGTTTTGTGAGGTCCTCCTGAAAAGTGGTATAAAAATACTCTTAATAAACAAATAAATCTGGATTTGTTTCCCCAAGCACATATTCCTAGAGCTGTCGCTAGAGATCCGTAAGTGTTCTTCCTCTTAGCAAACTGGCCAGAAAGTAAATATTTGAAATTTTAGTACCCTGGCTCAGAACATCTTCAACTGGTCTCCACCCTGCAGGTTGATGGGAAGAACCAGGCTGGCTAGGACTATGAAGAGCAAGTTGTTGCTCAAAAGAAGAGTCTGACAGGATTAGACCAAAGAGCTATCTAGACTAGAATCCTGTTTTCTACAGTGGTCATCCAAATGCCTTTGGAAAGCCCACAAGCAGGATGTGAGAGCAACAGCCCTCTCCCATGTAGTTTCTCAGGAACTGGTATTCAGAAGTCTGGAGATAGCATATAGCAGTGGTGGCGAACATTTTGGAGACAGAGTGCCCAAACTGCAACCCCAAACCTACTAATTTATCACAAAGTGCCAACATGGCAATTAAATATGGGATAATAATTAATATATAGTGGTACCTCAGGTTACGTACGCTTCAGGTTACACACTCCGCTAACCCAGAAATAGTGCTTCAGGTTAAGAACTTTGATTCAGGATAAGAACAGAAATCGTGCTCCGGTGGCGCGGCGGCAGCAGGAGGCCCCATTAGCTAAAGTGGTGCTTCAGGTTAAGAACGGTTTCAGGTTAAGAACAGACCTCCGGAATGAATTAAATACTTAACCAGGTGCCTCCGAGGGGGCGTGTTCAGCAGCCTAAATGCTGCAGCGCCAGCCCCTCCTCTGCCTCACTCTTCGTCATCCCGTCGTGATTCACCCACCCTCCACTCCCTTTGAGCTCAGGGTCTTAGTTTTCCTTGGCCTTGCTATGGACCTTAGGTTGGTCACCCTGGTTGTCTGGGGGGCCTGGTAGGAATTTTTCCATTTGGCATTAGGCTTTTTGGTTTTTTCGCCTACCTCGTAGCAATCATCACAACTTTCGTGGTATTGGTGGGTAGGTTAGGCATTGGAATAATGTGTTGTGGTGTCGAAGGGCTAGGTGTGGCCATCACCTATGCCTTCAATTTTTGGGTATTCCGTTAAAGGAATCTGGCGGTCGTGTATTCTGTCCGATGCCGGCTTGGCGGGAGGCCATGGCACGACCCTCGGTGACATCAGGGGAGAGCCTATAGTTGGATTAGCATCAACAGGCTCCACCTACTGGTGAATAAACCCCCCTCGTTTCAGACTCACCCCTCTCTGAGGGGGTGGAGTCAGCTGACGTAATCCAATGCCTAAGCCAATACCTTTTCACTTGCTGTAATCAATAAAGTTGTGGCCTTTTCTTGCCCATTAACCTTATATCACGTGTCCTTGTGTATTCATTCCTCTTTGGGGGGATCAGGTCCTTGAACCACAACCTGCTGGCTGCAAAAAACCCCCACCAATCTCGGGGGGGGGGAGGCAGGAATACAGCTGCTTTGGGGAGATAAACTGCCTCTAAGCTGCTGCCAGCGGGGAGCGAGCAGTTTACTCACGAGGTGGCATGGGGGGAAGCGGCTGCCCAATTTGAAAACCCCAAACAACAGTGCTGCCGGCGGGATGGCGCGTCACAACAGAGAGGGCCCTGCGTACCCACTCTGGCACCTGTGTCATAGGTTCGCCGCTACTGGCATATTGCCATCATATATAATGCCAATGGTAACCGAACCCTCCATGAATTTGTTTAATCACTTTTGAAGACATCTAAACTGGTGGCCCTTGCAAAATCCTGCTGTAGCCAATTCCATCTTTTAAGTATGTACAGCACTTATTCCACCATCTACAAGAGACAGAGCCATGTAGGGTAAGGAACGTCACAAAACTTACTCACTGCAGGTTGCCTAGCTCTGAACAGCCAAAGGGTTAACAGCAGGAGACGCTATATTGTGAACTGTTTTCTTGTGGGAAACTATTTCCTTTTTTAATATTGCTTTCCATGTGTCTAAAATCTGTAATCATCACTCTTCCCTTGCCATTGACCCTGAGGCCAATTCATAAAACCCATTTTCAAATTCATTTGATTGAGACTCCAGTACCTGAGAAAATGAACTCTCCCCTCCCCACCAGTTGGTCTTTGTAATAATTCATTAACAATAAAGAAACTAGAAAAATATTTTTTCAGGGGGTGGGGGAAGCTATGCTACCCCGCAGATTCAATGAACAGAAAGATCAGAATGTTTGCTGGGTAATGAAACCCTCAGATCCCCTGAGACACCGATTTTTATAGCTAGAACATAATCATCTTGTGGAGATCGAAAAGGGTAGTTTAGAGTAATGATGACTAATGCCCAAGGATCTATGGATTTAAGGGCAGAGATTTTAAGCTAGCCACAGATACAAAATCCCTAGATGGAGCAAGAAACAGATACCCATATTGCTTAGGTTTCCACTGCTCTATGTATGTTCAGCAGGGCACGTTCAGTGGGTCTATCTCCAAAATGAGGGTACCCAGGATTGCAACTCTAGACCAGTACCTTTTTGTGTACCCTCTAAAGCCTTGATGTTCCCCTGTTGCCTCCCTTTTGTGCAGGAATGGGGCTGTTTTTGGCGACCAAAGAATCCGTATTTGAGCAGTGAATTCACTCATTATATTATAATTATTTCAATATAACAATAATTAATAGTGATTAGACCAGAGAGCCTTTAAGCTGCCACAAGTCTGTTGTTTTTGCTGCAACAAACTAACAGGGCTACACCGCTGGAAATTTTTTTTGTGTGGAAAAAGAGCAAAACCCAAGATTTCCAAACAGCCTGCAAATGGTTGCAAAGCAGCAAGAAAAGAATAAAAGGAATGATGAGAATCAGCACGGAAGTCAAAGATGAGCCGAGATGAAAACAAGTTATGCAGGGGCCTCAAGGGGCACACAGGGAAAGTTTAATTTGATGTGCAAGGAGATTGCTTTAGAAATTATTCACTGTATTTTGCTTTCACAGGATATTACACATTGCAAGCAACTTTGGATTAAACCTAAAGTGGAGACTAATTCAATTTTTGAACTTCAAAAATCAGAACCTAAACCTCCTATAGGATGAGTCAACCTCTCATTTTCATCATGCAAAAATGCTGATGATATTTTTGAATGATTTTGCTATATTTTAATAACCGGTAATTTGCAAGTTTTAAACTTTTAATTCAGGAATTCCCAGCACTAAAATCTTGCTGACTGCATTTGAGTTGCTGCTAGGCACTAGAGAAATCCTTTAATCAATGGAAATTTTTCAGAGACCTCAGAGAATCCAAGTAAGTAGATGCAAAAACAGACTGCAAAATTCTGACTGACTTTCATGAAGCCCTTTAACACCTTGTTTGCATCTGCTTAATAACACTCTATCCCACAGTTCTTTGAACCAGGGACTGGTTTGAACTCATCACAAGCTAGGAATAAAAGAAGCAAAATACATTCCCACTAGAAGAAAAACCCTCACTGCAAATTTGGCAACACCTTTGAGTTTTGCACCAGATAAATTCATTAGGTGTATATTTTTCTAAACTCAAATCAGATAGTACCAGAGGTGGGAAAACAAATAAGCCTGGATATGCAGATGGACACACCAGAAAGCAGTTGCATGATTTGGCAACTGATGGTCAGCAGGGCATCTCTTCCAGCTGGTCGCTCCTTCCCTCCTTCTGTGCTTGTTGAAGCTCTTACCGTGATTCCAAAACTACAATGTACATGAGAAAACACTTCTGAGTCACTCTCAAACTGGCAATAGCGAAAGTGTCTGCAACATTTTCTGCAACACTCCTAATGTTGTCTCGGCAACAATCCTAATGACTCCATTGCTCAAGGCAATCATATAGCACACATGAAATGAAAAGAAAGGGGAAATTACAAAAAAAAGTTCTTTCATTTTAGTTGAACAGTTTCCCAAGCACTTACCATTGGGCGATGGCGTCATGTCTTTGGCAATTTGGGCTTGCTACTGAAGGCAAGGACTTAAATTGGTTTAATGGTCCATGGGCAGGCCTCTTGCCTCCTTGGAAGAAGCTCACAGCAAGGGGAAGGTCAGACACTAGCTTGCCCTCTCCCTACCAGAAAAAGACAATCATCTCCAGCTGAAGTTGAAGCATATTCTGTCCTCTGCCATCAGCCAGGGGACTAAGGGCAGCTGGGTTGTGGGTGTGTATTTCTACTTAAAGACAGGAAGGCCCACCTGTCCACATCAGGTGATACTGCTGAGGCTAAGTAACTTGCAAGAACTGGTAACTGAATTAGCTTCCTTTGTTTTCCGCTTTCCCTTTTAAATCATGGCTGTTAGATTGCAAGCCTTTAAATTTTGTATTCATTTAGCAAAATTATTATGGCATAAACTTTCATGGACTGGAATCCACTTTATCAGATGTATGAACACAGATTAGCCTTTAAGGTGCTAAAAGACTCTTTGCAAGATGACAACAACAACAGCCATAGCCATTCCCCATTCCCAGGGAACGGTGGCTCTGCAAGCGTGAGGGTCATCTAACACTGAATTATCAGCACCCTCACCAAACTAATTCCCAGGATTCCTTAGGTGAAGCCATGATACTTAACACTGGTACAAAAAAACAGATATGTTTACAGCAGAGCTAGGATGAGCTTACTGAGCATATGTAGGGCAGCCAAAACAACATGAGGTGACTATTTCAGGATTAGAAGCAACAGGCAAAGGTCTTATTAAAAAATAAGGACAATAATTTTAAACAAAATGTTTCCATGAGCCAAATATTCTTTCAATAAGGTCTCTCTGACAGTCTCTCTTAGCAGCTTAGAGTCTACTTAGAACAATTGCCTAAAGCTAACTTTAATTGGAGGAATATCATGGGGCAGGGGTGAATGTTTGCATTATAATCAGGAGTCACTGGACAATTGGAAGGTACCAGCTGACCTTGTTCAAAAATGGAAATTTCTATCAAGTATGCTGCTTAAGTGACTTAGAACCTATTTGCATATGCAAAGAACTAATTAAAGCATGGCTTGAAAAAAGGAGACTCCCTACCCATGAATATAGATACCACTGGAGCCAAAAGCTGTTTGGCTTGGAAATAGTTTGATGAACTCAGAGGACCATAGATCCTGGGTCAGCGCTCTGAAATGAGATCAAAGTCACTATTATTAGATAGCACTTAAGAGATTTCTAGAGAAAGCCACCTTTCCTTTCCAAGACGTTGGCTCTCATCAGACCCTACCTACCCCAAATCACACTTCATACCTGACCACTGGTGCTTAGAAAACTAAGAAGAATGATTCCCATGGTGGGAATGGCAATTTTTGCTAATCCTAATTCTGTTACATTGGGAGAAGTTTCTACAAAACTTTCAGATGGATAAAGTGATACCAGTTTGTAACGGAAAATCTGACCTACAAGCCCAAGATAGGAACTGTTCAACTGGATCTGCCCCCACCGCCTAACACTGCCCTTGTCAACCAATGTGTTGAAAAAGGATTGGGATTATAAAGGTTATCCATTACGCAGTCAACAGGCAGGCGAGTTGGTACCAGGAGTGATAGTCATTTTCAGAAATGCATGTGTCTGAATGTGCAAAGCAGCACTTTAAGAGTTGCAAACTTTCTCTACTGCCAAGGTGGCTGTGACTGATGATCATACAGCCTTGACCTAGTTTTTAGGCCACCACCTTCACGGCTTCTCTCCCTGCCCCCCACTGCATAGATTTGCTCCTTGTCCCCAGAAGCAGGTGTTCTAAGGTAAAAGGTGGCATCACGCCAGGACTACCCTCTACCACTTGGCAGTACATCCTAGACTTCCATCCATCTTCTACTTTAACTGGCACTGTGTAATTAACTTTCAACCCACCTCTTTTCCCTTAGTAAGAGAGGCTGCCATAGTCACATCTAGGGTACAGAAGAGGAAGCTCTGATAGTGGCAGCTTAAAGTTTTCACTGCTGTTCATTATTAACCAAAAGTTGAAAGGTTTATAAAGCGGCTCAACAGACAGCAATGTGACTGTAACCACAACTTGCTTTGGCCATTATTAAAATGTGATTAAAAGCTTGTCAGATTAATATTACTGATTAAAAATTAGAGATCTGCAGAAGATCTACAGTGGTGCCCCGCAAGACGAATGCCTCGCAAGACGGAAAACTTGCTAGACGAAAGAGTTTTCCGTTTTGGAGGTGCTTCCCAAAACGAATTTCCTATGGGCTTGCTTCACAAGACGACAATGTCTTGCGAGTTCCTGCTGGTCCCCCCCCCCTTTTCTAAGCCGCTAAGCCTCTTATCAGCTGATCCGATCAGCAGATAAGCCTCTAAAAGCCGCTAAAAGCTGCTAATAGCGCTAATCCTTCAATGGGCTTGCTTCGGACTTGAGACCTCCAGGCTGATAACTTATAGACTGATGGACATGGGGAACTCAAACCGGGGAAGGGAGGGGGAGTTTTGGGATCCAAAGGCTATGTAACCAACTTTTTGAATCTTTTTATATTTTTTATCTTCTATTTCTTTATATAATTTTTGTATACCATGGTATTTTGATCTAACATGTTTTTTTTAAAAAAGAGGGAATTCGTGGAAGGAAATTGGGGTAGATCTTGGGGGAAAAATCTTTTTTCTTTTTCTGTTAAAGATGGATGGTAAGATTGTATAAATTTAAATTGGTCAATGGGTTAAACATATTAAGTTTTAAATTGGGAATGAGAGCTTGTAGAACTAAATTAATGAAAGGGGAATATAGTCGGGAGGGGGAGGAGGGAGTCCTAGAAAGAAGGTTATGAAAGTAAGGATTTAAATTCTTTTTTCTATCTTTTCTATCTTTTCTTTTCTGTTATATTTCTTTTCTGTTTTTATTAGAAACTCTAATAAATATGATTTAAAAAAAAATACAATGGGCTTGCTTCGCAAGATGAAAAAACTGCTAGAGGAAGAGAATCACAGAACGGATTCTTTTCGTCTTGCGAGGCACCACTGTATAAATGATCTGCCACAGGGGAAGATGGCAAACCTAGAGAACTTAAATTTCTGGTTTCCAGAGGGCACTGAGGGCAGATCCTTACCATATATTTAAAACATATCCATCACACATTTAGCACACATGACTCCCCCCCAAAGAATCATGGGAACTGTAGTTTTCACTCAGAGCTCCAATTCTCAGCATCCTTACAAAACTACAGTTCTCAGGATTCTTTCACATCTGACTGCCTAATGCTTTGATTTCCTTTTTTGTTTTCTGATGTTGTCAACACTATTCCTCCACTGAGGTTTGTCCCCATGAACATTTCCCCCTTGTAACTGATGCTGGCCATGTGGAAACACTGCATGTAAATACAGAACCAGATCCTAAGTTCCTGTTGCCTAGGACTGCCATTCGTCCAGAATTTCCCAGACATGTCTGGGATTCATTTGTCAGAAATAGCATCTGGGTTGAATTTCTGAAGATTGGGAAAACCCTGGCGTATAGCAACCCATGTTGGAAGTGTTGATTTTTTGGTGAATTTCCTAAAAAACATTTTTTTAAAAAAAAGCTCAGCAGCTTTGGAAAAAAGGGAAAAGGTTCAACAACTTTTGTGTCTGGATTTTCACTTTTTGAAATATGGCAATCCTATTGTTGCCAGAATTTTACTGGGAGATTTCCGGAGTAAATACATAAGCAGCCTTTCACTGAGTCACATTGAAATGTTACCTTAATATGGGAGAGTTAACCATTAGCTTCTCATGAGGCTGCATTCTAAATGGTAACAATGAGGATTCCCAACTCTGTTAGCCATGAGAAATGAAGCAGGGAGTTCTTCCTCCCCAGAATAACTAATTGAAAATAAGAGTGCGAATCTGCAAATCGCCTGAATGAAAGTGACGAAAGTTGCTGCCATCTGGAGTCTGGTCAGTGGGCTGTGCTCAATGACTTTGAGATGTCATTCAGGTTCTTACTGGAGCATCAACATTCCAAAACCTCACAGCTGGTATCCTCAGTAGAAATGGGGAGAAAATAAATAGGATAGGGATGAAGCTAATTTCCCTCCTCCTTTGACTCCAGCTCTCATAAATACATACAGCTAGAGACACAGTGCTAACTGCAGAACACAATGGCAGGGATTCAGAATTGAAAATGCATAACGGGGTTGGCACAAACTGACTCCCATGCCCTCTTCTCCCCACGGGAGTCTTCCAGCCTCCCAAAGAAGGCTTGCAAAGTTGTCTTCACCCAATTTTCAGGGATACACCTTTCCCGTGACAAAGTCTACCCCATTAAGCAATGGAGGTCTACTTGTGCCAGCACCATTCTAACCCTGATAGTATGTGTCAAAACTCTCTTTTTCCTTGCAAGAAAAGCCTACCTATACACCTGTCATGTGGCAGAAGGGAATAGCAGCACACATATCAAAAGGGGGGGGAGGTAATTATGTGCAGTGGGAGCCAACCGATTCTGTTCATTCTATCTTTGTTATCTGGATTAGGACCTGTGCTGGCAGGATGAATCGGGCTCCTTCCTGAAGCAGATGGACTAGCCAGAGTTTGTGGCAGGGACTTGTCGGAAAGAACACTGCACATATGAACACAGATCTTCCCACCTCACACCAAGTGTTGGGCACACCCTCTTGATTAGACAGGCCATTTTTCTTCTAAGCATCTGGGCACCAACAAATCTTATTGCTGTGTCAGAAGAGATTTTGCTACACACGAATGCATCATAGACACACCAAGGCAGACTCCAGTCATTAGCCGCTGAAAGAAAGAAGCTGCCCTGCATTCAGGGTCCTTGTCACACGGCAATAAGAAATGAGCTGCTTGTTCAAAGGTAATGGTTCTATAGGGGCAGAGAAAACGAGGGCCGCCTAGGAAGAGGAGATAAATACAAATGCCTTGCCTCAAACTGTGGCACTTTACAGTACGACAATGGTCTGCGAGTAAGTTGTTTAAAAAAACTGCTTCTCTAAGATCTGGTCTATACAGTGGTACCTATACTTAATTAAGTACTTAATTCTTTCTGGAGGTCCGTTCTTAACCTGAAACTGTTCTTAACCTGAAGCTCCACTTTAGCTAATGGGGCCTCCTGCTGCTGCTGCATCACCGGCGTGCGATTCCTGTTCTCATCCTGAAGCAAAGTTCTTAATCCGAGGTACTATTTCTGGGTTAGCGGGGTCTGTAATCTGAAGCGTATGTAACCTGAAGCGTATGTAACCCGAGGTACTACTGTACAAACATCAGCTAGAAGCGGTGCAGTGAGCTGCACCATGCCAGGCTGCACATAGGAGGCATTCACACACTATTTTGGGGGGAGATTTTTCAAATGCAAAGCCACCCTGTAAATTCTCTGACACCCTCAAGACATTATAAACTTCTATCCCAGCCCTCTCTTCACTATTGCCAGTGATGTTGGTTTTCAACTTGCAGTAAGCTTTTTAAATATTCAAACTTGTGACCCCACTCTGCAACGATGCAGTCCATTATACTAGATGCTGCTCACTTGGCACTAACCCATGACAGGGCCTCCTTGGTGGCAGTGCCCCATTACGGAATACCCTCTTTGGTGAGGTGCTCCATCTCCCACGTTATTGACATTCAGGAGGGATTTTAAAACATTCTTTTTCAACCAGGCATTTGATGGGTGAGAGGTATTGTTCCTGGCAATTTTAAATTATTAGCTCTGAGGGTATGTGACTGCTTTCAAATGTTTTTAGATGTTCTTGTCATTATAAATGTGTTATAATTATGTTTTGAACTGTACTGCTTTACTACGTTGTTTGCTGCCCTTGGCTCCTTTGGGAAAAGGGCAGGGTATTTAAAAAACAACAACAAAAACACAGTAAGACAGACTAGTATTCTATCACTTGTTTAGTTACACCACTTGCTTTGAGCCATCTAGTTCACTAGATAGGATTGTACAAGGCTTATCTGCATGCTGTGGTGGGTGGTTTTCAAAATATGCAATATACTGGGCACTTTATCTTCTGAATTACCAATCCGGATGAGACATGTATTTTTCAACTAAACACAGAGAACAGGGCCGAAAGAGCAGTGTGTTCTCTTGTGTACAACCACTGAACATAGTCTGATGCTTTAAGTAAAAGTTCAACTCTTGGCTGTATTAACTTTATAAGCAGATCAAATCGAGCAGTCAGGGACCTCTTCAGGGCTATTTACATGGGACTTTAATCAATTTGCTAAGTGTTTTACAATCCTTATTTTTTTTTTTTAAAAAAAGAAAATCCTATGAGAAAGAGTTATTCATCCAATCTTACAGATAGGGATCCAAAATATGAGAGTGAATGGTTTGTCCTAAGCTACCTAGGGGATTTTTAAAAAAAGAACTGACTAGAGACTGGACTCACTGAGCCATGCTGACATTTGACATTTTTCTACTTCCAGAAGCTTCACTGCAACTAGTATAACACTACAGGTGAAGCTCATGATTCCCCCTGAAGGCCTCTTCTCAAAGTCTTTTTCTCAAACCTGATGCCCCTTTTCCAACTGTCTCACTTTTAAGGGTGGCTCTTTCTCCTCATGGTCTTTGAAGTGTAGAAAGACAAGGGATTTAAGCTCCAGTGGCACTTTGATTTCAGATTTACAGTCCACTTCCCTAATAAATCCCATGCCACACTTTAATTCCTCAGAGGGAAAGAACGTGTGAGCCACAGAAGGAGAAAGTAGAAACTGTTTATTTCCATCATAAAGATGCCTTTTAATATTTTAACATAAATCAAGCTGTGCTTTATGATGATAATAAATTTACCAGAAGAAACTTCATTTGCTGCCTGAGGCAGCAAAATGATTCAATTTGTTTAGTTTTTAAGCACAAGGAAATGTAATTGAGTCGGGTAAGGTACAGCTGTTTTAATTGACTTTTCGGAGAACACCTAGTGCTACAGGAAGCAGGAGGCTAATACGGAGGGACAAGAGAAGACAAGGATTACTCCATGAGCTGCTGCCAGCATGGATGCCCCCCTCCCCTTTGCTACTTCTGCCAACTGATCCGTCAACAGAAACTAATTCAAGATACACTGCCTTAATGTATGCAGGAAAAGGCCAAACCACAACAGATGCATAATCTGCATTTATTTCTTTATGCCTTTCTGAAAAATAATTACATACAGGGACAAGCTGAGGACACAGAGCAGCAAAGTGCCATAGTGAAGAATTGTTACATTTTAATAGGCAATTAAAAATATTGTCTCACGTTAAACCAGATGGGAGAAGGTATCAGCCACTGCATCATATTCAGCCAGGTTGAGCCCTGGATTCATAGAATCATAGTGTTGGAAGGGATCCCAAAGGTCCTCTAGTCTAACCCCCTGCAATGCAGGAATCTCAGCTAAAGCATCCATGACAGATGGTCATGTAACCTCTGCTTAAAAACCTCCAAGGAATGAGAGATTCTACCACCACCCCATCCCTTGGGGATCTTGTAATAGTGCCAGTAAAATAAACACACACACAAACATACATTTTATCCATCTTGGTCAACCTCAATCTCTCTCATGTTTTAAGGCATATTGTGATACTAGCATCAAACTTTCCCTCCTCTTGTAGGGCTTTCACCATTAATTGAGGTAGACACCTCCACTGCTCACATACTGAAGGCACCTGGGAAGGTACATCAATACAAATCCATCAGAAAACAGGAAAGGAAGTTCTTCAAGGTGAGAGAGGAATGGAAGGTACTACTGCCAAGCCATTTCAAAAGTGCTCTCCCTATTCATGCAGAGAGAAAAGTCATCCCTGACTGTCAAGTTTCTTTTGAAATCAAAGAGGAAATTTCACATTTTATAACCTTTGGAGCAACATAAAAGGAGAAAAGATATAATCTAAGCCAAAAGGGCACATAATGCCACATGGGATTTAGATAAAAGGGGAAGGGAGAAATCCCAAACGACAACGTACAGCTGAGGTGGTGGGGATGGGGAGGCTGTCCAAAGGACACATTTCTTGTGCAATACAGGCAATTAGCATAATTGTGCTTTGTAGTACGCCTTCGACAAGATGGAAAACAGAACTGCTAAAGTAGCAGAAGTTCCAGACTAGGCTTGCTGTTTGGCTGTAACCTTAGCAATTTGTCCAGCTTCAGCTTTCTGTGAAACCCAGTGCTTTCTGTTCTTCTGAGATGGCTCGTGGAGAAAACGAAAAGGTGTGTCACAAGAGAAGAAACCTCTTTGAAGATTGCAGGTGAAGATGTCCATTAAGTGACCCATATTATCTTGAAAGTCAAAAGCACAGAAAAATTCAGTGACCGCTCCATGGGGCTGAAATAGACATAGGGCTTGCCGTTATTCAGCACCTTCTGTATTGTTGGCATCAGTCTTTCTCAAGAGGCAATGGGTCTCTCTTGGGGTGAAATCAAACTGTTAGAGAATTAAACCACCTGCTGCTGATGCAGAGAACCATAACTCACAACTGCTGCCTCCCATATTGTTTTAGCTGCAGTAACAGCACCAGTGTCCTCCCAGGGTGGGGGGCAAGCCTGGGCAGTGTGTATGAAGGTCCCAGGCTGCCCCCGCTCGGCCTCACTGATGTGGTCCAAAGGAAAGCAGAGCAATACGTTTGGCACCAGCTTGGCTGCAGGGGTTGTTGGAGGGAGGCATACAAGATGTCATCCAACAGCCTTAGGGACTCCACTTCAGATTTGTGTAGGGTTTCCTCTTCAGGCTTGTCTTCTCCCGAAGATGTCCTGCACTGCAGCAGCTAAGCACATTCTGCAGCCAGCCAAAGACGAGAAGATTGCCACAGTGCAATTTCCATACATTTATAGGTCATTTCTCAGGTACATCCATTCTGCTGCTAAAATGCCAGCAGTGATACTATCCTTGCCTCATATTGCATAAGGGCAGGCTGGGCCTCCATGCGACAGCTCTGTTTTCTCACTTCCAGTCTGACAAGAATCTTATAACAGTGATGAGAAAGAGTGACAGAAGGAATCAGTTGTTAAACTTCTGAACCAATTGTGGCAGGACGGTTCCCATTTCAAATGGATTGTGCACATAGAATCTTAAAATCTGTAATTTTGTTTCCCCTCAACCTGGGCACTGTGTAATTCCTTACCAATTCACTCAGAGACAGTTTTCAGAAACCTGGTGTCAAAGGAGCAGCATCAGCTATCTGCAAGCTTTCAGGTTGTATAGGTGACTCTGATGCACCAGCAAGGACTGCCAAGTACAGCTTGAGATGAAGAAGAGAGGGATGTCATCAGGTTTTATTGTGCCTGGAGCAAACTCCCCCTAGTCGGCAAACATAGCTTTATGCAACATATCAAGGACTTTTGTTATCTATGAATAGAGTTGTGTTACAAAATTTGCTGTGTTTGTTTTTAACACACCTTCCAACAATCTTTTTTTTTGCAGCAAAACCAATTTGATTTTTATAATTATACTTGATAGTAATTTTGATTTATTTTTTAAAAACCACTGAATTTCTTAACTCACTTTGATGAAATGTCAAATTTAATATCACAGCTACACCAGGATGGAAAAGGCAAGTATAATCTGGGGGTTTGGAAGATGAAATTTAATAATAGAAAAAGCAGTTTAAACATATTTGAAGTGAAAAGAGTTGAATTTCCCTCATATTAAAACCTTTGTGACCCATGACCCCTCCTAAGCTCTGCAATCTCCTAAATGCTTTTTGTGATTTCATCACAGAATGATGGTCAGTACTCCTTGTCGGCAAAGATCCCACAGTCCAAACTACATGCAATTAGAAGCAGACCTGTGTCTTTAAATCCAGACCTTTCCCCATCATGTATAAAGCAGGGAGGTGGAGGATGAGGATAATTTAAAGAGCAAAGGGGATGTGCAGGTGAAGAGAGAAGCTTCCCTGCAGATTTCCCTACCAGGAGTCTCTCACACTGACTTAGTTCTGATATAGCAGCCTGGCCAAGGGAAAAGTGACATTAGGGGACAGAGTACAGGGAAATAAGGCACAGGCAAGGAAGGAGTTAATAGCCCCCCTTCCAATCTGCATTTCTTTTATGTTTAACATAAGACCCCCTCACACACATCTCTTAGATTTACCTGTGGCAGACCCAGGTTTCAAAGCACAGTACTAGTCAGATGTAGCTTAGATTTACATAAACTGAAAAAGAGGTCATGTTGAAGGCAAAGTGGTGGGAACCTTAAAAAAAACAAACCATGAACCTGGGATGAGGTGGGAGATTAATTTTTAGTGAGCGGGATTGAATTCTCTTGGCAATTTAGTGTGCTTTGGGAAGTAATGATTGCCTTTATATTCAAACAGAAAACAATGGCTTCATGAATGTCTCTTGCTTTAGCTTCCCCTCATGATTTTATTCTCTCTGGTAACACTAACTCATACGATTTCTTCATAAAGACACGGTTAGGTGCTGCCCTCCACATCTGGCAACATGCAGGTGAGGTGCTAGGAAATGAGAACTGTGCTTCTTTTACATGTTACCCATCCAGCAAGTAATTAGCACCTTCGTGCCTGCGATGGAGAGTGCTGCAGTCAGGGCCTGCCCTGCTGCCTCAGGACTGGTGTGAAACAGAGGACCACGGTAATGCTGAAGCGACTTAGCAGCAAAAAAGAACTGTGGAAACAGGCTTTCCCTTCAATGCTTCATGAAATAAGGCTTTGGTGGTACCTACCCAGACTTAACTGCAACCTCCTTTTCACCCTCTGCATAGAATCAAATATGGAGGGGATTGGGCATTACATACAGAAAACACAAAAGCGAACAGAAGCAAAATGCTCACCAGATGAAAAGTATTCATTTAAATCCACAGTAACATCTATGCATCAGATCCCACATTACATGCAGCAAGGCAGATGTGTGCTGGAAAGACTGTAACTGAAATGGAGGAAACAACAGTAGTGTTGGAGTGGGAAGAATCTACCCCTGGGCATTTTCTCCCTCGTTTTTTTCAGTGTAGGCTGACCCCACGCCATGGAACATTTCAATGAAATCTGATTCAACTAGTTGTGTCCATCTTTCTCTTGATTCTTCCCTGTTAGTTGAGGAAAAAGGAGAGTCACCTCAGGGGACATGAGAATGATAAGGAATCATTGCTTGCTTTCATTGACTGCTTGCTTGACTGGTTTCAGCAAGGCTCACCCCTCTATCACTCTTGAGGGAGAGATGCATATCTGACAGCTTCTGACATATCATAGGACAAGAGAGGAAGACAGTTTATATGGGAATCTGTGATCAAGGCAAATATAGAGAGATGCCGTGCGGCCACAGCAGCCTGGTAGAGTGACCACACTCAAAGCTTTATACTTTGAAGGGGAAAATCTGAATTAAGAACTGAACCGGACAAGCAGCACTGCACCCAAAATTGATAAAGTGAGCACCAAGCTCAAGACGGTATTAGCAGGTTCTTAGGAGGTGCAAGATCAGAAGAAGTCTCAGAAGTCACCTCCAGTTTATTTGATAACAAACGGCATCGTTCCATCATTAGAGCTTAGTTTCACTCAATATGATATTTGCAGTCACAAACAGAAAGCAAAAAAGTCCCCAGAGTAGGACAAACCCAATCCAGAATGTGTGCCGGAAAGGGGACAAATGTTTATTGAGCGTGCCATTTCCAAAGATCAGCTGAGTGTCTTTTCGGCTGCAATATGCTAAGAAAGCAGGGATGATATACTGGATCCCATTCCCAGCATAGGCTCCAGTAATGCCCACCAAAGACTCCAAATCGTGGGTGCAGAAAGCCACAATAATGGGGGGAATGAGTGTAATGACTGGGAAAAAAATCCTATCTACTACCCAAGGGTAGGTTCCCCCTTCCCGGTGGAAGAGAGTCTTCCAATTGTTCCTCAGAGTCACGGCAATTATAGGAAAGTTGGTGCTGATGGTGAAGACAGGAAAGAGGCCCAGGAAGTAGCGGATAACGGCGATATTGACAATGTCACAGCTGGTGAAGTTGAGCGTATACATATCCATGAGAGTCCCGTTCTTGAAGCAGTAGATAGCAGTGAAGGACAAGAGGCTGTAGAAACCCAGGATTAAGGTGTAATCCAACAGGACCAACTTGTTAACGTGTTTCTTCTTGGAGATGGGAGTGATGAGAGATGGCAGCGAGTGCTGGCACATGAAGGAATAAACGCACACCCCAAAGAGATTGCGGATCCCTGAGAGTTGCGCTAAAGGAGGGTGACCTTCCCCTTTCCCTTTGGAAATCCGGAGAAGGGCTATAATTATCATGACGACAAATGCTGGAAGACAAGGGGTGGGGAAGGAGAGAGAAAAAGGAACATGTTGAAGTCAGAGCAGAAACTATGCACACAAAAATATATATTTCCTCCTCTAATCTCTGCGCTGGATCACTACAGTCTATAGTGCAAGTGATAAGGGGACGACGACACATGCTTCCCTGGAGAAAGCAGTGCTGCATACAAAGAAAAGATCTACAAGGAGATAAATACGTGTGTTCAGCACCAGGCTGTACACTGTGGGTGGGGACTCCAATACAAAAGTACAGTTGGCTATCTTTGAAACAGGGTTATCCAGCAATCACACTTTCTCTCAGGGGCATCTGCCTCATAGGAAATGGGTTTGACCCATCACAGCTGCTGCTTGAGTCCTCAAAGAAATATAAAATAAAACTGTTGTCTTTGAACTCAACACCTTCTCTTTACCCCAGGGTCCCCAGTCTCATTCATGTTAGTAAAAGTGCACTGAAGACATTTCCTAGCATGAGCATGTACCACTTTGGCGGAAAGGGCATTTGAAAGATTGCTTCTGGGCAGCACAGGAGCGCACAAGAGACAATGCTCATGCCCTTTGGTTTTCACAGCATTTGTTTGAGGAGAGTGGGACTGTATTTTACATAAATGACACAGACAGGAATATTTGCAACTGGCTTATATTTAAATTTAGGGTATTTGTAAAGAACACATTGACATTGTTCTGCATAAGAAACTGCCAAACAAGCTGCCTGGGACTAATCTCAATTGGGAGAAGGTCTAACAGGGACTGAAAAGAAAGCACTGAAAATTGGAGTTGAAATGCAGGCATAAAGCACACACTTACTTGACATTTACTACAACAGCAACATATAATGCTGTTTATTTGCTTGCCGAATGAAGATTTGCTGGGGCAAGGCAAAGCAGGTCTAATGTCATATATTAAACATTAGTGATAGTAACAAAAATAGTTTTACTGAGCTAAAATAAAGAATAAATAGGGCCCTCAGATGTGCTTGAACAGGAAGTTGAGCATTATGATGAAGGGCACAAGGACCTTCCGTTTGAAGATTTGTTCCTTGACCACTGGGCACTCCATTCAGCTCCATTATGTTTTCTAAAACTCTAATGAATTAGCTAATAGGAGTGTGGGATCTTCTTCTCAATCCACTTGGTCCAAATATGCCCCACCCCTTCTCAGTGACATTGTGACTGATCTAGAGCAATTAGTGTGCTGCCCACCAATTTCAGTCTGCCCTTAGCCACCACCACCTTAAGCCTGTCTTCTTTCTTGGCTCCAGTCCAGGGGGTGGCCCTAGCTGCTGGCTGCCTCCTCCATCTCAGAGTTGCCTTTGCAGAACTTTGTAGGAAGGAGGTTAGGGACAAATCTTAGTTGGCTTTACCTGTCTTTGGCTCTGCTATACCTGCTGTTGTTCTCCCTGACTTCCACCCTACCAATCTTAATGGGCACCAGCAGCCACAGCCGTTTAGTAAATTTCTGCTTAAGTTTCATTTCTGTTAAATTATTTTTCCTCTCCAATCTCCATTTCTTATGCTGACCTTTTGAGCCTTGCGATCATAACAGCCTCTAAAACAGAAAGCAACCATTTTACAAACCCAAACCTGAAGTGGCTGAAAAAAATTAATTCATTCATTAGTCCCTCATCATTTTGATTGTTTTTTCTTGTGTAGGTTACAGCCCTTCACGATAGTGTTCCAGAGCAGGGGCACCATTGGAGGGGGCAGGGGGCCATGTCCCCCCCCAATTTTCAAGGAGGGGGCCAGGCAACCTCTAAATTCCATGGTGACCATGTGCACACCATGTACATATGCTGCACGACATGCTGACATCACTTGCACATGCTGCTCACAACACGTCAGCATGTCGCGCAGCGTGTGGAAATGACTCAGCAAGTCACACGGAAGATGCACATGGCGGGCGGCACCAGCCCCCTCTATCACGGGGGCAAGCCGGCATGCTTGTTCCAGAGACTTGCCATTTTGTGCTTGAAAGGGGAACTTCTCCTGCTCCCTGCCTCAACGTGGTGTATTCAGTGGGGAGAGTGGCTGCTTAGGATAACAAATGGGCCAAGATGGGCTGTTTTGGCATTTGTACAAACTGTCTTTAGCTGTGGCTGAGAAACAGAAGCCCCAAACCAATTAATCAGATACTGTAACACACAGAATGCTAATGCACACTTCCACTGCACAGAACATTTAAAGCCATTTAAAAAGACGGACTTTGACAGCACAGCAACCAAGAGAGGAGTCACAGGGACTAAAAACTAGGGTGACTACCAGAAAACACCCAATTAACTGGCCACTCACAAGAACCCAGCTAAATCCAGATTTTACAGCAATGCTTGGGCTTATGGGACAAATGCTAGGGGGCTCTTAATTAAATCGACAAGCTGCACATTCTGAAAGGCCCTATAACAGTAGATACAAAAAGGAAGACAGTCCCCCTGTAGATTGAGTAGCGACTTATATTGCCTATGAGTATTATGGGATCAAACCTAAGATACAATATTTAGTAAATTCAAGTGCACTTTGAGTCATGTGCTCCCTCCATTGTAGCTGCCTATGCAGAACCACAAGATCACTCATTGTACCAGGGGCACATATGCTTCCCAGCATCCAGCGTAACTCTATCTATATAAAAGGGGTCAACTGTCATGAAAAGCAGGCCTAACATGTCAAAGCCTATTTTGTTTTCCAGTTCATCATTTGAATACTGACATGCTCACAGAAAAATCTTATAGACAATATATTTCAAGGACTCCACTTTTTTATACCCAAAGCAACAAGAACTGAGCAATTTATACAGGTTGCTATCATCCTACCATCATTTCTTGTACTGCTTGGTGACCACCATTAAGCGTCTGGAGAGTCCTCATAAAGAGAACCTTCTTTGCGGCAAAGCATCACCAGATTGCCACAATTTTTCAAGGATCTGCTTTCGTCAGACCACACTTTGAATATTATGTCCAGTTCTAGGCACCACAAATTAAAAAGGATATTGACAAGTTGGAATGTGTGCAGAGGAGAGCAACCAATATTATCAAGGGTCTGGAAACCAAGCCTTATGAGGAACGGTCGATGGAGCTGGGTATATTTAACATGGAAAAGAGGAGACTGAGAAGACATATGCTAGCCATCTTCAACTATCTCAAGGTCCATCACATGGAAGACTGAAAAGAAGTTGAGATTGAGATTATCAATACTATAAAGAGAAATTAGGAACCTTGAATAAATAGTGTTTTACATATATAATAAAAGATAGCTCAAAGGGTGTAATTTTAAGGCATGTGGGCCTTCCAGTTACAAGTCTATCTCTATCCACTGGACCAGACAGGCTTTCAGTGCATATTAATATCATGAGGAGGATTAATTAAATTTCTATACTGCCCTTCCTCCAAGGATCACAGAGCAATTTAAAATATAAAAACACATAACATAGTAACAATCAAAAATAACCGCCATGAGATGTTCTGTACAGCAGAAGCTGTTAGAAACCATTTGCCACCTCTTTGTTTACTGGAGAATTTCCTTTAATTATCTGTCTTGAAGACATAAAAAAGGGGGGGAAGGGGGGGGACCAAAGATTCATTATAAAGCAGCTGGAACTGCTCTTTATAAGTCTCTTCTATCAATGACAAATACAGAAAAACTACAAACCACCACAGCAAAGGTACAAAGCCCTTCAAGTCATCTAGAACCTGCCCAAGGACACCAAATATTCTCAACAGAGTTTAAGAGAATTGTGAGCTCGGACATTCTGACAGGAACAAAGGAACAAGAGAGCAGGAGTGACATGGAAGAGACAGCTCTCAAGAAAGAATAAGCAAGGCAGGTTATTCTTCTCAGAAAAAGCAAGCAGAAGATATCCAGATCTTTCTCTTTGGGGAAAATAATTTGACTTGTGGTGTCCAGTCCTGTATCTCTGCCATAGCTTAACTATATTTAACTGCAAGACCTCTGCACCTCTTCCCCTGCAGAGAGAGAAGAAGTAAATCTCTACTATCTCTGCTCAATCAAGGGTGAAGATCTGACCTATTTCCTTGCCAAGTTCCCTTATCAGGTACAGGCTGCTCATTTAACCCATTCTTTTCCACACCAGAAGCAGCATGTACTTTAAGGAATGCAAGCCACTCTTAGTATTTATTCATTCATGTGTGTCCTGCTCTTCAGCCCAGTGTCTCGAGAGCAGCTCATACAAAACTAACCTGCAGCAAAACAGTCCTTGCCCACAAGCTAACAAAACAGTGCTCGCTCGCCAACCAGGGGCCATATGCCTCCCTGGGGGCCCCCATGATATTCCAAGGGGGTCAGAGACAGAAACTGGATAAATGGGGGGCCCCGGCATGAGACTAGGGAGCTACAGAGTAGAGTGAACAGAGAAGTGACTGTGCTTCCCAATGGATGGAGCACCACGCACACTCTGCGGCAACATTGCTTCCACTTCCTTCTCCCTCCCACTTCCGCACACCAATGCTGCGTGGCTGCAGCAGTGCTAAGTGTGCTAGGTGCTATCTCTTCATGCATTCATGCAAGTATTACTGCACAAAGAGATACGTTGCTGAATGCAAGAGTTACTCAGCCTCACGCGAAATCACCTTCATATAATGGTCAGAGGTGATCTCTGGTTATTCCTCACAGCAATAGAGCTGGATATAAAAAAGCTTGTTTCTGGTCATCAAGCACAAGGGTAACACTGATCGAGAAATACTTATATTTTTTAATGTAATTCTTTTTGTATAAATGATAAGAATTATAAATAAAATATGTTCTATTTACAAACAAAATGCTTAAACAGGAAGGAGCTGACCTTTCAGCGAAGCTATCGGCATGAACCCCATACACTTTCCCACACCCACACTTTTCAGACTCTTGAACTTAATGCCTTTTATGTCACCTGGTATGTCTCTGCATACTCCACTAACGAAAACAGGTAGCTGTTTGCTAGTCAGGGGGACCCTGCAAGGGCACATTTTTCATTCCAAACCTGCTTGAGGAGTCAGTCCAACATGCCATCCCTGTGCCGCATGGGATGTGGTGGTTTTACAAGCCAGAGACCAACAGGTACACAAACATCAAGTCACGGTGGAATAAGAGCTTGGCTATTTCTCCTTTCTGAACCGGCAGGTGCTTTAAGGGTAGCCTACACTGCGAAAAGCTGACCTGATTTTGCCTTCCTGTAGAGAACTAATCCTGTGAATTGGTCGATTTCTCTCACCCTTTTTAAAAAAGCAAGTTATTTTTGTGACGAAAGTGCAAGGCCTGGTCTGCTGACTACTGAATTCAGTGAAATGACCTCTTCTTCCCATCCCACACTGGATATTTAAGGAGTATCATCTTACTTTCTGGGTAAGATGATGGGTACTTTTGAAATTCAGGCACCTTCTCCATTATGGAAGATTGTTACGTTGCAAAGCTATCAATAGTTATGCAACACTTACATATACGGATTGTCCTTTATGAGAACTGTACCAGCACTTGGAATAATAGGTTCTTTTTCCTTTTTCAGCAGAGATCTGATCTGCCTTCCTAAATCATACCCTTTCAGCCGAGTTTCTTATTTTGAAGTACATGGAATTTTTTCAATGCACATTGCACAAAGATCTGGTGAAGTTCAACACTCCAAAGCTATCCTGGCAGATCTATTTTCCTAGTCAAGGGGATATAGGAGGACATCCCTTTCCCTTGTGCTGCTGGAACTGTACAGCTAAACATTCACAGGCTAGATTTATCTTCCTGTCCCTATGTGGCAGCAAGATGAAGACAAAGCTCCAAAACCCAGTTATGTCCAGCGATAAATCAAAACGAAGAGAGGGTGATAGTCTGTAACAGATAGCTCCTGATAGACCAGGAGGGAAGCTGGGTTTTGTGGGCATATGTGAAGCTCTCTATGCATCTGTATTCATGTAACAAAGGCAATGGGGATGAATACAACAACTCAAATGCTCTGGTAGTCTAAAGCAGAAGAGGAACCTCAGACCTGGAAGCCTTCCAGGTCTCTCTTATCTGGCTCCTGGATTTCTAAAGGCCACACCTCACCAGCCCTGTTTTATACCTTCCTTGAGTGCTTTCCTGGTTGAAATCCTGAAGCTTTGATAATGTCTCTTGCCTGCCTGGATAGAGATAGAGGTGTGTGTGCTTTCCAGCCTACTATACAAAGGTAATGTTCAAATTAATTGCTCTGTCCACTTCTGCCTCTGGTCATTATCTGCCACTGCGGCTCCTAGAAGGGAATATGGCCCACAGGCTGAAAGGGGTTCCACATTCCTGCTCTAAGCGATGCCCTTTATTCCAGCATTGGCTTTCCCAGCTGCTCAGTTCCTGCTCAAATAAAGGTCTCTTACAGCTAAAGAAGGGACGCGGGTGACGCTGTAGGTAAAACCTCAGTGCCTAGGACTTGCCGATCGCATGGTCGGCGGTTCGAATCCCCACGGCGGGGTGAGCTCCCGTCTTTCGGTCCCAGCTCCTGCCCACCTAGCAGTTCGAAAGCACCCTTAAGTGCAAGTAGATAAATAGGTACCGCTTTATAGCGGGAAGGTAAACAGCGTTTCCATGTGCTGCGCTGGTGCTGGCTCGCCAGAGCAGCTTCGTCACACTGGCCACGTGACCCGGAAGTGTCTCCGGACAGCGCTGGCCCCCGGCCTCTTAAGTGAGATGGGCGCACAACCCTAGAGTCGGACACGACTGGCCCGTATGGGCAGGGGTACCTTTACCTTTTTACAGCTAAAGAACATCAGTGGCCAAGTTTACTCTTTCTACAGAGATACCAGAGACACGGACAATGTGCCAGAAATAGAGACATCTGATAAAGGAGAATAAGAAGCAAAGGCAAACTATGTGTAGTCAAACCTGTTAAAATTATAATATGGTTTTATTATTGTCACTATTTACTAAAAAAAAAATATCCCCCAATGCACAGCCCACTTAGCACTATTTACAGCTGCAAAATGAAAAATAAAGCAATACTACCCCCATCTATTTAGGCTCATTTACCATTACTGAATAGTTACCTTCATCGTTTTATAGTGGTACCTCGGGTTAAGTACTTAATTCGTTCCAGAGGTCCATTCTTAACCCCTAATGGGGCCTCCCACTGCTGCTGTGCTGCCGCTGCACGATTTCTGTTCTTATCCTGAAGCAAAGTTCTTAACCCGAGGTACTATTTCTGGGTTAGCGGAGTCTGTAACCTGAAGCGTATGTAACCTGAAGCGTATGTAACCCAAGGTACCACTGTATTTAGAAAAGTAAGTGTAAGAAGCCAGGTTTTGTGGAAACAAGGGCTGATCAAAATTTCTCTGGAACTACACATGGCTCCTGGATAGTTGAGGACAGGCCCTCATGAGGCATTTGTGGAAACACAAGAGAGAAAATCAGTGGAGGTGATGAATGGAGAGAAACCACATAAGGCAAAAGATAGGGAATGAGGATTATGTATTACTTTTAAAGATAGCTCTTCTTCCTAAGAGCTCAGATTGGTAGTTTAGTCGCACACCCCTGTGCAGTAGCTTAGTCACAGAAAATGTGATTTGCCCTGTGACTTCAAGCATTGGAATCCCTAACCTATTCACATGAACATAACCAAACTTTGATATGGATAACAAAGGATGTTGTGTTGTGCTTTTTTAAAGAACTAAAATAGATCCTGGCGCAATTCTGCAAATGGAAATAATAGGATGGTTATTTCCATTCTCTATTCTCTCGCTGGCAAACACATTCTGTAATGATCAAGATGATATGAAAGGGCAACAGTTGCTAATTTGGGATATTCTCAGGCTGGTCTGTGACCCTTGAAGGAAGCGAAAGGTCCCCTAAATGCACTTCTCAAGACTCAGAGCATGTAGCCAACATGTCCTTGAAAGTCACAACCTCATTAGAGTTGTTGAAATGAGGATCTCTGGCAAGTCTATACAGCATTACCAACTGGGAAATCAGCAGGAGCACAAATCCCCAACAAAAAGAAATTCTGCAAAGACAACTTTGGTATCATGAATTGACGCATAATGGCAGGATCATGTTGATGCAACTTATATAACATATTTACATATGTTTTACTGAAGTATTAACAAATTCTGTGCCACACGGAAAAGTGTTGAGAGGGTCTCAAACCAAGGTTTCCAACAGTCAGTGTTCCAATGCCTTTTACTCCTTTATCCTCAACAATTCTGCAGTGTCAAAGCTAGTGTCTTACTGCCTGAGCCAGCTGCCACTCCTGCCTTGGGTTCTGAATTTTTGTTAATGAAAATGTTTGTAAGCTGGAGTCATGAAGGATCTGGTATATGCTGGCAAGCAGCTTTGCCTTGCTTGCTTGCAACCTACCCAGTCACAGAGAAAGGGAGGGTGAAAAGCAGCGCCACCGCTGCTGATACCTATACCTAAAAAATAAAAAATAGGCAGGGCAAAGAGAAGAGTGAAGAACCAGGAGTGGGGGGTGTGTGTGCCTCCAATAATGTCAACTGTCTCTCCAAGTCAATTAGGTCACACCAAGCCCCCAAAAGCCCTTGCAGCCTTGTCAGTACAAGCTGCCTGTCTAGGCCTCTGGTCTCCTGATCATAACTTGTTTGCCTTTGGCCCTTCAACCCTTGGAATTCTTCTTTCTGCCTGGCTCAGACTCATTTGCCTCAGACCCTACTATCCTTGATCTGATGCCTGAGACAAAGCCCATCTGCAGCCCACCTCAGAGTCAGGGAAAGGCCCGACACATACTATTATTAAATATGATGTCTTCATATAGTTGTTTTTTTTAAAAAGGAGCTACAAAGAAGTCACAGTCTAAGGTAGTAGTCAGGAAAAGAAAGCCAAGGTTTCCTGCTCAAGGTGCTCTAAAAGCATGTTCTAAAAGAAGATTTGCCTGTGCAATATGACCAGGCTTGTAACACATGAGAGCAGCAAGGAAGGCACATAATGACTTTTTCTTCCTTGCCCCTTTCCTAGAACAAAGAGAAAATCTGAAGGGGAACTCAAGAGTGATGAGACTCCCTCTTGAAAGACCTGCTGTGAGGAAAACAAATGCTGTCTGCCCAACTTGACCCAGAAGATGTTGATTTTAGAGAAGTGGACAACTCTGCTACAGGGAACTGTTCTTCTGGCCAGATGTGGAATGAATATGTATGAGCCTATATCTAAACATTGGTACTTAGGGAAAGCCTGGAAGCCTGGGGATATTAAAAATTCCATTTGTGGCAGAAAGATAAGGACACGGATCTCCACAGGGAACACGGAAAAGTTAGTTTAGCCTTCCCAAGCTCATCAGGTATTGTTTGACAGAAAGTGTGAAGTTTTTCGGAATGAGTGCTCCTGTCACACATAAAGCAAGTGTAGGCCAACAGAGGCTTCAGACCACCAAGAAGAACTCAACAACATCAGGGACTGAAACGTTTAGTTTTTCTATGGGGTCTTGCACTGGTCACTACTAGATCATTCTGCCTTCAGGCTAATTGGTTGTTCTTATGCTGACAATTATTGGAGGATGTTTATACTTTTGGGTTATCTGTCCTGGTTTGTGAAACCTCATTCAAAACTATACCTAAATATCAAATGGCATTCCTATACAATTATGTTCCATTTTCATAAAAGTAATGTTCATGTTACTTGCGGAGCTAAAATGTGTTGGCTCTTGTTCTGCTGATCTGGAAACCAGCAGTTATTCTGGGCAATGTGACGATATCTAATTGTTTCAATGCTGACTTTCAATTCTAAGCATTATTGGTCAAGCACATCAAGCAACGTTTCAGCAACTGTGGATAACTATGCTAGGTATCTGCAAGGCAACAAAGTCAAGAGCAATTTTATATGACTGTATCTGCGACTGGACTTAACTGTCAGGGGTCCTTTACCTTTACCTTTTTATATACACTCTCAGACAGAAACGGAAAAGGATCTTGTGGCACTTTAAGGACTAACACATTTGGTCCAGACTACAGTTCACATCATCAAGTGTTATCCTGACTTCCACACATGGTTGGTGAGGGAATTACCGACATTGAGGTCAGAGGGAAATGAAATGCAGAAAAGGACAGTGATAATTACATAATTTACTATGAACATCCACAAACCAGTTATTGATAACATAAACATATTGACACTACTAAGCTTTAATACATGTACTGTGATAAAAATCATTTGTCTCAATTCAATTCATAATAAATCTCTTAATATGCTATAATTCACCTATGGACTGAATCAAGATAAAGGATATTTAACTTGCTGACAAAAGCAAAGATTTTATATTGTGATATGTTAAGGTCTACAGTTAATTAAACACAGTAGAATTCAACATCCTGCTTTTACGATCTTTCTGTATATGCAAGCATTACAGTTTGCCAGATACCACTACTTCTCCCCCATGTGTGCTATTCTGAGGGTTCTCTCAACCCCCACAGAGCCAATTTTGGGAGTTGCATGAAAGGAGGAAAAGAAGAATCCTGTCCATAATCATTACTATTTATTTCCCTCCATCCTCACTGTTAACACTTCCCACCATCACCATGTGTATAAGTACCTCTAACTCTTTCCATGTGCCACAAAGCTCTTAGTTGGTTCTGCTGCAACAGAGTAATAAAAGACTACTACTCTGGAAATTCTTGGCCAGAACAGCTCTCTAATTGCATGCAACAGGAGATATACACAGAACAGGAGGTGTAAATTGAGGTCTCCCATTTCCCAGCAACTCAGTTATTCTACCTTCCCCAGAGCCATACATTCTTTAAGCTCAAAGCCTTGAGCAACACTATCAAATGCCACTAGAAGGCATGAATGACACTTTCAGTTTTCACTTCTCCAAGTAATGCAGAGCAGATGAGAGCATGAAATTCTGCCCCACCATCTTGACAGAATAGGAGGTGCCCATAAGTCCATTCCTTCCCTCAATCCACTTAGAACTATTTGTTTAAGCAAGCACTGTGTCAAGAGTTTTGACACATTTCTGGCAGAGCTATCCATCAGTCCTAGCTGATGGCGTGACAGAACTTTCCTCCCAAAGCGGAGAATCAATACGCCAGCGCATAATGATAATGAATCACCCTCTTGCAGTACATGCCTCTTGCTTTGTTCCTCATCGAAAAAGTATCAGGATAGACTCTTAGGAGGAGGAAGCACCAGGAGGAAAACAGGAGGAGGAAGAGGAGAGGATATTGCAGTCCCTCTGAATGTGGGAGAGGCTTCAGGGGCAGATTCTTCCTCTCACAGTTGCACATGCTCCTAGATAGTTGTTGTCAAGATCCCTTAGTACAGTAGTACCTCGGGTTAAGTACTTAATTCATTCCAGAGGTCTGTTCTTAACCTGAAACTGTTCTTAACCTGAAGCACCACTTTAGCTAATGGGGCCTCCTGCTGCCGCCGTGCCGCCGGAGCATGATTTCTGTTCTCATCCTGAAGCAAAGTTCTTAACCCAAGGTGCTATTTCTAGGTTAGCGGAGTCTGTAACCTGAAGCATATGTAACCTGAAGCGTTGGTAACCCGAGGTACCACTGTATAAGCAAAGGCTTGTAAAATGTTAGGGTGATGGCCTAGAGACCCAGCAAAACACTGGCACTGAGAGGTTCTGAGGTAAGATTCAAGAGAAAAGCAAACAGAGGGTAAATGATGGAGAATACTGAAACACTAGTATTAGTCTAACACACCAAGATTAAAAAAGAAGTATATTGTAAGCCACATTGATTTCAGTTCCCCTTAATTTCAAGTAATCATGTCTTTGATCAACTTTTTTAAAGTTTCCAGAAGGAACAGGAAAAACAATAGTCTTGTGGCACCTTAAAGACTAACAAATTCATTACGGTGCAACTTTCATGGATTAGAGTTCACTTAATTTGATGCATGATTATGTTTTTTGTTTTAAGTTATTTAACAATTCTCCTGCAGGTGGCACCGTCTTCTTCTTCACATTTATTTGAGCCATAGGCTTCATTCTATGCAAGCTTTCATAAAATTTATTACATATTCCAGTACACAACAGTGGCAAGAATAACAAACTATAAGAACTGCAATGTCTGAAATACATCATTAATATATCACTCTTAGGAACAAGAACTCAACAGAAATGACAAAGAAGTTCAGAATGTGAGCAGGCTCTGGAAAAAAGTGTCCCCAAAAGAGGACACAGGAGCAATGTGGAGGGTCAGCCTGTAAAGGAGATAGGGAAGACCAAGCAAGATATAGGGAGGCATTATAGTCTTATAAAAAAAGACTGCAGGCACCTAGTCAGCAAAATGGGAATGCTGTTTTGCCTAATTTATTCTCATCCAGTAGACAGCAAAACTCCACAATTTGGGGGCACTAGCCTAACTATGTACTTGCTACGCTGCTCAATTTCAACTAAATGTACTTTATGAAATTCACTTATGTCGCCCCATGAGAAAAAGGATGATATCTTATCCCTCAAACTGAGTATGACAGAATACTGTGCATTTAGGTGGTAAAGATGTGTAAGTACTGGGAAAGGGCCCACACTGCTGTAGCAGCTAGAAATGTTTTTTAAGCTTAAGAACAAGGAACAAGGTGAAAGTTACTTTAAACAGCATAACTTTAAACTTTTTCCTACATTTATGCACCATTTTGAGCTATGGCAGTGCAGGTGCCCTGCCGCATTGTTGTTGCTTTAGTTTTCTGGCTACCGCTTAGAGGTATTTTTATAAGTACACTTCACAATGCCTTGCTCTGAGAAAGGCTCCTTGGGCCTTTCCTCAGGTGCTAGAGCAAGAGAGGAGGAGGGTGTGGGTGTTGGAGAGGCTCAGTATGCAGCTGGGTGAATGGTAGTGGCAAAGACAGCAATAATGAGAGTGGAGAAATAGGAGAGTGGAGCAACAATGAGGCATGGGAGCAACAGTCCATGCTTGTTAACCTAACCACATTTGCCTGCTGCCTGAGACAATGGTTTCAATGTGCCTCATTATAGCACCAGCTCTGCCAATGTATATTTGGACAGAACTTGGGCATGTCATGAACAAGATGTAAATCTTACATAACAAGAAAACTTCTCGAATTTGGTGGGTCTAGTGAAGCACCACCACAATTTCCTAGAACTGCCTGGGTAACAAAATACTCCACTACGGATATTATGGCATGTTGAGTTACTCCTCCTTTCTACCCTGGATGTAGCACGAAATTGAAATAAACAGTTGCTCTGAATGCCACAGCTAAAACATAACCGTGCAAATGGCACAACTTTCTCTTCCAGTCTGGGGAAAAAACGCTCTTCTTAAACACTCATTTTATCTAGCAAGATCTTAAACAGCCGGATACAGCACTCTACACCATTCTTGATTTTTTATCTGAAACTAACAAGGGACTAAGACTCAAAATGGCACCACTTTACCTCACACCTCACCCCCAACAGACGATGCTGAAAACTAGTTCTTCAGCAGATGTTTCACAAAGAGATGAGATTGTGGAGAAATATATTCGTTGTAAATATATTTTCTTCTCCCTTCTAAGTGCATTATTTATCAGCTGTTCTTGTCCTCCCTCAAAAGAAACAAAGAAAATGCACACATACGAAGTTGGTGAGATAAGGACGTCACTTGAATACCCTTAAAACAAACATGAAATGGCTTGTGGCTCAGAATTTTACCCATCCTACCTGTACAGTGTGTAAAACAGACTCGGAAGAGCAAGAAGTCTGAATGAGCCTATCGTAAACTGTCACAGTAAGCTCAGCCTTTTATCAGAAGAAGAGTGCCTGTCTAGAGGGGAAGGATGCTGACATACTAATCTCACTGCAGGAGACTGGAAATAGCAAGAGTTTTTAAACCTCTGTACAAGCCATGGCTCTAAAAAATTGAAGTATTCCCCCAGTCCCCTTTCCCAATTAGCAATTGTCAAATTTTAGGAGTGGGAACAAAACTAGTTCAGAGATGGAATCTCCGGATGAATTTACATTTTAATTTAAAAACAGCAGCAGGACAGCCATACTACTGTATGGAATTATGAATCTATGCAGCAGTTCAGAAAAAGAGGGTTCTTTTGTTTTGTTTTGGCTAATTGCTCATCTTAGAGAAGGCAAATGGTAACAGATGAACCACCACAGAAGAAAATCACATGCATTTTAGGTATTTCTTCTAAGTAAAGATTGAGCAACACTAGAGAGAGGCTCTCTGGAAATGTAGAACTAGTTTCTTTCACTTGTGTAGCAAACTAATGCATCATATGCTTTAAATAAAACCACTGGATCTTCTCAAGATCAGGGGAAATGAACACATCATTAAGTGACTATCCAAAGTTCAAACCTAGAAGCATCACACTCAGTGTTGCTTGGGAATTCTAAGAAAACAAAAAATCAGTACAGTTTTGAAACCAGTGGTTAAAATCAGGACAGTCCTGAAAGGTTTATTCTACCATCTTATTTCAAAATGGTGTTCAACTGTATCCATAAAGACAAAAACCTCTTGATGTCAGGAACCACCATGCAAAATTGGGTTATAATACCCAATTTTCATTCTTATCCCAAGTTCAGGAAACCACTACTGTCTAAAACATTTATCAACAGATTATATAAATTGTTAAATGTGTACAAATAATGGGAACCGTGCTGCAGAAAGGGCTTCTTTTGAAAACCATTCCACATGCTACTTCTCCATCAGAGGCACCACTTAATCTGAGCATTTTTTCCAGTTGTGTGTATGTAGGGAATCTGCCACTAGTATTGATTTCCTAATCTATCCACTAGTGAAGCAAGGCATGCTGTATTGACACAACCATTTTCTTAAAAATAACTTTCCAAAATTTAAAGCCTCTGTATTGGAAAGCAATTGAATGAGAGTTCAAAGGATGAAAAGAAAGAACATGCATAGATGTGCAAAGCAGAACTCTCCAGTTTTATTGTCAGTTTTTCTGCAGTGTTGCTATAGGAGCTAGATGCACCTACCTTTGAATAAATATACCTACAATTGTTCAAAGGGACTTACTCCCAAGTAAGTGGGCAAAAGATTTCAGCCTCCATCTTCTGTGGGGTCTTATCAGTTAGAAGAGCAGAAATCCAGGCACTACCTTTCTGAAGTGTTTGTGACAGTCCATGGAAGAAGACTGCACAAAGGACTAACACGCTAATTTTCCTGAAATGAGTAAATTTCAGGGCACCACTGAAAGAAAACTAGACTGAGAAACTGAAAGCAAGCACTCTGGGGAATTTGCAGAAGGCATAATTATTAAAATATAACAACATTCAATAATAGCAGATATAGCATCTGTAACAAACTGAACAAAACCTGCTCCTGACTGAGGGCTAGCTGGGTAAACTCTTCAGCATTGGCTCTGCAGCCTGCTAGGAGTCTCATACTGTAACAAGTTGCAATTAAATGCCTTAGCTACTAACAAAGTCAATGTTTAATGATGATTTTCTCCACACTGTTGTGTTTTTCCCATGATCTCTAGCCCTTAATATATGCTTCTCAACACATGCAGTACAAACTAATTGATTAACCAATTAAACATTCTACAATGCTGGATGGAAAAAATGAGGCACTGCATGCCGGGCTCTAGGTCAAGGGTGGCTAAACTATGGCCCCCCCAATGTTGCTGAACCATAACTCCTGGTCATAAACTGACTGGGGTTGCTGTGAGTTGCAGCTCAACCACATCTGGAAAGCTACAGCTTTGCCACCAGTGTGTAAGATGACCTATCCATTGTATTTGTTGTGAAGATCAGAAAAGTATGTGCCATGATATCCTATCATCATGTATATCTGAAGTTGCTCTGAACATCAAAGAAGGATTTGTGTGATGGTGGCAACCTGAAAAGTATGTTTCAGATAACTACATTTATCTAGATCTAGGCGGCATGTCGTTTACACAAAAAACAGGATGAGCAACAGATCATACTCTGCCCTCTCAATATGATTTTTGAAAGGAAGGGGTTGTAAAAGAACTAATATAAGCTACTGTCTGTCAGCTATTTTTCAACATGTCAGTTCATCACAAAATTAACATGAAGCCTCAGACAGAGGATTGTTGTTAAGTTAAAACTGCACAGAGGCAAGATCCACTGCTTTCCATGTGCATTTGAAGCTACTGGTTTTACCTACAAAGCCCTAAATGGTTTGGGGCTAGGATATCTCAAGAACTGCTTCCTCCCATAATAGCTCACTTGTCACCTGCAGCCATCATCGGAAGCCCTATTGCTTGTTCTGTTGAGAGAGACATGTCTTGCAGTGATAGGAGACAGAGCTTCTTCAGTGGCAGCACTGTGGTTATGAAACTCTGAGACAGATTTACTTGTCCCCATCTTTACTGGTTTATAGGGAGGTGGTGGTTATTTTTATCCCAACAAGCTGTGGGAGTTGTTGTTGTTGTTGTTGTTGTTGTTGTTGTTGTTGTTGTTGTTGTTGTTACATCTTCCTCTCTTGAGGCTGCTTTTTAAATAAGTGGTGGGGCTAAAAATTTCCTGTTCACAGTTTTAGAAGGCCGCTTGAAGGCTAAAAAATAGTATATATATATTTTTTGTAAATACATAAATCCCCAGTCATACAGGAAGTATTGTTATCCAACTACCCACTGAGAAATCTACACAGAGAGCAATTTGGCAATAATTTCTATGTAACATTTGTTGTTACAGTAAGCAACAGTATATCTTATTGCCAAATCTGTCTACACCATTGCAACCTACACACATTACTTCCCGACCTTCCTTCTTTGACAATGGGAACACAGCCTTCTTTTTTAATGAAAGCCCTTTAAGCATTAATTTTGGGAAAAACACACTACCAGCAAGAATATACAACCTTCATAAGAAAAATAAAAATTGTGCTGTTGTCTGGCAAAAAGGAATAATATCACACTGCATAAGTAGTTCCCTCCAGCTTATGAAGCAGAAATGAAACAGAATTATAGACAAGCACAAAAGACCAAGCTCAATATAGGCAAAACACAACTTCACCTTTATGTGTTCCAGGTCTTAAGAGTGGCTTTATTAAGATCTGATCAAAAGTTGATCTATCCAGTCTAAAAATGCAATCGGCTCAGGTTGGTGGATGACAGCACAGGCAATGAATAGAAAACTCCCGTGCAATCATTCATTCACAGATATTCCTGGGAGCAGATGATACCCCAAACCAAGTTTACTGAGGCTGCATGCAGCCCCCATGGCTGTTTGTCATGCACATGTGTACACACAAAGAGGCAACACTGGAGCTAGTTTAGACCAGCCATGTGGTCAGGTTCATCTGGGAGCAGATTCATAATTGGGACATCTTGGCTCTGAGACCAGATAATATCCAGCAATCCAACCAAGACTCTGTCCTATTGTCTGGGCCATATTAGCTTAAAATAACTGCGCGTGTGTGCGCGCACACACACACACACACAACCCCATCAAGGTCCAATAGAAAGGTTCAGGTACCTCACTTAGCTTCCCAAGGCAGTTGCAGAGATGGGAGGGAAAGTTGAACTGAAGGAGTAGAAGAGCAACAGGGAAGTTAGAGAGGTAAGAGACCATTTAAATAAGTTTTAGCAGTAACAAGCACACACTGAATGAATTGGTGGACTAGATATTTGGGATTCTTAACTATGGCCATTTGTGGGCATTGGAGCTGACAATGGGATTCAACCAAAAGGAAACAAATTTGGAGGACAATGAAGTTATTTTGGAGGACAAGCACTATACAATAAGGATGAGTGAATTAATCTGGATGTGTGGTAAAGCAGCTGGAGAGACAAAGAGCAAAAGGACTTCATTGATTACTCAATGAACAGTAGGTTAGAAATTCTTTTAATAAAATGAACAATAATTAATAAAGTGGGAAATAGATTAACAGAGAAGTGCTAGAAGAACTTTTTAATGAATATTAAGTACAAGTTATTTCCTTTATTAATGTTTATGGTCAGATTATTTAATAATTAACTAGGCATGTTAATAAATGTGTTCAGTTTGCATTTTAATGCAAACCTACCTGCATGAGGTGAAACACAACTATTTATTGAATTTTGTGATCCAGTAATACATTCATCACTGCTGCCTTGGGATCATCTCTGAGCAAAAAGCTACATTAGCTTATCTGAAACTCTTTAAGATCTTGACACCATTTTCTGTGCTAAGAAGAGCCAACTTACATAACATTATTTCGGTTTTATGAAGTGACACAAATTATATTACGTATATATAGCTGAATGACACATTTGCTTCTTATACACAGATCTGCTTCTGCTAGTAATGGAGCAAGGTAAGGCATTGATTTAGCGTTTGACCGCTGGTAATCTTATGCAACCACTCCTTCTGGCTTCTAACACATTGCTTGCATTGTCTGCAAGCTTTCGCACATACTACTTTAGCTAACAGCAATATAACAGGGCCATAGCTAGGCTTATTTTCAATAATTCTATTAACACACTTGCCAGAGTGGCAGAATTACTGAGGCTAGAATGCATTTTAGTATGAAAACAAGATCAGCATTTTGAAAATCTTTTTTAAATGAACGCATGAAGAGGGATCCCTAGAGGAGTCAATATGGATCCAGGCATCTGCGTTGAGAGGAGCTTTTATCTGGAGCTTGCTCCACTTCAGGTAATGTGTCCCAGTGCCCTTCTTCCTCTTATTTGTTATGACAAGGAGTTTGCTACATCTTGCCAGCCTTTGTTTCCAGACCATGCCCAAAAGGCTAACAGATTCTACCCCAGCTGTCTGGAGCTGCTGACTTTATCACACTTGTATTCTGAAGCCCTAGGTGATTTCAAATATTCCTTATGCCATATTGTTGGCCTGATGTTTCAGTAGGTGTCTGTCTTCAAAACAAAGGGACTGTGTTCACTACCACTGAAAAATGCAGGTCCCCAAGATGATCTTCAATGGTCATCTTAATTTAGCATACACCTGAAACAGAACAGACTAATGTCTGCCAGCCTGAATGAAACCACTGAGCACAGCAAGCCAACTCCTGTGCCAGGCATACTGTGTGTCAGATTTTAAAAATCATAGTTTACTAAGGTGAGTCGGCTCCCTCAAATTTATTGCTCCATTATAAAGAGATTCTGATCTCTGATTTGCCAAGTTCATTGTGCCACAAAGAGAATTAACCACACTAAGTAGAGGGAGAAGGCTACAGTGTAATGTAATCCTGTAAGTAGCAGAAACAAAAAAACAGATGCATGCCTGTTAACAGTACAAAATACTAATTAGGATCTGTCTGCCTAACACAAAGAGTTTGGCATGAAAGCTCAAGGGTGCTTCCAGAAACACCTTTGGCACCACTGCCTTGTAATGAGCCAGGAAATGCTATCTGTGCTCTTGAGTCCAAGTGGATGGAGTCTGCAAAACAGGGGTGGGGAGGCGAGTTCATTTGCTTCAGTTAAGGCCAATGAGAGAGTTGTTAACAGCAAATAACTCTGTTTCCAAGCTGAGAAAGGATTGCTCTTCAAACTCATAATACCACTTAATAAGATCACCATTTGCTCCAATGAGCATGGAATTCGCAAAGCTTGTGTGTGCTCAGACAATAACAGGAAGATATTAGGTGCTGGTAAGAATCTGAACCCACTGCTGCCCTACATAAACAGATACTGCCCTGGATGACAACAGCTCTGACTTTTCAATAAGATCACTAAGCTCTTATTTTCCTTCTTCTCTCGAAAAAAATTCACTGAAAATCATATGCACTGAATAGTCAGTAAGGCATTGCCATAGTCATTAAATTTTACCTGGGGGCAGCTTATCTTCCACTGGCCCTGAACAGGAATTAAACTAATGAACAGGTTTCTCCCTACATTGTGCCCAAACTGTTCTCACCTTTCTCATCTTCACCAAGCACTCAGAGGCAAAGCCTGGCTTGTGTACTAAGATTTCATTATCTTACAACTTCAGGAAAGACAGTTGTCAGGTTTTCAAAGAGACGGGATGAGATCAGCATGATATATTTACACACTACACAGAGTGAAAGTTGAGTGGTCAGCCCTGGACCAGTGACCTGAGAAGGAATTACGTTTTCATTCCTAATACCACTTAATGAGATCACCATTTCCAGCAAGGAAGCCAGAGTCTACAAAGATTTTATATGGCCAGGGTAAAAATGGTGTGATAAGGACAGTGAAGGCTGGTTCATTAGGGCTACTGGGGCACAGCCCTCCCACTGAGCATGTCAAGGAGTTTTAAAACATTTCCTCCCCCAAATCTCAAATCCACACACACTTTCCTGTTTGCTACACATTTTATGCCTCCTTGGACTTAGAGGCATTTCTGTCAATCTCCTGTTCTCTGGCCAATCAGCTTTCTGCATCACTCAGCCAATCCTAAACCCGAATATAGCTATGGCAAAGAGGTCCCTTCCATTGATCTCTAAGCAACAAAACCAGGGGTCAGCAAACTTTTTCAGCAGGGGGCCAGTCCACTGTCCTTCAGACTATATTTTGAAAAAAAATATGAACGAGTTCCTACGCCCCACAAATAACCCAGAGATGCATTTTAAATAAAAGCACACATTCTGCTCATGTAAAAACATGCTGATTCCTCGACTGTCCATGGGTCAGATTTAGAAGGTGATTGGGCCAGATCCGGCCCCTAGTTTGCCTACTCATGAACAAAACCGTGTGATTGATTGGTGTGCCTGATCAGACAACCCACTTTGAAGGCTTCTACTTCATCTATTGTTATGAGAACTATATGGCACAGCCACTATAGCAGATATGGAAGGAGTCAAAACTGCTTCAGACACAGCCCCATGTGGGTAGCTTTAACTTATATCACAATCATTCGTCTGTTCTGAGCATGCACAGAGCTGAAGACGCTTCAGTACTTGTTCACTGAGCGCTCTTGCTTTTTGCATTTCTCTTTGATTGCCTTTCTGTGTAAAGTGAGCACCACTGGATACAAAATGAATCCCGTTTGTAAAACAAATGCTGTTCTCGCTTACTCATACCATTTTTGTTTCATGAATACGGACATTGGGGGGACTTGATCCATGATCCATCCATAACAATGGGATTAGAATCTCACCACCACTCCAGCCACCTACTCTGCAGTGAAGACTAAAAGTAAAGGTAAAGGGACCCCTGACCATTAGGTCCAGTAGTGGCCGACTCTGGGGTTGCGGCACTTATTGGCGGAGGGAGCAGACGTCCAGCTTCTGTGTCATGTGGCCAGCATCACTAAGCCGCTTCTGGCAAACCAGAGCAGCGTACGGAAATTCTCTTTAAAAAGGTAATGTAGCCGCCAAATAGGTGATGATCTCTCTTTAAATTCCCAATAAAGAGTTAATGGTGCATGATCAGGATTAAACATCGTATCTATTTCTGCTTTTACAACAGACTTGAAAAATGATGTTACAAAAGTGTAATAAAAAGACCTATGAACACTAGAATAATAAGTGCAGTCCCTTTTGTTAGGGTGATAATATCACCAAATACCCAGCCAACCATTTTTAAAAGATAACTGGGATATTATTAGCATGTCCTGTGTTTGTTGATCTGTCTAATCTTGGGCTCAATACCTCATTAAAGTCTTCTTCCTATATGTATGCTGCCTGCAACAAATGTATCCCAACCCTTAATTAGATTCATGAAAAACTGCTTTCGGCCGTGTGAGGCGCATAAACACATACAAATGTAGCTTCAAATTCAATTACACCTTTCAATAAAATGCATCTATCTTTCTATACTGCGGTTCCCTCTTTACTCATGAAGTTTATTATTCTCTCTAGGTTTCCAAGATGTCTAGCAATTGCAGCAACAAACCCTAGTCTCCTGGCTAAGAATCAGAGAGGTTCATGACATACAAACTAACAATTGCAGCCTGGCCAAGGAAGATACAAAGGCCAGCAATGCAGCAATTTTTGCACTGTTGGCAGTCTTGCCTATCAGCTACCATCTCACTTGCATGAAAAACTACTCATTGAAAGCAGTCTAATGACATGACTATTGTAAGCTCAGAGGAGGAACTCACAATGATATCATGATTTGTAATGTGTGTGCAGAACAGCAGTTGTTCATGGACTTACCTATCCACCTCATGAGTGATGTCAGGATCTGAAGATACTTTGTTTTCTGCACATTAAAAAAGGTGAATGGGCCCAAGAGGATGGTAAATGCTGCCTGAAATAAGGAACAAACAAAAAGTCAAGAAAATCATGGAGTTAAAAGCAAACTCATTATGTACAACTCACATAAATTGTCTCTATTACTGATAATGATTCTTTTGTTTTAAAATGAAAACAAACCTTTTTCACAGTCAAACCATTTGACTGACATCTGACCAGGGCAGAATTAAAACACTTGTGAAATTGTGGTTCAGAAATATTTGCTATGACTGCTACGTAGCTCTACAAAATATTTATTTTCTATTCTTTGCCCATACTCTGTCTAGGCTTGCATACTTGTTCTTGCTAACCTATTTAGCAGTAGTACTCTCTAGATTTTAATAAAAGATACTGTAATGTCAATATTAAACACCCCATACAAAGAATACATCATGGGGGGGAGAGAATTAGCATATAATTAACAAAAATGATGAGCTAATCAGTATAAATTTAGGGAAGGTGCTAAAACATCCAAAATTATTCCTGGTTAACCCCTCTATAGGTATCAAAAGTGAACAGAAGATTCCCACTTCTAAATGATTGTTTATTCTTCAATTTGTAACAGAGACCAAACTTGTTAAGTCGAACATGACACACTTTTGTTTTCCATCTCTTCACATCCCCATTTTTGCCAACACAACTATGCTTTACATCACTTTAACTTCCTCTTCTTGTGGACTCTCTTCAAATAACCCAACAGACGAGCCAGTATATTGAATGCTATCAGATTCTCTACCATTATACTTGTTGTTATGTTACTGAAAAAAAGTTGTAGTGGCTACCAGGCCCCTGGGTTGGGGGATAAAGAGGCTGTATCCAATCATGACCACAATATTGAACGGGAACATTGGCCACAACAAAAAATCACCCCAAGCTAGTCTTTGCCCTATAATACTAGTACGTGGTGCCCCCTGAGGCAAATAATCAACTAGGGTGGGGAGGAGAAGGCAATGATTTCTCATTCAGAAAGGTGTCCCAGTAAGATTTTAGTCTCCCCTCACCTGTTACTGAACTTTTATTTAAAAAAATAGCTGGAGACCCAATTTCAGATCCCCCTAACACATGTCTCTTCGCTGATAAGATTTATCCAGACCATTTTAATTATTCAGTGTGACAAACAAAAGGGCATCATGTCAGCCCTCAAACTGCCAGATTTTCAATATTTCACATTACTAATATAGATTCTCTTCAATTTTATGGGTGTCAAGGACAATTTTTTATATTAAAGGTTACAAATTGAGACATACTTTGTCTTAATAGATATTGCAATTTATTTTGTGTAATTATATCAATGTTCTGTTCCCGTATTTTTTTTAAGTAACAGTAAAGCTGATTCTGCAAAGCAGTTTGTTAAAAGCACATAATAAAACTGCTGGGGAAAGTCCTATAGATCCATTACACTGATAGTCTAATAACTCAAATAGTTAGAGCACTATTAAATGTCAACCTTTCTTTAAAATGTCTAATTTGTAAATATTGAGAAAATATTGGAAGATTAATTTTAGACCCAATTTCCATTTATTTCTACTGTCTAGACAAGCAATATTTTTTTCTTATCTTGTTCATTCAAAATTTATAAATAAAATACCCAAACCAGTAAAGTTAGTATTATTGTAATCACCTATAATGGCAAGATAAAGAGACTAAGAAAGAGGCAGAATTTATCCAACAGTTAAAGGGCAAGTTAACATTAGCTGCAATCCTGATTCTACATGTCAGTTCTTTATTAATTCATATATAAAGCTGGTAGTCAGGGAGCCTGTTTAGTCTCATTCCAATGAAAGCCATAAATATTCTTCAAAGCTCTCAAAAGTTCCCAACGGTGCAACAATACCGCCGCTTTGTAATACAGTTCAATATTTCAAAATCTTAGCTCTCCATTTATTTTGTGAGAAACTCATTATTTGCCATATGAGATGCTTTTATTAATCACAGTCCATCAGTCAGTAGTGCTGACTGCTTAATGAAATGAAATTTGGGGATAACATTTTTATATATGCAAATTTTCCTGTCCATATATCAGTCAGTAGTGCTGACTGCTTAATGAAATGAAATTTGGGGATATATATTTTTATATATGCAAATTTTCCTGTTCTTACAACAAACATCCACTTATTATCAAAATTCAAAATATTTTGTATAAGTAAAGTTACTAATTTATAAAGTTCTGGGGGAGAAAGCCATTTGGACCATTGAATTTACATTGTTCTGCACTTCTGACGGTTATATACACATAATATAATAGACTTCAATCTACTGGGCTAGATTTTGTCAGTGGTATGATTTGAAACTGCCTGCAACATTATTCCACCAATATTAATTTGATGAGTTATGCTTTCTTGAAGCAAGTATGTTGTCCATGGGAGAATATGAAAAATGTGGTCCAAAGTAAAATGTTAAAATATTTAATGGTTCCATCTTTAAACTACTTTATGAATATCTGATAGTTTTCCCTTTTATTACTATTACTATTCTTCTTAATTTTTAAGCACTTGCAAAAACAAAACAAAACAAAAAAACAGCAACACCAGGGTATGGTACAGTATGCCACAGAATGACAGAACCCAACTTTCAGGTTTTAAATTTCAATATCTTTTAATTAATATATAACACATACACGTCATATAATCAAGTCACCTTCTTGAAAAACATCTATTTCTGTAATATGCTTTCCAAAGAAAGGTTTATGAGAGTCATTTCATAGACATTCTAAAATATATATTTTTATATCTGGGATAACATCTGAGGAAAATTATATCTTCCGTAGGGATTCAAACTATAAAAAATATTTTTTCTAATCTCTCGTGCATCCCTTTCTCTCTCTGGGACTGCTTCCATATGTTCCTGATTTATCTAATAATCTCACACCTGTAATTCTAATGCATCTCTTGGATGAATATTTTGTTTGTCTTCATTTTCTTGATTTAGTTAAGATATTTTCGCCTTTCAAATTAGAGCATCAAGTCCATCAACAGTAAAACAATTATTATTCAGTTTCCTAATTATTTTAATCCACTAATTCATTAACGGGATTCTTCATTATAATAAATCAGCTAATTCGTTAAAAACTGAGCTTCATATTACAAATGAAATAACAATCATTTGCATGAAATCAATAATTAACCAGTTCATTAAGCCCAATGACTTAATTCAGTTCCTTCTGCACATTTAAGTTTTATCAAATTTTAATCTCATTTTTCTTCAGAGTCATAGTTGATCATAATAGCAAATGTTTCACTATTTCACTGATTTATCCAATTATATGTTCTTCTATATGCTAATTTTTGCATATTCTGATTGCAGGATAGTTCACAAAGCTAAAAAGAACAATGACATCATAAGATCTAATTTAATACTCCTGCCTTGATTGAGAATCCTTAAAAATAAAATAAAGAATTAGCAGTATGTCTCTGTAATGGCACCCCAGCTTCCCTGGGTCCTGTGCTGGGCCGGGTGAAGGAGTTCCAGCCAAGTCATCATGTATAACCCTCTGCTTATCCACCCTTCCTGTTAAACTCTCAGTGCCACCAGGCAAAAGTATTTTTCTATAAGGCTTCCTTTTACCAATCAACCTAAAAATTCCCTTGTTTCTCCTTGAGAACACCTGCAAGTAGCATGGAACTTAGCTTAGACATGGGGTGGTTTTCAAATAACAGAGACATTTTATGAATTAAGACTTAAGGTTTGCTAAAATAGTTCTTAAGGAAAACAAGCTTATAAGCATTTCTGTTTTGACGCACCAGTTATATAATTTCTTATGTGGCTGCACTAGAACGTTTCCTCTGACTGGTTTGTGTATTTCAACAGTATCAACTGATACTATTGATACAAAATGACTGATAATTTTGTATCAACTTAAAAATGTTATAAAAGTGACAGTGAAAAGAGTGGGTTGTTTGGAATGCAATATTTACTATTATTTTACATTATTTATATTGTAATGCCACCCGGTCTGGTGAGAGGACCCTTCCCCTCTGTACTGTATTTAAGCCATGATACTGAGGGCTTTTGAAGGGCAATAAGACCTGCTGAGGAAGAGACTTACCATCATCACCCTCTCTGACATTTGCCTTTCGATGCTGTCAGTCTCCCCTGGAGGAGAGATATGGGAACCAGCTGTATGTCATCTACCCCTCTCCTCTGAATTGTATTTAAGTCAGGCTCCTTGGAGTGCAGCAAGACCAGTACCAAAAACTTTATTGTTAACTCTTGTTTTTCTTTGAATTTACATATTTAAGCCTAGATAATTACTGTTGAACTTGTTCTGTGTTTGCCAAATAGTTGATTTTTATCATTTTTAAATTTACTGGCATGTTTTGTATTTTGTATATTTGTATTTCCAATGCTCTGTATTTCGATGTTTGAATGTTTGCTGTAAGCCGCTTTAGGCACAGCTCATTGCGGAAAAGCGGCATTTAAGTAAACTCAATCAATGATGTTTTGAGATGTATTACTCTTATTGTGTTGTGAGCCACTAAGGGCACATTTATGCAAGAAAGTAGCCTGCTAATTAAAACAACCAACCAGACAGCTATGACCTCCTGCTGACAGTAAAGTTCTCCATTTGCTGCTTCAGAAAATAGCTCCTCCTCTACGCCAGCCCTCTTTCTGCAGATCCCAGTGGGAGGCAATGGGACCAGTGGCTGAAAACCACTGGTCTAAAAGCAATGTGTGGATGTGAACAGGCTCTGATAAGCATCCTGAAGCTGTCTTTTGAAAACCTGCCCATTCAGAGACCCTTGACAAAATGCAGCATTAGCAGCCAAGAATAACATTTCATCTATGCAACTTTCCTTCACCGCCCAGGCAATACAACAGGATCAGAGAAAATGCACAGCATGCGAAGGAGCTGTGACCTCTTTATGCTGATTTGCTATCACTGGGGAATGAAGTACTACTCCACCAAAAGTCTCTAATTAACTAAGCTATATAATAATGAGAAGAGGGCTTTAAAGAACACTCAAAGAATGTCAAGAGGTTTGAAATGTGGGTGAGTGTGGACTGAGCTAAGTGAAATGGAATCCTATCCCACAGGGATTATTTTTGTTGGCAAGGGAAGAGGGTGGGGAAAAGATTACTAATAAACATTGATCCATTCAGTTTATGTTTTCTTTTCTGTCCCCTGTATCAAAGTTCTAAATATAAAGAATAAGTGAAAACTTCTGTAACTATGTTTGCACAATTAGAATTACAGTGGTACCTCGCAAGACGAAATTAATCCGTTCCGCGAGTCTCTTCGTCTAGCGGTTTTTTCGTCTTGCGAAGCAACCCTATTAGCGGCTTAGCGGCTTAGCGCTATTAGCAGTTTAGCGGCTATTAAAGGCTTAGCGGCTATTAAAGGCTTAGTGGATTAGCGGCTAAAGGGCTATTAGCGGTTTAGCGGCTTAGAAAAAGGGGGGGAGCGGAAAAAAATCGGAACACCTGCAAAGCAAGCCCATATGGAAAATCGTCTTGCGAAGCAGCTCAAAAACGGAAAACCCTTTCGTCTAGCGGGTTTTCCATCTTGCGCGGCAATCGTCTTGCGGGGCACCACTGTAAAGTGGAAAGTGTTATGGGAAGAAAGCATACATTTAATGGGCTGTATTTCTGTTTTAATTTGTTTTACCTAGCTGCAGTAGCTGATGGCACAGTATGTATGTGTTATTCACCTGACTTCCCTCTGGCCAAGTCACGGCATAACAGTATGGAGAGATGGGGGGGGGGGAGGGATGAGGATGAGGGTGTGATAAGGTCGGCACCAGCTGGCTCACAGGATTGGCTCTACTTGCATGCTAGTACTGCACTGACCTCATCACTGCCTCCTCCTACCCCTATGAAGCAGGAAGGAGGTCAGGGAAGTGGTACAGCCCCACAATGCTGTTCACTACTGCCCAGCAGCAATTCAATGTCAAACCTGAGCTAGCATCCCAAACAGTAACAAACAGACCTAGAGACTGAAGTTAACACTTTGGTTGTCGCAGCAGAAGCACTTTGGTTGTCCCCTCCCATTCATACCTGGTTTAGAGGCAATCTAGAAGCAATGCTAGCACAATATGCTCAACTGCAGTTAAGATTCTCATATGCTTCCCTTTCTCACTGTTTTATTAACAATGATTATTTGGTGCACTCCAAAACACATGACCACAGCAAGTAGGTCGAAAAGTTGCATCAGTACCAAAAGGAGAGCAGCCATCTTTTAAATCTGGAAGTTATTATTCAGTTCCCAGCCCTTCTTCCTTAGGAACACACAGTCAAACAATTAACACAACTCCCTTCAAAAAGAGATGATTAGCTCATACATCAAAAAGAGCTGAAACAAAGAGACAGACAAGGGATGTGGATAATTAAGGAACAGGTGTTCTCTGCAAATTAGAACACACCAGAACCAACTGGCAAAAACAGCACCTTGGCCCAGCAGAAGGAAGGACGGAGAATCCCCAATGGACGAGGTGACAGGGTTTGAATCCTGTAATTGCCTCAGATCAATTGTTGCTTTAGGGTGCAAAGGCCTGTCTGGAAAGCCTAGTTTACAGACATATTTGCGGCAGCAAACTCAAAGAAAACTGCAGCCTGATCAGTTGCTATGGGGGTAGATGTCAGAAGGGTTTTAAAGTAAACCCTTCTGAGACAGTTTTGTAATCTTACTTGCACATGGTTATAAATTCTCAAACAATCACCACCATATCCTGTCCCACTGATCAGCTTCAGAGTACATCTTCAAATACACCCTCTCCTTCACTCAGTTGATTATCACTGAGAAATAACACACAAATCATTGTACCTGAACTATGGATCTTTTTCCCAATCCCTTTGATTAAGAAAATATATATTTTGCTCCTAATGAGTCTCAAATTGAGCCAAAAGGCATGAAGTGCGTGATGAATTTGCTTCTCTAACTCTCCAGTCCTCAATAAAAGGATAATCAGAGAGGAGGTAGAATGCACTTTCATAGAAATGTTTAAACATTTTTTTCCAAAAGGGGTTCATGTCAGTAACTGCCATTAGCAGGCACAGTGGAGCTATGTCTGTCATAAACCAGCAAAAAATACAGTCCCAAAATAAAGTTCTCACATGCAGGGAGATTGACGAATGAACCACAGGTAACAATTAAAACCATTTCCTAAGGAATGATTGTTAGTTTTGCAATAAAATACATTGTGAATAGTTCACAAATAGGAAGACCAGCATAATTTTTATTTCAGAAACAGAAATATTCTAAAAGCTAAGACTTTTGCATCCTGCTATCAGGGAAATGAAAAACAAATGAACTTTAATTATCTCTTGTGTTAAAAAGCAAATCATTAGTGTATGAAAACCTAAGGTTCATCCACACTTTCAATTGTCCTGATGCTTTCTCCCTGGAAAACCCACTGTTTACTGTGGCATTAGAGCAAATTTCAATCAGGTTTTCTCTGGATTGATGTTTGCTCCGATATAGCACTAAAGAATAGGTTCTCCAGGGGAAAGCAGCAGGGAAAAGGCGAAACTGCAAGGGCAGAAAACCACTTGGATCTGTGCTTCATAGGCACAGGACAAGCAGAAGTATGGACAATAAAAACTAAATAAAAAATAAGTGTGGACGAGCCCTTATAAAAAGGTAAAGGACCCCTAGACAGTTAAGTCCAGTCAAAGGCGACTATGGGGTTGCGGCGCTCATACAGCAACTCTGATTGTGAAAAGAAATAATAATTTACAGGATGTGCATTATACTTATGGTCAGAAGTAGGCCACACTCCTATTTAAGGTGGGTTGCAGCAATGACATAACTAGCATCTTGTGTCTAATGATTTAGACTGCAATCCTAACCCTACTTACCTAGGAGTAAGCCCCACTGAATTTAATAGGACTTCTGAGTTGACGTGGTTAGGACTGGGCTGTAAAAGAGAGAAAGCAGAGAAAGGGTGGCCAGATGCAGATAAGGGCAGCTCGCCTGCACTTTTACAATTTCCATGGAAGAGGGAATTTCAAAAGAAGTGGGTTTTCTCATCTTCTGTACTCCCTTCTGAATTCTTAAGACGCAACTGAGCATCTTAGAAAAAGAGGAAGACAGCAATATATAATTAAAAATAAAAGTTTATCTCCAAGTAGTAGTCAAAGATGGGTCCAAGATCTGAAAGGGTTCAAGAATATTGAGGTGGAGTCAAAAGTCAAGGATCCTGTTCATGGTTGGGTTCCTGACATGACTTAAGGATTTAACTTCACTTTTTCTTCAGAAAAAGAATATATTTTGTCTGCACTAGCTCAATAAATATTAAACATCAAAACTATAAAGCTGTAGCTAAACTCACAGAATCCTAGCTGGCACTTCAAGAGTTCTGGAATTGGCAGCTTACATCCCAAGCTACCTATTTTAGAAATACCTAAGGCATTTATCACCCTGCCTGCTAAGCTTTAGCAAATTAACCTGAGGCGGAACAAACAGGCAAATCTTCAAATTGGAGCACATTACTTAACCCTGGTGGTTTACAACTGACAACAATCGATTCAGAAGAAAGGTTCATATCAAACTGAACAAGATAAGAAATTATGTCTGCTTTTCAATCATGAACCGCATATCCATTTATTACATCCTTTGGTGTTAGCAAGGAGAATATTTTTAAACCAAGATCAAGCAAGGCAATTATTCTTATCTACAGGAAAACTCCTATAAGCTCTATTCATTGCTCTCTTTCTCTTGAGCAGGAGTGGGGAACTTCTAACCCACGGCCCAAAGCACACCCACACACCCTTCACATGAAATCATATGTCAAGGCACAGGTAAACCAGCAGGCCAGTTCAAAAGGAAGACCCAGGAATGAATTCTAAAATGAACTCCTAAATCTTTCTAGCTGTAGCTTGAATGTAAGCTAAGGCTGCAAAAGAAGAAACTCATAATCTGGAGTGCATGCAGAGTGCACTCCTAATTCTTCTTGTGCATGCCATGGATTCAAAGTCACATCACCTGACACCAGGTAATGGAAGCCCCTTCCCCACTCTAAGTGGCCTGCAGAACGTAGGCCATTTTGAATCCTGCCCACCAAGCAGGATCCAGTTTCTCACCCTTGTTCTGGAATGACAAACATTGATCAAAGGCCACTGAAGTAACCAACGAGAAGCTCTGCACTAAAATGAAGAAGCCAGTTTCCTTGCATATTGAACTAGACCAACCCAGCACACAATAGAGTGAGATGGCAACTGTTTTGTATCTTTTACTGAATATTTTGTTTCCAATCAGAGTTAGTAGCTAGGTGATCCGGGAGGCAGAGGAGGAGGAAGAAACACAGTTTATCTCCCTAAATTGCCTCCAGGCTAGTGAGAGAATGAGCAGCAGGCCAGCTTACAGAGCTGGAAAAGTGTTGACGTACTAAGGTCTGTTATTACCTCCCAAGTCAACATTCATTTACGTGCCTGTACCAGAATTCAGAATCTCACCTTCTGCATCTGTTGCCATCAATATTTTAAATTACATTTTTTTATTAGATAACAATATAATATCTTGGGCTCAGCTGAACCATCTTGCTGCAAACACCAAGACTAGGCAGTTAGTAATAGAATTCCATACATAAAATGTTTAAAGGGTTATATTACAAGTATGTAGCTTACTCATTCGTCCAATCTAAAATTCAGTTCTCAACACTTCCGCAGCAATTTGTGGTTTGTTTTTATTTTTTAAAAATCTTATGAAAATTCAGAAATCTTTTAGTGTGAATTTCTATTAACACATTTCTGTATGCAATTTTCCCTAATATGCTGTATTTTTGTATGTTATTTTCAGTAATACATGCATTTATATGCACACTTATCATAGTATATGCTTTCTGTCCACCTTATTTGGCTGCAGAATTGCATTGCAAAATTCAGAGAGGTACAAATTTTGAATGAAGGCTGTGTTTTAGTTTCACATATGCTTTCAGAGAATGTAGATTTGCTAAGTTACCTTTAAATATTAACTGAATCAAATTTATCCACCAACCCTACCTACTCTTACCAATGAAATGAGGTTATTTTTAAACAGCCCTTTCCCCATACAAGAGCAGTATAAAGTCTCACATTTTTCCAATGTCATTTAATTGTGTGGGGGTTGGAGAAATACTACTGCCTGCACTGGCAAGGCTACTGCCTGGCCTACAGCTGCGAGGTGTGGGGCAGTAAAAACCAACCGTGTACTTTAAGGAGCAGAAAAACAGAATGTCCTTCAATAGAGGATAAATAACAGCTCTGCTGAAGATCTCTTCAACAAAGGACATTAAAATGTTGTGATAGCTTTGAAGGTTGAATAAGATCCTTGGTAGATGTGTAAGCAATAATAAAGCCAGTAAGCAAAGTTATGTTGCTGACAGAGGCAAGCACCTTAGATTTTTTTAAACTGCCCATTCTGCAAACTGACCCAGAGTTCACAAGGTAGCTAACGGCCTAAATAACAAGCTCTGGAGTTAGTTGCTGGTAAGCACTAGGTCATTTAAGGAGGTACTAACGTGCTTCAAATCACAATAAAAGTGTTTCAATCGCCTTAAAAACAATTTCAAGTATAGCGCTTCTATTTACTGCTCCAAAAACTAGTCATCACTGCTGGTTTAGTCTATCTGTTTTCAGCCTGTAAGGCCATTAGCAATAGCTGGTGGAGTAATTTTATGACAAAACCCCCAGCAACTACTGTCCTTATGCCCCCATTACAGAAGCTGTGAACACTGCAACGGCATCGCACACATTGATATTACAACCAATCAATTGCAAATATCAAGAGCAGAAAAGGGGCCCAAGTCCCCTCTTGATCTGATGGCCAACACTCCCTTGAACACTCCTTCCTGAACCTTGCATGCCATCTGTCTTGTCTTTGCAGTTTGACAGTTGACATGCTCTCATATGAATTCTGATCTTCAGCAAAAGCACCAGATGGCTCTTGAGCTAAAATCTAAGCTTTATCCTTCACAGTTTTATGATACAAATCACAGGAAACAGAAGATTCCATCCGCTTGGGCAGCACTCTCCAAAAACCTTTGGAAGGCTTAAATTATAAAAATTAAGAGCTATGATAGCTGTTATGATGCTGATATCTAAGAAAATAGCATGTCAATTTTGTAATTTGCAAGTTATTGAAGATGCTTTTAAAAATGGGGGGGGGGGGGAGACAGAGAAAGTAAATGTGCTTCACCAAGAAGGCTCAGATGAAAGCTGGATTTTAAATGGCATTTTTGCTGAATGGCGAAATAAGAAGAAGAAGAGAAGAGTTTGAATTTGATATCCCGCTTTATCACTACCCGAAGGAGGCTCAAAGCAGCTAACATTCTCCTTTCCCTTCCTCCCCCACAACAAACACTCTGTGAGGTGAGTGGGGCTGAGAGACTTCAAAGAAGTGTGACTGGCCCAAGGTCACCCAGCAAATAATCAGAAATCAATTTTCTCGATTCCACTGTACATACTGCATGGTTTATGATACAATTGTCTTATTCCATGCTTAGCCACACTTAAAAACACCTAATCAGCATTATGATGATTATAATTCTTAGGCTCAAAAGTGACAAATGTTTTTGTTAACTTTTGAAATAGGTATAAATAGGACTACCAATTAATTTCTGAACCTTTAGAATATGTATCCTATGCATATAAAGGATTTAAAAGTAATTAAAATTTTGGAATTGAACCCAGTACCAAGAGCTAGGGAAACATACTCCTGCCTTGATTTTAAAAGCTTGTTGTAAGGATTAGATTGCTAATCTAATCAACCTGGCCTCAGCTTCTTCTTTCTTTCCAATGAAAGAAGGGGACAAAAACTGAATCATTTGAAGATAATGAACTGCTGTGCTCATTCACAGTTAAGGAATGCTCACATTAGTGCAATATTATGATGAAAGCATGAATTGTCATTGTCAACTATGTCATCTTTGCTATAAACTAAAAGACCAGCTTTTATCAAGGCCTGATATAGTTTAACAAAAATTATTAAACTCAGTGAGTTGCATCCTGTTTCTCCCTTGCTATGTTTAAAAGACCCAGAATGTTTTTCAGAAAGCTATTTGACAAAAGGAATGTGGTTCCTAGCACCAATAGAACGAAGTCATAGCAAACAGCAAGCTTGCATCTATAGTGCAAATGTGCTTCCATTGTCATTTTTTACGTGTGTGTGTGTGTGTAGAAATACAGACACTGCCAATTTTCTAAGGTGACTGTTTAATTCTTCATTGCCTGAGTATTTATGGTGCAGTATCTTGTAATCACTTTAGCGCCTCCTTGGCTTCCAACCTTCTCCATTCTGTATCTTCTAATTACATCAACACAGAGGGGGAAGGGAAGAAAAGCAAATGACTACAAGAAAATAGCTGAAATGTGCCAAACTGCTCCTACTGTACAGAGCAACACATGGGGGTGTTTTTGTTTCTTTCTATGTTACATATTTTTGTGTTTTTATATTGTAAGTCGCTCTGAGATCCTCAGATGAAAGGCAGCATGGAAATTTAATGAATAATAACAATATCCTAAGTCTGCTCTGCAAGAGTTGTATTTGCTCTCAAAAGATGACAAAATGTTTCTCTAAAGTTTGCATCAGCAGTGGACTAAAGGTAAAAATTAATTCAATGAATATATGAGTTTGCCCCATAGGTAGTGAAACCACAGGGAAGGATATTGGTTTTGCTATTTAACTGCTATTTCTAGGTTTTTAGGATTGTGTGTGTGTCTTCCAACTTTGTACCTCAGCTTCACACATCCCTATCTCAAATATCAGTATGGCCAATGCTTTATCTGTATTGTTTATTTGGGTTGAGATAATTCCCTGGTTCTTTTGTCTGAACAAGCAGTGGTACATGTGCTAAGGTGGAACTAGCCAGCTAACTTGTGTTGCTGTTACTTGCCTAGGCAGGGCTGAGGCAAGGCAGAGAAGTAGTGATGTTGGGGCCACACACTTGTAGTGGCAAGAGCACTGGACTGACATTGATATTCCCACTGGTGCCCTTATGTGGCCCCAACAGGGCCACTGTTTGCTCAAACACACACTAGCAATGTCAGTGCCGCTGCTCTGAACCCAAGCTAGACCATGCCACTGGCAGGGATGGAATCCAAATCTGCCACTGCCATTAGAATTGCAAAATGAATTGAATTTGATGTATTGATGCACATTTGTACAATAAGCATTTGGTAGAAAAAACTAAATTTGTGTTCCCCCCCCAAATTATTTTATGATTACTAACATACATTGTCAAGTACATATCTCACAAAGTTTAGGTGTCTGTTTTCTTCATCACTGAGGGTGCAGTGTATTTACCACACACAGTAAGTTTAGACAACTCAATAAACTCTGCTCCCCAAAAGGAAGCCTTCACAGGCTTATCCCATTATTTGGCTGGTGAACAGCTGCTCCCTTGGGACAGAAATTATTTTGTTTGGTAGTTCAGCACTCTCACAGTCCTCAGGGGCTGCCTGTATCAGGACCATTTAAGTATTCATCTATTTTTCATCCTACTCTCCTCTCCAACCTCACTCTGAGAGCACAATACCTGTGAAGTTGGCTCCATATCTTTTAGTATTCCACAAGGAGGTTAAGACAGCAATAGCTCAATGTGTTTTTAACTACTAGCTCTTTTATTTAGTTTGCTGCTTTTATTCTAATTTATTTTTTGCTTTCAGGTTTTATTGTGTTTGCCTGATTGTTTTATTATTATAATATAATTTAATTGTAGGCTGCTTTGAAATCCCTTTTTTAAACATAGGTGTATGGGAATCCAGTAAAATAAAGAAGCACCTCTGTCGATATAGTTACTGTACTGCAAAAGTTTAAGACAGTGGTTTTCAACCAGTGTGCTACAGCACCCTGGGGTGCGTGAATGATGGTTGGGGGTAGGCAACACTGGCCTCTGTCCCTCTTTCCTTCCCTCCATCCTCTAATGCCCTCTTGCCTCCCAAAGGCTTGCACAGCTGATTATTGCAGCAGCCCTGGCTATAAGCTCCACAGGTGAATGGTGCCTCTGGGAGGCACCTCCTCTTTGGGGCAGGGGGGACAGCTCAGAGACTGGGGCTGCCCAGAGGACTCCCAAAGAGGGGAGACAGGAGAGGAGGCTGAGGGAATACTTCACAAGGGAGGGTGTTTGCAAAAGGGTGAGAGGCTGCCAGCTCTGCAGGCAAGGGGTGACATAGCTGGGCTCCTGAACCCCACAAGGGTGCCTCAGAAAGAATGTAGTTGGTTAAGGGAGCCATGGACTCAAAAAGGGTGAAAACCTCTGGTTTAAGTGTATAAGCTGTAAGCCTCCAATTCAAATCTCATCTTGGCCATGACACCCAAGTAAGAAGGCAAAAGGGATATAAACAGTTATTCTGATTTCCATGAATTCAAAATCCTTGAAGGTTTAACAGCTGAGTACCCTTTTAATGCCAAAATTGTATCACTTCTTTTCTTTTCAATAAGAAAGGTTTGAAGTCACATAACACAAGCTTTTCAGAATTATTATTACTTTAATGTGAAATAGCAACTTAATTTTGGAATGGAAGAAGGATCAATTCCAAGGAACCATGAGGAGCGAATGAAATTAGTTGTTAACAGAGAGAACATTAAATTCAAAGACCTGGCAAACCAATGTAATATCAACTAAGAAAAATTTTCAGTAACTGCACCTTCTTGTCCCGTTTGACATTATTGAATGTACCAAAATTCTCTCATGCACTCAAATATTAAAACCAGAGTAGACCTGTCCTCATTTGCCTCCAGTCACTCAAATGAGATGTCCATGAAGAACTGTAGATATTCTTTAATCTAAAGTGCTGGGAGATAGTACCCACACTTTTTAAAAAATAAAGCCCCCCCCAAGCCTGATCTCAGACATATAGAATACAGTGGTGCCCCGCAGGACGAATGCCTCGCAAGACGAAAAACTCGCTAGACGAAAGGGTTTTTCGGTTTTGCGTTGCTTTGCTAGACGAATTTCCCTATGGGCTTGCTTCGCAAGATGAAAACGTCTTGCACTTTTTTTTTAAAGCCGCTTGAAGAGGCGCAGTTGCGACGGACCGTGCTTCGCAAGACGAAAAACATCGCAGGACGAAAAGACTTACGGAACGAATTCTTTTCAGCTTGCGAGGCACCACTGTATGTGCAGCCCCATCAAAATAGTTAATTTCATCTAAAGCACTTGCTTCATAAGACTCATTGCTATAATACACAATTACCCTCTTTTGGCTAATCTAGATATACTTTGACGTCACCAAATTCTTTTAAGGACAGCAAATCTTTGTTGAAAGGCTGCCACACTGTGGTTTAGCAAGGCAAACTTTCAGTATATGTTCCCAACTGCTGCAGCTGAGCTGCAGCTCTTTGGACTGGATTGCCTCTTAAGTAAGTAGTCAAACTATGCCCCTTGGCATAGCAATGCAAGACAAATATTTGTTCTCTGTATAGGCCATGGTTATGGTGTTTGGAATGGGACAACTGATTGCAAAAGCCCTTTCTTAAGACCATTCCTCCAGAAAAGCTCAGAGTCAGAATGAGTGACAGCATAATCCAGGCTTCAATTAAAAAGAATAGAAAAATTTCACATCATGAAGTACAGAGACATCTCTGTACAAAGAACACATTCAGGTCCAGTGTGTTATCGATCTCTCTGTAAAGAGAGACAAGCTAATCCTTTAAAGCCAGCAGTTTCTATTTTCCTGAAGTCTCCCTTCAATGTAGATCCATGGATCAGTTCCCACCCTGGAGCACTAAGGTACCTGAGCTTTCTGTTGTCCCAACACAACAGTGTCATCAAGAAGCAAACAAGAAATCAAATTCATCCCCTCAGAAGCCGATTCTAAAGGACCCTGAGGTTTTACTTGCAGAACAGGGAGGAGAGGAAATCTGCCACTATCTCAGCTATATCAAATTAAGCAAAAGCTCAAACAGGTCATTTGTCTGTCTACAACTTTGGGTTCAGGCTGGAAATAATAGGCTGAAAGAAAAATGCTATAAAATAGTAGGACTGAGTTGTCTTTGAAAAGCAGGCAATTGACAGAATGAATTTACCAAGTTAATGGAAGACTAATAGCCCTGAAAGAAGGGAATGTCATATTAACAGGCCTGCATGCTAAGTTCTACACCAAGAAGTAAGGTACTGCATTCTTCTACTATCAGAGGGTGAGAGAATAATAATTACAGAATCACATAGGTGGTGATCCCAGTGTTTGGAGCAACCTGGACTTGCAAAGTGCAATCAAGCAGATTTCTCAAAGCTAATATGGTTGAAGCAAGTGACAACTCATCAGTTTCTCAAAATCATGGTATGGGCAAAGAAAACCAGTTAGTTGTGGGCATTTAGCTCATTACTTACAGTATTTTTCGCTCCATAAGACACACTTTTTTCTTCCTAAAAAGTAAGGGGAAATGTCTGTGCATCTTATGGAGTGAATACGTGGTCCCTGGAGCTGAATTGCTCAGGGGCAAAAAGCAGATCATACCTTTTTTTAAAAAAAAAAGAAGAAGAGGGAATTGGGTGTTGAAACAAAGCCCAAGTGATCAGAAGCGAGATAAGGGACGCTAGCAATAAAGGAGACTGCCTGGGAAGAGGGAGGTAAAGACAGCAAACCTGCAAGGAGAGGAGACAGGAAGACTAAATCAATGAGGAGAGAAATTAGAAGAAAAGGAGGAGCAAAAAACTGCTCCAGCTAAGGAAAAGACACTAAGGCAAACAAGAGGGAAGGGAGTGTTGAAAGGAAGCAGCTGATCGGTGGGATCAGGAGAGAGATAAGGGACGCTAGGGAGGCTGCCTGGGAGGGGGGAGGTAAAAGCCCATGGATCCTCATTCACCCCAAATTCACCATCAGATCACACAGCATGTCCATGGCTACAGCCTGCACCAAAAAAAGCACGCAACCAGTTTCCTGGGGTCACAATGGCACAAAAACGTGGTTACAAAGCACGGATCACATGGATCCTCAGGATTTTTGCATTGGGTCACCCCAAATTCACCATCAGATCACATAGCATGTCCATGGCTACAGCCTGCACCAAAAAAATCACGCACCCACTGTTGCATGGGGCCGCAATGGTGCAAAAACGTGGCTACAAAGCATGGATCCACATGGATTCTCAGGATTTTTGCACTGGGCTACCCCAAACTCACCGTCAAATCATATGTCTGTGGCCACAGCATGAACCACAAAAATCATACACCTACTGTTTCGTTCAGAATATATTTTTTTCTTGCTTTCCTCCTCTAAAAACTAGGTGCGACTTATGGTCAGGTGTGTCATATGGAGCGAAAAATATCCTTCCATGCCTAAAGTCCATTTTGGGGGCTGGTCAATGTAATCCTGCCCCCATGGCAGTATATGTCCTGGGTAAAATCCCCAAATCCCCCCCCCCAAAAAAAAGCTCAACAATTTTGGGGTAAAATTCTAAAAATAGCTCAACAACTTCAAACCTAAAAAAAGAAAAAAGCTTAATAACTTTGGTTGGTCCTCACGCATGTTCACTTCATCAAATCTGACCCTCTTTTAAAAAAGTTTGGGCACCCCTGCCTTACGACATTCATGCCTCTCACACCTGCTCTAGTCAAAATTGTATCAAGGTGTGTGCATACCCTTCCTCAACTCCACGTTACTTTGTGCAGTTATGCTAGAACTTCTATTTCCAAAACTTTTGTAAATCTGCAATTATTAAAAGGCAACAAACAAAGAGCACTTTCAAGGCTTAAGCATGCCTAAACTAGAGTCAGCAACCAGTCAAGTGAACCATCAAATACTGTAAACTGACCAGTCAAGTGATGCTTATTTAACTATCACAAAAAATTGTTAAATATTATCTGAAGCCAAGACTACCAACGTGTTACAAAGTGGTTGCTTCTCTGTGTACTTCATTATGGTGTCATTTTTGGGCAAGGTCAGGAATGAGGGCTGTTTGTCACCTAGCCCACAAGCATTTTTTTGGTGGTTTTATTGAAACTGATCAGGTAAAGCTGAAATTTGGCGCAGATGCTCGTATGGTCCCCTTAACTTAATACATAAATAACAACCACTGGCAGAGTTGCAAGGGCCACACAATTCAAAATGGTGGTTTGCAGGTGTGTTTTTTAAATTGTGATTTTGCAGTTATGAACATTAAACAGGATTCACTACTTTCCAGGCCAAACTCAGTGCAAATACAAGAGAACACATACTGATGTGTACATGCAAATATCCATATAAATTAACATGAAGCATAACTACCGGCATTATCTTAACTAATTATAAGGCCCTTGCAACTCTGATGATCTCTGGCATTTAATGACATCAGAATGAAAATCTACGCCAACACAACAGAATTGATTATACATACAATTCATTGTTTCAAGATGCATGCTGGCCGCCACCTTGCACTGCAAGACCCATGCAACTCTGACAATACAGTGGTACCTCTGGATGCAAACGGGATCCATTCCGGAGCCCCGTTCACATCCTGAAGCGAACATAACACGCGACTGCGCATCTGGTTTTGCCGCTTCTGCACATTATGAGCGTCTGCACATGCGGCGAAACCCGGAAGTAACGTGCTCTGTTACTTCCGGGTCGCCACAGAGCACAACCCGAAAATGCTTAACTTGAAGCGTATTCATCCTGAGGTATGACTGTACACAGAAAAGATTTGCTCAGAGACAAGGACAAATGGACAAGGCTCCCAAAAGAGGGTTTCCTGCATGTTTTCTGTTACAAAAATGCCCATAAGATGTTACTGAGCTGCAGCATAAATATGCTACATCTTTTGCTCTCACTGATCGCTATGGTCTAAACCTATATTTGATACTAGGTGGGTCCCTATCCTGATCATGGTGCTCCAGTGTATATGAATCCTTTAATTATGTTTTCATACAATGAAAGTACCTGGCATATTCAGCTTTGGTATCTCAATAGAGAAGACTCCTTTGAATGTATAAGGCAGCCTCTGTTCTCTTCATATCAAAAAAATTTTGTGTGTGTATGAACTGCTCAGAGCCAGATGGGATAGCTGCTATAAAATCCGTCCCTGTGGACAAGCTTCATTCAACCAGCCTTGCCCTCTGCACAAAGGCCATTTGGGTTAAATAGTGATAATAACCATACCAATTAGTATTAACATGCACGGAAGACAGACTGCCTTTAGAGGCTTGTACTTGTATAAAGCAAAGAGGGGGAAAGGAAATTTTACAAGTCTGTAAGCAAACAAGGAGAGACCAGACATACAAAAGTAACTAAACTAAACAATGACACCCTGACTAAGGAAGCCTGCTAGAGTCTTCTTTGTCTCTCAGATTGTACCATTTCTAAGTACAGTACCAGTATTTTCATACATTCCTATGGCCCCATTATTTCCCCCGCCCCTGCAGAAAGCTCTACAGAACCCAATGACCTGGGTGGAGTGAGCACGTTTCTGCAATTCTATCTGTTTTTCTAGAATCCATATAAACCTCCACCATCTCACCTTCACCAGGGCTGGTTTGTGTGAAAGGGTTGGTTGTACTGGCATCAACAGGAGTTGATGAAGGGAAGGACTGGTTGGCTGGGAGATCTTTCACAGCTTTTCATCGCAACCCAGAGATCTTCACACAACTGTTACTGGTTTGCAGGTGTGCACCAGGAGATCTGCACACATCCAGCACACATGGATGTTGCTGGGATGAGGTGACCCAGAAAGAACAACAAGTTTAGAAGGGGGGCTCAAATGTCAGAGACATTTGGGAAACATTTGCCCCCTAAAAAAAAAAATCCGAAAAAACAACAACCAAGCACACTTCTTACTCTCTACCAGTCCAGGCATAACGAATGTGATTTCCATAAGTTCAATCAGAGATTCAGTATAGAAAGCTAGATACACCAACCATAGTGAGAAACTATGTAATCATAGTTTCTCATGTCCAATGCCCAGGTGGTGGCTAGGGCCATGGCACAACCCTCCGGTGACTCTAGGGGAAAGCTTCCAGTTGATTCACATCAACAAGCTCCCACTACAGGTTGTTAACCCTCGTGTGACTCCCTGCAGAGCGGGCAGGAGTCAAGCATAGTCTGTTTGGATCCAATGCCTAAGCCAATATCAGGCACATTCTGTAAACAATAAAGTTGTGGCCTTTTTTAGCCCATTAACCTAAATACTTGTGTCCACGTGTCTTATTTCATCACAAAGAGGGAGCAGGGCATCGACTCGCAACAGAAAAGTTGTGGTAAACTATGGTTGCTCCATGATCCGGGTCAACATCTAAATCTTTGGCAGCCTTACTGCTTGATCTCAAGAAACTATATATTAACAAGCTTGTGATCAAACAGGCGGGTCATAAAATTCGTAGGTCTTCCCAAAGAGTGGACTGTGTGCATGTTCTAGAAACAGACCTATCTATCGATCTGCATTAAGAATGGGGCCATAAGCCTGGAAGTATTTGGTCCCACATATTGCTGCTCCACAGCACATCCTGAAGTTTATGGTGCAGAGCACCTGTACTTAGTTGAGGGCTGTACTCCAGATGGTGTGTGTGTGAGAGAGAGATCGAGAGAGCACTCAGTGACGTGCTGGGAGACAGTCATGGGAACCATGAAAAAGAAACACATGGCGAAGACACTGATGGCAGTCTGCAGGTGTATTTCTGTCCTGGGAGCGTCAGGCAGGAAGCACCCTACTGAGATGAAAATAATGAGCAAAATGCTTCTCTAATGAATAGTGCATTTCAGCTTTGGTGCTTTCTGATTACATTTTGAATCTAAATGGTTCTTATGGGCCGAGGATTGCCTCTTTATCAGACGGGTGGGGCTAAACTTGCTCAGTATTCCAATCAGTTTCAGGTTAGGGTGACATTGTCCCTTTCTGAAGAGAATCAGTAAGTGCTTGCGAGCCCTCATTTTATTCACTGCACTAGCATGTGTCCAACTGGGATAATCTCCATTAAACCATCTGTGCTCCCATCTTCGCTCAGCCTGCACCCGCTGGGCTCCCTGTAACGCTGCAGCATCTGTGAACCTGTATGCACAGATACCAGTTCCTGTCCTGATTAGCTAAACAGTCTCAGCCCAAACCCTAAAAGAACAGATGTACCAGAACGTCTCAAAACAGTACAAAGCCAGGAGGGAGAGAGTGCCTTCTGCAAAGCCTATTTCCAAACCAGTATTATCCTCCCCTGCCTTGGGAGCTTCAGTCATTTTCCGTCTGTGCCCTGAAGGTAGATGAACAGCAGAGGGGGAAAGCAAAGCTGTTTGGGTGGAGAGCAGAGGTGATGCTTGCAATTATTGTGCTGCATCCTGGCTCCAACCCTCTGGATGGCTACTTATTGCTCCAGTTAAAACTGTCTCTATTCTAGCAATATGAGTGCTATTGCACATCTGTAATCCATGGAATGTATAAAATAATGTACAGTACACACATAGTTTCATTATTACGGTGAAAGCACAAATCAAAACCAGCTTATGCAGAATACAAGTGGCTCACTTTATTCAGAAACATGTAGCAAAGATCCGGGTGTGCCATTTCAAAAGATATGATTGAACTACCAAACAACTAGTCTATATCCTTTTTAGACCCAGAACATGGTTTATGACAATTCGGGGATCTTTTAAGATATCAAAGCATGGCTTTGGCAATACATAAGAAAGCCATGCTCTAGCTTTAACCTGATCAGAACCATTCAATTACTTCTTCTATGGGGCAAACTGTTGCCAGCATTATATTCAAACTGACAAACTATGGATTGCACCTACAAACCAGGATTGCAAATCAGCTTCTAATCATGTTTCAAACTGTGGCTTGCACTAAAAAAGGAATTCAACTGTAACATGCAAAGAGTATGTAAGGAGCGATGAAGCCGTGCAAATCTTTCTTGTTACAGGGCAATTAAGAGAATCATATCATGTTGGCTTTAGAGGATGTGACTCAGCTACCAGAAAACAATGTGAGACTGTAAGTTATTTGCTTAAACCATAAATATTTCACATTACCATGGTCACTGGGTGAAATATAATTGTCACCCAAGCTCCTAGGCTGAATTACAAAGAACATATTGATAATGTACCATGAATGAATAGTTCAACTTCAAAACCCTTCTGTTGTCTTCCAAAATAATAGAAGCAGAGCAGAGCCTCAAATAACATAATGGGGCTGAGGGGTGGGGTGGCGGAGAGACTGATTTAAGCATCTCAACAACATTTTCCATTGCCTGTTTATTTTGCAAGGCTGTACTTTCAGAGGTAATTTACAAGAGAGATGAGGTAACAGTAAAATTTGTGCAGGACGAAGGTTAATGCAGGCCCCACAGACTGTGTGCAGACAGTGTAGCCACTTAGGTGTGCTGGAGTCTGCAGAGCAATATTAAAAATGCTGCACAGGCAGGCAACTCATCAGAGAGCAACTTAATCTGTCTAAATATTCTCATTACGTACATGGCATTCAACTTCCATTCTTGAAGCACGGGAACAGAGACCATTTCCAGAGGACTTTTGGGACATTAAACCATGAAATAGGACTTTATGTCAGTCATTCACTCCTCCTCTTTCCCAGCTCCGAGATACAGTGTTTGAAAGTTATTACTGCACTGAAAGGGAGGGGAGTAAAGACAAACAGGGACATTGGGAGGGAGACAGAAGGCTTTTCTAGGATGAAAACTGCCCAATTAATCCAGTATCAGTGGATACCACTGATTTGTTTTAAAACTGCAAATAATTCTAAGGATGCAAAGATCTTGTGGCATTTCTTTTCCATTTTGTTGGCTGCATTATTATTAATATTTATTTAATTTATATACTGCCTTTCATCAGAGGATCACAGGGTGGTTTACAGTATATAAACAGAAAAATACATAATCCAAACATATGAGGAAAATGCATAAAATGTAAAATTCAAATAATCTATCACAGTGTCATTTGGAATTCTAAAGGTCACAGGGAGCAATGGAAAGAATACACAGAAAGAGAGAATACAAATTCCACAGTCCTTAATAAACCTGTAATTTCAGATGGAAGTTAAATTTATCTTAGACTACACAGTATACTAGGAAGGAAGGAAATCACATCAGACTCAATGGAATATCAAAGTAAAGGACTTTAGCATTGGTCTTTCAATATTTCTCTCTCCCCATACTGTAATTAGCTTACTTAAAAGGCTCTATTACTTTCTACACAACAGATTCAATGGAAGAAGTTCAAAAAATATGAGACCCGCTGTTGGAAAATGCTTTAGAAAGCAAGTTATCTTCTGCATATGTTCAGTCCATAAACAAACTTACATGCACAAAAAGGTGAATGGTCAATGCATATACTTTGATGTTTTTCCCTTCTACTTTTGATTTATTTTATCATAGAATCATTGAATTATAGAGTTTGAAAGGATTCTGGGGATCATCTAGTCTAACCCCCAAAATGCAGGATTCTCCACTAAAGCATCAATGACAGATAGCTATCTAACCTCTGGCATGACTTGTTTTTAAGAAACCCATGATGATTCTTAGTAATCACAGCTCACAGACAGACCATTTAATTATCTGTTCTTGAACCTTTCCTGGTATCGGTGTCAAGCTGACCAGTCAGTAGTTACCAGTCTTCTTTTTTGTTTTGTTTTTTGTAGATGGGGACAACGTTTGCCCGTCCTCCAGTCTGCAGGGACCTCACCTGTTTTCCAAGAATTCTCAAACATTGTACAAAGAGGCTCAGAGATTACATCTGCAAGCTCCTTTCGTATCTTTGGCTGCAGCTCATCAAGCCCTGGATATGTGAATTAATTTATAGTAACTAAGTGTTCCCTTACCACCTCGTTTCCTATTTAAATAATCACAGTGATTTTAATTTATGTAAGCTGCCTTGAGTAGAGCAGACATATTATAAAAAAAATGCAGACTGAAAATAATTCAAGAATTTAGCCAAGCTTCGAGGTCCATCCCTACATACTCTCACTTTCTGCATAAACATATCTCAATAGCCTCAATCCAGGGGGCCAACATGACAGGGCTTCCAAGTCTGCTATTTTTAGATGTGGTCCTCCATGCCATCCAACAAGCAGTCAACCGAGTCTCCATACAAACATGGATGAAACCTCAGTAACAGCCCACTATAAGCAACCGCTGCCAGTTTAAAAGTCAGTGCGTTTAAAAGTAATTTCATGTATCAAAGGGCTTTCTAAATCAGAGCTAACATCTTTCTTTCTTTCTTTCTTTCTTTCTTTCTTTCTTTCTTTCTTTCTTAGGGTGGGGGGAAGAGAAGTATTGCTACTCATGCCACTATTAGTTTAAATTAAAAAGATGTCCAGAGCACCTTCTGTCTCTATCACTCACCTGCCTCCTTAACTTCTCCCCATTTCCCTAGCAACCCCACCTTCCCAGCCCCATGTTGTACTCAGGTCCTGTCTCTGGACTTCTCTTAAGCATCTGGTTGACCACTGCGAGTACTAGATACTGGACGAGATGGACCATTGGCCTGATTCAGCAGGCTCTTCTTAAGTTCCTATGTGTCAGACCCAAGGCCCATCTCCAAAGCAGTTGCAGGGTTTGCTGGGGTAAAGTAATCTGAACAATCTAAGTGACATGGCAGAGACATTGAAAATGACAGAAGAAAGACAAATTCAGAGTAAAGCACCTATTGCTGATCTACAGTTTACCAGCTCTTCTGATTATTCTTCCACATTCATTTAGTGATGTGCTAGACACTACATAGAATACAGAAATGACAACCAGGTTATGTGACACAGGTAAATTTGAACTGACACTTTGATCTAGTAAAAGAGAAAGAATCAATGCTGCTATGGACCTGACAAATAATAAAGCATTGTTCAAATCCAAAACAAAGACACCAAAATTGTGTCATAGAATTTGTACACCCAGAGCAATAAACCTTCTGTTTCTACGAAAGTCACAATATTATTATTTTTTAAATCTCTGGCTTTATGAATTACAGGTGCAATAAATGGGAGGTACAGACAGTAATTAATGCATGTCTGCCTTTCCTGATGAGCTCCTTCTGGTGGGTCAGAGTTATTGAAATTCATTGAGAAAATCTTCAATCATGCAGAAATTCTGAAGAAATAGGCCTAGACGCAATTTAATAAAGCAATAATATTTCTTTTAAATAATTAACCAGGCTGTGACATTTGCTAATATTCCTAAGGCCTAACTCCTGCTTCAACATTATTACTGAGTGGCGGCGGGGAGGGGAGGAGAAGTGTGCTGCTCAGGGAACTGATCCAGTCAGCACTCACGAAAACCCCAACATGTACATGCACAGTCAAATGAAAACTGAATATATTGCTCTGGGTCACTTCCTCATTGCCAGCAGTTATGTTTACCTTCAGCCTTCAACTGCAATATTTACTTTTATCCATAACTCTAGTTCCACAGTACTTTGGTTGGTTTTATTGTTCAGTAAGAGAGAATTCCTTTAATTTACTTGTCCTTGCCCCCCACTTCCTATCCCAATTATTATTTTATGCTTAGATGCAATCAGCTATCTGCCACTTATGTCAAAGCAGGTTCCTTTGACATGGATGCTTTAAAACATGCAGTTTCTATCACAGAAGAGAGAAAATTCTATTGTAATTTAGTAGTATATTGGAATACTACTAAAAAAAAGGCTAATAAAAAAGTCAATTAAAAAGACCCGTTTCCTGATAAAGAGGCATTTGTGAGGAATCTGCCTACATATAAGACACCGAACTACATAAACACTTGAAGCACTCACAAGTAAAAGGAATCTAATCTTGTGCACATACACATACCATGAAATTGAAAGAAAACAAGGATTAAGATTCTTCAGAGTAATTTCTGATACAAACTATAAATTCTTGTAAGATTATCATCATTTCACCAGCAATGCAGCTGCTTATTGCAACACACAGAAAAAGCAGCAAAGCAGGAGGAAAACTACTGGGAGGAATCTAAGTGAGCAACTAAACAGGACATCATACTGTAAGTACAGCCAGAATTCACAACGTGGCAGCAATGTCAAATTCATTTTTGTTTCGCAGCACAGTGAACAAGAACCCATTCACTGTTGGATGGACTGCTTTTCAAGACAAGAATGACAAACCTTGAAGGCTACTAAGTCCATCTTCAACATTTGGGTAACAAGTGTCCAGCAGGAAAAGGAGAGGGAAGGGGCTATCAGCAAGAGTAGATGGTTATCACCAATAAAATTTAAATCAAACAAAGTCATATTGAGGGTAGACCCACTGAAACCTATAGGTGCCATTCTATGATGTCCGCTTGTTTGAGCAATGGGACTTCTGGCATGTTTTCAACCCCTACAGCCCCCCAACCCTGCAAAGCAGATTTCGGGTGTAAGAAAGGAAGGAGAAACCCCACTGCATACATGAATGCCTGCTTGTGCTACATTTGATCTCACTCAGCAGTTCACAGCAGTTCACTCAGCAGTTCACAGATTTCAATGGGTATGACTAATACTGGGTATCACCCTTAGCGTGTAACCATCCCTTCAGAATCAGTTATTTAATTAAGGATGTAAAATTCCCCCAGGCGCAGGAGATACTCACCAGATAAATTCTATAAGCATCAATCCTTCTGATTGGTCCCCAGCACTTGTCTGTGTCATTATACTTAGTACCATCTTCAACACTGCATGAATGATTGCCCGTCACACTACTGACAAGAGGGAGAAGCAAAAGCAGACCACAGTTAATGCACCTATGCATGGGCATAACAGCTGCCCCTCATTAAAAACACTTAATTAATTGAGGTTCTCCCCATCCATAAATCCTGGCTACACCCATGCACCTATGCAAACCCCAGCCACCATTCCTCCCCACACTTTTTTAAAGGATGATGGAGAATTTCCCCTTACACAGCACAAACCATGTGGAGTCTCGGTCAATCAAGAACTCCACATTCTTCAACACTGTACCTTATAGATTTGGCATGTAAGGTATATGTAGACATTTTTAAAAATAGAAGTGTTTCTTGATTAAAGAAATAGTAGTCATTTAATCATATAACTTGTAATTCATTGAATAAAGCCAGATTAGTTTGTGTATGAATCAACAACAGTATTGAAGAAAAGGCTATTTTTGTATCAGGCTCCTAGTCTTAGAATACCCATTCCCGGCTGTGTGGGATAGAAGGGGGAATGTATGTTCTATAGTGGCACCTGTCATTCATGCTTTTTGTAAATACAGGCATAAAAATTATTTTAGACCATTGTAAAATCTGCTGCCCAATTAGTCAGCAGCACCTTCTGATAATCTAATCTAATCAAAGAATCAATCAAGTAAGCATTGCAGCCCTATAAAGAAGTAACTCACAAATTAGCCCCTAGACCTAGTTTTTGTCAATATGCTAAGCACTGTCAAATTACATCAGAACAATGTAACCCACTCTGGAAAATTAGTTTGAAGTGTGAGGTAGAAATACTTTACATTTATTAATTACAACCAGCAAGTCAATCTTCTGCCAGAGCCATCAATGTGAAATGGTTATGCAATCCTCCGACATTTCAGCAAGAAACTGCTGCTTGCAAAATATTGCCACCGAAAGCACACTCACCAGGTCACCTGCATGAGAGAAACTGGGACAGCAGCTGCATATATCGCCAAATCACCATAGAGGTAGATGATTATGCAGAAATAGAACAAGTTGACTCCCACTGTAAATAAAGAGAATAGTAAACATAGGTTTAGACTAGACCAGTCTGTTCCTGTAGTTTCACTTTTTACACCAGGATCTATCTAGGAACCTTTTGTGGATCACCACTTCAACTTGCTGTGCTGCAAAAAGGCTTCTGGGGAAAACATTTCACAACTCTATTGGCAACACCTTGTTCATTTCACCTAGTTGAATGATCTTCATTTGTAAAAAAAAATCAGCCCTACCAATTGCCAGGACAGATTTCCTGAGGGGCAGTCCAGTTGTCTAAGACTAACGTAACTGTATAAGCATGCATTTTCAACATTATTAAAATATTTGTATACTGTATTTTCATAAAAGATAACAAAACCATTTACAACAATTATAATACAATAAAAACCGCACAAAAATTAAAACAGTTCTCCATCTCACTATTAGGGGAAATGTTTCTTAACTGTCTTCATAAGCCTAGCGACAGAGAAGTTTTCAGCAAACATTTGAAACATTAGTATAGAAGGTGCCTGCTGAATCTCTAAGGCTCAGTTCTGTGTCTACGTCAAATGAGCCTCACCATCTCACATGATGCTCTTACATATGATCTCAGTGATTGCACTGAAATAAAAGGGTCAAGGTGGTCCCTGAGGCACCCTGGACCTATGGTGTCGAGCCCTTCATCAATTAATATAAAAAAGGTAAAGGACCCCTGACAGTTAAGTCCAGTCGTGAACGACTCTGGGGTTGCAGCGCTCATCTCGCTTTTCTGGCTGAGGGAGCTGGTGTTTGTATGCAGGCAGACTAAGCCGCTTCTGGTGAAAATCAGAGCAGTGCACGGAAACGCCATTTACCTTCCCGCCAGAGGGGTACCTATTTATCTACTTGCACTTTGACGTGCTTTCAAACTGCTCGGTTGGCAGGAGCAGGGACCGAGCAACAGGAGCTCATCCTGTCGCGGGGATTCGAACCACCGACCTTCTGATCGGCAAGCCCTAATGATGAGCAGCCCATGCAGATATTTCTGTACCAGCTAGAGCTTCTGAGCTAGGCCTAGGGGCAACCTCAGATACAGTGCATTGTGTAATGTAAGAGCACAAAGAAGGTGCTTAAAACCAGCCATTATCTCACAGCAAACAATGGTAACCAATATTAGTCAGAAGGAAGGTATTTTGCAAAGATGACTTGGCCTTTCCTGCTTCAGACTTCCTTACCCTGCAGATATGTAATCAAATGCCTGCATTAACCTAACCAGTTCTATAGTAGCTCCATTTAAAAACCAGATGCAATTCTACTTCCACAAAGTTTGCATCCCATAAAACAGGAGTGCTGAACCTCAGACCCAGGGGCCAAGAATGCCTTCCACCAGGCTATTTTCATGTGACACCCCCTCCCCTGCCACGCCCCTCACGGACTCTGCTTTGGCTCCCTCCTTGAGTGCTTTGGCATGGCTGGAATATGGCACTGAACAGTGCCTTTTCTGGACTAGCTGGAGGGCCTACTGACATGTGAGTGAGTGTAAATTAGCCTAATGTATACAAGTAAAATGCGACCCCCAGACTGAAAAATATTCTCCACCCTGCCATAAAATGTTCCCTATCCTATATTCTGTTTTATCAAGGAAAATATTCACTGCCACCATACCCTTGCTCTAGAGGACGCAGGTGAGACAGACTTTATAGTTTCACAGACAAAAAGAATTACCGGGAGGCAAACAAACTCTGCTTTGATGAGTAGAAATCAATAAGGATAAAGAGATGCCAAAATGCACCAGCTTGACTTAAAAGAAATAGAACTGAATGCCTCAATCTGAACAGATTTCATTTCCAAAGGCCGCTGAGACAAGGAAACAAAACACGCATTGTTTCGTATAAAAGGAGAGAAGACAGGAATATTGTAAGAAAGCAAAAAATAAAGGAGCTTGACAGGAATACTAATCTAGTCTAGAATTTTGGTGCACAACTTCTAACTGCACATTACACTAACAGCTCCACCATACAAAATGCTTCAGCTGTTATGGTGGAGTGTTTTATGATGCAATCTAACATAGGATTTTGAGCTTGGCAACAGAACAGAGCCATATATTGATAACTAAATTGTTGTGGCACCACTGCTATTAGAAAAATAGAAGCTTTACAGCAATTCAGAGCTGTGCTTTATGACAGTACAAGGCCTAAAAGTGACTTTAGGTGTGGCCATCTGTGAGAAGAGCAGAAGTGCCTTGCCATTCCTATTCTCTGAGGTTTTTTTGTGTCATCCAGAGAATTTCCCTGTGACAGATCCCAGATGACCTAAAGGACAGCCCACCTCATGTTTAGCCATTTAAAAGAGAACCAAAGTCTCCAGAAAGATCCATATGATCACCATTTTTTATTTCTTCCTCTACAGTGAGATATATGAACTACAGGTGCAAATATCTGTGGGGGAGATATGAGAATTCTGCTTTGAACACCAGGGAGAACTCACATGTCCTGGAAGTTACAATGTCAAAGCCTTAACACAAATTCATATCTCAAAAAACATGTGAAAAGAAAACAGTGCAAACCAGTTTGCAACAACCTTCTGACCAAGGGAGGAAAATAATTTGTTAAGTAAAGAAAACAATTATTCATTACACCGGAAGTGAGGAGCCTGTAGCCCTTCAGATGCTGGCTGACTATAACTCCCATCAACACTGGCAATAGTAGCTCAGGCTGATGGGAGTTGGAGTCCAAAAACATCTGGAAGACCACAGGTTCCCCATCCCTACACTACATCAATAACTGACTACAAGGAGAGGATTGCAAAAGACTGCAGCCGAAAATATTTTTCCCATATTCAGAAAGGCATTAATAGTGCCTTTAATTCATCACAGAGCCTCCAGAAGAGTACATTTCATATTGGGAAAGATTGAGAAATGAGATCACAGCTATTCCTTACATTTAAATAGGAGTGAGTATCTCAGCATTACTTGGATAAATGGGACAGAAGAAAAAGGGTGAAGAAAGCTTAACAAAATTAAGTGTCCTCATATCATATCCAATATGTATGTACATCAGTGCAGTGAGTCGTGCCGTCATTTATCCACAGTAGCGACTCCAAAATTAGGTCCACAGCTAGTTTTTCGTAATACAAAGTGACACCAAGTCCAACACAGCAATCCTAACCATGTTTTCTCAGAAATAAGATGCAATAGGTTTAATGGGGCTTACTCCCAAATAACTGTGTAAAGGATAGCAGCTTTAAGTGTCACATCCAGAATGTCAAATTTAAGTAAATATCAAACAAAATAAAATATGGAAATTATACTCACTTTACACAACTTTTTATTTACCAACATATAAAATAGGTAAATAAAATAAAAAAAGAAAAGTTATAGTATATATTTTTTTCAGCATCAGTAAAAAGATATATGACATTTGGGCTTCATGGAATACTGCAAGCAAAGGAAAATTCTGTCTTAAGAGATGCGAGATCTTTCTTTTAAAGTGTTGACATCTATGAAGAAAAAGCTGAAAGGAAGCATGCTTTAACAAATGCTTGAAAAGGTCACCACAACTCAAGAGATTGGTTTCCCCAAATGATTATCAATCAATGCCTAAACAGTACCTTGTAAATGAACATGGTAAAAGGACACAGTGAAGGGGATGGAAGGAAGAATTCCTATTATTCACTGTTGCCATCAGACCAACAGGTATGGTGCCCGAGCTGCTAGGTCACTTGACTACAGCCCTCTTACATCTAATTTACACTAGGAACTCTGTAGGAAACAAAAGTTGAAAGTACTGCTTTCATTTGTTTGGCAAAATAAAGGCCTGTGCCTTAGCCACAGTAGCTCAGAGCATTTAAACTATTCAGATAATCTGTATTTTAAATATTTTAAAGCTTCTAACAATTTGAAACCACAACATTTTAACCAATCCTGTTGTCCTCTGCAGAACATCTCAGACCCACTTCTATGTTGTTTATTCAAGGCACACATCTCAGCTGAGGATTTGGGGTGAAAGCACCACCCAATAGTCTCCACCCTCTCCACCTACAGATAGACGTTAGTGTTGTTTCTGTTTTATAAACTGCCACCAACCTTCATTGATCAATACTTTCATTACTGGACACAAAACAGGAAGATCAATGACTTCCTGCAAGGATGGTACATGATGTATGTGCCTTGAATCCATTATTACAATAAATGACTTCTGGATCCCTGATAAAGAGCACCCAGCTATCCTTCAGAACAGATTCCCTTCACAGCCAGAGGCCCTTTTTTCTCCTTAGAGTTAAGACTGCAAATCTATTCCCTACAGAAAGCAGACAAGTCAGAGGTGGAAGATTTATACACAGCTCAACTCTTAAGATTGCAGATCCAGAGCATGTCAAATTGTTAAGATAGTCAAGGGAAATGAGCAAAGAATACAGTGAAAACAAGGATTTTGCTTTTAACAGGCCAATAACTCTCAAAAGAAGGTATAACAGAGCCGCAACACATCTTCACCTAGCCATGAAACTCTGAAAGCCTTATTCATTGACTGTACTGCATAAATCTCATGACCCTAATAGCAAACCTGCCAGGTTGCGGTCGGGGTGTAACATTAGCATACAGTCACTGCGCAGACTTGTTTGGGGGTTCAAATAAAACAACATAATACACAGAATGGGGCAGTAAGAAGTTCTCCCTTAAGAGCAAATAATTGCTATAGTTCATTGAAGAATGCATGTGCAAATTCTGATTATGCTTAACTGCAGTAAGCCTGGTTGAGTTCTGAAGGGATGGGATTAGAGAATTAGGACAGTTGAAAAGATCTGGCACTTCAGAGGGGAGGCGAAGACATCCAAACCAACTGGAGAAGAAAGGCTTCTACACAAACCAGACAAGCTGCCCAGAAACAAAGATGAATAGATGAAGTAAGAACAGGAGATGTATGGTAGTAAACAGAAGCCATAATAATAATAATAATAATAATAATAATAATAATAATAATAATAATAATAATAATAATAATAATAATAATTGTTGTGTATTGAGTCAAAGGATTTTATATCTGTATTATTATTGTCTGTATTTGCATTAGGGTAAAGTAACTGCCTTTTGGTTCCAGAGGGTACAGCTACTATTGGTTCATTTAAGCTGCTGTAGTTGGATCCTCTGTCTTATTGGTTCCCTCCAAAAGGCAGGACTGTGATTGCCTGATATTGTTCCCTCCAAAATGTATCCTTTCTTGCTAGTTCCCTGTCCCTATAAATGTAGCTTTCCTCTCCCCAGTCTTTAGTCTTGTTGCTTTAATAAAGAAGTGTTACTAGAGAATCACAAACCCCACGTCACAACAATAATAATAATAATTTATACCCCACCCATCTGGCTGCATTTCCCCAGCCACTCTGGGCAGCTTCCAACAGAATATTAAAATACAATAGTCTATTAAACATTAAAAGCTTCCCTAAACAGGGCTGCCTTCAGATGTCTTCTAAAAGTCTGGTAGTTGTTTTTCTCTTTGACATCTGGTGGGAGGGCATTCCACAGGGCGGGCGCCACTACCGAGAAGGCCCTTTGCCTGGTTCCCTGTAACTTGGCTTCTCGCAGCGAGGGAACCACCAGAAGGCCCTCGGCACTGGACCTCAGTGTCTGGGCAGAATGATGGGGCCTACTTGGTGCCTTTAAAATAGGGTTGGGGAACCTGCGGCCCTCCATACATTGCTGAACTCTCAACTGCCATTGGTCCCAGCTAGCATGGCCAGTGATTAGGGATTTGGGGAGTAGTACTAAAACAACATCCAGAGGGCACAGGTTGTCCAACTCTGCTTTAAAATGAAGGGGCTCTTCAAGCCTAGTATCAAAATATCTTGCCTATCAAATGATCTGTGGGATCTGCAACCTCTTAAAATTACCTGAGAAGTTTGGGGAAATGGCTCTCTATGGAAATCCGCACTATCACCTATCTGAAGGAGATCAAGTGACTCGAGCAACTTTTAAAAGGGGCCACAATAGTGTGCTGATTGAAACCCAAGAGAGTCCGGCCAATCTGCATGCCCTATCTTTCAAAATCACTCTCTAGGATTTAAACACTAAGCTGGTCACTCTAATACAGGCATAGGCAAACTCGGCCCTCCAGATGTTTTTTGGGACTACAACTCCCATCATCCCTAGCTAACAGGACCAGTGGTCAGGGATGATGGGAACTGTAGTCCCAAATCATCTGGAGGGGCGAATTTGCCTATGCCTGCTCCAATACATGTTTAATTAAACATTGGCTTTCACCTCATCCATAAAAGTTGTGTGTACAAAAACAGTCTGCCAACATGCACGGCCAATTTTCTTGACACATCAAGGGTCTGCGATCCATCAAAAAATTCATCTTCCTGTACTATCCAAATTTGCATAAATTGATGACTTACTGTTGCATTACAGTTATGACAAGGAAAGAGATGCAGCAGAGGTAAGAAAATGAGAATAATATCAGACCTAAAGGGCACAAATGGAGGCTACAGGTTTAAGACCACCTCCAAAATCCATTTCAAGATCTTTCACAGACACCATCCAGACATTTTAAAACTTTCTGCACAACTTTTCTTGATACAGAAACTAGTTACTTTATAGAGCTCAGAGATACTCAGAAAGCTAACTTCTATTACTATCAAGGTACTTGTGGATCTGTGAAACCTGCATGATGCTTTCAAAACTCTGAGCACCAAGATGTCACTTTAACATATAAGATGTTACAGATGATACAGTGGGCAAAAGATTTTGGGTATAATATTCAATTTGATGAATGGGGAAAATTGTGAAAAGAGAATATAAAATTTACTGCATGTATGACACTGAAAGAAAATGTTATGAAAATGTTTTACAGATGGTACATCACACCTGTAATGTGTGTATACATCTTATACAAAGATGTATAAGATGTGTAACAAATGTTGGAAATGTAAAGAAAAAGAAGGGACGTTTTTTCATGTGTGGTGGGAATGCAAGAAAGTGAAAAGCTTTTGGGAAATGATATATAATGAAATGAAAAAAATGTTAAGATATACCGTATTTTTCGCCCTATAAGACGCACCGGCCCATAGGACGCACCTAGTTTTCAGGGGGGGAAATCAAGGAAAAAAATATGATTTCCCCCCCGCAGCTCTGGGAGCAGCGGACAGGCTGCACGCAGCCTGTGCGCTACTCCAAGACCTTCTCCCTGCTTTTGCGGGAGGTGGCGGAATTCCCCCACCTCCCGCAAAAGCCCACAGGAGCCCCACTTGACTCCTGCGGGCTTTTCGACTAGGAGGGAGAAGGGACTGAAAGGGCCAGTCAGTCCCTTCTCCCTCCTCGGGGAAAAGCCCCCAAGAGCGGCGCGCTCTTTAAAAGGTGCACGGCTCCTGCAGGCTTTTCTAGGAGGTGGGGGAATTCCCCCACCTCCTAGAAAAGCCGGGGAGCCCCTTTAAAGAGCGCACGGCTTTTGCCTGCTTTTGCGGGAGGTGGGGGAATTCCCCCATCTCCTGCAAAAGCCCGCAGGAGGGAGAAGGGACTGATTCGGCCAGTCAGTCCCTTCTCCCTCCTTGGGGAAAAGCCCCCAAGAGCGGCGCGCTCTTTAAAAGGTGCACGGCTCCTGCAGGCTTTTCTAGGAGGTTGGGGAATTCCCCCACCTCCTAGAAAAGCCGGGGAGCCCCTTTAAAGAGCGCACGGCTTTTGCCTGCTTTTGCAGGAGGTGGGGGAATTCCCCCATCTCCCGCAAAAGCCCGCAGGAGGGAGAAGGGACTGATGCGGCCAGTCAGTCCCTTCTCCCTCCTTGGGGAAAAGCCCCCAAGAGCGGCGCGCTCTTTAAAGTGTGCACGGCTCCTGCAGGCTTTTCTAGGAGGTTGGGGAATTCCTCCCCTCGTAGAAAAGCCAGCAGAAGCCGCGGAGCCCCTTTAAAGAGCGCACGGCTTTTGCCTGCTTTTGCGGGAGGTGGGGGAATTTCCCCATCTCCCGCAAAAGCCCAAAGGAGGGTTGGAGAGCAGCGGCAAGGCGTCGCGCGCCTTCCTGCTGCCCCCCATCCTCTGGGGCTGGCGATGGGGGAAGCGCTGCTTTCCCCACCGCCAGCCTCAAACCCGGGTTGGAGAGCAGCGGCAAGGCGTCGCGCGCCTTCCTGCTGCCCCCCATCCTCTGGGGCTGGCGATGGGGGAAGCGCTGCTTTCCCCACCGCCAGCCTCAAACCCGGGTTGGAGAGCAGCGGCAAGGCGTCGCGCGTCTTCCTGCTGCCCCCCATCCTCTGGGGCTGGCGATGGGGGAAGCGCTGCTTTCCCCACCGCCAGCCTCAAACCCGGGTTGGAGAGCAGCGGCAAGGCGTCGCGCGCCTTCCTGCTGCCCCCCATCCTCTGGGGCTGGCGATGGGGGAAGCGCTGCTTTCCCCACCGCCAGCCTCAAACCCGGGTTGGAGAGTAGCGGCAAGGCGTCGCGCGCCTTCCTGCTGCCCCCCATCCTCTGGGGCTGGCGATGGGGGAAGCGCTGCTTTCCCCACCGCCAGCCTCAAACCCGGGTTGGAGAGCAGCAGCAAGGCGTCGCGCGCCTTCCTGCTGCCCCCCATCCTCTGGGGCTGGCGATGGGGGAAGCGCTGCTTTCTCCACCGCCAGCCTCAAACCCGGGTTGGAGAGCAGCGGCAAGGCGTCGCGCGCCTTCCTGCTGCCCCCCATCCTCTGGGGCTGGCGATGGGGGAAGCGCTGCTTTCCCCACCGCCAGCTTCAAACCCGGGTTGGAGAGTAGCAGCAAGGCGTTGCGCGCCTTCCTGCTGCCCCCCATCCTCTGGGGCTGGCGATGGGGGAAGCGCTGCTTTCCCCACCGCCAGCCTCAAACCCGGGTTGGAGAGTAGCAGCAAGGCGTCGCGCGCCTTCCTGCTGCCCCCCATCCTCTGGGGCTGGCGATGGGGGAAGCGCTGCTTTCCTCCACCGCCAGCCTCAAACAGCAGACTCTCCTGGCTTCAGCGGAAGCAACGCGAAGCCTCCGGAGCGCAGGCTTCGGAGGCTTCGTGTTGCTATCTCTGAAGCCAAGGAGTCTGCATTCGCCCCATAAGACGCACCCACATTTCCCCTTCATTTTTGGAGGGGAAAAAGTGCGTCTTATAGGGCGAAAAATACGGTACTTTTGTAAAAAAAAACGGAGGCTTTTCTTTTAGGGATTGTAGGAAAGGATATAAGAAGAAAAGACTGTAAACTCTTCCAATATGCAGTAACGGCAGCCAGAATCTTGTTGGCCCAGAAATGGAAGCAAGAGGAAATACCGACGATAGAAGAATGGAGACTGAAATTGACAGACTATGCGGAATTGGATAAATTAACTGGGAAAATCAGATACACCAAAGACCAAAAGTTCATCGAAGACTGGGGAAAGTTCGTAGATTATCTGAAAAATATATGTGGCGTGAACACAACGCTAGTGGGATTTCAAGAGGCACTGTAAAAATAGAGAAGTATTGTTAATATGAAATAGGGGGAGCAGGGAAGTATAACGGCAATACGAAAGAAGGGAATGTGTAACTAAAATTATAAATACGGATGATTGTCAGAGACGCTGAAGGAAGTTCAAAACAGAGATAATTTGTTGTATTTTGGATAAAAATGTATAACTGTATGGAAAATCAATAAAATTTATTTTTTTTAAAAAAGATGTCAACACATAAGACAGAACAGAAGCAAATATCGTGGAAATACAGGTATCCATGACTTTGAGGGGGGCCTTCTTTCACCAAACCTACTGTAATTATTCAATATTCACATTCTCTCGTCTACAAGAAGGAACTTGACATCATGGTCTACTTATGGTAAAGGGAAAACTAAAGAATGAAGGTTTTGTGTGAATTACAAGTTGAATAATTAAATAATTAAATAATATTCAACTACTACTGTTCTGAATTCACACATGTGACCTGAGCACCCTCTGCTGGGTGAAGTTATCAATCACAGCAATTAAAACAGAATGCTAGCATACCATTCAAGGCAAGCGGTTCATATCTCTAGCAGTTCAATCTGGGCTAAGTATTCAAATGAATCTGTAATTGGGCTGCATCTTTACAACCTACCCACTCACTAGCATGTCACTCACAGGTTTATTTTATCTGTACTGCTCTCAACAAGCCTCATTAACACCAAACCCAAAACCAAGTTCCTTCTGTCATATTGAAATACACCCAACAGTAAAAAAATTTAATAGTAGCCAGCTCCAGTTCCCAAACCCTAACTCCTATGTCAAGTAGCTCTACCATTGCTTAAGAACTTCAGTGGTTTCTTTGAGAATGAAAGAGTACAAAAGTGCAAATAGGATGCAATTTAAATTACTATTTGCTTTTATCCAGGATGAGGAGTACAGCACATTAGAGATATGGAAAATGTTCAGCACCTTTAACAGTACTACAAAAATTGTTACCTGGAGCACAATACATATTAGTAAACATTTTGAGACTATTTAATACGGCATTTATGTACAGCAAAGTTCTTCAGCTGACTATCTTTCTACTGCCAGTCCAGATGTGTTATATTCATTCCTTTAAAAAAACTCAAGCCTTATCAAAGATAATTATTTACACTCGGAGACAGAAAGATAGATTAGTGTCACATGTCAATCTTTTCTTTAAAACTACAAGCACTTAAAACTTTATTTTAAGTGAGACTATGTCTCTCGAAGCCAAAATACATGAACACACAGACAAGATGGTACCTGTTTCTCCACCTCCAGACATTATTAGTAGCCAGGAGAAGTAGGTATTCAGTATCTCAAGCAGATTTGGGACCACAAAAAGCCTTAAATATCCCTATTTAAAAGAAGTTATATATTCACATGGGGTGGGGTGTCAAACTTGACATTTAGGCTTTAGGAACCATTCAGAAACACTCTGGAAAAGTGGGTGATTCCTATTATGGTTCACACATGTAGTTTTCACTTGAAACTGTCATTCCTCAAGAAAAACACCAACTACTAAGAGATTCTGACAAAAGCTAGGCTAAATAAAAAACAACCAAATATACATAATATGAAATAGAGCCTTCGTGGCTTGGAGGTAGTTACCTTTATTGAAGAACATGGATGCCATCTGACCCATCTCCACCCTTTCAGTGATTTCAAAAACGTTAGGTGCTCCTCGTCTCTCTGCAGGGTTAGAGGGAAGGAAACTCTTAGCCTACATCTCAAAGATGGGTCCCGCTCAAGCCACAACCTGTTCTCTCTCCATCTTGCTCAGACATGTAAATTAACACTTTCCTGTGTTGCTTATAACAATAATTGCCTGCAGGAGACCAGAAAAGGAAACTTTATAACAGTTGAGATTTCCCTCCCCCCTACAAATCAGGTACTGTACATGCAAGGCAAAAGGACGAATAAAACTCTGCAAACTATTACATTTGGGATTTTACTTGCATGGCTCAGAGTTAACATTTTGGTCTGAAAGGCAACTCACAAATGATTTCATATAAAAAAGATTCAGGGGGTTTTCAGTTGTACATTTTGTGTCACTGAAACCCTGTGGAAGCAAGGCTAGGGAGAAAACAGGGTTGCCAGTGGCTTGAGACCTTGATAAACTAGTTTTCTTGAATTGTAAAAATGCTAGTATTGTGTTTCTCAGAAAGCTACTACATGTGCATGTGTATACAAGACACAGGGAAAGTAGGCTGTGTCTAACTTTCTCATTTGTTCTCTGCACTGAAGAGCAACTCATAGGAGTGAGAAAAGTTTCTTGCTAGATACTTACGAAGAGATAGGATAGGTCGTGTCTCTGATCGCTCGTAGCCTTCAGGAAGAAGAACATCACTATCAGAAACGTCAGATGAAGAATCCTCATCATCATCCTAGAAGAGTAAGAAATAAGCATAAGTGTTCAAAATATAGAATAATTTCAGAATTCTGACAAGAAACAGAATGTCAAGAGGTAAAAAAGAGGAGTCTTTACTTGCTGGAAAAAAGACTAAACCTCTCCAACTGAAAGCCTTCTGGCATGCTTATAGCTTCAAGCTGGTCCACCAAAAGGCTGAGCATCCATCCCAGTGCCAGGGACAAAATGGCTAAGTTTGTGATGCAACATGGTGCAGAATCTACAGCCAGATTTTAAGGGTAAACACATAACAAATGAAATGAAAACAGAGCTGCTCCACTGAGATTTTATAGCTATGAAGAAAAATAATTAGCAGCCAAATGAAATGCCACACAAACCTTGTGCTTTTCCATTCTCTTCCAACGAAGCTGGGCATTTGCAGCAGCCATGGCCTCCATTACAAAAGTTGTGGTCATGTAGCTGGCAGAAAAATGGTAAAAGTACCAGTTGGTTAATAACAATGGGTTGCAATATTCCATCCCCACCTACACAGCCTTTAACCTATATATTCTAAGGTGCAAAGTGTAAACAAAATTGGGGATTAAGGGCATGACTGTACACAGTATGGGCAGTCACACAATTGTTGTTCTTGCATCTGCCCTGTTTATGTATAAAGCATGGAAGAGATTCTATTTTTTATATCAAAAGAGTCAGATGGGTTTGGAGAGCTGGTCTTATTCTCCCCATGCTGCACTGCTGCAGACACTTTTATTTTCCTGTCCTCCATCATTTCAGGTCAGGGACTTTTCCACTACAATCCAGCTCACTTATGGTACTGTGGCTGGGCTGTGTTGGACAAAAAGTGTGTAAAGTGATGGAGTGCAGAAATGTAAGACAAGTTAGGAGGGAGGCTCAGCGCCCCTTACTGGAGGACTCATCTAATGTTAAAGAAATGCTCTCTACCTGTTCTCTATTCATGAATGGTGTAGACACATGAGCAAGAAAATTTGCTTGCTCTCCATAATGTCTGGACACTTTCTTAGTGGTAAGGCAAAAGAAAATTAACATGAGCAAAGACTCTCACACATGGCAGCACTGAAGAAAGCAGAAAGACCAGTGCACAAGTGTTGCATGCTACCAGGAGCATATTCTGAACAACCTTAGCTGAAATGAAAAAGAGCTGCATAAATTCATGTCTCTGTTCTTATGTTACTCCCATTCATTTTAATGAAATTTCTGCTGCACAAATCTTGGTGGATTATATCCGCAAATCTCAAGAATTACAGAACTGAATCTAACTGGAGTAATAAATTATAGGATAAGCACATTTCATAGGACATCTCACTATACATCAATTACACCAGGATGATCATGGGCAGTCATGGGGGACAATTCCGCTATCTATAATAAGGTGCAAGATGGTAGCTATAAGAGATTTAGTATCTTGGATGGAAGGTGCAGCTAAGGTGCATGGGACTAAAAAGCTTTGGTCGCCATGATGAATGTGTGGCCCTGCTTCTTCTACTTGATCTATAGGTGACTTTCAAAACCAGTGAGCATGGTATCCTGCTGGGCCAGTGATGTGGAATGGGTATCAGAAGCACTATGCCACAGTGGTTCCATTTCTATTTGGGTCATAAGCAGAGACCAGCATCGGAAGAATGTTCCACTATTGTTATGAGGTTCCACAGAACACTATTTTATCTCCAACGTTATTTGCCATCTATATGAAGCCATTGGGATCAGTCATTAGGCAATTTGAGGCAAGGTGTCATTACCATGCTGATAACCAGCTATATTTTTCTATTGCATCTCAATCAGGAAAGGCAGACCTGGACCAATGCCTGGACACAGTAGTGGGCTGGATGAGGGCCAATAAATAATCTGAACAAGGTAAGAACCTAAGAAAAGCCCTGCTGCATCAGACCAATGGCCCACCTAGTCCAGCATCCTGCTCTCCCAGTGCCAACCAGATGCCTTAAGGAAGTCTGCAAGCAGCACTTGCACACAAAAACATTTTCCTCTCCTAAGGTTTCCAGCAACTCCACTGACCTTGGAGGCAAAGTATAGCCATCATGGCTAGTAGCAACTGATAGCCTTAGCCTCCATGAATTTGTCAAATTATCTTTTAAAGGCATCCAAGATGGTCGCCATAACCGCCCCTTGTTAGAATGAATTCCATATTTAACTATGCACTGTTTGGAGAAATACATTGTTTTGCCTGTCCTGAATAGTCCGACATTCAGCTTCATTGCATAATGTAGGTTTATTTTTTCTACAAGCTGTTTTGAGATACATAGTGCAAAGTGGGGCAAAATTCTTCAAATAAACAAATAAGATACTGACAGAACTATATCAGTCTACAAGACAGATCACTTGGGTACCCAAATGCACTCAAAGACCTAATGCTGGACAGAGTTAGAGGAACCACTTAAAGATTTAAAAAGTGAAGGACTGAAAACATTTTCCAAGAGCTGCCAGGAAGATAGCTGAGAGCGAGTGATCAATCAGTTGTCCCCATTCCCCATTACCATTAGCTTTGTTGATCTTATAAATGAATTGCCATTACCCCAGTTAGATGACCATGTTAAGGTTTCTCTCTCATTTTTACTAAAAACTACAATCAATCTTATTTAAACCACAAAAATGGTTTCTTACTGCTTCACCAACTAAACTCATTTATCAAGTTTGAATGAGAAATTAGTTTGCTAGGATTAAAGCACAGAAGCAACATCCAGGGGCCTGGATAATTTCCCCTATGTTCTTTTACTACACTGAGCATTCTCCAGAGGATATTAGGGAGCCAGAAGTGCACAACAGAGGAATGGAAGGATCAGGGTAAAAAATTCTCAAACGACTTGGCACCAGTGGGCAGCATTTCAAGGCTGATACAAAATATATACAGTAATTGCATACCAACCCATATCCCAACAGCATCAAGAAATGAATTGGAAAAGAAATCAAAGCATGAGACAGAGAATGCTACAGGCAGGCTTCAAGGTTCTGAAATAATCTCTTTTACAAAGCCTCAGAAGCAATTCAGTCACTGGTACTGCAAGGATTTATGCTTCCCATCCAACAGAACTTACACTTTTATAATGCCTTTCCTTCCACAGATGTTAAGCAATTTATAAGATTATGTCTCAACATGAAAGCAATCCAGTCTCAACCCAGGGTAAAAGGGCACTGGAAGAGAGTATCCCTGTCCAATGTTGAAAGGCAATAATTTTACAATGGAAGAGTAAAGTACATAAAATAACTGCATCAAATTAAAGCAGCAGGCACATTCATCAGAAGCCCACAAAATTTAGGTTGGCCTTGGTAGATAACTATTAGTTGTGTCACCAGCAATCCCTCTGCAACAGAGGAGACTGGGTCAGTTTTTTTACTCCTCATCAAGTTTTAGAGAGCATCTCGCTTCTTCTGTCCATCCCCAAAGCAGGCTGCAACAAATATGCAAGATTGACCCCTCCTTATGCAATTTCCTGGGTGTCAGATTTCAAAGGAAGGATACAGTCTGTTTCTCCCAATTGCAATACAGGTAAATGTACCCCTGACCGTTAGGTCCAGTAGCGGATGACTCTGGGCTTGAGTGCTCATCTCGCTCTATAGGCCGAGGGAGTCAGCGTTTGTCTGCAGACAGCTTCCGGGTCATGTGGCCAGCATGACTAAACCACTTCTGGAGAACCAGAGCAGTGCATGGAAACGCCATTTACCTTCCCGCCGGAGTGGTACCTATTTATCTACTTGCACTTGATGTGCTTTTGAACTGCTAGGTGGGCAGGGCTGGGACCGAACAACAGGAGCTCACCCCGTCGCGGGGATTCGAACTGCCGACCTTCCAATCGGCAAGCCCTAGGCTCTGTGGTTTAGACCACAGCGCCACCCATGTCCCAATTGCGGTAAGTGCACCCCTTTTCCAGTGGAAACACAAGGGGAGGGAAATGGTCTCTCAAATCTTGGACATACAGAAGGAGGTCACCCAAGAGAGACTTGTGGTCCCCACAGATAAGCTGACTTTTGTCGATCCCTGACATTCAGGATAGTAGATTATCAATTAAGATCACACACACACACACACACACACACACACACTTTTTCTTTTATTTTTAAAGTTAAAGCAAGGTTTTACATTTAATCAGAAAAATGACACCTTAGTATTGTGGAGCATATGCTACACACTATCAGCTAATAATCAGCTTTATATATTGGTTCTCAGAAGCTAAAGGGAAAGGACATAGCAAACAAGTTTTCCGCACACCAGGGTAGCTGCTCCTGCCCAGGAGCCTGAATTTAATAACCTAAACCAAACAAACAAACAAACAAAAAAACCAAGGAAAGGTTAGCTAGACACAATTCAGCTCACCCAATAGTGGTAAGGAGGCAGAAATACCCTCACCACCACCTCAAAAGTCTGCAACTGGCCTCTATATTGTGCCTGGTCAGATTCACAAATCTTTTTTCCACTTGTGCTCAAGATACCTAGCAACCCATTTCAGATCATCCAGCTACTGAATAAATCATGCTCCTATGAAGCCTGGGAGGAAGATGCGAAGGAGCAAGCCTGGCAGTAGTCCCTGTTAACCTCCTATTCTACAACCAAAGTTGTTTTGATGAGGTTTGACTTTTGCAACGTTAAAGTTTCATCAGCTTTTCACTACTATTAACAAACATAATTCCTCTAAGGAGCAAAAGACAATCCTAATCCATGAGAGATAACAACATCAAGTGTGAGGAAACGTAAAAGAGCAAAGTCCTTTTGACTTGGCCACAGACAGAAAACTCAGAAATGGGATAGAAGGAAGAGAGAACTCTCTTTCCTACCATCTTAAGATGGGCAGGTATCCAGTAATTTCTGGTATCAATGAGACAGATGCTAGGCCTCATTGGATAAAATTCAGACTGTACCCAGATTGCTATTCTACATGTGGCAGGAAGCTAGAGCAAGTTCTGCTCCCTGTCCATCCAAGCATCACCTGTCTTGCCTCTGATGCTATTGTACATAACGTTCAAACAGGGTGTTCACATTTAACGTGCAACATGTGTGGGCTCAGAATGTGCAATAAATGTCCAATCTCTGACCACAGAACTCGAGCAAATGCACCCCATATTAGAACACCTATGTATGGATGTAAGGTGGCAATGGAGGCAAGGGCTGATGTGCCAAATGGGCAGGGAGGAAAGTGCATTCTTACTCTTCAGCACATGTGGGGGAAGGAACTAGGTAAGAATACTGTCTGATCTGCCTTCTGTAAAACACTCCCTCAAGGCCAAGGCACAACTTTCTTATTGAAATCATAATGGCTGGGTGACAAATGGATTGTATTACTTAGATACAAGTGACACGTTTGGGATTTACAAGTTCCCAGTAGATTGTTAATGGAAATTGACATTCAGAAAACTCTTACCTCATGAATCCCAAGAACGTTATTAGGATGAGGCTAACAAGCCAACCAGCAGTGGCAAAGGCCTTTGGCATAGTCAGAGCTCCAGTCCCAACTATGAGATTGAACATGTAAACCAGGCCAACCTGCAATTAAAGAAATCATAAATGTTTAAATCATGTGACTTTTAGTTGTTAAAAAAGACTCTTTGGCTAGCAATCCCAAAATGGACAGAAAGCAGCAGCCTCCATAGACAATCCAAACCAACACGGCTACTATGATGGTGCAGTTTTATAGAAAATAGTATCGTCTCAGTAAAGAAATGCTTTTTAGCTCATACTTACACAGTTAGGCAGTGTTTAATGTTTGGCCTTAGAAATATTAACAGCTGGGTTTAAAAAACAACAACAAAAAACCTATGCAAACCACAACTTTCCAATAGCCCAATAGTTTATTTCTTGTTTTCCCAACCTAAGCCTTCAGGATGAGGGAGATTACAGATAAAATCTCCTTCTCCACATAGAAAGAGTTAAGCAGAAAGACCAGACATACTGGTGAAAGGACATAGCCTCAAAACATCATGTTTACTCAAGTTATGCAGTTCTCTCACTTGCCATGTTTCTAACTCCAAAGGAAAGATTCTCTGAAACTAAAGGTGTTGCAGAGAGGCTGAGGTTTTTTTATAGGGGGAAGGGTGGTACAGTTACTCAACTTCACCCATGAGGAGCCAATATAGGAAGTGAGGTATAAAAGAGCATTCCACAGCTTGCCAACTATTAGCCAAACAGGAGTCTGACAAGTAATTTTCCTCCCAAGTATATTTAGCAGTGAAGCAGATGGAAATTTTCTCTTATTGGGACACCAGAGGAATCTTGTTAAGGAATGGGAATATCTGCATGACAAGCTTGTTGACAGTAAAATCAACCCTTAAGAAGAGCTATTCTGAATTATTTCCTGCCTCAGTTCTTACATTTAAATGGCAGGCTAAGACCAGGCATTATTCTTGTTTATTGAAGAATTTTACATTAATAATAACAGCAAAAGAGATTTGCTCTTTTGTTTAGTAAAAACCTACTTGCCTCCCCACAGCACAAAGTGCTAAAATGGAACTACCTCAAGGGGTTCAGCTTCCACAATTTCTATTTTTAATCTGCTTTATCCTGTAGGTTCAACACTGGCTCTATCTGCAGCAAAAACAAGATTCATTACTATTTGGGGGGCAGTGCCCTCATAACTAAAAGAGTTCTGTATTAAAACGTAGCATGAAGAACTCATGTATGAGTAGATTTGGTAAGTCAGAACCACAATGGGTAATTAAGGTGGCAGCTCAGTGACAGATGACAATATCTGAATGTAAAAGACTCCAGATTCAAACCCTAGCATCTCCAAGTAGAGCTGGGAAAGATTTCTTCTTGAAACCCTAGAGAGCAACTACTAGCCAATTCAGACAGCACCGAAGCAGATGAACTAATGGTGACACTCAGTATACAGCTGCTTCCTATGAGCCCTGGGCACTAGCAGGAAAATAATTTAAACTTATTAAAATCATGTGTCATGTAAGATACAGTATCCATTAGTCTTGAAGTGCAAGAAAGTAGTGCAGGAAGGATGAGAGAAAGAGCACCACTGATGGCTACCTTCCCCTTATTAAAATTACTGGAATGCCCATTATCAGAAGACAACCATCTACCTGGAATTCATGTCCACTGTCAAACACACAATTTTTAAACCGAGAGTAACCATAAATAAAATTACCTTAAGAACAGGGAATGTATACAGTTTATAAACCAAATGCTCATGGCAGAAGTTCTGAACTACAAATGCATCCTTCAGAGATCTTTTATGCATAGCCATTCACTTCTCTTTGAGAGAACAAGGTCCTCCTGTACTTACTGGCATCTGAACAGCAAATGCATCTTTTGACTGCTTTCCCAGAGGATGAAACAGTAGATGTCAGTTTGCAAAGCGATTTTTTTAACTCATTGGGCAGAACTGTCATTCCCTGCATACACCACCTCCTGGCTGTAGGCCTTAATTGGTTCTGCACACGAAGCCTTTGAGGACAGAAACCTTGGAGGTTTTCTTTGACTCTGATTAAAAAGAACAGTATAAGGAGGGAAGATTTATTTCAGATACTGGTAGAATCATATTTCGGGCCCTCCAAAAATGAGACAAGTACCATTTTTATGCTCAACAGCCTGAAGATTTCTACAATGCTATAATTTTCAATCTGTAAGGTACTTGGTAATTTAACATCTTGGGAGTCTATTTTTCCCCTTGAAGATTCAGATCAATCTTCCTTGGACTAAATGTACCAGCACGCATCACTATCCAATTAATGTCTTCTCAAAAATCACTTGCAATCAGAAAACCACCACTCATGAGGATAGCTTTGACAGAGAGATGTGATGGGTTATATATTAGGAAGGAGGACAGAGTCCACTGGTATGCCATAAAAGGGCATCATAAGATGCAGCTTCAACAACTCTCAACTCTTGTGTATGTATGTGCACTGCTTTCAAAGCCTCCTTGTTCATCTCAATTTTTCATATAAAAAAAATACTTTCCTGATGTTTTAACCACTTGTTGCTGCAAGACGGCAGCAACAAGAATTCCAACTATGGAAACAGAACAGAACCCATTGGCGCAAGTACAGCCTATCAGCCATTTAAGAAAGCCACACAAAATTTAAAAAGCTTTGTCCCCTGTGCTGCAGAATGCCTCTGCACTGACTGATGTAAACATGCACCCAGGAATCTTGTGCACATTGTTAGTGCACATGTCTTTTTATTGTTCCATGAAGCGGTCTAGACTGTAAGAGAATGTGTCACTGCCCTAAAGACTTCACAACCAGAAAAGTATAATCATGTATTTAGTATTTAGCGCACTGCTCTTCCCTGAAGAGCCTTTTACATATGGCTTCCAGATAGCCTTCCATTCAGTGAAATTACAGGATAACACCTGTTCAGCTTCACAGAAGAACAGCCTGGTGTAACTTTGCACAACTACATCACTAAATGGCACAAGTTTGAAAACTGCTTTGAAGGTGCCAAGTTGTAACCAATGCTGTCCTTCTTTACATGGAAGGTTCTGTTCCCATACAGGCATCTGCAGACAAAAAAGGGAGGTGATTTTTGCAAATTTCTCCTTTCTTCACCATACTGTGTCAGAGGATTCTCCAATTCCCTAGAAAAGATGGGGAGAGGGCCCTCCCCCTCTTCTTCCCCCAACCTTATACTGTATACAACACTAATGTCTCATGTCAAATATAACTGATCTGTAGAAAGGACTTTAGAAGTTGAAAAAAGAAACAATGTGCGTACTTTTATAAACCAAGAAATTCTTTAATTAAAAATATTTTTTAAAAAAATAGATGGGGAGGGTATGAAGGTGATAGTAGCACAAAAGTGGAACTAATGAAAATCACCTCCAACTGTTCATGGAATCCTCTGCTGGATCAAAGAGACTTCCATGACTGGAAGGACAGCATGGGATAAAATTCGCCACATCTAATTTCTGGCTAGTCTATCCACTACCCAAATTACTTAGTTCCTCTTGCCTCTGATATTTGGGATTCTTTTCCCTCTTGTTAGTATTATATCTATCATAATCTAACATATGGGTGTCCATCAATATGCAGATAATACCCAGCTCTACCTCTCTTTCAAATCAGAACCAGTGAAGGCGGTGAAGGTCCTGTGTGAGTGCCTGGAGGCGGTTGGAGGATGGATGGCGGCTAATGGATTAAAGTTGAATCCTGACAAGACAGAAGTACTGTTTTTGGGGGACAGGAGGCGGGCAGGTGTGGAGGACTCCCTGGTCCTGAATAGGGTAACTGTGCCCCTGAAGGACCAGGTGCGCAGCCTGGGAGTCATTTTGGACTCACAGCTGTCCATGGAGGCGCAGGTCAATTCTGTATCCAGGGCAGCTGTCTACCAACTCCACCGGGTACGCAGGCTGAGACCCTACCTGCCCGCTGACTGTCTCGCCAGAGTGGTGCATGCTCTAGTTATCTCCCGCTTGGACTACTGCAATGCACTCTACGTGGGGCTACCTCGGCCCAGTATACCTGAAGGAGCATCTCCACCCCCACCGTTCTGCCCGGACGCTGAGGTCCAGTGCCGAGGGCCTTCTGGCGGTTCCCTCATTGCGAGAAGCAAAGCTACAGGGAACCAGGCAGAGGACCTTCTCAGTAGTGGCGCCCGCCCTGTGGAACGCCCTCCCATCAGATGTCAAAGCGATAAACAACTACCTGACATTCAGAAGACATCTTAAGGCAGCCCTGTTCAGGGAAGTTTTTAATGTGTGATATTTTAGTGTTTTTTGGTTTCTATGGAAGCCGCCCAGAGTGGCTGGGGAAACCCAGCCAGATGGGCGGGGTACGAATAATAATAATAATAATAATAATAATAATAATAATAATAATAATAATAATATGAAGGAAGCAACCTTATTCACTGATGCAGCTTTAGTGCAATTACATACTTTGAATATTCACTAGAGACTCAATAGAGGGTATTTGGCAAGGTTTGCTAAGCATTAAAGCATGTTTAAAAACGCAAGTCTTTTAGAGCATGTGTGGGTGAAAAGAGCAAGCACATCCTTGTATTAGAAAAGTTTTCTGAATTATTTCCAAATGTATTGTAACACAAGTATAAAATGCCTATCACAATTTAAAATCAAAACAAGAACATGGGGGGGGGGCATGAAGAAACAGGAGCAGGAAATACAGAGCATAACTGTGCTACTTGTCTCCAGCAAGAGATTGTAGTAATGTTAAATACTCACGTAAGGCGAGTACAGCTCTCCTGTATCAGTAATACCGCCAGCCATGTTGAAGCTGATGGAACAGTCCGAGAGAGATGTCAGTTCCTTTTGAGCCAACCACTGTTAACCTGAAAGAAATTTTATCAGCTGTTTACAGGAGTCAACAAAGCAAGCGGTAACTGCAGTTCATCACTGTGCATTAATGCAAGTCTAGTAGTATTGCTGCCTACCTTCTCTGGAAAGAAAAGTAAACAGATTCCCCCAAATCAGCTAGTTTGAATTTGAAATCAGAATTCTTCACTTGCATTGCAAATTGCATAATTCTCACTAAAGGCCATAATCCTTTTAGAGAATCTAGTGAAATACCAGCCACATCAAAAACAAGGATCAAAACTAAGGTTCTCCTGTCACTCTAAAAGTATATAATCTAGCCAGATGATATAGTAACACACTTTAAGGAATTCCATTTAGAATGAATGGATTATAATCACTAAGGGGAAAATAGATTTAAGATCTTTTATTTAAATTAAGTCACTTACTTTACAATTTACACATCTCCTGAACAAGCATTCATGACAATTGGTTGCTAACAATTAAATATAATTGTTAGATGTTTTACTTGAAGGCTACAGTTACAATCATATGCATAGTTACTGTATTTGAAAGTGCAACTGAACCAAGTGGGACTTAGTTGAAAGGAAGCCTGCTAAGTCTGGTGCCTTCCATAAATTTTGTACTGGGAGTTATAGCCTAAATATTTGGACAGCACCAGATTGGTGAAAGCTGTGTTATAGGGGTTCAGAACTTTCTGGCAGCCTTATCCTCCATGAATTTGTTTAACCTTTTTTAAAGCCACCCAAGTTGGGGGCCATCAGTGCCTTCTGTGGGAGTGAATTCTATACTATGTGCTGTGCATAGGCGCCGACTCCATGGGGCCTGAGGGGGCTCGAGCCCCCTCAAAAAAATTTTGGGGGGGCTCAGCCCCCCCAATAATCTCGGGCGCCCTTCCAGCAGAGCGCCACCGCCGTCCCCCGCCTCCTCCCCACCTGCTCCTTCGCCAGCCAGCCAGCCAGCCGCGCACCCTAATCGGAGAGCCCCGGCCGTCCCCCGCGAGATTAGAGAATCCCCGGGGGCGGGGGCTCCTGCCTCGCTGCTTCGCAGCACCACCGCCACTGCCAAGGCACTGCCGGAAATCCCGCGAGAACAGGGGAATCCCGACTGGCCACACCTCCCAGCCAGCCAATCGGCTGGCTGGGGGGCGTGGCTTGCCCTATTTAGGGCTGGAGCCACTTTATTTGCATATTCATGAGCTTATTTATTATTCATGAGCTTTCCCGGGCCCCCCCAATATTTTTTATAAGTCCGCGTCCCTGGTGCTGTGTAGAGAGTAACTTTCTTTTCTCTGTCCTGAATCCTCCAATATTCAGCTTCAGTAGATGTCCACAAATTCTAGTATTAGAAGTATATAAAATTATGTATGACATGGAGAACTCCTATCATGTTGCCTCTTACCTTTGCTCTAAACTAAAAAGCCCTGAATGCTTCAACCTTTCCTCATACGAGAGGTGCTCCATCCCCTTCATCATTTTGGTTGCCCTTTTCTGAACCTTTTCCAACTCCACAATATTGTTTAAGTGGTGAGGCAACCCAAACTGTACATGCTATTCCAAATGCAGCTGCAACAGAACTTGAAAGCTTACTTTTTGTGGCATTTTTATTGGCCCTAATAAAATCTCCACCCAAACAGAATTATAGCATGCTACTGGAGCAAGGCTTAAATAGGCAGGAAAGCCTCACAGTCTACACGGACCTTTTACAACAATGAGGAAAACACCATCTATAACATGCTACCCCACGTGATGAGTTTCTTCATGCAAGTGTGCATGCTGGAAAATTTCTAAATGTTTACATGGGGGGGACCCATACTGTATTGTATGAGTTGGCACTAAGATTCTTATCTAACACATTAGAAATTCCACTGAACCAAAAAGAGAACCAGAGAAAGTTACAGGCAAAGTGTAAGTACCATGGAAGGCACTGCATGTGCCTGAATACAAAAAGCAAGGATTTCCAAGGCCCTGCTTTCTTACCCCTGATCATTTGCTCACAAGTCCCCTTCTTTGGCTGAGGCTGGGCTCTTTGTTGAAGAAACCACTCTGTCCTGAATTTCCTAGCTCCTACTCCTGTTTGCATCTTAGTGCATGGCATGGGAAAGTTTTACCTGGACTTTCTATGGCCACTCAGATTGGATGTATGCAATTACTACCGTGAACAGAAAATACGATAAAGAGGGCCTCTTATCAGAAGATACTCAGAATGTACTCCTAACCCTTTCAATCTCTGCTGCTGGAGGAAGAGGAGGATAAGGTAGAGGGGACCCTCCACCAGCTCCTGCCAGCCTCTGCTGCTGTACCCAGAGAAACAGAAAGCTACCAACAGTGATTCTACCACTATAAGCCATTAGAGAGATCTGAAATGAGGCATTTGGGGGGCAGGGCCTGGCAGCTTGGAATCTTCTGGTTCCAAAGCCCTGCAGGTCTCAATCCTTGGGCACTCTGCTGAGCCTGCCTGGAGCTTTTATAGCCCCCCCCCCCAAACCACCCACCACTTTTGATTCTAGTCACTATAAGCAGTAAAGCTTGGGATGCAGTGGTTGAGCTGCTGTTCTGTTGCTCCCCGCAAGGGGTTAGGATTGCTCCATCAGTTATTTGAAGCACGAGACTACAAGGCGCAGACAAAGCAAATGTTAAGGAATGATATTTGGTGTCAGTGTCATGCCAGAAAGCCTGATTCAAATATAATGACAAAGTAAAATCTGTCCACTTAGATAGTTGAGGGGGAAATACCACTCTTGTATTTTTGCGCACTAGCCTAGAGGCCATAGGTGAGCAGGACTTCTATAAAGACATGTGAATGGGTGGGGAAGGGGAATTGATAGCCTACTTGGTTTCCATACTAACAAAAGAGGAAGTACGGTAAGAATGTTTCCTTCACAATCAGCAAAGAAATGTAGCAAGCTAGCATAGTGGAGATGAATCACTCCATCCTTTCTTCACCATTCTGCATATTATTAGTCTGCTAATAGGAGGGGCTTCCCCTCCTCCACAGCCAGCCTGGAAAAGCACATCACTAGCCACTTAGTAGGTTAATAAGAACATCTGCAGGTTAGTAATTTTTGTGGCCTTATTTACAAGGCTGTGTTTCATCCTCAAAAAAGACTGGAAACTACCAGCTTCCGCTTTACTTCAGAGGCTTTTTACTCCACCAGTACACTATGCAGCTGCCCCTCCCCCCATAAAGTCAATAAAAATACTTAAAGTAGAAACTGCAGGAAGATTTTGACAGATTTTTTTCCTGAGCACTTGGGGTCAGAAGAAAGCAATTTAAAGCAACGGTTGTTGGGCCATTTCATTCCAATCCGCTAGATAGAGCCAGCCAGCCAGCCAGCCAGAGGATGATGACAGGTGGGTGTCCTGCCACCCACCCCCACAACATAAATCCTGGCTACGCCCATGGAGAGAGATGCACCCACAAGCAATTGCATGAACTTTTCTCTCTCCCCATATAGGAGTCTGTGAATTCGCACACGCACACGTGTACTAGGTCTCCGAGCAGATACAGACAACCGCGTGACCACCACCTGCACCTGGTAGGCAGATCTTCCTCGCTGTTTGGGAAGATGCTCACGCCGAGCGGGGGGCAATTCTATAGTCCTCTGCGCGGTCTCCTTCAGGGGGGAACAGCCCAGAGACAGGCAGAACAGTCACACACAGCCTGCGCCTATTTAAAAGCCTCCTCCGGAGAGCCGCGCGGGAAGGAGTGTCGTCGGGAATGCCACGTCTTCCCCGCCAACCCTTTCCCCGACCCGCCTCAGCCCGCCAGCCCGCTTCCCCTTCCTCTCCCCGCCACCACCACCCCTTCTGCCACCCACTCAAAAAAACTCCTCACAACAAGCCTCTTTACCCGCCACGCCGGCGCTCCTCGCTTGGCTCCACGGCAACGTCCGGCCCAGCAACTCCAAACCGTCGTTTTCCCTCATTACCGGCGCGAGCCAGGGGAACCCGCAGACGGCGCACGCGCGCAAGCGGAGGAGCTGAGGGAGGGTAGGCGGGGCAGTGGGGAGGGCGGGAACAGCGCTTCTACGCCAAGCAAAAAGCCGCCAACAGCCGAGCTTTCCGCGCGCGTGACCACGACCTCTCGAATCGCTTTCTACGCCGATTGGTCCCGTCTCTTGATGGCACGTGACCACGGGGGCGGGGTGTGTGGCTGTATGCGTCTCTCGGTGGTTGGGAAAGACGCTGGTGAGATTGAGACTCGGCGGCTACCGTAGCGCGACCGGGAAGAAGAGTTTGGCCACTGCGCGTGCGTGTGGCTTGGGTTGGGATGGTAGAGGAGCGAGGTAAATAGGCGCTCGCGTGGCTTTGGGTGGGTTTAAAGTGGAGCTTGTCTCTCTCTCTGGTTCAGGTGTAGATTGCGGCTAAATGACGCCTGTTTGGAGATTAGGAGTAGTATGTGGGGGAAGATCTCTTGCGAAAGTGGCTCCCTGATTGATGTCTCTTCAGTGTTGCCTCTGGAGAAGTTACATGCAAAGTCTAATTCCTTTTTTTTGTAACTCGCTTTGAGGTTTGTTTGTTTTCTTCAAGTGGTGTATAAATGTTATGGCAGGGGTCTGCAACCTTTAAGACAAAAAGAGCCACTTGGACCCGTTTCCAAAGAAAAAACAACTGGGAGCCGCAAAATCATTGCGACATTTAAAACAAATATAACACTGCATATATTGTTTCTTACCTTAATGTCCGATCTGACAGCGGGCGGGAAGGTGACGTCGGGACGGTGCGTGACTAACGTACGCACCGCCCCCATGCGACGTCATAGCCAGTACAGCGCCCGCCACAGTGGGGAGTGTTGGGGCGCACAATGTGCCTCCTCCCCTCGCTAGTATCCGCCCCGGAGCCACAGCAAAGGTGTAAAAGAGCCACATGCGGCTCCGGAGCCGCGGGTTGCAGACCCCTGTATAAATTCCATGCAGTGTGCAAGCAAAATTGTGGAATTTATTTCCAGGGAATGCTGTCGGTGTGGTTGCACCCAGACACTCAACCACCTCCACCTCCTCATCCTCCTGTTTTAACTTCTGAATCCTGGATGTCAATTATGAACTGCTGTAATTATCCTGTGTTTCAATCACAGTGTAGCAAATGCTTTATAGCTGCATGACTAAGTAGTCCGGACCTCCTTTGCAGTTGCTTCATAATTCTTGTACTACCACTGTAGTGTTTTTTCTTTGTTATTAAACATTGTACCATTTCTGGTGGGGGTGGGGCAAAGAGAAATATTAAATACCATATTTTTCGCTCTATAGGACGCACTTTTTCCCCTCCAAAAATTAAGGGGATATGTGTGTGCGTCCTATGGAGCGAATGCAGCCTCCTTGGCTTCAGTGATAGCAACGCGAAGCCTCGGAAGCGCAGAGGGAGCGCTCCCTCCACGCTCCAGAGGCTACACGTTGCTTTCGCTGAAGCCTGGAGAGCGAGAGAGGTCGGTGCGCACCGATCCCTCTCGCTCTCCAGGCTTCAGGGATAGTCGCCTGAAGCCTTTGGAGTGCAGCGGGACCTTGCGCTGCGCTCCAAAGGCTCCGGGTTCCTTTTGCTGAAGCCGGGAGAGCAAGACTCTCCTGGCTTCAGCAGAGAGGGAGAGCTGCGCAGCGCCCCTTCAGCGAAGCGGGAGGAGAAATGGAAGGGGCTCTGTTTCTCCTGCCGCTTCGCTGAAGGGGTGCTGAGCAGAGAGGGGGAGAATTTTTTTTCTTGTTCTCCCCCTCTAAAACAAGGTGCGTCCTATGGTCGGGTGCGTCCTATAGAGCGAAAAATACGGTAAGTAGGGTTTTCTTGCAGTTCATCTGCTTCAAGATACTCTTGGCAATTATTTTGGTCAAATTACAGATTATATCTCTCACAAATGAACCATGGTAAATGACATTTTATGTACACAAATATATTGCAGCTGCCCTTTAAATTGTGTATCTTACACTTTATTGTATATAATTGGACCGATTGTATATTAAAATTGATATGTATGATTCCTCTGTATAGCATTGTTATATTTTGCTCTCTCTTTTTTTTTTTTTAATAATGCATTTTTATTGAAGTTATACACAAAAAACAGATATATATGAAAATACAGAGAAAAAATTACAAAGAAAAAAAAGAGAACAAAAACAAAAACCACACATCCGAAAAAAGAAAGACACACAATCTGAACTTCCCTCCATCCTTTTGATAAGTATCAAATATCTCCTTCCATTACGTATTTGATTTTCAATCTATAGTCTTAAATTCACTCGCTGGTCGTATTGTTCTAACCCCGTCAATTCACTTTAAGCATTTATTCCAATATATTTCCAAAATTTACTCCAATTTTTCAGAAATTTCTGTTCATCCTGATCTCTTATTTTACCTGTTAGTTTGTCAAGCTCAGCATAGTTTACCATTCTAATCTGCCAGTCCTTTATGTTGGGGATGGTTTCCACTTTCCAATATTGTGCCAACATAATTCTCGCTGCTGTGGTGGCGTAGAGGAATATCGTCCTATCTTCCTTTTTAATTTCTTTATCCATCATTCCCAACAGGAAGGCTTCAGGCCTCTTGGGAAAGGTATACTTAAATATTTTTTTAAGTTCATTATAAATTAATTCCCAAAAGCCTTTCACCTTTTTACATGTCCACCATAAATGATATAGGTCACCCTCCACCTCACCACATTTCCAGCATCTCTTATCCTTTAATCTATACATTTTGGCCAATTTCACAGGGGTATGGTACCATCTATATAGCATCTTCCAGATATTTTCTCTCAATGCCATACATGCTGTGAACTTTATGTTACAATTCCAAACTTCTATCCACCTTTCAAAATCAATGTTATAACCAAAGTCAATTGCCCATTTAATCATTGCCTCCTTCACCTCCTCATCTTTTGTGTACCACTCTAGTAATATATCATAAATTCTGGACAGGGTTTTATTTTTGCCTTCTATTACTTCTATACTAAATTTTGATTTTTTATCATCAAAACCCGCCTTCCTCTTATCCTCTTTTAACAAATCATTCACCTGGTGGTATTGCAGCCAACCAGTGAATAAATTTTTTATTTCTTCATAAGGTCTGAGTTTGGGCCCTTGGTCAGTTTTTCTTAACATTTCTTCATAGGTGGCGTTTATCTCCTCCATATTTATTTTCTTAATCGTTAAGGCCTCTATTGGTGAAATCCACCATGGGGTCTTTCTTTCGAGGAGGTTTTTGTTCCTTTCCCATGCTTGATATAATGGTCCCCTAAAAATATGATCTAAGAAACTCTTGTGAACTTTCACTTTCCCATACCAAAGGTACGAATGCCATCCGTACCAATTATTAAAGCCTTCCAGGTCCAGTAGCTCTCTATTCTCCAGTTTTATCCAATCTTTTACCCAATATATACAAGCCGCTTCATAGTATAAACTTAGGTCCGGGAGAGAAAAACCCCCTCTTTCTTTTTTGTCTATCAAAATTTTCATTTTTATCCGTGGCCTTTTCCCCTGCCAAATATACTTTGCCAAGGCTCTCTGCCACTCTTTACATTGTTTTAGGCCTTTAAGTATGGGGATGGTTTGGAATAAAAATAACATTCTAGGCAGAATGTTCATTTTAACAACAGCTATCCTCCCCAAAAAGGAGAGTTTCATCCTCCCCCAAATTTCCATGTCTTTCTTTATACTCCTCCAGGTGGCATCGTAATTATCCTTGTATAAATTTATGTTCTTAGCTGTAACCCAGATCCCAAGATATTTCACTTTCTTAGCTACCGCAATTTTGGTCTTTCTTTCTAGATCTATCACTTCTTCCTTTGTTAAATTTTTAACTAACATTTTGGTTTTGTTTTTATTTACCTTAAGTCCTGCCACGGCTCCAAATTCGTCAATTTTTTGTAAAGCTTCTTTTACGCTGTTTTTTGGGTCTTCTAAGGTTAGTACAATGTCATCTGCGAAGGCCTTGATTTTGTATTCCCTCTTTCCTACCCTGACTCCTGTGACTTCTGTTGCCCCCCTCAGTCTCTCGTTTAGTATTTCTAATACTGTTATAAACAATAGAGGGGACAGGGGGCAGCCTTGTCTAGTTCCTTTATATATACTAAAATATTCTGTTGTGGTGTTGTTTATTACCAATTTTGCCTTCTGTTCCTTATATATAGCTTCTATGCCTTTTCTAAATTTCTCTCCCATTCCCATCATTTCCAAACTTTTCTTCAAGAAATCCCATGAGATGTTATCAAACGCTTTCTCAGCATCTATGAATACCAAGGCCGCTTGTCTATCTATACTCATATCCAAATATTCAATAATGTCTATCAAGTTCCTTACATTATCCCTTAGTTGTCTCCCTGGGAGGAAGCCCGTTTGATCTTTATGTATTCTGTTGTTCAAAACCTTTTTTAGTCTTTCTGCCATTATATCTGCAAATAGCTTGTAATCATTATTTAGTAGTGAAATTGGCCTATAGTTTTTCACTTCCAAAGTATCTGCCTCTTTTTTGGGAATCAAAGTAATATATGCTTCCTTCCAGGTATTCGGGATCCTTCCTTCCTTTAATATATTATTCATCACTTCGCCTAACACTGGGGATATTTGGTTACTTAGTGTTTTATAATATTTGGCTGAGAGCCCATCTGGGCCTGGCACTTTCCCGTTTTTCATCTTTTTAATCGCCTTCTTTATCTCTTCTTGGGTAATTTCCTGGTCTAATATCTCTTTTTCTTCTTTTGGGATTTGTTTTAAATGATGTTCTTGCAAAAACCGCTCTATTTCTTGTTTTGTTTCCTTTCCTCTTTTATATAAGTCCTTATAATATTTTTGAAATATCTTCCTTATTTCTTTTGGCTCTTCCACAATCCTTTCTCCTTCCCTTATCTTACTAATCGTATTTTGTTTTCTTCTTTCTCTTATTTGCCACGCCAAATATTTGCCTATCTTGTTTGCGGATTCAAATGTCCTCTGGTTCATCATTTTAATTTTCCATTCTACCTCTTGATCAATTATTGTAGAAAGTTTAGCTTGTAATATCTTTATATTCTGTTTTGCGATCTCCTCACTGGGGTTGATGGTTAATTTTTTTTCATTTTCCATAATCTGTGTTAGGATCTGTTCCTTCTTTAACTCTTTTTCTTTTCTTACTTGGCTGTTTTTCTGTATTAAAAAGCCCCTCATAACTGCCTTTCCTGCGTCCCACACCGTCTCTATAGCAGTTTCCCCGTTTAGATTCCATTTAAAGTAATCTTCTATTGTCTCTATTGCCTTATTTACAATCTTCTGATCATTAAATAGAAATTCATTCATTCTCCATCTAGTTGTTTTAATATCCTTGCCTTTCAGCTCACTGTAAACCGCATTATGATCGGATATAATTCTTGGGAGAATTTCTGATTTAATTAAATTCTGGGTTAATTCCTTCGAGATCCAAATGCTATCTATTCGCCCCCAGCTCTGATTTGGGTTTGAGAAAAAAGTGTATTGTTTTGTAGTGGGGTTTTTGAGTCTCCATGCATCAATTAATCCCAGATTATTTACCATGTCAAAAAAAGATCGCGGTAATTTACCTTCCTTCTTTTCTTGTTTTTTTGTTAGCTTATCTAAATTTGGAGACACCACCCCATTAAAGTCACCCATTAAAATCATTTTTTGATCCATCCATTCCATCAATTTATCTCTTAATTCAGAATAGAAAGCAGATTTTTTATCGTTTGGAGCATATATTCCAACAACAATTATTTTTTCTCCCTGAAACACCATCTGAACAATGATTACTCTCCCTTGATCATCTTTATATAATAGTTGTGGCTCATATTTTTCCTTAATATATAGTACCACCCCTCTTTTCTTCACTCTATCTGATGTCACAAAGTCTGCTCCCAGTCTCTTATTACATAATAGTCTCTTATGCTTATGTTATATTTTGCTCTCATTTGTTGTTGTTCATTCTTATTTCAAAACTGAACCAATAACATTTATTTTGAAAAAGTGTATCACTAACATAATCTTGTTTGTTGCAGGCTTGGAGCTATGAGAATTAACCAGAATACTGTACTGCAGGGAAAGAGGGTAACCCTGGTCCCATATACCTCTGCTCATGTACCCAAGTATGAAACAGATACTTTGCCAAATCTCCAGTTTGGGGGGGGCCATTGACTTTAGAGGTCTGGAATGTTAAGTCATCTTTACATATTTCTTTGCAAAAGATTTTTTTATATATGTGTGTTTGTAATATGTGTTTGTTAATTTGCATTCCAAGTGGAACAAACAGATAAACTGCCTGAGCCATAAGCACTGAAGTTACCTGTAACTGCTCTGATCTGCAAGTATTAATGGATCAGTTTATTGATATTAATTGGGCATATATGCAAAAGTTGTGGGGGATTTTAACTTTTCTTTTTTAAAAAATTCAAATTTTCACATATGTTCATAGGAATATTTTTGATAACAGCTCCTACATTTTGAGATAACAAAACTGCAGGTATGTCCAGGTCTGAAATATGAACAGGTGGGCAAAATCAATCATCTCTGCTTGTGGGGGGAGGGGAATGATGGTAATGGTAACCTCTTGTCTAGACTACCAAGAACTTATCACTCCTGTCTGGTGCATGTTTACTGAGATGTACCGTATTTTTCGCACCATAGGACGCACTTTTTCCCTCCTAAAAAGCAAGGGAAAATGTGTGTGCGTCCTATGGAGCGAATGCAGGGGGGGAGGCAGGCGGGAAAAGCCCTCAAGAGCCGCACACAAGCTTCGTGCGCTCTTGCGGGCTTTTCTCTAGGAGGGAGAAGGGACTGACTGGCTGCAGCAGTCCCTTCTCCCTCCTGGGGGAAAAGCCCCCAAGAGCGGCACCCTCTTTAAAGGCTGCGCGGCTCCTGCAGGCTTTTCTACGAGGTGGGGGAATCCCCCCATCTCCCAGAAAAGCCAGGAGAAGCCGCGCAGCCCCTTTAAAGAGCGCGCGGCTTCTGCGGGAGTTGGGGGAAGCTGCAGCAGATTCCCTCCTCCCGGGCTCCCTTTGAAGCAGCAAAGTGGGAGGGGAGCAGCTTACACTCGTGTAAGCAGCTCCTCTCCCACTTTCCTCCTTCAAAGCAACTACGGAGGAGGGAAGGAAGGGGACCCTGGATCCTCCGCTGCTGGAGGCTGCAGCGGATTCCTCCTCCGTAATTGCTTTGAAGCAGGAAAGTGGGAGGGGGGCAGTTTACACTCGTGTAAGCAGCTCCTCTCCCACTTTCCTGCTTCAAAGCAAGCACGGAGGAGAGAAGGAAGGGGACCATGGATCCTCCGCTGCTCACGGCTGCAGCGGATTCCTCCTTGATTGCTGGGAGTTTCTCTGGGCAGGAATTCCCTCAGCTTAAGTGGGGTGGGGGAAGTGTGGCAGGTAGGGGGGTACTGAGAGACACATGTCTCTCAGATGAAAATTGGGAGTGGGCATTGTGTGAAGTGGCTGTGGATCTCCTGCCGCAGAACTGTAGGACTGTATAGAGTTGGGAGGGCCACCCAAGGGTCATCTAGCCCAGCCCCCTCACAATGTAGGAATCACAGCTAAAGAACGCCAGGCAGATGGTCCCCCAACCGCTGCTTAAAAGCCTCCAGTGGTGGAGACCCCAAACACCTTCCGAGGTCATAGAATTGCAGGGTTGGAAGGGAACCCCAGGAGTCATCTAGTCCAGCCCCGGTGGACAGCGGGCGCAATCCATCCCGTTGCGCAAGACTAAAGATGCTGTGCAAGGCTAAAGAAGAAGCCAAGGCAGTGAGCGGGATGGATCGCGCTTGCTGCCTTGTCTTCTTTAGCTGCACTGGAGAGGTTTAGCTCCTGGCTGGAGAGGTTGCGCGGCTATGGATCCCGCACACTGTCTTGGCTTCTTTGCTCTTTGGGGCTGGGGGGGGGGACCCGGGCTTCCCCGGCAGCCCCGAGAAGCTCTGGGAGAAGTGGACAGGCTGCATGCAGCCTGTCCGTTGCTCTTTGGGGCTGGGGGGGGATAATATTTTTTTCCTTGATTTCCCCCTCTAAAAACTAGGTGCGTCCTGTGGTCCGGTGCGTCCAATAGAGCGAAAAATACGGTACATTCCACTGAATGTGGTGGAGCTTTCTCCTAAACTAGTATGCATTAGGATTACAGCCTTAATTTTTAACTCTGCAGGCATTTGGAAACCTCAGTTGTAAGCAGTAAGAACAACATATTTGGGAATTATTAGAAATGTACATATTTATTGCTTACTGGTAATATATCTGTCATTACTACATGAGAGATATGTATATATGGAAGGCAGGGCCTGGGGCACCCTCTCAGAAAAGATCGGGAATAGAGGTTGTATTTTGTTCTAAATATATTGTCTCCAGGTGCAGCTCCCACCCACCCCACCCCCCATTCAATGGCATCCTAAGTACAAGTGGCATGAGAGTTAAACCTTGGTGAACGCAGCCATTAAGAATAATTTCTTCTGTCTGTGTGGTGCCTATTTCATGTTGCGAAGAAATAAAATAGAATGCTGGTATAAGTTTGCCTGGACCAGTCATTTCATGCCTCAAATGGGTTCATGGTGGAGATCTTGTTTACCTTTCCAACAGAACATAGTAGGCAATGTTCTGAAGAGGAATATATTCCCTCTCTGGATTTTCTCACCAGGTACCATGAGTGGATGAAGTCTGAAGAGCTGCAGCGCCTGACTGCATCAGAGCCATTAAGCCTTGAACAGGAATATGAGATGCAGCGCAGTTGGCGGGAAGATGCAGACAGTGAGATTTTAAAATATTTGTCAGGACTTGAAGATGAGGGTAGCGAGCACGTATGTTGTCTAGTTTATTTAAAGGTCCATTCATATAAAAGTGATTCTTCCATGTTAAAATTTCAGCTGCTGATCAGTTTAACATGGTAATAACTAATATTGATAATTTGGACTGTGTAGAAATAGATGGCAACTTTATTCTGAGCAAAATTAAATCTTGGAAGGTACTCAGGGCCAAAACCACAGAATACATAAGTACCCAAGAATCGCATATCAGCTACCTAAACATGGTATCTATAGTTATCCACACTTAGATAACTTTCCATGCAATGTCCTCTGGATGCTGTGGAAGTTCTTCTCTTTAGCTCAATACCTGTGGTTAGGTACACAGGAACTGAACTATAACATCCTTCTTACTTACGGCTACCACATAAAAATTCAGATGGGCCTTTTTTTTTCCTGCGAAGGGGAGCAAAGTGAATAGGCCCATCAAACACTTGCCCATTTGGTTTGGCCCAAATTGACATTAGGTGAGATTAAATTCTTCCCAGAGTTCTGTATTTTCCTAAGGGTTTGAGGGACAGGGAAAGAGTTGCATTGGCTTTTGCACCCAGCCTGAAGCAAGAGATCTCTCATTCCAAGTCAAGGAGGAAGCTTCTTACATTGTGCTGGTTGCCATTAATTACTATAATAGTTGACCCTGGTTTCATTTGAAATGGTTTTAAATGTTCTCCATTGGGCCTGCTTCTTTTTAAAAAAATTCCCCAGAATGCACATTCATAGTGCTTGACACAGATAAGTGGTCTAAGCAGACAACCACGGAGGAAGACTGCATGGTGGGCGATGTGAACTTGTTCCTCACAGACAGTGAAGATCCAACACTTGGAGAGATCGAAATCATGATTGCAGGTAACCTAACGCTTCTATAATTTATGGGCCCATCAATATTTCAGCCTTTAGCAAGTTACTTCAAAAGATTGTCTCTTCAGCAGAAGTGACCGAAGCCAACAAAAAATAAAATAGGTTATAAACAAGCATCCTGTGCACAAATGTCTGACACAACTATTGCAACCTGACCTAGCGTCATTCCTTGGTAGGTCAGTGCAAGCTGCCAGGGTTGTATTTTGTCAGTCCTGAATTTTTCAGAAATGAAGCCTAAATCTTACTAAATGTGCAAGAAAGGAGCCTCTTCTTCTTTTTTCTTCACCTATCCCTGTATCCCTTTAGTCTGATTGATCTTTCTGTAAAAAAATAAATAATGTTGCATATCTTGTACCTTCTTGTCTTAAAAAAAGTGCCTAGAATTAGGAAGACTCTAGGGTGCGTGAGAGATACCCATTCCAAATTCTAGACCCTCCTGTTGGCCAAAGGTTCCCCACCTTTGTTCTAGATCAGGGGTGTCAAACTCAAATTCATCGGGGGCCGCATCAGCAGTTTGGTCACCCTCAAAGGGCCGGTTGTATCTATAGGACTCAATATGCGCTCAATATAAAAACAAGTGGAAGTTTCCTGAATGCATGTAAAGTGGAGGTTTCCTGTGTAGAACGGCCGGCGCCACTAGAGGGCAGACGTTCTCTGGCTTGTAGGCTGCTGCGCATGCGCTGAAGAGGCGGCTTTCTTGTGTCAAAAAAAAAAGCAAGAATAAAAGGTGAAGGCTGGCGGCCGGCGGCGGCTACACGGGCCACATGACGAGGTCTGGCGGGCCGGATTCGGCCCGCGGGCCTTGTGTTTGACACCCGTGTTCTAGATGAACCTGGAAACAGATACAGTTCTTAATTCTCCCCTGCTCCTCTCTTTCAGAGGCCAGCTATCGTGGCAGAGGATTTGGCAAGGAAGCCACTCTGATCATGATGTCCTATGGTAAGAGTGTCTGGCATGAAGTTGGAAAGTGTTGGAGGGTGCTGCATATGCATGGAGGATTAATTTCTGTGTACATCAATAGCGGTAGAAGATTTCCATTCCAAGACTTTGAAATTCTGCCATAGAGTTTTAAGATACCTTGCTAATGAGTTTACTTTTCTGCTTATACTTGGAACACAGAGCCTTCAATCACCTATAATCGTAGAAACATAGGAAGCTGCCTTATACCGAGTAAGCTCATCACTTCGTCTCACTTAGTATTATCAACACTTGCTAACAGTGGCTCTCAAGGGTTTCAGACATTTCCAACCTTACCTGGAGATGCCAGGGAGAGAAAATGGGACATACTGCATGCAGAACATATGATCAACCTTCCCAAATGAAATTGACAAGAGTAGAGACAGTAGCTTATTTCTAATCTTCTATCCTGTAGGAATGACTCGCCTGGGACTAAACACCTTTGAAGCTAAAATTGGATTGGAAAATGAAGCCAGTATTGGCATGTTCAAAAAGATTCATTTCAAGGAGGTGCGCTAATAAGTATTCCTCATGTAGCAGAACCATCTTTAGTTGACTCTGTATTTGTGGCAGACCCGAAAGTTAACTTGGATTATTATCTTGTGCACTGTCTAGGTGGGAGTCAATGTCATCTTCCACGAAGTAACACTCAGACTGATTGTGGATGAGCAAGAAAGGCAGTGGCTGCTTGAGCAAACCAGCCATGTGGATGAACAATTTTACAATGTAACGAAGCTACAGAATCAAGTTTGTGACAGCTAATGAGGCTTATACGGACTCCAGAAGCATGGGATCTCTGCCTCCAAACTGCATCATGGCCTGGATCTATGGTGTTAGGGACCAACCGCTGGAGTAGAAAATGCTGCGGGCTCTGTACTGCGTCAGCATTCAACTTGACTTGCAGTAGACATTACGAAAGTATGATGGGCAACAGCAAGTAGAACAAACTATCATCTTAGGGAAATGGTTTCTATTGGTGAAAATGGCAACGTGTGATGTATATAGAGCGAACTAAATGTGTTTGGGCTGCAGTGCTACTAAGGGACAGGAAAGTTAGGCTTGTCTCCTCTGTTACAAACTGACAGTCTCATCATTGCCTTACCAGGGTTCTTGATTAGGGCCTGTTTCTATCAAAAACATAAACTACAACCTACTCTTATTCCGAGAGTTAATCGGTAGCAGTCCTAGAAATAGGTGGTTAATGTTTGGTTGAACTGAAGTACTCAATGGGCTTCTCTCAAAGCATTGCAGGCTCCCGTACAGCCTCTCAGTTATTCATTGTGACAGCTCTTTTCTCACTGGCACACACCAGGAAGTTTGTATGTTTCTCTTTACTAAGATGAAATGTGAAAGCGTAAAACGTGTACACTCTCTTCTCTCACTGCCAGTTTCTTTTCTGGGCTCAGGTTTTGCTGTGTGTCCCCTCCCCCCCCCCCCCCATTTGCAGAAGTATAACAGATGTAAACCTACGATGAAGGGTTCATTACTGGTGATGCCATTATTTCCCGTATGTGAAACTAGTTACAGGAACTTGATGAAAAATGCTGATTGCATTGTGCTGTTACAAATGCTCCATCTCCACATGCATATCCCCTTCCTCTATGCTGTTCTGGAAGTCCTTGCACCCAAACCCCAAGCCAATTTCCAGGAGAGAAGGTGGGGAGGCCCCTTTGTGCAAGGCTTCTGCTGGCTCCTGCCCTCAGAGGCTAATGAAGGACTTGGTAGTAAGCATAGTATGTTGGACATATGTATTGTTTTAATACACACATGACAAGTTTTCAAAGGCTGTGACTACAGATGTATTTTTGCAGCAACTTCAAGAATGTAATGCTTAATGTAGCTAGCTAGAAGTTCTGCTCCCTTAGACTGTCCCATAGAATACTGACACACACACACATCCTCTAACCAGACAAGCAAGAGGCATGAAAGAATGCATTTCAGTCAGGCAGAAATACGCAGGAGTGCAGCAGGGCCAGGGAGGGTGGAGAGTTGGTAAGGAAGTTGTGGCTTGGAGAGAGTTTGTAAAGCCTGAGAAAGAGGCCTGGAGGCTGCATTTGGGCCCTAGTCCTGAGGTTGCCCATGCCTGTCCTAAAGCCTTCCTTGTAGGTAATTCATTCCAGACAGTAGTACAAAAATACAGTAGGATTGCGCAAAGCTACTGTGCTAGATTGTAAATAATGTAATACACTACAAAGTACTTTACATGCACCACTATAATTCTACCTGTGCAGAAAACTTAAGGCATTCTAGGCAGAGTTCACCCAATTTGTAGTACCCTGAAAGATAACAAAAGGCAAGGAGGTTAATCTGGACCCTACTTCTCCAGTGAGTTGCATTATGTGAGTGAAGCACGAGGAGGGAAAACAAACTGGTACCAGCTCTTGTGCTCAGTTAAACCCACACAGAGGTTGTTTACATGTCACCTGTTCCTTCAGTCTGCCACGCTCTCCTCTTTAAAGGGATCTGTCTCTGAAGCATGTCGCAACACGGATATCCCTGCCCTTCCTCACTCCTGGGTCTCTTTTTGAACAAATGGGCCGGCCAGGGAAGAGTGCTTCGGAAGATGTGGCCTGAAGCTGGAGGGTTGCCCACCAGAACCTTGTATCCTGTTGAGCTTTGCTGAGATACGGTATCCGCTGGGTGCTGCTTGCCCCCTTCAGTGCCACTGCAGCTGGAAATCCTGACATGGTGAGCTCTGAGCCTGGCTAAGGCAGACTCTGAGAAGGTGCTGTAAGTTCTTGGCAGCCCTAAGCTGGTTCTTGAGGCGAGTGTTGCTACCTTTTCCATGGGATGGCTTTTCTGCCCCTTCTTCTTCTTCTTGCAGATTCTCCTCTGAGTCTCCTCTAAGCTGGTCTCAAGATGGCACACATCCTCCATCAGCTTTAGGACCCTGTCAAAACCGTCCAGGAGATCATTGACTGCAGTTGGCAGGTGCTCCAGGTAAAAGTCTACATTGCAAGGATCAGGGATGGGGCTCTCAGGAAGCACCAACTCTTCAGAGCTGAAGGAAGAAATGGTTGCAGTAGCACAGTGAAAGTTGGTGCCCGGAGAAGGGAGGCGAGACGGTTTGGAGTTTCCAGAAGAGTGGGAAATCAGGGAGTCCATCCCTTCAAATTTCACCTTGTGGCGAAACTGAAAGGCAAAGAGGTCAAAATCTGTTGCAAACTCTCTTTCCTGTTGTCTGGGAAAACTAATTCAGCCATCATGGGGACAAGCTAGGCTGCCATTCTTTACATAGATTGTGCTGTGAGATATAGAGAAAGGTCTCAAAACTGATTCTGAAATCAAGCTTACAGCATTATCATACTCAAGTCTATTTAGAGGAGAACAGCTCATACAAAAGAGACGTTCAGATGGCCATCACATTTATGTAAACAGCTGGGAAGCTGCTATGCATTAATAGTTTAACCCTGTGAAACTGCCTTCATGTGGCTTGTATTGAAAGTTACCACTACATCGTAAGTGGTGATAGAGCAAACAGCGCCATAGAGCAGCCACATTCTCACTTACCATTTCTTCCCCTTGAGACAGGACTGTACGGAAGAGTGCTATATTCCCCATTTCCCTTTTTCTTTCTTTCTTTTCTCCCCACCCTCCACCTCTATTGCTTTGGGTGTTTTATCTCGCTTACCTCTTTGGTTTTGCTGAGTCCTAGCCACAGCTTCAACCTTTTCACCAAAAACTCAATCATCTCGTAATCCTGAGGCTCAATAGCTGGATGGTAGATCTCGGAATGGACAGTACGGTAACTGTTAAGGACAGAGGCACAAAGGAAGCTCTGCACCATCCAGAGCACGCCAGCTCCAAAGCTTAGGATGTATGTTGTCCCCAGGATAGGGGAAACCTGCATCAAAGACTGGAGGAAAGTGATCTTCCCACAGAGAGTGGAAAGCAGAGCTGAAAAGGCACACGGGAGTGTCCTGAACTCTTCCACAGTTGAAGAGAAGGCCTGAACAATGGAGAAGAAAAGAAAAAGGTTGTGGAGATTTTATTTATATATATATATAATATCTATATCTATATATCTATAAAATAGGTAGGATCAGTGTTTCCCCTCCTCCTCCTGTCTTGGGGTGGGTAGGAGAAACCTTAGAATAGCATGCATCATTTCCCCATGCACTGACTTCTCATTCTCATTCTCCCTCACCCCATTCTTTTTATAACCTACTAAACAGCCACACTTGGCCCAGATGAGAAGGAAGAAGAGGAAGATGAGTTTGATAGCCACTAGCTCCCTCAAGGCATGCTGGAAGGTTTTCCCAAACACAGACCATCTCCGGACAAAGCGCAGCTGTTGCACCATCTAGAAAGAAAAAGAAGCTAGTTCAGAGACTTGCCTCTTTGAAGGGAAGAAGCCATTGAGAACACTTTCTCTGTCCCCTTATCACAGGAAGAGAGCCAAGGAATATTATCGCAAGGCTACATCAAGATAACAAACAGCAGCCATCATCACAACCATAAGCATCTGTAAAAGGAAGAAGCTGTAATGCTTGGTGTCACAGTCCAATAAATGAGAACCTCAAAGGGAATATTCTCAAAACTAGAGAAGTCGTTTTAGCTAATAAGGCCTGGCTGTTGGTTTGGAATATAAATGTTGAGTGTCACATCAGTGATAGGAGTGAAAATATTGTGGGTACAGCCACCTGAGTTTCTTGTATATGTGAAGGACCTAAGGAAGTTGGCTGCTTCAATTTAAGGAAATAAAGGCTTCTTTGGGACAAACAGCAATACTGTTTGTTGGAAATTCCCACCCACGAAAATTCTCAGCTCCCCTACTGTCTTTCCTGCTGACTTCACAGCCGAAGCTTTGGGCAGCCTTTATTTATCTGCTCTGTGTGTTCCTTCATTGTTCATTAAGGAAACAAGAGGCAGCAACAAAGCTCTAATTCGAATACATCCAAGCTTGGATGGAGCAGATGGGTCTCCCTGTGCAGATTCATTAGACAGCACATGGAAAGGAATGGCACCAAGATTATCCCTCGGTAACAGCTTCAATGACAATTATAAGGTCATTACAGCATCATTTAAGAGGCACGTTAACAAGAACCTATGCATCATTGTGATTGTTAATAGATCTGGCTCGGTGCTTTCCAAAACAGACACTTTGCTATGCACGAAGGGGACCATTTTAATAAATCTTTTCTTTTATAAGAGATGGAAGATGTATTCTGAAATTGTTAACCAAGTGGTTGTGGCCAAGAGGAGAGAAGGATGTGTCACAGTGAAGGGAAAATACGTGGTCATGCTTGCTCAGGTGTCAAAATTCAAACAAAGGCTGCAATCAGTGGCACTGTTTGTGGGTGGCCTCTGGGGCCCAATTCTCAGCTCTCTGCAGTGAGTTTTATATCTCCTTTTCCCTTTCCCTGTTTTATTTATTTATTAATTAACAATATTTTTACTTTGCTTGCAGGGAGGCATCCATGCCTATAAATTGTTAATTTGTGTTGATCTGTATCTGAAATCTTTTAAGTACCTCGCAATGTTCCTGGCTACCATCCTGGAAATAGTTATTTCCGGGATTGTCCTGCTGACTTTAAAAGGGACAACATTAGGCTCTACATTTCCAGAGTTGCCAACCAGTATGTCTGGTTTGGGGGAGAAAATTAACCATTTCGTCTATCTATATAAAGCCAACTCCCAACTTTCCATTTCGCATTATGAGGAAACAGAACCCAAAGTGGAGCTATGTAGTGAACGAGCAGATTCAATTCTCAATAAGCAGGGACAGCTTAATCCCCATATTAAAACCAGTTTGGGGGGGTCCCTCCCACATATTTAGAAATAAAGAAATTGGTTGTATTTAGTTTTGCAGTAGCAGGTCTGATAGAACAGTGTGTTGTTGCCTTAGATTGCTATTAACAGTTTGTGTCTATGCACACTGTCTCTAAACTCTGGGAGAAATAAAGAGGACAGTCACGTCATACACATCATCTTCTTCACCAGCTTCACCAAATTCTGGTTCATTTCCAGGCTATGTTCAAAGTGCTGGTCATTAACCTTTGACTTTTGGTTAATGGGAACACATAACTGGGTCTCTCTATTGTCACATCTCGGCCATGGAACAGCCTGCTCTAGAATATTGATTGGCTTCCTCCCAAATAGCATTTCATTCCAAACTAAACTAACTTTGGCTGGCTGGCTGTTTTATGGTGTTTTCTGCCTGACTTCTGCCTAAAAAAACATTTTATTGATATTATTATCATTTATTAAAGATAATAATAATATAAGATACATAAAACAAGCATAAAATCTACAGGCAACCCCCATTTGTGTGGGGATTGTGTTCCAGGTCATCATGTGCAATGAAGGAATGCACATAAGCCAATCCCAGCTTCTGTTTGGATCACAGAATGTGCTGTTATTGGCCTGGCCCTCTGGTGCGAGTTCAGAGCACTGGACCAAAAGATGTTCGCTCTGGTGCAAGCCAGCTCTGGCACGACCCTGCTGATAAGCACCAGATCGGAAGGAGCACCGCCCCTCCTGACATCCCAATTTGGGGCACAAAAATGTTGGAGGGTATGCATTCATGTGTGTGCCAGATGGAGATGGCCTTGGGAAGATTTCTGTTCCCCCTCTGCTCTTCCTCACCTTCAGCATGGTGATCGTCAGCAGCAGGGCGCAGAGGATGGCTTCTATGCGAGCCAGCACTGCCACTTCGTAAAAGCTGGTGAAAGCCTGACGGTGCTTCTGGGAATGCAGCAAGCGTGCCTTTGCTAAATGGTTGTTGGTGAAGTGCAAGGCAGCAACAGTGATGGAAATCAGGGCCAGGAGCAGCCGGAATCGACTGTGGTTCTGCCACGGGCATGGCGCCTTTTCTGGAGGTGTGAAGGACAGCTTTGGTAGGACAAAAGCTCCACTGAAGAGAAGCAGGCATATCTGCAGCAGAGAAGGAAAAGCCACAGGTGTTTTTTTTCTAAATTGTTGGATTCCTTGCCTCCAGATAAGCCGGAAGTTGCTGTCATGGCCCAAAGCGACTGGATCCAGTATAGTAATACATCTTTGAATCCTAACAAGGTTAGTGCCAGGCTATCTGAGATACCACCTCCTCCCATATGGACCTACCCATAAGATTTTTATCTTCTTCTGAGACCCGTTTTTATGCCTAAAGTGACTGAGGAATCCCATTTTTTGCCATCTTAAAGAGAAGGTTGGCGTCCGTCAGGTATGATTTGTAGGACACCTATAGAATATATTAGGTATTTGTTTAGAACAGTTTCCCAAACCTGGAGCTCCAGCTGCTTTTGGACTACAGTTCCCACCAACCCTGACCACTGGTCCTGCTAGCTAGGGATGATGGGAGTTGTAGTCCAAAAACAGCTGGGGAACCAAGTTTGGGAAACACTAGTTTGGAAGGTATTGAAGGCCCGGTTCTATGAGTATGTGTGACATAGTAGTCAATGTGATATACTAGGGTTGGGGAGATTTAAGTTCAAATAATTGCTCAGCAGTAAAGCTCATTAGGTGATCTCTCTCAACCTAACCTACCTCACAGGGTCATTGTGGGAGGAAGAAACCTTGTTGACTGCCTCAACCTCCTTGAAGGAAGGAGATAATATAAATGTAATAAATATATTATAATAAATAAATAGCGACCCCAAGCCTACAGGAGAGGAAGATGTGATGTGTATGTACTTTTGCCACACCACACTGCCTACTGAGTTCCCTTGCGCAAAGAAGTAGCCCCAGAGTGAGCTTTTCAATGCAAGATACCCACCATCATGACAAGGCGAAGGTCCACATTGTCACCTGACTTTAACAATGGGAAGGGGAATATGGACATTGAAGCAATTGCCGGCCTGTCTGACAGAAACTCAAACAGGAGCATCACAGTCACATACAGATTGACATCAGCATTGTACTGAGTGAACTCGACAAGTAGAGCTTTAGTTCTGTCATGAAAAGGAAGCAGAGGAGAGAGATCTATGAATATCAAGTTGAGGAACAAGCTATATACAGTGGTGCCTCGCAAGACGAAAAGAATCCGTTCTGTGATTCTCTTCGTCTAGCGGTTTTTTCGTCTTGCAAAGCAAGCCCATTGAGGGATTAGCAGATTAGCGCTATTAGCGGCCTTTAGCGGCTTATCTGCTGATCGGATCAGCTGATAAGCAGCTTAGCGGCTTAGAAAAGGGGGGGGGAGGAAAAAAAACCCAGCAGGAACTCGCAAGACATTGTTGTCTTGCGAAGCAAGCCCATAGGAAATTCATTTTGCGAAGCACCTCCAAAATGGAAAACTCTTTCGTCTAGCGAGTTTTCCGTCTTGTGAGGCATTCGTCTTGCAGGGCACCACTGTATGTTTTTTTGCTAACAGGTAAAGATTGGATTTTGGAATATGGCGATATAAAATTGGTTAGATTCCCCTCCCCCGAAGGGTTTTGACAGACAGGGTCTGGAAACTGAGAGGGAGAGGTGCCTTTTCCCTGACCGCCACCATCCCAAAGGGAAGATGACAGTATAAACAGTAACATCAGGCATGCTACATATCACACTACTTTACACTTAGGACACATCCACATGACACATTTGATCCAGTTTCAGACCTGGTTAAGTGTCATGGCTTTCACTTGAGTCCTGAGAACAAGCTAACAACCTCCTTCCCTTGCAAAGGAAGAGCAAAAGCCCCACAGGGAACTGATTTTGTTTGTACTGGAAGACTTGAGTTTCAGACAAAAACAAAAGTCTTGGGCAGCTTGCCTTTTGTGAGCCCAGTTGCTTGCTTGTAGGTCATGCAATATCCTCTGAGCTTCTGCAGAGGTGTTCCCAAGCTCCTTTGCGCAGCCATCATTCGCATGGTAAAATCCTTCATGACCCCAGATCCAAAACCTACCGAGAGAGCCACATTGAAGGAACATGAATTTAACAGTGTCAGAATGCCTTGGGAGCAATGTAAGCCTCCTCTCTTTTCTCCTGTGGCCTTTTCTAATTCCCTTGGAACATCTTCTACCACATTCTTGCTCTTGGAGCAAACAGTCAATCCAAGCTAAAGTATAGTCAAACTGCAAAGCAATGATCTGACCACATGACGAAGTTAGTGTAATGGGTGTTTTTTTAAAAAACATATCTTTGCAAGCAAAGCTTTGGTCATAAGTAATGATTAATTCTTTAATTTCAATACCACTTAATATATTAAAGAATGTCTCTAAGCAGTGTACAGGAAACTGAAGCAACATCGGACAACTTAAAATATTGCAAAAACACAGAGTTACATATCAAAATGCTACATTAATACAAAGTTGCAAATACATAAAAACCAATATCAAGTCATTTTCCTTCTGACATACCCTCTCTCTCAGCCTCCAGGTTCTCAGTCCAACCAACTCAGCTCACCCACAAAAGTCTCACAGTGAGAAGAATTCCTGGAAACAGCGGACATTACCCTAGTCTCTCACTCTAGACTTGCTTTTCATGGGCAGGCCCAAGATGCATAGTACGTCCTCAGGCTGTGTCCCATTCAGTTGCCCTCTCCACACCCAGGTCCAGGTCCAAAAGGTTTTGTTGTTTCCTTGGGGGTCCAAAGGATGGGAAAGGGGACCCCCTCCACCCGCAGCTCTTTCTTCACCCTCTGTCTCTCCTCCTCCTCAATCTTCTTAGATGATGACTGCCCAATCCACAGAGACATCTACATGTGACATTGGCATTCACACAACTGGTTCAACCTATGGCAGCCTGTCTGGGCGTCAGCACAGATAGATTGAAAGCTGCCATGTGCTGATAGGGGTTGTGAGAATGGGTCTTCAGAAGAGAAATAAGGAACCACAAGGGAGAAACCCAGAGGTAAGCATCCCTACATCAATTCATACCTAATAGAAGTGTGCTCAGTTGTGTCAGGGCATGCGTTTTTATTTGCATCCCTAGGAGCTTCTGATCTGGACCCAGACAAGTGGCACAGAGGACAGGGGTGGCTGGCAGTACTGAAGTGGTATATCTGAGATGCAATTCCAGGCTGGGGAAGTCCTAGGAAGCACAGAAAAATGTACAGGTAAAGCTTTTTTATTATTTTAAAGAATCTCAGATGCCACTTGCTAGATTTTATGCCTTTCAATATGCACAAGTAATTTTGTATATACTCACACTCTCCATCTTGGTAAACCAACCTATATTCGCCCTATTTCTCCTATAAAAACCCCTGGCATATGTTTAGGGGTTACTTCAGGGGTTGGCAAGGTTTAACTTGCCTGGGCCTGTTCACTCCAGCAGAGATCCCTCCATGGGCCGGATTGCGTGTGAGCGTGAGTGCACGTGCCCGTGATTTCTGGCGCCTGCACAGATGCAATTTCCAGTGCCACGGAAGCGAGTCCCTGCGCTGCGCTGGTTTAGCACAGCGTGTGGGGACTCACCGAGCAGGTGGCTCGGTTTGGGGGCAGCTCATAGGCCAGTTAAACGACCCCCATGGGCCGCTTGTGGCCCATGGGTCTTAGGTTGCCTATCCCTGGGTTACCTTATTGCAGTCCCACAAAAGTCCCTCCCACTAATTCAGGTTGAATGTACATGTCACCTTGGGGCTTCTCTCAGATTTGGGTTACATTTCCTTCCCCCCCTCCAGCTCACTTTCATTTTTGTAGGGCGAATGTTCCCAATTTCCTCTTTTCATTGTTTGTCAAATGTTCCCATTAAATCAAGCCTGACTATGTTAGCTCTTCCGAAGTCTCAGCACTGTCTGACATTTTAAAAAAGCAACTTTGTTCCTTTGTTTGTTCATTGTTTTCTTCTTTTGGCCAGACACAATCTCTTACTGCCTGTTTGTCACTTTACCACCCAAGAGAAAAAGGTGATTGCAGAGGAATTCACACCTAGATCCATCATTTGGCTTGTAGTGGAGCTTTGTAGCTGCAGCTGAGGCACTCCTACTATTGTCAGCTTTGTGTTGCCATAAAGGTATTTCAGTAGCACTTTGTCAATCCATTCCAATGTGTCGGAGTAGCTACAAAATAAGCAAAAGGAGAGAAAAAGGACCAGTACAAATCTTCAACCAAGTGGCCTGTTTTTAAAGCAAATCACAGTAAAGAATCCCTTTGCAATCCTAGAATTCTCTGACAATGAAATCCATCCCTGCTACAAAAATGCGGGTGAGACGAAATAAACTGTTTGATTGCAACTAAACACGTGCTGGAAAGTTGTTATATAGGAAAGAAAATTTCTTCCCACCCCTGTATGATGATTTCACCCATCAATGGACTATGGAATCCATCTGTGGGTGCAGCCAGTCAGTTCCAGTTTGCCTTTACAAGGAGGTATCTGCCACAGGGACGCGGGTGGCGCTGTGGGTTAAACCACAGAGCCGAGGACTTGCCGACCAGAATGTTGGTGGTTCGAATCCCCACAACTGGGTGAGCTTCCATTGCTCGGTCCCAGCTCCTGCCAACCTAGCAGTTTGAAAGCACGTCAGAGTGCAAGTAGATAAATAGGTACTGCTCCGGCAGGAGGGTAAATGGCGTTTCCATGCACTGCTCTGGTTTCGCCAGAAGCGGTTTAGTCATGCTGGCCACATGACCTGGAAGCAGTACGCCGGCTCCCTTGGCCAATAAAGCAAGATGAGTGCCGCAACCCCAGAGTCATCTGCGACTGGACCTAATGGTCAGAGGTCCCTTTACCATTACCTATCTGCCACAGGACCCAGAGGAACACTGAGAGCAACCTGTGGACTCTCATTTGGCATTCAACCCTCAGGGATTTGAGGCTGCTCTGGTCTCTTAAAGTCTTAACATGAACAAGGCTCAGGGTGAAAAAACTAGGGCAGGAGTCACTTAATGAACACTGTCCATGGAAGCCATGTGCAAGGGAATTTCCCCCATGCCCCACAAAACTGGCCCAGGAGGATGTCAGAAGAACCTCCAGAACAACAGACAGCCGGGGTAGAGGGGTGATCATTCTGAAACGCTTGCATGGACAATGTTCAATAGAGTGTGACATTAAATTTCCAGATGAATAATGTTAGTTTTTGGGTGCCACACAATGATTTTACTGCAACAGACTAGTACAGCAACCTTCCAGTCAAGAATTCAGTGACCCTTCCTTGCTGGAGGCCTTCAAGCACTTGCTGGGTAGAAATCTCTCGGGGATCCTCTATCTTCCCAAACGGAGCAAGGTTTGGACTAGCCAGCCTGACAAGGCCACCTCAGCTCTTATGATCCTATGACTACAAGAAGATGGAAATGCTGCATTGTTTTTCTATTTTATCTCAGCTTGCAGGATGCATTTACAGCAGGGGTTTGTGTGTGTGTGAGAGGGGGGGTTAATAGCACTTTTACAATTTGAAGAACTTTTAAAAAATGTAAGGTGCTTTGTGTTAGAATGTCTTCAAGCACTTTGGGGGTGGGGGACAGCACACACTACAGTACAACAACTGCTCTAGTGTGAATATACTGTATGTAGCATCTGGCAACAATGACTGACACAGACAGAAATCTGGCAAGATGGACAAGCAGTTGGGCCACGTCTGATTGTATTTGCAGCTTTGTTCAAAGACAACTTACTTGTTCTTTGACACATTTGACTATTTGGTCATGTGGCGTCTTCCTGAAATATAATTTTTATTATATTTCTCTAGAGATGGTGAGCTGCCTCCTCTGTCCATGTCCCCTCTCTCTCTCTTGAGAGCTCACCTGCACACAGAAGTGAAGTTCAGTCCTTTGTCGTTTGTCACAGAGATGGCCTGTTTGACAGCAGCATGCAGGAGGTGGACGTTGTTGTCATGGAAGCATCTCTGGTAATTGATGGTCAGCACAACCAGAAAGAACAGCATATGAGTGAGGCAGTTCTGGAGAGGAGGAGGTGGGAGAAGAAAGCAACAAAAGTGATGGAGCATGAACAGGGATGTCAAGTACTGCCAATAAGAGAGTGATCAAAAACCAGACTGCAAAAAGGTGAAAACCCCAGCAATCGCTAATGTGCTTTTATTATTTAATTCAAACATAGAAAGATGTAATGCTTTCCTACTACCTAACACTACCATTGCGTGACAAAAACAAAAAAAATTAAGGTTGCATTACTATTTATTATTATTATTATTTATTTATTTAAAACACTTTTATGCCACCCTTAAATTCGATTTCCGTGTTGTTTAAAGTACAAAACAATATTGGTCAGATCAGTTCAAATCCAGCCAGGCAGAAATTATCCATAGAATGGAATATCCTATCCTATAAAACCAGTCCAGAACAGCAGCAGGATAACCAACTTCACTGGAGCCCTGGTCCAGCCATATGAACGTGTCCCTGCGCAAGACAAGTCGCTAATGTTTAGGTCAAAGCCACAATCTTATTGGATGAACGTTTTGAAGAGAGTTGAAGGTGCTACACATCAAAGCAGCCTTTGCCAGCCTGGTGCCCTCCAGATGTTTGCGGCTACAAACTCCCATCAGCCCTAACCAGCATCCCTATGTAATGCCAGGGCTAGTGGGAGTTGTAGTTCAAAACATCTGGAGGGCTCCAGGCTAGCAAAGGCCAAGTTACATCCAGGATTGCTCTTGAGATGGACAGTTATTTCTTTTGCCCTGTTAATCATCTCTGGTCAAACTGGTTTGGCAGAGCTTAGGGGTACCACAAGAAATCTGCATACCTGTTTGAATCACTGGTGCACTGCCATCCTAACTTTCAACTTCAAATTATAATTGGTCTCCAACCTTAGCTGCCGTGATCAATGAAGTTGAAATTTAAATCTGTTCTGACACCTAGTGGTCAAAGAAAATCCTCACACTTGCAATCTCGTTTTTTCTAATTCATTGATCATCACCAGCTTGTGGGTCAGGGACCAGGCCCACTGTTTGGTTGTAGCCTGATGTAAACTGAGAACACAAAATACATAATAAACCAAAAACAAATCAATAACCCCCCCCAACCCACTCCTCTTACCTTGATTGCCACTACCTCCGGCCACTGCGAGAACAGGATACAGCACTAGATCTGATCTAGGAGGAGTCTTCCTGTGTCCTTAGGTATCTTCTTCCTCTAGCCATCTTTATTCATTGCTCCATGGCTTAGAGCGGCCTCGGTCCAGTATAGCGTATCCACCCCCATCGTTCTACCCGGACACTGAGGTCCAGCGCCGAGGGCCTTCTGCCGGTTCCCTCACTGTGAGAAGCCAAGTTACAGGGAACCAGGTAGAGGGCCTTCTCGGTAGTGGCACCCGCCCTGTGGAACACCATCCCACCAGATGTCAAAGAGAACAACAACTACCAGACTTTTAGAAGACATCTGAAGGCAGCCCTATTTAGGGAAGCTTTTAAGGTTTGATCCATTACTGTATTTTAATATTTTCTTGGAAGCTGCCCAGAGTGGCTGGGGAAGCCCAGCCAGATGAGCAGGGTATAAATAATAAATTATTATTATTATTATTGTTGTTGTTGTTGTTGTTGTTGTTGTTAAGCCTCATTGCTTAGAGCCTAGCTGAATGTTCTATCAATTGCATCATTCTTCTTTCTCACCTCCATCATCTGTGAGGTTCCTCAAGCCACCCATTCCAACATTTTGCACAAGGGAAGAAGTCACTTACCCACATCAACCCTTTGAGAGCTCGGACTTTCTTGGCCTCTTCCTTGGCCTGCAGCAGCCCATAACCACAGGGCACGCGCACCTTCCCAACTCGTTCGGGCATCTGCTTCACCAAGGGCTTCTCCACCAGCCCATCAGCTTCGCTCTCCACTGGCTTGCTGATGAGAGCGGCATGCAGAGCCCCAAACAGCACCTGAGAGAGGAAGTATATTCTCAAAGGCATTGCTGGAGGGACAGGGGAAACTGTCTTCTGCCAAGTCAGCCCATTTAGTTAAGCACTGTCAACACTAATTGGTGCCAGCTTGCCAGGGTTGCACCCCAAACCTCTGCCTACCAAGAGTCTTTCAATCCCTGGAGATGCCAGGGATTCCTAGTACTACAGTGGTACCTTGGGTTACATATGCTTCAGGTTACAGACACTTCAGGTTACAGACTCCGCTAACCCAGAAATAATACCTCGGGTTAAGAACTTTGCTTCAGGATGAGAACAGAAATCGTGCTCCGGCGGCGCGGCAGCAACAGGAGGCCCCATTAGCTAAAGTGGTGCTTCAGGTTAAGAACAGTTTCAGGTTAAGAACGGACCTCCAGAACGAATTAAGTTCTTAACCCGAGGTACCACTGTACAGAAAGTGTTAATTCAATACACAAAGCTGTTCTTTCAAGATTTCATTGGCCTTATCTCTAGACTTATGAGTTGATATCATGGCACTTCTTGACTCTGATCAAGAATATACCGTACTTCATGGACAGCCTTTTTTGCTGTGGTTTTTTTTTTTTTAATTCACTAACCTTTTATTAGCAGGCCCGTTGTACAAATAGCCCTTACTTTGGTTTAGAGGGAAACTACACATTAAATTGAAAAGCCATTAGATTTCCCATAACTGGTATCTGTATTCTCTCCACCAGGGGAGGGGGGTTTTGGTCAGGAACATATTAGAATGGGAAAGAGACTGTTAAATGCACATCCTTCCCTGTGCCACTGCTCAATCTAGGAACCATCTCATTAAAAAGAAAGCATTAAAACATTAAATCACAGATCTCCCACATCATGCATAGTTTGGCCAACTGTGTCTTAAAAGAACTTAACGGCTTACAGGCTGGTTACAGAGTTGTTTGCAAAATGCCTCTTCCCTGTTGTGGTTTAAACATTATCTATACAGTGGTGGGACGTGGGTGGCGCTGTGGGTAAAACCTCAGTGCCTAGGACTTGCCGACTGTATGGTCAGCGGTTCGAATCCCCGCGGCGGGGTGAGCTCCCGTCTTTCGGTCCCAGCTCCTGCCCACCTAGCAGTTCGAAAGCACCCCTAAGTGCAAGTAGATAAATAGGTACCGCTTTATAGCGGGAAGGTAAACGGTGTTCCGTGTGCTGCGCTGGTGCTGGCTCGCCAGATGCCACTTAGTCACGCTGGCCACGTGACCCGGAAGTGTCTGCGGACAGCGCTGGCCCACGGCCTCTTAAGCGAGATGGGCGCACAACCCTAGAGTCGGACATGACTGGCCCGTACGGGCAGGGGTACCTTTACCTTTACCTTTATACAGTGGTACCTTGGTTCCCAAATGCCAAAAACCTTGAAGTAAGTGTTCCAGTTTTCGGACGTCTTTCAGAAGCCAAACGTCCGATGTGGCTGTCAGCTATTGTTTCCGGGGCACTTGCACCAATCAGAAGCTGTGCCTTGGTTTTCGAACATTTCGGAAGTCAAATGGACTTCCGGAATGGATTAAGTTTGGCGCTTTTGTTTTTGCTATTTATTTTGCATTTTTGTTTTTGAGGCTTTTTAGGTTAATTTGGTTTTGTGATTGGGTGGAACCCAGTTCAGCTACTGATTGATTGATTGATTGATTGATTGTGTGACTGCAGAAATGGATAAAAGCCCCTCATCCAAACAATGACCATCATCAGTGCAGGTAAGATTTTTTTTTTAAATTTTAAATTTTTAATCATCTACAATACTGTCTTATTTATTTTATAGTACAGTACATTGATTAGTGCTTTCATTTTATGGGTCAATGGTCTCATTAGATAGTATAATTCATGTTAAATTGCTGTTTTAGGGGGTTGTTTTTAAAAATCTGGAATGGATTGATCTGTTTTGCATTACTTTCTATGGGAAAGCACACCTTGGTTTTGGAACGCTTTGGTTTTGGAACAGACTTCCGGAATGGATTAAGTTTGAGAACCAAGGTACCACTGTATATATATTTATAGCAGGTGTGACCGTTGAGAAAATTCCAGCAGTGCCAATGAATTTTGTTGTGCTATTACCTTCATTGGCTCCAAAAAGATGAAAGATGTGGCGAAAGCAAAGGCAGAGGAGATGAGCCACATCAAGGCAGTGTGGTCAAGGAAGGAGGAGCCATATAAGATATTGATGGAGAAACAGCCAGCAAGCAGCAAGAAGATGGCTATGTAGATAGCTGGGAGCATCCTGGCAGGGAAGAGCCATTCCTGAGGTCTTCGGGGCACCCCTAAAATGAAGACAACCAAGCACCTGGAGTTACATCCCTTTTATTTGGAAGAATCCCAGGATGCTTCCTCTTCCCAAGAGCTTTGATTTCATCTGTATGAAAGCAGCCATGGGCATTTCTATCTCTGTTAGGTGAACACAGCATTCATCTATTATATCAATCCATCAGGGCAGGGCAAAATTACCCTTGCCCAAGTACTTCTAAGCCCTGTGTCACCTCCTCCTAACCAGAAAATGCACCTTGCCCCATTTAAGAAAGCAATCTCATCCTCAATGCCTCATGGTCCATAAGGGGACATCACTCAAGTGAGACCATATTTATTCTTCATTTCCACTTAAAAGTGTCAAATTTATTTATTTTTTTAAAAAAGAAACAAATAATATTCCAAAACAATATATGTAGCATAAACACATGGTGTCCAACAGTATTTTGTGTTCCCAACAAAATAAATTCAAAACAATAAAATCATGTAAAATCACAGAAGAGAAAACAATAATAAACTACTTTGGGAAAACATATACAGTTGTACTTTGGTTGTTGAACTTAATCCGTTCGGGGAGTCCGTTCGACTCCTTGAACTGTTCGAAAACCAAAGCGTGGCTTCCGATTGGCTGCACGTGCTTCCTGCACTCAATTGGAAGCCACGTTGGATGTTCGGCTTCTGAAAAATGTTTGCAAACCGGAACACTCACTTCCAGGTTTGCTGCGTTCGGGAGCCAAAACATTCAAGTACCAAGGCATTTGAGAACCAAGGTACGACTGTATCATTACAGAAACTCAAAGCAACCTCCTACAGTCATTTATCTGCTTTTTACTTTAACAGTATGCATAAATAAAATTGTTTTTGCTGAAATATATTATGGAAAGGGGCAGATGATCTTCTCTGAGGAGACTATTCCAAAGTCTAGATAAAACAACAGAAAGGGTTAAGTTGTCAGGAGTAAAATTTGACCAGGATCAAACACTGCACCATCCTATCCTTTGTCAGCCCTTAAGACTGCCATGAAAATGGCATGTCTTTTTGTTGCACAGGGGTCCAGGCACTAGCTTCACCGGGTCAATGACATGTGAAAAGAAAAACAGACTGTTTCTCCCCCCCCCCCCGCATTAGTTAATCCAGAATAATTACTATACCCCAACTCATAATAAAATTCTGATTCTGCCTTTAAACAACTGTGCAAAAGGTGGGAGAAGAAATTTAGCTGCCTTGATCATATGTACAAAAGAGAAAGTGTGCTAAGGGAAATCTGAAAAGGATGCGGGTGGCGCTGTGGGTTAAACCCCAGAGCCTAGGACTTGCTGATCAGAAGGTCGGCAGTTCAAATCCCTGCAACAGGCTCCCATTGCTCGGTCCCTGCTCCTGCCAACCTAGCAGTTCAAAAGCACGTCAAAGTGCAAGTAGATAGATAGCTAAACAGCATTTCCGTGCGCTGCTCTGGTTTGCCAGAAGTGGCTTAGTCATGCTGGCCACATGACCCGGAAGCACGGCTCCCTTGGCCAATAAAGCGAGATGAGTGCCGCAACCCCAGAGTCAGCCACGACTGGACCTAATGGTCAGGGATCCCTTTACCTTTACCTTTAAGGGAAATCTAATCTATGTTAATTCATATTACAGGTGCCCCCTGTCCCAGCATTGAGGCTCCCATAATACAAGTCTATGAGGACGTATCCCATTAGTGTTCACACATACCAATCCGGGTAGAAAGCGAGGAAACAGTAGCAGGAGGAATTTCCAGGTCAGAAAAGAAAGCGCTGCCAATATTGGTCATAGCAGAGACATAAGAGAACGACTTCCGCAGTAAGCCCCAGCTGCTTCCATGCTGCACAATCCCATCGGACCAGCCACTACTAGAACTTTCCATTCTGCCAGCCAAGGGGACAAAAGAAGAATGTGCCAGAATTAGAGGCAAAGGATGTGTCTCAGCCACCAGGGAAAGTACAACAACACATAGGAGCTATTTCAGAATGGGGGACTACAGGCAGCTCACAGGCTGGCACAGACATGTCTAATTTTGAGGCTAATGCAGGCTTGCTGCTATTGCACCTGGATGAGTCTGAACTTGAGGTCAAATAATATGTGTAAGAGAAGAGAAGAGAAGAGAAGAGAAGAGAAGAGAAGAGAAGATATAGATAGTTTTAATTCTATCAGTGTTCCCCTGTTGTTTAATTATTATTTTCTGGTTTTGGTGGTTTTTATTTGGTGGTATAAATAAATATATAATAATAATTTAAATATATTATTTTTTAATAATAATAATAATAATCAGGCTTAGCTTGTTCAGACCTCACTTTGAGATACACTGTGCTTGGGGTGCAGATACATGCAATCTAAGTGTAGCAGGATCAGTTTGAACACAGCCTCTCTGCCTAGAAAAGCAATGCCTCAAACCACTTTCACCACATATCTGTCTGTTTTCATTAACCAAAATATGCTTTTTTAACTGAAAACAACCCAAATGGGAATGAACGACTGTATTTATGTGTATAACTCAATTGATTGAGATACTAATTATTATGAGTTTGGGCTGTCCATCCATTTACTTTCTTAACCTTGTTCCCTCCGCTCCTGCGAGCCCCCATCTCTGAGTTGAATGGCTGCTCAAGGCAGCAGCAGACCAGGCAACATACCCATCATAGATGAGATCTGCTTCAACTTGGGGTGAAAACCGGCCACTGTCAGATGTGACACAGTCAGAGATGTTCTCCTGAGTTCTGTCAACCACACAGTTGAGCAAACCTTCCGCTGTGGGGACAATAAGAAAAACTGAAGTTATAAAGTAGGTCCTACTGTTAGGCCTTCATGCAGCTAAGCTTGCTTTTCACCTTCCCAACCCCATTTCTGAAGCCACTTCTCTCACCTATTCTGCAGCCCTGCTTTGCACCCCACTTTCGATCTTCATCCCTATGTCCATTCCTCCTACCACACATTACAACTACGAAGCACCTTTTTCATTACAAATCCTCCAAAGGGGGGTCTGCGTGATGACAGCCTTACATTTTTATGTATATAGGAAGAAGTAACTCATTATGCGGAAGGCCAACTTTCAAAGTTCCTTTTCGGAATCAAAATAGCATAAAAAGCAAACAAACAAGTGTACCCTAAACCAGCTAGAAATTGCTTTCACTTATGATTGGCCCAAATTTATCAGTAAAAGGATGCAGTGCAATCCTACGCATGTTTACTCAACAGTGAGCCCTGCTGTGTTCAGTGGGACCTACTCCTCTAGTGAGTATTAGGATTGCAGCCTAGGTTGATTAATCTACCAAGTAAACCTTTGGTTCGTTTTTTTACCATAGCCAAACGTCTACTCATAAACAGGAGTGAATCTATGTGTGAGAGAGACTGAGTGCAAGGGAGACATAGTAAGAAAAATGTGGTAGGAGATTACCAGAGTGATGGCCACAGCTCGACCTCCTACTGTCCTCAGAATCTCTGAATGAAAAGGACAGGGGGTCATCATCAGAACTGGACATGGAGTCAATTCCCAACTTTGCCATTGCCTTCTTCCTCTTGAGAATCCGACTTCCATTCATCAGGGGGTCAGAGTTCAGAAGGTCCGGGATATCAAATATGCTGTTGCATGAAGGCCATTGATTGACAGCCCTGCAGATTTTTGAAAAGGCACCTGAATAAGGTCAGAACCTTGGCCAGTAGGAAGCTCACACCTTGTTTAACTAGTTGAGGATGCTTCAACTGCAGCTAGATAATCTGAAACAGACTTTCACATCCCTGACCATTGCCCCTTCTGGCTGGGGTTGATGAGAGAGCCAGCAATCAACATCATCGGTAGGGAACTGGGTTAGGGAAGGCTGTTCTAGGGTGAGAAAAGATTCTTGTGCCTCAAGGTCTGCTCAGAGAAACCTACCAAAGCCAGGATGCTACTGTAGCTAAGAGATTGGCTATGCCAGCAGAAATCCAAGGTTCCACTCAACTAAGAAGTTTGCAGGATAGCTGTAAGCAAAGTCATAATTTCTCAGGGTTGTTTTGTGGCTAACTCACTACTCTGAGGGCCAAACTAAATGTGCGATTTATTACATGCTTTGTCCCGATGCGTGCGCACACACCCACACGAGATGAAGCAGCATCATGGGAGAGCTGTTTCTAGGACCAAGGTGAAACTGTCATGCTCCCTTGCTATTTTTGCTATTGGCAATACCTGTCATTGCCTATGAAGTTCTTCTGGTTGGAAACTGGCTTTCTACTAAAGAGGGATTCCTGTAAAAGACAAAATAAAACAAATTAAAATGGTCAAAAGGGAGGGAAATGCCAAGTATGGATGCCACATAAAACCAAGAAATGTAAACCTCAAAAGAACCTTCATCCCAATTACCATTCAGGGTATAGAAGTAAACTAATCTGTCTGCTACTATGTCAGATTGAACGGAAGTCAAACTGAGGGTAACTAGATGAAATAGATGACAGGGCACCACCCTTTACAGTGGTACCTCGGTACCAGAACTTAATTCGTTCTGGAGGTTCGTTCTTAACCTGAAACTGTTCTTAACCTGAGGTACCATTTTAGCTAATGGGGCCTCCTGCTGCCACCGCAGGAGGCTAATGGGGCCTCCTGCAGCCACCGCTTCATCCTGAGGTAAAGTTCTTAACCCAATGTACTATTTCTGGGTTAGTGGAGTCTGTAACCTGAAGTGTCTGTAACCTGAAGCGTCTGTAACCCGAGGTACCAATGTATAGTTGTGTAGAACATAAAATAAAGGTGGATACCGTTTTTCTTTACTCCTGCAAATGTATCTCATGATCTGAAGAATTTATTCCAGCAAAGCAGCTCCTTTAAGATAGAAGTGGCTGACAAAGGCATCACAACTAAGAATTCTATTTTGTAAAAAAAAAAAAAAAAGCTTTGAAAATGCAAGATGTCCTCTGGATGTCCTTGGTAGCCAAATCCCTTGCGGTGGGATGAGGAGGCAGGAGTTTAAACCAGGAAATCCAAACCTCGCCTCAACTACAAGCTCACTAGCTGGTCTTAGGTAAGGCACAGTCTCTCAAGACTCAGCTCCTGCATTTGCAACATGGGGGTGATGATGATAAGTACAAGCAATCAAACTACCTCACAGGGTTCTTGTAAAGACAATCAAGATATTATATGCATAGCACGTTGAACATTATATATTGATATAAATGCTTTTTAAAACAATAGCTCAAGCCTGCGGAGGTTGCTGGTTGGTTACAGGATCTCATGCAAGTTCAGCATTTGCCTGTTCCATACAACACTGTGGAAATTCTTTCTATTGCCACTACGAGGCGCACAGAATAGCTCTACTCACACTGCCAACAGAACCCATATCCACAATGGACTCCATTCTTCCAGGGACAGATAAGAAGGAGGAGCTACCCAAGTTAGAGCAGTCAAGAGACACATCCATCTCCACAGTCTGGCAGTCCTGAGCAGGCGGGTCAGGATCTTCTATTACAATCTGTTGGACAGAGGGGACATGTTCACGCACCCTAACCAAACATTCAGTGGGGTCCTTGTCCTGCTGCCACCCACTTGAGAGGCTGGTGCTCCACTCAACACTTGCTTGGTAATTTCTAATTCATTTCACAATGTAAAGGAAACGATTCATGACTCAGCAGTCCCTTCCAGCTCTACGATTCTATAGCATTTGTATTTTTCCCATTCTTATCAGTTTTGTCTGTTTGTGGCTTTCCTTCCTCGGTTCCTGGTTAGTTTTCTCTCCATGTTGCCTTAATGAATGAAGGAGGTACCTTACTGTGTGTTTTCCGGAAGAGAAAACTGAAGAGTAGTTGTATGGGGTAAACCATGACTGCTGCAGTTATTCCAACCAAAATGCTCTCTGCGGTCACAGAAATCTGTCTTCCAACAGGATAGCTGCGGGGGGGGGGGGAATGTAGATTTAGCCATTTAGCCAGAGCCTAGAGTAAGTGAGCAATGATCTGAATAGTGTCATATTTTATGTGGACTCCTTTCTGAGGGCACGGTTTTTAGACCATAAACACAAACATGATATCCATGTATCAGATAGTCAGAGCTCGAAAGGAGCCATCTGATTATAGCCATACACTTAAAGCATCTAACTCCCCTCTCCCCCAGGCATCCTGGGAACTGTAGTTTGTTAAGATGCTGGTAACTGTAGCTCTTCGAGCTCTTTGGCCATAGGAATAATAATAATAATAATAATAATAATAATAATAATAATAATAATAATAATAATAATAATAATAATAATTTATTTATACCCTGCCCATCTGGCTGAGTTTCCCCAGCCACTCTGGGCGGCTTCCAACAAAATACTAAAATACAATAATTCATCGAATAGTAAAAGTTTCCCTAAACAGGGATGCCTTCAGATGTCTTCTAAAAGTCTGGTAGTTGTTAATTTCATTGGCTATCTGGTGGGAGGGCATTCCACAGGGTGGGTGCCACTACCGAGAAGGCCCTCTGCCTGGTTCCCTGTAACTTCGCTTCTCGCAGTGAGGGAACTGCCAGAAGGGCTGAACAATGAGGGTGGAGATGCTCCTTCAGGTTTACTGGACCGAGGCCATCCCCCACCCCATGATTTGGGGGGTAGAGAGGGTCATGTGTTTTAAATGGATGGTGTGTCAGTAACATTCCACTGAGCTCATCCTTACTTTCTGCTTGCATCTATTGCGCATTCCCTCCCTTGCTCCCCGATATGCTCACCTGTGGCCCTTAACTCCAACTGCACCATACCAGACGGCACACGTAGCTAGGAAGAGCTGAACCATGAGCAAGCAGCAAGTGAGCCTCTGTACCCGGGTAAAGCGGCTGTTAGGAGGACGGCTCCAAACAGAAAGCCAGATGTGCCAGTCAGAAAACCCAAGGCGCATCTGCGCAGGGAAAATTCGGGAAAAGCATCTCAGTTCCTGTGGACCTGTAAACAATAACAGAAACCAAGTTCATTGTCTCCTAGTTGCTGCTGACAGCCTCTCTTCATGCTGAACCATCCATATTTCCTCTAGCCAGCATCACCATTGTCATAATTATTTAACTACTGGCCTTGTCACTAATTTTGGGCACCTGTTACCTTGTCAGTGGTGCACAAAACTTTTCAAATATGAAAAATGGAAGAATATCATGTGCAAAATGTCACAGTGTTTTTCACAGAAACATCCCCGCCCCCGACCTTTTTCATTTACTCAGGCCTTTGGTAATTAAATAGGCCCCTATGGTGGTGCCCTTCCTTTAATGCATTGGTTAGGACTTGTCCTTATTAATATGTTATTGGATGAGCATTTTGTGTATTCTTGCATTCATTGTTTTAACTTTTCCAGTTTTAATTGTTTCATCTGCAGCATTTTGTCCTGTTAAATCATTCTAAGAGTTTCCCCCCCTTTTGTATACAGTGACCAACAAAAGTAATAAACAATAAAAACACAAATAATAATAAAAACATTCCAGTTCCCCCAAACCCACATTTTTTATTTTATTTTGTGAGGGAAAGGAAAGTTTGGCTGGGATTAAAGTCCCTACCCAGGCTCTAGAGCAGTGTTTCCCAACCTTTTTTGGGCAAAGGCACACTTGTTTGATGAAAAAAATCTCGAGGCACACCACCATTACAGCCCCGTGACGTCAGCGCGCAGCGTCACGCCGGGAGGGACGCACGAAAGTGTAAGTTTCAATTTTTCCCCCTCCCCCTTGCCGGGGAACCTCCAAGCTTTGGGGATGGGGGGGGAGGAGGCAGCAAAGCGAGCAGGAAGGAGAGCGCGGCTTGGCTGGGTGAGCTTTGGCAGGGGCAGGGAATGAGAGCCGCGAGGCGGGCGCTGCGGACGGAGGCGTTGCCCGCCGAGCTCGCAGGCAGCCAGGCAGGCAGACGGCGAGAGCCCCGCACTGGGCGGCCTCTCCTCGCCGCCGCCGCCCCGCCTCTCGCCGCCCGACTCGTCTGCCTCCCTCCAGGCAACATCTCGCGGCACACCAGGCAACATCTCGCGGCACACTAGTGTGCCGCGGAACAGTGGTTGGGAAATACTGCTCTAGGGACAAGAATGGCTTCTGAGGCAGGCTGAGGTCTAGCGATAAAGAGGCCACAAGTCACCATGTGATTGATGAATAGATGCAACAGACTGAGAAAGAGGAAGGAAAGTGAATGAGAAAGCACTCAAAGAAAGTAGTTTAGACAAAGAAGAAAATGAGTGTGTGCGTTAAAACAGATTTGGCTTTAAATCGGGGTGGGGGCAAGGTGCCCACATGGTTGGCTCCCATGATTGGTCTCTGCCCCGTTAGGCTTACCTGTTAACAGTGGCAGACTCTGGGAATCCACCAACCATCTAAATTACCCACAATGCCCCTGAATGGTGCAGTGATTCCCAGAACCAGCTGCAGTCAAGAGAGTGGGTGGACCAAAATGCCTATGACTTGGGTCCCAGCAGCTGCTCGAGGGTGCTGATGCTGGTCTTAATATTAAGAAACTGCCCAGTGTTCAAGGCAAGATGTACGCTATTTCAGCTCATCACTACAGTCATACCTTGGTTTTCGAACAGCTTAGTTCTCGAACGTTTTGGCTCCCAAACGTTGCAAATCAGAAGTAAGTGTTTTGGTTTGTGAACTATTTTTGGAAGCTGACTGTCCACCGGGGCTTCTGATTGGCTGCAGGACCTTCCTGTAGCCAATCAGAAGCTGCCCTTTGGTTTCCGAATGTTTTGGAAGTCAAATGGACTTCCAGAATGGATTCTGTTAGACGTCCAAGGTACAACTGTATAGTACTTTGCTCTGGAAGTGGCAACCCTTTCTGTAAACTGCTTTGAGGGTTCTTTTTTTACAATCAAGCGGTGTATAAATTTTATGAAATAAATAAACAAGGGCCAAGAAGGGTAGACTAATGTAGGATACCAGAGACTTGATATCCCATACTGGTTTGAACTACCCAGCCAATTTTCTAGTCCAGTGGTTACCGATACCTATGAAAACTGCAATGCTCAGGACGCTATTCTCACAGGCTATCAACTCACATGCTGCAAGGACCTCTTTTTCCACCATTCCCTCATTCTTTTCATTTTCCACAGACAGCCAGTCCTCCACTAGGAAGAAGTACATATTGTCTGTCTGCTTGTCCCATACAATAACGTGCTGCAGGTACCAAGAGGGGTCCATACCTGGTCATAAAGAAAGATGGTGAAGCGAACGTCCCCCAAACAACTAGCTGAATGACAATTGTTCAGGACTGTGGCAACAGGGGGCAGCGGACCACACAAATGGATGGGTGCCCAGAGATAGGCTCCCAGAAACTTTGCTCCTCCCTGGTCCCTTTTGATTGTTTTTTGGATTTAGTTTGCAGTTAAGGAGGAGAGAACTTAATCCCGAGTCCTGGTTCAGAAACCACACTAAGCCAAACTTTGGCATAGCACAGCGCAGCAGCTGAAGGGAACAGGGAAGAGCATAGCAATTGTGAGCTCCTCTCTGGGGTCCTTTATGTTCACACAGCTTGGCTTAGAACAGTGGTTCTCAGACTTATTTCTCTGGGTCACACTTTAATAAAAATTTCCTTGTGCCACACTGAATTTTTTATTGATAAGAAATACATTTGAAAACACAGCTAGGATTGTCCTCAGTATCACTTGATGCTCTTGCTCTCATTTTGAAGATATCTATCAATATTCTGCAAATAAATAAAAGCATTCTTTGATACTACACTATACAGAAATGTTTAAATGTTTCTTTGATTGTCCTTGAATCTTCCTGCCACATTTGTGGTCTTCTCTTGCCACACCCTTTGAGAACCACTGATATTGTGTGAACTTGGCTATAGTGTAATCAGTTTATGGAAAGCACAACTACAACATTTGATGATAGAAACTAAACTAAACAAATTCATGGAAGAAAGATCTATTAAAGGCTATCAGGCTGCACAGACACCATTCATTTAAAGCGCATGGCTTCCTCCATAGAATCCTGTGGAGTTTAGCACTCACAGAGCTACAATTCCCAGCACTCTTTAACAAACAAAGTTCCCAGGATTCTTTGGGGGAAGTCATGTGCTTCAAGTGTGCTTTAAATTTGTGCTGTGCATGCAGTCTTATGCTGAATCGTTAAATGAAGCAGAATGCCAGACTCAGGGACAAATAACCAGGGAAAGCCAACACCATCACAACCTGCTTGTGAACACTCAAAGGTACCTGGCTACCTAGAAATTCTGCTGTCCATAGCAAATTGCAAGACTGGGCTTTCTGGACTGTGGGTACCTTGCTTTTTGCTCTGCAGTGTGATGTAGTGGTTAGATCATGGGTAGGCAAACTAAGGCCCGGGGGCTGGGTCTGGCCCAATCACCTTCTAAATCTGGCCCGTGGACGGTCCGGGAATCAGCATGTTTTTACATGAGTAGAATGTGTTCTTTTATTTAAAATGCATCTCTAGGTTATTTGTGGGGCATAGGAATTCTTTCATTCCCCCCCCCAAATATAGTCTGGCCCCCCACAAGGTCTGAGGGACAGTGGACTGGCCCCCCGCTGAAAATGTTTGCTGAAAAAGTTTGCTGGGTTAGAGTGTTGGACGAGAACTGGGGAGACCTATCCACTATCTCTTCGCCTAAGGATGAAATGGGAGGCAGGGGAATCATGTACATTGCCCCTGAACTCCTTAGAGGAAAGGTAGCACATAAATGTATTTTAAAGATTTAAAAGAGCAAAAAGAACATTGATCGTCAAGTCATACCCGTGTTATCATGCCAGACGTGGATCTTCCAAATCTCTCCTAGGTTTGCATCCGTTTCTACTTGGAAAATATCCTGGCTGTTTCTCTGGAAGGCCCAGCCCTTGTCCAGGTGGCGAGAGCCGCTTTTGTTCAGCCCATATAATCTGATCCCTATATGGGCTGTGGTACCTTCAAAAGATGCGCAGGATAGCGGAAGGTAATGTTAAATTAAACTCCTGTGAATCATTAGCTCTTTACAACAAAGGGTCTCGTAGCACCTTAAAGACAAACCAATTTCTCAGGAGTGAGTGGAAGGTGCAAATACCAGGGGGGAAAGGGCGAGTGCAGAAGCATGTTCAATGGTGAAATGGGCTGTCAGAACAATACCCTGACTCTTCCCATACCTGAGCCTCTTTTCCAGCCTGTCTTCACCATCAGCCAGTACTTGTACCGTCCAGGCTGGCCACACCGAGGGATGATCCCTACCCGAGTGATGTCAATGTCGTCCAGCTTGTGGGATATCAATGCTATCCCCAGGTAAATGGAGAAAAGGACGGTGCAAGTGATCAGTGCCAAGGGACTCTGCCAGGACTGCTTCCTCTGAAAAAAATAAAGCAGACTGGGATTAGTGTGCATGGCGGGGGAGGAGGAGAAGGCTCCAGGTTAACCAACCAGTGGAGAAACTGTTTTTCTCTGCCATACACACACACACACACACACACACACACACACACACACAATTTCAACATATCAAAACATATCATATTCATTATTTTTTTTCCCTTTACCTCCCACCTCCCCAATGAACCCTCCCTCCCCCCCAAGACTTCTCTCAGTTCCTCACTCTGATTTCTCAACACATATTGTCCTCTGCATACTGTAAAATTGTATAAATCCTTATATCTACTATATTAACCATCAATAAATTTGTGTATGTTTATTCAAAACCTGCCAAGGAGTCCAGTTCATTTTGTTGTCTTTTTAGATAGTTTGTAAAAAGTTCCCATTCTTCTTTGAAGTCACAGTTGTCCTTATCTCGCAGTTTGTATGTCAGTTTAGCCAGTTCTGCATAGACCTTTATTTATATATTTGGACACTTAATATCCCACTCATATTTAAACAAATCTCTACATGGTTTACACACCACGCAATTCAACAGGAGTGAAATGCACCGCACCATCCTGCCCCCTCTCTCCCCAAGCCATCCCTTGCTTTGCTGATCTCACATTAAAGCCAAGCAGATGATACTTCTTACCCATACTCTAAAGGAGAGAAGGCTTTCTGTTTCCAAGTCATTGCGGACCATGCATTACAATATATCAGGCCACAAAAGTTGCAACTTAACTGTTTGTTTTCTGCAACTCTAATAGGCTGCACATATGTTTGATCTTCCAAGCTCCACAATTATTATTATTATTTTTAAATGTATCCTGCAGGCGTTTTATTTAATTCTTCCTTTGGGTTAGTGTGCTTCATTGGTCATCATAATGGATGTTACGTCACTTCATTCTTGACACCTGAAGTTTGTTGTGTTTTGGGGAAACCGATTAAACAGCTTGTGATACACACACAACTCATACCAGCCACGGGTGGTAGCTCACGGGTACCACGGGTAGTAGTACCACAGGTAGTACCACGGGTAGTAAAGAATATATAAAATCCTGGGCATTTTGGCTTGCTTGCCTGGGACTGCCAAAACAGCATTTGGTGGGTCTCTCTATACATGGCTGGAGCGTGATATTCAGTGAGGAGGATCCCAAGTAGCTCAGGCCTGGAATATCTTCCCCATTAGGGCCATGCGTATCTCAAGGAGATCAATGTTAACAAGATGTTGCCCACCGACTGATGGGAGCCTTGCCCACTCATCTTCCCTCTGCATGTCTAACTGAAAAGGAAGTTCTTACCGGTGGCAAGAAGACAACACTGTGAAGAGGCACAAAGAGGCTACCCCCAAAGACAGTGAGATGCTCCGTCAGGCAGACAATCTCCTTGGGGCTGGTGGCAGCTGTTGGGGTCACTCCATCTGCACTCCACTGCATGCTGGGAAAATGGAAGTACTGGCAAAGGCTGGCAAAAACAGAGGCGCGGGCGTGGACGGGGGAATGGCAGAAGCGATTGGTGATGTTGATGTAGTATTCCTGATGAGTCTCATTGAGATGATGACTGGATGGAAGAGGTTGACAGCCACAAAATTAGCACAAGTTCATAACAGCTACCTCTAGATTAACTAACACTACAGGGAATGTAAATAATCTCTCCAGTTTTGATCAGAGGGGACAAGGAGCACTGCCCCAAGGAGAACATGCTTTCATGTCCTTTGAATGCTCGATATGACACAAGTATCTGCTCAGAAGCAGGACCGGATTTAGGTTTGATGAAGCACTAAGCTACTGAAGGTAATGGGGTCCTTATATGCCCAGCTGTCTTTGTCAACAACAAATTGTCGCTGTTTTTTGTGTTGAATATATGCTATAGGGTAATTTATGGACCTAATAGGTATCTAAAGCCATTTGCACATAACAAAATATGTATTTTATCAAAGCAATTGTTGAACTGAAATACAATTACAGGATCAGGTTTAAGGTTCTGGTTTTAACCTTTAAAGCCCTATATGGCCTAGGACCCTTGTACCTATGGGACCGCCTCTCCTGGTTTGCCCCACGGAGGACCTTATGGTCTACAAATAACAACACCCTGAAGAGCCCCGTGGAGATTAGACTGACCTCGACCAGAGCTAGGGCCTTTTCGGTCGTGGCCCCAACCTGGTGGAATGCTCTCTCACAAGAAACCAGGGCCGCAAGGAGATTTGACATCTTTTTGCAGGGCCTGCAAGACAGAACTGTTCCGTCAGGCCTTTGGTCAGGGTTCAGTCTGACTCATTTTCTCTTTGTATGAATAAGTATGAAGGAGCTTTCCTAGCCCGCTCACAGGTCCTTATAATATCAGTGGAAATAGCTGGTCCTGACAAGTATTAACAGCTTTCAATTTTAACTTGAGGATGGCCATTTGTCCAGTCTAATTTTAATTTATTTGAATTAATTTTGGGATGCATTTTAATCGATTGTTTGTTTTTATGTATATTGTGTTTTATATGATGTTAGCTGCTCTGAGCCCAGCTCTGGCAGGGGAGGGCGGGATACAAAAAAATTTATCATCATCATCATCATCATTATTATTATTATTATTATTATTATTAATTAAGAAGAAGTATATTAATAGTGATTTGGGGGGGGGAGGGAAGAGAGTGGTACCCTAAGCTATAGCTTGTTTAGTTTATATATAAATCCACCACTGCTCAGAAGTGATCCGACCCTTATAACCAGTGTCATCTCCCATTCTATGCTCAGCGAGCATCTATCTCCACTGGAGACATATTACGAGCAGCTAGTGATGGGCAGGCACTTACAGGCATTTACTAATGTGGACCAGGCACTCCCCACTTTGTGACACACAGTGACAGCAGCTCAAGGAATTGGGAATGGGAACAGCCTCAGGGTCAGACATGCTAGGTCTTGACCTTTAAAGCCCTTTGTGGCTTAGGGTCCTCGTATCTACACAACCGTCTCTCCTGGTATGCCCCGCAGAGGACCTTAAGGTCCATGAATAACCATAGTTTAGAGGTCCTGGGCCCTAAGGAAGCCAGACTACCCTCCACCAGGGGCAGGGCCTTTTCAGTGATGGCTCCGACCTGGTGAAATCCTCTGCCCCATGAGACAAGGGCCCTTCAGTATTTAACCTCCTTCTGTCAGGCCTGTAAGACAGAGTTATTCTGCCTGGCCTTTAATTTGAATCCAGCCTGATCTTTTATTTCCCTTTTCTTCGCTCCCCCTCCCCTTTTATGAAGATCACCCACTCTGAGACCCCACCGCTAATTCTCCCCTGACCACCTTGCTGGCCCAAGTAGGACCAATTCAGCCAGCTAGCCCTGGGGATTATTTAATTGATTTTTGATTTTTATTGTTATTCATTTTTTATACTGTATTTTATAATTAAGTGTTTTAAAGTGTTTTAAATTTGTTGTTAGCTGCCCTGAGCCCAGTTTTTGAACCAGGAAGGGCGTGGTATAAATAAACAACACTTACAGAGGAGAAATTAAGAGGGTGACGTCCCTACTGTGGTTTTCCTCCAGACCATTAGAAAAGGCAATTTCCTCCTTCAAGGTGTAGTGGAACTCATTGGGAGATGGAGCATTATGTCCGTAAAGATAAAGGGAGGGAACCTTCTCCTGGCTGAATCCGAAGCCTGGGAAGAAAGGATAGGATCGTTTCAGTAACTTGTAGGAGCTAGAGAAAATTACATATCAAAGGAGAGATAAAACAGGTTTGGAAGAGGAAGTGCCACATTGCTGCTCACCAATGGAGTATAAGGACATTGTGAAAGAAACTCCTGAGTCTCACTTACATGAGCATTCTCCACTATTCCCTCCCACTTTTCCTTGCCACACTTACCCTCCATCACAGTGAAACTGACATGGACGTGTGTCCCTGTCACGTTGCTGCCTGATGCAACTTTGACAGTGAAGTTAACAGAGTCTCCTGGTGGGATGACCAATAGTGTTTGGGGCAAGTCTTGCAGCTTCTGCTGTCCAGCAGGTAATCGCAGGCTGATGGCTCTCTCCTTAGGCAGGTTGGCAACTGAGATCGGTGCTCCTGCTGGAGTGGCGAACTCCAGAAGCGCAAGGCGGGTGGAAATAGCAGAGTTGGAGTAGTAGTTGAAAGGGAAGGGGTTGATGGCAAGGTCCATGGTGACCTGCACCACCTCCTGGCTTTCTGCCAGCTGTTTGGCAAGCGTCCTGGGCACAGAGAAGAGGCACTCCGCAGAGGGGATCGTGCACAGCAAATTGCTGGCATCCGCCCTTTTCCCCCGAACGTGGATCTCGGAGACAGAGAGTGACAGAGTCTCCTCATTCAGCACTCGGGACTTCATTAAGGACCTCATCAGAGCACGAGTGAGATTGAAAGCCGAGACCCAATTCCTGAGGTTTGGTTCCTTTGACATGCGGTCGTTCACCACCATGTGCAGTCTCGTGTCTTCAGTAGTTAACATTATTCCTAGGAGCAAAATGATAACATATCAAGAGATGAAGTCCTTTATAGCCGCTCACTCCTATACCTGTTTTCCCAATCTCCCTCAAGGGATTATGTTTGCTTAATGACCTGAGAGAAGGGCCCACTCACAGTAGGTTTTCATTGTGTCTTGAAATATACTTGGAGTTGAGAGTGGATTTCATGCTCTTTATTCAGCTCATAGTGGTGAGGAAGAATGGAAGTTCCCTCAGAATGTCTGCTTTATATACATTATTTACACAATGGGCCCCACGTGATTGGCTAATTCCAGGATTCTCCTGTAGGCCAATCAGGTTGCGGATTCACTTCCACCTGGAGCTGGATTGGGTGGCTCCTGTGGACCAATCAGACTGCTGCATTCTGAATCCTATTGTTCTAGGACCAATCAGACTGCTGCATTTTGGATCCTATTCAACTCAGTACATAACAGTCTTCTCTGACAAATCTGCCAGGAAAGGTAGCTTTTCTTCATACCAACTGCACATAAGTAATAATAAAAAATAAGGAAAACAAAAAAGGCCAGAATTCTTTAAGCAGCTCCCAGAAATCCATGTGCATATGGTCTGCAAGAGACCTTTGCTTAGCATGTGTGTCATGGCCATTGTTCACTGTTGCTATGTAATGTAATGATACGACTTAGGTATTTGACTTTTTGGAGTCAGCCCTTGGCATTCATAAGGAAAACAGATGCTTATCCTTTCTTTAAGGGGCAGCGTGAGAACAAAGGCAAAGGATAAAAGGAAGTCACGGGAGAAATTTCTTAATAAGAGTTGGTAGGAGAATAAGTTGTTTATACGCAACAGGAATATAATTTGGGAATATTCGTGGAAAGAAGCCACACCAGGAGGAAGTTCTGTCCACTTTTTTCCTTCTGCACTATGATGAACAATTTGATGAGTAGAGGGGAAGACAGGCCATGGGTATAACGTAGCTTGGCCTGAGGTTTTATTAACCTACAAAGCCCACCCTACTCCTTTAGGTTTGTGGTGCCATTTTAAAAATCTAAATAAAGGAAGCCAGCAAGTTGTTTTGCTTCTGTTGGCTGCAGGGGCTAGAAAGGGGAGGACCAGGGGCAGGAGTGGAGACAGAGATTGAATCACAGCTCCTGAACAGCCCAAGTGCTGCCCCTGTAGTTATGGCAGTCGTCTGCCCTTTGTTGCCTACCCAGGATTGCCAAGATGCTGTTGCCAGCGGAGGCAGGGGTTTCGTGACCTTCTTTTGTCTCGCTGTGGATAACTTGGATCATTCTCTTGGCAGCTTCCAGCATCTGGGTACGAGATCCAAGGCTGAGCTCTTCTGGGAATGCCTGGTGTTGCAGGGGGGGAAAGAGGACTTATTCACTGCTTGCCCAAACACACAATTGCTCTCTTTGAAAGGACACATCAAGTGAGCCTCCCGCTCCCCCAGACCCCATTAGTTTCCTTCCATCACTCAGAATGATTTGTTTGTTTGTTGCATACTAAAATAAATAGATCAATAAGGCTCTAGGCATCTTACAAACAGGGTTGTATCCCATGGGACTTCCCCTTCCTCTCTTTCTCTGCTCGCGAAATCTGCTCTGGTCCCCCAGCTGAGTGCGTGTCAATGTGTGCAGGTGTGCAAGTGAGAGGAGAAGAGGGGAGAAGTTGCATTGCACAAGCAGAAGTCTGCTGCATGAGCAGAATGGCAGCACTCGTGACAACCAAGAAAGATAAGATGCTGCGGGAGGCAGATGGCTGCTCTTACTCTGAGTGATAATTTTTTCTCTTCTGCTTAAGGAAAGAGAGAAAGCTCCTGAGATGGACAATGGCATGTTAAAACTATCAGCTCAGCTTTAGCTAGTGAGGGAGGGAGGAGAAATTCAGCATTTAAAACTGAATCCATCAAATCCACACTTTCTAGAACAATATGCAAACTGAAACACAAATATCCTAAATTCAGAGTTATCCAAATTTTGTGATGCACTTCTCCAAAGAGTGTTTACAAAAATGGATATCTATGGGGAAAGCGTACATAAACATGAATATGTCTCTGAAAACAACATACGAAACTGCATTAAATTAGGGAATGCATCTTGCAAAAATGTGCACAGTCAAAACTACATACAGTATATAAATGTGTTTATTGGGAGAAATTAACACTAAGGGCTAATCCGGACCGCCTCTTGCCTTTCTGGAGAAATCCACTCTTTAGCACTCAGCTGGAGCAAACAGCAATTGTCAGCTGGGATAGCTCAGTCAGTAAAGCATAAGACTCTCAAGGTTGTAGGTTTGGGCCCCACATTGGGCAAAAGATTCCAGGGACTAGGAGAGTCTGGTGGTCCCTCCCAACTCTACAATTCTATGACTCTATGTTCTAATTTAGAGCTGAAGAGTGGGGTTTCCCTGGGAAATGAGTGGGTCAAGCGGAAAACCACTCGGCCTCATGCTTTCTAGGCATGGGGCAAGCAGAAGTGTGGCTGAGACCCTAAGATAAAGAGGAATTATCACACATCACTTTCTGCAGGATTTGGGGATATATCCCAAAATGCTGCAGAATGTGAAAAACCTGAATTTAAGATTAGAAAAACCAACAGATCCTTTTATATCACTAGCTCTAGCACAGATTTCTTGGGCAGGGGATTACTATGAAAGGACAGCAAATAGCTAGTCAGCTTATTGTTATATTTACTGCCATTTGGATTTTCTGCCGCAGGGTCCCAAATATTGTGGGCCATCATCGCAACACCTTCTCTGACTCCAACAGAGCAATGACAAAACATCTACTGGAGGAGTCCTACCACACAAGCCCTCAGTGCAGCGCTAAGCTGAGCAACATCCTTCACACTGGAGATATTCAGGGAGGCGAGAGCTGCTGTGACATTGCTGCGGATGGAGATGCGGTCCCTCAGCTCCTTCATGCTATACCCTCTTCCAAAGTCCTGGGAAAAAACCACATGTGGCCAAATCACCTCTGCTGGAACAGAATACTGCCAAAAAGAAAAAGAAAACCTGCCCAAATGGAGATGGTACATATTTTTTAAAGTGCTTTTTATTATTAATTATATTTGTGTATCACCTTTCCTGCCCAAAGGGTATCAGGGCAAAGTAGAACATGGCCTGACAAAACTTGAATAATTCAATCGACAGTGAAGATACAAAAAACAACACACCAGCCAGTTTCCATATCACAACCTCATTCACTGTCAGGCGCCAAGTTCACTCCATCCACACACCCCCCCCAAGCTAGGGTGAGTGTGTCTTCGGCTGGCACCTAAGTGTTAACAAAGAAATGGGCAAGTGCAAATGGAGGGAATGCCACAACTGGGGTGTCACGGTGGAGAATACCCTTTTTCCTAACTCTGCACAACAGATCCTAGCTGTGGATGGGACCGTGACCTTGAGAATCTCAAGTTCCTGGGTGTGCAAGCATTGTTAACCTGTACGCAGATGTAAAGCATTCTCCCCCCCCCCCCCAGCAAGTGCTTACATGATTCAGCAGGCTTATGAGAGCCAAGGAGTACGGAATCACCTCCTGTGGGTTTCCTTGCTGGACCACACCCCACAGCTCCAACTGGCTCTTCTTCTTCAACCAGCTGGTTATGGTGTTGAATCCTGAAGGGAGTTCAGGCATGGTGAGAGTCAGGGTTCTGAAAGGGAGAGAAGAAGGGGAGGAGGAGTTTGGATTTGACATCCCGCTTTATCACTACCCTAAGGAGTCTCAAAGCGGCTAACATTCTCCTTTCCCTTCCTCCCCCACAACAAACACTCTGTGAGGTGAGTGAGGCTGAGAGACTTCAAAGAAGTGTGACTGGCCCAAGGTCACCCAGCAGCTGCATGTGGAGGAGCGGAGACGCGAACCCAGTTCCCCAGATTACGAGTCTACCACTCTTAACCACTAGACCACACTGGCTCTCAGGGAGAGCGGACACACTTTGCAAATACACTTTGTAAGTGCAAACACACTTTGCAAGCATCCCTCCCTCCTCCCTGCCTGTGCAAGCCACACTTAGAAAGGTTTTGCTACCATCCTCAAGTATTGAATGCCATAGTAACCTCATAATCGGGAACAGAACTGTCCTCAAGGAAGTACGGTAACACAATGACTGCAGCTTTAATCTCTCTCCAGGTAGAAATAAGTCTTGCAAAAGCAACTCTGCCAGTGGCAGTGCTGTGCTGCCTCCCTCTTGACAGCAGCATTACTGCCATTTCGTGGAACAGTACAGGGGGTGGATGTTAGCAAGGTTAGGGCTGTGTGGGTGTGCTGGAGGGAGTGCCAGATTGGCTCTGCTTGTGCATCAACGCAGCCCAGGCCTTGCCACCCTCCCCCCATACTGTCCTGGCAAGTGGCAGTGATTCCACTGTTAGGGCAGCAGCACAGCGCAGCGCAGCACAGCACAGCACAGCACAGCACAGCACAGCACAGCACAGCACAGCACAGCATGCTGTCTTCTCCTGCCTGTTCTTTTTTTCTCTTCCTGAGTCTCTGGAAGAACAAGGCACAGAGATCTCCTGCCCGGCCCATCCCAAAGAGGTCCCACATTTACTGGTTCAATGCCACGGTTTTTGCTCCCCGTGAATCCTCCAGCTCAACTAGGATGTTGACACTGGATTGGTTGCCAAGAGCGCCTGCAGGCAGGAAGATGCTGAAGGCAGACTTGACCCCTCGATACAGGCAGGAGTGCCAACAATGGCTGCTGTGAGGGGAGCACATTTCGGCAGTCAGGGTGTAGATCAGCTGCTGCTGCTGCGTTGGGCTGCTGTCCTCATCCATCCAACCTGAAAGAGTCAGAGCAGGAGATGCAGAAGGATATCAGACGAAGGAGGTGTAAAGGTATACATCACTTCAGCTTGGTCACATGAGAATATGAATCAATCTGGCTCCAACACAGCTGTATATGCCTGAGCCATGAATGAATTCCATGCAATGCCAGTCTATGACTATACTCACACACATGGTCTGGCAGGCAAAATTACACATGACCCAGGTACCTATGGAGCCTAAATGACAAGACTGCCCTCCCTGCCTGCAGCTTCCACAAAAGTGGAGCTCAAACAGCTTCCAAAGGACAGCTCCTTGAGATGCAGCTGTTCCAGTTCTTTAACGGCACTGAGATCCCCACTGGGGAAATCTTGTTGCGTTACTTACCCATGCACTGAAATCTAACTGGTGTCTCCAAGATGTAGATATTGTTTTCTGGTCTCAGAATGCAGAGCCCTCCCCTGGGTGGGTGGTTTGGGGTGAGGGTGATGCTGGCTTCTCCCCAGAGCTGTCCTCTAGGCTGAGTGACCAAAACGGTGAAAGTGTAGTTCACTCCATCCTGCAGGACCCCCTGCCTGATCACCAGGTCCCGGTTGGAATCCCCAGTGGAAGTGGTCACATTGTCCAAGGTCAAAGGCTGGCCATCAGAACTCCGAGCTCTCCAGCTGTACTGCAAGGGCCAGACAGCACAGATCACGATACATCAGAATGGCGCCTCTTTTTAAGCGCAACTAAACCCCTGCTGCTCTATAGCCCTGGAATCAGAAGAGAGCATCTCACCAGCGTTCCATTATCGCAGCTTTCGCACCGTCCAGACAGCGTGACATGGATGCTGCTGCTGACCTCGTAGCTTGACAAAGCACTGCAGGAACGGCACTCCAGGGTCACAGGCAGGATCTGGCTAGATGTGATCGAAACCTGCCAGAGGACACCTGAGTCAATATTAAAGTCAGCCCCAAATCAAGACACAGCGGGCTAGTTGGTACAAATGGAGAAACGCGACCCTACAGAAGAGGAGCAAGATGTCCAGCAATGGAGGAGTCCCTTGGACCTCTCCCAGGCAACGTAACAGAACTGTGGTGAAGGGTCCGTCAGAGTGTGGACAAAAGCCAGTAGTGTGTCTAGGGGGGTTGCCCATACTGCACTTGTCCCTGAGTGCTAAATCCTAACATTTGGTCTTGACTGGGCTTGCCAGCTTCATAGCAAGAATATGTGCATTTGAGCGTTATTCCAGGGCTCGGTACTTTCCTTGCCATTTGGCATCCCTACGTACATTGTGTTTCTTTGTCAAAGAGAAAAGAAGAGGTCATTCAGCATGGCAGTCTTTGATCTATGTCTTTGATACAAGAAGACAGGAACTAACTGTCCAAGTCAGCAGGGAGGAATCACTCCCCTTCAGGAACTCCCTAGTGCAGCTGAGGGGTCTACATGGAGCGGCTTGCATTCAGACTGTGTTCTGTGGAAAGAAAGAAAAAGCTCTGTTTTTAAGCAGAACTCTCTCTCTCTCTCTCTCTCTCTCTCTTTTTCTTTCTTTCTTTCTTTCTTTCTTTCTTTCTTTCTTTCTTTCTTTCTTTCTTTCTTTCTTTCCAGAGGAAGTGTTTTTGACTACAAGACACTTTTATGCAGAGGGTAAAATGTTTCACTTTTAAGAGCATTTTCCCCTCAGCCAACCCCTCAGCCAAGACTCCCTATAAGCAGCCACCAGCGACTGCCACATACTTGTCCTGCACTACATGTTCACTGTGTCCGTCTGTCTGTGTCCGTCTGTTTCTGTCAATTTATATGGGGGGAAGTCAGAGTGGCCACATGAGACTAGAGAATGTAATGCAGTGGTACCTTGGGTTAAGAACTTAATTCATTTTGGAGGTCTGTTCTTAACCTGAAACTGTTCTTAACCTGAGGTACCACTTTAGCTAATGGGGCCTCCTGCTGCACCACCGCCATGCGATTTCTGTTCTCATCCTGAAGCAAAGTTTTTAACCCAAGGTACTATTTCTGGGTTAGCGGAGTCTGTAACCTGAAGCATCTGTAACCCGAGGTACTACTGTAAAGCCAAGCTCACCGTCTGTGTCACCCAAGCAGGATCTCTACCAGGCTTCCTCACAGTAAGGTTGAAGTGGTAAGTTGCTCCTGGATTCAGCACGGCGTGTGGGACAATCACTCTGTCCATGCCTGCCATAGCAGGGAAGCCACATAAAGTTGTGGACACATTAAGTGCCTGTGGCAGAGAGAAGTTCAGTTAAGAGCCTTTTGCATTAACTAATTTCTGCTCTGATGCTGAAATTGAGGCTGCAGGGGTGGGGAGGGGGAGTGTAAGGTGAAATCTTATGAAGCAACAGACTTTTGAAAGCTGGCATACAATTAAAGTAGAAATTTGTGAGAGCTGAGCCTGGCCTTATGTTCTGAAGCACCTGGAGGCTCTTCCTCCCAGGTTCTCTGCCCCAGTGCCATGGTCCTCTTCCTACCCTCCCAAAAAGTTAGGACAACACAACAGGCCCCTGTAAAGTGAGGCTCAGTCTTCTCTCTCATACAAAAGAAGTGAGAATGGACAAGGGGAATGCTCTCCTGGTATAACAGCTTTTAAAGGGCAGGAAAGCAAAGGAAATAAAACAGGTGCTAGGCAGGTAAAGCCATAGCTCCAAATGCAAAATGAACTGGGAGCATACTCAAAGTGCACTGTTGTTTCTTCAGTTCCAGCTGCTGGAAATTTGGTGCCTTCTGAATTTGACATAGAGAAGCACTAAATTCACAAAGTGTTGAATTTAAGCCATGGCTGCAAAGTTTGAATCACCAAGCAATGTGTGATGGTAGGTGATTGACAGGTGGGTAACTCCTCCCACCTGACAAAGTGGCCTCTGGGGAACCGGTCACTTCTGGATTTGGCCCTGCATCAGGATCCTGTTTCACCACCCCTGCATTAAAGCCTTCATATAAAGGAAAACCCACCTTTTCAGGTTATGCTTCTCATTAGTTAATCAGACCAGGATTTCCCAAACTTTTTAGACTACAACTCACATCATCCCTAGCTAGCAGGGTCAGGGATGGTGTAGTTCAAAAAGAGCTGGAGACCCTAGTTTGGGAAACCCTGGTCTAAACAATGTGTCTTCTTGCTGCCATTCTAGGTCTTCTTCTTACCTCCAGTTGACAGTCCCAGTGGTACGCCAAAGAGGAGTTTCCACCCTTCTCCACATCAGGGTCATATGACTTGCTTCCATCTAGAACCAGATCCATTTTGACTGTCCCTCTCCTCCAGGATCCTCCATGGATGACTGGAACTAGCTTGCTGGAAAGCACAGTCAAGTCACTGCAAGCCATCTGGGCCAAGGGTGTGTTCTCCAGAGAGATAGTGAAAAGCAGGCAGTGAGGACCAACGTCCAGAGAGAACTTGGGGAGCACAAGACGAGGGGTTAGCACATCTACATGCGGTAATGAGACTGCATTGGTCTTGGACGGAGCATCACAGCTGCAGCTGCGGAATATCTCCCACCGATACAACGCCCGGTAGGCTGTGCATTGTTTCAAGTCGACATCAGCCTCAAAGTAGGTGGTGTAAGATTTGGAGATCACAGGGAGAGGCTCAACCAGCTTCAGAGTAGGGCTTTCACAGAGCAGCTGCTCCACAGTTACTTTTGACTGGGCCAAGACAAAACTGACGTTGTTGTAGACTCTCACTTCTACCAAGAAATCACCAGCTTGGCAATATTTGTGAAATACTCTCTGATCTCCTTCACTGGCGAAGGTTTCGGGCGAGTCCCCAAAATTCCACTCCATGTGAAGGTTGCTGCCACCAACCGCCATTACATCAAATGTCACGGTTTGATTGACAAATGTCCTGGAGCCATTGCTGGACAGGTTAACAGTCACTACCGGCACCTCTAACGTTCTTACCACCAGGAGAGTGTCTGCACAGAAAGCATTGGTGGCCTCAATCAGAATGGTTAAATTGTCTTTGCCAGAGGGGGTATACGTCACCTGCTCGCCTGTGACATTATAGTCGGGCAGCCCAGGGAGCCGAAATGCCCAGGAGAAAGCAATGTTCTCTCCAGCTTGCACGGCTGCTCGGAGTGTAAGTTCTTTGTTGGCTTCCAGAATGGGTGGACAATCATCTAAGAGGTGCAGCCCCTTCACCTTCTCCAAGACCTTCACCATGACAGTATCTGTCTGATTACTAACGTTGTTGTAAGCAGATGCCAGCACCTGGTGGTCACCTTTCACTGGAAAAGGAAAGTGGAAGATCCCCGCAGGGTTATCCACATGAATCGCCAGCGAGGAGAAGTAGAGGGCAAAGGTCACTCGCGAGCCCTTCAACACACGCAGTGTAAAAGTAACCTCGTCATCTGTGCACACTGTCCTCTTGTTCACTGTCACAACCAGTCCAGCCACAGGGTCTTGAACAGAGATGGCACCCAGAGCTGTACTTTCGCTAATGTCATTCCAGACCCGCAGAAACACTCCGTAGTCTCCGAACTGCTCAAATCTGTGAGAGATGTTCTGCCCACGGGAGAGGATCAGCTTCTCCTCTTCCCCCCGCTGTAGCTGCCATTCCCATGCAAGGTCAGATCCTTCATCCACCATGCCCAGAAGCTCTACTGAGGTGTCTGACTTCAGGAGGAAAGGTCGCATAATTCCTGCCATGCTGAAATTTGCCCCAGAAACAGGTTCCTGCACTCTGAGTTCTGTGGAGCCATTGCTGGATCCCAGGGCATTGTAGACTGTGACAAAGACAAGCTTGGAGCCTAGGGTGTTATAGATGTGCGAAAGGGAAGGTGTGGTGGTAAGCAGCAGCTGTGCATCCTCCTGCACCTTCCACTGATAAAGGAGATCTGTTCCCGACACCACAGAAATGTTCAGGTTCACTGGCTTTCCTACTGCAACATTATCAGCGGCCGATTGAACCTTCACACCATGAACTCTCTCCAAGACTTCCAGGGTAAGGCTGGTGGTGGCTTCACCCAGTGCATTCCCAGCTTTCACCTCCACCAGGAGTTCCCCACTTGTATTGGGGCAGAATAAGAACAACTGTCCTTCAGAAGTAAACAATGGATGCTTTCCTTTCAAAGCTGCCCAATGGAAGGTGACATTGGAACCCTGAGCAACCTCACTGGAGAGAGAGAAGGCTTCCGCAATGGCCACATACTTGTCCTGCACTACATGTTCACTGTGGATTTGCACCCCTTGGACTCTTTCCTGGACCTCTACAGTGATGTTTGCCTTCTCTATGCTCACAGCATTCTCAGCTACAGCAAACACCACAAAGGTGCCAAGAGTGGGGAAAGTGTGAGTGAAAATGGCTGCTCCCTCTTGGAATCCAGTTGTTTCACCAACAGCCCAGCGATAGCGAACACAATCCCCTGCAGCTAAAGAAGATCTGAAGGTGACTTCCTGCCCAGCCTCGCTGACTGGTTGCTCAGCATGTAGAGTCAACAGCTTGACTGGAGTAAGCACCGTCATGGTGAGTGTTGCTGTCCTGTGACTGACCAGATTCTCACCCACAACCACGATGGTAAACTCTCCTGCTTTCTTATAGGTGTGGGGGGCTCTTTGACCCACCTGATGAGGTGAGGCATCTCCAAAGTCCCACTGAAATGCGGCTGTAGTGTCCCAGCTGGCTTCAGCCACAAAGTCGTAGGGAGTGCCCACAGCTAGAAAGATGCCCGTTTCACCACTATGGTGAATGGAGATGGTATTAATGGCCTGCTGAGCTGTGATATTTACCGAGGCGTTTTGTTGGCTGACCATGTTCCACACAGTCACGGTTACCATGTACAACCCAGCCTCCAAGTACACAAATGTGATTTCTGGAGTTTTAGAAGGCACTGGGTCTTCACCGATGCCAAAATCCCAATGGTACCTGTACTGGTGCTGAGGGTCGGGGCCTGGATCTACTTCAGCCAAGAAGGAAAGCGGTTCCTCTAAGGCTACAGCAGACATTGGAGCCAACAACTTAACTGAGCTGATTTTGTCCTCTACACAAACGGCTAGCTGACGAGAAGCACTGCTCATTGTTCCATAGACAGTCAGATTCACCTGGTAATTACCAGCCAACATGTAGCTGTGAAGGACCGTGGGGTCTCCATGACGAACAGCGGGAGGGCGGCCATCTTGGAAATCCCAGCAGAACATAATCCCTTTAACTGGCCCTGTCACAAAGGCTTGGAACAAGGTCAGCTCCCCACTGGAGAGACAACTAGGAGCCAGGATGCTGCTAATATGCAGTTTGTAAATGTTGGCTATGGTGGATGCCTTGGTATAGGCCGCAGCACTGTGAACTGTCACTGTTATTGTGTATTTTCCTTCAGCAGCAAAAATGTGAGAAACAACACCGTGTGACAGATTTCTGTAGGTGGATCCATCTCCCATGTCGAAAGACCACCTGACATCTGTGCCAGAGGTAACTGTGGCATTGACAACTGTGACTGAACCGAGTTCACTGGGCCCACTGCACACTATGTGCAGGCCCATAATTCCTTCCCTGACAGACACAGATGCCCATGATGTTATGTCACTGAGATTGTTATTGACTCTTAGAGTCACATTATAAATCCCGGCCTTTTCAAAGGAATAGCACACAGTAGAATTTTGCCCCTCCTGTACAGGTGACCCATCGCCGAAGTTCCAGGAATACCATATGCCATAGAGGGAAGGAGAAACCAAGGCCTCAAACTGAGTAACCTCTTTAACCAATGGATAAGTTGGACTGGACAGTATGGTCACCAGGGTTATAGGAACGACAGCACAGACTCTGGCCATTTGGTGAACTTGCTCATACTTGTTGAGGGCTTCAGCTCTGACCGTGTAGTCACCTACAGAAATAACGATGAGTTCGTATCACTCAGGAGTGGTAATTTTTCAGAAGCTGGATGTTTTTCAATTTATTGCTCATAGCTAGGTTTCTCCTTTATGTGTTAATTAAAATGCGGGTTGTGCCTAATGTTAGTCACTCGCAGAACAGACCCGTTGAAATGAATGGACATGACTTATAGGTCCATTAACATCAGTGGGTCTACTCTTGAGTTTGACTAACCTTGGGTATTTTAACCCTTAATTATCAGATTCACATCCTGTCTTTCTGTAAGGGGGAACAGAATGTTAAGATATGTAAAATGTACATAATAATCACAACTTGTATATAAAATAGGTATAATTTTAAATCTAACCCTAGAAAAACCACAAAAGCTGTTGAGGTAGATTGAAGTGATTGGCCGGTGACAGTCAATTTAGGTGTAGGGGCCTCAAGTTCCCCACGGCTACCACACAGCAGGAAAGCTCCTTCCTCACTTTACAGTGCACCTCATTAGCTTTGCTTCCCTTCCCATATGCGTGTTCCTGTCTTGGTCTCAATCTCCTATGATGCTTTTGCCTCACCTGTTCTCTTCTGGTTTCCTAGATTTCAATCTGCTGGTGGTTAGTCAGCCTGTCCTGGCACCTATTTCCCCACACCAATTTTAACCTTTCTCCCCATAGCTCTCTCAGCTGCTATCTTCTCATCCATCTAGTCTCCTCCTCTTCATTTCAGGGAGAAAGGCGTGACTTGAAGCTCCTTGATCTCCCTAGGTTATCTCCTAGTATCAAACCCATTTTCCCACCTGGCTGAATGAAGGCATGGGTCACCCTTGCTGACACTTGAACTCGTTCTGTCTGTGGATTCGGTCGTGGCAGCTGAGCGTCGTAAGGAGGAGCCAGGTTGGTCTCTGCCTCTGGGCTGCCGTCACCAAAATTCCACCTGCAAACAGAAATACAGACCACAAATAATGCATTGGATATACTGCGGGCAACCGGCAGAGGTCACAATGAGAGTGGCAGTGTTTCCTAAAGCGTCTGCACAGCGTGACAATTTGGCACAGAATTTCTACCAGTGATGCCTGTTGACCTGCCTGTCTGTGAACAAAGGAAATCTGAAGGGAGACTCCAGCATGAAACTCTCTGAATTACATTTCATCAGGAATTCAGTTCTATCATCTGTGACTTGAATCAAGATATTTATCACACTATATGTGTTTGCTAACTTACAAGGCCAGGAAGTTTCTGTTATCACCAACACAGCTATCCTAATTGCCACTTTAACTGTTTTATTGGATGTGATTATTACTCTCAATTCTTTTTGCAATTTGCTTCCTTTTGATCTCAGTGTTCTCCATTCCCATCCACTTGTGTCCACAGGCCAAACAACACAGGGGAACCCATATATTCCCTGTTAATTAGGAATTGTACTACTTGTTGCTGGTGAACGGCATTCTGGCCCATAAATCCATATTAAATTTGTTAGTCGCCAAGGTGCCGCAAGACTCTTTTGTTGGTTTTGTTGATCTGGAGTACTGAAAACAAGACCCAGAAAGTTCACCCTATCTCTGCCTGAGATTGGACTGGACTCAGCAACGGTAATGATAAATTCCTTCCCAGAGTTTCTTCTGTGCCCCTTATCACATCACCCCCCCTGGTACATCTCCCACATTACCTATCACCACCTTTAGCCCCTGCCAAAAATTCTGTTTTCCACAAGATGGATACAATGTTCGCTGCCAAAGGTCTGGAAGTCAAGCAATTTGCAAGTCCTGGTTGCACAATTTGTTATTTCAACACCTCAAATGTCTTTTCGCTATATTTATTCCTTTTCCCAAAGCCATCTCTGGCATGGTAGTTCTTGCTTGTGGGGTACACTAAAGTGGGGACATTACAGGTACCAGCAGAGCAGGTAACTCCAGGGTACCTTGAGAGAGTAGGGTGTTGAATTAGATTATCCTTTTTTAATTTTAAGTTCAGTGATTCTCCCAGGCACTGTCATGTTCTGACTCTGACTTATAGTCCGATCAGAAAGCAGCTTTCTCCAGAGCTGTTGAACTGGTTATTCTGATTTTTATTTGTCTGCCTTCCCCTGAAATAGGTGACTTGTCTTGCTTACATTATTTTAAGCAATTTGCTTTGCTGGCCTCTGTAACACCCCCCCCCCCCCCATTTAGTGTACCCTGTGGTGGTCTACTGTGATCTGAACTGGACTGTTGCCCTGGAATAGGCTGATTCTTGGGTATCCTCTATGCCTCATGGTTCATTTTCTACCAAACCAGTGTGGCTTTCATGCACAGGCAAAGTCACAGATGCAGTTTACTACACCTCCTGAACATCACCAAATGTGCCAAAAAAGAGGGAAGGGGGGAGTACTAGGAATTGTCATATATTTAGGGGAAGATACCAGGTCAGACTGTTTGTGCATCTATGCATAGGATGAGACTGAGTTGGTGGCTACTAACTGAGCCATTACATGAGTTAGCGATTCTATACTAAAAGCTAAACTGGGATTAATTTAGCAGAAGTGTTTGTAAGTCAGCTCAAATGAGGGTTTTTTCTGCAGAAAACGATGGTGTGAATTGGCCTTGAGTAGATACACTGGCTGTTCCCAGAGAGCTCTTCCCTAAGATTGTGTGTTCCTTTCAACTTGGATTTTGGTGATGGGCAATCACTTGAAAGCACCTATCCAGACTTCCTTGCCTTGCTTCTTACCTCACCATGACATCCACGGCAGTGTCTACTTCCACCCTGAATATCATAGTCTGGGGAACATTGACTTCCACAATTCCAGGGAGTCCCAGCAATTCAGGGTGAGCCAAGGGGTTCATGGGTTCAGCTATGAGCATCAGTTCCAAAGATTTGAAGCTCACCGGGTTCTTTGCTGTCAACTATGAACAAAGAGGAGAAAACCAAGAAACATAGAATTGTAGAGTTGGAAGGGACCCTGAGGATCATCTTGTCCAACCCCCTGCAATGCAGGAACATGCAGCTCTCCCATACAGGACCTTTGATGCCAAACCAAATAAACCACCCAAATCCCATAAGTCACTGAAGCATCTTCTGATAATGCTCATAGCAGCTCAGCTATGCATTTGCTTCTGTAGAGAGAGACAAAAGAGAGTCAGGAAGTCCCTGGCTCAAAGGAACTCACAGAGAAGCTGCAGGCAAGCCACTCTCTCTGTTATGTTACAGTCTTTTTTCGTTTGTTTGTTTCCCTCATGTCCTCATCTTTCTAGTCTTGGTTCAGTTTGCTTACATCAGTTTGTAATTAAAAAAAAAATCAATCCATGCAAGAATGCACACTGTTTCATTACATATATTCATTTTTGTATGCAATTTTCACATTCTGACATGTAATTTCTCCTAATATACTGGACTACCTTATAGGGCTGTTGTATGAAATACTGAGATAACACATATAAATTGCTGTACAAATACTACTTATATTCCTTGAAATGCCCACGTGTGCAATGCTCTACTATGGGGTTGCTGTTATTGCTGCTGCTGTTGTTGTTGTTGTTGAATGACTTTGGTTTCTCACCTTTAGCTTATATGTAGCAGGTCTCTTAAATGTGACACTGTAGCTCTGACCATTGTAGGCAAACATGTCCATGTTATCAATCACCCAGGTGTAAGAAACAGAGGACCCCTGGCTGATCTCAGCAGTAAATACCTGGTTAAAGCAAAGAAGTTGCATGATGAGAATAACCCATATATTGGCTATGCTGGTTGAACTTTGGGCTAAGTATTGAGGAGCAGTAAATGAGTCTGGGTCTGGGTAGGATACTTCAGTGACCTGGGACTGAGGGATCTGTGCACTGCCTAACACTCCAATTTCTTTGCCCCTTCAATAATTCAAGATCATGACTGCATTGTTTCCTAGTTCAGAGGTACAGTCCTTGTCAATTCTGCAAAGCCACAAAAATCAGTATAGGGTATGCATCTATGTACAATATATTTTTTTCATATAAGAATAGCTAGCCGTGCCCTGGGGTCACTCCAAAAACAATGAAAATCAGTTCTTCTGTAGCTTACCCATTAGAAAGAAGCATCTTTCATTTGCAGTTTTCCCCGTTAAGATGTTGTTGCTGGGGACTGTTTGTTTTACTGGAATGGCCAGAGCATCAGAAGGTCCCTGGACCACTACCCTCAAAACATGACACCAGACATCCCTCACATAAAACAAAGAGTTAACTTTGGAAGGAACATCATAACCCACCTGTGACACATCCACTAGCATCCGGCATGGTCCAGGAGGCACCACCCTGAGTCCATCAATGGCATCATGTGACTGGATCTTCACAGACAACTTCTGGGCACTGACCTCATTGGAAACAAGGATGTCCAAGATCTCCTCCTCTCTTGGTTTATCCATGACAAGCTTCACCGAGGAGAACCAGGTGTCTGTGGTCTCTCTGTAGCAGGAGGGGACACGGAGCACAATCCCTGCTGGGCAAGCGGCCACAAACGGCACCCCAGCCATGTCCACCGGGGACATCCAGTTAGCCACAGCCTTGCAACCAGAGGTGATCTTGACGACCAGGAAAATCTCCTGCTTTGTGGGTATGTTGAGCTTCCCGCTGAGTGGTGTGGGGTAGATAAGCTGCAAATCACTGACTTTTGACTGCACTTGCACTGAGCAGCTGGCCTGTGAGCTGCTGACAGCATTTCTCACCATGGCGGTGAAGGTGTAGGTACCAGACTCCAGCCTTTGGGCCAGCATTGGAGGGTTTGCCAAGCTCTTCATTGCTTGCGCAAAGGTCACTCGTAGGTCACAAAGCATGCTGTCCACCCAGGTGGGGTTGGGCGGCCCAGGGATACCTCCTTCCCACCAGCTCTCCTTCATGAGACTGATGTAACTCTGTCGCCAAGGGGAATCTGTGTGGGGATCGCACTGCAGGAACGAGCCCCTATCAGCGCTGTGCTGTATCCCTATGATGTCACCCGGATGGACAAAGATCTCTTCTTCTGGCAGGAGAACCTGAAACGTACAGACAGCTGAAGCTAATCGGAATCATTGGGAGACAACCTCCATTTAAAGTACACACACTTGGTCTTCATTCAACTCCTTCCTACAGTTGTGCACGAGAAGCAGAACAGTGTACCAGCAAGTAATGCTAATCCATATAAAACACCACAAGACTACCACAATCTGACCTTTTAACATATGTGGTGGAACTGTAAGGTAATAAAATAATTCTGGGAAATGATATATAATTAATTGAAAAAACAGTTTAAAAAAAAACCAGAAGCCTTTTTGTTAGGAATTGTAGGTGTAGAAGGAACAGAAAAGACTGTTCATGTACACAACAACAGCCTCCAGGATGCTGGTAGGCCTGGAAAGAAGACAGCATCCCTACCAGATTGGAATGGCAGACCAAACTGTTGGACTATGCAGAAATGGCAAAAATGACCGTGAAAATCAGAAATCAGGAAGATCAAAATTTCAACAAAGAATGGGGGCGAGTCATATTATATTTGGAAGACCACTGTAAACACCTGAACTCTTTAGCAGGTTTAAAATAACTCTTGTAATGTAACAATGACTTTGGACACAACGGACAACTTTAAAAATTGGAGTGACTTATGATGTGCAGTAGAAAAGGTTAAGTAAAGAACCCATGGAGAGGAGGAGGGAAGTCTAAAGATTTGGAAGAATCTTGTTTATTTGTTTTTATCTATGATTTTGAATGTAAACATTAATTTGTAAAAACCAAATAAAACTTTAAAAAGACCACCAAAATCTGAGCAGTACGTATCGGACTGAAAACAGAGGTGCCTGTAGCTCCTTCTTATGACTCATTTGTAAAAGCGGATTTGAACAAAAACATTTTGCATGGCTGCCGAAATAGCAAGGTGGGCCAGGCTAAAAAGAGGCTCCCAAGGTGAAGAGGTCCCATGACCTGGGAGCTATCACAGCAAGTGTTTCCCACGTGGAACCGCAGAACCACTTCCTGTATACCTAAGGCAAAACAAGATATGTGAAGAACCTCAAAGCATAGAGCAAATATTGAACGAAAGACAAGGGTAAGGCTTGTTTACAACCCCAAGGCAACTCCTGAATACACTTACATGAATGTGGGTGTTTTCATTGCTGGGGGAAAGCAATAAAGGAAGATCAGCTGCTATGGAATAGAATGGCGAAGCCCCTTTGTACCGCGGAGGGTATGGGAATGGCTGGGTGTGAGCAGTTGTGTTCTCAAAGGCATATGAGCTGCAAGGGCTGGAGATGTTCAGGCAACGATCCTTCAAAGGGCACCACTGTTGCCCACTTGGGCATTCACCCATGGCATTGCAGAGTGGCTCAGAGTGGCAGCAGGCAAAAGGTGAATGAAGCAGTTTGCACCCTGAGGAACAAATAAAAGGGCACTGAATCGCACAAAAGATACAAAACCAAAAAGCCAGACGTCATTTCTATTTTAGGAGTCTGCATCAGCTCTGTAACATAAAGGTAAAGGGACCCCTGACCATTAGGTCCAGTCGTGGCCGACTCTGGGGTTGTGGCGCTCATCTTGCTTTACTGGCCAAGGGAGCCAGCGTACAGCTTCCGGGTCATGTGACCAGCATGACTAAGCCGCTTCTGGAGAACCAGAGCAGCGCACGGAAACGCCGTTTACCTTCCCGCCGGAGCGGTACCTATTTATCTACTTGCACTTTGACGTGCTTTCGAACTGCTAGGTTGGCAGGAGCAGGGACCGAGGAACGGGAGCTCCCCCACCCCCGTCGCGGGGATTCAAACCGCTGACCTTCTGATCGGAAAGTCCTAGACTCTGTGGTTTAACCCACAGCGCCACCCGCGTCCGTACGGGGGCTCAAATAACAAGGCAAATTGGGATGATTTGCAAATCTTTCCCCCTCCCAAGTTGATGTCCAAAAGTCGCATGTTGCCCTATCGCTCTGTTCTTTCTAAGCTTCTCTTTACCTTATAGCTCTAATTTTTCCTATATTTTTTGTTTCTCCAGGTCCGTGGACTTTGCAGTAAGTGAGGCTGCCCAAAGTTTTGCCAGTGGCACACTGAAGACTGAGTATTTTTTGCTAAAGCAGTTTTTTTTAAAAAAGAGTTAAAAACTTCATTTAAGGGTTTTCTTTAAAATCCTATCTTGTTCTGCTTTAAAACAAAAGGCAGAGCTCTCAGGCAGCTTTACAGATGGTCTCATGCTGTCAAGCATATCAAGAGGAAGCATGTCAAGAGGAAACAATCAGTCACTGGAAAGCAAAGACCAATGCAAAGCTGCAAAGCTTTTTGAAATGTGCAGGGGAGAATACACCTGGTCACATCTTAGTTATTTTAAAGAAAGAGCAAGAGGCAAACATGCTCCCTCCTCATTATGGGGGAAAGTGAATCACTTTTATTTACCCCACAAAAAGCCCCTGGACCAATCTTTCTGCAATTTGGCAGGTTCACTGCACTCTGGAGGGACTACTCTGCCAGTAAATGTCATCTACCTTGGTGAAAAACAGGGGGAAGTTATAACATTTTATATTATCTATGGTAGCAGATGGGGAATACAGAGTTTTATTTTTTCTAAGGGTAGTTCAGAACCCAAATTACAGATCGAAGCAGAGAGAGTACAGAATGACTTAGAAACAGATCAATATCGTTTTAAACCACGCAGATACAGATGCAAGGTGAATGTTTGGGCCCACGCACACACTCTTATCAAATTTATTACTGCGATCAGCATATGCAAAGGTTGTAATTTAAGTACCGCATTTTAGAAGAAATGAGTGCGACTGGAAGGCAATTCCAATTACAAAAATGAATTTAATGGTGGAATTAACAAATGGCGGGGGGGGGGGGGAGAACTGTAAAAAATCTGCAGCAAAGCCATTTTCCTCAGCTGAAAACAAGATGTTGCTAGGGAGAAATGGCAATTTATTTTTTAATTAAGCTGCTATAAAGAATAAAGACAGAATCTGTTATTCTTTGACCTAAGGGATTGCAAGGAAGGGAGCAGAAGGGGTTTCTCCCTTACCTGGTGGAATCAAATGTTGACTGGGACTGCAATATGGGCGGAAAATCTGGAAACGGGCCTGGATTGGCTTATTTGTTGCTTGCATAGCAAAGTCTAGGGAGGCGACTGTTCCATTGTGGCTGAACCAGAGGCCTGGAAAGAGCATCAGCTGCAAGACAAAAGCAAGTCAAGGGTAGCTGGGGGGCAGTTTAAGATGCGTAGAGGGTTTAGGGCCCACAGTGAACATACTGAGCAACAATGGCCCCACAGTTGGGTTTTTTTACATATGAGGTAAGCTACAAGAGACACATCAGATTTGGAAATCAGGGTTTCCCATGAACTTCTAATATTGGGCTTTCTGGGCAATTTTCTACTTACATAGATGTTGGATTGTATAATGCTGAGGTCACTGTCAAAAAGCAGCAGATTTCTCAAGATCCCTCAGCAACGTCTTGTGGAATAGAAGACATATTTGACGCACGAAAACAAATTGGCCCTGGAAATACATTACCTCCACTTTGCTGCCCCCTAAGAAAGGAGCTGCCTTTATGGTGCTGACATTCTTCACTTCATAGATAGTGCTAAACCTTGGCATTCCCGTCAGGAATAAGTTTGGGCTTGGAAGCACAGCTGTAATCATAGAGCACATAAAAAGGAACTGACAATACAGTCCTATAACATCCAATAGCGAGGCAGGGTGAGGCTGTGTCGCTCTGCCGGCTTCCCAACACTGCCTGTTGCTGCTGCTTACCAAGACGGTGTGGGGAGCTCAGAATATAGTGATCAGGGTTAGTAGCTAGACTTGGCTGGCCTCTTGGCAGACCCTGCTTTCCGCTTCCTTTCAGTTCTCTCCTATTTCCTTTTTGTGCCCACGTTCTTCACCATTCAGTACTTCCTCATCAGCAGGAGCTCACATTCAGTTTCATCATCTTTCCCACATCATGGACTAAAGGTAAAGGGTAAAGGGACCCCTGACCATTAGGTCCAGTCATGGCTGACTCTGGGGTTGTGGCGCTCATCTTGCTTTATTGGCTGAGGGAGCCGGCATACAGCTTCCGGGTCATGTGGCCAACATGACTAAGCCACTTCTGGCGAACCAGAGCAGTGCACGGAAACACTGTTTACCTTCCTGCCAGAGTGGTACCTATTTATCTACTTGCACTTTGATGTGCTTTTGAACTGCTAGGTTGGCAGGAGCAGGGACCGAGCAACGGGAGCTCACCCCGTCACGGGGATTCGAACCGTCGACCTTCTGATCGGCAAGTCCTAGGCTCTGTGGTTTAACCCACAGCGCCATGGACTAGAAGGCTTGTTTTCAACCCCTTGCAGGAGGAATTATTCTAGACCATCACAGATGACCCATCTGTCTCTAGAGCAAATTCACCCAGTGTCTTTTCAACACGACCTGCATCTGTTCTATACTCCGGGCTGTGTCTCCTAAGCTGCCCATCTTTCCCTATTCTCTGCTCCTTGGTTTCCTCTGCCAAGATACCAACTCTGTCATACCATGACTGCAAAGTTTTCTTATCGACCTTCGAAAAGAGATTTCATCACAAGGATTTTGAAAGTCCAAGTCTATAACGCTAGTGAGATTGCCCCTTACAACTTTGCTCCAAGCTTCCTGAACAGATCAGAACTACCTGGTTGTCTTTCTCAGCTTCCTTCTAATGAATCCTCCTGTTTTGAGAGGGGTTATCTCATTAGATGAATAATAAAGATCAGCCTATTCATTTTTGTTTCTGCATTTATTGCTTAATTTATATGCCTCTTCACATCAAAACAGGCTTCTAATCTGTTTGCAAAGTACAAAAGCTGGTTACACAGACATTACAATATAGACACCCACAATGAAAATACACAGTAATACCACCCCATCAAAACATTTGCAAAAAACTCCATTAAAATTACAGAACACAAACTAGAATGCCTCCAGTACCTCCAATTGTCTTTTCACAGATGAACGGTGATTTCTCAGGGCATGGGTTACATCTCCAGTACCCTTTTGAATCCACTAGAAGCATCTTCACACACATTTCCTTCCCTCCCTCAGGTCGGCCTGAGGACATCCAGTTCTGGAATGTATCTACGAGGCCCCCGTCAACCCAGCGCATCGACCCAGAGGAGCCAAGGTCACGCAATCCAATCCAAACTGTGCCAGCACTGCTGATAAGAAAGACAAGGAAAGGCAATAACTCTGGTAACACCATGGACTGGGCCAATATTTGGAGACAGAACAAGATGAAGCCAGTGGTTTTCAACCAGTGTGCCGTGGCACCCTAGGGTGGCTTGAATGATGGTCAGGGCAGGCAACTCTTTCCTTCCCTCCCTCCTCTCGCATCTCTGCCTCTCAAAGGCTTGCACAGCTGTTTGTTGCAGAAGCCCTGGCTACAAGCTCTGCAGGTGAATGGTGCCTCTGGTGCTGGCCATGGGGTGCTGGTTGCCAGGAGCTGAGGCAGCCTCGGAGTAAGCAAGCAAGCGGGTGAGGGAGCCCAGCCAGCCAGTTTGCCAGCCCTTGCTCTTGGGAATGTACAGACAAGTCCCAGGCCCCTGTGGGGCAGTGTGATGAGGAACCTCATTTGGAACCTCATTTGGAGCAGGAGGGGCAGCTCAGAGACCAGGGGGTAGCAGCAGTGGCTGCCTAGAGGACTCCAAGGAGAGGGGAGAAGAGGCTGAGGAAACACTCCACAAGGGAGGGTGTTTGAAAAAAGGTGAGAGGCTGCCAGTTCTTCAGGGAAGGGGTGACATAACTGGGCTCCTGAGCCCCACAGGGGTGCTGCAGAAAGAATGTAGTTGGTCAAGGGAGCCATGGACTCAAAAAGGTTGAAAACCTCTGGGATGAAGCCATTGATCGTTGTCATGCTGCTTGACATTTCATTGTTTAACTTGATTGCACTAGACTTGTTTGATGCTAAGGCAGTCTGAGAATATTTTAAACAAACAAGCTATGGTTGGTTTACATAACTCTCATACTAACTGTATGGAAACAGCTGGACCACGGCTCATTGCTAAGCAAAATGCAGTTTGATCAGCAAGCAGACAAGTGTATCGGCTTCAAGTAAAGAGAATCAGAAACAGGATTGATTAATTTGTCCTTTTGGTTCTCTCAGTTTCTCATTTTTCCAATCAATTTCAGGTCTCCACAGTACTGCATATTTTTGTTGTTGTTTAAATACCCTCACAAAAGTTCTTCAGCATATCGGTGCATATTTTTGTTAATAAACACATTTTTGTATGCAGTTTTGAAATACACATATTTTTGCAAGCAATTTTCTGTAATATACTGCATTTTTGCCTGTTACTTTCACTAATAATTGAATCTATAGGCACACTTTACTATAAAATACATTTTGGTACACATAACATTGTTGGAGAATGGCACTGAAAAATTAGGAGAAGGGTGAATTTCACAGGATGGTTGTGTTCTGGTTGTGAATTAAGCAGGTTCACCTTTAAATGTGAACTAAATCCAGTTGTCCTTATTCCTTATGCACAACCCAACATGCTCATCCCTCAGGCCAGCTCTGGCCACCACCTGTCTGTACCAGTGTCCATTTCTTGGCCTAGTAAACATACTGGGGAGGGAGGCAGCCACGCTCAGTCTGTGCAGAGCAGTTTCCACAGTTGCCACCATCTTCATTTCCTGGAGTGGTACCATGGTGGCACAAGAGGGAGAACAGAGACCATCTTGCCTAGGGCCACCTCAAAACTTGGCATCAGCCCTGGCAGTTAATCTGAGCATCAGTTGCTGCTCATGGATGTACAATGGTATGTTGGACCTTCTGGACCAACCGAGCTTGTGCAGCAGCTGGGACAATGGAATAAAAATTTGCCCGCAATATCTTTGCTTATATTTATTTTAAGAAATAATCAAACAGCTGCAAAAACACCCTTCTCACCACTCCACAGTCCCCCAGCAGAATACAAAGCATTTGGTCAGCTTAAATACAGTTTTCAAAATAATCAGTTACTCTATCACATTGCTGCACCTCTAATTAGTTACATTATTAAGATACAGGTGTGCTGAAACGTTGATAGCTCATAGGTGTGCTGCCATGCAAATCATTATTACAAACACATACCACTGAGTAGCACCACTGACCACACCAATGTCAAGAAAAACCAACATGGTATGGTCTGTTGAACCATCTAATCTCCAGGTGAATGGTTTTAGAAAGTATTTCAGAGACCCGGATCACGCATGCCATATTACAATACAACAAACCTTCTGTCACTGGGACAGGGTAGTCTAAAAAAGGTAAAGGGACCCCTGACCATTAGGTCCAGTCGTGACCGACTCTGGGGTTGCAGCGCTCATCTTGCTTTATTGGCCGAGGGAGCCGGTGTACAGCTTCCGGGTCATGTGGCCAGCATGACTAAGCCGCTTCTGGCGAAACCAGAGCAGCGCACGGAAACGCCGTTTACCTTCCCGCCAGAGCAGTACCTATTTATCTACTTGCACTTTGATGTGCTTTCGAACTGCTAGGTTGGCAGGAGCAGGGACCGAGCACCAGGAGCTCACCCCATCGCAGGGATTCGAACCGCTGACCTTCTGATCGGCAAGTCCTAGGCTCTGTGGTTTAACCCACAGCACCACCCACGTCCCTGGCAGGGTAGTCTATGCATTAAAAAAAGAAAGAAAATCCTTATGATGCACGGAGTTGGGAAACGTTTACAAATGAGGCAGATGCTAAAGTTACTTACTTAGAAAAAGATTTCTGGAGGTAGCTTTGTACCTCCAGGGACCTCACCACGACCAGGTCTCCTCCAGGCACCCCCTGGCAGAGCTTCCTGGCATCCTGCCATGTCTCCTTTGTCTCACCAAGCCAGTAACAGTTCAAGTTCTGCAAATTGATTTGTCCACCTCGTGGGCAAGTGGAAGTATCTGAATTAAAACAACAACAACAACAACAACAACAACTCAAGCTTAAGAGAACTCCAGAACATGCTGTCTTGAATTGCAGAAGCCTCACGTGTTTTTAATGCTATAAGCATTTTTTTAAAAAAAATAAAATAAAAGTTGGGCTTTTTCTTTCTATTGGTGAAGAACATCTAAGATAGTATGACAAGGGTATTTGTTTTAATATTATATACAGTATTGGAATAGAGATTTGTAATGCGAGACCATATTGATAGCAAACCTAGGCCCCCAAGACAGCTAAAGTAGGTTACAACTCAGCTGTTGAAAACAATAAAATAAATTAGTCATCTCTGATTTAAGACCCATTGCTACAAACACCATTTTGATTTTGGTAGCAGCAATTAATTCCATCCTACACAGCCCTTGTAGATTCATAGAATTATAGAGTTGGAAAAGGACCCTGAGGATCATCTAATCCGAGCTGAATATGCTGCTGTCTCATACAGGGATTGAACCTGCTACCTTGCTGTTATCAGCACCACACTCTAACCAACTGAGCTAGCCTTAAGCGGAAGCTATATCATGAGGTCCTTCAGAATGAAAGGAACCCTTGACAGAGCCCATGTTTGGAATTATAATCTGCGGAAAGCAGATCTGGCAACACCAAGCCTGAGCACCAATATCCCATCCCTAAGAATGCATGCAGGATTAAAAAAGAGAAAAGTTTAAAGAAGAAGTTACAACCCTTCATTAATAATTGTTTTTGTATAATGGACACACACTTTTCCTCACAAACCCAACTATCTTGGCAACAACAGGAGGCTAGTTGGCAGCCCGCTCAAAAAACTCGTTGTCGTGACAACCCTAAACAAAGTCTGATCCGTTGCTGACCCCATAAATCCTCCCAACTATACAAATCACTTTTTAAAGGCTCCCCACAGATCTCCTTTAGGTGCTGGCATTCAGGTGTCTAGAGAAGGGCTTTGTTTGGGTCTTTCAGCCCTCCCAAATGCTGCCCAGTAAACTTTGTTACTGTTTCTATGGAGCCTGGCTTTCAGTTTCTGCCATCTTTTTCCAAACGAAAAGGGTGGTTTATAAACAGGTATTCTACGGTGGGTAGCTGTCTCAAGAGGAGAAGCATTAACAGTGCAGGCCTATGTGTGTCCACTCAGAAATAAGAGCTATTACGTTCAATGAGACCTGCTCTCAGGTAAACATATTGGATTGGATGGTTGGGTGGGTTTTAAACAAGATTTGAAATCTGGGTTTGAAGTAAATTTACAGGCCCTCCCTAAGGGGGAACCTGAATAGTGCTATTAATTGGGACCAGCATCAATGCTGATCTAACACTGAACCATGGTTAAGTCTGGGAAGAAGATGGAGCACACATGCACATGACCAACTCCCAATTCCTTAACCAGGGTGTTAAGAAACATGGCAGTGTTACTGCTGACCATGTCAAAGAAGCTTCTTAAAGGTGCACACAGAAAGCAAAGTTTTGGGCCTGACAGGCAAGGATGCTCAGCCTTTCCTTACATCTACAAGGAGCATCCACACAATGTCTTTTAATTGTGGCTAATTCATTCAGACTATAATATCGCCTCACCCTCTTCTGACAAATACTAACAAAGATCAGCTTCACCGTTCTGCTCTTTAGAGTATGATCTCTGAAACGTGTACAAAACAGCTGCATTAACCATGCCTTGTGTATTTTAAGGATGGATTCTTCACTCTTTTTAGTGCTTCTTGACGGGAATGAATTTGAGCATGCGTGCATGAGTTTTGCATGAATCCTTCTCTTTTCTTTAAGAATAATTTGCCTGGAGCATCTTTCCATAGTCAAAATGGGTTGGTGATTGCTTTAAAGCGCCATTTCTAACCAAAACGGCCCTTTCTAACCATCCTAATCTAGTGAACAGAAGCGTGGTTAAGTCATGCTGAAAATTGACTGACACATGCTAAGAGATCTAGCCTTGTCATCCCACTGCAGCTATGCTTTTCCAACACAGAACTCCCACTTTGTAGAAACACTGCTTCGCCTACCTGTGTCCCCTTTGCCCAGCAGTAGGAACAACAGCCACCATGGTCGAACTCCCTGGGATGCCATCCTCAGCAGAATCTTGGGGGTGGGGTGGGGAAGAGGGGAAATGCTGCAGCTCTAGGTGAGGTTAGCAGCTGACTTCTCACCTTCTGTCCACCATCACAGCATCCAGGCTGAGACAATGGCAACCTTAGGAGTGACCCCTCTCACACTCATAGCATCAGAAGGACCCGACAGTGCTGTGTGCCTTCTGAGATCAATGGCTGATATTGCTGGCTGCCTCGCGCTGCTTCCCTGGCTTCCCGCCTCTCTGGTCTTTTTATAAGGGCTCTGCTGCTCTACAACTCTCTCTCTCTCTCCCAGGGTGGAAAATGCCTTTTTTCTAGCTGCCCCCTAGTCTCCCTGGTTACACATCTGCTGTTCCCCTTCGGCCTTCTGCACACTGACAAGTTTGCTTTCTCTAGAGCCTCTGCTCTGCTGCTTTGTCCCTCTTCCTTCCATTTTCCTAATATCCTAACATGAAGTCCAGGTGTCCCCATCACGCTTGCAATAAGGTCAGTTTCTCTCACAGACATGCTCCAGATCCTGAGAGATTCCAGAGGTTTGGTGGAGCCACTTTAAGCCAGCTTTAGTCTTCCACATCACCTTAACTCCAGCTCCTCCCTTAAAGTTAAGGTAAAGGGACCCCTGACCATTAGGTCCAGTCGTAGCTCCTCCCTTATCCACACCTAAATAACCTTGATCCCCTTCAGATTGTCCCCACCATAAATCCTGCACCTTTTGTTAGGGGCCATATACTACTTATTTGCTTTGATCTCCATTTTAGACAGCTTCCAACTTTGCATAACATTTAGGAGAACACTTCCCTTGAGGTTGGTACCAAAATTTTAACACCTTGGAAGCTTTATTCAAAAATACACCCTTGATAAACATACCACGGTCTTCCCCTTCCACAGGGGTAGGGAACTTTCAGCCTGCAGGCTTAGTTAGGCCTGACATAGGTCCCAGTTTGGCCCAGGAGGCTATTCCCACCCCCCAACCACACCCTCCTGCCCCACAATTGACATCAGATAGTGATGACAGGTGATTAACAAGTGGACAGGTTTCACCCTCCTGTCAAAAGAGCCCACTGAAGGTGGGGTAAGCCAGAATCCGGCCCACCAGGATGGAGGAGATGGCACGCTACTTAAAGCATCCATGCTTAAGTCTTCCTTTGACTCAAAATAATGGCCAGCTTCCCCACCCACCCAAGTGGGACACTGATAGACATCTCTCTGCAGCATCACTTATCTTACCAAGAAGTTCCTGGCCTCCTGGATCCTTCATTCTCCAGATGACAGACAGATCAGTACCTTCTTTGACATGGATCCAGATGTCTATGTTGTTCTGGTGTCTTACCACAACCTTTGGACACTTAAGGATTACTGCTTTCACGGGCAAGACCACGTGAATAGTAGCTCTGTGGAACAGACTCTTTCCAGCAGTCAGGGCCTCAACCTTCACCATATAGGTACCAGGAAGATACGCATGCAGCACTCTTGGGTTTGTGGTGCTGAGACTTCCATCACCTCCATCTCCAAAGTCCCATATGTACAGAATGCCAGGCAGTGAGATATTGGCAGTGAATTCAACAAGTTGCCCATGCTGTTGCCATGTGGTGAATGAGAGTTTTACCTAAACAGAAAAAGCAGGTAGGAAGGTTTGACTCAGGTTTAATTTCCCTTCCTCCAACCCAAAGCATAAATAGGATGAAGGTATAATTTCATGAGAAGGATAATGTCCCTCACTCATTAATAACATCAGGTTATTCCTAATTCCTGCAGCTTATACAGCACTCAGCTAGAGGCGGTGCAGATGATAACATTTTGGATAGTATGAAGAGGAGATCCAGATCAAAGGAGTTCTGTGCATTAACTGTACCTGTTCTCATAGTACTGCAGCAACAAAAGGTACAGAACTCCTGTTTTGGATGAAGCATATTTGCCAAATGTCTGCAGAAATTAAAGACTCAAAGACACTTTTGAAGACCAGGCATTCCAGAACAAGCATGGACTGGTTACAGTCTTGCATGGCCTACTTAATTTTTCCAAAAATTTAAACTCCCAGTAATGGTCCAGCAATGAGTTTTAAATTTACAAAGTGCAATATAATATAATATATAATATAATAATATAATATAATATAATATAATATAATATAATATAATATAATATAATATAATATAATATAATATAATATAATATAATATAATATAATATAATATTAAAAGAAACAATAAAAAATGTGAGTATGAGTATTTAATGTTCAGCCACAAATCCGTACAAACACACTGTGGACCATCTGAACAAAGCACAATTTGGGAGCCCCTGCTCTAACCTCTAAAATAAGTGACTGGGTTTGGGAGAGACAAGGTGTCCAGCTTATGTATGGAGATCAAGGAAGAGGAACTGTTTTAGAACTTGAGCTTGCACTGCCAATTTTAAAGTAGCCTTTGCCCCTCACCACTGACTCTTTTTATTTTCCATCACTGGCAGGGGCAGCTTCCATTTCCCAGGACTCTTTACAAACCCTCTAGAAATTCCCTCACCATCTGATGTGAATATGTGAAGTTGCTGAGTCAGAGACCACTAGCCCATCAAGCCTAGTTTTGTCATGTCTGATTGGCAGCAACTCAAGGTCACCAAGGTCCCATTTCTCTTGTCTGAGATGACAGGGATTGAACACGTTGTGGACAAAGGATGTGCTCTGCCAAGAATCTGCTCATCATCAGCATCACTTAGTAAAGAAGGGGTAGCTAACCTGTGGCCCTCCAGATGTTGCTGGACTACAGCTCCCATCATTTCCTGACCACTGGGCTATCCTGGAATCCAACAACATCTGGAGGGGCACAGATTCCCCATTCTTGTAGGGAAGTAATGAGTTGGATTTCCTAACCACAATTCCCAAATACAAAATTGGGCAGAAATGCTATTAGAACTGATTCCATTACCTGAATTGGGTATGCAGCATGGATGACTGTTTTATTGCACACTTGGCTCTGGATTTCATTGGAGCACACCTTCCCACAGTCCACCTCTGCTTCACTGCCTAGAGATCCACATAGGCAACGATCCAAAAAGTCCATGGCGTAATAGGTGTACTCTTTGCTATAGCAGAGTTCAAGGCAGGACTTCTGAGTGTGGGTACCAGTTGAAAGGTAAGAATAGTGAAGGACTGCATCACTCCTGGTCAGGGTGTCCTTCACACAGGAGATAAAATCAACAGCTGGGAAGGGAGGAAGAGAAAACTCACGGTAAACGTTTGAACCACTTATGGACAGATGCTTGAAAAACTCGGTTCTGGTTTCTGTTTGCACAGCTTTCTTTGTTTACACTTTACAAACTATTCCAGCTAAACAGGCAAGAAAGCTCTCCCCATTTTGCAGAGTGAACACTGAGATGGATGCAGACACAAGCAGAGTCCTGCTGAATCAGTCCAGAAACAACATTCTGTTCTTGCAGTAGCCAGTCAAATGCCTTTGGGAAGCCCAGAAGTGGGACCTGAGAGCAAAAGCACCCTCCTGCTTGTGACTGCCAGGAATGGATATTGAGGCAAGCTGCTTTTGACATTAGCGTGCTGTACTACTGAGCTAGGTTTTCTCCTGAAGTAGAAGGCCAGGAGTCCAACAGAACTGTCCACAACCTCAATGAGACTCCAGCTCCAGGATTCTTTGGGCAAAGTGATATGAAACTGATATAAATATGTGGTGTAGATAGGGCTGCCTCGGACAACAGTCATTTCCAGTCTGAGTCTCTGTAGTGGGACTGGGGAGCCTCTGCCCTTCCAGAGGCTGCTGAACGATGACAACTCCCATCATCCTTGCCCATTGGCCATTCTGTCTGGGGCTGATGGGAGTTTGAGTACAACAAGATTCAGAGGGCACCAGGTTCCTCACCAGGACCACAGCTTTTGTCAGTAGCTTGTTTTGTTTTGGTTTATTTTATAATGCAGATTTTGTGAGAGTAGGCAGACATCTGATAGACTAAGAGTGCACGTCTAACCACGGTGTTGGCTTTTACAGAGGAGAAGAAGAAAGCTACTGACATGCAGGGCTTTGGATGAAACTAAACTCCCTTCACCAGCAATCGGTGGGGTGGGAACTCCCAACAATCACATATTAGATGGATTCCTACCACAGCTACATCCATAAGACACACCTGAGACGCTCCACAGGGCCCCGAGGTGAAAGAATAAAAAAAAGCATTGAAGGTGACAACAAACTCTTCCATCTGGCTGGCCAAAAAGGTATTTTACTCACTGCGGGTCAGTGATAAGAGATCCAGTGGTTTGGCACTACCAGAAGTGGCTTCCGGGATGCATCGGAGCAATTCTGTGTTGCTTACGAGAACGTGCCTCTCTTGTGCCCACGTCATCAACCAGCGTAAGGAACAGTCATATGTGAAACTGTTGGAGATGAGGTTGCTGTCAGGAAGAAGGGGAAGGAATTAGGGCAAGAAAGTCAGTCACCTCCCTCAGGCTGTAAGGAAAACCCGCTGCCACAAAACACACATACCCCCCAAAAGAGAGCAGTGGCCAGCACATTAACTCTGCTCCTTTAACTTCCACACCATTTCAACAGATCATTGTTTAAGGCAATCAGAAAATTTCTGTGTTTACTTTGTCTGCGTAAATAATTCAGTAGGTGAGATGCATTCAGTGACTGCTGTCTAAGGATAAATGATCATGTTTGTACCAAAGCCCCAAATCTTCAATAAGTCTACTTGCTTGTGGATTTGCCATTTGGTAATATTCCTTTTAACAATATCTAAATGTGGGGTGAGGCACAAGTGCCCCTGGTGGGCCTAGAGAAATCCTCCACCCTAAAATGGAAAAGAAAGCAAGATCTCCACCTTTGAACAGGGCACTACCAAGTCTCTGTTCAAAGCTTTTTTAAACAGTGGGCTATATCAAGATGAAGATATGTTTGCCTGTTCCATAGGTACAAGTGACACCCGCAACAAAAAGCTGCAGCACATGGAATGCTACTGTTCAAAAGCGTTGTCATTTTCCCAAAATACCCCATTCCATTTCTTGTACTTCTGCAGACCTTGGGCTTCCCCTGAGCCTGAAGATACCTCCCTCTCATGCATGACTAATGTTGTTAGACTGCAACTCCCATCATCATGGACCACTGGCCCTGCTGGTTGGAGTGATGGGACTGGAGTCCAACAACACCTGGACGACCACAAGCTCCTCACCACTGAGCTAAACCTATGAAGGCAACTACTAATAAGGGAACAAATCTCCTTGACATCTTTCTGTAATGACATCACCAGGGAACCAATAGCTTTCCAGATGTGGCTGGCTCCCATCATACCTGGCCATTGGCCATTATCTGTCAGGCCAAAGGGTTTCCACATGTGGTTTTTAGGCAGGGTTTGAGGGGTAGGTAAAGGGGGAAGATTCATAGACGAGATCGTGCCAGATAAGGATACGTACAGAGTCCTCAGTTTGCCCAGGTAGTGGAAGGCTGCCTCCTCAATGGTGTGGATGCAGTTGAAGCTCAGGTCCCTGCAGAATTGAGACCACAATGAAATGTTGGAAGAAATTGCAAGGTCCAGGGAAAGTGTCCATCAGCGAGAAGCAGCATGATGATAACGGAAGGATAATCAGAAAACTGCAAGGCCTGTCTCTTGGTGCAGTAAACTCCAAAAGAGAGTTACAGTGGTACCTTGGGTTAAGTACTTAATTTGTTCCAGAGGTTCGTACTTAACCTGAAACTGTTCTTAACCTGAAGCACCACTTTAGCTAATGGGGCCTCCTGCTGCTGCCGCGCCGCCGGAGCACGATTTCTGTTCTCATCCTGAAGCAAAGTTCTTAACCTGAAGCACTATTTCTGGGTTAGCGGAGTCTGTAACCTGAAGCGTATGTAACCTGATGCGTATGTAACCTGAGGTACCACTGTACTACGACTGAGTACACATAGTGCCTTTAAAGGACTAAGTGGTCCGCCCCCGCCACTTAATGGATCCAAATGGTTTCCAGAGAGTGGTAGGGGATGCTTTATCCCATGTTGATGGCCTTTCAGCTGATTCCCTGGTAGCCCACTGGAATGTGGAGTTAACCAGGGCTATTGACTGTTTGGCTCCGAAGCGCCCTCTCCAATTGCATGGAGCCCGGACAGCCCTGTGGTTTTCCACGGATCTGAGGGCAATGAAACAATCGTTGAGACGGCTAGAGCACCGGTGGCGGATGACCCATTCTGAAGCTGACCGGACACAGGTTAGAGCTCAATGTCGAGCCTACCAAGTGGCGGTAGCAACAGCGAAGAAGACTTTCTTCACCACCTCTATTGCATCTGCAGAAAACAGCAGCAGGAGACTTTTTCAGGTGGTCTGCAATTTAGCGGAACCACCTGCAACATCGGGGCCCAGTACGGGCCACATGATCTCCTGCAATGATTTTGCAAAGTTTTTTGTGAATAAAGTCGCTCAGATTTGGGAAGAGGTAGACTCCACCGTGGGAGCAGGGCCGGGGCGGAAGAGTGCTAGAGTCCTGTCTAGTCAAATTGCGTGGGATCAATTCCAACCTGTTACCTCCGAGGATGTGGACAGGCTGCTTGGACGAGTGAAACCAACCACCTGTCTTCTTGATCCTTGCCCATCCTGGCTTATAAAAGCTAGCCGGGAAGGGCTGGGCGATGGGTTTCGTGGGGTGGTGAATGCTTCCCTCCGTGAGGGAGCCTTCCCAGACCCGCTGAAAGAGGCGGTTATTAAACCGCTTCTTAAAAAACCATCTTTAGATGTGGCCATGATGGCCAACTATCGCCCAGTCTCAAATCTTCCATTGTTGGGCAAGGTGATTGAGCGAGTGGTTGCTGAACAACTCCAGGCACGCCTGGAAGAAGCGGACCATTTGGATCCCTTCCAGTCGGGATTCAGGCCTCATCACGGGACTGAAACTGCCTTCGTCGCACTGGTTGATGATCTCCGGCAGGCTAGGGACAAAGGTGAGAGCTGTTTCCTAGTTCTGCTGGATCTCTCAGCGGCGTTTGATACCATCGACCATAACATCCTTCTGGACCGTCTTGAGGGGCTGGAAGCTGGGGGCACTGTCATACAGTGGTTCCGCTCCTTCCTCCTGGGCCGTGTCCAGAAAGTGGTGGTGGGGGATGAGTGTTCAGACCCCTGGGCTCTCACTTGTGGGGTGCTTCAGGGTTCTGTCCTCTCCCCCATGCTTTTCAACATCTACATGCAGCCGCTGGGAGAGATCATCAGGGGGTTTGGGCTGGGTGTTCATCAGTATGCAGATGATACCCAGCTCTACCTCTCTTTCAAATCAGAACCAGTGAAGGCGGTGACGGTCCTGTGTGAGTGTCTGGAGGCGGTTGGAGGATGGATGGTGGCTAACAGATTGAGATTGAATCCTGACAAGACAGAAGTACTGTTTCTGGGGGACAGGAGGCAGGCAGGTGTGGAGGACTCCCTGGTCCTGAATGGGGTAACTGTGCCCCTGAAGGACCAGGTACGCAGCCTGGGAGTCATTTTGGACTCACAGCTGTCCATGGAGGCACAGGTTAAATCCATGTCCAGGGCAGCTGTGTACCAGCTCCATCTGGTACGCAGGCTGAGACCCTATCTGCCTGCGGACTGCCTCGCCAGAGTGGTGCATGCTCTGGTTATCTCCTGCTTGGACTACTGCAATGCGCTCTACGTGGGGCTACCTTTGAAGGTGACCCAGAAACTACAACTAATCCAGAACGCAGCAGCCAGACTGGTGACTGGGAGCGGCCGCCAAGACCATATAACACCGGTCTTGAAAGACCTACATTGGCTCCCAGTACGTTTCTGAGCACAATTCAAAGTGTTGGTGCTGACCTTTAAAGCCCTAAACGGCCTCGGTCCAGTATACCTGAAGGAGCGTCTCCACCCCCATCGTTCTACCCGGACACTGAGGTCCAGCACCGAGGGCCTTCTGGCGGTTCCCTCACTGCGAGAAGCCAAGTTACAGGGAACCAGGCAGAGGGCCTTCTCGGTAGTGGCGCCCTCCCTGTGGAACGCCCTCCCACCAGATGTCAAAGAGAACAACAACTACCAGACTTTTAGAAGAAATTTGAAGGCAGCCCTCTTTAGGGAAGCTTTTAATGTTTGATGTATCACAGTATTTTAATATTCTTTTGGAAGCCGCCCAGAGTGGCTGGGGAAGCCCAGCCAGATGGGCGGGGTATAAATTTATTATTATTATTATAGCACATTCCCCCCACCTCAAAGAATTCTGGGCACTGTAGTTTGTCCCGCACAGAGTTACAACTGACCGGCAACCCTTAACAAACTACTAACAACCATAATTTAGACATTTGGCTAGCCGTCAGATTTTGCAATTAAGACTAAATTGGAAAATCATTTCTATGATTGCAAACCTACCAAGTTCATTTCAAACTTTACAGTTTGGACTTTATTATTATAAGTAAGTGTGTGGAACCTGTAGCCCTCCAGGTATTACTGGACTTCTATCAGCCCCAGCAGGAGCCCCCAGTGGGAAGGGGTGAGGCAGTGGGGAGGTTGGCATAGTGTGAATGAACCAGCACCTGCACTGAGCCAATCTCCCCACCAGCTGTTTTCCTGAGCCTCAGCCAGTGTGACCGATGTTCAGGGATGATAATCCAACAACATCTGGAAAGCAACAGCCTAGGCACCCTGGATTATGGAAGTTGAAAAGGAAAGTGGTTTTTTTTTTTAGCATATTGACATTTCTTGGGTATTTATAATCCCCATATTCACACAGTTGGAATGGGGACAGTAATCTTGGGATTTCACAAATAGGGATGGCTTGGCAAGTGATTTGCAGCACTATGCTGGAGGAGTTTTATGCAGGAATTCACTTACAATGCTTGGATGTTGGGGTACCCAGCAAGCTCCTCTCTTCGGACTATGCTCAGGCGGTTATGTGAAAGATCACTGCATTCAAAACCAAGAGTGACATTTGTTAACAGCATCTCAAAAGCCATGTCTGGCAAACAGCAGTTTGGTTCAATACAGTACCATGCCACATTGTTCTCCATGGTGATCAGTTCACAGTGCAAACTGGCTCCCTACTGCTGAGGCATTCCTTCCTATTCTTAACATAATATGAGCCCCAGGTGTTCCCTTAGATATGATGAAGAGAGACTGTCAGCCATGCAGATGTATGAGAATCATCTTATTAGTATCATATAAAAGGTAGGAGGCTAGGCAGCTCAAGCAGGACAAAGTGGAATTCGCGGAAGCAACATGGGCATGTGAAACAAGCCCTGCAATGTCAATACATAGTCCTGCCTTAAGAGAACTTTAAACCAGGCCTCAGTCCTGTACACCTGAAGGATCATCTCCACCCCCATCGTTCAGCCAGGATACTGAGATCCAGCGCCCAGGGCCTTCTGGCAGTTCCCTCATTGCGGGAAGTGAGGTTACAGGGAACCAGACAGAGGGCCTTCTCGGCAGTGGTGCCTGCCCTGTGGAATGCCCTCCCATCAGATGTCAAGGAAATAAGCAGCTGAAGGCATCCCTGTGTAGGGAGTTTTTAATATTTAATGCTGTATTGTTTTTAACACTTGATTGGGAGCTGCCCAGAGTGGCTGGGGAAACTCAGCCAGATGGGCGGGGTATAAATAATAAATTATTATTATATTATAAAATGCTGTGTGGAAGTGATTGTGCTGGTAGCCCAAACTGTAAATCACACAGCATCCCAGATCATCACAACTGTACAGATAACCTCCTTTGACTTTGATTCTGGCCCTGTGCATGTGATTACAGACCTACAAATGAGAGGATGTGGAATTCCCTTGTGAGGTAGACATCGGCGCTTTGTACACCCTTTCAAGGGTGGTTGCTCGGTGGTAATTTGCCTTGAAAAAATAACGATGGCTGTTTTCTTCCCGGTCCATTTCCCTGAGGGCTCTGTGCCTTGAGTCAAGGGGTCAGGAGCCAACATGTGCAGTCAGAGGAGCGAGCATTCTTTGGCAAGCTCCTAGGGTCAGCGCCATCTGACCCAAACATTCTCGCAATGCTTACTCCCATGAGACGGCACCACTCAGCACCAGTGAACATGCTTCAACTCCCTCCCTGTGAGTCATCACAGGCTCGCAGGGAAAGGAGCATCTACTACAATCTCTAAAGCATCCCCCACTCCCCCCCCCATACACACTGGATATTGCTGAGCAAAAGCACCCCAGCAGCTTACTTACAGGATTGTTTTGTTCAGTGAGCAGGGATCTTCTGTTGGGATTTCCAGCAACCCCAGATGAGAGCAGTTCACAGTTGTGGCTGTGCAGGCACACTTTGCTGGGCACAGGATTGCCAGGGCCTCTTCCTTCTCCTGTTGGCATCTGGCTCTGATCAACAAGGTCGTCCTCTTCATTCCTCCAAGGCCCTCTGAAACCTGGTGCCTTTCCTTTTCCCTCAGCCCCTGGCCTCGGCCTTTCCAAGTATCTACTACCTTGCACTTAGCAGAGCTCCATTGCTTGAGTGGCTTCACCTTAGCTCCTGTTTCCCCTGCTGCTGCTGATGGTGCAGCAGCACTGTCCCCTGGAAACATTGACATTTCACCTGTGCAGAGACTGCAAAGCAGTAGGGCCACACAGAGGAGGGCACTGGGATGGCAGAAGATAGCCCTGTGGTCAGGCGGCCTACTGGCTACTGTTTCTTTGGAAGGCCAGAGCTTATTTAGTGTGGTGAAGCAGTGCAAACCCATGGTAAGCAAAACCAAACAGCACAAAACCAAACAGCGTTTTTCAGATCTGCCCCACTGCTGCCAAGCTACTATTTCCAAAGTATTTCTGGCTTAATTCGCAATGCAAACAAAAAGCCTTGCTTCCTCAAACCAATGGTCTCTCTAGTTTCCTGCCCTGTTTCTCAGGTAGGGCGATATATTGGATGGCACTGAGTTAACTAAGCAGAAGGAGTAAATCAAACAAAGGATCACTTTGCTGTAATTTGATTTCTCGGGAAATCCATGTAGAGAAAGCTATTAGATTTACAGTAATTTTTACCTTCCTGTTGGCCACAAATGTACTTTGCCACTTTGCTCTTTTCAAATTTCTGCCAGGTGGATTTTCTACAGCCCTCCACTGCACAAATGTGTTTAATCTCACTCTCTGCTTCAAATCATTTTTAAGAGAAGCAGGAGATAAGAGGCAGAGGAGGAAGTCAAGCAAGTCGCAACGAGTTTACTATAAATACAACCAAGTTGTGCCCAAAGCATGGCAGGTGCCTCAGAATAGCCACTTCATCATATCCAGACCCATTTGGCTTCTTCTCATCTACAAAAACGATGGCTGTGTTGGCATACGTTCAGCAGTGCCACAAGCTGCACACTCCTTGCAAAGAGTCTTTTCACCACCTGGCATGCCACGTCACTGCCATCGAACAAGGAAGCGCCACCATGAAGGACTAATGTGGCAAACGGTATGTCACACATATGCACAAAGTGAATTAGCTGAGACTGCCTTCCAGCCTGTTGACCCTGTTCAGCTCACAAAAGCAACAAGAGAGGAAGCTGTGATCCAGCTTGACTGCTCCATTTACTTCGAAAAAATGCGGAGAATTTTTTATCTCCCCCACAAAGGGGGGAGACAACTTCTAATGCTGTTTGTTGACTTTTCATCAGCTCGGGAGTTTAGATTAAGGTAGTCCTGCTTTGCACAGATGCTCACACCCACCAAGTTATACCTTATAAATCCTTTTTCTTCCTCATCACCTCCCTTCCCCAGCCGCTGTCATCTGTTGTCCTCAGTTGACATGGCAGCACTATTGCCATCCTGCAGTTAAGCCCAGAAATTATATTGCATTCCTTTGATGCGTTGTCTTGGTGCTCTAGTTTAAAAGAAAAGAGCCTTCCAATAATTAAAAGCACACTTTGAATCCTGCATCTAGGCTTGGCTTGGCTACATAGTGGAGATGGCCTGGCTGCTTCGGGACTTGCAACAATTCCCAGGGAAGGTCAGCAAGTCCTGTAGGAGGTTGTTCCTGATGTGCCGGCTTTGGTGTCCAGGTTGGAGCTGTGCAGTGGATGACGATGAGCCAAAAGCCTTTCCTCGCACAACTGCAGGCTGCTTTCTTTCCATCAGCTCTCCCTCTCTTTATCCACACACACCCACACCCACACACACAGCAGGGGCCTCTCAGAAACTCCTACACGCTTTGTCCAGCTACTTTCAGATCAGCCAGCGAGAGCTTCCAAGAGAAGTGTAGCATATTCCCTCCCCTGCTTAGCATCTCTCCCTCCCTAACAAGCAGACAAGCAGTTTCCAACATGCAGAGCTGGCAGAGAGAGAAGAGGCAGGGGAATTTGAAAAGATTCATTGCACGGAAAAAAATTCCTTGATGTGTTTGAGATTTGACCTTGCACTCGCTGGCCTGAGTGTATCCCTGAAATCTAAGGAGCCTACATCTAAGCAGCAGGTGTGCAGAAGATTGCACCACCGTCCTCTTTTTACTTTTACCTACAAAAGACAGAAGTTTAGGACAGGGATGGGGAGCCTCAGGCCAAGGAATGTGGCCCTCCAAACTTCCTTCAGTGTTTTTGCCTAGCTAGAATGTGTCTTTGAACTCTGATCATGCCTCTCGCTTGCCTTGATGGAATATAGAGGGGGTTGGGTTTTTTGTTTTTTTTTTTGTGTGTGTGTGTGTCCAAACTAGCCTGCTGTACAAAGGTGAAATTTGTATTAATTACCCATTTTTGCCTCTGGTCTTGTCTGCCCGTTGGCATGCAGCTCCCAGAAGTTGGCCCCTGGGCTGCAAAAATGTTCCCCATCCCTGGGTTTAGGAAGGGCCATTTTTTCAGTTGTGAATGAAGCCAAACGGTTCACAACCACTCTTTGGCTGTGTACATGCACATTGCCTGCTTAAATCACAGCTAAGGTGGGTTTTTTCCCTCAAATTGTGGAAAAACACATCAAAATGCAGTATTTCATAAGAAATAACAGGACAGGTACAGGAGAACTATGGATTGTGGCTAATGTCATGCATAGGCCTCTTCCCAAACTAGCAGTGAGACTGCACTGGTTGCAGAGTAAACAGGAATGTGTACACAGCCTTTAACAGTGCAAATGTGTGTGTGTGGACCTAAGAGTCAGTGGGACTTGCTCTCAAGTAAATATGAAGAGCATAAAAATACTTCCACACGTAGGATTTATTGAGGGGTGTCAGGCACAACAATTCATTTTCCTAGCACCCGACACTTGCTGCCCTCACAAGGACCAGGCTGACCTAAGAACATTTGCATGATACACACAAGAATTTCTACAGTAGTTAAAATTGTTAGCAGGATTGGAATATCACTTGTAGTTTAAGGGTGAATTCTGGACACAATGGAGATGTAAAAGATCTGGATCATCATAAAAGATGCAGGAGGAAATAATAGGACCGACAAAGGGGAGGATGGAAGTCCAGGAAATTCCTTGGAATCTTGTTTTTATTATTTATGTTTGATATATTTCTGTTAAATCTTAATTTGAAAAACCAAATAAATAAATTTATATAGAAAACAGAATTTCTACAGTCATGGGTTGTGTTGCAGAAGGAAATGATGTTAAAGCACTGGGGTGTGCCTCCTCTTACTACTTACTGGCTATTTTTGCTTTTTAAGAAACGGGTACTTGGAGACTTAGGGAACTTAAGCAGGAAAATAATAATAATTTTACAACAAAATTGGTAAAACGAACGCTGTGTTGGGAAATAGAATTATTTGAAGAAAGTGTGGTTGTTGTTGTTGGTGGTGGTGTGTGTGTGTGTGTGTGTGTGTGTGTGTGTGTGTGTGTTCGTTCACTCACTCACTCACTCACTCAGTGGTTGTCACAGGCTTCCAATTCTGAACAAGATGTTAAATAAACAACTTAAGATTTTCTCCAGAAAATCTATCCCCCCCTCAGGCTGAATGGAGACCCAAGTAAATTGTTCCCTCACAACTCCACTTCTCCTGCCTCAAATGCAGCTTCCCAATTCTCACTTGTCTGTATACTATTAAAAGGCACTATCACTCTAAGCTCAGAGCTTCTTTCTCTGGCTGTAGATATTTCCTCAGGGCGAATTACACACACACAGCTCAGAAGCTATACTCTTATCCCTCTTGAACCCCAAGAACCAAAAACTCTCAGCTGCCTTTTCTTTTTCCCTCACAAAGTGCTTGTCTCCACCCCCTTCTGGCTAACTGTACCCACAGCCAATCAGAACGAGGCTCCGGCCCAGTACTTTGTAAGCCACATCACTCTGGTGGAATTTCGCGGCACTGCACCACCAACCAACCTCCGGTCTACTTGGCACTTTCCGTCACAGTGATCCTCAGGAATAGGAAAATGGCCCTAGACAGTTGATGCTCTCACCCCTGCGCACCCTCTCCTGCTTACAGAGTCCTGTGAGCTCCCTGGAGTGAGATGCTTGCTAACCGAAGACTCAGAACATCCCCACTAAACTGGGCTTGCCCTGGCTGACTAAACTAAAGCAGCAGCAAACTGCAGAAACAGATCTTTAATTGGGTAAACAGCAACCCCAAATGGCTACAAATCCAGGTAAGAAACAGGTTTGTAGATGTAGTAGGGAGCGATCTGTTTGTACCAGGCTGAATAGGCTTACTTGTTGATGCCATCTCCTTTTTTAAAAAAGAACTTTTTAATTCAAAATTAAAAAACAACAACATATTATCCAGAAATATTATCATCCTTATTCCCCCCATTTTTCCTCCCTCCCCCCACAGAAACCACCCACCCCCACCCCCGACTTCCCTCAGTTCCAGTCTTTGATTTCTCTAAAAATGCTGTTTTCTGCATGTTACACAGTTGTATAGATCCTCAAACTATTTAGCTGATTATTATCAATAAAAAAGTTTGTGAATGTTTATTCAAAGCGAGCCAAGGAGACCAGTTCGCTTTGTTGCATCTTCAGATACTTTGTAAAGGGTTCCCATTCATCTTTAAAGTCACAGTTATCCTTGTCCCGTAGCTTGTATGTCAGTTTTGCCAGTTCTGCATAGTCCATCAATTTTTCTTGCCATGATTCTTTAGTTGGGGTTGATTCTTTAGTTGTTGATGCCATCTCCTGATCCAGAAGTGAATCCCCCCCCAAAAACCCCAACCCTGCTGTTATACCCAGGTCCCACAGTTGGTGGCCTGGAAAGCCCATCTGTTATGTTCCTGCAACCAGTAGATTTGGGAACCACCAAAGCATCCTTACTCCTGAGAGCCAGTGTGGTGGTAAGGAGCAATGGACTCATAATCTGGTGAACCAGGTTCGCTTCCTCGCTCCTCCAGATGCAGCTGCTGGGTGACCTTGGGCTAGTCCCACTTCTCTGAAGTCTCTCAGCCTCACTCACCTCACAGAGTGTTTGTTGTGGGGGAGGAAGGGAAAGGAGAATGTTAGCCACTTTGAGACTCCTTCAGGTAGTGATAAAGCGGGATATCAAATCCAAACTCCTCCTCTTCTTCTCCTTCTCCTTCTCCACATCTACTTGCATTTGCCAAAATGCCAGTCAAGAGATGGCTTCCCCCAAAAGAATCTTGAGAAGTAGAGTTTCCCCAGGAAGTGGGATTGACTGTTTAGCCACTCTGAGAATTTCAGCTCTGTGCAGGAAAAAAAAAGGTTTCCTAACAACTCTCAGCACCCTTAACAAACTACAATTCCCAGAATTCTTTGCAGGGAGCCACAATGGTTTAAAATGGTACAATACTGCTTTCAGTGCATAGTATCAAAGAGGCCTTTATAAATATGTTATAGACACTTGTGCCAAGCACGTGCCACAAGGTGGCAGCCGTGGAGCAAGATGTGTGTTCCAGCTCCCAAGAGGTGCTACTTTAAGGCAAGGGGAGGGCAAATAATGCCATGATTAATGACTAATTTATTTTAAAAAAAAATATGAAAGCAGCTGCAAAGTCCTGGGGGCACACAAAAAAGTCTCAAATAGATGCTTGAAAGTCAAAAGCAAGGATGCCCGTTTCATTTCTGCTGGGAGAGTGCTCCACAGTATGGGACCAGCAAAACAAAGTACCTAGAAGACCTACCTCCAGAGCACAGAGACCAAGCCAAGACTTAAGATCTTCTGTGGAAACCCTGTTGGTCACTCTGTGATTAGTGGACTGTCACTTGGTTACAATATGTGAGTGGGATTTCTTCATGGAACAATGCTGAATTGCCATTTGTTCTGATTCAGTGTTAAGGAGCAAGTTTTTGTGGGGACAGCGCTGGGTAAAAAGAAAAACATCACTCAGACACTGTGCTTTAAAGCCTAGAAAGCAGGGGGCAAAAAGCAGAATGAGCCCTAAGTTGGGTGCATTAATTTCAGTTTGTCTACTCTGAGTAAAACTTTGTGGACCACCATCCAGAGTTACCCTGTCTACTTATCAATAAAACATCCCTCAGGACTGCCCAGCTCCCCCACTAAATGTCAGCCAGCCAGCCAGTCCAATTTTATTGTTGGGCGAGAGTGGTTAACAAGACTACAGATGCAATTAAGAGACACCACCACTCTAGATCAAAACAGCAAGAATACAAATGGTTTGGTCCACGCCAAAACAAACCGATGCACTGCACTTGCAGATTGAAATTCCACAAAACCTATCCATAAGATTGCACAGATATTTCTGCATCGTCTGAGGAACCTGACCCTTATAGGTTTTCCCTGCTGCAAGTTATGCGGCTTCTGGGACAATCCTATGCACATTCCATTACTCAAAAAGAAATTCCACTGTCTTCACTGTAGGTAGAGCATGCACAGGAATGTAGGCTTTGTTGGGAGCACTCTGTGTATACTCTTGTCCAGTCAAATCCATCAATGATCTTTGTGCTTTTTATCCTACGGTTTATTCGTACCCATTGAAAGCCATCTGTCTTGCTGTGCTTAATCTGGCAGAAATGCATTTTCAGCCCCAATGTATATAAAACCCTGATGGGCATCTACAAATAGAGATCATCTGCTTCTGGAACAACAAGGGCATTTGGCTACTCTTTACAAAGAGCTTTTCACCTGATCAAAATAGCAGCAATGTGTGTGTGGGGGGGGACAGAAAACCCAGACTGGGGCCATGGATGTTAGGGGGGAAATTGTTAAACCCACTCTTCCCTGCTGACTCATGATATGGATTCAAATATGGAAATTATCAACGGGACAACGGAAATGGATTTTCCGTGCCCTAATGGAGGCTAAGAGATTGATATTGAGGAATTGGAAAAATAAAGATATGATACCCTTCAATCAATTGACTCGTGATATGACATTACTGGCAGTTTATGAACTGACTGTTTACAGGCACAGACTCTGTATGGATAAATATAACATCTGGAATGAGTTTATACAACATGTAGCAGGCTATTAACATTTACATAAGCACTAGGACAATAACACTATACCACTTTATACAGGTATGTATGGGAATACCGTATATATTGCTCTTTTTTGTATATTTTCGCTTTTAATAAGTATCCTTGTTGTTTTTCTCCCTCTCACTTTCCCTTTTTTCTGTATCACTCTTATTTCTTTTAACTGAAATCACCTTAATAAAATATAAATGATATGAATTCAAATATGCACACTGATGCTATTTATTTTTTATTTTAAAATGATACAATTACTAATTATTAATTGCTTATAATCATTAAAATTATATTGTTAATCGTAATAACTTATTCACCACAATTACTGGTACTAATTGTGTGATTATTGTCAGATTTGTTATGGCCCCAAAGAGAACTGTCAAACTTTTTGTTATATTTTTAAAAGAATGTACGGTACCTACTGCCTCTCCATCCACCTATCATGGACTCTCAATAGATGCCAGATCTCTCAGCCCTTTTGCACCACAGAGTTGCATTTATCTATTATCAGCCAGTTGGCCAGCCATCATTGTTCAGTGGGGCAGCCACATTCCTAGATGGGGCATTTTGCGGGGAGGTGCCTACAGAGCATCTTGTGACGCCAATAAGGTTGTGACAGCTTGTAACTGATGCCTCTCATATTGTCTTTAGGAGCAAGCATCCCACGCTAAGACTCTCTCCGTGCTGCAGGGGGAATGCACTAGAACGATCAGTGGCGCTTACGGGAAGAGTTCTCTAGGGAGCTATCCCAGCCAGGGAGAGATTATAGAGCTGATATAGCCAACCTCCCTCCCCTTTCCTAACCATGGGGATTACAGCGCTTTAATAATCCACAGACATTATTAACCCATGGAAGGGCTGACTGGGCCCCCTTCCAGCCCCTGCTGTTTTTGTGGCTGAAGCTAATCGCCCTGGGATTAGCATTCTCAAGCAATTATTCTGCATCACGTATAAATTTTGTCTACAAAATCAAAGGTGGAAAGGGTAAGATTACCCCATTTTGTTGTTATGAGCTAGGTGGACCTATGGCACATATAGATAGCTGACCATTGGTCCATCTAGCATTGGTCTGGCAGCAGCACTCTATGGTTTTCTGACTGGATTCCTCCCCCCCCCCAAGTCTACTTGGGAGATGCCAGGAATTGAACCCAGGACTTTCTTCAGGAAAAACTGATGCTCTACCACTTTGCTATGGCCGTTCCCTGAATAGAATCATAGAGTTGGAAAGGACCTTGAGGATCATGTAGTCCAACTCTCTGCAAAAGTGCAGTTGTACCGTACAGGGATTGAACCTGCCTTGGTACAAGGGGGCTTCCTTGGGCTTCTACATCAGGGAAAGGCTAGCCAGTCCGAAGCGTTCTCATCTGGACCACTTGAAGTGTATGGGTTTGCTTCCACCTTCTGCAGAGATATTCGAACCTTTCAGCTTACTAAAGGACTCTCCCAACCTGTGGCTCTCAGCTGGGAGTGAGGATAGGAACCTCTTGGAGTAGTTTTTAGTCTTTTGGACTAAAACTTCCCATCAACCCCAGCCACGGTGTAGCTCAAAACATCTGAAGGACACCATTACAGAATGAAAATCCCCTTGAAGGTAAAAAACACAAGTGGCCACCACCAAAAGGTCTGTCACCACTTGCAGGGGATGGAGGAATTGGAAAATGGGCCTCAGGAAGATCTTAAAGAGGCAAGTTGATGTGAAAGTAGCACTGGCATTTTGAATTCTGCTAAGGAACAGACCTAAGGGACGCAGGTGGCACTGTGGGTTAAACCACAGAGCCTAGGACTTGCCGATCAGAAGGTTGGCGGTTTGAATCCCAGCGATGGGGTGAGCTCCTGTTCCTCGGTTCCTGCTCCTGCTAACCTAGCAGTTCAAAAGCACGTCAAAAGTAGATAAATAGGTACCACTCCGGCGGGAAGGTAAACGGCGTTTCTGTGCGCTGCTCTGGTTCGCCAGAAGCGGCTTAGTCATGCTGGCCACATGACCTGGAAGCTGTACGCCGGCTCCCTCGGCCAATAAAGTGAGATGAGCACCGCAACCCCAGTGTTGTCCGTGACTGGACCTAATGGTCAGGGGTCCCTTTACCTTTAAGGAACAAACCAGGTGAAGCTTTTGAAACAATGGTCAGGAAAGGTTGTGCTACTGGTTTCCCCCTTCTCTGTGTGCTTAAAATGCTGCCTTTTAACATTGCCAAATGCTGTGTGGATTTGTTTTGACTTAATTCTATAAGTTTTAAGCTGCCCTGGATGTTTTTTTTTACCTCAGAGCAGTATAGAAATGTTTTAAACCACAGCACCTCTCTCCTGTCTAGTCAGCAAAAAAGGCCTTCATATCTGCAGCACGAATGGCTTTTGCTGACCAGTAGCACACAACCACCATGTATCAAATGACTTCCTAGCATCCTTCCTGTACATAATATTGTTCCTCACTTCTGGCCCAGGGAGCAAACGAATGTATGGTGCCTTTGTGCACCAGCCTCACCGTGTGTCCTGAGAAATTACTGGGTCAGCACTTTGTAACTGGAATGCTCTCTATTCTACGGCTTCATCTGTAGCAAAAGAGAAGACCTGGCTCTGAACCGTGGTAGACTCCACTGCAGCTTCACACACTTGAATCAGGGTTAGACACTGGCAGAGAGAAATTGCTGTTCACAATCAGGAACCTGCAGTGATACTTTGGAGGGGAGGGGAACACACACACACACACACACACACACACACACACACACACACTAGCAATTTTATAAAACTCGCACCTATATGGCCTGGAGTAATTTATTTTCTAAAACATCCAAGCTGTTAAAAGTATTCTACAAAAGTGGCTCCATTATTACCAAACAATGGAGGCTTACAATTTGGACAAAAAAGTTGGTTTCCAGGTGGAAAAATCAAAATTGGAAACAGAATTGTTGGATCCAAAAATTAAGAATTTGTCAAGAATGTATAACTTGCTGTTGAAATGGAATACTCAGGATGAAACGGTGAAATCAGCTATGATTAAATGGGCACAAGATGTTGGACATAACATAATGATGGCTGACTGGGAACAGTTATGGACCACAGGTATGAAATTCACGGCATGCAATGCCTTAAGAGAAAATTTAATGAAAATGACTTATAGGTGGTACATGACACCAGTCAAGCTTGCAAAAATTTACCATTTGCCCGACAATAAATGTAGGAAATGTAATGAGACTGAAGGTACATTTTTTCACCTTTGGTGGACATGCCCAAGGATTAAGACATTCTGGGAGATGATTTATAACGAAATGAAAAAGATATTTAAATATACTTTTCTGAAGAAACCAGAGGCCTTTCTCCTGGGCATGGTCGGCAAATTGGTGCCAAAGGAGGATAGAACTTTTTTTATGTATGCAACAACAGCAGCAAGAATACTCATTGCGAAGTATTGGAAGACACAAGATTTACCCACCCAGGAAGAATGGCAGATGAAGTTGATGGACTATATGGAACTGGCGGAAATGACTGGCAGAATCCGAGACCAGGGAGAAGAATCGGTGGAAGAAGACTGGAAAAAGTTTAAAGACTACCTACAGAAATACTGTAAAATTAATGAATGTTAGAAAAATGTTGGAATGAAGTTATATGGCTTTAGTAGAAATGTTATAAGGAATTAAGTATAGATAGATTAATAGAGTATTAAAGGGAAAAATAAGGTTAGAATGTGTTAAGATAATTATAGGATAGAAAACAGAGGAAGTTGGAAAGTAATTGCTGAAACAATTAATAGAAGTGGAATACAAAAAGGGAGGTGTGAGGAGGTCTTGGAAATAAGTGAATGAAAGATAAGATATTGAAACTGGATTGTGTTTTAAATGGTTTTTGTTTTGTTTTGTTAGTTGTTTGTGTGTTAGTGTTTTGTAGTGTTTTTTGTATTGTATTGTGTTGTATTGTAGTATTGTGGGGTTTTTTTGGTTTTCTGTAGTGTTGTGTTTAAACTGTTGAAAAATTAATATTTTTTAAAAAATAAAATAAAAGTATTCTACAAATTGTCCCTCCCCCCTCCCCTTTTTTAAAGGTGCCAATGAGAATTGCTTGGTTGGTGCTTTTATTTTATATTTTCAGTCATTTATTAGCCATGCATAGCACAGAATTAGCCATTCGGTCACCAGAGTAGAAGAACATGTTGATGCTTTCAGCAACTCACAAGTGGCCTCTTGGCAAATTTGCTTTATGGTCTAACCTACTGTGCACTCTTTGCAACTGTACAAACTTACCTGCCAGTTCTGCCGATTAGGCAGCCTTTTGGAACTGCCAGTTGCTCTGATTCAGTGATAAAACACAGGGGCACACACACACACACGGAAAACCCAGACCTGTTTCCTAAAAATGCAGCACAAAAGGAAGTGTGGAAGAACCCTGAGCTTATTATTATAATAATAATTTATTATTACGGTCAGAGACTAGCTTGAGCCTGATTTTCCTGGGTAACAGCTGCTCTTGAGCTCAATACACGGCATTTTACAGCCCACTTGGTTCTCTTTGCACAAATTTGTTGTTATTGTTATTATTATAAAAAGAAAGCTGGTCAAGTTCTACAGAAGCTGCTGGTTCTTCTCTGTACAGCAACAAACAGGTTCTCAGCTGCAACAAAGGAGCAGCAGTGTAAAAGATTCAATAGCCACTGCAGCTCTCAAGAAACCCACTGCTTTTAAAACAGTTGGCAATCCCGCAAATGCAAATCCCCCTCTGGACAAAACAACTCCATGCCCCAGTGAGTACATGAGAAAAATGGGTGGCACGGGATTGTGTGGGTAAGGCAGCCCCCCCCCCAGTGCATTTCCTTGCCAAGGCTTTTCCTAATGGCCACCCTAACGATATGGCTTCGGCCTGAAATGCATGGCTGTTGCAACAGCAAAACTGTGCATGCCTTCCCCCAGGGGAGGAAAAAGTGTTGCAAAACAAGCTTCTTAGGAAGGGCAGGATATAAACTGAAATAAGAATGGTAGTGCCGATTGTGATTGCTGTGCTTGGAGATTGGTATAGGTTCTGACCCACTCCCAGAAACATCCCCACTCTCATCTCCACCCTGACCTGCACAAATGGTCATCGTAAGTTGAACCAATAAAGATTCTGCTGGAGGCTTGGGTGGTGGCATTATTGTACTGGAGTTCATCCTGTTGACATGAACCAGCTCCTTGTAATGAATTGAGAGCTCGGGAGAGCGAGGCTGGAAGGCTAGGAGGGGTTGACCGCTCACATGCTGTGCTGAGCTTTCCCACAAGGCTCTGGAACTTTACAAAGATTTAAACATAAAATAAGAACACGCACACAAACAAAATCAAGGTGACTTTTTCCCTTCTGGTAAACAGGGTTCTTTTTTTTTTTCTTCTCTTGCATTTTTCATAACAAACAATCAAGGAAAACAAGAACAAAACACATCCGTAGAGGAGGAATAATTTCCATAACATACACAACAGACAGAGGAGAAAGAGAGCTATAATTAGAAAACATTCCAGAAAATGAAACAGTTTATATATAAACTGTTAATTAAGCATTATCATTAAAAAAACCCTGATTGGCTCCATCTCCAGGAATGAGAGTTGAAGACAGGATATTATTTCCTGGCTGCTTTCAGTTGTTGTATTAGACCAGAAGATTCCCCCCTCTCAGCCAAAACAAGAACCACACCACCCCCCACAGGATTCCAGTCAGAGCAGTTTCCAAGGGTTCCGTCTTACCATCAGAAAGCTTTGAAATACATACAGGAAGTGGTGCAACAAGTTCATGGGTCTTACCCCATAGATAATTTTACCATTGATTGCTTTAAAGAAAATTCTTTTTAAAAATAAAAATAAAAATGGAGTGTCAGGGACAGACATTCCAGTCAAAGGAAAACGGTTCCTTGTGAAGAGGAGAGGACGTGTGCTCACAACCCCCACCCAATGGCTGCTGGAAGTCAAAATTAGGGTTTCAAGCACTCAAATTTAATGAAAGGCTCAAGTCAGCATCCAACAGGGTATCTCTGCGATGAGAACCTACATGGGGCTATTGGTTTTAGGTGGCTGGTTTCAGATACCACTTTGAATTTAGGAAGGGCTAAGCACCACAAGTTTTTCTCCTCAATCCCCAACCCTGGCAACCTCAAAAACCTTATTGTGAACATGTGTTTCCCACAAAAAATCCAATTGAATTGGGGGGTGGGGTGGGGAGAGAACAAAAGATCAGCATGTTTCTCCTCAGACCTAACAGGCCACAGTACGCTCTCCCTCCACCCCCTCCATGGGCTCAATATGGACACCACATTAGTTTCAGGCTCACAGAAACCCTCACCACAAACTCACATGGAACTTACTCAGCTATTTATAGACAGTGTATAAAAGTGTCTTGTCATTCTCTTTTTTAAAAAATAGAATTGCTTCTCCAGAATTGTGCAGGAGTAGTCATGATGCCATTTTGTTTTTCTTCAGATTACAGAGGACAGTGTAAGATCCTGCCCCTGTTCCCCTGGCAAAGAGAGGGGAAGAGGGGAGTGGGTGGGTGGGGGGAATAACCCCCTCCTCCAAGGGAAAAAAATGGAGGGGCAGGAGAAAAAGCTGGCCAGGTTGGCTGGGCCTTGCCCCTCCTCCCGGCTTGCGGGATGGGATACTTCACAGGTTGCTGAAGAGTTCGTTTTTCTTGCTCCAGTCCATCTGCGGCGCCCTTTTGCTGGTGCGTTTTTGGTGAGCTCGCTCCTTGGCCACGGCCAGCGGGATGTCCAAGTCAAGAACTGGGTCGGATACGGAGCTGTGCTTCTCTCCCTTCTCTTGAGAGTTGAGCTGCAAGGGTGACTGGGCAGCAAAGAGAAAAAGCAAGAATAAGTTGGCCAAGAGGAATCGCTGCGGACCCCACCTAAGCCTCCATGTACAACTGAAAGCCAAGGCACCCAAGGTTTCTTTTCACACAAGTTTCTTGTTTCCTACCACTGTTGCTAACAGGGTTGTTGTTGTTGCTAAATTAAGAGCATTAGAAAGAGCTCTGCTGGATTAGGCCAATGGGGGCCCATCAAGGGTCAGCATCCTGTTCTCACAATGGCCAACCCAATGCCTCTGTGAAGGCCACAAGCAAGACCTAAGTGCAACACCCACCCTCCCAGTTTGCGATTCCTAGAAACTGGCATTCAGAGGCATGTTGCCTCCCAACAGTGGAGGCACAACGTATTTAATATAATGACAATTAAATTGTGTTGTTTTTTAAATAATTTTTTTATCAAAGTTTTTATCTCTACAAAATAACAGAAATAATAAGCTGTGCGTCCTAGCCATCCCAACTGCACCTCCCCCTGTCTCCACGTTTCCCCCCACATACACACCCAAGTCAGAAGGAGTATCATGCCACAACTAGTTAAAAGCTAGAGTAAGGAGGGGGTGAACATGAAAGGTGTGAATTGAAATAAGTAGGTCCAATAATTTACACTTGGTTGCCTGGCAGAATTAAAAGTGGACCAGCCATGCATATTCTGCACCAGTCACCAATGAGGAAATCTTGTCCAGTGATGTGGATTTCCACACACACACACCCTGGCTCTCTCACTTGACCTAGATCTAGCAAAAGTTCCAGAAAACCTCTAACCCGCTGCTCTGGTTAAGGGCCTGCAGGTGTCCTTCTCAGTGAAACATGTAGTTCACAAAAGTCACAGGATATATAAGCCCAATGTAGATGATTGCGTGGAGAGTTATGCTCAGCGTCACACAAGAATTCTTAGGTAGAGAAGGCCACAGAACTGTTCCAGAGAAGGGACTGATGTAATTCAGTGTCAATCATTTGTTCTGTATTAAATTATGTTCGTTATGTTGCAATTAAAGCTTGTGTTTTCACAGACTGTTGGGCTAGATAGGGCAAGAACTGGATGTACACCCAACAACGGTGATTAGAAAAGTTCTGCTAGAGGCCTTGCCTTCTCTTCTGATCCTTCCCGCACATGTTTCCTGAGCACTGCTTGGCTAGAGAAGGCTCCCCTGTCCCAGATTCTATGCTGCACAACAGACAGAGCAACCCAACACAAGCTCCTAAGAGAAACCAATGGGATTTGCATTTAACTCTGCAGTTTGGTATGCCTAAATCTCATTGAAATTACTAAATGGAACTTGGTGTGTGTGTGTGTGTGTGTGTGTGTGTGTGTGTGTGTGTGTGTTGTGTTGTGTTGTGTTGTGTTGCATATGCAAAACTTTTGACTGGACCTACTTTGATTCCTATGAATGCTGAGGACAGTGTTTAGTTTCTTGTTTTCTCCTTTTACCCCTTTGCTTGAAGACCGCCCTTCACCAAATTGCCCCATATTAAAACCCTAACATTAAAAACCACAGGCCTCACACAGTAACAGAACTAACAGAGGAGTGATGAAGCGGGTGGCTGTTGACAGAGAGCCCTCCTACACAAACCCGACACTTAAGGCTGCAACCTTGCACAACAGCAAACAAGGCAGGGTGTCTCCGGACCCATTAACATGCACAGGGTTCATTTTGCAGGATCAGTCCCTGCTCCTCCTTCCTTTCCCTCCCCTCTCCATACACCGGCCTCATGCATTCTGCAGTGTCAATGTCTCCATCTGCCATGTGCAGGGCACTTTTCTAAGAGACCACCACCAGCACAGCCTGGCTTGCAACACAGGCCCTTGTGCCTAACTCTATTGACCCACCAGCCTTTTGTGTGTTCATATGAAGTCTAGTTTGCCTGGAATTAGCAGCAGTATGTCCCTCCCTTTGGGTTCCTTGCAAATGGCCAGCAGGACATTTGTTTCTATAAAGGAAGCCATCGGAATTCAACATCTTTGACTAGAAACGTGTCTTCTTCTTTTTTTTAATTGAGAGGCTGACATTTCTTCCAATTAAACTCCTGTGTTGCAAACAAATATCAGTAGCATCCAAAGGCAACATGATAACCAAATGCAACAATGCGATGTCAATATAAACTCTTTATATAATCTATACAGAACATTGAACAATAAGAAGTATATGAAATATGCACTCTCTGCAAAACCAAATAAACAGAAATCTTCTAAATCTCTGAAAGTATAAAGAGTTTATATTGACATCGCATTGTTGCATTTGGTCATCGTGTTGCCTTTGGATACTACTGACATTTCTTCCAGGCAGCCAGCATCACAATTGCTTCAGGGTCAAATTATATGTTATTCCAACTTTAGAAAAAACGCTTAATGGTGTCACATTGAGGATAATATCCAATGTTAATCATACTCAGAGGAGAATCATGGGTGGTGGTGGTGGAAATTAATGAATGGACTTATAAGGACACTTATTTCAATGGGCCAGCTTTGGGCAGGGGTAGTGAACCCACCATCTCCAGGCTTCCAGTGGTGCCCCTGGGCAAGTGCCCCAGACTCTGAGCTTTCATTCTTTATTTTACTAAAGTTTACTTTCCTTAAAAGCTTCTAGCCTTCCTAAAAAAGAAAGTTATGGGGCAAAAAGTGCAGGCACTTTCTAAGCGATTTCTGTGAAATGAATGTGAATGTGCGTGGCCACCTTGGGTATTTTTCCTGGTACTGAGGAATGCTCTCTGTTATTAGACAGCAACAGAAAGAGAAGCCACCCAGGGCCCCAAGCTCATATGATCCTCCTTATCTGGATCAGGGCCCTGCCCGTTTCCTCCCCAGAATTGCTCTTCCTGGCAGCTGCTTGGCATCTTTGGAGCAAGCAGCCAATGCATGAGGGTCCTCATTTGGTCTGGGGCCCTGCATAGCCTTTCCCCTTCAAAATAATAAGTGGCAGCATTAAGTATGCTTTAGGAAAAAAAGTACGAACAAAATATGCAGTTTGGTCCTTAAGCAGATTTGATACAGTGCGCCTGATTTATAATTCAGCCTTTTAATTAAAAACTGGGCGTGGTTCCAGCCAGGGACGCTAAACATTCATTACTTGCTCTGTAGAAATTGAGGCATCTGCCCATTTGAAAATGGGAACACTGAAGACCAGGGCAAATTGCTGTTGTTGACAGGCAAACTAGATTTTTACAGCACAAAATGACTGGCCCCACAGGGGAGCAGGAAGAATGGCAAAGCTCTGGAAGTTTGCAAATGGTTCTCTAATGGACAAGCTGAAACTTCTCTAATCATTTCTGCTGGTCTTTGGCAAAGGAAAACTCTGTAGAGAATCAAGGGCACCTCTGGACTCTGCTCTTGTGAGCAGGACTCAAGTATAAACCATACCTTTAAGATTTCTGTATTGAAATCTTGTGCTGCCCTCGGATGCACTTAAAAGCACACACAGACTTTTTGCAGTTTGGAAAGCGATGGGGAAATGCACCGAAAAGTGTGGGATGAACAAATGAATAATGAGGAATCCATGGAAACACCCTGCAGCAAAATCAGAATGAATGCTCAATGAACAGAGGGGGCTCTGTGCCTGTACCACGTGTTTAGGACTCCCCATTTCTGGGCTTTCCTCCCTTTGTGCCCAGGCTGCTTTCATACCTCATTGTGAGGTTCGTTCAGAATCGGAGAAGGAGACACCGGCTCAGGGCTTGAAGGACTTTCCAAGACAGGCTCAGGCTGGTCATCTCTGATGATCTCCTACAACAGGGAAGGGAAGAGAAACTTGAAACAAAAAAAGGGGGGCAATCGCTATATAAATAACAAGCTGTATTTATTTATTTTGTAAATCGCCAAAAGTAGAACTCACTGCATCACTTCCCTGAACCCCCCCCCCCAATTCTAGCCAGTTCCACACATTTTTGTGCAGAAGAAAACATTCCTCCTCCTCCTCCTACCCCCTTTGGCATGATTTAGGGAATGCTGCCATCATAAGCTGCATACGGCTGCTTCACAGCTCAGGCCTCAGGGTCAGTGTGCTAGACCGGCTCTCAAACATATCCAGAGCTGATGGGTACATCACAACCAGCCCTCCCTCCCTCTAATGCACCAGTTGCATATTTCGGGGCATTGAGAAGGGGCAGTGGGAACAGCTCTGGTTTTAGGGAAGAAGCTCCAAAGCCACACGATAGGATTCTCCAGAGGGTCACAACTGTCAGGAGAACCCAACAAAAGAAGCCCGAGAAGAGTCTTCCTAAAACTGGGGAGAACCCAATGTTCTCAAAATGGCCTCTTCTCCTCAGTGACCAGAGACCACGTCCAACAAGGGCTGATTTATCCCAGCCTGCCCCTTTCTTGAAGGGAACCAGAGAAATAAGGAGTATGAGGAAACCCACTTCTAAGCACATAATCTGTTGACAGACCGCAGGCTGATAAGCCTGCTCTGGGCATCCTCCAGCCTCTTTATCCCTGAGAAGGATTAAATGCCAGCTGTGCTCTTTCTCTAACAAGAGGGGGGTGGGGTATAAGGAAGAAACCACAGCAAACTACTCCCTATCCATTGTCAGAGGCAGTGTGCCTCTGAACAGCTGCTGCTGCTGGGAAGGGCTCCCCCATAGGTATCTAGTTGACCATGGAGAGAACAGACTGAAGGGCTAAGTCAGGGTCAGCAACCTAAGGCCCATGGGCCACAAGCAGCCCATGGGGGTCGTTTAACCAACCCACGAGCCGCCCCTGAACCAAGCCGCCCGCTCGGCGAGTCCCTGCGTGCTGTGCTAAATCACGGGCGCGCACGATCATGCATGCGCGTGATCCAGCCCACAGAGTGATCTCTGCTGGAGTGAACTGGCCCAAGCTGCTTGAACCTTGCCAACCCCTGGGCTAGGTGAATGGGCCTTTAGTCTGATCCAGCAACGCTCTTATAACGTTCTCCATATCTTTTCAGATATCAGCTACTTTCCATCATTACAATGAAATTCAGTGTATTTGTTTCCACCAGAGTTGGTCAACTGTCCTGCTTTTTTTCTCAGAAGACGAAGGAGCAGCAGCTTTCTGGACATTCCATGTGAGATTTATTCATATATTTTTTTTAAAAAGGACAAGAAGCACATGGACTTAAACTGAAAGGAAAGCTGCACACTCCTGGCTGCTTTTGAAGCAACACTGATAAAGGCAGCGGCATTTGCACTACAGTGGTGCCTCGCAAGACGAAATTAATTCGTTCCGCAAGTTTTTTCTTCTTGCGAGTTTTTCGTCTTGCGATGCACGGTTTCCCATAGGAATGCATTGAAAATCAATTAATGCGTTCCTATGGAAACCGCCTTCAGACCAGGTCCGGGGACAGTCTGTCCCCCGACCTCTTCTGAAGGCTGGGGGGGGGGGGACAAGGGCTTTTCTTCCCACCCCCAGCATTTTAAAAAAACCCGGGACAGCGGAGGACTTCTCCGCTGTCCGGGGCGATCTTAAAATGCTGGCGGGCGGCATTTTAAAATCGCCCGGGACAGCGGAGGACTTCTCCGCTGTCCGGGGCGATGTAAAAGCCCCTGGGAAGGCAGGCAGGGGGGACAAAGACTTTTGCCCCCCGCCCGCCTTCAGAAGAGGTCCTGGACCTCTTCTGAAGGCGGGCGGGGGGCGAAAGTCTTTGACACCCCCCCCGCCTGCCTTCAAAAGCCGTCCGGGACAGCGGAGAAACGCGCTGCCTTTCTCCGCTCTCCCGGGAAGGCAGGCAGGGGGGAGCAAAGACTTTCGCCCCCCGCCCGCCTTCAGAAGAGGTCCAGGACCTCTTCTGAAGGCGGGCGGGGGGCGAAAGTCTTTGCTCCCCCCCGCCTGCCTTCAAAAGCCGTCCGCGATAGCGGGAAGCGCTTCCCTGCTATCCCGGACTGCTTTTAAAGTGCTGGCGGTGGGGAGCAAAGCCTTTCGGCCCCCGCCGGCCTTCCTGGACCTCTTCTGAAGGCCGGAGGGGGGGGAAAGGCTTTGCTCCCCACCACCAGCATTTAAAAGAGGTCCCCGGAGATTTCCCTATGGGCTTTCGTCTTGCGAAGCAAGCCCATAGGGAAATTCGTCTTGCGAAGCACCTCCAAAACAGAAAACCCTTTCGTCTTGCGGGTTTTCCGTCTTGCGAGGCATTCGTCTTGCGAGGTACCACTGTACTTGGGGACAGAGCAGAATACCATGCGCTTCTCTGTCAATGCAAGAATATAAAAAAGGAATCCGGCCCTTTGCAGCAACATAAAGGAGTTTCTGTTTTGCTCCAAGTCAGGTACCATCTTAAGACGGCCTTTATCACCTCCATTAAGCAACAGTGTAACCAATTGCACCATCACTCTCGTGAGCAAATTTTCAGTGACAACATCACAGCTAACCTATCTGCATGCAAAATATGGGGTGTTGGCTCTTCCACATCCCACTTTCTGAGATATCTCTGTGACAATATAGTGCTACCTTGAGACACCCATGTTCATAAAGTGGCAAATATTCAAGGGCACCCCTTTGAATAAAACCAGCTCCAAAGGAAAAGACCCATGGGCAGATAGCGATCTCGACAGTGTCTACTGAAGAAGAAAAGTCATGAAGGTGTGGCTAGGAATCCATCTTTTGAGATCCAACTGAAGCCTAGTGTTAGTCCTCTGCAAAAGCAGTAGTTAGGTACAGAGGGTTGAAATCTTGAGAAAATGGGTGCACACTCAGCTGTGGCAAACTGACCGGCTGCATGCAAGCCAGCAAACAGAGAGCTATCTACAGCCACCGAATGGTGCCAATAACCCCCTAGTAGGGAAAGCTGATTAGCAGCTGATGCTGAAGTCGGCCTGCGCTGGAAGAGCAGGTTTCCTTTCATGTTTATGCCAAGCAAAGATGAGATGACAAGATATAAGTTATGACAGCCGCGTAGGAAAGTGGTTTTGCATGAAGAACATCTGGAGTTATCAGATGAAACTGGTTTAAATGTTGAGCAAGGGAGCTTAAAGCCAGATGAGCAGGACTGAGAAGTGACTGAAGGCAGCATGGAAGCAGATTGGTCCATCTTACTCCCAGGCTGAGAAAATTCTCTGCATTCAGTTGGCAGAACTGCGGCTTGACATCCCCGTTCAATGGCTCTGGTCAAATGCAACACTAAACCTTGATTCTCGAACTGCTAAGCACTTCTACCTGCCTCCCATTCTCCCATTCCCAGTGTTTCCATTTTAGTCTAACCACATTTTAGGGTATTATCCAAACCCTAAACTGCAGTTAAGATTAACCATGGTTATAGAAAGCAAAGCCAGCTTCATGAACCATGGTTTGAAGCTGGTTTATTCTCACTAACCAGAGTTAGATGAACCATGGTTTGCCCTGGTTTGAATGACAGCAAGTTGCAGTTAAATCGGAAATAGAAGCAAGAGTTTCTGAGCACCTCCTCAAGGCTATGATGGAGGAGAGGGGACCATAAGAGCCAGGGCAGGCAGTAGTAGGCTAGCTTTGTGCTTGTAACACTAAATTGTGCTTCAGCAGCATATGCAAACCAGCCTGGTTTCAGCAAGATGCTAAATTCAAATGAGGATTCCAATAATTTTTGCATCACCCCAGCAGACAGGCATGCAGGACATAAGACTCACACTGGGAGAAAGGTTGCAATGGGCAGGGAAGAAAGGTTGTCCACAGTACTGGAAGCCAGATACACTTGTGCTTCAGAGCGCTTTATACTTGCAAGTTTGCACCAAAAAACATGTTTAAACAATTAACACCCTACTGCGCCCCATAGAAGCGGGATTTATTTATTTACGATGCAATGCAGTCAGGCTGCTTCTTCCCAACTGCCGTTCAGACCTACCGGGTAGACAAGTTGCATGACATCTCTCTATCTGGTTTAAGCTTTAGCCTGGGAACATCCTCACTCAGCCCCCTTAATGTATATTTGAAATCCCTGCCTCCTGCCCTCCCGTCTTTTGAGGTTCCTAATGAGGCTTCCTCTTCACTCTGGGTTTAATTAGGTTTTGTTTTTTCAAAGCAGACTGGAAGTAACACGGCCTTTTGAAACAGCGGCCCCCACTGCGAGAGATTCCACCCACAGGGTGAAGAATGGGCCATTCTGTTCTGTGACAAGAGGCAGGCCCTGGAAATTGAGCGACGTGCCTTCAAGGGCTTTGCCCTCCCCTCCTCCACTGAGAGGTCAAGCTCTGCTTGGCGGCATCAAGGCAGGCTGCAAGGCACTCCTAGCAGCATCAGGGAGGAATGGCTTATACTTCCACTACGGAAGACAGCTAAGAGCCTGAAGCAGCTCCTACTGCACGTAGGTCTCATGCACAGTGTCCACCAGTGATGGACAGAAGGCAGATTAGGATTAGGAAGCCGCCTCGTAATGTTGGCCCACCCTGCTTAGTACTGCCCACCGCAACAGTCAGCACCTCTCCAGGGTTTCAGGAAAGAATTGTTGACAGCCCTACCTGGACATGAACTTGGGAACTTTTGCATTCAAAAGCATACGCTCTACAACTTAGCTATGAGCCGTAAAAGGGAGACTTGCAGGAAATGAGCAAAGGGTTTCTAGCTTCCAGCTGTTTTAACAGAAGGAGCAGCTGAAAAGCTCCCCCCACCCACCACCAGGTTAAAAGGTGAAGGTAAAGGTACCCCTGACCATTAGGTCCAGTCGCGGACGACTCTGGGGTTGCATGCTCATCTCGCTCTATAGGCTGAGGGAGCCGGCTTTTGTCTACAGACAGCTTCTGGGTCATGTGGCCAGCATGACTAAGCTGCTTCTGGCGAAACCAGAGCAGCGCACGGAAACGCCGTTTACCTTCCCGCCGGAGTGGTACCTATTTATCTACTTGCACTTTGACTTGCTTTCAAACTGCTAGGTTGGCAGGAGCTGGGACCGAACAACGGGAGCTCACCCCGTCGCGGGGATTCGAACCGCCGACCTTCCAATCGGCAAGCCCTAGGCTCAGTGGTTTACACCACAGCGCCACCCACATCCCTATCCCCAGGTTAGATTGCTGGAAAATAATGCTTTGGCAGAGCAGGGGGTGGGGAGAGAAACCAGGCCTGTGCAAAAGGCCCTATAGGTTTGGTTCTGGTGCTGACTGCAAAACGCCCCGGCTGAGACCAGAGGCATCTTGTTTCTCGCATCTTATCATGTCCACTGGGGTGAGCCACTGTTTTGCACCTGCCTCTGGGTTGGGGAACCTGGGCGTTTCAATAAAAACCTTATCCTGAAAGGAGAGTGTGCTACCCTGGAGTCTGTGCAGCACCCCCAGTGTACAAGCATTGGGAAGCTGCATCCAGTTTGCAGCTTCTTAGCCCATGCAGGCCCAGTGGGCCGAATAGATGCCAGGAAAATCTGTATACACCGTTTTGGTGCTTCTTCCCTTACACGTGCACACCCAGCAAACCTGTACTGTCGAAAGGGGCCTTCACACAACATAAGAGACCATCAATGAACCATGCACTTGGCATAACCTTTACCTTCTCCACATCACCATTGGCAACTGGTTCTGGCAAGGGACCTGGAGGGGAACAAAAAACAAAAAAACAAAGATATGCAGTTAGTGACACTTTTTTTCTTTCTTTTTAGTTTTTTATTTATACTTTTCAAATTTATACATTTCATTAGTTTTACAATCAATTTAACATTTCAAAATTTGACTCCCTTCCCCCTCTTTCTGCGGTTCCTTAATTTTTTAATATCTTCTGCATATCCAAGTTCATTTAACTTGCTCATTTAATTATCTACTCTATATGTGTGTGTGTGTGTGTGTGTGTGTGTGTGTGTGTGTGTGTATATATTCTTATAAAACTGCAGGTTATTACAATAATCTTGCTAATGTTTTCATCTGTTTACAATTTATCTGTAAATATTCAATAAACCATTTCCATTCTTTTATAAAAAGTCTGCTATCTTGATTTCTTATTCTTCCGGTAAGTTTTGCCATTTCTGCATATTCCATAAGTTTTTTTTGTATCCATTCTTCCTTTACTGGTACTTCTGCTTCTTTCTACTTTTGGACAAGTAACGTTCTTGCTGCTTTAGTAGCATACATGAATAAATTTCTATACGATTTAGGTAGTTTTGCCCCTATAAGTCCTAAAAGAAAAGTTTCTGGTAGCGACGTTTGTTTCTTTGAATTGGATTTCTATAACCCAAAAGGGTGGGCTTTGCTAGCTGGCCTGACCCCTTGTCTGACTGCCAGCAGCCAGGGAGATAAGCTAGGCAGCCGCTACTGTTGTCTCCCAGTCCTGTCACAGCAGCCCAGCCCCAAGAAGAACCCTTGTTATTCACAGCTGCAGTAGCCCATTTCCCCCATGGCAACTTCCTGTCCGGTCACTGTATGGGTGGGGTATGAACACCCAAACCACCCAGTCATGTGGCTGGTTTGGCAGCCGGGTGGGAAAAGCAAAGACAATTGCTCCTACCCACAGAGTTATTATCTACTTTTCTTTTTTTAACTTGGCTTCCCTCCAAGGAGCCCAGTCCACAGTACCAGCTCTATCATATCCTCACAACAGCCCTTTGCGGTAGGGCTAGACCAAGAGAGAGGGATGTGTAAAGGAGTGCCTGGTCCAAGGTAGCCCGGTGAGCTTAATGGGTAAGTGGAATTTGAACTTTTGATCTCCCCAGTCCTGGTCCGAGCAGTCCTGGTCCACTAGATCGCACCAATTCTCAGCAGCTATGTGGAACTGCTCCACAGGGAAGCTGTTTCCGCACGGCTGCGGGAAAGAACCACCCCACTCGCTCTAGTTTCCGACTGATCGCTGTGTCTTTGCTTGGGGTGGAGCAAAGCAGATAGGCACATTGCAAGGGGAGGAGGTGCAAGAAGACATGTACAATGGTAGCTCAGGTTACACACGCTTCAGGTTACATATGCTTCAGGTTACAGACTCCGTTAACCCAGAAATAGTACCTCGGGTTAAGAACTTTGCTTCAGGATGAGAACAGAAATCGTGCTCCGGTGGCGTGGCGGCAGCGGGAGTCCCCATTAGCTAAAGTGGTGTTTCAGGTTAAGAACGGACCTCCGGAACGAATTAAGTACTTAACCCGAGGTACCACTGTACACCCAAAATTCTGGGTTCAATCTTTGTCAACTTCTGGTGGAACTGGAGCCAGGGAAAGGAGCCAAACAGCAGCTATAGAACCGCTCTGCTTAGCTGCTAATGCAGTTGTGTGAAGTAGGGAAAAAACTGGTTGCAAGTCACCAGGTTCAATTCTCAGCTCAGCTAGTGTGCTTTAAAAACAACCACCAAACCCTTCTGTAAGGGACACACATACACAAGCTAACCTTGCCTCGGAGCAGTTTACATGTGCTACAAACTCTAGGGTCTTTGCGGTCATACACCTCTATCACCAAGACCCCGGCAATTAACTGCTCCTGCCAAACCTTTTTCCTGCAATAATTCCCATTATTCATTATCCCGTTATTGCCTTTGTGTTATAACAACGGTCCACGTGATGCAAGGCCTGAATAACCTTGTGTACCTGCTGCTACTGTTAATATTGATTAACTAATATTGTACCTGCTCTTCTGCTCTGCTTTAAACTCAGATTTCCTCAAGCTGGTGCCTGCCCTTCTACAAATATGATCAAACATTGGGCTTCAAAAGAACTGAAAACGAAAGGTTTTCCCGGGGCTCAAAATCTATGTGCCGCATTTAAAAGTTTACGTTCATGGTGAAACTACAGACAGTATGGTCAGGGTGCTGTGTATGACAAAAACAGGGGTTTTATTATGGCAAGGGTGGATGTTTTTGCAGAGCACACAAGACTGGAAACTCAGAACTGGAGTAAGATGACTAAAGAGCTGTTTTAAAAGCAGAACAAGCCCATTCTGAACTGCAGTTGCACCATGGAAGTCGAACGGAATCCGTTCTGGAAGTCCGTTCGACTTCCAAAATGTTCGGAAACCAAAGTGCGGCTTCTGATTGGCTGCAGGAAGCTCCTGCAGCCAATCAGAAACTGTGGAATGTCCAGTTCCAAAGAACATTCGCAAACTGGAACAATCGCTTCTGGATTTGAAGCATTTGGGAGGCAAAACATCCGAGTTCCAAGGCGTTCAGGATCCAAGGTACAACTGTATAGAGTTGGAAGGGTCCCAATGCAAGAATCACAGCTAAAGAATCCCTGACAGATGTCCATCCAACCTCTGCTTAAAAACCTCCAAGGAAGGAGAGTCCACCACCTTCCAAGGGAGTCCATTTCAATGTTGAACAGCTCTTGCCGTCAGAGAGTTCATGTCAGATTCACAGAGCGGAGGGAACTCTTTGTCCCTTTGACCTCCCCATCTCCTCCGCTCCATCCTAGATTCTCTGCTATTCCGAGGAGCCATTGACAAATATATGTGTACACCTGCTGAAGCACTAACTATAGCACCAACAATAGGCTATTTTGGTGAGAAATATGGGAGGTTAATAGGATTAATTAAGAGATTCCAGAGAGCTTCCTCCCCGCTTCCTTGTTGCACGGCTCCAAGGAGACCTCACAAATTAATCACTCAAGCAGCACTCAGACCCACCCACCCATCCCCACAGGGGTTCCCACAGCAGGTCCTGGAGGCTTGAGAGCCTGTTGTTGCATAACGAATGCTCGGCTGGTAACACACTGCAAGAAGGAAGGTCACGACTGGACCTTTGGCAAGCTCTTGCAAACAAGTCCATTTCACAGCTGAGCATGCAAGTGCTTTCCCATCAGGTGGAAACCTACGCAGCACAGAGGTCAGGCTTGGATCCTGTGGAGCATGTAATGGGCAGAGCCCAGTTCATAGGCATACACAGTGCCTTGCAAATATTCTCCAGGCTGGATTCTCAGCACGGAGAGAGACAATTGGTCAGTCTAAATTAGCATTATCTGCACTAATGGACTGTGGCTTTCCAGAATTTCAGACAAGGCAGTATTTCCCAGCCTTATCTGGGGATGTCAGAAATTGAACCGGAGATCTTTTGCATGCAAACCAAACTGTACCCTTTCCCAAAAGCGCACCATGCTGTCCAGGGATAATGTTTAGAAAGACCCCATCTATACAACTAAGGTCACCGTTACAAACCTATGCATCTCTAGCCTCTTGGGAGACCTGCAAACAGGTTAGAGGGTGTGGTGTGTGTGTGTGTGTGTGTGTGTGTGTGTGCGCGCGCGCGCAGTGCCTTTGTATGCCTTCTCTGTTCTGAGACTTTGAAGCAGTACAGCAGAGATGAGGGAACCTGTCACTCTCCAGAATTTGCTGGACTCCATCAGCCCTGACCATTTGGCGAAAGGAGCTGGAGTCTAACATCATCTGGAGCTGTGCATCATTCCTGTACAAAGTCATGGTATACGTTAAGATTCAGGTTCAATCACCCACCTGCACCTCTAATTAAATGCTCTCAGGTTGCAGAGAGCTGAAAGATTTTCCCCACCCCATCTTCTCTCCAAATAAGAGGGCACAAACAAGAAGGCAATCGTCCCCACTTGAACCTGCCCAGATGCCAGCACCTTTCTTCTGAGGCCATTCTCCAGGAGTGCCGACCAGAGGAAGAGTCTTTCAAATGTAGCACCCCCTATTCCAGCACACTTCCCCCAGGAACAAGCCAAGACATCATTTACAAAGCCCTTTTGAATTTGTTGCAGAACAATACCATACTGACCCGCCTGCTGCTGTAATTGTGTTTTAATTCAGGTCGCATTTAATTAGTCTTTTAAAAAATGCTGCATAAAATGCCCTGGACATTTTATTTAAACAGAAAGGTGGAGATTCAAATATTGATTTTAGGTGAAATAATCCACCCCAAACTGAAGCTGCTGGCATTTAGCACATGCTAGGTCCATCTACTGTGGCATTATTGCTTGAGGGCCTCTTTATTCACCTCTTGGAAAAAGCTTCTCCACCATCAACCATTGTTCCCCTCCCCTTTTAAAAAAGAGGAATACACACACAATGGCTATGCAGGGTTTTCTCAACTGCACAAAAATCAGTGGCCTTTCTTAGCAGAGGTCCTGCAGTTCCGGAACTGGATTCATAGAACTATGGAATTGCAGAGTTGGAAGGGACCCTGGAATGCAGGAATCTCAACTAAAGTATCAATGACATGTGGCCACCCACCCCTCTGTCCAAAACAACAATGGAAAGCCCTGATTAGATCACACCAATCCTTAGGACTATTCCTGCCGGAATGGATGCCTCACCTTTCAGATGTGCTTCAGAAGGGATGACATTGCACTTCTTGAAGAATTCGTCTGCTAAGCTATCCACCACTAGCAGCTCAGTCTCATCTCCACCAGATCTTATGGCCGAAACGACATCCGAGTGTTGCTTGCCCTCCATGCACACCCCGTTCACCTGCAAGGAATGCAATGCGTTTCTGAGATTAGATAAAGCAGCAGGTCTTCTGGTAGGTGGAAAGAAAAGCTATCACCTTAGACCAGGAGTGGGCAACCTTCTTGACATTGAAGGCCATGTGAATCAGTAGGTGGGCTGTCTGGGGAAGCCTGGGAGAGGCCATGCGCTGGAGTTGTGGTTAACAGGGTCACACACTTACACTCATGACAAATGGGGGGGGGGGGAAAGAACATGCTTGGGGGTTACAGCTTCCCATGCACCACCCTACCCATCACAAACCATGCTCCCCCCCAGTGCACCAGAGATATGGAGAGACAACTTGAAGGTCCTTCAAGAGTCAGCCTACCCACGTGTGTTTCAGGAGAACTTGCCCATCATTTTATGGAAGAGCCCCCATAGGCTCTCAAGGGACTCACCCAGAAGACATTTTTTGAGCATGCATCCCAATTTGCTTGCTCAAAGCTTACACGGAGGTTAGACTATATCTGGTCTTCATTGACTATTTGTTCAGATTTGTTTGTGGGGAGGTTATACAACAGCAAGTGTTCACCCCGATTTGGTTGCGGGGTGTTTGTACGTCTTCCCATTACGTTCATTCTTAACTTTTCACTTGCCTTCATTTTCCTAACTGCAAAAAGGTTTCTCTCTCTCTCTCTCTCTCTTGAAAAAGTGAATTCCTTGCACTAAGGCGACAGAGGACTTTAACCCACTTTCACTGCTCAAGCCTAATTTTCCAGGATGGGCTTGAATTGCTCCCGCAAAACACTGACGGTCTGGAGGCACAGTCTGAGAACTGCAAATACCGAAAGTACAAGCCAGTCACGCCTGGCTTCGCCGGGGTGTGTGGGTTGCAGGACCACACTGTGTATTCCAGGATGGAGACAAACTCCTTCAGTGTCTAAAAACCTTTTGATAGGGACCATCAAACCAGAAAGTATGCAAACCACTCCATGATCAAAGGGGTGCCACTAGAACAATTAAGGAGCTTCCTGAGAACTTTGAGTAGCATACGAATCAGGAACGAAGGCGGGACCATTGGTATTTGGGGTTTGGGAGAAGCTCAGCACTGGCCTGTATTAACTCTCTACCATTATCCCCACCACCAGAAGGTTCAACAAAGACGGAAATGCGGCTACAAGAGTCTGCTGCAGATTATTTTATCATTCAAAACCACAAGGCCTGAAGTTCCTATGCGATTCGAAACGTTGTATTCCAAACATTTTGACCTAGAGCATGAAGCCAACCAGAGCCACATCCTGGTTTGTTATCATTGGAGACCAGTACATTGCCATGACACAGCAGGTAGGGTGAGGGGGTGGCTGGGTTGCAGCAGCAGCAGAAGGAACAAAGTAGATTTGCGCAGAGACCAGAATACCATTTCCATGTCCACTGTGTGCAATCCTCCTTCTTGCATACTGGAACAAGTGATGTGTTGAAAGAGTCAAGCAATGTAACTGAGATCATAGAATTGTAGTGTTGGAAGGGAACCCGAGAGTCACCTGGTCCAACCCCCTGGCAAATAGACATTCTGTTATGGCGACTGCAACCTAGATTTATAAGGCACCTAGCTTATATATATATGAGTTTCTAACACTGGTTCGTGCTCTGTCAAGCAGAGGCAGTTGTTCTCCATCCTCCATGTTCACGAAGGTACCAGCCCAGGTCTCCTCCAGAGTGATGAAGCAACCCACCAATGCTCTCCCCACCATACCTGAAAGGTGGAAGCAGAAGTCGCACAACCAAGGCACCCATGCGCTTGGGCCTCATTGTGTCCGACCTCCACTGTCAGAGCCAGCAAGCCTCTGAATACCAGATCCTAGGAATCACCAGTAGGGAGAGGGGCTGCTGCGCTTAGGTCCTGCTTGCTTGCAGGCCTTCCCATAGGCAATTGGTTAGCCAATGTGAGAACAGGATGCTGGGCTTGTTGGTTCCCTGTTGCCCTGACCTTGCGGTGCTCTTCTTATGAGCATCAAGTCTCACACTTTTGGTTTTCTGGTGAGCACAACAGGAGGGTTCCCACTTTTAAAGAATTAACTGGGGTAGCAATGGATAAGACGGGAGGGGAGAACAGCCCGTCACCAATCAACAGATGGTGGGGCTGACCACATGGATATTTACTAGCCAAAACACTGTGCACACAAACTTCTGGTGTAACGTGCAATGCTGGCTTCACCCGTGGACACAGCAATGGGGCTAGGGAGGAAGCAAGATGGGCATTTAGAGCAGCAACCGGTTTGTCAGAGGGAAGAAGAATCTTCTACAAACAACACACAGACAACAGCTTTCCAGGCAGCCTCCCTGTCAGTTTGTATACAACGTCACGTGCCTGGTGTGCAGGCCTGTCATCTAGCCTGTGTGCATCTCTGGCCACACAAACCTGGCAGCTTTGCTTGTGCAATCCTGTGCTAATCGCTTCAGGGAAATCTGATTTTAATGAGGTTTTGCTGGCTTCTCTGCTAATCCCTGAACGGCTCCGGCATGAAAGATCTGGCTGTAATTGGTGCCACGGCAACTAATACATTTGTCTTCCTCTAGTTCAGCAGTTCACAAGCCTTTTAGTGAAACGACCCAATGATGGAACTCTTATTTGTATTCAAGGTGCACCGTCTCACAACTTGATCCAAAAAACCCCACCAAAACCCTTTTCCGCCAATAGATTCTCAGCCCACTGCACTGCTTGCAATATTTCTCCTTTGCTCCTTAAAAAAAGGGCCTGTCGGTTTGGATTTGAGCCAAAACGACCAATATCCAAATACTAATACCGAAGGAGACATTTTCTATGGTGGAGAGAGTGAACACTGAATGCACAATTTCTTAGTTACTTTTGACCACTCCTTCCTTCCTTCCTTCCTTCCTTCCTTCCTTCCTTCCTTCCTTCTTGCTGGTGCCTCCCCATAGAACATGTCAGATTTCATTTCATGAAATGTATATACCGCTTGATTCTAAAAACAAAACAGAGCTCCAAGTGATTTACAAAAACAAATGTGGATGCTCCTCGGGGCAGGGACCTATTTTGTTTGGTGGTGCTTTAATTAAAATGAGAGCAGCTAGGAATCCACAAGACTCTGAGCAAGAAACATGGAACTGAAGCTGCTGGGCCCTGTTACCAGGGAAGAGAGCAAGAGTGGTGGTACCATGCTAAAATAATCCTTTTGCATCAGTCCACACTGACACACTGCTGCCCATGACTCTCCACACACTGAAGTCCCAGAATAGTAGCTGTACAACCCCCCCCCCTTAATGTCAAAGTTAAAGGCCTTTGAGAAAGAAACACAAGAATTACACATACCTAAGGCAGGTTAAACTGCCAATTTACGTGTGTGGGGAAAAATGGAGGAGGGGTGCGCAGATCTGTAAAACCAGAATGGCTTTCAAGTTGGGAGATGAGAGCTGAACTCCTCAATTTTTGACGGCATTTAGGTTTAATTTAAAATGTGGGTGTGCAGGGAGAGAAGAGAATTTGGAAAAACACTGCACTAGCTGCCCTGCTACTATCTCAACCTGGATCACAAGCTAAATTTATAGCCAACTCACAAACAGCTAGGTCACTCTAATTTTGCTAATTCCCCTGTGGCAACCCCTATGAAACTCCATTAGCTCTTTGGTTTGCTGAACAATTATGGAAGGAAACTCCACCGCACCACTATACAGGGAAGGTGACACGGGAGCTCTGGTTGCAATGGCCACAAGTGAAAATTGAGCAACACCCAGTTCTGATGTAAGAGACCATCAATTGTTGTTATGATGACCACAAACCTCTGACTCGCATGCTCCTAACTCCTCCTTTGCCTGTGAGAGGAGAAGACTGCAGATGGTTTTGCAGTTTTCGGCAGCACCCAGAAACCAGGGAACCATGGCCTATCCACACAAAAAAGGATAAAACCACCACTTGACACCCTGGTTCCGTTTTAACTAACCATGGTTAGAAAAAATTACAATTCAGAAATGGGACGCGACACAAAGCTGTAGTTTATCTCAAAGCGGAAGTTTTCAATCTCCTCGTGTACTGAGGAGGAAGATAAGAGGGAAGCATGCAAGTCAGTGGCCCACCACAGCTGGCTTTTGTAGCAAACCATGGTTTGTTACACCTGAACAAAGCCATATAGTTACAGGTCACAAAGGAGTGAGAAGTCACCCCAAGGATTTCAGTCCTGCCAGTCTGTTTGCTATGTGACCTATTTCCACACCACTTCAAGGGACCTTGTTTGGGGCCTGTGCACATCTCACCCCCAACCCCGTATACCTCTATAATGCGGTCTTGAGGCAGGAGTCCTGAGGCTTCGGCTGGCGAATCTGGATCCACCGCTCGTACATACTGGCCCGGCTTGGCCTTGTCGCTGTGGAGGTTGAATCCATACCCATTGGGGCCCTTCTTCATCCGGCAGAGGCGAGGCCGCAACTCTTTCTAAAGGGGAGAAACACAAGAAGCATTGGGACTGCAGTTTGTGGTCATTTCTCCATCCTACTCTCAACTTCTCCATTGATCTCTTTCCAAATTGTATAGCCAGGACCACCTGGAGACAGAAATGCAGACTTTTAAAGTGTGACTTGCCATCCATAACTCTGCAAACGTTGGTCTGGGTCTGCAGAGGATTACCAGTGCAGCTCTGGCTAGCTAGCCTGGCTTTTGTATCCTAGGGTCGTACTGAAGCCAGTGAGACCAGGAATGTTACCCTCTCCCCCCCCCCCACCCAAACTGCATGATATCTAGGACAATAGTGTCTCATACCAATTGTAAACAAGCTGTGAAAAAGTCTATAAATGGAAAAATGAAGGTGCTATATGTACTTTTCCCTATTTGTTTTGTAACGCAATAAAATCTCTAATAAAAACCAATTTTAAAAAATACTGCACCCCTTAACTGACCTGTGTTTGCTGAATACCCATACAAAACAGCAAGAGAGCTAATGCTTTACATAATGAAACCCTGTCATTCCCCATATACATCCATATATATTCGTACAAAGGATTAGCAACCCAAACGAGTGTTTACTGGGAACTTTAATACCCACAACAACAGAGATGGTAGAAGAACACCCAACCCTCCCATTATTCATTTATTTGACTCGTTGTGGCACCCTGCCTCCATGCTTCCTCTTTGAATGGAGATAGGAAAGCTGGGCAGTGATGGAAGAACCCGTCATTCACAGCCACTGCCCACACTGAGGAGGAGCTGGCACACCCAGCAGCTGGCACAACTTCACCCTCCTCAAACAAGGAAGCCAAGTCCATGACGAAGCTTCTTTGGGAAGTGGAACATCCAGTAATTGCAACATATCCCCACAGACATACAGGGCAGAATCCACAGCCACCCTCAGTCACCTCACTCTTCAATATGGTGTGCTCAAAGGACACCCATTTCTGCAACTCATGTGGTGCCTCTCAGTTGGCCTATGATCAAATAAGCATGTCAGATGCTCACCTCACTGCCACGTCTCTTTTTAGGAAACAGCTAGGTGGATCTACCACCTGATTCCTACGTCTGCCTATGAGCTACTGGAAAACCCATCTTCCTCCACTGCTCATGCTGGTACAATGTTTTCCCCCAGATATGGAGCTCTAGAAAAAGAGGACACCCCCACCCTAATATTTAGTCTTATATTTTTGTTTATTTATTGCCCGCCTTCACCCAATGATCCCAGGGCAGGATTCAGCATAAAAACACAATGTTAGAAACCATTTTAGAACAACCTGACAATTATCTTCCTACGCAAAGGAACAAAAAAGAAAGACTAGACCATTCTGGGGAGGAGAGAAAGGAACTCTTCCCACTAAAAGTTTCCAGGTTGATGTTAGAATTTCTTCTGTAAGCCGCTTTGGTATTTTATATGAGCGAGAAACCAATGCTGCTATTCATTATCAGATTTAAGAATGTGAAAGCTCTATACTAAATACACTGTGGGAGGAGACTTTTAAGTGACTTTTTTCATTGCTGGGAAACACATGTGGACCATCATGTCAGAAATGTGGTATAGGAGTTGAGGGCAAGCTTCAGTTTAAAGAGCTGGCCCTTACTCTGGAAGAGGAAAGAGGGGTGGGGGACCTATGGACTCCTCCAGATACTGCAAGACTTCCATCAGCTCCAGCTGGCGTGGCCAACGGTCAGGTAATGAGGCGAGTCCAGCAACACCTAGAGAGCCAGTCACTGGTTATTCACGCCTGTTCCAGGAATTCACAGAATATGAGCAGATGGACCTTCCTTTGGAATTTTCTCCTTAGGATAGATATTGACACATGCTGAAACACCCAATTCCTCAGACATTTACAGCACACGAACTTGTCTCAGAAGCTTTAGCCATGATGGCACACTGACCCGGCAACCCAAGCAACATGTGTCCTCCACAGACTTGGCCGGGAGCGAATCTTCTCATGCATTGCTTGCCAGATGACGAAACACACAAGCATTCCTCAAATTATACTACAGCCTCTGATGCATGCTGGAGGTTTTGAACAAAACCCTAAGTTTTAAGATTTGCATTTGCCAGAACAGCTTGTTTGGTATGCAAGGAGGCAGGGCGGGTTATAGCTATGATTTAGAGCTGCAGTGTCTCTTTCCTAGCCCCGTCCAAACTTTTCCTGCGAACCTACTGCTCAAGGAGGCACCCTGTGGATCCTGTTGCTGGAAGAACTCTGTTTATGATGAGTGGGTTTGGGGAAAGGAAGTATGGCAAGGGAGGATCAGGTCATCCCCCTTCCTCCAGTGAAAGAACCCGCTTGACTTCGTTTCCCAATTATGGTTCAAATCTTAAGAAAACATTTCATCACAGAATGCACAAAGGCGAAAGTTCTGGGAAGTCTGACGTAAGGACAAATAGACAGAAAACAGAAGATCACTGCACCAACACACCATCAAGGGTAGCAAACAGAGTACAAGAATTGCACATCATCCATCAGACAGAAAGATGGAGGAATGTATTGGGGGTCCCACGTTGGCAACCATCAAGGGGATGAGTGGAATCCTCCTAGAGATCAAAGCCTTTGTTTCTCAAAGGACCACAGAAGACAGTATGCCATCACTCCTGTCTCAATAGACCAGCTATTTTAGTTGGCAGTCACTTGCTTCTACGGTCCCCACTTTTAAATTCCCAATGGCTCACGTGCTGTTACTTTAAATAAGAGTAAGAATCAGCTTGATAAGATAAAATGCCCCCAGTTACAAGCACTTTTTAATTCAAGCCAAGAGCAGGGCTGGGCGATATTAGGTTTTCAACATTGCAGTGTATCACCAGCCAAACACTGCGGTTTGGCGATACACCACGATGTTGAAAAAAGTGGCATTGGTCCTGGCCCTTGAGGCACTGGGTGAAACTGCCACAGCTCTCACCGCGGGAGCTGGGGCTCTTTCACCCCTGCGCCTTGCAGGTCGGGGCCAATGCCCAAGCCCGCTGCTCAGCTGGGGGGGGGGAGGATCCCGCCCGACAGCTGAGCAAGCCAGACCACTCCCCAAGATGGAGGGAGCCCTGTAATGGAGCCTGACAGCTTCCGTTGGCAGGCTCCTTTGCCAGCAGGGGGAAGAGGGTGGGTAAACGACCTTCTTCTCCTGGGAGAAAGAGGCCGCTTAGTTTCCTCATCCACCCAGCTGAGGGAGCCCAAATCCTTCTCCCACTCCTTTGCCAGCAGGGGGAAGAGGGTGGGTAAACGACCTTCTTCTCCTGGGAGAAAGAGGCCGCTTAGTTTCCTCATCCACCCAGCTGAGGGAGCCCAAATCCTTCTCCCACTTGCACACTAGCTGAAGAAGAAACAGGGCTTCCTCAGCTGGGGAGTGGGAGCAGTTTAACGGCGCCCCCACCCCGCCAATGGCTTGTGTGCAGAGTTCGGGGCTCTGTAAAACTGCTTGGCTGAGGCGAGGGCCGCTGCGCTCTCCTCAGCCAAGCATTTTAAAGACACGGAGGAAGGAACAAGCTGTATTGGCGCCTCACCAATGCAGCCTGTTTCTCCCTCTGCACTGGGTGCTGGAGGGACTCAGGAGTGGTAGTGGTTTCACCAGTGATATACCGCTGAGTGAAACCACCATTGCAGTTAGCTCCTCATAGCGATTCTGGGCGATATATTGCTCTATCGCCCAGGCCTACTCAAGAGCGGGCTTTTCTCCAAGATTCCACCACCTCCCACAATTTTCCCTTCTGCGGAAATCAAAGTGGCAAGGAAAGAAGGGGATTGCCTTCACTTTACACATCCCAGACAGACCTTTCTATTGCTATCATCCAGACTTGTTGGCAAGAGGCATGGCTTGGGGGATATTTGGACAGCCCTCAAGAATGATGGACATCTCTGGATCAATCTCTGGGAACTAGTTCTGCTAAAAAGGCCTGAAGGCTGTGGAACCAGCATACTATCAAGATGTATTTCAAGAAGAAGAAGAAGAAGAAGAAGAAGAAGAAGAAGAAGAAGAAGAAGAAGAAGAAGAAGAGTTTAGACTTGATATCCCGCCTTTCACTCCCTTTAAGAGTCTCAAAGTGGCTAACAATCTCCTTTCCCTTCCCTCCCTCCCAACAAACACTCTGTGAGGTGAGTGGGGCTGAGAGGCTTCAGAGAAGTGTGACTGGCCCAAGGTCAGCCAGCAGCTGCATGTGGAGGAGCGAGGAAGCGAACCCGGTTCACCAGATTACGAGCACACTGCTCTTAACCACTTCGCCACACTGGCTCTCAAGCCATTTTCCTCAAACATGCCCCTGGTATACTTTTTCTGTTGCAAGAACTCTGCCAACAGAAAGATCTGAAGTGCCCTTCTATGCAAGAAACCGCCCTGTTTAAAATGGCCCTAGCAATGAGAATCTGGGCACTGGATATCAAACAGCTTTACTGTTTTCAGTTATGGCTGTGAAAGAAACCCCTAATCCCGCCTCCCCTGCAGCTCCTTAAAAAAAGAGAAGACATTCTTCTCATAACTCTCCTCCTCCTCCCTGAACGCAAGCTCACCAGGGATGAGTTCAGAAGCCTCTTTTCTCCATATTTCCCAGGACTAGATTGTGGAGTACAACTTGCACACAATGCAGAATTGTTACCATGCATTTGTTTAGTCTATGGTTTCCAATAAAAAGGAATGAGCCTTCTATCTCTCTCCTCCTGCATTCCTCCCCCCTTTTCAACATCACTCATTACAACTACCCAGCTCAGAAACCAGAGACACCTTTCTAGCAGCTCAGTGGAAAAAAATACACTTTCGTTTCTACTGTCTACCTTTTCTGAAGTTTAGCTAAATTATGGGAATGGTTCGGCAGCTGAACCAAGCTCTTCCCTTGCCTGTATGCCTCCACCCCTCTGCCCCATGCACAAAACACATGGCTGTCGGTGCAACTGGCACCCTCCTTCCCTTGCTTCTGAACTCAAGACATTCTCATGTTCTGCCCTCTACCACTTCCTTAACTCCGTTTCTCACCATCGCAGGGGGCAGAGAAAACTAGCCAATAAGAAAAGACCTCATCTCCATTTAGCTCCAATGCATTTGGGAAGAAATTCCAGAGGAAACCCCCCCCCCCCAGATTTTTGCGTTTAAGAAAATGTGTTCTGTGCCACATTCTGTCTATGCTAGTTATAGCAAGAACTTTAGCTATGCAACCAATTGCAGCTTTTTGGCATGGCCATAAGGAAAGGCCTGAAGGTTTTTATAAAGAATTGGCAGGCAGTTCCTTTACGATACCTACTCCCAGGTGCACCGTGTCCTGCTAGCACAGACATGTGTACAGTACAAAACCCCACAAAAGCAGGCACATGCCGATAAATACACACACCCCTGAAACATTCCTCCTTTGAAATAGCACCACCACCGCCTCACAAAAACAAAACAGGGCTCTGAATATTATCCCCCCACCTACACCAGCGGCTTTCCAGAATTCTGCTACCCAATTCTATATAGTGGGTAGGTTGGCTCTAAGAGACCAAGGGCAAAACAGTGTGCAAATTTGTGCCTAAGGGTACCAATGTGAGCATGCACACAAATAATTCTGTCAACCGAAGTTCCCCTTTTATTTACAGTCTGGTCTCTCAGAGCCAAGCACGCAATCTAATCCAAACATGGACCCAACATTGCCTATTAAAATAAATCCAATGCAAACAAGGTATTGCAGTGCTTAGAGCAGGGGCGAGGAGCCCCCAGCCCAAATTTGTCTCAGCACAGATCTCCAAGATGGCCCGTGGCGCAGCAGCTTCAAAACCACAGGCAGTTGCCCCAAACTTGATGTCGTATGTGATGCTAGCTTCAGGGAGGGGGAGAAATAGCTGGAGCATCTGCAGAATAGAGCTCTCTGTGTGGAACACTATTACACTCTGCTTGGCCCTTGGGAAGCACAGAGCCCAGGGCTTGCAAAGCCACAGTGTTTCCCAACAGCCGAGCTGGCTGCTGGGCATCTGGGAAGCGCCATGCAAAGTTGCATTGCAAAAGCCAAGCATGGCTATTGCTTTCATGAAAAGAAAAGCAAAACTGGGGATTCCCAAAGCAACAAGGCAGATGATCCGTTTCATCTGCAAATGCCAAGACAATCTCTTTTGTTTTAACATGCTTGAACTGAATAAGGCATTCCACTGCTGTGTATACCCTGCAGCTTTGAAAACACATTCCTAAGCATATGCTTTTCCCATCAAAGATTTATGGGAAGTGCAGTTTACCCGAGTCACAATTCTCAGCAACCTGTAACAAACTACAGCACCTAGAATTCTTTTAGGGCCAGAATGTGATTTGGGTGTTTCAAGGTATTGGGTGCATACAGAACAATGGTCCACCTGGATCTGCATCATTTACTTTAGCCTTCCCCAACCCCCCACATGCTGTTGGGACTACAGCTCCCAACTTAACTGACCATTAGCCATGCTGGTAGGAGTTTGAGTCCAGCAACACCTGCGGGGCAACCAGTTAAGGAAGGCTGGTCTGCACTGACTGGCAGCAGCTCTCCAAAGTTTCAGAAAAGAGATGCCAGGGGTTGAAACAGATCCCTTCTGTATGCAATGCATGTGCTCTATCTCTGAGCTACAGCTCTACTCTTGTGTGTAGTTATTTACAACAGAACCAGTTAATTCTCATCTGGGTTACGTAGGCCTCTGATTTTCCAAGTGAGGAAAATCCAAGTGGCTTTGCTAAAACTCTTCCGGGAAACGGATCATCTGCCTTGTTGCTTTGGGAATCCCCAGTTTTGCTTTTCTTTTCATGAAAGCAATAGCTGTGCTTGGCCTTTGCAATGCAACTTTGCATGGCGTTTCCCAAACGCCCAGCAGCCAGCTCGGCTGTTGGGAAGCACTGTGGCTTTGCAAGCCCTGGGCTCTGTGCTTCCCAAGGGCCAAGCAGAGTGTAATAGTGTTCCACACATAGAACATGCCTTTGCAAGTTGGGATTTAAATGTACGCCCCTGGTTTTCAGCAAGAAGACAGCCATTACTCTGCTTGACACAGGGGCCATCAATCACCTTCCCAACTTTTTCCAGCTCTGTGCCATTTTGTACAAGCCTCAAGTATTTATATAAAAAAACAACCAAGCACTTAGGAAGTCACTCCCCTGACAGCGCAACTACAAATTGCACATGATCTCAATTTGCATGGGAATGCAAAGGTGAGCAATCCCTAAAAGCAGTGCTAATGGAAAAACTGAAGGATGACACTGGGCCATGGGGAGGAATGTTTACAGCTTGAACCTGGCTCTGTTTAGTCTCCATTTACTGCTTTGGAGCTATTGTTTTACGGTGAAGGAAAGCAGGCAGTCGCCAGCACTTGCAGGCATGGGGCATCTGGAGCTGGGTTATCCAAGCCAAAACCATCCATGAGCCAGCTAGCACAAGAAACTCTGGGCAGCTTCAGACTGAAACTTCTAAGGCTAAACACGTTAAACCAGAAAAACAGCTTTGTGCAGAGCTTTCAGCCTGATCTTCATTGTGGGTTGCTGTCCCATAGCCCCCAGTCAGACTTGGTTACAAGCAGAATAGTGACCCAAATGGTTGACTTGCATTCACTACCATGCAGTTTATTGAGGACTCTGGAATCAGATGGAATGAAAGGGATGGAAAGAAGCAGGACCTAAGGATGCAAAGTTCAGCAGGTTATGTTACCTTTGATCTTGGAAGGCAGCATCTCCTGCCCCCTTAACCCACAGAATCGTAGAACTGAAGGGTTGGAAGGGACCCTGAGAGTCATCTAGTCCAACCCTCTGCAATGCAGGAATCTCAACTAGATCATACATGACAGGTGGCCATCCAACCTCTGCTTTGAAACCTACAAGGAAAGAGAATCTGCCACCTCTTGTGGAAGTCTGCTCCACTGTCAAACAGCTCTTACTGTCCCAAAGTTCTTCTTGATGCTTAGTCGGAATTTCAAATACAGCATTTAGCAGCCAGTACCTGCAGATGCGGGTGGCGCTGTGGGTTAAACCACAGAGCCCAGGGCTTGCCAATCAGAAGGTCGGCGGTTCGAATCCCCACAACGGGGTGAGCTCCCATCGCTCAGTCCCTGCTCCTGCCAACCTAGCAGTTCGAAAGCATGTCAAAGTGCAAGTAGATAAATAGGTACCGCTCCGGTGGGAAGGTAAACAGCATTTCCATGCACTGCTCTGGTTTCGCCAGAAGCGGCTTAGTCATGCTTGCCACATGACCCGGAAGCTGTACGCTGGCTCCCTCGGCCAGTAAAGCGAGATGAGCACCGCAACCCTAGAGTTGTCCTGGACCTAATGGTCAGGGGTCCCTTTACCTTTACCTGCAGATTAAACATCCCTTTGAAACAAACAAACAAGCAAACAAAAGATTTTTAAATGTCACTATTAGACTTGTGCAATGCCATTTTGTGCATAATGGGGGTGGGGACTTGTCCAACTCAGTATCCCACCTCCACCCAAAGTTTCTTCAGTGGAAGAATGTTAAGGAGAGCAATGCACAGTTAACTTTCCCTAGCTCACGGCTGTGCCTTATGGCTAGGCCAGGCTCCGTCCAACCTGTCCTGTCCCCCTCTTACACCCAAGCACTGCCTGGCACAGGCAGCATAATGCTATCCATGAGTCACCACTGAAGTCAGTGAGACTTACTCCTGGGTAAATATGTGGACAGGTGCTGTGGACAAAAGGTAGCCTCTCTGCACAATTCTTGCACTGTTAAAATGAAGCACTATTTGGGCAGGAATGTGCCTGCCAGCCCCCACAAAGGAAAGCAACATAAACTTGCATTGTGGTTACTTGCTAAAGAGAGGTGGGAAGGCAGCTTCCGCCGGTGAGCAGGCTATCAGCAGCCTCAGTGTAGAACACTATGGTAATCATACCTGCCCACTTAACTTCCTGACTGCCAATGACAGCAGAATAGCAAAAGGGCCAATTCTTGCAACCACTGGGTTTGCGGTTGCCATCTGGCACTGATGAGGCTGCCTGTATCCTGTCCATCACCGATTACACAAAGCCACAAAGTCACATGTTCCATAATGCTTTTTAATGCACTCTACTGCAAGTTTCAGCTGTTAAACACGTTTGTACTGATGCACAAGCCTTCAGCATTGCTCGTGCAGGGCCCACATACAAATGTCCGGCCATGGGCAGAGACCATACACACAGCTGAATTTCAAACAGAATTTTTACAGGGTGTTGGCCTTAATTATCAAGTTTCTACGGAAAAACCGAAGAAACTGCCCAGCTTCTGACTCAAAGCTTACTGACATGTTAACAGAATTGTCCTAGCTCTGCAGAACAGTAAGGGCAGACAATCACCACAGCTACACCAAAAGTGAAACAATCAAAACCTATTATAATTGCCTGGTTATGTTCTAGAGACTCAATTGCTAACCAGTGTTAGTACCTCAGATATATAATCTAATCGCCAAATGGCACCTTAAACCTAGGTTATGGTTGCCACAACGGAATATCTAGGTGTCATCCCCACCCCCGGTTGAAATATTAGTATTAGTATTATTAAGAATAATAATAATTTCATTTCTATACTGCTTTATAGTTTAAGGAACAAATCTCAAAGCAGTTTACAACACATTAAAACACTGAATAAAACAATCCAGAATGCAGTGGACCCTATGGATATGAGATTAATTTGTTCCAGGGGTCCGTTCGCACCCCAAAAATAACGTAAATAGAGGTGCGCTTCTGCGCATGCACGTGGTGCGATTGAGCGTTTCTGCACATGCGCGTGCGGCAAAACCCGGAAGTATACACTTCCGGGTTTGCCATGGCCCTAACCCAAAGATTCCGTATCCAGAGGGATACGTAAGTAGAGGTACGATTGTAAAACAAATACAAGCTACTGGGAAATTATTTCAGATCCTTCTCTAAGTGACACTTTGCTTTCCCCAGTCACGAACCTGGCACCCAGAAATCTCCCAAGTGGTTGCAACTGGACCTATGCCAGTTGCAAAATGCGCTTGGTGCCTGGCTAATTTCTAACACTGTTCCCAACACATTCAACACTGGCTGATTTTTTAGCGTTTGCTGTAATCCACACAGAGAAGGTGTTCCAAAGCCTTGGTGCAGCCCACAAAGCAGCCCTTTGTCTCTGATACCCACTTGCTTGGCCATGCAAGGACAATGGCACAGCAAACAAGGATGGCAAAGCAGATCTGAAAGCCTAGGTAGGTTGCTATGGGGGCAGGTGGTACTTTAGGTAACCATACCCAAAACCATTTAAAGATTTAAAGGCCAAACCTTCCATATAAATTAAGCCCAGAAATGGACAGGTAACCAAATGAAGCTGGAACAAATCGGGCTTCCATATTTTAAACCACAGAGCCTAGGACTTGCCAATCAGAAGGTCGGCGGTTCTAATCCCCGCGACGGGGTGAGCTCCTGTTGCTCGGTCCCTGCTCCTGCCAACCTAGCAGTTCGAAAGCACAAAGTGCAAGTAGATAAATAGGTACCGCTCTGGCAGGAAGGTAAACGGCGTTTCCGTGCGCTGCTCTGGTTCGCCAGAAGCGGCTTAGTCATGCTGGCCACATGACCCGGAAGCTGTACGCCGGCTCCCTCGGCCAGTAAAGCGAGATGAGCGCCGCAACCCCAGAGTCGGTCACGACTGGACCTAATGGTCAGGGTTCCCTTTACCTTTACACTTCCGAAAAGTGTTTAAAAGGCAGCCCCACGAAGAACACATTGCATAAGTCTAGTCTGGGAGTAAACAAAACATAGATAACTAATGCTAAGCATGTCTTCAAGAAAGAACTAAGTTGTTGAATCAACCAAAGCTGATAAAAATCACCAGGGTCCAAGTGTATGGGCCAAGCTGCACACTTGCTCCTACGAGGGCAGTACAGCCCCATCCAAAGTAGAATGAATACCACTTTTTGATACTAGCCAAAATTCCTGGCGAGCCAACAGTACTTCTCTCTTATCTGGGTTTCCTGTCATTTGATCTCTATTTGCTGGGTGCTGCTACCCTCCTGCTTTCCTAGAATGTTTTGCAACACGTCACCCAAAGAATGGATGACCCACTTGACCTTCCACTGCAGAGTCCACTTCGTCTTCTGTTCTTCCCTTTTTATTTCCGGGTACATGTTGACTTTTGATTAAAGGGCTTCTTTGGAAAAACTGAGCTCTCCAAGAGAGACCTTGCTGACAAGGCTGATCTTTGACAAGGATTTTAAGCCAAAATAGTCATCATTGCTAGTAAAGGCACAATTCAGACGGTTGAAAGGCTATTTTAAATCTAGATAAGCACTAACATTTCATGCACAATAACCTTTCCTTCATTCTAGGAAACCCCATGCCTAGGATTCCCCAATGTGACACCCGGGGTTCCAGCAGACACCCCCCCCTGACACCCACAAAGGACACCTGCTACTCTCAGTTAAAAAACACTGAGAGGGATATTTTTGATTGTTTCGTAGTGGAGGGTCTGGTATTTCTGTGTGCTTTATTTGTTTCATAGGTATTTTGTCTGTTTTTTGCAGCGAGGGGTTCTGAGCACTGTCAGCTTTTCTTCTGTGAAACGGGTATTTTGCGGTGCCCCTGACAGTCTATTTTGGCTTGTAAATATTTCTTTACAGTGCTTTTTAGGATATTACATTGTTGTATTGTACTTCAATATTTTATTGCAAGCCACCCCAATAACTTATTGAAAGAACAGAGTATTAATCACTACTGTCCAGAGTGGCTAGACATGGCTTCGCCTGGCTCGAAACCACCTACTATCAAGACCCAGAATCGTTTAGTGTTTCCGTCCTCATGCATACTCCCGGCTCCTCAAGCACACAGGTTAAAAGCACGGAGCACACATCTCAATTGTTTGCTTGCGTCACAGCAAGGCTTATCTAGGATAGTTCTTCCTCGAATGGCATATAGGTTGTTTAGACTATCACAATCCCCTGCCAGGATGGTAACCTCCTACAGCCCCTCCTTTCTATTGTGCATGAATAACTTGTACTCATTATGCTATCAGGCGAGTCATAAGCAATCCCTTTTTCAATACTACAGTGGTGCCTCGCAAGACGAAAAGAATCCGTTCTGTGATTCTCTTCGTCTAGCGTTTTTTTCGTCTTGCGAAGCAAGCCCATTGACGGATTAGCGGATTAGCGGTATTAGCGGCTTATCTGCTGATCGGATCAGCTGATAAGCGGCTTAGCGGCTTAGAAAAAGGGGGGGGAGGGGAAAAAACCAGCAGGAACTCGCAAGACATTGTCGTCTTGCGAAGCAAGCCCATAGGAAATTCGTTTTGCGAAGCACCAAAACGGAAAACTCTTTCGTCTAGCGAGTTTTCCGTCTTGCGAGGCATTCGTCTTGCGGGGCACCACTGTATTTGCACCTGCAAATGTCCTGGGGTTGTCACACTGCTTCATTTCCTGTCAGGGCATTTCTTCGGCTGAAATCCTGCAACTTTTCCCCCCACACCACAAATATTTCTCATCTCACTTTTGTTGAGCTACATACATTGTTGAGCCCTCTAATGGAGCAGCACTGGGGGAAAAGCATAGCAGAACTAAGAAAGCAGAACGAACCCACCTTAAAAGCACCATTATGTTGTGTCGAGAACACGCTGCAGAATGCACAAGCTCAATAAAACAACGCTCTGAGGGAAACGGCGTTGGCTCCTTGCCTTGTGGCACTAATCTCACTAGGATAACGCAGCTCTCTTGAGTGATGCAAAGGGACAAGAGAATGGCTGAGCCAGACAAGTCCCTACAGAAAATGGGATCTCCAGCACAAGGACTCCGTTCTCTCTGCTGTGCAGTCACGTGACTTTTGAGAGAGGGATTCAGGCAGGCTGGCTCAGTTTCAGGCCTTGGGCCTAACTCCACCTTCAGTCTTCAATAGCGACAATAACTTCAGAGCATGGGGAGGGAGTTCAACATTCAAAAGCTCCACTTCGTTGCCAAGCCAGATGTTCCTGCTTTCAAGATGTTAGTGTTTCCTCTGTAACCAGCCTTCCCCGCCCCCCCCCCCAAAAAAAACCCTGCCCAAACATCTCAGCAGTCTCTGTGCCTTTTGGGGTTTAATCCAAAAACCTGATTTATTCCCTTGTGTTTATCAGGGGTAACTGAAATTAATAACAGAATTGTTTAACCTGGACGGTTAAGTCCAGTCAAAGGCGACTATGGGGTTGTGGCGCTCATCTCGTTTGCAGGCCGAGGGCGCCAGTGTTTGTCCACAGACAGCTTTCCGGGTCATGTGGCTAGCATGACTAAACCGCTTCTGGCGCAATGGACGGAAAACAGAAACACTGTTTACTTTCTTGCCACAGCGGTACCTGTTTATCTACTTGCACTGGTGTGCTTTCGAACTGCTAGGGACAGAGCAACGGGAGCTCACTCTGTCTTGGGGATTTGAACCGCCAACCTTCTGACCGGCAAGCCCAATAGGGGGTTGGACTAGATGATCCTCAGGGTCCCTTCTAACTCTACAATTCTATGCTTCTATGAATAAGCACCAGGATTGGGAAGCACAGGGGCCACACATATTTTAAAGCTAGGCCTCTCAAACCTGCAGCTTTCATAATTTACTGTGTAAGTACACACTAAACCAAGAATCTAACCTTGCCAGTGCAGCTTTAACACACCCTGTGAACACAGCTCAGGCGAATAAGCCCAATGAGATGTTATTTATACAGAACATGCTGAATTAAGACAATGGAAACCTACCACTCACACCCTCATACATTTCGTGTCCTTGATCAGAAAGTAAGAACTAACCTGCTCCAGCTTAAATTGTTTATTCAACCACCCTGGGACCCGTGCCAAGCTTTGCAAACACCCAATGCAAGGAGAACTACTTTTGTTAACGGGAATAGAGCTGCTCAAATCTGCTGTATGGCTTCCCACAGGTGGCTACGCATGAGATAAGGAGGGAAAAGGCAGACAAACAGGAGGAACAGATACAAGAGACTGGCTTCTTCTGAAGGATCAAAGAGCTGCAACATCTGTCCAAGGAGAGCAGTCGAAAAAGACAGCAGTCACCTTGCTTTATCCAAATGTAAAGAATTCACAGATGAATCCAAGGAAGCAATGACTCAAGCCGCCATTTTACATTTTCCATCATGTATATTGACAGAGTCAGAATAGGTTCCTGTGGGAAATAGCCATCTAGCACTGGGCTGATGATGGCCGGCCAAGCACACATGTCAGAAGGTGTTAATGGCAGGCCAGCTTATCCTCTCAATTGTATGTTCATGTCAGAATGTGCCCTCTTTGTAAACACACAGTCAAGAGGTGAAGCCTTCGATTTGAGATAACTCTCAGTTACCTAGCCTCTCTGATGACCCTGGGACTCCTTATCATGTAAGCAGGCTCAGGAAAGCGCTTATGTGGAAGTATCACTTTCATTGTGTAGAACTGGGGATCAGTTACACAGAGACCACAATAGGGAACAAAGGGAGATGTTTCAGGCTGCATCCATGCTGGGGCTCTGATGTTAAAAAACATACGGAAATGTAAAGGTTGCAACTCTACCATGTCAAGAGGATAGTATTTAGCACAGGGGAAGAAAAAAACAAAAACCTAATCAAGAGAAATGAAGCCCCTAAACTGCCTCTCCTCCTAGGCTGTGCACTGACTCAAGAGTGATATTTTGATTTTTTTTTTTTAAATGTGGAAGCATAAAGCATGCTAATTATGTAACTGCATGCAGATGCATTTAGATTTCCAGCATTTATTCCAGTTACAGAATATGTATTTCTTGGCACAGACTCTGCAATGCTTTTAGTACAGAAATTTAACTACATTATTGTGAAAACGAAAACAGCTCAGTCAATAGAACACAATACTCTTTAATCTAAGGGTTGTGGGTTCAAGCCCCACATTGGGGAAAGAGATTCCCGCATTGCAGGGGGTTGGACTGGATGACCCTTGTGGTCCCTTCCAACCCTACAATTCTATGATTCTGTAAGCATGGTGACTAAATCTGTGCCTTTGGGCAATATCCAAAAAAGACAAGAGGCCAGCAGGCAGTCAGATAAAACTTAGCTTTTAACACCAAGTCATTTTGTTAGATCACTGAAGCCACTTCGAGATTCCCACCTTCTCCAGGCACATCTGCTTGCAAACACTTTTCAGTTCCCCACCTGTACTTTTTAATCCCAGGTGGAGAAGACCAGGAACATTTAAGACTTTTCCAAGGGAAAAGTTCAACTTCCTCCATTCTCTCTGATCCCTGTTTTCAAAGGCAGGGAGGAAGTCACTAGTAAATGCATTCTCTTCTCCACCCATCCCCTGCTATTTTTCACCCACACTGGAATCTCGCCAATTGCAGACCAGACAAATATGCCATTTAAATACTAGGAGGAAAGATTAAGGGACTCAGGAAGTTGGCTGGTTGGCAGGGGTGAGGAGGTCAGTAGAGCTTGAGGCACAATGGCAGGTGAGGAGGTTTCAGGTCAGGATGCTACTTGAGTTGCTATTAAGTGCACAGAAAGAAGCGTGTGGGATGCGCTTAAGAAACTCACAACAACCTATTGCATCAACTGCAGGAATGCAAAAGCCGAGCTACAGAAAGCTAGCAACTGACTTGCTCCTCCAAACTTCTCAAGCAAAGAAAGACTCTTCTCACTGTACAAATTTACATAAAGCAGCTAGAGTTGGTACCAAAGTACAGGTAAGCCTCAGTATCCTGCTAACAGGCCTGTTCTGCTGTTGCAACAGCTGTGCTCTCTGTTTTGCCCGGTCACCAGAAATTTAGCTAAACACTGTCATGTCATGCAAATAAAGCTACTGGTTCTTTTGAGGCCACAACAATATTTGAGGCCGCAACAAAGCTGAAGGGCTAGATTTCCCTGCTGAGGAACAGGTTGTTCTGTGTCCTCCCTTTGAAAACTTAATATTGTGATACAGATTTAGCCAACTCCTCCATGGTCAATTTGTCAAAGGTGTGAAAGACACACAATTCTCTGCTAATAAAGGCTGGGAAGCCCTCAAAGGTTTTGAAGGCAGATCACTGAGTAAGAACAACCTGACCCAGCTGGGGAGTTTTTACAAAGCAGGAATGATCACCCTGGATTTTATGGGGAACAATACACAGCCTGGTTGAAAACAAGAGGATCAGAGTAGATATATTAAGTGTTTCTTAGTGAGGAAGCAGCCACCTTGAGCCAGGCACTGTTTCTTCTGAAGTTGCTATAAATAAACTAAGCTCCAGGCCCCATCTGGGAGCCACACAAAACTTCGTGCAGGTTATCAGGATACTATAAATTTTTATATATATATAAGCTGCAGATAAAAGCCATAAAAAGCATATTGAAATAATGAGTTAAGCCAAGTGATTTTAAGGGATATTCATTATATAAACATATATTCATTATGTTCATTATCTGGTCTAAAATGAAATCTGAGTTTAGTATAAATATGCTAAATCCAACATTTCTCTTAAAACTGAATTCAGGATCCTCTAACAAAAGGGTCACCAAACCTTTTGGACCAGCGGGCACATTTTGAAATACTGTGGGTGCCAGTCGCAAAATGGCTTCCATGAAGTGGGTGCATAATTGTATTTTCATGAATTGGGTCCTATAATTGTATTTTCATACTTGAATTTCTGCCCGCCATAGAGCTCTTAAATACAGTGGTGCCTCGCAAGACGAAAAGAATCCGTTCCGTGATTCTCTTCATCTAGCGGTTTTTTCGTCTTGCGAAGCAATGACGGATTAGCGCTATTAGCGGCTTATCTGCTGATCGGATCAGCTGATAAGCGGCTTCGCGGCTTAGAAAAAGGGGGGAAAGGGAAAAAAACCAGCAGGAACTCGCAAGACATTGTCGTCTTGCGAAGCAAGCCCATAGGAAATTCGTTTTGCGAAGCACCTCCAAAATGGAAAACTCTTTCGGCTAGCGAGTTTTCCGTCTTGCGAGGCATTCGTCTTGCGGGGCACCACTGTACACGCAAGAACCCTCCCTTCCAATGCCAAACCTGAAACCAAAACATAGGCTGCCATCCTATGTCCTCTTACATGGGAGTAAGCCCCATTAAACACGAAGAGACTTACTTCTGAGTAGACATGTATACAATTGTGATGCAAGTCAACCATACGGTACAATTGGTTTTAGCTCCTGCACAGGAGGAGACATGCCCAAGCCTCTTTGTTTTCACATGAGCTGGGGGGACATTCTTAAACATCCATCCATCTTGTGTAATAGTATTTGGAGAAAATAACCATGTAGCCTGTGAGTCAGTTTGGACTCACAGCTGTCCATGGAGGCACAGTTCAATTCTGTGTCCAGGGCAGCTGTCTACCAGGTCCATCTGGTACACACGCTGAGACCCTATCTGCCCACGGACTGTATCGCCAGAGTGGTGCATGCTCTGGTTATCTCCCTCTTGGACTACTGCAATGCGCTCTATGTGGGGCTACCTTTGAAGGGGACTCGGAAACTACTATTAAACCAGAATGCAGCAGCTAGACTAGTGACTGGGGGCAGCCGCCGAGACCACGTAACACCGGTCCCAAAAGATCCACAATGGCTCCCAGTACATTTCTGAGCACAATTCCAAGTGTTGGTGCTGACCGTTAAAGCCCTAAACAGTATTGGCCCAGTATACCTGAAGAACCGTCTCCACCCCTTCGTTCAGCCCGGACACTGAGGTCCAGCACCGAGGGCCTTCTGGTGGTTCCCTCACTGTGAGTAGTGAAGCTACAGGGAACCAGGCAGAGGGCCTTCTCAATAGTGGCGCCCGCCCTGTGGAACACCCTCCCATCAGATGTTAAGGAGACGAGTAATTATATAACATTTAAGAAACATCTAAGGCAGCCCTGTATAGGGAAGCTTTTTAAGGTTTAATGTTTAACCATATTTTTATATATGCTGGAAGTTATGCAGAGTGGCAACCCAGTCAGATGGGCAGGGTACAAATTATTATTATTATATCTGAACTCAGAAGAACCTACCACAAGAAAGACGCATCCTGCTTGCTAACGGAAAGAGACAGGCTACAGAGATTTGAAGAGCCAGAAAACAAGGCAGAAGCAGGAAAAGTGCATGAAAAGGGAGGAGAAAACAGCAGCTCTTTAGGACGCCAGGGATTCCTAATGCCCTGTTGCTCATCACTCACAGCTCTGACTCACTCATTGGCTGAAAACACTGACAGGAGTTTAGCAGACATCACTTAGAAGGATATGGGCATATTTTGCTTCACAACTTTCTTTACAGGAAATCAGGAGACTTAAAAAAAATGAATGCTTAGAGTCTGGGGCCACCGCTTGGGGGTGCCAATGAAGACCTTCTCAAGTACCATGGCATACATGGGCAGTGCAAAGGGAACCCCTGTTCTGACACATAGGGAGGGAAATAACAAACTTTTTATTGAGAAATGGTTTATTGAATACCTACGAACAAATCGCACACAGATCAAGACATTAGCGGGACTATTGTAAAGGCTTGCAGTTTCTTAAAAGTAACAGATAAAAAAAAGAATAATTTGGGATACGCAGGAAAAGACAAAAACAATTTTAAGGAACCGCAGAAAGAGGGGGAGAGAAGTCAAGATTTAAAACGACAGAATTACCGTTGATTGATTTGTGAAATGTTTTCTTTGTTATAACTGAAAACCATAAATAAATATTTAAAAAAAAAAAAAACAGGGAGGGAAGAAGGGGTGGAGACAGGAGACAACAAATAAAAAGTCTGCTATTCTTTGCACGCAGGGGGCATATTTCAAGGCAAGCTTTATAAATATCATCCCATAGCTCATGTTTGTTGTATTTATTGCCACCATTTATGACTATCAAACAAAGTTGACATTTACTTTCCATCTCATGGTGAAACATACGCTGCTTTTGCCAGCAATTATTTACCAGCTTGGCTTCGGATAAAACCCGGAGCAACAGATTGTGGGGCAGCCTTGTACTCGGTCGTGGCCCCTTGTCCTCAAGGGAGTGATCTTCCTAAGCACTAAAAAATAAATTAATTCCACTTCACAATTGCTCCCTTGCCTCTAAGCCATGTGCACTGCATGCCCAGACATTGTGGTGGTGTAAAAAGCTTTCTTTAGTTGCAAAACCAGTATGTTTCTAATCCAGCTATTATGCCTGCTTCTTCAGGAAATGCACGATTTACAAAAAGGGCAAGGATTTAACCAGGTGTTTTCTCAGAGCATATTTAGACAGGTTCACTTCCAGTTTGAAAGCAATGCTAGGTAATTGGGCTCCAAACTTTTTTATTATTAATCCTTTGAGAATGTTTAATTTTTTGCTCACAGTTTTGCATGAATCAGGGCTGCAGCCCACACTATTCATGGCTTTGCTTGCAATTCCATTTGCAGCCTAGGTGGAACTTAAACAGCTATTAGAATTCACCCCAGAACTGGCCCTGCTAAAAATCATCCAAGATAATAATGCTCACGCACACTATAAAGAGCTCATAATCTACCTACTCTCATCAGCCAGAAACAACATAGCCAGACACTGGAAAGACCTGTCAGGAGTAAACATGGACCAATGGTATCAAACTACATGGAAAACAGCCTTATTAGAAAAATTAACCAATAGACTGAATGAAACTGTCACGGGGACAAATAGAATATATGCCTTCACTCCAGTATGGCTCCCCTTTATCACATACATAGCCCAACAAGACAACAAGAACTCACCGACAGCATTTGAATCAATATGGTTGACCTGCCCCCACATCCCCCACCCCTCATGAACAAATCTCACTGCAGCCAACTAAAGATAACCAACCATGCCCTAGGCTCCCCCAGCCTCTCTCACTACCAAGAAAAATGTTTGTGTGTATACATAAAATATACATAAAAAAGGTAAAGGCAAGGGACCCCTGAGAGTTAAGTCCAGTCGCAGATAACTCGGGGGTTGCGGCACTCATCTTGCTTTACTGGCCGAGGGAGCCAACATTTGTCCGCAGACAGTTTTTCCGGGTCATGTGGCCAGCATGACAAAGCCGCTTCTGGCGCAAAAGGACACCAAAACCAGAGCAGCGCACAAAAATGCTGTTTATCTTCCCACCAGAGCGGTACCTATTTATCTACTTGCACTTTTTTTTGGTGTGCTTTCAAACTGCTAGGTTGGCAGGAGCTGGGACCAAGCAACGGGAGCTCACCTCGTCACGGGGATTCGAACCACTGACCTTCTGATCGGCAAACCCAAGAGGCTCAGTGGTTTAGACCACAGAGTCACCTGCGTCCCTTAATACATATACATATAAAATAGATGAATTACTGAGACTACTTAAGTGACACTGGCATAAAACCCCACAAATATACTAAATATTACCACCCCAGTCCCCTCTCCCCACCTTATTCTGTATAATGTCTCACATCAAATGTAAAAAAGGACTATACGACTTGAGAAAAGACAATGCACATTTTTTGTGAACCATGAAAATCTTTAGTAATTTTTTTTAAAAGCCTGAAGCTTAGCCAGTCATGCACTTATTCCCAAGACTGGGAAAGCTGCAATATGCATTAATGCTGATCACAAAAAAATCCGTACTACTTGTACAAAGCAGCCGCAAGAGGAATATGCTATAAATGTTATTCTGATGAAGTGATGCCTGCTGGGCCATAAGAAACGTTGACACAAGGTTTACCCCACTCTCTCCTTCCCTTGATCCAGATTTGTTCTTAGCACAGCTATTTAGGTCACCCAGAAGAAAGAAACAGAAGCTCAGGGCATTGAGACCTACTTCCAACAAGATCTCCCCTGAGCTTCCTTCGGGACACTGTGTCCCAGAATCTCTCTTCCCAAACTCCACTCGTAGTTGCTCTGAACTCTCTCTTTCTAAAATAAAATTTGCTTTTGTGACAAAAAAGTAAACACATATAAGTAACTATATGTTAAGAGCATTGCTTCTATCTTTGTTTTACTGTAAAATATTTGTTCTTCCTTACTTATGACCAGAATTACCCTTCTTTGTTTACGCTGGCATCTTATAGAGCCATTACACATAGGCTGTGTGTGGCCTATGGTTATCAGTTATGTTCCTTTAGTGCTACGTATTTAATTAAGAAATACCATGCTACTTAACATTTTCCTTCTGCCTTTTGAAAAATTGTTCCTGTCCTTCACCTTATGTGTCAGCTTTTCCATCAACATAATTGTCCCAAGTTGTCTCCTAACTGTTGACCTTCCAGTTATTCTCAAGCATGCTAATAATACTAATAATTTTAATACAGTGGTACCCCGCAAGACGAATGCCTCGCAAGACGGAAAACCCGCAAGACGAAAGGGTTTTCTGTTTTGGAGGCGCTTCGCAAGACGAATTTCCCTATGGGCTTGCTTCGCAAGACGAAAGCCCATAGGGAAATCTCCGGGGACCTGTTTTAAATTGCTGGCGGTCGGGAGCAAAGACTTTCGCCCACAGCCGGCCTTCAGAAGAGGTCCTGGACCTCTTCTGAAGGCCGGCGGGGGGGCAAAAGTCTTTGCTCCCCCCCCCCGCCTGCCTTCCCGGGACAGCGGAGACTTCTCCGCTGCCCCGGGTGATCTTAAAATGCTGGCGGGCGGGAGCGAAGCGTTCGCTGCCGACCCCCAGCATTTTAAAATCTCCCCGGGACAGCAGAGACTTGTCTGCTGTCCCGGGGAGATTTTAAAATGCTGGCAGGCGGGAGCGAAGCGCCCCGCTCGGGATGGCGGCGTAGACCTGCCTGCAGTCCCAGGACGGCAGGCAGCTCTGTGCCGCCATCCCGAGCGGGGCGGGACTTAGCGCCCCGCTCGGGATGGCGGCGTAGACCTGCCTGCAGTCCCGGGACGGCAGGCAGCTCTGTGCCGCCATCCCGAGCGGGGCGGGACTTAGCGCCCCGCTCGGGATGGCGGCGCAGAGCTGTGCTGGTCCCAGGACCGCAGGCAGCTCTGCACGGCCACCGGGAGCGGGGCGGAGCTTCTCTGCTGTCCCGGGGAGATTTTAAAATGCTGGGGGTCGGCAGCGAACGCTTCGCTCCCACCCGCCAGCATTTTAAAATCTCCCCGGGACAGCGGAGGCTTCGCTCCCGCCCGCCAGCATTTTAAAATCGCCCCGGGACAGCAGGGGCTTTTAAAATGCTGGCGGTCGGCAGCAAAGCCCTCCTGTCCCCGGAGCTTGCGGGGCGGGAGGTGGGAAGAAGGGCTTTTCTTCCCACCGCCAGCCTTCAGAAGAGGTCGGGGGACAGACTGTCCCCGGACCTGGTCTGAAGGCGGTTTCCCTAGGAACGCATTAATTGATTTTCAATGCATTCCTATGGGAAACCGTGCTTCGCAAGAAGAAAAAACTTGCGGAACGAATTAATTTCGTCTTGCGAGGCACCACTGTAAGCCTTTTTTGGTAACATTTTTTACTTCCGTCATCAAAGATGGATAACACCACCTTGGACTCTTACCGTATTTTTCGCTCTATAGGACACAGTTTTTCCCCTCCAAAAATGAAGGGGAAATCTGGGTGCGTCCTATGGGGCGAATGCAGGCTTTCGCTGAAGCTTGGAGAGCGAGAGGTGTCAGTGCGCACCGACCCCTCTCGCTCTCCAGGAAGACATCCGCAGCCTAGGCAGCCCTGCGGGAGTTCCCGCAGGGCTGTCTAGGCTGCGGGTGGCAGCCTGCTTCCCAGAGCGCCGGGCGCGCTGAAAGCAGAGTGCCTGGCGCTTCAGGAACACATCCGCAGCCTACGCAGCCCTGCGGGAGTTCCCGCAGGGCTGTCTAGGCTGCGGATAGCAGCCTGCTTCCCGGAGCGTTGGGCGCGCTGAAGGCAGAGCGCCCGGCGCTTCGGGAACACATCCGCAGCCTAGGCAGCCCTGCGGGAGTTCCCACAGGGCTCCCTACGCTGCGGATAGCAGCCTGCCGCCCGGCGCGCAGGTGCACCCTGAAGCAAAACGCCCCGCGCGCCGGGCAGACATCGGCCAGCCCCACAAGCTTGGGGGACAGCGGGGCGGCGCAGCGCCGCCATCCCGCTGTTCCTCGACCTGGTTTGGTTTCCCCGACCTGGTTTTGGGGGGAAATAAAGGGGAAAAAATTTCCTTTATTCCCCCCCCCCCAAAAAAAACTAGGTGCGTCCTATGGGACGAAAAATATGGTAATTAGTACCTGACCCGTTATAAGTGCCATTTTGTAATGGGTTACTGTCCATCCTGAGAATTCCTGCATCTTCTCACCTGACCACCACATATGAAAATAGGCATCTGCCCGTCCACAGCCTCTCCAGCATAGTGGGCTATTTGTACTTGAAATCTTGCTAAGAGTGCAGGGAATCAGGCAACATCAATGAATAACTTGAAATGGTATTAAGTTCCAGATTTTGTTCCACTTTATGGGGTCAATTTTAACCTGTAAGTGCTGTTCCCACAGTTCAATGTACAAGTGGTTTTTTTGCAGCAAAATCTTGAGAATTTCAGATAAGAGTTTTAAAATTAGCTGTTTTTCAGGGAACCAATGAACCTAATTATCCTAGTTCCCCCACTTCATGGTCTGATCTCGGTTTTAAATACTTTGAGACAATGACAAGCAAAACCATCACAGAAACAGAGGGAGTGCAATGGCACCAGTGTGGTGTAGTGGTTAAGAGTGGTAGACTCGTAATCTGGGGAACCGGGTTCACGTCTCTGCTCCTCCACATGCGGCTGCTGGGTGACCTTGACCCAGTCACATTTCTCTGAAGTCTCTCAGCCTCACTCACCTCACAGAGTGTTTGTTGTAAGGGAGGAAGGGAAAGAAGAATGTTAGCCGCTTTGAGACTCCTTAGGGTAGTGATAAAGCAGGATATCAAATCCAAACTCCTCTTCCTCTTCCTCTTCTTCTTCTTCTCCTCCTCAAAGGGTCAGTGCATCTGGCTGTTAACCAGAAGGTTGGTGGTTTGAGCCCACCAAGGGACAGCTGTGGGCAGGATTCCTGCACTGCAGGGGGTTGGACTGGATGACCCTTGGGGTCCCACACAACTCTACAATTCTAGGAGTAAACCTTCCAGAGCCTGCAGCACCCAAAAGGGATTTAACCAGACTCTAAATTGTCACACAGGTAGAAGTCTCTGTTGGCCACAGATGCGGCCTTCCAGTGACCTTAAAATGTTATTTTGCTGAATGCAGTCCTTCTCATTCCAGAACTTCTTCCCCTCTAGCGTAAAGTGGAACCTTGGTTTTCAAACGTAATCTGTTCTGGAAGACTGTTCGAATTCCGAAATGTTCAAAAACAGAGAACTCAATACAGAAGCCTCCAAATGGAAAAAATAATCCGAGAAACTACAGTGTTCGAGTTCCAAATCGTTTGTCAACAGAGACATTTGGAAACCGAGGTTCCGCTGTACTAGGAAGCAAGTCTCATCTTCTAGATGTTGGTTCAATTCTAACACTTATTTTTATTTATATTGAAAAATTTACAAGATAATACACACATTTAAAACTTGGCCGAACAAGTATTAAAAAGTTTCGCTTGTGAAAGGACAGAGTTCCCTTTTCTCTCCCACTACCCCCTCACCCCCAACGCTGCGTACTGATGGAACATGGGACTCAGCTCTATGATGAGTTCCACAAAATAAAAAACGTACAACACACACAAATTTTAAAGTGTGAATTAAACACCAATTAATCCGGGGACCTCAGGCCTGGCAGGGCAGGTGCGACCCTCTAGGCCGCTCACTCTATGGCACTTGGAACTTCCCCTAGGTCACACATTCCCTTCTCTGGTGTAGTTTTGCACTCAGCTTGTTTTTAGCCCGATTGGAATGTGTCCTTGAACTTGAATAATGCTTTTTGCTTGCCTGGATGAAGGGTGGTGTGGGTGTACATGCAGAAAGGTAAAATTGACATTCATCGATCTGCTCTTTTATGCTTCTGGCCCCGCCTATTGCTGGCATACAGTCCTGGAGGTGATGGAGAAGGTTCCCCAATTCCACAGCAGCATGATACCTTTGCTGGGGGGGGGGGCAGGGAAAGGCACACTCCTGTGTGCCCAAAGCCAAATGCAAAAGCCTCCATCCTCCAGCTCCACTCCCCAGCTGACCGAGCTGTCAGTCGCCTACCACAACACCCTGGCAGAGAAATGCTTCCAGCTTGTTAAGCAAATAAAGGCCAAGTCCAACCCCACAGAGTAAATAGGACTCTGACACATTCAAATATCTCAGCTGGAGAGCAGGACCTGGAGCCTCATCATTAACTCCAGCAGGAAAGTGGACTTTAAAGCCTGGAGAAAGTGTCTTGCTCCCCAGATAAGCAGCTGACAAAAGCATTTGCTCAGCTGGCACACTGCACAGTCGCTTTCTGGTTCATGGCCTGGCCCAGGTGCACAGGTCAAACTGAAAATGCCTGTGTTTTAAGCTTCTGTGCTAAACTGAAGGCCTGTGGCCCACGAAAAATGGTTAGAGAAATGGAACTCTGAATGGCCATAGCTGACAGTTCATCCACAGAAGGACGTGCAAAATCATGCAAGTATGTGAGGGTATTTTTTTGGCTTGCTGGATACCTTCATTAAATACTGGGGCTGCCAAATTCACAGCTTCAGCAGAAATAACCTATCTCGCATGAGACCCAAGAGCATCAATTAACAGCAATAGGGTAGCTCTCTCAACATGGATGTGCTCTCTTTGATAGAAGCTTCCGAGATTTCTCTTTCACTTAGAATACTCTGCACAAAGCAAGCCCAAGTTCTCCACCTGCTTATTTCTTACATAGGAGACTTAAGGCATGGATGAGATGCACCTTTCTCTGCCCAAGGGCCACAGTCAATTCTAGGCAACTTTCCAAGGGGTCACGTGCCAGTTGTAGGTGGGACCAGAAGCAAAAGTGGTCAGAGCAACAAATGTGAATTGCACTTTTGTACTGGAGGCTAGCTCCCATATATTCTCCAACTAAAGAAGCAAAGGGCATTAATGGAGTTCCAAAACACTCAAGGAAGGTTAAAAGCAGGGCCAGTGAGGGGCTTGGCATGGAGAGAAGGCAATCTGGTTCTAACATTTGATGCTTTCTGCATAATTTGTAACTTTTGGACAAGGAAAAGAGCAGAAGACAACTAAAAATGGAGAAAGAGATGCAAAGGGCAGAAGCCCTGATCATCAGAAGCACTATACAGACATTTCCAAGTTGTGTGGAATAGCTTTTGACACTGGAGCCAGGATTTACAAAACAGCAAATTCTGCTCTGCATAGCATATACTGTACTGGAGAACGGCTGGGAGCAGACTACACAGTGTTTCCCTGAACTCAACTGCACTTGAAGCGGACAGTGAAGGATTTTCTCCCAGGCTGAGGCTCCTCCATTGCGCTCCAGGTGTGTTGACCCTCTGCAATTTCCCCCACTGAGGGTAACTTGACTGCATCATTTGTGGTAGATTGCAAAATTCACTCCAGCGCTGCTCTACACACCCAACTATTTCAGCATAACCCTGAGAGTCCGCACCCAAGAGAGTTGAGAAATCACAAGCTCCACAGCTTCAGCTCCACAGCTCCGATTCTTCCTTCCACTCTACTGAGAAGCAGAACAATTTCCTGCGGGTTGGAGGGAAGAGCTCAAGCAAGCTCCCTTCATTTGATTTTGATCCCAAGAATTCCAGTTCATTTGCTCAGTTGCAATTACCAATAACATCTAGAGTACCAAGCAGGGGAATAACCTTAAGACTGTCTTAAGATCTGAGAACATAACACATCCTCCTCGTATAAGTACAGATCCTCATTACTGAGTGGTTGTCATAGCCTTAAAAGTGGCTCCACAGGGTTATCAGCAGGTTTATGCCTGCCTCCCATGTCTTCATGCCACCACCTCTCACACTCTGATAAGTTCAAGTCATTGAGGCAAACCTTTAGGAAAGGTTGGATGAGGAGGCCCCCAATTGCAGGCTGTAATGGCCCAGTCGGTAGAGCATGAGACTCTTAATCTCAGTGTTATGGGTTTGAGCCCCACGTTGGGCAAAAGATTCCTGTACTGCAGGGAGCTGGACTATACCTGAAGGAGCGTCTCCATCCCCATCGTTCTGCCCGGACACTGAGGTCCAGCTCCAAGGGTCTTCTGCCGGTTCCCTCGCTGTGAGAAGCCAAGTTACAGGGAACCAGGCAGAGGACCTTCTCGGTAGTGGCACCCGCCCTGTGGAACGCCCTCCCACCAGATGTCAAAGAGAAAAACAACTACCAGACTTTTAGAAGACATCTGAAGTTAGCTCTGTTTAGGGAAGCTTTTAATGTTTAATAGATTATTGTATTTTAATATTCTGTTGGAAGCTGCCCAGAGTGGCTGGGGAAACCGAGCCAGATGGGCAGGGTATAAATAATAAATTATTATTATTATTATTATTATTATTATTATTATTATTATTATTAGACTCACATGGTCCCTTCCAACTCTACAATTCTATGATTCTAAGGTGACAACCAGGTAACATTGCCCTGCAGGTAATAGTGGAGGTAACTGATTAGTCCTGAGGCAATCCTGCATGCCCACAAGAAGCTGCACTCAACCTTGGGTGGTTCATCCCCGAAAGTTTATTATGATTACTAGTACTGCTACTTCTATTACTACTGTAGTCATCCAGATACGGATGTCGTTGAAATTCAAGCAGTCCAACTGAATTTGCACAAAATTCGGTTTCAGCTAAGCAAACTTGCAAAACCATGCAACTCACATGGCAGCTAAGGAGGAGTTTAAGCCACTAGCCAAGAACCACAAGCCACTGTGTGCTATGGGCTCACCTCAGAAAATAAGTTGAGAAATGAATTTGGGCGGGAGGGGAAGTGTGCAGACAATAAGTTCCCAGAGGGGCTGCTGTTAACTGCACAGTAATGAGCCTCATGGCCCAATAAGAGATGTACTTCCTGTTTGCAGGGAGGGCAGGAACTGAGAGCATGAACTTTAGGTTACCTTTAGGCACTGGAGTCTTGTTAACATTTACCAGTTAAATGTTGACAACACCTTTAACCGTCACCTTGACTGAAGAAACAATATCCTGCAATCATTTGTCTATTACAAGGCTTTGCAGGGAACAAGAACCCCGGAACTAAGGCTGTTACTTTGCTGTTTCATTTTAAAAGGCCCTAATGAGCAGTTTATTGAAACATATTTAGTTTCAAACAATGACTTGGAAAGCAAAGAAGAGGTCAGGTAGCACCCTAACTGGAATCACATGCCAACAGGAGAAGGGGGCTTTTCCAAGGAGTCATAGATTCAATGTCCACACTGCAGAGGTCCTACAATCTCACCAGAACCTGCCCTTAAAGCTACAAATCAATTTTCCCCAAGTTTGTACCCTGCCTTTCAGATGCTGTTGGACCTCTACTCCCAGCATGCTCAATGGACAGGCATGATGGGAGTCAAAGTCCAACAACATCTGGAAGGCACCAGATTTGGGGAGGCTGCTTCAAACCATGATTGCCCAGCCTCAGCTGTCACAGGCGCCACATCCCCACATTAAGCAAATGTTCTCCCAAAATCACAATGTCTCCAATGAGGAGGATGCAGGAGGGATATAAGGTACAGCTGTTCTGAGTAAATGTGGAGGGAATAAAGTCTCACTAAGTTCATTGGGACTTCCCAAGAACACATGTACTGTATAAGATTTCAGCCCCAGCCAGCACCTTCAAACCACTAATCATTCCCTCTGCTCTTGCTTTGAACCCTGGAGGAAGAAATTCTGATCTCTTCTTCAGGATTCTAGAACAAACAGAAAAGGACCAACTTAGGACAGGGGGCCTTCCGCCACCTGGAGTGCTCTATATCTCTGCAATAAGTGAAGACATTTTTCTTTACCTTTCATGAATGCACACACACACACACACACACACACACACACACACACACACACACGACCTACCCTCCCTAGGACTATTGCAAGGGGGGGGGGAGATAATTCCTAGGGAATGATTAACAGGCTACCAGATTAACATGGAAGAGAATTTTGTGCAAATTCAGCCGTTCTGCCTTGGTAACGTCTTCCTTACAAAAGAAGCACTGCGATCCGAACTTGGACCCTTAATCAAAGCATTTTGCTGGAGGCATTCCACCCACGTCTTCCCAAGAAGGATATCTGTACCAGAGAGGATCCTTTTCCATCCCTCCACCCATCATTAATAGATGGTGGGGGTGAAGTACAAGCTCTTCATAAATGACTTGCGCCAGATAAGGACTTCTATCTTAAACTACCCCTAATTAATACAATCCCTCTTATGGAAAGTCCTCATAGGAAGTCATCTTTATGGCTAGCAGGACAAAAGGCTTGCTGACAGAGGATTTTGGGAAATACAAAACCGGAATTCACTATTAGCTATTCACCTTCTGCACTGATTAAAAGGGTACACATGAGCAGTGATAAATTTAGGAACCGTATATGCTAAAAGTTACAAGCTAAATGCAGCATCAGTTCCTCAGCTGAATTTGTTTTGAATAAACTACTATTTAAAAGAAGCAAAGTTCTGTCTTTACTGAAGAGCCTGATTTGTTTTTTGTTTACATTTAAGCCCTCCATGAGGTTTTCCATTATAGTGCAGCTATGCCAATTAAGCATGCCTCAAACTGAAGCAAGTCAGCTAAGACTGATTTCCCACTTTTCCAACAAAACCAAGGAATCCACGCTACTTAGAAGGATATGGCTCAGAGTTTAAACTCAACATGAAACTGGCTAAAGAGTGAACCACCAGATGCAACATCACATCACCAATTTAATAAGATTATTCCCAAAGCAGAATCTGAAGGCATCCCCTCCTCTACATTATTCAATTTAATCCCATCCTTCTTCTGATATGTCGAGCATGGAGAACCTGTGGCCCTCCAAATGTTGTTGGACACCAGCTCCCATCATCCCCAGCCAACATGGTCAATAGTCAAGGATGATGGAAACTTTGCAGTACAACAACATCTGGAGGGCCACAGGTTCCCCATAGCTGGACTCTTCTCCTTTCCGCCATTTTAGCCTCAAAAGAATTACAAGGTAGGTTGGGCTGAGAGATAGTGACTGATCCAAGATCACCCAAAGAGTTTCATGGCCAGTGTTCAAAACCAGCCAGGCGCCATACATGTTTTGCTACTGGTGCTACTGGTTCAATAGCGACTATGTGGAGATTTCTCAGTGCCACGTTGGCAACCACAGTTTAAAAACTTCTGCCTTATTCCATAGTTAATACCATTTCCATTTCCACTGTGTGTGTTTTTCCTACTTGCATACTGGGACAAGTGAATTGTTGTAAGAGCAAGCCGCAGTCAAGCAACGTGGTGGAGATCATAGAATTGTAGCGTTGGAAGGAATCCTGAGGCTCATTTAGTCCCAAATTGCCTGGTGAATAGATATTCAATTTTGGAGACCACAACCTAGATTCCAGGAGCTATTTGGTGCTGACTAGCTTACAGTATATACCTGAGTTTCTAACACTGTATCATGGCCAAGGGAGAATTTGCACCTGGGTCTCTCTGGTCCTTGTCTGACACTCTATAAACCACTATTCCACACTGGCTTTCATTAGCCTTTAAGTTGAAACTCACTGCCCCCCTGCCCCCCAATACCTTACTCCTGCCAGGGAGGTTTCCCCTCCTGCCACAAAAAACCATGGCAAGCCTAGTTTCTTTCTAACAGTGGAAAAATTCCACCACGCTCTGTGCCTGCCACTCCTAACATGGAGATCAGAAGACAGCATCAATGTTCTAGGCTAAAGTCCAATAAGGAGAACGATTAACAAAACTGCATATAATCATAAACTGAAGAGGGCAAGAAGTGATGGCTTAGCACTGACAGCAAAGTCCATTGACCCTTTTCCATCACTGCCCTTAAGATCACCTCCAGCACAAACAGCATCTTATAGAGCTGGAGCATGTAATTAAGAATGCCACACAAAAACCCCTCCAATTCTGCCTACAGGACTCACTCCAGCGTTAACAAACTGAAAGATATCTTTAAGCAACACTTCAGGGCTTTGGTCAGAAGTCCACAGGATGAGATAGGAGACGTTCAGACTTCTACATTGGATGTAGTGGGGAGGGGGTGTAGCAGTCTTCCTGCTATCATTGTCAAAAACGAATGTGAATCCATACCCCACATGAAGGCCATTGTGAGAGTTTATCAGAGGATGCACCAGCAACTCAAATAAGCACAAAATCTGCAGTAGTGATTAGTGTGCTGGACTAGGACAGGGGCCAGCAAACGTTTTCAGCAGGACGTTTTTCCACTGTCTCTCAGACCTTGTGGGGGGCTGGACTATATTTTTTGGGGGGAAATGGAACAAATTCCTATGCCCCACAAAAAACCCAGAGAAGCATTTTAAATAAAAGGACACGTTCTACTCAGGTAAAAACACGCTGATTCCTGGACTGTCCTCGGGCCAGATTTAGAAGGTGATTGGGCCGGATCCAGCCCCCGGGCCTTAGTTTGCCTACCCATGGACTAGGACCTGAGAAACCCGGGTCCAAACCCCTGCTCAGCCATGAAACTGGATGACCCTGAGCCAGTCACAGTCCACAGTCTCTCAGCCTAATTTACCCCATTGGGTTGTTCTAAGGATAAAATGGTGAGGAAGAGGCTACCTTGAGCTCCTTTGAGGAAAGGTGCAACATAAATCCAATAAGTAAGTAAGTAAATCACATGCATTGCACTTAATATCTGGATGTTTTACTATTCAAGAGAGCACCATTGCCCCTCCTCCCCTTTTTTGCATGCTTAATATCTTATTAAGAGTTCTGGAGAGCTTGAACCCTTACTCGCTGTTTTGCTACATTGTGGCTGATCTTAAAAATGGGGGGCCTTTCACCCTCCACCAAAAAAAGCTTACATCCAGCAAACAGGAGATGCCAAGCAGCCTGTGTTCTTCTTTATCTCCTTGTTGCTGTTGATTAAATAGTGCAAATGTTTGCGCAAATTTACTACCTTAGTTTAGCCCTTCAGCAGCAGACCTCAAAAGCATCTTATGACCCCACCTGGGAATCAACAGAGACAGCTTTTACAAGGAAAGCAGGATAACAGATTAGCACCTCAAAGGCACAGTACAGGAAGGGAACATTTTAGGTAAATGTAGTTCTCACAAGGTTATTTAGCAGAAATTCATTAACAAGATTCAAGGCTGTTAAAGGGCACAGCTTGAAAGGAGATTTCCTTCCTCTATTCAGAGGCATGCTAATGGGGAGTGTTCCAAATCTTGCACTAATCCATTACTCTATTAACAAAGAGCATTCTCACAACTGTCAACAGGGGTGTCACCGCTTCTGCAGAACTATTCTCAGAAGCCTGCTCCCAATATATCAATGGGAGGATCTAAAAAAACAACGGTGCTCTAGTATCTATTATTTTACCATCACCACCCAGGCTGCTTTAAGAAAGTCTGGTTAAAGGAGAGTTGAGGTTTAATGAGCTCGTACTGAGGGGGGCATCGTGAACACGGCTCTCTGTCTGCCCCACTATTAAGTAAATATTTTGTCTTTAAAAAATAGAGCCTTGGATTTCAATATTCAGCTGACACAGCTACTCAAGGAAATGTCATTTGAGGAAGTCTCTGAGCAACGACAGGCCATTCTGCTCAGCAGCAGCCTGGGCAAGAACTTTTCCTTTGACAATCTTCTATTCTAAGCCCCATGAATTAACAGCACAATGCAGCCTTTGCAGAGCCTCACCAAAGGCTCTAGTTTTAGCTTTATAATATAAAAAAGGAGCAGAAATCAAGGCAATGCACAGTTCTCAAATATTCCCCCCCCCTCTCTCTCTCTCTGCTTTCCTATGTGAAAGTAGCCCATGTCTCAAGGCAGCCTTAATATAGAGAACAGTCAGCAGCTCACAATTCATCGCTATAACTGTGAAATCTTTAACAAGTTACACTCCTGCCCTCCATCCATAAAAAATATTTAGACTGAGCAGTGATCGTAAAATCCCTCCAGGTGATAAAAATCAAGCTTCTTCAATTTAGTTAAGTACAAATGTTCACAGGATAGCATAATCAAGCAGCAATCATTCTTCACAGATAGTTTGCCTATACAAAGAGGACTCAGGGGCCCTGTGTTGCAAAGGAAGATGAATACTATTCACTGGGACACTGTACACAACCCCAGTGCTGGGCAACGCACACTGACAGCCAGTCTATATTCTGAGCTCCACATGCATTTCTGAGCAAACGGCAGTTCTGCTCTAACTATAGGTGATACCCAGTTATTAGTCATGCTAAGGGCAGATCCATTAACTTAAGTCCATTGGTTTCAATGGGTCCACCCAGAGAATGACTAATGTTGGGTATCACCCATCTGCCACCCATCACAGATAACTGATCCCAGGGTGATTCACCATTATTAAAAATACAAACCATGATTTGGTGCTATGTGGTCAAGCCCCATGTTTGGGCACTCCAATTTTCCCACCACTTATACAGTTGTACCTTGGAAGTCAAACCAAATCCGTTCCAGAAGTATGTTCGACTTCCAAAGCATTCGAAAACCAAAGCGTGGCTTCTGATTGGCTGCAGGGAGCTCCTGCAGCCAATCAGAAGCTGCGGAAGCCCATTCGGCTACCAAAAATAGTTGGCAAGCCGGAACAGTCACTTCTGGGTCTACGACGTTTGGGAGCCAAAACGTTCAGGAATTAAGCTGTTCAACTTCCAAGGTATGACTGTTATATTTGTGAACTATCTACACCATGGAGAACTGCTTATGGAAATGTACTCCCATGGAAAACAAAGTTGATGATGTGCTGCAATTGCCCCCTTGGCATAATTCAGTGAATTATCTCTAGCTACTCCTCAAAGCAGGAGTGGGGAAGCTTTGGCCCTCCAGATATGGCTGAACTGCAATATCCATCACAAGCATGTCCAGTGAGGCCAGGGATGGGAGCTGTGGTTCAGCAGAATCTGAAGAGCCAGAGGTTCTGCACACCTGCCTCACAGACTAGTAACGGTAAAGGGACCCCTGACCATTAGGTCCAGTTGTGACCGACTCTGGGGTTGCGGCACTCATCTCGCTTTATTGGCTGAGGGAGCCGGCGTACAGCTTCCGGGTCATGTGGCCAGCATGACTAAGCCACTTCTGGCGAACCAGAGCAGCGCACGGAAACGCCGTTTACCTTCCCGCTGGAGCAGTACCTATTTATCTACTTGCACTTTGACGTGCTTTCAAACTGCTAGGTTGGCAGGAGCAGGGACTGAGCAACGGGAGCCCACCCCGTAACGGATTCAAACCACCAACCTTCTGATCAGCAAGTCCTAGGCTCTGTGATTTAACCCACAGCACCACCTGCATCCCTCACAAACTAGGCTGCACTTATTTGCGTCCCTCACAGACTAGGCTCCACTTATTTGCAATCCAACCACTGGTTAAAACATGAGTAGGCAAACTAAGGCCCGGGGGCCAGATCCAGCCCAATCGGCTTCTAAATCCGACCCACAGACAGTCCAGGAATCAGAGTGTTTTTACATGAATAGAATATGTGCTTTTATTTAAAAATGCATCTCTGGGTTATTTGTGGGGCATAGGAATTCGTTTTTTTCTCCCCCCCCAAAAAAAATATAGTCCAGCCCCCCCCCCATGTGGTCTGAGGGACAGTGGACCGGCCCCCTGCTGAAAAAGTTTGCTGATCCCTGGGTTAAAATGTAACTTCGTGCGGCTTGTCAGCTATAATCAAAACACAGAAGAATACACATATTTACAGAATGTATTTACCCCCAACTAGCATAGCAGTTGCGTAAACATGTGGTGCTCTTACAAGTGTGACACTTTGAGATGTAATCTGAACACTTGGGAGTTGGGAGTCAAAAACAGCTTAATATCCTCAAGGAGTGTGTGGATGACTCAAGTCACTCACTTGTACCTGTTTTAATGACAGACAGCTTTCCATCAAGCGCATGAAAAAGTCTTGCTGTAACATGGGTGCATGAATTCCTGCCTTTGTGTATCCTCCCTCTATGGCAGGTGTGGGGAACCTTTGTCCCTCCAGCTACTCTTGAACTACAACTCCCATCATCCCTGGCTATGCTTGCTGTGGCTGATGAGAGTTGTAGTTCACCAACATCTGGAGGGACAGAGGTTCCACACATCTGCTCTATGGTGCTGCCATGGCAGGGCTGGCCCCGTGTTCCAGGAAGGAATTATGTCAGGATAAGCATGTCAAGGCATGCTCCAGAAGTATTGTAGGCCAGGGATGGGACACCATTTCCCATCATCCCCAGTCAGCATAGCCAAATGGCCAGAAATGATGGGAGTTGTAGTCCAGCAATATTTGGAAGACCACCAGTTAGTTGCCCCTGCTTTTAGGCCATACTTGGATGAAGTATGTTTGCACTTCCCCCATTTTCTAAAATTGAGGGCATGATAATTCCACATGTTCCTTGGCAACTGACCCTTATGTTTCACAGGAGTTAGTTGTCCCTGTAAATCAAATCCAACTGATACAGCCAATGAAGTTGAATGACAGATTAAAAAGAGTACTACTTTACACAGTTAAACCATGGAATTTGTTCCTGCAGGAGATAGCCAGGGCTGCCAAACTGGATGACTTTAAAAAGTTTAGAGTCCAGGGGTCAGCAAACTTTTTCAGCAGGGGGCTGGTCCACTGTCCCTCAAACCTTGTGGGGGGGCCGGACTATATTTCGGGGAGGGGGGGAATGAACGAATTCCTATGTCCCACAAATAACCCAGAGATGCATTTTACTCAGGTAAAAACACCAGGCAGGCCCCACAAATAACCCAGAGATGCATTTTAAATAAAAGGACACATTCTACTCAGGTAAAAACACACTGATTCCTGGACCGTCCGTGGGCCGGATTTAGAAGGCGACTGGGCCATATCGGGCTCTTGGGCCTTAGTTTGCCTACCCATGGTTTAGACAAACACATGGAGGACACAGCTATTGAAGGCTACAAGCCACAACAGCTATGCTACTCCTCCTGCCAGAGGCCTATGAAAAGCTGTTGCTGGGAATTAAAGGGTACGCACTTCTATAAACTGAATAAATAAAAATAATGTGTTTGTGGGAAGGTGGCAGTATTGTTTCGTTGTTGATTTTTCTTTTAGCTATTTGCTTGTGCTTTTACCTTGATTTTACCTGAGGTCTTGTGATGAAGGGAGGTATACAAATTTAATAAAATGAATAAAATAATAAAGAAATAGGAGGGCAAAGCTCTTCTGCTTGGGTCCTCCTTGCACAGGGATCTGGTTAGCGAGCGTATGAACAGGATACTAGACTGGCCTCATCCAGCAGCCATCTTCTTATGGAATACAGTAGAAATATGTGCCTTGCCAGTGCGTGCCATTGCTCCAGAGGCCTGGCGTCTTGCCAGCCTACCCGCTTCCAGAACCCTGAAGGTATAATCCCAGAGTTCAAGGCAAGAAGGTGTCAATGCACCAGTTCCCCACCACAGCAATAAACTTTTCAGTAAGCAGATTGAATATTTCTCCCAAGACTGATTCCTGCAATTAGTGTCAACCTCACATGCAATGCAAATATTACTTTTTTATGTGCCAGGGCTCAACCACAGAAACTGCTTTCAACACAAGGGCTGAAACCTGGAATATGTATAAGGGAGTTACCATTGACCTAACTGCAGTCTAATTGTTGATTTCATTACCGATTCTCAGCCAACTACTCCAACATTTAAATGCTGCTGTTGTAACATCCTTAATAGCAGCTACCATTTTATTTTGCGGGCTTGGCACTCAGTGCAAGGCAGGAAGTGAATTAAATAAAAATAAACACTTTAGAACCTTTGCGGAGCTCCTTTCCAAACTGCAGCTTGTCTCCACACACTTGTTTAATATACTGTACTATACGCTGAAATCCAATATGGCTGCCCCATTCACGGAACAGTTCTTGATCCAGTAGAGAACTTCTATAATGTAAGAAAAGGCGGTTGGGAGTGATTTTGGCTGAATCTCCTTCCACCTGCACCTGTCTCCCCACAATGTCACCTTCCTCAATGTTCGGGTGGGAGGGGTTGTCTCCCAACCCTCTGAAATATATTTGCCTAGGCCTGCCATGGAAATGGAGAATCAGCCAAAATCACATCACCCTTTTCTTACATGTGCCATTCAGGAAGTGGAACAGCAGCACTGGTTTTCACCTATTTTCATTTTTGTTAACCCACTGCTACACCACAGGGTCTCCCATCCAAGTTTTACTTTATTAAAAACACATTTGTTCAAAAGTTACACTTCAGCTTTGTCCACTGCCATAATACCTCAGAACGATCACTCCAATCCTCAATCCCTCGTCACTGTCTTGTTGGGTTCCTATTAAAGGGTATCTGGCGAGCCAACTACTGATCTGGTTTACAAGTAGTTAGGCCCACACCTGCTTAGCTAATCAAACCATTTCCTGGGCCTGGTTCCCCACACACTTGCAGAGCAGGCTTCCCCTAAGGCACAAGGCAAAACATCTGCACTGGTCCGACATAGCAAAGCCCCTCTCTTTTTGGACAAGTTAAGGACTGACTGAAAAACCACGTGTGGTGAAATAAAAATCACACCCCCAACTGCGCCACAGATTTCTATGCAGCTATATATTCAACAAGTCCAGAGACAGACAAATTTCAGGCTATGTATTCATGGTAGGCAGCTTTCATAATCTTCTGTTTTTGACTAGTATCCTGGAGTTCCAGCTGCAAAATGGAGGAGGGGGGAATACAGAATTAAGAACCAGGTACCTTTGAGGACATTTCTCAGCCCAGGAATTGGTTTTTCAGTACCATAACAAGAGTTCACAGTCCTGTCACACAAAAATCCACTCCTCGTTTTCCCTCCCCCACTTCAAACTCTCCTCAAGTCAGCAGCCTAAATTAAGGGTGGGGGAAGAGAGCGTGAGAAAGCCTTTTAGTTGTTGCTCCAGTTAAAACCACAGGGAGTCAAAAACACTTGCTAATCTACCAGTGGCTCCCAGAACTACCTTCTAACCACTTCTGGTAACAGTGGGCAAGTTTGGAGAAATAACTATTTCAGATGTCCTAGGGATAGAAATGTTTCTCCACCAATGTCATACAAAAGCTTCTTAAAATCACTCCAAAGCAAATAAATATCTCCCCCCTGCCCGCTGTTCCAGTTCTTATATATTCAGTTCCAGTTCTTAACGGCCTCTTCTCTTCTCATTCTACTGTTGATCCTTTGCCAAGTCTGATATAAAAATACTTAACAACACCACCCTATGTTCAATGGAGTTTGCTTCCCGGTTAAGTGTGTTCAGCAGTGCAAATTTTGTATCTTTATTTCTACTATCAAATAAGGTGGTTTAGTATTATTATGACTATTTCCATTTTACACACACACTAAACTGAAGGCGACAGGTAAATAGCAACTTCCTCAAGGCTGCACAGAGGGCCCACAGGAGGAGAAGCACATCTAGGATCCTCCTCCCAGATCCAAGGCTACCTTTTAAGCCACTGGACCAGTTTGACTCTGGTTTGAGCCTGCCCCAGTGGCGTAGCGTGGAGGGTGCAGGGGGGCCGGCCGCAACATCTGGGGGTTAGGGTTAGGGGGCGCAAATCCACGGGTTAGGGGGCGCAAATCCACGGGTTAGGGGGCGCAAATCCACGGGTTAGGGGGCTTGCCCCGGGTGCTGACAACCCACGCTACGCCACTGGCCTGCCCTGTGGACAAAGGGCTGCTGCAGAGCAGCTTTGAGCTAGAATCATTAGGACCTTGCTCATTTATGTTAGTAGATCATACTCCAGTGAAAATATAGGTAGCCTTTGTAATATTTTATAAATGGTGAGAGGAAAATATCCAATAAGTGAAAAGAGGGGGAACAGATGAATGCTAGTTTCTCCATACCAAGTAGCACTCAATTAATTATACAATTAAATATTCACTGATCAGGCCTTCAAGGCAAGATGTTATTGGCTTAGCCTGTAATTTGAAGCCCAGATACTTGGGAGGAACCCCCCTGAATTCAATAGGACTTACTTCTGAGTAGGCGTCTTTAGGATTGCACCACTAGTTAATTTTGTTGTGGCTGTGCAGGACTAACTAAAATGTGCTTGCTAACTAAATTTCGGGGGGGGGGGGGTTTCAAGTGTTGAATTTTGTGTTTTGTATTGTTGTTCAGCATGCTGTGCTTCCTGCAATGTGAGATTATCTTTACAAAAGCAAAAGGGATTAAAAAGATTACATGCATAAATAGTTATCCCATCTTATCCTAAAAGGTTCAGAATGGGTGCAACAAGTATGGTTCCTTTATTTAGTAATATTTTTCAACAGGCATTAGATTCCCTCATTTGAGTTACTGGGGGAAAGTGTGAGAAAAAGCAGCAGAGTGAGATAAAGGCCACAACCCTATATCCACTTGTCAGGGAGTAAGCCCAGCTGAATACAATGGTGCTTACTACCAAGTAGGTAAGTAGAGGATTGATTGTACTGTAAGCCACAAGCAAAAGAATGCATATAGCAATATCAAAGATAATCTTCCCCTAACTAATGCCCCCTAGGTGTATTTGATGGACTGCAATTCCCATCATCCCTGACCATTGGCCATGGCTTCTGAGTCTGATGGGGGAAGGGTAGTCAAAAAACCTGAAGGCACCAGATTGCGGAAGCCTGCTCAAAGAGCGATTTACAAAAAGAAAAAAAGAAGAAAAGGTTTCATCTGAAGCCAAGTTTGTCATCTCCAGTGAACCTCTGCATGTATGGAGGAAATGACAGTTTTGCTGCGCTACCATAAGGAAAACCACAGTTCAGGTTTATACCAGAAAACGAATTTGAACAAGTCGAAGAGTACCAGAAAATACTGGGAAGGTTCTTTCTGCTTCACTGATCTAACGCTAGAACAGAACGAGAAGAAATTTACCACCACCCCAAATGAAAGTCTGGCACTGCTTTTTAAAGGAACACCTTGAACTTGCTCAATTACACTCGATTACAGGAGTGCCCAGTTTCCTGCCCACTGGATACCACCAGAATATTTTTGACTAGAGTCCCTTGCAGAAGATTTATTTTTCTGCCTCTGGCAGAGGACATACTGCAAGGCCTCTAATATTTGGAGGGGTGTTTTGTTTTGTTTTGTTTTTTGTTTTACCCATCTCTCCGTTTAGCTCTCAATAATTCTCTGCAAGCCAAGACTCAGCGGCATTCCGGACTCATGTGGGTGCCAGCAGGGCTGGCATTCAGATCACACACAGCGGAAGCGACCCAGCTTTCAAGAGGTCACATTTCATAATGAGAGAGGGAGGAGGAAGGGAGAGGGAGAAAGCAGAGCCGAGTTATTCATCAGCACCCAAAGAAAAGTTAGCTGAATCACACCAAAGAAATCTTCGGGAGATGGGAAGGAAATACTGTAGTCTGGTGTTTCAGACTATTTATCCACCAGGAAAAACATAATATAAATACGCAAAGAAGCCAGTAGCTGCATCTATACAAGGAGTTACAGCCAGGCTGCAATCCTAACCGCTTTCCTGAGAGTAAGCCCCCTGAATGGAACTTGTGAGTAGGCACAGTTAGGATTGTAGCCCCAGTTTCCCTGTGTTTAAGAGAGAGTTTGTCCCCCCCCCCGCCTCGAATCCATCCCAGGTCGTTGTAGGAGTTAGGGTCGCCACCACCCACGGTAGCGACAATGCCTGTAAGAGCGAAGCGACAGGCAGAAATTCAGCTGGTGCAGCGCGGTTCCTCCGACCGCCACGGCGGGAAAAGCTTCGGGCGTTACGAGAGGAGCACCCATTCAAACGTTCTTGCCGGGGCATTAACGGAGACACCCTCACCGGTTGAACTTCTGCCTGCCACTCCGTTGTTTAAAAGGCGATTATCTCCTCCTGCTTCTCCCAGCCTCCTTCCCCCGCTTCCCTTCCCACCCCCCTGGGGCTTTCCTCAGCCCCTTTCCCGGGAGTGACCTAGATTCTCACCCGCTGGGCAGCGTGGTTAGCCTCCTCCTCCTCCTCCCCGTCCGCTTTCTTCTTCTTATCTTCCTCCGCCACGTCTGGCTCCCGCTGCGCAGCCTCCCGCGGCTCCTGGCCGCCGCTCTTCGCCTCCTCGTCGGGAAGCCCCCGGACCAGGTCTTCGGTGCACTCGAGGCCCAGCTTCTGCAGCCGCTCGTCCGTCGCGGAGTCCACCACCAGCAGCCGCACGGAGCCCGGCGAGCCTCGGATGCGGTTCACCACCTGCTGGTGGCTCTCCTTCTCCACGTTGTCGCCGTTCACCTCCACCAGGCGGTCCCCGGCCCGCAGCCCGGACTTCTCGGCTGGGGAATCGGGCTCCACCAGCCGGATGAACTGGCCCACTTTGCCTTTCTCCCCGTGCAGGTGGAAGCCGTAGCCGTTCGGCCCCTTCTCCGGGCAGCACAGACGGGGCAGAAGCTCGCTCCCTCCCCCGTTGTCCATCATGCTCTCCGTCCCTTAAGGCTGCTCGGAAGAAACTCGACGGCAGGCGAGTTGTTCAGAGTTGCCTGCAAAGTGCGATAATAGTCCCGGGCAGCAGATCCCTGAAGGACGGGCCGGGGAAACTTCGGAGCAGCAGCAGGTGTTCCCCGGGGCGGGCCCGGAACGCTCTGCGGGCAATAGGATGCTGATTGCGAGTGTAACAAATAGGCGCCGCTCCGCCAATCGCAGCTTTACTCGGGGTCTGAGCGTTCCAGAACCTGTCATTGAGATTTTACCAAGGAGGCGGGCGCAGCTCCCAGAAGGGTCTATTTTGGACCAATGAGATTCGGGGAAAGGAGGAGCGAATACGCCCTGGGAACGCCCCTCGAAGGCAAAAATAGGATCGGAAAGCTGGAATATGCAAATAGCAAAAATAAGCAGCTCCGCTCCTTCCTTCTTCTTTAGTTAACTTGAGCGCGCAAAAATAAAATAAAATGGTTTTTTCTCTCCCTCCTCTCGCCCAGGAAGACGGAATGTTACGAAGTGGCAAAAAAACCGAGACTTCTGTAGGGGTTGGGCGCTTCCTTCCATTGGGCCTGAATTATATTAAAAGGACAAGGCTGGAGCGATATGAGCAATCAAAACTTCATCTTGGCGTGTGTGTTTTCACTATGGATTTGTAGGACAGGAGACGGAGGTTCCTGGAAGGGAAACACACACACCTATCAAGGAAGTAAACTCATAGACTCTGTCCCCCTGAGTATGCACCTACTCAGTTTTAAAAAAGTAATTGTGACCCTCACGGTCCACTTGCATTTGGATTATAGCTTCGTGTAATCTGCTCAGTCGCCAATTAGCTGAGTGGCTTTAGCAAGCCGGTAGAAGCATTCCCCACCCGCTTTTCAGCGCAGGACGCAAGAGGAGCCCAGTCGCTCCAAAATCTGAAATAATTAGGCATGCATTAGGTTGTTTCGTATTTTATATAGGTTAAACTCGGGACTGCCTCCAAGTTAGGTAACATTGACACAATATGTTTAAAGTACCCATACCCTTTAACGGCCATAGCTCCCCCCAAATAATACTGAGAACTGTAGCTCGTTAAAACAAAAATTTAAAAATAATTCCTTCCAATAGCACCTTAGAGACCAACTCAGATACACAGTGTATCTGAAGAAGTGTGCATGTACATGAAAGCTCCTACCAATAACAAACTTGATCTCTTAAGGTGCTACTGGAAGGAATTTTATTTTATTTTATTTCGACTACGGCAGACCAACAGGCTACCTACCTGTAACTGTAGCTGGTTAAGTTTGCTAGAAAATGTAGCACTGTGAGGGGTTTCCTGACAACTCTAATCACCCTTAACAAACTATAGTTCCCAGGAACGCCATGACAGTTAAAGTGGAATAATAGTGAAGGCATGGTGTGGATGGCAATCCCTAATGGGCGAACATGGCTTTGCAAACCAGACTTGTATCTTTGTTGGATTCTTAAACAGCTAAGGCAGGGAGGGGAAATCCCATCTCCCCCCCCCCCCATGTTGCTGGACTCCTGTTCCTATCAGCCCCAGCAGTATGGCCAGTGATCAGGGAAAATGGGAGTCATAATCCAACAACATCTTTCAGGCCACAGGTTTCTAGTTCCTGGTTTGATATGTGAAGAAGGGAGAACCCATCGTGCAGACTAGGAGGGTGCAGGGAAAGGGGAAAGGCGCAGGCTGGTCTCCAAGCAGACTGCAGTTTCTCCAGCACTGGAAGTTTCATTCAAAGGGAAGTGGAAGTACTAGCATAAGAGTTTGGCACTGTTGTTGCTGTGCCATCAGTGCTTATCCTACATGGTCACTGTGGACTGGCAGCAACCACCCAGTGTGGTGTAGTGGTTAAGAGCGGTAGTCTCGTAATCTGGTGAACCGGGTTCGCGTCTCCGCTCCTCCACCTGCAGCTGCTGGGTGACCTTGGGCCAGTCACACTTCTCTGAAGTCTCTCAGCCTCACTCACCTCACAGAGTGTTTGTTGTGGGGGAGGAAGGGAAAGGAGAATGTTAGCCGCTTTGAGACTCCTTAAAGGGAGTGAAAGGCGGGATATCAAATCCAAACTCCTCTTCTTCTTCTTCTTCTTCTTCTTCTTCTGCTGCTGCTGCTGCTGCAATAGTCCCTCTGTGACATGGTTTGTGGGCATCAGAACCAGGGCAGTTGGTTCCTGCCTACATGGAAGATTGTATCAACAGGAGCCCTGAGCTCCTTTGCCTTCAGCCCACTTACGGCATGGTCCCAGAGTTTCTCCAGATGACCTGTTTACTGAGCACTCACCCTTATTTGCTTGCACAAAGCTTATGCAGAGGTTAGACTATCGCCAGTCTCTGCTGAGCATCTGTGTAATCTCTTTGTGGAGAGGTTCTACAACAATGAACATTCAACCTGGTTTCATTCTGATCTGCTTGCATTTACGTATAAGTCTTACTGATAATTGTTTGATTACCCCCCACTTTTCAGTGTATTTCTCTCTCACTTCCCTAACCATAAAAAGTCAGTTGTTGTTGTTTTTTAAAAAAGGTAGAAGTGTTTCACCAGGATCACATAGTGCTTTAACCCACTATAATTGCACAAACCTAAATTTCTGGTGTGGCTTGAATCCGTCACACAAAATATAAGCAAGTCTGGAGGCTCAATGAAACGGGCCTTAGTTTCTCCCACATTGCATTTGTGCAGCAAGCATATGGCACTCCCTTTTGGGGCTCACAGCAACACATTTGATGCAAAAGGTTTGTGCAGATTTTGGATGTAACTGGTATAAATAAAAGCTCTGAGCATCTGGTGTTATGTCTGTGGGAGGAATTCAACACAGCACTAAGCAGATCTCTCCATCAGGACAAGCATGGCCTGCCCACTCCTCCTGCCCCCACGTGCTGTTCCAGGGGCTCTCCAAACCCTCCCCCTGCCAGTCTGGGTGGGTGCAGCGGGAGGACGAGGGAAAAGCCCTGCTGAGCTAGACATGCTTCCTCAGGCCGACACTGGCTGGTGGACCTTGTTAGCCTTGTATGTTTTCATTTCCCTTTAAGGGAGAAGCAGGAAACATTCACAGAAATTTTGCATAGAGGCAGCAGATTTTCCTTGAGAATCTTTTGTTTGTTTACTTTGCATACTTGCCAGGAGCTTGTATATATCTTGTTATTTTGTTGACCGTGTGCGAGCTTGTTTCCAGGCTGTAAGAAAAAGAATTTACAATAGCTGCCACACATTGCAGTATAAAGCTGACTAAGCAGCAAACAAAAGGCATGTGTGTGTGTGCAGCAAGGGAAAGAGAAAGAGAGGCACAAAGAAAGAGAGACCGAACAATTATATATAACAATTTGTGGCTGGAGTCCAAAGACCCTGTTGGATTTAAGCAGGGAAGCATAATAACAGTCCTTAAGGCTGCATTCCTAGCTACAGCAGCCTAAGTCCCATTGAACTTGGTAGACACGCACAAGACTGCATTGTAACTTTGTTCTAAAAGTTCAGAAGAATGCCATAGGATTTGGTGGGTGAGGCCAAGCTAGGTCTTATGAACCCAGGGCTGCAGAATTTCCTTGATTAAGACTAATCTGCGGGTGGGGAACCTTTTTCAGCCACAGATCCGCATTCCCTTCTGGGCAACTTTCCAGCTCCCACATGTCAAGGTGGGCAGGGCCAGAGGCAAAAGAGACCAATTGGACTGCTCCTTTTCTTCAGTAGGCTAGTTTCTACACACTCACACATGTCTACCCTCCACCCAGACAGACAGCAGGCATCATCACAGCCGCAAGGACAGATTGCCACCAGGAAAAAGCACCCAATGAGGCTAAAAAAGCATGGACAGTGAGGGGTGTGGCTTTAGGACAGGCCCAAGGGCCACATAAGAAGGTCTGGAGGGCCTGAGGTTATGCATCCCTGGACTAATCAGCTGCCTAGACAAGTGGGTCAAAATGGGGTCCCTGATTAAATGGACCACCAACTGAACTGAAGTAGTTTTTAATGCAAGTACTATACTTTCAAAAATTGTGGCACTGCTCCATAGGAGCCAACTCCTAGGGGACAAGGTTCCTCCAGGCCCCCACCCCATAAAATATTTGAAGGGGCCAGGTCCCCCCCACCCCCAGTTGATGGGCATTGCCATCCAAATGGGGTGTGTGTGTGTGTGTGTGCGCACGCGCCACATCTTATGATTGACTATGCAGGGTGGGGCTTATCTCTCCCCCCCCCCCGCAATATAATATTTTATTCAGGATGGCACCCTTGCATTGCCCCTAGAGGTGGGGATGTCTTTGCTACAATTAGGCCTTATGCAGCAGAAGTGTGCATTGTATATAAAAAAAGAAGTAGGCCTGTTTCTCCAGAATCATTATTTTATTTGAATGCCAATTAATCAATTTAAAATGCTACTAATATAGTTGATCGACCAACTGTGGTGACAACTCAACAACTCTAACCCTCCTATAATGCTTGTGAAAAAGGTAGCTTTTAAAAAAAAGAATAAGAAGCTGGTAGCAGATATACCTTTGTCATACAGAAATTTCTGTACACAGGGCAAATGAAATGTGATTGCCACACATAGGGAATTGTGAATATCGCAAGAAATAAGACTTGAGCCTCCCAGTGGTTTGAAAATGCCCCCTTTGGTTTAAAAGGTCAGGGAAACTGGGTCACCCCCTACCCTTCTACCTGCTCTAGTTATTTCCTTCTGCAGTATTTTAAGAGGAGCAACATCTGCTGGACATGGAGGAAATGTTGCAGCTGAATGTAAATGGAAACCATATAGAATTCAAAGACTTGTTTGTGGAATTGAAGGGAGGTCTTTCGAATACAACCACGTAGTCCTTTCAACCACCAGGGTGGCTTTTCACATTACATTTTTGTGGTCGTATGCAAAGCATTTTATATGTACCATAAGACAGTTATGTAACAAATGTCTGTGACTGCAAAGACACAATTTCTTTTTCCTGAATTGAATTGGAAAGCACACTTCAGCAGCTGCTAACTTTTCAGCTGGCCACCAGAGCTGCCTCTTTCACCATCACGCTGGTGCACACAATGTTTAGCTCCAATCTGGGAAATGATTTACCTCTTCATAGACAACAACAGCAGACCTGTTGGGGGATTTCTCGATAGGAGGCAATTCTAGTTATTTTTTATTTACTTATTTACTTTATTTACTTATTTAAAAGCATTTCTTAATGGCTTAATATTCAACATCACTAACCAGTGTAGAAAGATACAAGAAAACTAGCAGAACGGTACCATAAAAACAGAGTTTTACTTTATTTACTTTATTTACTTATTTAAAAGCATTTCTTAATGGCTTAATATTCAACATCACTAACCAGTGTAGAAAGATACAAGAAAACTAGCAGAACGGTACCATAAAAACAGAATTAAAATCAGAAATCTAGTTGCATCAGGGTCCAGTCTTACGAGTCATTTAAAGCCTGGGCAAAGTGGTACGTCTTTACAATCTGAAACTACTGATGGATTATGCTTCCTGCACGGCCAGTTCCAGAATGTGGGATAATGGCAGGAAATGCCTGCTTTTGGGTCACAATTCTGTGACAATTATGTCGGGTGCAATGCCACGAGTTACATTTCCCCAGATGATCAAAGTGGTGTTACAGGTTTATGCAGGGGCAGTCCGTCCTTCTGGTAACCTGGTCCTTAGTTGTTTAAGGCTGTTATTATGTTAGTAATAAGACCATGAACATGGCTCGGAAACTAATTGGTGGCCAGTGAAACACCTTCAGGTCAGGTCCTCCACTCAGCAGCTTGGCTGCTGCATCATTCACCTGCCTCAACTTCCAGACCTTTAAAACAGCTTTATGTTAACAGCTCACCTGGTAGAATTCCATGCAGGTGAGCTGGCTGGTGGTGGAGAGGACAGCTTGGCACTAATCAGGTATTATTCCTGCATCACATAAAGCAGTGTTTCCCAACCACTGTTCCGCGGCACACTAGTGTGCCGCGAGATGTTGCCTGGTGTGCCGCGAGATGTTGCCTGGAGGGAGGCGGGCGAGTTGGGCGGCGAGAGGCGGGGCGGCGGCGGCGAGGAGAGGCTGCCCAGCGCGGGGCTCTCGCCGTCTGCCTGCCTGGCTGCCTGCGAGCTCGGCGGGCAGCGCCTCCGTCCGCAGCGCCCGCCTCGCGGCTCTCATTCTCTGCCAAAGCTCACCCAGCCAAGCCGCGCTCTCCTTCCTGCCTCGCTTTGCTGCCTCCTCCCCCCCCACCCCCAAAGCTTGGAGGTTCCCCGGCAAGGGGGAGGGAAAAAAATTGAAACTTACACTTTCGTGCGTCCCTCCCGGCATGACGCTGCGCGCTGACGTCACGGGGCTGTAATGGTGGTGTGCCTCGAGATTTTTTTCATCAAACAAGTGTGCCTTTGCCCAAAAAAGGTTGGGAAACACTGACATAAAGTGATGCTGGTGGCTGTTTCCAAGCTCATATGCTGAATGCCTTCGCATCATCAGTGAGTAATCATATAGCTGGGCTCTCTAATTTAGGATTAAGGGGTATGCGAAGTGACTTGAGCCTCAGGGTCTCTCTGTAGGAACTACTCCCAGGAGGCACATTCCAACAGGGCTATGCTGAAGGAAGGATAATATCTTTAATACCCCCCAGTGTACCAAAGTGGTGCTGAGTCAGAAACATGAACCATCCCTCTGAACGAACAAGAAGTCAGGTCCAGCAGCTGTAGCAAAGAGGTGCAGCAATCACCTAAAGCCTAGGCAACTCTCAGTCTGCTTTCTACAGTACAGTGGTACTTCAGTTTACAAACTTAATCTGTTCCAGAAGTCTGTTCTTAAACTGAAACCGTTCTTAAACCGAGGCGCGCTTTCCCTGATGAGGCCTGCCGCCAGTGCCCTTCCACCGTTTGGATTCCGTTCTTAGACTGAGGTAAAGTTCTCAAACCGGGACACTATTTCCAGTTTTGGGGAGTTTGTAAACCAAATCGTTCTTAAACAGGACTGTTCTTAAACCGAGGTAGCACTGTACAGTAATCAGGAATGAAGTGTAACTTGGAACCTTAACTATCATCGGTGGGATGGGGGTTGCATTTGCTATAATTCTACCGTACCACCTGAACAGGGATCACTCGACAGCTCTTGGTAAGGGAAAGAAGGGTCAACATCTCAGCTGAAGAACAGAAACGCATTTTCTAAGAGTCACAGCTTGCGTCTCCCTCAGTCCGGCAGCAACAGCAGCAATTCTGTTGGTGGGATGATAAAGGTATTTGGAGAATGCTGGAGTCTGCAATATGAGAACAGGAGGAGGAGGAGATTGTGGGTTTTAATTTAACATATTATGTTTACTCCCCCCCCCATCACCTTTGGACTATGAAACATTTCGTGAAACTCCCGAGGGCGCCTTGTGCCTCCAGCTTCTCCCACACCCACTGAGCATGGCAGCACAAATTCCAATAAGGCGTAGCGTAGCGTCTCTCCCTTGCTGCTGCAGTTCTCTCTGTTATTATAGCAGAGTTTGATGAGACATGCAAGCAGCTCGATTGCATATGTGTTTGCTCGGAAGCAAATCTCACAGAGTCCAGCAGGACTATTTCCTGTGAGCATAGAGTGGCAGTCATAAACTTCAGTACTATCGCTCCTGCTAACAGCAGGCTCAGGTGGTGGAGTGCTGATAGTATTGTAGCCAAAAACAGGACCACTGAGAAACAGGGGAGGGATGTACAGTGGTACCTCGGGTTACAGACGCTTCAGGTTACAGACTCTGCTAACCCAGAAATAGTACCTCGGGTTAAGAACTTTGCTTCAGGATGAGAACAGAAATCGTGCGGCGGTGGCAGCGGGAGGCCCCATTAGCTAAAGTGGTGCTTCAGGTTAAGAACAGTTTCAGGTTAAGACAGTGGCGTAGCGTGGGTTGTCAGCACCCAGGGCAAGGCAAGTAATTTGCACCCCCTAACCCGTGGATTTGCGCCCCTAACCCTAACCCCCAGATGTTGCGCCCGGTGCAGCCGGCCCCCCATGCACCCCCCACGCTACGCCACTGGGTTAAGAACAGACCTCCAGAATGAATTAAGATCTTAACCCGAGGTACCACTGTATTGAACAACTTAGGTTTTCATGAGTTTATGTAGAATGTAAAAATAAAGAAAAGCAGGTCAGTGAGAACTGGGCATGCTCAGTTGCTGCAGAATGTTGTCAGATGGAAAAGAAAACCCAGAAACAGAATAGAATACAGTATTCTAGAACAGGCTGGCAGGCTGAAAGCCTGAACCAGAGCACTATTATTACTAAGGATACAATGCAATATTTTACTTTCTGAATTCAGTGGGATAGTGCAATGTTATTTGCAGAGTAAAGAAAATTGTTCCCTTGAAGGACCAGACACACACACTGACTCTCTCCAACATACTGATGTTTAATTCTGTTAACTTGCAACCAGAAATCCATAAATAGCATCCAAGACAAAAAGTGTCACTATATGTCAAACCATGTGCTCAAGAGTAGGAAATTCTCTGTTTAGAAATGTTTTTGCAGCAGAGAAAGCCACACATACAGGCTCGGAGAGCTGGCATGGTGCCATAGTCAGCACTGGAGGTGTTGAACTTCAGAACTAAAGATGGCAAAATTTCTGGAACTCTGTGCAGAAGGAAGTAATAAGCAAAAACATATGAAATGCTTTTTTAAGGCTGTTTATTGCTAGCTAACATAATAAGGTGGCAAACTAGGCTAGTTTCAGTTCTTCACAAGAGGTTACTGTCCTGGTGCAATTCAGTGGAGGAAGTTTTTCTGTCAATAATGGTAAAATCAGAACCTAGAAAGAAGAAGTAAAAATACAGTACAGTCCTAAATGGAGAGTCAGCTTTTTATTGAGACCTTGGGTAAAATTTATTCACAGGCTCAGGCTGGTTTCCCACAGGTTGGCCACTGTAAGAACAGGATGCTGGAGTAGATGGGCCAATGGTCTGATCCAGGAACTGAAAAAAGGATGGCCATTCTGGGAGCAGGGCTGTGGAAAAAGATCAAAATGCTTGCCTATTCAGAATGAGGGAAAGAAGCACTGCCCGTACTCAGATTTTACTTTGAGGTGTCATCACATAGGTGCCCTGAACAATATTGTTATTGTGGAACAGCAGAATATACTATATATATACACACACACACACACACACACACACACACACACACACAGTGGTGCCCCACAAGACGAATGCCTCGCAAGACGAAAAACCCGCTAGACGAAAGGGTTTTGCGTTTTTCGATGCGCTTCGCAAGACGAATTTCCCTATGGGCTTGCTTCGCAAAGCGAAAAAGTCTTGTGAGTCTTGTGATTTTTTTTCGCTCCCCCCCTTTTTCTAAGCTGCTAAGCTGCTAATAGCCTTTTAGCCGCTAAGCCACTAAGCCTTTAATAGCCGCTAAACCGCTAATAGCGCTAATCCGCTAATAGGGTTGCTTCGCAAGACGAAAAAACCGCTAGACGAAGAGACTCGCAGAATGGATTATTTTCGTCTTGCGAGGCACCACTGTATATACACACTGTATATAGGGGTACCTCAGGTTACAGACGCATCAGGTTACAGACTCTTGCTAACCCAGAAATAGTACCTCAGGTTAAGAACTTTGCTTCAGGATGAGAACAGAAATTGTGCTCTGGCGGCGTGGCGGCAGCAGGAGGCCCCATTAGCTAAAGTGGTTCTTCAGGTTAAGAACAGTTTCAGGTTAAGAACGGACCTCCAGAACGAATTAAGTACTTAACCCGAGGTACCACTGTAATGGTATTGTCCTGTTGTAGTTCACATGGCTGCCAATAAGCAGCCACACCAACTACAGCATGGTAACAGAACAGCTGGCAGACAGGCAGAGGAGTGAGCAAGCTTCGTAGGTGGAAAGCAGCCCGGGAGAGCTGTTTAATGGAAGAAAGAGATGTTTCAAAGAGCAGTTCTGCAAACTGCTCTGTAGAGCACCTCTGCTGCTCAGTTAAATGCAGCTGCATCGAGGTTTGCATCTTTTGTTCCATTTGCTTTTTACAAATATGTAGAACTTTCCCATTTCCCCTCCCCCTCCATTCTTTAGGAGAATGGCTGCTGAGATTCATGGGATCCTGTGGGCCCACGGGAGTGCAGGAACAAGACGTTTAAGACAATAGGCAGGCCTGGATTGAACAGGAAGCAACCAAGGAGTAGGCCTTGGGATGTGCCACCTAAGTCATCCACTTACTAGCTCCAACAAATAGAGCACAGCAAATAGTTTTCATTTATATGTTAAGCTGGTGGTACTGAACTGTTTCCAGGATTGCATTAACATTGTGGTTTTTTGACCTCCCGTAAAAAATTAAGGTGATTGTAATATTGATACCCCATTAGTCACTAAACACGAAACTTTTAAGTATCCAACTTATGTTATTAGCAACAAAAGGGGGAACAGAATGCTTTAAGTAGCATGTTTTACATCTTCTGCATTGACTCATTTTTTCCCTAATCTTCTAGAATGTTCTGAACCTTTGTAGAATCATGTGGAGATGTCCAGACTTTCCTTCGTCCTTCCATTTTTCTCTAGGCTCCTAGAACATTCTCAGCCAGATTTTATTGTGCAATTGTAAAAGGCTATTTATATCATTCTTAAAAAATGGAGAAGGTGCTGAAGTTGCTTCTCTCCGGAGGTGACATTTGGTCTTCGATCAGCCGTGACAATAGGACTTAAGATAGCCATAGAGAGAAGGTGGGCTTGATGGTTAAATGCATGTCTTTTCCATGGACCACACAACCCCTCCCCCCCCCAATCTACTCTGGTGGCTGAGATATTAGTACAGAATGAAGAACCTTTGTGTGCAGGCCTATGGCAGCCTGCCCTGGGGAGGCGTCACACATGACATCAGCCAATGGGCCAGCTTCAAGGATTTACCCCTCCACTTGTTGGCTGAGGAATGCACAGTCAAAGCAAGCAGCTCCATTTTTCCCCCTTGGAAAAGCACTTACTTTTTTCCTTTCCCGTCAAGTGATGGAGAGTGGAGGAGAAAAGCTGCCTTTCAGAAGCACTGGCTGCACAAGGTAAAGGTAAAGGGACCCCTGACCACTAGGCCTAGTCGTGGCCGACTCTGGGGTTGCGGCGCTCATCTCGCTTTATTGGCCGAGGGAGCCAGCATACAGCTTCCAGGTCATGTGGCCAGCATGACTAAGCCGCTTCTGGCGAACCAGAACAGTGCACGGAAACGCTGTTTACCTTCCCGCTGGAGCGGTACCTATTTATCTACTTGGACTTTTTGGTGTGCTTTCAAACTGATAGGTTGGCAGGAGCAGGGACCGAGCAACAGGAGCTCCCCCCGTCACGGGGATTCGAACCGCCGACCTTCTGATCGGCAAGTCCTAGGCTCTGTGGTTTAACCCACAGCGCCACCCGTGTCCCTCCTTCTCCAAAAAAACCAGAGGCTCAAACAAGGAAGGGGCTTTCAGACAGCCCACTTGCCCTTGCTCCTGTTTGAGGCCTCAAACAGAGCTGTGCTTTGAAGTCCCAGCAACTGGAACTTCAAAGTGCAAAATCACCCAATGTCATAGTGATGTCAGGTGATTAATACCTGGACGGCCTTGCCTCTCCGTCAAACTCAGCCTGCCAAGGAGAGGAGAAATGACCATCTAGCCCACCAGTCAGAAAAGGTTCCCTACCCCTGCTTTAGTGCCAGCTGCCTACGTGTTTTAGGTCTTTTCTGAGTAATCATGAGGACCTGAATACAGTCTGTTTTAAAAACAAGGGCCAATGTAGTCAAGATTCTCCAGTATGTAATAGGTTCTGCATTAGAAGCAATGCACCGTTATCTACAGTGCAATTATGGTGTTAAAAAAAAATAATACCCATGATATCAAAACATGGATAGGTTTGGCTGAATCAGGAAATGGTACTGAGACAATGAAGCATTCAAATGCTCTATTACATACTCTTTGTTTTTCATGTTATGCCTTTGGACGGTCAATGACTCTGATATTGGGAAAGAAAAAGTAGAAGTATTTGCATTATGTACAGATACAGAAAGGAAATGCAGAGCCCACACAGGCAAAGCAGGGAGCTTGTGTTATTCACTGCTCCAACTTAAAACCACAAATTTTTACTATGAATCATCCAGTAGACACTAGACTCTTTATTAACCTAAAAGCAAAGCTACAAGGAAGTTGTGCACGAGTAATTTGAACCATCCATGGAGTGGGTCGAGACGAAGTTAGTTGAACTTAGTTCCTGTTGAAACCAACGGGACTGAAGTTATGAATATCCTGCCCCACTGAATTTCAGTAGGATAACAAACCCAACCAAGTTCATCTGGATCCACGCCTTTATTTCTTCCTGCTTTCTTCTTTCTAGGGCCACAGCGATGAATGATGCATAAGCTTTTAAAAACTGAATGATCAAGCTGTTTTGAGCAGCTGCTGCTGAAATCGGAGCATAGGTTCACCTAGCTGAGGACAGCCTACTCCCAACAAGCAATGGATCTTCAAGGTCACAGACAAAGGTCATGCTTAACCTTGCTATTAGAGATTCTTCAACTGGATATGCTAAGACCAGGGGTGACTAACCTGTTGGCCCTCCAGATGTTGTTGGACTCTCATTCTCTTTAGCCCCAGCCCGTGGGGCCAGTGATCTGGGGGAAAGATGCAGGTGTTATGGTTTGGTGGTTCCTGGGTTTGGGGACTGGGTGACAGACTTCTTTCTGGAAGGTTTTGCCACCCCAGGTGCATAGTCTAGGTGTGCTCCTTGATTCCACCTTGTCACTGGAGGCCCAAGTAGCCACAGCGGCACAGTGCCCATTTTCTGCTCTAGCTTGTCTACCAGCTATGGCTATTCCTGAATAAGATTAGCTTAGCCACAGTGTTCCATGCACCAGGAACATGGACAATTATAATGTGCTCTCTCTGCATAGGGCTGTCCTGTGGTACAGAATCCACCCCAAAATTGTTCTGGAAATAATTTTGTTTGTTTTTAAAGATGTGTAGCAAAATAACATTTTGGAATAAACATTTTGCCAGCACCACCACCATCATAATGGAGTCCAAGAACATATGGAGGCCCAGTGATTAGCCACTCCCGCAATACAGATTGAATGTAGGATTCTCTGAATGCAAAACATGTCCCTGATAGAATGGGAGGTAGCTAGATTGTTTAAATTCTGAGGATTTGTGTGATTTTGGTTGTATTTTGATTAATGGCCTATCACATCCACTGAATGCAAGATAGCCTCTGCTTACAAATTACAGTGGTACCTCGGGTTACATACACTTCAGGTTACATACACTTCAAGTTACAGACTCCGCTAACCCAGAAATAGTACCTCGGGTTAAGAACTTTGCTTCAGGATGAGAACAGAAATTGTGCTCCAGTGGCGCGGCGGCAGCAGGAGGCCCCATTAGCTAAAGTGGTGCTTCAGGTTAAGAACAGTTTCAGGTTAAGTACAGACCTCCGGAACGAATTAAGTACTTAACCTGAGGTACCACTGTACTAAGTCGGTGAGGCTCAAGCAGGAGACGGATAGTATGAAACCATGGGATGGGATGTCTATCTCTACATATTCCTGTAGTGTCTGATTCATCCCTTACGGAATGATGGCATTATAACTGAGAACCATTCACAGAAATATAGACACAACAGGTAGGCTAATATCTGTTAAAGCATATAGAATAGAATAATGATATCATTCAAAAAGTCTAATAGATTTATTTCTACTTTTTGGATGATATAATTATTCTATTATATATGCTTTAACAGTTATTAGCCTACCTGTTGTGTCTATATTTCTGTGATTGGCATTATAATTGAGGAGCTTTAGAAATGGAGAAATGGGGGGGGGGTCCTCTTTCTACGAATAAATACAAGTTGAGACAAAATCCTCCCAAGAAGATTCAGTTTAGGGTAGACTTGATGCTCCTGTCCAGCCGTCACTGTAAAGGCAATTGTCCCGCTTCCTCAGGAGGTTGGAAACAAAATTCTGTTTTAACTCGTGTATCACAACAGAGGTGTCTTTTTGGCTGTGTGTATGCATCAGGTGTGTAAAAATAAACAACTTACCCAGGACACAATAGCATCCCCTGTATTTAATGCCCACCTTGTCAAGCAACTAGCTGGCCACAACATTCATGGGCTGCACTTGGTAGACTGTGAGTTGCAGAGGCCGGGTATAAATCAATTAGGAGGAAGCTTCTAGCCAGCTAAAAAGGTGCTCCTGCTGCCTTACAAACAAAGGTGGATCTTTGGTTGGAAGAAAAATAATAACGCATGAGCAGCCCCTAAAGCAGACAATAATTTCCCCGCAATTTTCCTCCCAGCGGCTTCATTGTGCTTTTTCCTTGACATATTTACAGTCATTACTTTGAAGCTTTTTGGTGCAAAGTCCACTTTACTACCTTCAGCCCTAAATTAAACGATGGGTTGGGCTCCCAAGGACAGCATAGGATCTGCCAGCTCTGAGTCTGGGCCATGGCGCCACTGTTTTTACTCTACACGGAGCACCAAAGAAGGGGTTGTGGGACACAGGAAGAATGTTCTGTTTTTATCCCCCACTCCTTCCAGGTTAAGGGGGCATTACTGAGGGTGCCTTCCTTGACATACCCCATCCACCCAATAAAAATATGGGCACTAGCACTGTTGGTAGGCTATGCATGGCACCAAGGGAATGGATCAAAGGGCATTCAGAGAAGCAGCTCTTTCATGGGGCTAACAGTCTCCATTTATTCCCAAGGTACTGACTGCATCTACCTCCAGCAGCAGCATGTAACCAACATGGCAGACCATGGAGAATTCTTGTCTGGTCCAGTGGCAATCCACACTGATTTAGGAATCCACATTTTATAGAAGAGGACTGAAGGGGATGGGGAATGGGGAAATCAACTCATACATTGCCTTTGGGGTGATTAGCAGCAACGACAGCCACGTTCCAAATGCAGAAACCAAAACGTGAGAACCCAGACACGGGAAATTCTTCAACAGCCTAAGGGTTTGTGCCACATCAATTTAAACACAACATACACCAGTGAAGTATTTCCAGAAAGCAGAGCTAAGGAAATATGAGCATGATGCATGTGGCGAGAAGACATGTTAGGCTGCATTGCATAGAATATGGCAAAAGTGCTCAGCATACTAAAATCCTATTGAAATCAAGTAAGGCTGCAGTCCACTCAGGGCTTATCCACAGTTGTCTTTTGCCCTGCTCATTCCAGGCATAGGTCTGTGCTTTAAAGTTCTGTGATTCTGTGACTGAGCACTCTTGGGTTTGTGGGTTTTTGTTTTTTTTTTTGCTCCAGAGCTTTCCCCAAGAAAACCCACTTACCGCACGACCAATGGAAATTTGGGTTTCCTGCAGATTGCTGTTTGCTCCAATTGAGCTTTAAAGAGTGAGTTTTCGCAGGGGACGCTCTGAAGCAAAATAAAATAAAATAAAGGATGCAGAGCTTTAAAGCATGGGCCATGCCTGGAATGCGCGGAGGAAAGGGAAGTGCGGAATATATCCCATTCACTAGGAATATATGCCACTGAACTGAGTGGCACACACTTCAAAACGAACATGCATGTGGCCAGGCCTCAACTGCACACAGGGGTCTTTGGATCGCATAGGAATCTAGGAACATAAGAATCACAGCTATTGCTTTGTGTGGATTTGCTGCTTCTGTGGTCTACGGCTATATTTGGGCTACAAGAGCACTCTTCTTATATGAATAAGGCAGGGGGAGGGCTCCAGTTCCCGCCGCCCCCACCCAGCAAGAGCAATGGCTGGGGACGACAGGAGTTGTAATTGACCAACATCTGGAAAGCCACATGATTCCTGAAAACACCTCTGGATCACACCGGTGGAGACTTCTGACACCATGCTGCATGGAATGGTGGGAGTTTGTACAAGATGGACAAGTATTGCATGGGCCCAAATACAGATCTCCGGGGGCTTATTCTTTCAGCAGCGCTGCTTGGCTGGTATGAACTTGTGCTTCTCTTCCAGAAACCAGGTCCTGCTTGCAAGAAATTGAAGGAGCCCAGGGTGGGGGGAATCACCGTAGAATGCTCCACCACTTTCCAAAGCAGACAGCCTCTGAAGTAGCCAACTTGTGCGTCTGAACGGAGCAGCCTTGGCCAACCTGGTGACCTGCTGGACTGAAACTCTCAGCGGCTGAGGCTGATGGGAGTTGTAGTTCAAGACATTTGCAGGGCACTGGGTTGGCCAAGGCTGGAACAGAGGGAGACAACTTTTCTCCCCATTCTGCTACCTTTCAACTTACTAGGCTTCACTTTGGCAGAGGATCTTGGTTTGACCGGAACGAAAAGCAGAGTTGAGCTTTCTAAAGCTTTCCTTTGTTTCTAGCCAGTAACAGATATATTTGTGCAGAGCGATTTCTCTTCCAAACCAACCGGGGTTGGCAGCATTTTCCTGACGTAACAGGCACACTAGGAATAATACTTGGATCCCTCAGTCCTTTCCTTGGGGCAGAGGGAGGAAGGGAGGAGAAGGAAGGCAGCCCTGACTGCAGGATCTTTGGGTGTGGGCAGCAGGAAAGAGCCAGAGGTCAAAGGAAATGTGTCTACTTTTTCTTTACTGGACACTCCGGCTAGTTTCATTTTAACATCTAAAGCGTCACCTTTCTAGGGGAAGCAAAAGGGTTGCAGTCTCTCTCCCCCCCCCCGCCAGTCATGTCACTGCTATTAAATTAACCCTTTAGCTCAGCCGGACCTCATCCAAAACACTCCTACGGAGATTGCCAAAGGACACCTCCCTCTGCGCAGATCCTGCTTCTGCATCTGAGGTCAACCTAGCTCAGTCCTGCTGGCCTGGGAGAGGTGGCCCTGTCTAAATAAGCCATGATGCTCTGTCCAGGAATCTTGAGTCCAGGCCAATTCCTTGCAAAGACTAGGCCTGGGCGATATTACAGATCCTGACCAGCTCCACTTTGAGCACAGGTTGGCCGGTCCTGAACTCGAGTGCATTTGGCCTTTGAAGTAACACTTTGCGCATAACCACACACTCACTCACTCTCTCTCTCACACACACCCTTCTTCACGCATGCCTGCAAGTGCACATACACCCGCAATGGCAGGCATGACCTCATTTAGAACCTGGAAACGGTATTCTCTAAAAAGGATCGTCTTTGGAGAGCGTCCGCAACACAGCTCCTGCCCAGCATTGCTGCCAAGGTGCCAGTTCTGCTTCTTGACCACTTTTACTGTGCACTGGGGGTTCCCCGGGCTTCCCTTGTGTCCTCCTCCTCCTCCTCCTCCTCCCTCAAAGGAAGGCACAGCAGCTGCTCCTCTTCTTCTGAGACTCTATATAGTCGTGGATTTGGAACCGGGGCTCCTCTGGCTGCTTGACGGCTCGTTGCTTGAGCTCTCTGGAAGTGTAAGAGCAAAAAAACCACCACTCAGGGGCTGTTTCCGCCGAAGGGTCCCTCCCTGCCCAGAGAAACAAGCAACTTGGCCTGTGGAAGCCTTGCATCAGATAAGAACAAAGGGCACTGCCTTCCACTGAGCCAGACAATTGGTCCATCAAGCTCAGTTCTGGAGGACTGGAGAAGCTCTCCAGGGTTTCAGACCAGCCCTACCTGGAGGTGCCAATGATTGGACCTGCGACCTGCCACTGAGCTTGCAAGTCATCCCTTGATTTACGTACGCCAATGGCAGTCTAATGGGGCGACTGGCCACATCACTGGCACAGAGAGGTGCTGCTGCAGACCTGGCCTCCTGGCAGTGACATCGCTGCTGTATACCAAGGTGTGTGTGTCTCTGTGTACAGGGAGGCAGCAGGGAGGTTGGGGTGCTTTGGGCACACCAGTGGAAGCGCAGGATTGGTTCTGCTGCTGTATCACACCTCCCTGACCTTATCCCTGGCACCCAGCAGCGATGCTGTTGTTGGGAGGTCAGGTCTGCAGCAGTGCCCTGGCTGCTCCTGCTGTTTGGATATGCTAGACCAACCTTCCCCACCCCAACCTGGCTCCTGGCTCATGTCGTTGGACTACAACTCCCATCATTCCTGGCCATCATTCACGTTGGCCATTCTGATGGGAGTTGGCGTCCAACAGCATCTGGGGTGCACCAGTCTGAGGAATGCTGCTCTAGACCACAGAAATGAATGCCACCTCAGTCCACTTGGCCAACATATTGTGATAGGAATTTTGAGGCCTTAGATATATGGTAATGTTCATAAGTGTACCAACCAAGCATGTACATAGATCAGCACGACCTGGAACCATTTTGATTCCTAAACTGAGCAAATGTTTTCTCTGCAAGGTCAAAGTGGGAAACCTCTCATTGTCTCTTTCCTAACAAATCCTGTCTTAAGGGTATGTCTGTGTTTGAATAGGGTGTGAGCCTGTGACCTGGCCCAGGAACTAAGTATTTATCATTACAAAAGACTGGCCGGGCTACCCAGGCAATCCAATCAAGTAACCTGCCAGACAGGAGATAAACAACGACAGGAGAAAAACAACATTCAAATTTCTGTTTTAAGACCGCCTTTTCTGTGATGTATGTATGATGTTTCTGGGGGTGGTCTTGATCTACATGGTGGCAATTTCAAAAGTCTTTATAAGGCCTTGCGTGCCATTTTTCTTGGTTCCTCCTCTCTCCTGCGGGTGAGGGGAGCACCCTGTTGCAACAGATCAATAAAGATCAGGCTTACTAGCTGCTTTGCTTCTCAATATTCTCTGGTTGGCCTCTGTTATTCTCTCCTACCAATAGGGAGGGGACGCGAGTGGCGCTGTGGGTAAAACCTCAGTGCCTAGGACTTGCCGATCATATGGTCGGCAGTTCGAATCCCCGTGGCGGGGTGAGCTCCCGTCGTTCGGTCCCAGCTCCTGCCCACCTAGCAGTTCGAAAGCACTCTTAAGTGCAAGTAGATAAATAGGGACCGCTTTATAGCATGAAGGTAAATGGCGTTTCTGTGTGCTGCGCTGGTGCTGGCTCGCCAGCTGCAGCTTCGTCACGCTGGCCACGTGACCCGGAAGTGTCCTCGGACGGTGCCGGCTCACAGCCTCTTGAGCGAGATGAGCACGCAACCTCAGAGTCGGACACGACTGGCCCGTATGGGCAGGGGTACCTTTACTTTTACCTTTACCAATAGGGAACCTATGTAAGGACTCTATATGGGCTCTTGGATACCCCATAGGGGAAAAGGGCAATTTTTGTTTGCAACAACATCTCATGGCAGAACGTGATAATCTGACAGCAAGGTGGTCTGTTTCTCTCTTATTGCTACCTGCTAATTCCAGGAAGCAGAAGCAAACAGACTACAGCCTGTTACTCACTTTGCAATGGCCAGAAACGCCAGCTCCACATTCATGCCAGTCTTCGCACTGGTCTCCATGAAAGGCACTCCATATTCCTGAGGAGAAAGTGGATAAATATTGAGGAGATCTTGCAAGCAAACCTGGTAAATCCTTGCCGTGGAGAATTCCACCCCCCGCCCTTTTATTTAATTCAATATTGTATCCCGCTTCCCCAGCAACTCAATGGTAGCAACTACAGAATTAAAAGCTAGCAAACGTTAACAGACGCTATAGCCATATCGGCAACACACTAGTATATAAAGGCAAACGAACAAATTCGTCACACAGTTAACTCGATCCAAACATAGTGATTCAAAATATCAGAAATGATTGAACACCAGCCTTTTGCCAGCTGCCATGCTCTGTCTGGGAAGGGGCTTCTTCAGCCATTGCAGCAGTTGCACACTTCTAAGCAGCAAGATATTTCTTATTGTTTACTCTCGGCTTCTTTTCACCCTCAATGAGAGAAACCAGTCACTTCTATGTTGTTTCTGGAGGGAAGGGGAGGCAAGGGAACCTTGGAGTCTACCCCCCCCCAACTTTCACCTTAAGGGGTGTGGGTGTGTTTGGAAATATCGCATTTTAGTGAACTGTCTCTTTAAGAAGCTGGCTCAGCACCACAGGGTCCACACCGGCAGTCCAGTCCGAGGCACTAGTGGTTCTTGCATTAGTTCACTCACCCTGGCTAATGATTCCCCATCTTCTGTTCTTATCACTCTCTCGCTGCTCACATCAGCCTGCCAACAAAAGGGAAGATATTCAAGAAGAGATAGGATCAGAAGAGTCGCCAACAGATCAAACCTCTAGGAAACTGGCTGCTCCTTGGGATCTTTTGATGGGAAGTACCCAGGTCTGCCCTCCTGGTGGATTCTATTATTTGGATAAATCAATAAATGGCAGTTGGACATGGCCACCCCAGAAGAGTAGTGACTTCTTCACCTGAGTAGGTCTTACTTCCAACAGAAGTGTCCTCTCTGATCTTATTATCTATGGCTTTGATATACTAGACCGCCTCCCTCCCTGCAGAAACAATACAATAAGCTAGTATTACTCAAACTTAGGTCCCTCAGCTATAGTTGGACTATAACTCCCATCATCCCTAGCAGTTGGGGATGATGGGAGTTGTAGTCCAACATCAGCCGGAGACCCCGGTTTGAGAAACAATGCTAAGCACAGCGGCGGCAGCCCAAGGAGGCTTCTTCTCATGCCACTGAAGTTAGGGTTAGGTCTAGTGAGCAGAGACAATTACACAGATCCCTGCCGCCCAGAGGGACAGGAGGGAAAGAAATCTAGGAATAACTCATGTGACCAGCCCAGCACACACAGTTCTTGTGGCAAGGGAAGAAGCCACTGGAAGGTGCTCCTGTGCTGTTGCTGCTGCAATATCTGGGAGGAGTGGCTTGGCTGGGAGATGTGCTGCTGTGGACCTGACCTCTTGGTAGCGGTGCCATTGCTGGGTACAGGGATGATGTGGGGCAGGGTGGTGGCAAAGTCAGCATGGTGGAGATGAGAGCCCAGTGCCCCTGCTGGTGCAGCCAAACTTCCTGCTTCCCTGACTCCACACCATCCTGGTACCCGATAGTGATGCTGTTGCCGGGAGGCCAGGTGTGTGGTCCGCTGACATCTGGCAAGCCCGCCTGACATGCAAAGGCTTGCCTAGTGCTGACTCTGCCAACAGAGGGCAATGCTGACATGAGGGCGGATGCTTCTGCTTGTTTCGAAAGATAACAGGTGCACTTTTGTGAAAAATTAACCGATAATGATAAAACTGATTTATGTCTGCAGCACATGAGCACCTCGGCTATGTGGCACACAATATGCCCAGAGTCATTTTCGGATTGTGCCTTTGCAGAGATGGAATCCATATAGTCAGACATAGGATTTTGGCAGAACTTTGGACGTCCGTATGTTCCTTAGTGTCTTTCAGATAAAGTGAGTGATGGCCTGCTGAATAGCCACTGGTAGACGCCTCCAGTGTTGGGCGCCCTCTGCTGGTTGGTCTTGGCCAGGAAGTTTCCAAGGCCAATAGAATGCATACAAACACAACAGTAACTACATGCAAAGGTGTCTCATGTATGTTATACAGTATTCCATTTCTTGTTTCCACTCCTCTCTATACTTCATTGCATGCTTTAACCTTGTCATAAAGGGAGCTTATGTACCCAATCTACCATCATCATCACAATTAAAATTTGTATACCTGTAGATCTCGGGGCAGTTCACAGCATTAAAATTGCAATACAAAAAGCACAAAATACATAATAAAATTAAAAACAAAGATGACCCAATAATCCCCGCCCCCATTCCACAACACATTTTAAAAGGGCATTATATTAAAAAGGGCACTAAAATATCGGCCGTTTTCTATCTGTTGGTTATTTTATCTAACAACCCCTCTTTATCTAATGGATTCAAGAAATGTTACATTTCGGAAGTACACTTTTAAGTCCAATTCACAAAATAATTTTGGCATGCTATCATGTGGTTTGCTGTTCCAGCAGTGATTCTTCCACCTGCCCTGAAGTCACCCTCTACTTGCTTAACTAGGAATACAGGCAGCAGAGCTACAATGTCTTCCAGAAGCACTTTTAAGTGAGAACAGGTTTATGAATGCCAGCGACAGCCATCTAACCGGAGCTGTCCCCTCTTTCAAGAGAGAAAAGGGTGATAGTTCCGTGACCTTTTCCCTCCCGTATGACTTAATCTAAATACTTACAAATCTAAAATTTCCCACTGACCAGCATCAAAGATAAGCAAAATAAATAATAACGTTAATTTCTCTACCACCCTTCACCTGAGGGTGATATAGTTTACAGTACAGTGGTACCTCAGGTTACAAACGCTTCGGGTTACAAATGCTTCAGGTTACAGACTCCGCTAACCCGGAAGTAGTACCTCAGGTTAAGAACTTTACCTCAGGATGAGAACAGAAATTGCACAGTGGCAGCGGGAGGCCCCATTAGCTAAAGTGGTACCTCAGGTTAAGAACAGTTTCAGGTTAAGAATGAATTAAGAATGAATGAATGAAGAATGAATTAAGTTCTTAACCAGAGGTACCACTGTATAAAAACAAAAAATGCACAATTGGGTGATTTAAAACGGTCTCTACCATCCTGGTGTCCTACATCTGTTTTGGACCACAACTGCCATCATTCCACATCAGCTCTACTTCCCAGCAGTCTTTATTATTCCACATAATAAAAATTCCCGAAAGTATCTCAATCCTTGCTCAAAATCCAAAGCCATCTTGTATGCATCCTGGTGCTGTATACATTTGGGCTCTGCACAGAAGCATGGCAGGGCCTGCATTTCACAGCCGTTTGGCCCCCACTGTTTAGAAAATTGAGTTTGGGTGTGTGTTTGTTTTTGGTGCTGTGCGATAGCTGCCAATTTAAGATGCCGCTTGATGCATCAATAATAATAATAATAATAATAATAATAATAATAATAATAATAATTATTATTTATACCCCACCCATCTGGCTGGGCTTCCCCAGCCACTTCCAACAGCTTCCAACAGAAAACTAAAATACAATAATCTATTAAACATTAAAAGCTTCCCTAAACAGGGCTGCCTTCGGATGTCTTCTAAAAGTCTGGTAGTTGTTGTTCTCTTTGACATCTGGTGGGAGGGCGTTCCACAGGGTGGGTGCTACGACCGAGAAGACCCTCTGCCTGGCTCCCTCTAACTTGGCTTCTCACAGTGAGGGAACCGCCAGAAGGCCCTTGGTGCTGGACCTCAGTGTCCGGGCAGAATGATGGGGCTTTCACCACAACAACTTGTGCTAAATGCTACAGGGCTCTTTTATTATTCATCTCTTACTGGATTAGATACAGGAATCTAATCGCACCTCTGCCACTGAGACTGCTGGGAAGAGCAAACACAGAGCAAGGGATGGCGGCAGAAAGGCTCCCAGTGTATGTGGAAGCAAAGAGCCTCTTCATGGTGCTTAAGAAAAGCGAGCGCTGGAGGGAGTTATCAAAAACCAAGAGGTGCCAGGATAAAGAATTCCTCCAATTATGTGCCGACCACAGAAGAAGATTGTGCAAAGCACGCTAGGAGGAGATAGCTCAGAGTCAAGGGGAAAAAAGGGGGAACTATTTGCAAAGCAAGAGCAGGTCTGCATCACCTGTCAGGAAATGACACGCACCTTGTTGCCTAGTAACATAATGACCACATCCTTTTGGGCATATTCGTGTATCTCTGTAAGCCAGGCCTGTAAGAGGGATGGGGGGTGGGGAAAGGGAAAGAGGGAGAAGAGAAAAAGTTTAGTGTGGTGTGTCATGTCGTGAGGCAAAGCACTGTGTTCAATAAATGAGAGCTGGAGGGAAACGAGACATGGGGCAATGGGAGTTCCATGGGGCCTTAACATTTGACATAATATCAACAGGCCACACATGCCTCATCACGGTCTATACAAAATAAAAAAAATCCTTCCAGTAGCACCTTAAAAAGTAAAGGTAAAGGGACCCCTGACCATTAGGTCCAGTCGTGGCCGACTCTGGGGTTGCGGCACTCATCTCACTTTATTGGCCGAGGGAGCCGGCGTACAGCTTCGAGGTCATGTGGCCAGCATGACTAAGCTGCTTCTGGCGAACCAGAGCAGCGCACGGAAATGCCGTTTACCTTCCCGCCGGAGCGGTACTTATTTATCTACTTGCACTTTGACGTGCTTTCAAACTGTTAGGTTGGCAGGAGCAGGGACTGAGCAACGGGAGCTCACCCCGTCGCAGGGATTCGAACCGTCGACCTTCTGATCGGCAAGTCCTAGGCTCTGTGGTTTAACCCACAGCGCCACCCGCCTTCCAGTAGCACCTTAGAGATATCTACATGAAGATATCTGAAGAAGTGTGTATGCACACGAAAGCTCATGCCAGTAACAAACCTAGTTGGTCTCTAAGGTGCTACTGGAAGGAATTTTTTAAATTTGTTTTGACTACAGCAGACCAACACGGCTACCTACCTGTAACTAGAACCATGGTCTAGAGTCTTTTAAGTGGCTGGACCACCATCATGATAAGTGGATTCAGGCTGCAATTCCATAATTGCTTACCTGGGAGTAAGCCCCATGAAACCCAGTGGGGCTTGCTTCTGATTAGACATGCATAGCTTGCACTGTTAAGCCTTTATTTTAGACAGATGTGTTGAGGGAGGAGGGCTTTGCTTAAAGGAGTGGGGCAAAGTAAGGTTGCCCTCAATGGCATACCTTCATCCTAACCAATACATACAAGGGTAGTAAAGCCAATGCCATACTGTCCTATCTTACATTGTAAGACCAAGCTTGGCTTTAGCCCCACTGGTGACTCCTAAGTCAAGGGGGAGGCATCTCTAGCTCACGGGCCCACCAAGGGTTCAAATTTGGCTCGCAAAGCAATTTCAAGCCACACAGACCTGCTCCACAGCTGTCATCCTGTGGCTGCAATGCACAATCTGGAGCCTATTGTCCATTGGTAGGGGAAAGCAGGTAGAGGCAAAGCCTGCTGAGTTGGCTCCATGAATGAGCTCCATGCAGGGAAAACCCTAACGCACCTTATGCCTGGGCTGCATGCGGTGCTTTGAAGTCCCAAAACGGGGACTCCAAAGCACCCAATCACCTTCCGTAAGGCGCTTTGACCCATGATGCTGGGATCTGATAAGGATCTGGCCCCTGGAGCCAAAAAGGTTCCCCTCTCTCCTGCCTGAATCCCTATACCCCACCTTCAAGCAACTCTAAGTATGTGTAACAGAAACAAATGCATATCTTTCCACTGCTTGCCCCACTATCCTTTCTCCTGTCCTCCTTCCTCAACTCCCCTATATAAAATTGAGACTGCAAGCTGCCCAATCAAGTTCCTAAAGAATTACCAGCTTTTCAACTGCAGCTATGCTTTGCTCAGCCCTTTGATGTGAAGGTGATAAAGTTTTATCTCCTCGCTGTGAAAAGCTCCTGTTGTTTTCTGCACGTCAAACTGTGGGGCTGATATAAAAGCAGCCCAGGCTGGGATTTCCCTTTCCTTTTCTGGCTAGCTGGCAACCCTGAGCTCTTATCTTGTTGCTTTGATGAGCAGAGGAAGGTCTGGGCAAGTCGGTATAAGCAAGGGCTGTGGGATCATCATACTTTAGCACCGGATCACGTGGTTCAAATGCAGACGTTAAACACTCACCCGGATATTATCAAAGGACATTTTGCTGGTGATGTCATAGAGGAGGAGGAGTGCTGCAAGACAAAAAGAAAAACGTTTGTTTCCCTCCCCCCAAATGATCATGTTTTATTCCAAGTCAAACCACTGGTCCGTGTACCCCAGTATATTATATTCATTTTATAAATTTATACACCGCTTCATTGTAAAAAGAACCTCAAAGTGGTTCACAAAGAGACTCTGGGGACAGCGAACCTGCCACCCTCCAGAGGTTGTCAGACTCCAGCTTCCATGAACCCCTGTCAGTGTAGCCAATCGGTCAGGTCTGATGGGGGCTGGACTCAAGGATAGTTTCCCCACTCCTTTTTTATAATCATTTTTATTAGTTTTCAATTACAGTCCAATAATTGCCTCATTATAACAATGCCAAATGATAATACAATTACTAATACCAATCATTCATATACCAAACTATATAATTTAGGTGTGTCCCATCCCCTGCCCCGGTGTGCTAGAATTGATGGTTTGGTGATTTTCTTTAGTTCTGTGTTCCAAAAGCTTATTAATTTCTTTTTAAAAAAATAATTTTTATTGATTTTCTTTTCTCATAACAATTATTCAATATCATCATTTAACATCCACTTTCTGCTTTCCCTCCTCCCCCAACTTCCATTTCTGGTTTGTTACATCAAATGTTACATTCTGCTGTTTATCCAGAAGCTTATTAATTTCAATTACACTCCACTCAAGATAACAATCCCTTATACAACAGCTGCAATATGAACAACTTCCATTCGTATTGACACATTAAATGATTTACGAAACTACAACTGAGGCACTCAAACTAAATCCTTATTCTTCCTGTGTGTGGCAATTATTCTGTCCATCATGGACAGGGGAAATGCAGGTTCCCCACTCCTGGTATACTTTGATTGGCAGCGACTTGTCGAGGTTATCAGTCAGGGACACATTCCCAGCCTTGCTGCCTGCGATTCTTTTAATGGAAAATTACGGGGTCACATTTTACAGCCGAATTGCGAGCTGTGCCATAATAATAATAATAGCATGATTACTAGATTCTAGCAACAAAGAGCTGCTCTGCTAAGAATACCAGCTCCGATGCAAGACACCCAACTGGAGGACGTACCCTGTGCGTCTCTGTAGTAGGCATGAGTCACGCTTCGGAACCGCTCCTGGCCTGCCGTGTCCCAGATCTGCAACAAGGCAAAGTTGGTAAATCACGAGAAAGACCTTCATGACATTGCATGAGCAGGAACCCCAATGCCAAGCGAGTGGCAGCGTAGCGGGAAAACACACATACACAAATGAAGCAAAACGATAAGGAACGGAACAGAAATTTTCACAGGTAAGGTCTGGATGGGTCCTTGCAAGGAGAGGGTTCTGCTGGGTTCTATCGAGTGGAACCCTGCAGGGTTCTATGTCCTATAAAACCTGCATATAGGGCCAGATGTACACTCAGGTAAATGAATCAAAACCAAGAAATTAAACTGAGACAGTGATGAAATTGGATGGTATGTAATCTGACCAACCTGTGGCCAGAGGCTGTTGGATTGCAGCTCCCATCACCCACAACTATTTGCCATGATCACTGGGGCTGATCGAGGGTTGTGGGGCCCACAGGTACTTGTTTTAAAAGTTGTGTTTTATTTGTGGTCTCTGCTTCGGTCATGTTTTATACAATGTATTATTTAATATGACATTGTGATTTTCAATTGCAAAGAGAAACAGGGCTTTCCCCATATGGTGCCCTGGCTGAGGGACGCCTTTGTTTAGTCGTTTAGTCGTGTCCGACTCTTCGTGACCCCATGGACCAGAGCACGCCAGGCACTTCTGTCCTCCACTGCCTCCCGCAGTTTGATCAAACTCATGCTAGTAGCTTCAAGAACACCATCCAACCATCTCATTCTCTGTTGTCCCCTTCTCCTTGTGCCCTCCATCTTTCCCAACATCAGGGTCTTTTCCAGGGAGTCTTCTCTTCTCATGAGGTGGCCAAAGTATTGGAGCCTCAGCTTCACGATCTGTCCTTCCAGTGAGCGCTCAGGGTTGATTTCCTTCAGAATGGAGAGGTTTGATCTTCTTGCAGTCCATGGGACTCTCAAGAGTCTCCTCCAGCACCATAATTCAAAAGCATCAATTCTTCGGCGATCAGCCTTCTTTATGGTCCAGCTCTCACTTCCATACATCACTACTGGGAAAACCATGGCTTTTACTATACGTACCTTTGTTGGCAAGGTGATGTCTCTGCTTTTTAAGATGTTGTCTAGGTTTGCCATCGCCTTTCTCCCAAGGAGCAGGCGTCTTTTAATTTCGTGACTGCTGTCACCATCTGCACTGATCATGGAGCCCAAGAAAGTAAAATCTCTCACTGCCTCCATTTCTTCCCTATCTATTTGCCAGGAGGTGATGGGCCCAGTGGCCATGATCTTTGTTTTTTTGATGTTGAGCTTCAGACCATATTTTGCGCTCTCCTCTTTCACCCTCATTAAAAGGTTCTTTAATTCCTCTTCACTTTCTGCCATCAAGGCTGTGTCATCTGCATATCTGAGGTTGTTGATATTTCTTCAGGCAATCTTAATTCCGGCTTGGGATTCATCCAGCCCAGCCTTTCGCATGATGAATTCTAAGGGACGCCTTAGATGAATGCAATAAAAGGTCAGTGGGCAGAGAATAATATATCAGGAATCAATGGGTACCCAAACAACGACATAATGAGAATTCATAAAACAATAAAGACTCTCCTCCCTGAAAGAGAGGGGAGGGGTTGTGGTCGGGAGCCCGAGCTCCGCCTAGCAGGGGGCGTAGCCCCCTGCCTTCAGCTCACCTGGCTGGCGCTCACGCCCCCTCGGTGGGCCACCCAACCAGGTGCCGCAGAGGGGGCGAGTTCAGCAGCTTTTGCTGCAGCGACAGCTTTTCCCCGGCCTCATTCTCCGTCGTCGCCTCTTCGGGAAGCACGCCTTTTTTCTGCAGCATATTCTATCGCCTTTTTCGGCGCGCTAAGGGTTGGGGAGGTTGTGTTTGAAGTTAGTGCACGGGGTTCAAACCGCGGACTCCTGTGCGAGGATGTGCAGCTGTCTAGCTCCTCTGTGTCAGTGCTCATATGACAGTCCAAAACCGATCAGGCCGGCAAGGGTGTCCTGGTCAAACTCTCAGCGGCAACACAGCAGGGCCCATGTCCGGTAAAGGACACTAGGCGGTATCTCGACCTTAGGCCACCTGGCCCAGGTCCGTTTTTGATTCACGAGGATGGGTCGCCCATGTCGAGATACCAATTCACCAGGGTGCTGCGCAAGGCGATTGAGGCCTGTGGGCTATCTGCCCAGGAGTACGCTGCGCACTCTTTTAGGATTGGTGCCGCAACCACGGCTGCGCACTTAGGGCTACCGGCGGATAGGATCAAAGAAATGGGCCGGTGGAGATCAAATGCTTATAAGTCTTACATTCGCTAGTACGCCTCCAGTCGCTGGGCCCCACTTACCTGCCGTCTTTTCTGTCTTTACCCCTAGCGTTGCTCAGAAGAAATGTGTGGATCTGCGGCCACAGTATTGTTCATTGGGCCCACGTACGTGCAGCAAGTTGCGGCCTGGCACCTAACCTTGGCCTCCCAAATGATGTCCGAGTTTCCTGGTTTGCGAGAAGAGGCATGCGATGGGAGGAGCTGATGCCGTTGCTCCGGGAGAAAGTAGCCAGTTTTGGCCCTCCCGACGCCATCGTGATACAGTTGGGAGAGAATGACCTAACCAGCAGAAAGAGTGTGGACTTATTGGGGAGCATTAAAAGAGACTTGAATACTTTGGCAGCCTTGTGCCCCAGAACGACGGTGTTCTGGTCCTCCTTCCTTAAAAGACTCGAGTGGCGCGGAGCGCTAAATTGTTTGGCCATTGAAAGAACCAGGAAACTCTTAAATCGGGCGGTAGCCCGTTGGGTGCGCTTTATGTCTGGCCGTGTCATCCGGCATGATCGTATTCGTATTAGCGACCAAGCGCTATACCGAAATGATGGTGTCCACTTATCGGACTTGGGGAGCGACATTTGGCTAGCTAGTGTCAGCAAAAGCATCTGGGATTGGTTGCAGCAGTGAGGGTATTGGCGGCGAGCCTTGGGCTCGGGTGGCGGTTAGGCATTGGAATAATGTGTTGTGGTGTGTCGAAGTGCTAGGTGTGGCCATCGCCTATGCCTTCAATTTTTTAGGGGTATTCCGTTAAAGGAATCTGGGGGTCGTGTATCCGTCCGATGCCTGCTTGGCGGGAGGCCTTGGCACGACCCTCGGTGACAACAGGGGTGAGCCTAGAGTCGGATCAGCATCGACAGGCTCCACCTACTGGTTGAATAACCCATCGTCCAATGCCTAAGCCAATACCTTTTCCATTGCTGTAACCAATAAAGTTGTGGCCTTTTCTTGCCCATTAACCATATATCACGTGTCCCTGTGTCTTTATTTCACCACACGGGGGTCGGGTCCTCGAACCACAATACACATAAATGGCTAGCACGGAGGCTGAACTCCAGCAGGGACAAACACCAACCCACATGCATGCCAAAATCCCTCTACCTTACTTGGAAGAAGTTCAGGTGATACGCAACATCAGTGTAATTGCAAGAGACCTACCTGCAGTTTCACCTTCACCCCATCCACGGTCACCACTTTGTTCTGAAATAAAAAATAATAATAAAAATAAAACCACACTAGTGTATAAAGCGGAATAAATGGCAGGAACTGGAAAGTCTGCTCTGCCTTTGCCTTTAGACACAGGAATCCTTACAGACGTACCTAATGGTCATCAGAAGGGGAGTTGCTCCAGGCTAGATACCAGTTTTCAAAAGTTTAAAAGACAGATAAATGTTTCACAGGAACAGACACAGTGACTCTAATCACTACACCACACTGACTCTCTGGCGGTTATTGCTTTGATTGGCTGGGAGGTTTGATCAGCAGGGTGAATCTTGCCACTAGCAGCGCCCCCATTGTTCAGTGCCCCATTGAATGACCTTGCTATGGTATAAGGCAACTGAGTTGCATTCTTCCCATTAAGCACAGGACCAACACTATGAAGAACAGGCTAACCATCTCAGTCGTTACCGTTATCCCAAGTCCACCAGTTGTCATTTCTTATAAACTTAGGAATGGGGAGCCTTTCCCCTTCCAGATACTTGGCCATGCTGGTTGAGGCTCATGGGATTTGTAGTCCAACAACATCCTGAAGGATGCAAGTTCCCCATCACACTTATAAACGTTAGGGAAGTGTAAAGGTAAAGTTAAAGGGACCCCTGACCATTAGGTCCAGTCGTGACCGACTCTGGGGTTGCGGCGCTCATCTTGCTTTATTGGCCGAGGGAGCCAGCGTTTGTCCGCAGACAGCTTCCGGGTCATGTGGCCAGCATGACTAAGCCACTTCTGGCGAACCAGAGCAGCGCATGGAAATGCCGTTTACCTTCCTGCCGGAGCGGAACCTATTTATCTACTTGCACTTTGACGTGCTTTCGAACTGCTAGGTTGGCAGGAGCAGGGACCGAGCAACAGGAGCTCACCCTGTCAAGTGGATTCGAACTGCTGACCTTCTGATCGGCAAGTCCTAGGCTCTGTGGTTTAACCCACAGCGCCACCCGTGTCCCTAGGGAAGTGTATAACAATGCATTAACCCCAACACATTAACCCAGTTAATATCAATTGCTTCCATCAAACTACTGTTGGTGCTTATTTGTAACTACTGAGGATGGGAAGAATCTCCTAAAAAACAGTAGAATCATAGGAGAGTTGGAAGCTCTCTGAGGGATATTAGTCCAACCCCCTGCAATGCAGGAATCTCAACACAAGGTCCCCCATCCAGTTTGAAACCACACTAGACTTTTATTGCTGCGCCACTAGTCATGCTGTATGAAAAGTATCTTGCAAATTTGATGGGTGGAATAAACTGGCATATGGCACATATAAACAGAAAGTCTCACATCCAGGCCACCTATTCTGGGGGAGAGGAATGCCCAGATTCCTGGTGCCTGATACCAACGCATTGAGATCTGGAGTCAGGAGGATACATTACTGTGCAATGGAAACAAGCCAGCGAGCAAATCTGATCAGTTTATCTGCAGATGAACGGCACATTTGCTCGCCTGCCACTGTCGCCTTAACTGAGGCTATGATCAGGAAACCGCTCTGCCGTTTGGTGTGGGAACCTTTCTACGCAGCTACCCCAGCTACATCGTTCCCAGTGGCCCTGGGTGAACCAGATCCACTCTGGCCCAGATGAGCCGCAGCCACTGAGAACAATGCAGTCCTGCACCGGAAAAGCTCGGTGAGAACATTCTCCGTAGTCATTGGAAATAATAGAAGCAAACCATTAGGGCTCAACATGCTGCTTTAAGTGGTTCTCGAGTCCTGTAAGAGACGTTTGGTCACAAGGTATTCTTCACTTTCTCTTTCTTGCATTAACAATGATCCATGATATAAGGCCACCCATAGATTCCCCTCTGCATCGCCTGCATTAGGGTTACAAGGCAAATCTGGGGCTGACAATCATCTTCTAAAATACAGCTCCTTCTCTAAAACAGCATAGATCCAGACGCTTGCAGTCTTGCACTGCATATTATAGTCACGTGCTATTGGAAAGGAACCATAGATTAGGTAGACAGGGCCTGACTTCATGTTATGGGGACTGATGCAACCCCAGCCTCATCCAAGCAGAAATTCACGGTGACATTTGCTAAATGAGTCTCACATTTCTTTTACCCAACGCTCCTGGAGAGTTGCATGGGAGTCCGCAACAGCCACACACCCTCCGTGACACAGATTTAGCCCCCAGAGGATGGCGTGAAAAGATCTCCCCCTACTTAAGTGGAATCAGAACCCGAACATTGTTCGGGGCGTGAAGTAGTACCCAGACACCTTTCCAAATCAGTGTCTTTTCTTTGGGCTCATCCACACTTCCGCTTGCTCCAGACGCAAAGGCAAAAACTGCTTGGACCCAAGTCTAGGAAGCACAGGAGCAAAAAACTGCTTAGACTCATGCTTTCTAGGCATGAGAGAAGTGGAAGTGTGAAGCCTTGCAAGGCCAACATTACGGATGACTCCGATATCTCATTCCTCATAATGCGTTTCACAAAATGTGGAGACGGGACATCGCTCAGTGGCTGAGCATCTGCCTCGCGTGCAGAAGGTCTTGGGTTCAATCCCCGACATCTCCCCTGCCTGAACGCCCCCCCCCCCACAAGAGCAGCAGCCAGTCACTGTAGACAAGACTGAGCTATATGGGCCAACCGTTTGATTCAGTACAGTCATACCTCTTGTTACATTTGCTTCAGGTTAAATCTTTTCAGGTTGCGTCCCACAGCGACCCAGAAGTAACGGAATGGGTTACTTCCGGGTTTTGCCGCTCGCGCATGTGCAGATGCTCAAAATGATGTCACGCGCATACACAGAAGTGGCAAATCGCGACGCGCAGACACGGGTTGCGTTCTGCTCAGGTTGCGAACGGGGCTCCGGAACGGGTCCTGTTCGCAACCAGAGGTACCACTGTACAGTGATACCTCGGGTTACAAATGCTTTGGGTTACAAACGCTCCAGGTTACAGACTCTGCTAACCCAGAAATAGTACCTTGGGTTAAGAACTTTACCTCAGGATGAGAACAGAAATCGCGCGGCAACAGCGGGAAACCCCATTAGCTAAAGTGGCACCTCAGGTTGAGAACGGTTTCAGGTTAAGAACGGACCTCCAGAATGAATTAAGTTCTTAACCCGAGGTACCACTGTAGAAGGCACCTTTCTATGTTCTACGTTTCTATACCAAATTATGCATCCAAAGAATGCCGAGATAATACAAACCGATGAGACCAATCCTGGGAGAAGTGAGAATGATGAGAAACAGCACATCTAAGACTAGCTAGTTCAGGCAACATTTCCATTCAGTACCTTTGTCTTCACAAAAACAGTAATTTTCTGAGGAATGGTAATGGGAAGCACCCCCCTGGTCATCATATGCATGGGCATAGCCAGGATTTATGTTGGTGGGTGCATGCTGCTGCCGCCACTGCCCAGGACTCCCTGCTGGGAGCCTGAAGGGCCCTGCCCTGCCTCTCTCCACCCGGCCTGACAGGCTCCATGAAGGACTGCTGCTGCTCGACAGAGAGGGCTCCTTTAGATCCATTAGAGGCACCAGAACAAGGTGCAGGAATCCTGTGCCATGTGGAATAGGACAAATGCATGGCTCGCTCATGCAATATTTAGGCATGCCCTGTTCTCATCTCAAGACTGAGCTCCACATTGTGTTAATTGTGCGGCTTGCAGCCATGTGTCAGGGAATTTAAAACAACAACAACAACATTTTGATTCTAGGTGCAGGGGGCTCAACATTCCATTGGAACTGCAACATAGAGCAGGGGTCAGCAAACTTACCGTGCCTCAGGCTGGTGTCTCCAGCACCGATTGCACGGCGGGTCGGAGCGTGTGCCCATACACGTGCGCACATGCTATTTCTGGTGCAATTCCGGGTTGGATGAGGACCAGAAATAGATTGTGCGCATGTGCATGGGCCTCCTCCGACCTGGATGTGCACAGGAAATAACGCTTGCACATGTGGAAATAAGGCTTGCACATGCACACAAGCTATTTCCAGTGCTCCTCTGACCCGTGCAGCGCAGTACCGGTAAGAGCGGGCGGAGGCAGTGGGTGGGTGGGGGTCGCCGCGGGCCGGATAAACAAGTCCCTCAGGCCTTATCCGGCCTGTGGGCCTTATTTTGGGGACCCCTGACATAGAGGGAACGGGGTGTTTCCTCCCCTGCTACTATCCTAGTGGAAATCCCCTCCCTGCTCTGCAGTTGGTCCTAATGGCAGCTATGCATTCCCATCACTACCAGCAGTGCGTATGGCAGAGGGGGGGGCGGTAGCAATTTTAATTGGGATCACAGCTGAGGAGGAAAGGGTTAGAGAACCCCTCCCTGCATGCTACAACCCCAATCACATAAGATTACATTTTTTTAAAAAAAATCTATGCAATTAACATGATCTCAGTAGGGGCAGCCATTCCCTGCGCTGTAACAGAAGCATCTCTCTGCATTCGTTGGCAGCTGTAGTGCTCTCACCCGGAAGTCTATGCCGACAGTGGCTATGAAGGTCCCAGAGAGGAAGGCCCCGTCTTTGAACTGGATGAGGAAGCAGGTTTTCCCCACGCCTGAATCTCCAAGCAGCATCACCTACAACATGGGGTGCAAAAGCCCATTAATAGTGCAAGGGACAGCACGTACCTTCGGTGGGAGCTGGGAAGTCGATGGGAAAGAGGAGGAGTAGGAGGAAGAGCTGAGTGCTCTGAGGTCCAGGGCCTGGGCAGGGATGCCAAGCTCAAGCAAACACAAGAGCAAGCTGCTCTTTGCTGTTTCAAGAGTCAGATTCACTTCCTGGCTGATTGCTTGGCTCCTGGTGTTACATAACGGGGCCAATGCCCTATTGTTTTGAAGACCTATTTGAAGTTCCACTTAAATAAGCTTCCCCCCTGGATCGCTAGATGGTGGGGAAATCTAATCTAGCAAGCCAGGAGGTCAGCCAACAGCAGCAAAACAATCATAGGAAAAACTTAATCTCCACTCTCGTGTTAGCTCCCCCATCAGACTTCTCTGGGTCAGCCTCACAATGTTGACAGTGGCTATTCCTCAACATGGGACACATGCAACAGAATGCTGTCAGCTCCTTGAAACCTGTTTGCTTCCCTGCCTTAATGCTACTGCTATCCATTCTGAAGGAAATCAGCCCTGAGTGCTCACTGGAAGGACAGATCCTGAAGCTGAGGCTCCAATACTTTGGCCACCTCATGAGAAGAGAAGACTCTCTGGAAAAGACCCTGAAGTTGGGAAAGATTGAGGGCACAAGGAGAAGGGGGCGACAGAGGACGAGATTGTTGGATAGTGTTCTCGAAGCTACCAGCATGAGTTTGACCAAACTGCGGGAGGCAGTGGAAGACAGGAGTGCCTGGCGTGCTCTGGTCCATGGGGTCACGAAGAGTCGGACACGACTAAACGACTAAACCACAACAACAAAGCTTGCAAGTGATGGTCTGGGGCTTTATGACCAAGCCATGGTCCCTCTGGGTTCACAGTAGGAGGCAGTATGGCTCTAAATACCATCTGCTGGGAAGGAATGACAGGTGGGCAGAGTGCTGTTGCATTCAGTACTAACTTCTGAGCTTCTCACAAGTATCTGGTGGACCACTCTGAGAAGAGGATGTTGGGCTAGATGGACATTGCCCTGATCTAACAGGGATCTTCTCATGACCTCCCAAGAGGTCCTAAGAAGTCTTCCTACCTTCCATGCTGTCTCAAGAACTGTGCATTGGGACGTGTAATCTTCTGCCTGTAGGTGAGCAATCGTGAGGGGCACCAAGCCCACAATTCTCTGGAGTTCCAGGCCTCTCTTGCACATTTGTAATCATCTCTTCTTTCTCAGGATGACTAGAAGGTTATATCTTCCCTGACTGGTTGCCCTCATTTCCATGACTTCTACTACTATGAACAACCAATGGAGCTGTGCAGGGCCACATATTTAACTTTGGTTTTGAATGTTCTGTGTTTTTTTATTGCAGACAACAAGGCTGTGTGAGACTTACCTCCATATAAACTGTCCATAGGACCAGTTTACCCAAGACATATCTGTGATTTCAAAGAAATTCCCTTCTAGGGTCAGTGCTGCTGCTCCTACTACACTCCTAGGGTTTGTTCATTGCCTTAAACAAGCAAGTCCCCCCCACCACCATCATGAGCAAATACAGTCTCTGTAAGCTCCAAGCCTTTGTAAACCCCTCAAGTAATCTGCAATGGCCCAGCTGGAAAACAACACCTGCATCTCAGGTCTTCTTTGGCTGGAGCCAGATTTGTCACTGATATATATGAGCAGGCTGTGATTAGGATCTCAAGTCTGTTTACAGTAAATAGTCCCTTGCTCTCTTCCCCTTTGTCTGTAGAATGTCCCCTAAAAGTCAGTGCGGCTATAAATGCACATAGGCTCCACCAGGGCTCACAGGGGCTCCACTATGGCTTGAGGATCTCTCAGATAAACACCTGAGAGGTACCATTACAGCACTTTACCCAGGTGATACTTGTCATGAGCTAACTCTGTTTGATCTGGGACTCCCCCCCCCAGCCGCCTCACCCATGTTGCCAGATAGCTGAGCAAACACGCAAGCCAGCATCTACTCCTCCTAAGCAAACAGACCTCAGCTTAGAAGTCCTGGTTTTGTTGGCAGCTCTGGGTCTGTTTTTTACACTGGGGAGAGGAAGGTGTTATCTGAGCTGTTTCTGTGAAATAAAGAGGAGTCTTCCTTGTGGCATCTTTAAAACTTATTTCCCGAGGGGGGTAGCTGGCTAGTCTGATGCAGCAGAAGCAAAAGAAGAAGAAGAGGAGGAGGAGAACAAAAAAAAGTATTGTCTCTCCTTAAAGACTAAATTTTTTTATTATGGCATAATGGGCTGCAGTCCATGAAAACTTATGCTATAATAAAATCTGTTAGTTTTTAAAGTGATACAAAACTTTCTGTTGTTAAAGACTAATAGTGATTATATCATCATCATCATCACTTTTCTTCCACAGGGTTCAAAGAGGCATACAAAGTTCTCCTCCTTCCTGTTTCATCCTCTCAACAATCTTGCGAAGTAAGCTAGCCAGCCTTTCTCAACCTGTGGGTCCCCAGATGTTGTTGAACTACAACTCCCATCACCCCTAGCTAGCAAGGACAGGGCTCAGTGGTGATGGGAGTTGTAGTCCAACAACATATGGGGACCTACAGGTTGAGAACTGCTGAGCTAGACTGAGAGACAGTGGCTGGCCCAAGGTTTCCCACTTTCACGTCTGAATGGGGATCTGAACGCGGATTTTCCCAGGTCCTACTGAACCCTATCGTAAGCTTTCATGGACTACAGCCCAGTTTTCATCCAGTGGTCTCTAGACCACAGGAATCTCTGTTGCAATAAACCTTTCATTAAAAAAAAAGACTTCCTTTCTTGCGTTTCCAATGTAACAGACTAACAAGAGATGCACCCCCCACCCTACCCCGGAATGTGTCCTTTGAAAAATGTCGATCAGCAAGTGCTCATCCCCCTATAAAGAATGGTTCTGCCCGTCTACTCTGAGATAACAGCAATCTCTTTTCTGTCACTAGGGGACAAACCTACGATCAGATATATCAGCAGCCCTTGCAGGAAAAGCAAACAATGAGGTCAAGACTTTTGAAGTGTCTTCCGAGCTGCTCCTATTCCAAATGGATACAGCCCCGTTCCCCAAGGCACATGAGTAGGAGGCACGCTTCACATTCACACATTGCAAAATCTATGAGGACGACTTGCCCATGGGGGAGCCAAACCCCTGGGGAGTCAAAGAGGGAAAACCACCCAAAAGGTTTGAGGTCACTAGCGTGTGAGTTGGTGTGGCTCAGTGCGAACCAGAGGGTTTTGAGGAAGTTCAGAGGTTGCCTGAAGTAGAAGCCAGGAAATGGCAAGAGGCAATGCAGAAGGAAATGAGCTCAATGGAATCTCTAAGTGTGTTCTCCATCACAAAGCTACCAATAGGCAAGTAGGCCGCGAGCAGCCGCTGGGTTTACAGTCTTAAACCCAAGCAACTGGAGAACCACAGTACAAGGCTAGACTGGTAGCCAGAGGGTTCACGCAGCCAACATATCAGCACACACTGTGTTTTACTCTGCTACAGTCCGGAGAAGCTGAGAGGCAGCAGACGTGTACCGGACCTCATATACTCCACAAAACCCCTTCCATTTTTAATGCTTATTGGAAGCAGGCAAGTCCCAGAGCACCAACTTGTGCAGAGAAGGGTGTAAGCAGGGAGTTGGGTTGGGTGCTGCCATCATTTTGCTGTCTCTGTAACACAGGGGTTGCCAGTTTGGTGCCTGTGGGCATACATGTGCTTGCAGAGGCCTTTCCTGGTACCCACAATGCCCCCCCTCCATTAGACTAGAAAGAAGCAATAGGTTGTGGTGCATGTCTGGTTGAGGTGTGTGGTTCTTCAGCTTGCAAATGTGCAAAGACTTGTAGAAGGTCACAGGCGATGGGAATATAGTGCGAGTGTCGGGGTTTGCATTGTCAGACATCTGCCAGGGCCTGTGGCCGACCTCCAGGGATCCTTGACTTTGCTTCTACTCCTTTGTGCCACTGCCTGTTCAGCTGCCCTCTCCAAGCAAGTGAGCAGCAACAAGAGCAAGTCACTGGCCGTGAGAAGTGATCACACAGAATCAAAGAACTGCAGAGTTGGGACTGTGTGGATCACTGGAGAAGCCCAGCCAGATGGGCGGGGTACTAGCCCAACCCCTGCGACCCAGGATTATTATTATTTTGCCCAAGCTGGGGTTCAAACACACAACCCTGAGATTAAGAGTCGCATGCTCTACAGACTGAGCTATCCCATGAACTGGCCCTTTGCATGGCTCCCACTACTGGTGGGACTGGTGGGACAGGAGACAGGGCAACAGTGAGACTAAGGAGACAGCTGGCAGGTGGGGAGCAGGTGGGAATGACCTCCGCATTCAAAAGAGCTCCAGCTTACTAGAGGCTCACCCGAATCCCCAGATGACAGAAGACCTGGGCCTTGCCAGGCTTTCAAGGCAGGCTATTCATCAGCCTTCCAATGCTACCATTTTTCATAATGAGAGTGGCTTGTCAGTGGCATCCTGTGAAGGTGAAAAGACAGAACTTCCATTCCCCCTGTTAGCTTTTCATGGTTCAAAGCTGGCTTTGTACGAAATTGACAGCAAAGACCAAGCTGGACACCTGCAAAGAACTCCTTGGAAAGCCACACTGAAAAGCTTTGACCAGCGCCCAAATCTGTTACCAGAGGATACTGCTGTCTCTGATTATTTGTCTGTTAGCAGTGTTCCTCAACTGGGTGCCGGGATGTGGAAATCTCATCTACAATTAACTACAGCAGCTAAAGGGCTCTGCAGTCAACCCCAGTGACCTCGCAGGGAGTATGTTCTCCTCATCACTGCAGCAGAGAGGTTTCCCGGAGCTCACACCCCTGGGCTGGGGAGAGTCATGAAAAAGCTGCATTTGAGGAAGCTAACCCCTTTGCCCTGCATAAAGCTTCTCTCTCTCTCTCCCTCCCCCTGCCGCTGCTTTCATTCTGAGAGATGCGTCTCCTGACCAAGCTCCCCACAAAGCCCACTTTTAGCAGCTTCCTCCGGGTGCGGTTTGAATAGGAACTGCTCTGTTGAAGGAAAGGAGAACACTGCATTGCTGTGTCAGGGAGATTCATTTTAAGTTGCTCAAGAACGAGAAGCTGACAAGCACCCCAACCTATAAACAACCTGCTATGATGTCTAAATGGAGGCAGGGTTTCGCCTCAGTCAGAGACTGGCAAGGCCTCTGCAATCAAGGCTTAGAAGCTTAGAAACCAACCAGTGGCTGTTTTCAGTGTCATTTGCAAGCTCAGCCACCTTTGCTGACAGAGTGGTGAAAGTCAGGTGACAGGTAGAAATCCAGGCTGGAAAAGCAGCACCTGTTGAACTTCTGCCACCTGTGCAGGTATTACAACTTTTAGCAGGCAAAAGGTACAGGAGCCAGGGCACTCCGTTGTACAGACTGGCAATGGAGCAGAGTTCTCCCTCATCCACCTGAGGGCAGCAGGGCAGGCCTTGTGGCTCAAACAGAACTGCCTGCTCTCTGCCCTATAACATCTGCACCTGAGGCAGCCACCTCACTGGAGATCCTAAAGTCACCGCTTCGTTTTTAGAATGCAGGAAGGAGAGTGCCTTTGAGCACGTGCAAATTTACTTTCCTGGTCCCCAAATGGCTACAAGCAACCTCCACACATCTGGGGTGTCTTTCTAAGCAGGGCTGAGTCCCACCGGCACCTTTCACTTTAGAAGCTGGCAGGGGTGCCAAGAAAGGCTCCCCACTCTTTGCCCAGGGATGCTGGCAGAGTGGGACCCAGGCAAGAGAGTTTCAGAGCTGGAAGGAGAACGACCAGCGAATAGAGGAAACTTAAAACTACGTCCCGGAGAGAGTGGGCACGCCATGTGCGCCACGACGAAGGCGAGAGGGCAGTGCCCGCGTCCCAGTAGTGGAGCCCCCCCTCCCCTCCGGCAGCCCCCTCCCCTTCCCTCCCCGCCACACCCACTCGCGCCCCCTGGCGCCCAACCCGAGCAGGCTCCGACCTTGCCGGCGACGTCGTAACTCCCGCCCAGGGAAGCCGCTTTTCTCAACAGCGGAGGCGCGGGGGTCCCGTTGCGCGCGGGAGGGGCGCCTGCCCCGTTGCTGATCATGGTGGCTTCAGTCCCCGGCTGGGCAGGGAGCAGGAACTACCTGCGAGAGGCTGGCCAGCTCCGGTCACGCTGCTTGTGCTGCCACCGCCGCCGCCGCCCCTCCCCGGCTGCCCGCAGAACCGCCCCTTTCCAAGCCCCGAAGTGGCGGCCGTTGCGCTCAGGGAGGAAGCGACGGGGCGAGTTCCAAAGCGGCTCACGGGACAGGGCCGGAGCCTTCACCGCGCCCAAGTCCCGCCGGCGCAGGATCTACTGTACTAACTTTACGCACACGTTTTGTCTAGCTCCTTTATTAAGGATCGGGCAGGGGGGTAACTGCTGAGAGTGGCTCAGGGGAGACGCCCCCTTTCCCACGCCTCTTTCCACATAGACCCCGTGAGTGGGAACTCTACGGACCTAGGATCATTCCTGGCCCTTGCATTCAACATCACCAAGAATGATTGGAGTCACTGTCTGGCACACTTGCTAAAGATACAAAGTTCCCGAGAAACTGGACCCTGACATTGAATGTGTTGGGTGATTCCCCATTCTAAGATCAACTGATTTCCGTGAAACTAAGCAGCATTTAAAACACAAAGCCTCTTCCATCTAAAATCCACAGAGGTACATCTTTTCCATCAGTTTGACCTCTGATCTCTACAGATTTTTTATTTTAAAGACTTTGGTTACATGCAGCAGGACATTTAAACAATATCTGAGAAAGAGTAAATTTGATTCCAAATGAATTCTCAGATTTCATTCAAATCTTCTCTAATCTGAGGAAATCCAGTAATAGAACAAAGTGTGTGTGTTTCTGGAACTGCCAGGAATTCCTTGCTCAATTTGCACAGCAGTAAAGGATCGCCTTACCTAAACAATACCCTTACAGTATCTAACATCTCTTAAGTGAAGTTCTTTTCTTTGTACAAAATCATGCTCATGGGAATTGCAGAACACAAGCCCTCTGGCTAGAGCTAAAGGCATTTTATTCTACCCAAATATCACCAAATCTGCAGCTGGTGGAAATCAATTCTAGATTTATGATCAGAACAACCCCTTTCTTCCCCTCCCCATCCTCACCAGGCTGACGGAGAAGAAGATTCCTTGGGTGGAAATTGCTTTATATTTTCAGATCCCTGGGATTAAACAGAAACTGGAGATTGCCTGAGACAACTCTGAGGCAACAGGTCTCCACAGAACACTTTTATTAAATCTGTTAACCATTTTGTAGTTCCTTGGAAAAGAACATGATAAAATGCTTGCAATGTAATAAAATAAGATGAATATGAAAATAGTCAATGCACCAAAAGAGACATAATGAAGCTCTGTCAAGTCACAAAATCCTGAAAGGTGCTAAGTCATGAAACAGATTTACTGCTCCCTGGGAATTTTGTGGGTGGGTCAATAATGGACAATTTCTCCACAGTGTTTGTTCTGTTGTTTCAGCTGCTCTAACAATGTCTACGTTAAAGAGGAAATAGTGGCTTGCCAGTGGTATGCTATCGCCTTTTTGTCAGATAAGAACCCCCTCTTTACCTGTATCTATTTATGTATTGATTTTCTCAATTCTCATTCATGATATGCAGATGCTTCAATTTTCTATACAGCCAGAGAAGGAAGGGAGGTACATACAAATACTGAAAGCTTTAGCTTTCTTTCCAATAAAATAAAAAAGTTACTTTTAAAATAGTAATTTAAAATCTGCACATGTTTCATTGAAATGATAGAATACGCAAGCGCCACATTCCTTCCATGGGAATTTTCAAATTATGGTTTTATCACGTTTGTGTACTTGCCCTTCTTCCAAGGAGCTCAGTTTTATACATAAGGCAGTTCCATGTTACCCTTTCAACTGCTCTGTATGCAAAAGTGAGTGACTCATCCTGTTAACTGAGTGAATATTTAAACAGAGGTCTCCTCTGTCAAACTCTAATGCTTTGTTCATCATACCAACCTGGCCCCTAGTTTGGCAATTCAGTGAATGCCCCAACCATCTTAACTCCCACATATCGAGAGAATAGCATTTTCTTTCCTATATTGGAGAATCCTGTATTGGGCTAAGTAGCCACGGGTGGCTAACCAGTGATCCTCAAGATATTGTTGGACTCCAACTCAAATCATGGCCAATGGTTAGTCATCTGTAGTCCAGCAATATCTGGAGGGCAGCCAGTTAGCCACCTCTGCCATAGGCAGATCCACATGGCCTATGTATTTGGTACCATTGTTCTTATGAAACTCCACCCTTACTCTTAAAGGGACAGCAACCACGAGGAGATCATCTTCTTTGAGAACTACTAGGTTAAGTAGTAGACAAGCTTCAACTGTACCTCCCACCTAGAGGCTGATGAAAGATCAAAAACTCTGGAACGTGTATTATTTTTAAATACTATTACTTTAAAATAAAATAAAATAGTGTTATTTAAAAAACAACAACCTTCAATCCTATTCATCTCTCCAAACAGACTCAAGACAGGTAACAAACAGTAAAACAGACAGGATAAAAACAAACATAATCCCTTAAAAAAACCTCTCTAACATATCCCCAAATTAATAAGTCAACAGTATACTTAACTAATAATTCTGTCTTTGATTTTCTATAGTGTCAGTGACTGAGAACAAACAATCTTTATGACCTGATCTTGCAAGTTTACATTTCTTTTCCTATTTCTTCAGCCAGCTTAATGAGGGATAGCATTGGTTGGCAAATACTTTTGCCCATGTTTCGCTTTGCAGATGAATCTAGAAGAGAATGGCCCCAGTGCCAAGCTTGCCAACCATGAAGCTGATCTCCAGTGACAGGAATGGCCTCATGCCCCTCTCCCACCCTGTCCTGCACTGGGAGTAAGTTTGGTGGCGGGGTGAATAGTCGAGTACGGTAGTTCAGGGTTTATAATTCCTACTGTATCTCTCCAGGAAACCTACTGCAACTCCCTCGTGCAACTGCCTAGGATGGCCAAAAGCCCACACCCTCCCAAAAGCCAACATTGCTTCTAGGTCTGGGATTTCTACCTCCTTCCCTCTGTGGGTCATGCAGCCCTAGATCCCAAAGCACCAGTACACAGACGCACCAAGGTTACCACTGATCCGTGCTGCCACTCCTATAACACTGGATACTCTTGCTTCCAAGGAGCAGTGGTGGCTGCTGGTGTCCAATGGCAAAAGACTGGGAGGCCAACAGTAGGGGGAGCCAGAGCCCATGACGGAGAGAGCCAAAGAGTTGCAGTTCTGCCTCTCATCCTCCTCTATGCTAAAAGGGCAACAATGAGACTAAGGAGGAAGCAGACAGCCAAGGCAACCCCCTGGACTGGTTGTAAGACAGGTAGGCTTGGAGAAGTCTAGACTTAGGTTGGTGGAGCTGTGCCTCACTGGCAAATTGGGTCCTATTGGCAACTATGGGGGTTTCCAAGCGATATCATTCTGGCGTTTTCAGAGCTGCCTGTATTTGGTTTTTCAGATTAAAGTTTTGCAAACACATATCCAACATACAACATAAAAACAAGATTCCAAATAATCGCCTGGACTTCCCTCCTCCCCTTTGTGGGTCCTATTTTTAGCTATTTCCTCCTGCATCTTTTATATTATAATAATCCAAATCTCTTACATCTTCACTATGTTCAAAATTCACCATTAAACCACAAGTGTTATTCCAATCCTACTAACATTTTTAGCTGTTTACAATGGTTTTTAAGATAAATTATAAGTTTTCCCCTTAGGCAGAAGAACATGCCCTTCTACTAGTTCCAAGATTTATTGCAGAACCCCTGTGAAGTTAGCCCCACACTAAATCTCATGATTGACTAGGAATCAGAACCCATACATAGTTCTCTAAAACCAGATCAGCTTAGACTTGTTTGCAGATCTGCCTCCTAACAATTTAGATCTTGTTGTGCAAATGAGAAGTTGCAACACAGAAGGTCAGGTTGGGTTTCTCAGGTTATGTGACTGTCAAAAGTAAACCCATTTAAATAAATAAATTTAAGCAGGGAGAAACTATGTGCAGTTCAAAGTGACAGTGCCCTCCTATACGTCTCCTCAGAAGGAAGTCCCACCGGGTTCAGTGGGCCTTACTCTCGTGTAGGAATGCAGTTTAAGGCTTGTTTCCTAAGTGTGCAGCAATGCCCTGGCCCTTATCCAGAAAGTAAATGGTGCGTGGAAACATAAGGAGATGGCGCACACAGATATGTTCCATTCATGCATTTATTTACTTATTTTTGCTTGTCCGAGCTACTCTCCAGGTCTCCAAGACCTTCTATTTAGCCCTGATTCCCCACTACTCGTCACTAGAGGAACCTGTATTTCTGGTCTCTGTAACAATGCCGCAGAAAATATTCGAGAAATGTAAAATGCATCAGATCAGGAAAACTGAATGTAGATTATAGTTCCTTTGGCACGGGGTGTTTGAAACACCCAAAACGAGTGAAGGCTTCTCATGGGTGTTTCGCAAGTGGCAATGATGAAGGAATCCACAATGCAGAGAAAAACCTATGGTCTCCACACTGAGCCTGCAAATTGTTTTCTTGCAGTTTCATGAGAGAATAGTAACTTTCTGCTCCTGACACCTGTGCAGCCAAGCAGGTGCTGAGTTTTGCCCAAGCAGGTGCTGAGTATGGCAAAACTCTTTTCCATGCAGGGCAGGACAGCTGAAAGTGAGAAAGTACAAGCAGTAACATTTTCTCTTTGCCAGTTCAAGGCATCGGGGTTGAAGGCCACATGAGGTTACCAATGGCTCCTAGCCATGAAGGCTCTGCTCTGCCCCACGGTTCAAGGCAGCAATGCTTCTGAATATCAGTTGCTAGAAACCACAGTGAGGGGGTGTCTTTGTGCTCAAATCCTGCTTGTGGGTTTCCCACTTGAAGGAGCGTCCCGCTTGAAGGAGTGTCTCCACCTCCATCATTCTGCCCAGACACTGAGGTCCAGCACCGAGGGCCTTCTGGTGGTTCCCTCGCTGCGAGAAGCCAAGTTACAGGGAACCAGGCAGAGGGCCTTCTTGGTGGTGGCACCCGCCCTGTGGAACGCCCTTCCACCAGATGTCAAAGAGGAAAACAACTGCCAGACTTTTAGAAGACATCTGAAGGCAGCCCTGTTTAGGGAAGCTTTTAATGTTTAATAGGTTATTGTATTTTAATATTCTGTTGGAAGCTGCCCAGAGTGGTTGGGGAAACCCAGCCAGATGGGGGGAGATGATGATGATGATGATGGTTACAGGCATCTGGTTGGCACTGTGACCACATGGGCTATTGGACTGATTCAGCAGGCTCTTGACGCACCATGATTGGAAGGGGAGTGGTTCTTCTTTGCCTTAGGCAGCAAAATGTCTTGGGCTGGCTCAGGATTGTGAACAAATTAAATTGCAAATCTTGACATAGGAACTCAATGGTTCTGGAATGCGGCTCAGGACTGAACTCTGAATATGGATAAATGGCAAAGAGCTGCCCTTAAGAAAGAGTTTTTTATTTTATTTCCCCCCACTAGAAATCCTTTATGAGAGCAAGCAGCCGGTGTTTAAAATTCCCTCTCCCCTAGTATTTATTTTGTTTAGCTGTTGAAAGATCTTTAGTGTGGTTTTCCAAGTAGCTAAATAATAATAATAATAATAATAATAATAATAATAATAATAATAATAATAATAATAATAATAATTTATTTATACCCCGCCCATCTGGCTGGGTTTCCTCAGCCAGTCTGGGTGGCTACGAACAGAATATTAAAATACAATAGTCCGTCAGACATTAAAAGCTTCCCTAAACAGGGCCACCTTCAGATGTCTTCTAAAAGTCTGGTAGTTGTTTTCCTCTTTGACATCTGATGGGAGGGTGTTCCTCAGGGCGGGTGCCACCACCGAGAAGGCCCTCTTTTCCATTACATGCATCTCCTTCTCCCCATCTTATCTTCACAATAACTCTGGGAGGTAGGCTAGGCTGAGAGGATACAACTGGCCCAAGAGCACCCATGGCTGAGTTGATGATTTGAACCTGGGTCTCTTAGGTCCTAGCCCAACTCTAATTAATATTAGGAAGCTTCTTGGCTTACAACAAATGGGGTGAGCCATGGGAGTCTTCTAGCTGTGTCAGATAAAAGGGGAAATTGCCTTCATGGTAGAAGAAACATCTAAGAGCCTTGCCAACTTCATTTTTAATTGTGCTTTAAAAACCCCCACTGATTTAATCTCTTGCAGGCGTGGGGAGTGAAAGTATGGCAGTGATCATTTTGAATTATAGGCATGTTTGGAACAAACGCTGCTAAGACCAGTAAATATTTAAGGAAAAAAACATTCTGTACTGCTGAAAGCTTCCTTGACAGTACAGTGCCTTTTATTCCAGAGACATGTGATTTATTAGATTTTGGGGCTTGTGGGTTGGCTCGTTGCCTTTTTATTGGCTGAACAACACTTATTTTTATTTTACCGCCTGGTCTCTACAATCAGCAGGAGAGGCTCTTTTCTGTGTCCCACATAGCGTGGATGGTAGCAAGTGACAGGCTGATTTTATTTTATTTTTTGACTATTTTGAATAAATAATTGCTTTCAATTGCTTTTACCAATAATTTTATCATTTTATTCTTTTTGTAAACCACTTTGAAGTTTTTTTAAAAAAACGATCAAGTGGTGTATAAATTGTATGAAATGAATGAGTGAATGAATAAATAAATACCTTCAAGCGAGTTGAAAACGCAATTCTCAAGATCAAACCTATTTTGCCTAAAATTGCCACAAGGGGGCAGGCTTGCGCTTCAGAGCCTCTCAGAATTTATCCTATACAGTACTGTATATTTTGATAGCCAACTCATTCTGGGAGCAAGGAACTTCATGTAACCGAAACAGCATCTTCCTCACACTAAAGGAAGATATCAGCAGCCTTGGGGGAAGTCTAAGGTTTGCAAAGTTTACTAAAACAAATTAGAGGCAAAAACACCCCAATGACAGCAGAACATGTTTAGTAACTGCTGAACAATGACTAACTGGGGTTGGAAGAAAAACCTGGGGGATTGGGGGGGGGAGGTTTAAGGAAATTAAATGGAGCTTTCCTGAAAAGGGCACAGTTGGCTAGCATCCTGAAAAGGAGCACTCCACACATTTTCTTCCAGGTCCTATGTGTTTGTTGACTATCTCAAATAGCAGCACTTCTGCAGAAATGAGTCATGGTCCTTTAAAAAGTAACTATTTAATCAATTCAATTAATAGTGATAACAGCTTTTGCATTCTACCATAACTTTTTCCAAAAATGTTCTTCCACAGGGAAAAAAATATTTTTGCCAAAATTACCCCTCCCTCTAGCAAGCAATCTAATCGTACATTTGTTGCAAATTACTCTGCTGATTTCATTCCCTTCACTCAGCCAGAAAGGGGAAAGGTCTCTCCTTTGTTAGGTAAAGGTAAAGGGACCCCTGACCGTTAGGTCCAGTCGTGGCCGACTCTGGGGTTGCGGCGCTCATCTCGCTTTATTGGCTGAGGGAGCTTCCGGGTCATGTGGCCAGCATGACTAAGCCGCTTCTGGCAAACCAGAACAGCGCACGGAAATGCTGTTTACCTTCCCGCCGGAGCGGTCCCTATTTATCTACTTGCACATGGCGTGCTTTCGAACTGCTAGGTTGGCAGCAGCAGGGATCAAGCAACGGGAGCTCACCCCGTTGCGGGGATTCGAGCCACCAACCTTCTGATTGGCAAGCCCTAGGCTCTGTGGTTTAACCCACAGCGCCACCTGTGTCCTCCTCTCCTTTGTTACTTTTCATCAAACAGTAAGACAAGCAATGGGTAAAGGTTACGAGATAGCCATTTATAATTAACAATCCTGGAGTGACTCCTGTGACCATATCAAAGAAGAAAATACGTCACATACCATATTCGGAATCTGGGTAGGTATAACAGAAGAAATCACCTACAAACGGACTGTGAACATGGTACATTTACACTGTTTATGCAGTTATGGGAATTGGTGCCAGGGATGGTGGCCTTCAACAGATAGGCCCAAAAAGCAGTTCCCCCTGGCCTGGTGCCTTCCAGATGTTTTTGGACCACAGCTTCCATAAACCTCAGTCAGTGTAGCCAACGGTCAAGGATGGAGGGACATGCATCCCAAAACATCTGGATGGAACAACACCAGGAAATGCTACTCATGTCATGTCACACCCCCCCTGGTTTTTGAAAAGGCCTTCTTAATAAAGCTGTGGGATGAGAGAGCCTATAGCTATGAGGCATTTCACAGCAGTGGCGTAACGTGGGTTGCTAGTGTAGCACCCTGCTTGTGGTTAACGCTTAGCTGGAATGAAATATTCAACGCAGCAATAGAGAAATTAAAATAATTATTTATTTGTCAGACAAATAAATGAGAGGCACAGTGGTATATGGTTACCAAGCTCTGGCCTGGCCTCCTGCCATTATGGCCAGCCCTTATATTCCCTTAATCCAGCCCCCTTTACTCCTCCTGTGGCTGCCTCTGTCCAATCAGCCTGGTTGAATTTCCTATTGGCTGATTGCTATATCCAATCCTAAAAGATACACCCACATCCTCCTGTCCTTATAAGGAACACAAAGAGCTATATATTGTTACATCTATAAATGACAAATAAGTAGTAATATATCTTACATGTGTCTCAACAAGGAATCTTAATTACCAGCTCACCTCTTGCCCTCCTTGCCCTATTGCCTTCTAAAACAAATGGTTAATCTTAAATTTTTATCTTAAACATATGTCAAGGATCTTGAGTTTCACATCAACATTGAAAGATCTCCTTCATTTGAAGGTTTCTAAACAAATGCCTGACAGCCATATATCAGGACAGCTTGGATGGCGTCTCTTTGTCTAGCAAGAGGGCTGGGCTGGTGTCTGACTTAATTCCAGGATAAATACAACTCTTTACAACTATATGAAATAAGAATCTAGCATTTCTAAATCCTTTGCATAATTACATTTAAGCCAATATATTTAATACACAACACAGATAGCCTCTTAAAAGGAATAAGGCCTTTTTAACCTTAGAAGATCTGGCTCATTTTACTGGGAGGCACATTGGCATCATTTTACTATTTACTCATTCCTAATCATGTTTATCTCTGCCTTTTTTATCTTCTATAACATGTAGGGTCAGTGCCTTACTCAGTCTGTAATTTCAGCTTTTACGACTTTGAGAATTGTTTTCTGCTATCAATCAAAAGGGGCCCCTTGTCTAGGAGGAAGAAAACACTGTCAGTGTTTTCTTAAGCAGCTAGCCTTCTTGCCTGGCATGAAACGTTTGAAAATCTTTTAGGCTCTCTCTTTAATATACAAGTCCTGATCAAACATTAATAAAATGCAGGCTTATGCCTGATGCCTCACTAGCACCCGGGGCTGGGAGGGAGGGAAACAGATAGAGTACACATGCACATTCAATTATCTAACAGCATCCGCATCACCCAGGAGATTGCAACCACAGAGATAATAAAAGAATAGTTGTTCCCTTGTCTGGAAAGGCCACTTCCTGGTTTGCATGAAGAAGCTGTTTTCAACGGAGCCCAGCGATGTATTTGCGTAGCTGTATTGAGGCAGCACCAGGTGTTGAAACTTTCCATCCCTAACAATTTTTGGCGCCCCTGTGTCCCCACCCCACGCCATGCCACTGTTTCCCAGAGCAGCGCAAGAAGTGCCACCATCTTGGGCTGTGGAAGAGGAAGGTTACAGACCTGGCTGGTGTGCTGTGCAGGGTGCCTCTGGGATGGGGCGATGTTTGCTCACAAGCAGCCGATGGAGCCCAAGGCTGAGTGGAATCCATCCAGGCAGGAGAGGAGGAAAGGCAGGAAGCAAAAGGCACGGACAAGGCGAGGAGGCAGGGCAAGGCAAGGCAAGGCAGGCAAGCTAGGATCACAAGGCAGGAACACGGTGTGAGCAGCAGTTAAGCAGGACTCCTCAAAGGGCCAAGGGCTACTTGCAGTGGCGTAGCGTGGGGGGTGCAGGGGGGCCAGGCCGCACCGGGCGCAACATCTGGGGGTTAGGGTTAGGGTGCGCAAATCCACGGGTTAGGGGGCGCAAATTATTTGCCTTGCCCCGGGTGCTGACAACCCACGCTACGCCACTGGCTACTTGGTGAGAGCAGGAAGCGGACACGTGACTTGACTCTAGCCAATCAGGGGCAGAGGGAGATGGGCCTCCATCGCTCTTTCCTTCTCTGTCTCCCAATTCTTCCCCCCCAAGCCAGACCCAAGTGGTGACACGTAGAGCAGCCGTGTTCTGGCCTAGGAAATGTTTGGCCTTTTCCTCAAGTCCTCTCCTGGGTCTGATGCCTGCCATGAAGGGTCACTGTACCTGTCATTCAGTGGCAAAAGATAATAATATAAAAAAATTATTTATACCCCGCCCTTCCCAGCCAAGACTGGGCTCAGGGCGGCTAACACCAGGTATAAAAACAATTGATTAAAATACAACTTAAATACAAGATTTAAATAATGAAAAGATGAAAGCCATTTATGCACAACTAAGTGTGTGTGTGCACACATCCTGAAAATGTACCTAGCCATGTGGGCCCAGAGACATCTCTGCTCACTGTGGTTGTTTCATTCCTTGCTCGTGGTAAATGGGTCATCTGTCTCATTTGGAATAAAAATATTTGTTTGTTTGTTTGTTTGTTTGTTTGTTTCCCTGCCCATTTGGCTGGGTTTCCCCAGCACCTCTGGGTGCCTTCCAACACATATAAAAACATAATAAATTGTCAAGCATTAAAAACTGTGGGGTGTTTTTAATGTTTCTTAAAAAAATTTTTTTTAAATGATAGGCAGGCCTCAGATTGTCTTCTTCTCCCCTAGGGGTCTCTTCGGAAAGTGAACTGCCTTGAATAGTAGATGGTTCAGTAGTTCAGACTTTAAAAGGCCTAAGCTTACAGACCTCCCAAGTGTCCCTATTTTCCAGGGACAGTCCGGGATTTACAAATACCATCCCAGTTTCTGTTTTGATACTGGAATGTCCCACTTTCCCTTAGGATGTCCTTGTTTTCATTGGGTAAATGTTGGAGGGTATGATAGGACATCCCTATATTCATCGGAGAAATGTTGGAGGGCCTAGAGTTATGCGACCACCGAGTCAAGGAGATAATTAACTATACAACCTTTAAAAGACATCTGAAGACAGCCATGTCCAGGGAAGTTTTTTTTTAATGTTCAAAGTTTTAATACATTTTTACATATGTTGGAACCTGCCCTGAGTGACTGGGGCAATCCAGTCAGATGGGTTGGATATAATAATAATAATAATAATAATAATAATAATAATAATAATAATAATAAAGTAAAGGTAAAGGGACCCCGGACCATTAGGTCCAGTCGTGACCGACTCTGGGGTTGCGGTGCTCATCTCGCTTTATTGGCCGAGGGAGCCGGCGTACAGCTTCCAGGTCATGTGGCCAGCATGACTAAGCCGCTTCTGGCGAACCAGAGCAGCGCACGGAAACGCCATTTACCTCCCCGCCGGAGCGGTACCTGTTTATCTACTTGCACTTCGACGTGCTTTCAAACTGGTAGGTTGGCAGGAGCAGGGCCTGAGCAACGGGAGCTCACCCCGTCGCGGGGATTCGAACCGCCGACCTTCTGATTGCCAAGTCCTAGGCTCTGTGGTTTAACCCACAGCGCCACCCACGCCCCTAATAATAGAATAGGACGTCCCTATTTTTATCAGAGAAATGTTGGAGGGTATGAGCTTATCCTGCCGGTTTTAGAGTTGGTCACTCATCCTTCTCAGACAGGTTGACAGGAGGGAGATTTTTGTGCGTGCACACACACACACACACACACACACACACACACACACGGAAACAACATATATAGCAGGTCACAGGGTGGCTGCTGTGCATCATGGGTGCCTGGAGTGAAGACACTTTCTAGCTAGCCACACATTTCGGGGTGGGAAGCAATGGCTGGCAAAGTGGCACAAATGTGCCTTCTGCCCTGTTTATCCCAGTCACTGGGAGAGCTTTGCATACATCAGCACTGCTCTTATCACTTAGTTTTGCTAGGTGTGTTATTAAAGAACACCTTGTGTGTGGGACACGCCATTGCGGCTCAGGCATGGTGTTGCTGCAAGATACCAAACAATGAAAAACAACGACGAGGGTGCTTTTTTGGGGGGAGGCATGGCCTATACTGAATACATTGTGGCAGAAGCAGAAATAAGCCAATTAGAAAACCATTTAGCAAAAATAATATGTGCTTGAGGGGGCTTACACATGGCATGTGCATAAAAATCCAGGGTGCTGCTTCCGTTAAGGAAAAGGAGATTTATGAGGGGGCAATTTTTGGTAGATGTTTCTGCATGTGTGTGTGATGGAAAGTGGAACAATTTTTAGCTGCTTAATGGAACTTCCCCTCCCTTCTTACCCCCTTCTCACCCGCACTTCCTTTGAATTTGCTCCAGACAGCTGGGGTGTTGGGTAGGGTGGCTGAGCAGGGGAAGGAGATGGCGCTCCATTGTGCACAAGTGGAAGTTGTTCCATGCATGTAATGACTTAAAGGAAGGTAAAGGGACCCCTGACAATTAGGTCCAGTGGCGGACGACTCTGGGGTTGCGGCGCTCATCTTGCTTTATTGGCCAAGGGAGCCAGCGTACAGATTCCGGGTCATGTAATCAGCATGACTAATCCGCTTCTGGTGAACCAGAGCAGTGCACAGAAACGCCGTCTACCTTCCCGCCGGAGCGGTACCTATTTATCTACTTGCACTTTGATGTGCTTTCAAACTGCTAGGTGGGCAGGAGCAGGGACCGAGCAACGGGAGCTCACCCTGTCGTGGGGATTCAAACTGCCGACCTTCTGATCGGCAAGCACTAGGCTCAGTGGTTTAGACCACAGCGCCACCTGTAGCCCTATTTAATGACTTGGTCAGATACAACCCCCAGTTCCTGTTCCCCCAACACACAGAGGGCTGTTTGTCTTCTTGTGGGGCTCCAGGTAGATATTTGCAGGGGTAAATATGCACCTGGAATGTTATTGGGGGGGGAGCGGTTTGCGGGTGGCAATTGCAGTGGGAAAGGGCTGGGCAATGGGTTAAGCAGCCCTTTCTTCTCTAGAAGTATCCATAAAAAGTTTCCTTGGGTCTGAAACTGAATGGCCTTCCTTTCACCTATTCTCTGGCAATAGACCTCCTCTTTTAGGAGAAGGGTCACAGCTCTGTGGCAGACCATCTGCTCTGGATGCAGAACGTCCCAGGTCGAATCCTGGTATCTCTAACTAGCACTGGGAGAGATTCCTGCCTAAATTCCTGCTGTCAGCCCGTATGCAATACTGAGTGCGAGAGACCAATGGCTCAGTATAAAGCAGCTTCCTCTGTCCTCTGCTGCTGGGCTCCGTTTCTCCCTTTGCGATTTACGCAGATGATGCCCATCTGTCCACCCAGGCATTTGTGAGGGTTTGCGAGTGGTATCTGACTGGTCTGCTATGGATTATAATGCATTCCATTGTATTTTCATGTGCTGATTTTATTGGAATGGCATTGTACGTATTGCTTTGTTGTGTGCCTCCCTAGTATTACTGATGAGGAGTGGTACAGAAACGTTTTCAATAAATAAACGTACACACAAATGTTAAGTAAACAAATGTGTGTGTGTGTGTGTGTGTGTGTGTGTGTGTGTGTGTGTGTGTTGGTGCCTAAGGCAGAAAATGTGTCTGATGCTCCCAATGGTAAATATATAATAACAGACAAAATAATTGACAATGTGCTGCACTTTGATGGTACTACGCACACACACACACACACACACAGAGACAGACGCATAGCGATAAGGCAAGTGGAAGTCCTGTCTGTGCTCATTCTTTTCCTTCTGTTTCATTAGTAGGGGCTGACGATGGAAAGGGGAAGAATTGGACAGAAACTTTCCAATGTTTATTACTGTCCTTTCAACGGGGTCAACCACCTGTGCTGAGATTGGGTTAATCTAGGCTGTGTGCTCTGACTGGCTGGCAACATGGAAGGACTCCTCCTCCATGTTTCTAATGGATCTAGGAAGAGACTCATGAGGCACAAACTTCATCAGCTGCAGTGGTGGCAACAGGGGCGAGAGGAAAGGAATGGAGAAAAGGAAGGAAAATAGCAGGAACAGCACAGAGTTCTAGGACTGGGATGGTGTAGAGAACTAGACACTTCTATCCAGGACAACCATAGATTTGATGTACTGAGCAGGTTCTGGGTCCTCCCACCAACTTCTGTTGGTACAACTCCCATCATCCTTGGCCACTGACCATTCTGGCTAAGGCTATTGGGAACTGGAGTCTAATAATACCCATAAAAGGTAAAGGACCCCTGACAGTTAAGTCCAGTCGCAGACGACTCTGGGGTTGTGGTGCTCATCTCGCTTTACTGGCCAAGGGAGCCGGCGTTTGTCTGCAGACAGTTTTTCCGGGTCCTGTGGCCAGCATGACTAAGCCGCTTCTGGTGAAACCAGAGCAGCGCACAGAAACATCGTTTACCTTCCCACCGGAGCGGTACCTATTTATCTACTTGCACTTTGATGTGCTTTCAAACTGCTAGGTTGGCAGGAGCAAGGACAGAGCAACGGGAACTCACCCCCATCACGGGGATTCAAACGGCGATCTTCCAATTGTCAAGCCCTAGGCTCAGTGGTTTAGACCACAGCGCCACCCTTGTCCCTAATAATACCCATAGGACCACAGATTTCTTATCCCCAATGTAGATAAGAACCCCATAAATAAGTGTACCATCCTGGTGTTTAGGCCAGTTTCCCAATGACGCAGTCTTCGATTTAATTTGCTACCACCATCTGCTGGGCTTCATTGCATAGGAAGCCAGATGTCTGTACTTCTTGTTTAGTAAAGATCTGCCATCATTTAAGTAACCATTCTCAAACATGCCTAGAGTAGCCGAGTAGCCCTTACGGTAAATCCGATGCCCACAGTTGCTGAAAAAGAGCCTGGGATGAACTTGCCCTGGTCAAACTGAACCAGCAGTGATGTCTTCCCAACTCCGCTGTCTCCAACCAGGATAGTCTGCGGGAATCAGACAAAAAAAAATCAGGTTAGCATCCAAATTAAAAGGGCCGAGGCCCCATTTCTCTCTTCTCAGTGTACAAATGCTGGCAGCAAATTAACTGGTAACTTTGTAATATTGGAGAGACGTGGTTAGACATGGGTTTGAGCACGACACCCACAGGAATATTTCAGGGGGAGAAGCAAAGTAAATACAGCCATACCTGTTTTCAAACAGCTTAGTTCTTGAACGTTTTGGCTCCCGAACGCCGCAATCCCAGAAGTGAGTGTTCTGGTTTGCAAACATTCTTTTGGAAGCCGAACGTCCGATGGGGATTCCGCGGCTTCCAATTGGCTGCAGGAGCTTCCTGCAGCCAATCAGAAGCCGTGCTTTGGTTTTCGAACGTTTTGGAAGTCAAATGGACTTCTGGAACGGATTCCATTCGACTTCCAAGGTAAGACTGCACTCCAAACAAATAAGTGCACATAACTGACATCTAAGAACAGGCCCTTCATTTCTGATAAATCAGTTGACGTTGCAGCAGTGAGTCCTGGGTAGACCTGGCCTCTGAGAACCTTGTGTTCCAAGTCTCTGTCATTTCTCAGTGGGGTAGATCAGTAGTCCAGCAACAGGAAGACCTAGCATCCAAACAAAGTATTTCTACATACCACTGCAGCCCTCAATCCTGTCCTTGGCTCCCTTCACCTGTTTGAGCCCTTCATTAATTGCACTGCATCTACAACCAGCTTCATAGCCCAGCCCCACCTGTTCTTCCATTAAAAAAAAACCAAAACCTTTGACAAAATTGCAGACGGAGAGTACAAGATTTCAGTCACGCTGACACTTCTGCTTTTTGCTTCCTACAGCATCATGAGAAAATGAAACTGCTGCAATGGCCAGGGCAGGCGAAGGGAATTGGGGAGAAAGCAGAAGCAGAAGAAGCCTATTCACCCTAACTCATGGGGAGGGGGAGGGGGGAAACAAAGCACCGTAAAAGAGAAGTAGCCGTGCATTCAAAAGAGCAGGCACAGAAGAAAGGAGATCATGCAAGTCTGCGGCGATGGTCAGCATGCGGCAATGGCACTTCATTGTGGGAATGTTATTCTTCAACCTAAAAGGTGAGCGGTTTGTGTCTGCCTGTTTACCCTGAATGGTCAGGGACATACAGGGTAAGATGGAAATTGGGGGTAAGCGTGTGATTATTTCTGCAATTTAGAGGCAGCCTGACCCATACACAAGAGATATGTGCCTTCAGAGTTTGCCTTCTGGCAAGATGCAAGGAGTTGCAGCAATGCAAAAGAGCCAATTTTGCACTGGCTCCATAGCTTAAATTTATGGAGTGTGGGGTGGAATTTCAGAATTTAATGCATTCTGCCAATACCTTCAGGGCAGTGGGGGAGGGGGCTGTTAGGAAGGAAGCTGTGTGGACACAGACTCATTTCTGCAGAGTAAAGAGAGCAATTCTCCCCTTGTCACAAGCTGCTCATCCCTGGTGTGGAGAGAGTGTCTCTCTCTACACACCAGGGATGGAATTGCCCTCATTACTTTGCAGAAATTGGTGTCGTTGACACAGGGCTGAAGAGATTGCACCCTCAGTGCAACCATTTCTGTTTGCCTGGTGGAACAACCTGTCCTCTCCGTCCCCTGCACGCTGTTCGGTGGTTCCCCCAGCCACCCACCCGCCCTGAGCCAGTTTGGGGATGAGGCACACAAAGGAAGGAGAGGAGGGAAAGCCCTGCTGCACTACGAGAAGTCCGTGGGTGGATCCAGCCCACTGAACTATCAGATGTGCCCAGCAGCCCCTACAGCTTTGTCTCCTGAGCTGGTTGGGGGAAACGAAGTGCTCTTTCTGGTCTATCTTTAAATAGCAGTGCTTTATCTCCTGTTCTCAGCGCTGATGAATGACCTGTGCAAAGGAAAGGCAGCATTTCCAGGCACCCCAACCTCAGCGCTGGATTAGGGAAGGATGGAAATGCTGGTTGTGTGCGCATGTGTGCACATGCCTGTCTCTGCTTGTGTGCAAGAGTGAGCAACTGCGTGAGTGTAAGATATTGCAGTGCAGTTTCTTGTGGGGAATGTGCATGTGCATGTGCAAGAAGAGTGTGTGTGTGTGTGTGTGTGTGTGTGTGTGTGTGTGTGAGAGAGAGAGAGAGAGAGAGAGAGAGAGAGAGAGAGAGAGAGATTTGTAGGTACACTGTTTGGTGTGCATGCATGTGTGCGCATGTGCACATCCATTAAGCCATGTCTACCGCTGGCATGTGGCATTTGCAAAGTTGGCTACCAATAAAGGTTCTGGGCCCAAAAGGGTTAACCACCCTAGATCTAAAAAAATGAAGTTTAACACTCCTTATCTTTTCAATATGAAGATTAAGAATTTCCCAACAATTCATATGATCACCACCTCCTGCCAACTCCTAGGGACTGAGGGGTCTTCACCCCCCCAATAAAACAGTTGATGGGCATTGCCATTCAAATGGGTGAGTGTGTGTGTGTGTGTGTGTGTGCGCGCGCGCATTGTGTCATGTGATTGATTATGTGGGGCGGGGCTTCCCTTTCCCCCAAATTTTATTCAAGTTGGTTGGCACACACACCCCGTAGCAGTGACTTTAGTGTATACCATCAACTCATCAATCATAGACCCCAATATGAATGATTTAGTAACTGCACCTTCCCTGGCCTGATCAGATCCCCCATATTCTGACTGGAGACTTCAGTGGGAGAAGCAAGCTCATGTCCTATAAAAAGGAAAAGATGACTTCCCATGTTGACATATGCTTCATTTTCTTGTTCTACGGACTAACTAATCATTATCGGTGGGTATGCGTCAGGGTAACAGCTGTGCAGAAATCTCTATCCATGCATCCTTATTGCCAAGGCCACAGTTCTGATCCAGCCATGAAGATGTGTAGAGTAATTTTATATTTTTTTCTGTGATACCAGAAGGGTAATATTGGAGAGCTAATGCCTCACTCCAGGTTTATTCTGCTTTTCAGGTTGCATGTCTGATCTGACTGGTCCTGAAACACTGAGTGGATTTTTGGGCAGGTCACTCTCTGTGAGATGCAAATATGATCCTGGGTATAGAAAATATGTAAAATATTGGTGCAAAGGAAGTCCATGGGGCAGTTGTGAAATAGTTGTTCGGACGACAGGATCCGAAGAAGAAAGGATGGCTAGCAGACTTTTTATCAAGGATAATCATTCTCGTTTGGAATTCACAGTCAGACTGGAGAACCTCACACAGGAAGATGCTGGGATTTACTGGTGTGGCATAGAAAGAGCTGGCTCTGATTATGGATTCCCTGTAAATATTACTGTTCTCCCAGGTGAGTCCTGTTTCCAAGCACCACAGGAAACCCAAAAGCCAAATACAGCTAAAAGGGGAAGGAAACCTCAGAGGGGGACTACGTTCTGTGCACATTAACCCCAATGGTGGTTACTCCTTGGTAAGCATGCTTAGACTTGCAAATATAAAGGAGAGTTGCTACTTTTATACTTTAAAAAATGACAGTCATACAACTCCTCCCCAGTAGCACAAATATTTTGATAATTTCTCGCTTCCCAGAATGAGGTTATTTTATCCTTTAAGCAAGGAGATAACGGTAAACGAAACAAATTTTGTTTTTTTTTTTTTATAAAATTTTTATTGGTTTTTCAGAATTTTTAAAGACAAACAAACACAGAAAGAACAAACATACATGTATAAATTCATAACATATTTTCATAAACCTCTTTTCTGGGACTTCCCCATACCTCCCCTTTCTGCATCCCAATGTCCAGAGTTTTGTAGCAACTCCCAATTGTTACTTTTCAACCTCTGTCAACTTAGTCCTCTCTATGTTCTGATCTTATATCACTGTATCCCTTTGTTTCTAAAAACCACAGCACATTAACATTCATTAAGTTTATAGTAGTCCTTAAGGTAACTTTTAAATTTTCTCCATTCTTCTTCCACCGTCTCTTTTCGTTGGTCACGGATTCTGCCTGTCATCTCAGCCAATGTCATATAGTCCATCACTTTCATCTGCCATTCTTCCAGAGTGGGTAAATCTTGTGTCTTCCAATACTTTGCGATGAGAATTCTTGCTGCTGTTATAGCATACATAAAGAAAGTTCGGTCCTTCTTCGACACCAATTGGCCGACAATGCCCAGGAGAAAGGCCTCTGGCTTTTTAGGAAAAGTACATTTAAGTACCTTTTTCATTTCATTATAGATCTTTTCCCAAAAAGCCTTAATCTTCGGGCATGTCCACCAAAGGTGGTAGAAGGTACCTTCAGTCTCTTTACATTTCCAACATTTGTTATCGGGCAAATGATAAATTTTTGCCAGCTTGACTGGGGTCATGTACCACCTGTACACCATTTTCATAATGTTTTCCTTTAAGGCATTACATGCCGTAAATTTAATACCGGTGTTCCATAACCATTCCCAGTCATCTGACATAATGTTATGACCAACATCCTGTGCCCATTTAATCATGGCTGATTTGACTGTTTCCTCCTGTGTATTCCATTTCAGCAACAAATTATACATTCTGGATAAATTCTTAGTATTAGGTTCTAGCAGTTCAGTTTCTAATTTTGATTTTTCCATCTGGAAACCAATTTTCCTGTCCTGTTTGAAAAATTCCACTATTTGATGATACTGAAACCAATTTTGTACCTTATGCTTCAGTTTCTCATAGCTTTGCAATCTCAACTTATCTCCATCTTGTTCCAAAATTTCCCAATACTTCGGCCATCCGACCTCCATATTGAGTTTCTTCACTGCTTTGGCCTCCACTGGTGAGACCCATCTAGGGGTTTTGTTTTCCAAAAGGTCTTTGTATCTTCTCCAAACATTAAACAATGCTTTTCTAACAATGTGATTCTTGAAAATACTGTTAACTTTATCATACCATAAATATGCGTGCCAACCAAAAGAGTTGTTGAAACCTTCCAGATCTAAGATGTCTGTATTTTCGAGGAGCATCCATTCTTTCAGCCAGCAAAATGCTGCTGCCTCATAGTACAATTTCAAGTCCGGCAGGGCAAATCCCCCTCTTTCCTTCGCATCTGTCAGTATTTTAAATTTAATTCTGGGCTTTTTGCCCTGCCAGACAAATTTTGAAATATCCTTCTGCCACCTCTTAAAACATTCCATCTTATCCAGGATCTGCAAGGTCTGAAACAAAAATAACATTCTAGGCAATACATTCATTTTAATCACAGCGATTCGGCCTAGCATTGACAGTTTCAAATTTGACCAAATTTCTAGGTCTTTTTTAATTTCCGACCAACATTTTTCATAGTTATCTTTATACAAATTCACATTTTTTGATGTCAAATAGACCCCTAGATATTTCACCTTCTTGACCAGTGTCAACCCTGTCTCCTCTTGGAACTTCTCCTTTTCTGCATCTGTTAGATTTTTGCCTAAGACTTTGGTTTTTTGTTTATTCAGCTTGAATCCAGCTACCTGGCCAAACTGTTGTATTATTTCTAACACCTTTTTCGTACTAGCGTTTGGCTCTTGCAAAGTCAATACTAGGTCATCTGCAAACGCTCTTAACTTGTAATGTTTAGCTCCGACCTGGACACCCTTGACCTGCTAAACGAAACAAATTTTGTTTTATGTTGTTGTCAGCTGAGATGCCCCAGTTTGGTAGACCATGAGTCCCTTAATCTCAGGGTTGTGGGTTCAAGCCTCACATAGGGCAAAAAGATTCCTGCATTGCAAGGGATTGGGCAACTCTACAATTCTATGATGCAGGTACAGTCAAACCTCGGTTGTCGAACTTAATCCGTTTCAGAAGACTGTTCGACAACTGAGGATCAAAGGGCGGTCAGCAAAGTCAATGGAGAAAAAAGAAAAAAAAAACCTCCCCAGAAGCCATTCGGCTTCCGAAAATCATTTGAAAACAGGAGCAGTTACTTCTGGGTTTTTGGCATTTGGGAGTCAAAACGTACAATAATGGATGCATTCAGGAGCCGAGGTTTGACTGTATAACATTCACATTAAGGAAATCTATGCTTGCAGAAATGCTTTCTATTACATTGCAGGATTGATTATCAGCAACATCTCAGTGAGGAGGGGAGGGGGACTTTGCTTTTGACTGCCCACTGGATACCAGGCTTCCAGATGACCTGTTTATGGAGCATTCATCCTGACGTGCTTTCAGGGAGAATGGATGACCCTGGCTATTTGATGAGAATTCATTCCGATTTGTTTGCAGAGGGGTTAGATGGCATCGTGTCAAAGCGAACTCTGTCCCACACTTTCCAATTGCATTTTGCCATCACTTTTCCTCGTTCCAAAAAGCCAGATCTTTTGGGAGGCATATTTGTTGCACGTGGCCTCCCAGTCAACTATCACTGCGCAACCTTAAGTTTATGCGTATGTGATTAAATCCCACCCCAAAATAGTGACTGCCTGGAAGCATCCACAGTCAAGAGGAAGCGTAAATAAGACACTAGAGGTTGAAACACTGTCCTGTTCTATTCTCAGAGGGTTGTTTTTTTTACTATGGTACGTGCGTCTTGCCAAGATTGTGGAATGTACTGCATGGCATCATAGTGAAAGTTGTTGTAATACAATTCCTCCTCTGAAGCACAAATATATCTCTGTCAGAAAGGAACCTCCTTAATTCGTAAGATGCACTAGCTCAGTAGTTCATTTACCGGGCTAAAGTTGAGTAGAATTTCCCAGAAACTGAGCAACATGGGCGAGAAAGGGAAGTCTGGGGGAATCCCAGTACTTTGAAGTCACAAGCATCTGAGTAAGATGTTGCGGAGAGAAGCATCTCTCTTATGGTGTGGCTTCAAGGTGTTGTGTGTGTGTTGCCTGCCCCGTGTACTCCTTCTTTGCAAATCTCAAGTGAAGGAGCACAACATTTGAGACTGGTTTTTGGGGTGTGCTTTTTGGAACTAACAGCCCCACTCCCAATGTTCTCTAATGGTTACTGGTAGGAATATTGTGTACCATGTGCACTAAGACATAGCATTGGTAGCATTCAGTGGAATATTCACAGAGAGCTAGCCTACTGACCGGGTGTCTCGTTTCCCCCCCTTATTGGTAAGCATCTGCAGAGATCTCCACATCTGATCAGAGCAACATCCCCGGGGGAAAAGGTTTTAGGCCTCCTTGTCCCTAGGTCCCATTTCATGGATACAAATATGCTCTCCGGAAGCTGCTCTTAAGCCTTGTGGAAGTTAATGAGAGTGGTTCACTGTGGGCTCTTCCACACTTCTCTTTGTCCCGCAATTTCTTCATTTTTGTCTTTTCTTTTGTCCCACTGTTTCCCCAGGAAAACCCGCTGAGGGCTCACTTCTGCTTGTCTTCTGCATAAAAAGCACAGGTTTTGACTTTGCCCCGCAGCTTTCTCCTGGGAAAACAGCCCTCTTTAGTGCTAAATCGGAACGAAGACAATCTGTGGAAAATCCAGTTGTTATTTGTTCTGATTCAGCACTAAAGATTGGGTTTCCCCAGGAGGAACAGCAGGGCAAGCTGAAGTGGGGAGTAAGCCCTGAATTGGAACAAAAGTCGATCTGCAGAAAAGCCCAATTGACATTTGCTCTGATTCAGTGGTAACTACAGTGGTACCTCAGGTTACATACGCTTCAGGTTACAGACACTTCAGGTTACAGACTCCGCTAACCCATAAATAGTGCTTCAGGTTAAGAACTTTGCTTCAGGAGGAGAACAGAAATCGTGCTCCGGCGGCGCGGTGGCAGCAGGAGGCCCCATTAGCTAAAGTGGTGCTTCAGGTTAAGAACAGTTTCAGGTTAAGTACGGACCTCCGGAACGAATTAAGTACTTAACCTGAAGTACCACTGTACCAAGTTTTCCCTGGAAAAGCAGTGGGACGAAAGAGAGACCTTTCACACCCATGTCCAGAAGTCACCAACCAAACAGAAATGCAGATGAGCCGCGTGAATCAGGCAAAATGCTCATGATTTGGTAAACATTTTGAAAGGGGGAGGGGGAGAAATGATTTCAGCCTGCTTCTAGCAGCAGACTGACCTGATCCAATATTTGCAGACTTGCTTGCTACTCAGAATGCAGCTCCAAGAAAGATTACACGTGTCTGTGGATTTTGCAATTTCATTTTGGTGCACTAAAAGTGCACATAAAAAGTTAGTTTTCAAGTTAAAAATGACTGTGTACTAAAACATGCATTTTGCATTGAAATGCATTGGAAAAAATGTGTATTTTTCACAAAAAAGCCCATATAGAATGCATAGGTTTTAAATGTGGACTTCTCTTCCATTCCTTCAAAAGATCTGCACAAAATGAGATGGAGCAGGACTATAACTGAGCACCAGCTAAACTGAAACAGGATGGAATTACGCTACTGAGTCCATCGTTAATCACCCCCCTACACTTCCTCCCTCAAACTATTTCAGCTGTTGCATGCCTCTTAAAGCTAATATTCTATAGAGGAGTGAAAAGTGACCTATGTGCAAATTTAGATATTAAGCTTGCCCTCAAAATTCAAACATTCCAGCTGTTCAGGAAGGAGAACAACTGTATATTAGTGACAGTGGTGTAGCATGGGTTGTCAGCACCCGGGGCAAGGCAAGTAATTTGCGCCCCCTAACCCGTAGATTTGCGCCCCCTAACCCCCAGATGTTGCGCCCGGTGCGGCCGGCCCCTCCTGCACCCCCCACGCTACGCCACTGATTAGTGATCACAATGCAGAGCCCTTTCTGCCACCTTCTCCAGTTCCCGGCGGCAGGTAGACTTAACAAAAAATCCTGAATGTTTTCCTAATCACAGGTGACTCATGAAGTTTTGTTTTGTCGACACTTGCCGATTTTATTAATGGTGCTGCTTTTTTTGTTGTTCCATTTTTTCATGTTTTTAAAAATTAACTATAGTTCAATATATTTTTTAGAATACTTTCACCAACCAACCAACCAACCAACCAACCAACCAACCAACCAACCCACAAGCAAACAAACACACAAGCTCTCTCAGTGTGGCAGAATGCCACAGAATATAAAATGCAGAAAAATAAAATAAAGGCACATTCGTGCTAGCTAGCTATTTATGTGAAGGAAACGAGTGGTTTAGATGCTGCAAGGGGAAGGAAGCAGCAGAACATACTGGGCAGCTGCAGCCACAGGAGAAGAACAGACAGCTTTCCTGGAGCTGAGTTTGTTTGCACAAAACTGGTTGGAAAGGGCTGTGGAGCAGCCATGCAGCAAGAAACCTAAGGAGTTATTAGGTGTACCTGAAACACTTCTCTTTGTTTCCGGTGAGCAACTCATATTTCCCCCCTCCACGACATACTGCTTTTATGAAATATTAATATTCTTTTCATGACATCTATTTAACATTATTTTTTTTAAAAAAAGAACAGAACACCAGAATTGCTTTCAGCATTGCCTTTTTTTAAAGACACCAAGAGAACCGGGGCAGAATGTCCATTTGAAGCTCCTCCCTGCCTTTCCTTCTCACAGCACCTTGTGGCCCTCCATGCCTGGGGGGCCCTCTGAGAAGGTGAGCACTGGCGGAGGAATGGGGGGGTGGGGGTGCAGTCCACCCCGGGTTTCTTCCCTGGGGGGGTGACATTGCTGTGCCACCTCCAGGACACTGGCCCCGCGGGCAGCTAGCTCCGCCCCTGAGTGCACAGCATGTGTGCCGCTCCGGGTGCCAGAGCAGCTAGTCCCGCCTCTGAAGGCGAGGAGCGTGGCAAGGAGCGAATGAGCTTTCTCAGGGGGTCTCCTCTTTTGTGGAATGTGCTCCTCAGGAAAACACGCCTGTGGCACAATGCATTGGACAAGACACTCCTGTTTGCTCAGAATTCTGGTCTTTTAACTTAAGATTGCACAGCAATATAATTTGTGGTCTCTTTGTGCTCATCTCTTAGTGGAGTTGAGTAGGACCCCTCTTTATTGTTGTTATATTATTATTATTATTATTATTATTATTATTATTATTATTATTATTATTATTATTATTATTATTAACATCTGTTAGTCACTTTATCTTGCCCAAGGCAACTCAGAGCAACTTACAACCAAAAAAATCTAGCCAGCTTGCATTGCATAAAAGGTATGTCACAAAATCAGTTAACACAGGGTGTCTGTGTGGGTAGGAAGTGCCTTTAAGATACAACCTCTCACCTCAAGAGATTTGACTTCTAGAGCTCTGCAGGTTGCTAAGGTTGTTCAGTTGTTGTTGACTTACCAACTCTTGGAATCTTTATTTTATGGTGTTTCATTCTGTGTATTTAGTTTGAAATTATTCAGAGGATGTTTGATATGCTATATATTTGTTAGTCGTCACTTAGGAAAGTGTGTGGTGGTTGTTGTTTTTTTGGTAGAAAGCAATGAATAAATGACAGTACCTACTCAGAAGCAAGCCCTCACTGAGTCTCTGCCCACTTACCTGGGAGTAAGCCTCCCTGAATTCAGTGGGACTTACTTCTGTGTACATATGACTGCAGTATTAATGAAACTTATCCATGGTTGTATATTTCTAATTTTTTATGATTACTCCAAGATTATATTTTCTATCTTGTGTTGAATAAGAACACAATGCATGAAAACTGACACTGACTGATAGAATTCCAAAGTACGCCCCCCCCCCCCCACTTTGGCCTAATGTGCCTAGTGTTACTTTTCCATACAGAAGGAGAGGGTTGTGAGTGTTGTTTACTCTGTTCTTTTCAGGTCCTTTCTCTGGATTACCCATCATCAGTAATAGTACAATGAGTGGACCTGTGGGTGGGTCGTTATCTGTCATATGCCGTTATTCAGAAGCATATGAATCCTATCTGAAATTCTGGTGCAAGGATCTGAAATACCAGTGCAAGAAAATTATTGAAACAACAGAATCATCTTCCCTAGTGAAACAGGACAGATTCTCTGTCAATGACAATCGTAGCCTCTGCCTATTTACAATTATTACAGAGAACCTGACTCTGGATGATACTGGGCAATATCGGTGTGGGGTAAATATATCACTTGGGTCTGATGATTATTTTCCAGTCACTGTGGTTGTCTTGCAAGGTAAGTTCTTTCCCTGACTTTTTGAGACAGATTTGGAAGTCAATATTCATGTTAGTACAAAAAACAAGGGGTACACGTTACGAGCTAAAAAGCAAAAAGTAGACAAAAGCATGCAAAAGGCTGATTCGAAAATTTAATTTATGTGAATAGTAGTGTTTTTGGCATCAGATGCTCATGAGCAAAAAACAGATGGGGTAGCTAGCATAAAGTTTTGTTGTTGTTGTTGTTGTTTAGTCGTGTCCGACTCTTCGTGACCCCATGGACCAGAGCACGCCAGGCACTCCTGTCTTCCACTGCCTCCCGCAGTTTGGTCAAACTCATGCTGGTAGCTTCGAGAACACTATCCAAGCATCTTGTCGTCTGTCGTCCCCTTCTCCTTGTGCCCTCCATCTTTCCCAACATCAGGGTCTTTTCCAGGGAGTCTTCTCTTCTCATGAGGTGGCCAAAGTATTGGAGCCTCAGCTTCAGGATCTGTCCTTCCAGGGAGCACTCAGGGCTGATTTCCTTCAGAATGGATAGGTTTGATCTTCTTGCAGTCCATGGGACTCTCAAGAGTCTCCTCCAGCACCATAATTCAAAAGCATCAATTCTTCGGCGATCAGCCTTCTTTATGGTCCAGCTCTCACTTCCATACATCACTACTGGGAAAACCATAGCTTTTACTATACGGACCTTTGTCGGCAAGGTGATGTCTCTGCTTTTTAAGATGCTGTCTAGGTTTGTCATTGCTTTTCTCCCAAGAAGCAGGCGTCTTTTAATTTTGTGGCTGCTCTCACCATCTGCAGTGATCATGGAGCCCAAGAAAGTAATATCTCTCACTGCCTCCATTTCTTCCCCTTCTATTTGCCAGGAGGTGATGGGACCAGATTCCAAATCCATCCTTCATCATTGTACATACATATTGCATAAAGGGGACCAGGAAAGATTTTCTTCAGTGAGGCTTGTATGATCATAAGATTGTAATATGTATATACACTGATGAAGGATGTATTTGAAAACGGGTGCTTTATGCTAGCTACCCCGTCTGTTTTTTGCTCATTATCATTTCATGCTGAAAACACTCGTATTCATGTTAGGGCATTGGGTACCAGAGGAGGGGGCCCAAGAACTGGCCCTCCCCACTTTTCCATTGCTATTCTCTGGATACAATGATTTTGCATTCAGTGGCTCAGGGCATTGATCCCACCTAATACAGTTGGTTCAAATGTTCAGGAAAAGGACATTTTGCATTCATCCCAGGCCAACAGGCAGGAACTGCAGAGAACTAGGAGGCTGTATATTGAAGCAGCAGAAGCCTATGTCATGTGAGGATGAACAACCTAAGAATGGAAATATACTTTGCAATCCAAAATTAAGTACTTGTCACACAACAAGCAACATCCTTTCCCTGCAATCTCAGATTACTGGAATTGCCCGAATGCTGGGGAGGAGCTACAGCTAGACCAGGAAGGTGGCGGCAGATGTGAGGAACACCTGTCACTCTGTTTCCCCAGGAAGTTCTCTTGCTTTCGTTTTGAAGTTCTTGTACAATTCCTCACCTACCAAGCCATAGAAAAGCAAACCTCAGTTGACCACAACTGTGTGTCAGACACATGACCATGGAAAGAGCTCTGCGGTCATAGTTGGAACACATATTGAATGTGGGACCATTGACATTTGCCTTCTGTCTTGTGCAATCGGTATGGGAAACTACTTTACGTTATGACTCCCAGACCAAGTTGGTCCTTGCTCAATAAATATATGTTGAAACAGTTCACAACAACTTGTTTCAAGCAGTCTACTCTTCATATTTGAATTCATATTGAGGGCGACAATTGCTCATGCACACCCTCTAACTGTCCCTATTGTAAAGGAACATTCCTGGATTTAAAGAAGTCATCCTGGCTTCTGATTGGATCACGGAATGTCCCAGGGATAAGTCAGTGCTTGAAGCCAGTGCTGGCACTTGCTGTAGTGCTGCGCTCTTCCATGAGTCAGCTGACTAGGGCCACACTCTGGCATCCCTATTTTCATCAGGGGAATGTCGTAGGGTATGCTAACATTGCTCTGATCTACCACCACTTCCCTCGCTTCTGTACCAGCTTCCCTGTAGAGCTTTCTATCCATTGTGCTTTTTTGATTTTGACTTCAAGCATTGCAGTACATGTGGATACTAGGCCCTGTGATGGGCAAGGATCAGTGGCGTAGCGTGGGTTGTCAGCACCCGGGGCAAGGCAAGTAATTTGCGCCCCCTAACCCGTGGATTTTAGCACCCGAGTGCGAGCGCGCCCCCCCATGTTGCACCCGGTGCGGCCGGCACCCTTGGCACCCCCCACGCTACGCCACTGTTCCAACGTTCAGCTTCACTGGATGCCCACGAGTTATATTGTACAGAGAGAGGGATAAAAACTTTCCTCTCTGTCCACTCTCTCCTTGCCATGCCTTAGTTTTGCAGGCTTCTCTCCTGTCGCCTCTTGCTTGCCTTTTCTCTAAACTAAAAACAAACCCAATGCTGCCGCCTTTCCTCAGGGCACCGGCTCCATCCCCTTGCTTAGATTCCCTCTACCAAAGCTGAAAGCAGCCTGAAGTTCCTCCTGATTGTGAATGGGAAACAGCTGGCGAAGCCGGCGGCCTGCCAGGGAAGGGATCTCTTCCTAACCTGCTCCACGGAGCCCGTTCCTTGCAAGCGCTCTGTGTCCCTCGGATGGCGAGCGCCTTTGGAAACGCGGAGCAGGCGCTTGCCGGTGAGCAGCCCCCCCCTTTCCCAAGCTAATCCTTTTAAAACCGAAAGCCCCTTAACCCGCTGGTGAGAGGCTTAGCTGGGCCTCGCCCGCCCACCGGCTTCCTCTTGGAGGTTTTTGGGGAGCGCAGGGCGCTGCGAGGCCCGGCGGCGTGTCGGGGTGCGGAGGCTGCCCGTGCTGGCCAGGCGTCGGTGGCGGCGTCGGCGCTGCTGCAGCGGCTGCTCCTCCTGCAAGCAGTGAGTGGAGCGCAGCTGCAGCGGCGGCGGGGGGCGCGCGCGCTAGGGCGCAAGGCTGGCGGTGGCTGCGGGGAGCCCGGCGGAGGAAGGAACTTGTCCCTTCCCTCTGGACTCGCGCCCCCCCCCAGATGTTGCGCCCGGTGCGGCCGGCACCCTTGGCACCCCCCACGCTACGCCACTGGCAAGGATTACAGGTGTTTTGTTTTTTCTTCTTCTCAACCTTCTGCTCTGCCACTCTGAGGCTGGTGCCAGCATGAAGGCAGGTTACCTGACTCTGCTTTACCTGTGAGGCTGAGATCTGGGTCAGGAAACCTCATGCAAACAGTTGGCTGTGTGTAACATCAGAGGTTGCAGAAGATTCTCCTCGCAATACTGTTCTTACCACAGAAGAGGAACAGCAAACTCATGCTAGTCCCCAGCCCCAGACATTACACCGCTCGCATCAGTAAACGGTTCAAGCAAGCAGCTATTTGCACAGGAAAGAAAGCTGATGTATCATCTAACCAGGGCTCCTTCCAGACTAAGCTATTTTATGCGTAATATTCAAACACAGACCAGGAAATTTAGGTGGCGCAACCATAGTAAGTTTCATGTTTCTCTGCAACAAATCCATTCTCCCGGCAATTTGACTTTTTGAAGGAAAGAAAATGCACTAGAAAGTGTGCAGTAACACTTAATTTGCCTTGACGTCATACAACTTCCCTGCAAAGGATTACGAATGACTGCTCAATGAGCAGCTGACATTGTATAACCTCCTTGCAAAGTTTATGCAAACAGATTGGGATGAATGTTCAACTAATTGGCCATCTGGAAGTGCCCTGGCTCTTAGAAACTGAGTGAGGCTCGGTTTCAATGATGACAGATGTAGGCGGCGGTCCAGAGGAACTGGTGGACTCATGATGCCTTCACACATGCACTCTTGACTGTACAATATAATGGTATATACATATAGAGAGGTGGGATGAAGTCTGTGTTTTTGTCTCTGTTTTAGAGCCTCTCACTACTACAGTAGCAGCAGCAGCAGCAGCAGTAACTACCAGAGGCCCAGACTCAGACTCTGAACCACCAGGGTAAGGACGGAACAACAGATGTCTGTCAAAATGCTGGTGTAGGGAAATCTAAGACGCATTTCCATTTGTGGTTTCCAGCTTCTGTTTGCTTCTGCTGTGACACAGTGCTGCTTTGTGTAAGGAGCAAAAGGCTAGCTAACCACTGAGCAGTCCATGAGAAGTATTTCACATGTTATGTTAATTCTGACACGGAACAGAAAACATTTGTTCTCCTAATTGCCAATTGGGAATTTCGGCAGGATACTTTCAGAGCAGGGGTGAAGAACCAATGATCCTCCAGATGTTGTTGGACTACAGTGGTGCAGTAGTTAGAGTGTTGGACCAGGGGCCAGGAAGACCAGGGTTCAAAACCCCACTGAGGGATGAAGCTCAGTGGATGTCCTTCAGCCAGTCACATCCCTCAGCTTAACCTACTTCACACCATTGTTTGAAGATAAAATCGGGAGGCGAGAGCCATGGATTCCACCTTGAGCACCTTGGAGGAAAGTGGGATCTAAGGGAACAACTAAATTATTTCCAACATCCCTGATCATTGGGCAATGCTGGCCAATGAGAGCTGAAGTCTAACAATATCAGGAGGGCCATTGGTTTCTCCATATGTAGAAGGAAAGAGATCTGCAAGAAGAAGGGAGAAGGGGCATTGGAGATGTCAGTTCCCAGTCACGCAGCAGCAAAAGTAGGGAGTGGAGTTTATCCTTCCCCTTTATCACAAACCGAAGGGGTTTCTCTCTTGCGGAGGATCATTCAGAGCTTCCAAATTCTATCCAGCAAGGTCCCATTCACATTGCAGAGCTATGTGCCAAAGAACAAGCAGCAACCAACGCATCATGTCTCACATACTTCCTGCCTTTTTCATATCCCAGCCTTTTCATCACAATCCTGTTGCCGGTTATTTTTCTGGTGCTGGTGGTGCTCTTAGTAGCAGCATTGCTGCTAATGCGGAGCCTAAAGAAGCAAAAAGGTGAGTGGATGTGTGCAGGAAGTCCCTGCATTTTATCTTTCCTGTCTCATCCTTTCTGTCTGCCCCTACCTTTCCATCTCCCATGCCTCTCCACTGTCGTTTCTGGTTTCCTCCATATTTTCAGGTCATTTGAACTTTGCGTGACCTCAGACTCCTGAAATCTGGTTACGCGTCTGTTAAAAACTGACTGAAGACCTCCAGTGCAACCCTGTATATGAGCTATCCTACTGGGCTGGCACTGGAGTGGGACGTCATTGTTTTCTGCAATTTTTTACTTGGTTGTAAATTGTGTTGGGACTTTTTTTTTAGTGGGCAGCAATACACAAATTTAATAAGCTTAATCTAACAAAGTGGTGTGGAATCTTATGTTTTTAAACTGATTATACTGCTGTTCAAAGCCTGCCCTGGTCTCTACTACAATGAAGGGCCTGCTCAAAATATTTTAAATACAGTGGTGCCCCGCAAGTCGAATGTCTCGCAAGACGGAAAACTCGCTAGACGAAAGAGCTTTCCGTTTTGGAGGTGCTTCGCAAAACGAATTTCCTATGGGCTTGCTTCGCAAGACAACAATGTCTTGCGAGTTCCTGCTATTTTTTCCCCTTTCCCCTTCTTTTTCTAAGCCGCTTATCAGCTGATCCGATCAGCAGATAAGCCGCTAAAAGCTGCTAATAGCGCTAATCCGCTAATCCGTCAATGGGCTTGCTTCGCAAGACGAAAAAACCGCTAGACGAAGAGAATCACAGAACGGATTCTTTTTGTCTTGCGAGGCACCACTGTAAGTGAACAGACGCTTCCTTTGGCTGAACTTGTATACAGTTATAACTACAGTTAATATAGTTCTCCAGCTATAGCCACTCAATGCAGCTTTAATTGCCCCAATATCACACCCAGGAGCTACTTATGGAGGCCTTGAAAATTGTTTTATTTGTGGCTACCTAAAAGTAGCAGTGCAGAAGAGCAGATAGCAGAAGTGAAACTTTCTGAAAACTGGGTTTCTAAAGCACGTTGCTGTTTAGGTGATGCTGTGCTGAGGCAGAGGAAGGAGGTGGAAGAACAGAACAGCCCCTGCATGCAAAACATCTGCCTCAACCCAGACCAATACAGAAGTTGGATTAGGAGGGCTGAGGAAATCTGTACCCACTTTCCACAGCCAGCTACCCACATCTCCTTTGAGAACATTTCCTTCCTGCTATGTGAAGATACTGTGGAGATGCTCATTCTTTCCAAATGCTTGTTTTCCTATTTCCCTGACCTGCTTTTAAAATGAAATGGGGAAAAAAATAGTTTTAAGACACTGATGTGACATTGCAGCCTATCTGCTATCTTTTCAGCTGCCAAAGCATGTGGGGATATCCTCCTGTCTACGGTAAGTGGCAAAAGGACTTCTCCCTTCCCTTCCCTTCCCTTCCCTTCCCTTCCCTTCCCTTCCCTTCCCTTCCCTTCCCTTCCCTTCCCTTCCCCTCCCCTCCCCTCCCCTCCCCTCCCCTCCCCTCCCCTCCCCTCCCCTCCTCACTTTTGCCTTCAACCTCAGCAGGCTTGCTGAACCAAATTCTTGCTCTTCCCAGAATGCTAAGAGTAGTTTCAGGGAACATTCACTTTAAAATGCCACTTCCCTTGACCCACGCTGATCCACTCCCAGGACATCCTGTTACAACTTCTGTGGAACTCGGTACAATAGGGTACCATTTTCTTTCAGGTAGCTTACTGTGGTGCTATACTCAGACAGTTCTTGCACCTGTTGTGAACCAAGATTGCAGGCGATAGCTCCGTGTGCGGTTTTTTGGCCACGTGCAAATGTCTTGGGGAAACATATCCTGAGATAATGCTACAGATACAAAGGGGTATGGGGGGGGGTCTGCTCAAAGATACCAAATGGGACACCGTGTTGTTTTTGGTTTAATTTCAGGCTCCTAAGCGTGCAGAAGGCAATACTTCTGGTAGAACTGAGAAGCCAAAGCAGAGACCTCACCACAAGGCAGCTCCGCCCAGCTCCCACCAAGCAACAAACCACACAGAAGAAGTGGAATATGCAACCGTGATGAAAGCTTCGACTTCTGCTTCTCAGTCAGAGGTTCTTCCCTTGAGTAGAAAATTTGCCAATGCTTTTTGCTCTTTTTATATCCCACCTTTGATCTCCACGCACGTTAAGGGGGCAGCGCCTAAAAACTTATATCGTTTTTGAGCGCATCACAAAGGCAGTTTTGGAAAGACCCCTGTTGCTTCGTGCAACTGATTTCCCAGTGAGTGATTCACAAAGAACCCTGGGGAAATGCATACGCCATAAATTATAGCCCAGACCACGACCACAACGACCACCACCTAGTAATAGGTTTCTCAAAATATATGCCTCTGTTAGTAGTGCAAAATTGGTCTTAGTTCATTTTGGTCTGCATTAAGTCTGGCGATGCCAGGACTGCATAAATAGTAGGCGAGATCCACACGAGCTCTCTTAGGTCCAGCGCAGGAGCATGTCACTTACTATGCATGTGCCCCAAAGTGTGACTGTCACTGCTTATATTGGACTTTAAAGACACATTTGGTTGTCCTTAAGTCACAATGTGGTGCTGTAGTCGACAGAGGTTTTACCATGATGCAACAAACTCCCAAAAGAGTGGGCCAAAGCAAATTTGGGTGAATGTTGGTTGCAACACCACACATTCCCCACCATCCCTTTGGGTCTTCCTTCTTCTGAAGCATCGCTGTTGGTCAAAGCTAGACATGGGATGCTGAGTGGCATGAACGTCCATGGCAATAGTACTCCCTCATGGCAGAGAGATCATGCATGTTTACTCTCTGTACCACAGCAGTGATGACTAGAGTTTCCAAGCCACTACTAGCAAATTCTGCCAAAGTACAATCTTGCAATATGTTATGCAAACCAAGAGTGTGTGCACTTGTGTTGCATATTATGGGATTATCCTGCGCTTCCTCCAAGGAACAGGATCTTTGACAGGCTCTGAGAGGCTTGTGGGTTGACTGTCGTTTGAGAGCCTGCCTCCCTGCTTTTTCCATTGGAATAGACTGTTTGCCAGTGTTGATGAGATTCTCCCTCCATGTTTGAGACTTGGGGCTCCCTGTCAGGTAGGCTATGCTGAGAGAAATTAGAACCCCCCAGTTTTCTGGGGTTTGGGTCTGACTCTCCCCAGTCCAAATAGAACACACTGCTCATTATAACAGGGATGGAGAACCTGTTTTAGCTGGAGGCCCACATTCCCTTCTGCACAAACTACTTGCAAATTTTACCTTGTTTCTGCACACCCCTTGCACACCTCCAACCAGGCAAGCAAGAGGCATAATCGGAGTTCACGGACATATGCCAGCCAGGCAAAAACACTCAATGAGAATGCAAAGCTTAGCCAGTAAGTGGTGTGGCCTGGGGACAGTCCCAAGGGCCAAAAAGAGAGGTGTGGAGGGCCACATTTGGCCCCTGGGGCTGAGGTTCTCCACCCCTGCACTACACAACGCTGCCTCCTCGCACCCTGCAATGCTTTCTTTTCTTGCCATAGTCCCTGCCTCCTTGACCAGTACTGCTGTTATTTTTTCACTTTCTAGGTTCCTACAGCTACAGAACAGGTATCATATGCCTCCTTAAGTTTTCAAGGTCCAGTTGAAGAAGCTACGTATGCCAATATGTAGTAGGCACCCAGTTCAAATCCTGATAACTATCGAGTACTGTGAACTGAAAAGGAAAAATAGTTGGAACCTTCCTCGTGGAACACTTTCCCTTTCTGCTCCTCTCCCCTTCCAATAATGGACTGTTGCAACACCTTGTCACTTATAGGGGTATGACTGGACTCCACACACTTGATCCCCAGTGGCCTGTGATGAGTTGTAGCTGATCCTTACCACTGCAGGAACCTCGGAAGCAAGCTACAGTCAAGAAGCCATGTTAAACTAAGCCTGCCTGCCTGCCTCAAAGGAGCAGTCTAATAAGCTGTGATGTTTTCATAGGTCCCTGACAGGGATGGAACAAGCTCATGCCTGGTTTGCTCAAGTTCTTTCCTAAGGCCATTCCATTTTTGTGCTTTTTTTTTTTTAACAACAGAAAATTATTTAAATGTTTTATCACAAGATAATATTTAAACACATTCTAATTCATTGCAAACATTTGGAATCCTAAAGTATACATTTAAAAAGCCTGTGCGTATTTTTTAAATGTATCTATAAACCAAGAACTAGATTGCAAATCTGAAGAAGTGCAAAATCTATGGGGTGATCTGGATGGGGTGGATCAGATCAAGTTGCATTGGAATCAGCAGAAATCAGACTTCTCAAGCATCCCTTGCTCTCCACACCATTTCTCTTACATCAATGAGTTTTACGTGTTGCCATGATATTGTACGACCGCTGCTGTGTGCTTGCCTGTGAGTCCATTGCTATCTGTAAGGTACCTTTGATATCAAGAGCCAATGAAGTATCACAAGCTGTTTGTAATCTGTGTGCATTTCTGCATGATTGTTACTGTGGTGCTTTATTCGAAACTTCAGAACTGCTGTTGGGAAATTCTCCTGGGATGGGTGCAATTAAGAAACAGGACACAAGTGGTTTCTGATAGTGAGACAACCAATCAAAAGCTAAAGTCTGGAGTGGGGAGGAGAGGATATACTCAGCCTGGAGGCTCAGAACAGTTCTTCATTGGTGGGTGCTTGCTGGCTGGGGGATTGCAGAGAAAGTGGAAGTATCCAGGCACTATTGCCCAAGAGGCTGTTTGGAAATATCCATGGCGGCGTGAGCTTGAATTTCCTTCTGTAATTGGGAACAGATACTCTGTTAAGTTGCTCCTTACTTGAAGAGGACGCTGGATCTTGTGAATGGCCCCAGGAGTCCTCATTAAAGCAGGCAAAACTGAATCAGCAGAATACCGAATCCTTAAAGAGCCAGGTCTCCCTGCTCAGGAAGCCCCTTCCTTGTGCGTATCATTTTAAAAGCATATTGCATTTCCATACTTCGCTTACTGAAAACATCCCTCTTGCTACTTAACATGGGAGGTACTAATGGTGCAATCTTTTATGTGTCTGCACCCAGAAATAAGTCCTATAGTCTTCACACTCTAGTACAGGGGTAGCCAATGTGGTACCCTCCATGTATTTCGTTGGACTACAACTCCCATCATCCCTCCCCATTGACCATGCTGCCTGAGGCTTATGGGAATTTGTAGTCCAACATCTGGAAGGCACCTGTGAGCCATCCCAGCCCTAAAGCAAGTATGTCAGGACTGCAGGAGGCTGCTCCCACCAATGACAAGCTGGGCTTTGGATCTTCAGAACTCACTCCACTTGGTCCAGTAGCCTGTCCTGCAGTATTGAACTCACGCTCCCTAACCATCACAGAGAAAAACAAAATTAAGGCTATTACACACTTACCTGGGAGTGTGTTATTTAACTCAGTGTGGCTTAACATCTTAGTAGACATCAGTGGCATAGCGTGGGTTGTCAGCACCCGGGGCAAGGCAAGTAATTTGCGCCCCCTAACCCGTGGATTTGCGCCCCCTAACCCTAACCCCCAGATGTTGCGCCCGGTGCGGCCGGCCCCCCCTGCACCCCCCACGCTACGCCACTGGTAGACATGTATAAGATTGCCCTGCACAGTTGCCTATTTCAGCCAGAGGTGGAAAATAAATTCCAAGTCCTCAAATGCATTAGAAGCATTACATCGGCTTCAAAGGTGGAAAGAAGCAACGATCCCGACTGAGGAAGAATGGCAAGCCAAACTGCTGGATTATGCCGAAATGGCTAAACTAACCCAGAGACTCAGGAATCAAGAAGATAAAGACTTTTAAAAAGAATGGGAAAAATTTATAACCTCTCTAGGAGACCATTGTAAACGAATTAAAACATTACAAGTGATTTTTAAAGTCCAGCTAAAGTAACAAAGTTTATGGATAATTAAGAAAAAAGAAAAATATGGAAACTGCATTGATGTGTAGACTTGGGGATGGGGGGGGAGTAAAGAGATTAAGAAAATCTCAAGAAAGGATTATATAAATTTGTAAAAATCAATAAAAATATTTTTTAAAAATTAAAAAAGAAGCATTACACCAGCTTCTTTCCTCAGTCCTTGTTTTCTACAAGAAACAAAACCCCATTGGCCATTTTTGTAATCCAGGGGTTCCTCCAGATTACCTATTTATTGAGCACGCGCCCCAATTTGTTTTCACAAAATTTGTGGGAAGATGATAGATCCACTGTTTATTGGGCTTTTGTTCTGATGGCAGACATGAGATGGCATCACATTAAGCAATTGTTACCACACTTTCCAGTGTACTTTGCCAAACTTGGGGGGGGGGTATTTTGCTTTTTTGCTTCTTCTTTTTTGGAAGTGGGTTTTCCACAGAAGAGCACCAGATCCACTTTCATTGCACAACTAAAATTTGTTGGTACAAAACTGAATCTGGCCCACAAGATAGTGACAGTCTGGAAATGGCTCAGGAACATTCTTGTGTACAACACACTGAAGGAACGCTTAGTACTTCAAGCTGATTGGAGAAGGCAGACAGGAACCATATTGGCTAGGGCTGATGGGAATTGTAGTGTGGCAACATCTGGAGGGCCACAGGTTCCCCACCACTGAAAGAAGTAAAGACCTCTGGAAAACAATGCATGGTAGCAGGATACAGGCAGTGGTTGCATGCACCCAGCCTATACCTTCAAAGCACATTCAAAACACAGCCTTTCCCTCAAAGAACTCTGGGCACTATAGTTTACCCCTCACAGAGTTAGAATTCCCAGCAACACTCAAGAAAATACAATGCCCAGAATTCTTTGAGGGAATTGCTGTGCTTCAAACAGTATAATGTGCGCATAGCCAATGTTTGCATGGACAGGTGGAGTACCCCCCCCCAGTTGACCCCCGAGTGGAATAATGACTCAAGACAACGTGCTATGGGATTAAAATTGGCCACAACTTCATTAAATTGAGCATATGTTCAAGCAGAGAGCTGTTGGAGGGGAGAGCAATGACAACCACTCGGCTTATGGCCAATGCCTCCCCTCAAGACCCCTTTAACGGGGAACCCTGTGATCACCGCCACAAGGGGGATGTGGGTCACCGCTTCGCGCCCCCCTCCATTTAGGAAGATAGACTAAAGGATTCCGCCCAAGGCCTGAAACCTCCAGGTTTCCAGCCCGGGGAGAATGAAGCCAGGAGCCACATTGGGATCCAGGGGGGCTGCGTGCGACCACACAAAAGGCACCCCCCATTTGATGTGGGGAGCGGTCTTTGTATGTGGGCTGTCATTCATTGGTGCCAAGGCGTCCAAGAGAAGAGGAAGAGAAGAACTGCAGCTTGGCTCTTTGTTCTCTCCCACAGCTATTCAAATGTGTGGCGATTTTTCAGCCAAGAAGAAAGGGATCACATGACAGGAGGGACTTGATATTTGCATGTTCCTCTGTGCAACACATTGCTGCACTTTCAAGAGGACTGATTAAAATCAACAGGCTGCTCTCCAGCTGTATCGATAAGAGCTGGAAAATATTCCGCAGCTTCTCTGAATGGTGTGGGGTTCAATCTCCCATTATTTACCCACAGTTCACTTAAACGATCTGGATCGCTCTGTCACCAGGGTGGCTTTCAATATTCTGTTCCTTAAATATTAATCAAAACCATTAGCTCTCAAATGAATGGAAATTGCATGCATGCAGGGCTCATAAGTTCTTTGGAAGAGATGGGAAACCAAACATCAATAGTATATTTATATTTGGCCCATGCATACACTATTAGCCGGCGTAATGACTTAATAGTAGGCGGCTTGTTGTACTAGAGTTAAAACAGCATCCAATATAATTCCTCTGAACGGAAAAGATAGGTAGGCAGATGGCAGCTCCCAAATATATTACAGTGGAATAACTGCTACTCATGTCTTTGTTTGGCTTGACAGCAAGCAATCGGCATGAACCCCACAAGGGAATTATATGAGCCAGTTCTGGGTTTCAGGTTTCTCCTATACTTCTGACAAAGTAACCCTGACAAATTCAGAGTTTACATGTCTACGAATTGCCACCTCTCACTGTGTTCCCAAAAGGTATAAATTTAATCCCTGGGAAACAGGCTGTGAAACTGACCATGGCCAAAGACGGAACAATAAAGGTTGTGTGACTCAGGCCTGCAAACAGGTTCTGATGCGAAATAGAGCAATTAGGTTTTTCTGCCTCTGTTTTGGAAGACATTCCCCATCTGCAGAATGTTGCTATCATAACCCTCCCTGCCTGTAGACTCCCAACTGGGTACATTACTCCCAAGTGCTCCACAGACATTATATGAGAGAAGCTCACAAAGCCCTGAAATGTAGGCCAGTTTTATCTACATACATGGATGGTTGAGTCAATAATGGCTCATTTAAGCCACTCCTGCAGGGATGGGGAACCTGTGGCCCTCCAGCTGTTGCTGGGACTACAACATCTATCATCCCTAAATACCAAGGTTTCAGACACAAAATGTCTCCCAGTCTTACCTGGAGATTCAGTACATTGAACTTGGACTTTTGCATGGAAGGCAGATGTTCTGCCACAGAGATACAAACTTTCCCCTAAAGAGAAAGCTAGCTACTTCTTTGACCTTCTCACTGTGGGGTGTGAAACACAGAGCAGTCAAATACAACGTTCCTAGAGTGGACATGTTTAGACATGAAGAGGGATGTTTGTCCAGCCAGCAGATAAACTTCCTGTTTCCTCCTGGGCTGGGACAAACTTCCTCTACATGTGACCAGAGGTGGGCATGACCTCACCTGTGCAGGTAACAAAAGCACAGGGCTGGCCACAACACCTCTCTCTTCTCCATTTTGCTTTCGTCAGCCTGAGATGCTCTCTTGGCCAAGAGAGGACAAAGGCACTATCTCCTTATGGGATAGATTCCAAGTGTAACTTAAGTCTGCCTTCTGAGATCCATCTGTGAAGAGAAAATGTGAGTAAACTAATTTATACCTTTTATACAAGACTGTCACGTCTGTTCCTTTTAGGAGGGAATAAAGGGGAATTACCAGGAAACTTATTTTAGAGGCTTAAGCAAGCCTGGCAAACTTATCCACTGTGTAAGTTTAAAAGGGGAATGTTCCTCTGCTAAATTATAGAACTTGTTAACGCAAGTTGGAAAGGATATAATTAAACAATATATCCTTTCCTGCCTCCCTGAACATTCCTATACTCACCCCGTACCTCCAGCATGTCCCAATATCTGCCTCCACCACCCTCTTTTATTCCATTACCACGTGGGTGTAACAGTTTTAGCATTTTCAAGTTATGCCCATGTAAAAGATTTAGTAGCAATCCCATCCCCATTCAGCTCAGGTAACTCAAGGACAGAACCGCACTGATATTTCCCAAATTCTCCAGCTTAATGGGACTATAGATCAGATTATTTGATGTCCAGTCATGGATGTCAGTTCACAGTCTTCCTTGTTCTCAGCTTCACAAATTCCCATTTTGACATAATCATCCAGTGTCAACATGCACATTTTACATTGCTACCAAATCCCAGAAACCCTGTATTTGGGGACAGCATTGTTATGGGTTTCCCATGTGGTTGCTATGAATAGGCCTAGCACTCTGGGTTTGCATTAAGGCAAGAAACCTTTTCCTTCTGCCCAAAGTTACATTGCCTCAAGGGTAACCTGTCAGCAGGATTGAATCAGATTGAATCATTGCTTAAGGCAATGCCTGGACAGTCTTGTACTTGACAATGGAATGCTAATGGCCCAGGAGTCTCTCTCTGTAGGAGCTAATTGTTAGACAATTGTTTCTTGGTACAGAGAGCTTGGAGCATCCTGAATTACAGAGAAACCTCCGAGATTCTGGGAGGTGACATACTCACCTACCCAGTAAAGACTAATTGTGTGCATGTGTGTTTGTGCATGCAGATGTAAGGCAGACCCTCCAAGTGTCCCTATTTTCCAGGGACAGTCCCAGATTTAAAGAAGCCATCATGGTTTCTGATTTGAACCCCAGAATGTCCCACTTTTCCTTAGGGCATCTCTATTTTTATTGGAGAAATGTTGGTGGCTATAACTATAGGAGAGGAGATAACTATAAAACATTTAGAAGATATTGGAAGACAGCCCTGTATAGGCAAATTGTTTTTAATGTTTGTTTTATTATGTTTTTATATATGTTGGAAACTGCCCAGAGTGGCTGGGGCAACCCAGCCAAGATGCACAAGGTATAAAGAATAAAATTATTATTGAATTGGACATTCCTATTTTCATCAGAGAAATGTTGGAGGGTATGGTAAGGGAACAGAAGAGAAACTGCAGTTTTGAGGCCAGGTAAACCTGGGAGAGATACACAGAGAGGGATGAGCTGATTTAAGGGTTCTGTAAGGTAACAGGTGCTCTGGTCCATGGGGTCACGAAGAGTCAGACACGACTAAACGACAAAACAACAACAACAACAAAGGTAACAGGAGATGGGATGGCAGTGTTGCTGCCTCTCTGAAGAGAATTTGTTGCCAGAGTGTTAAGCTGTCTGCCTTTGCCTATGCTCAACCTGCATATTTGTAAATAAACTCACAGAAATCCAGATCATGGTATATGTTCAGGAACTCCACATTAATCATAGTAGTGGTGCACACCAAATATTTTTTGTGCGCTTGTATTTTTTTTAAAATTTTAAGTTTTTTAAACTGCTTTAAACTATTTTAAATTGTTGTAATCTGCCCTGGAACCTTAGGGTGGGTGATAAATTAAAATCCTCCTCCTATTTTTCTGGGCAGCGCTGGTGCAGAATCCCAGCCCTTCTTAGGACTGACATCAAGCCCAGGATAGAAAAATCCAGGTCATTGCACACAGACTCATGTAGGATTGTGGCACTGTCACAGTCTCCCTGCAGGACCAATGCACAAACATTTCCACACAGTTTCATTATTACATACAGTATAGCTCTCTCCTTAATTTTGTCTTCTCCTGCTACAAAATATAGAGTTGTAAGATTGAACACATGAAGCCACCTTTGGTAAGCAGAAAGTAACACACAGTGCTAACTGTGAACTTCGTGCTAACTGGTTGAACTTCGTTATATTATTCAGAATTTTATTTTTATCACCGAATCATGCAGTTCAGCCAGGTTTTTCAGCTGCAAACTGCAGTTTCTCCAGAAGAAGGAAGAAAGGGAGATGCTAGGAGGGAACGTACAATCTAGCCTGCAGTTCTTCAAATGTCTTAAGACATATCCACTTCCTCATATTCTCAAGGTGGTTTACAAAATAAATACAATTAAAATGGAAAAGCAAAAAAAAAAAAAAAACAACAACAACCCACAATGAACTAAAAGGGCACAAAATAATAACGTTCTAACTTTAGGTGTTGACACGATTTTACCGCCATCTTTTAAAATGCTAGGGGACATGTTGCAAGGGGGAGAAGAGGTGATTAATAGTAAGGTATCTTTTAATTGGAAAGGGCTGTTGCTCTGCAGCAGAGAAGATACTGGCCACCAGATAGTCCAGCTTGGTATATGTTCTGATTTGCTTTGACTAATGCAGTGGTTCCCAACCTATTTTTGGCCATGCCCCACCTAAGCATCTCTAAAATCCTGACTCCCCACCCATCCCCATGACATATAATTCTTATTATTCAAAAAGTGAACTCCTATTCATGTGGAGGAAGCCTAAAAGGCCATTATCTATTAATAACTCATTATGGAATTGCACCCCTTAAAAATCAAATTGCCCCCCCTGTGGGGTGCGTGCCCCATGTTGGGAACCACAGGACTAATGGTTAGGCATTTATGTATTTATTCAGTAACTATATAGGCAACCCTTCAGTATGAACTTACAAGGCAGTATCTAACTTAGAGTAAATTAAACAAAATACAATAAAAGTCAAATGCAACACAAATGACACAACAGTAAAAGCAGCACCCATAAAAATCAGCAGAAATCAATAAAACTGAGCAGAGCCATAGTCCCATTCTTCTCCATTCTACATGATAACATCCACGTAGCTGGCAGCACAGTGAGATATCCCATCTCATCTCACCTGACCTATATAAAAAACCAGTGCTACCCTGGAAGCATTCGTGCCTGGTTTCCTGCCGCACAGTGCCCAAGATCCTAACATTAAGTCCCACCAGATGAAGTTGGCATCAGAAGTTTCCATTTGATTGGGCCACATACTTAGAGTTTGTTCCCAGTTTGCTAGTGAAACATAAGCCCTTCAGTGTGCTCTGCTTACCTACCATTCTTGCAAGCTCATTTGCAGTGTAATAGGCAAGAAAAAAAGTGAAGGGAAAATTGCTGGAAATCGAGCAGGAACTTGCAATGCATGCACCAGAATATATAGCATACAGTGGAACCTAGCGGCAGTATTTCCATTCGGCCAATTCCCAGAGGACAAGAGTGTTCTTTTAATCCTAGAGTTTCTTTGGCAATGGGTATAAAGCTGCTGAACCTGAATTCCTTAGTCCTGGAAGCTGCATTGGCAGTTTCACTGCAGGGTTGAGCCAGCTTTGTGATATCAAATCATTATAAGTATTCCTTTCCCAGTTATGCTCCAATATGAGCACTTTCCTCGCTGGTACCAAGACACTAGAATTTATAACCCATTTACAACAAATACACGAAGCACAGAAAAATGACAGGTCCAGTGCAGGCTAATGGGGCCTCCATACTGAAAAACTTGCAAGTGGCAGGTAGATTCGGTTGTGCTCCTGACAGTCACTGCATTGATCCCCATAGGAAACACTGCTTGTCCAAATTGGCTGACTATATTAGTGCAAGAGTTATACCACTGACCTACCACCTCGGAACCATGCACTGTGCAATGGACCACACAGAGGAAGATGAGGCTCTAGATCTGCTTGTGGGGGAAGAACTACTAAGACCTTCTTCAGGATTATCTGGCTGGAGGACACAACTCTACCACCCCCCTCTAATTCAGAGGGTGAGTCTCCCACAGCGCCCATCTCCCCAGACCCAGAGAACCTGAAGACTGCAAAAAAAGATGAGGACCCTTTAATAACCAACACCTCCAGAGCAGGTGGGACTCATCACATGAGAAATCCAGTCAGCTCATATAAGGCTCTAGCTACATCTAGGTGCTTACAGAGATAACCGTTTGCACAGCTTCAAAGACAATAATTTGTATAGACAGGAGTATAGGACTTTGTGAGCTCTCCAAGGTCCTGCACGTACCTTGAATTCCTGCCAACAAAGAGCAGACACTTCTAGGCTTCCCCTGTGAGGACAGTAATAGTGGCAACTTCCTGTTCCACTTCCTGTTTGGCCATTGCCACTGCTGGGGAAACTTGCCTTCCAAAAGTGTGTCAAGTCCCACTTGTTTTCCAAAATGGGGCATTTCACTCAGCTGTTTTGTGGGCTTTGCAGAAATGCAGAAATGTTAACAAGAAGCCCACAGCATATCCACATCAAGTTTCTCTCTTTTTTACAGCTCACTTCTCCATACAAAGCACTCCTCAGCACAGGAGCTGGTTAAATCAGGAGCAAAAGCTGCACCCCACATCAATGCTGCATCAGTTTAAAAAAAGGAGTATCCCATTAATTATCAAATGTGAAAGCAATTTGAAGAGGGTGGAGAGGACAGAGAAACTTAGAAGGTTTTCCCATCTCATATTTTCCTTCATGCACAGTTTGAAATCTCCCATCCTCCCCTTAATAGGGTCCCAGGGGCAGCCACCACTATTGAAGGGAGAATGTGCCAAATACTAAGGAAATATTCCTAGGAGTAAAGCAATTGAAACCAGGTTCTTGCAATTCATAATCTGTTTACCAAATTGAGTATTATGAAGGATTTGCTGATGACTCAGGATGTTTCCACATTTCATTTGCCTGCAGAGCATGAAACAGAGTTTGCTTGCTTTGTTAGTTTTTCTGAAAGTCTCCTCCTCCTCCTAACCTAAAGTCACCTCTATGCTGGTCTATCCTGCTTTCTTCTGCTCTCTGACTCTGGCACTTGTTGAGTGGATGAACATAACCCAGGGTGGGGAACCTGTGGCCTTTCAGATATTTGATGGACTACAGCTCCCATCATTCCTGACCAGCGGCTATCCTGGCTGGGGCTGATGGGAGCTGGAGTCCGATAATATCTGGAAGGGCCATGGGTTCCACCCTCACTCTAGTGGCTTCATTTAGCATTTAAAAAAAAAATCAAAGAAGATCTGATTACGGGTTTCCCAACGTCACTTCTAGTTGGCCCAGAGAACTAGGCCAACATTACAATGAGCTGACAGCTAGACTACTGGTGCTCCTCCGACTTCATCAGAAGGCAGGGGGCACGATAAACAAAGCCTTAAAAGTTTGGTACTCCTGTAATTGGTCTGACAAGCTTCAGACAAGGTGCAGGCTTCAATAATCCATTTATATCAAGACTTATAGGGCTGATGTAGCCACAAGAGGGAAGATGAGCCAGACAATGAAAGGAAGCAATTGAATTTCAAGACAACAACCAGTTTTCAGAGAACTCCAGGTCATTAAACGTACACATGTGCACTGGGGTTTGACTTCAGGTGGTATACAAGAGCCCCATCATCTCCTTGATTATAATAACCTTGAAAAGCTCTCCAAAGGAATAATTTAAAAGGGTCTAAACCTTGCTTCTATTTCTTTCAAACAAAGGATTGAACTGAACTGATGCTTCTGTCCTAGAGGCAGACCAACACACGGAAAGAACACGTCACACAGCAAACAAGTTATCACCTAAATTTTAAAGCATGTAATTGTCAAGGAAGCTGATGGGAGGGGCAGATGACACCACAGGCGCGTGCGCACACACACACATTAATGGTGGGTTGCATCCCATTAAGTTTTTTCTTAGCATAGACCCACTGAAATTAACAGACCTAAAATAGAATAAACCCACTGAAATTAATGAACATGACTGAGTAGGACTGAGTAGTAGGACTAACACAAGATACAACCCAGTATTTTCACACATCACAGAACTTTCCCAGCACAGGACTTCATGAGCCAATATTTTAAATATCTAAAACTCAGTAAATTATAGAAATCGTATGTGATTTACAGTGGTACCTCGGGTTACATACGCTTCAGGTTACATACGCTTCAGGTTACAGACTCTGCTAACCCAGAAATAGTGCTTCAGGTTAAGAACTTTGCTTCAGGATGAGAACAGAAATCGTGCTCCGGCAGCAGGAGGCCCCATTAGCTAAAGTGGTGCTTCAGGTTAAGAACAGTTTCATGTTAAGTATGGACCTCCGGAACGAATTAAGTACTTAACCTGAGGTACCACTGTATTTGGGGATGCGGGTGGCGCTGTGGGTAAAACCTCAGTGCCTAGGACTTGCCGATCGTATGGTCAGCGGTTCGAATCCCCGCGGCGGGGTGAGCTCCCGTCTTTGGGTCCCAGCTCCTGCCCACCTAGCAGTTTGAAAGCACCCCTAAGTGCAAGTAGATAAATAGGTACCGCTTTATAGCGGGAAGGTAAACGGCATTTCTGTGTGCTGCGCTGGTGCTGGCTTGCCAGAGCAGCTTCGTCATGCTGACCACGTGACCCGGAAGTGTGTGCGGACAGCGCTGGCTCCCGGCCTCTTAAGTGAGATGAGCACACAACCCTAGAGTCGGACACGACTGGCCCGTACGGGCAGGGGTACCTTTACCTTACCTTACCACTGTATTTATTTTTATCACCAACTGGGGGCAAGGGAAACAAGGCAGCCTGGCAATTCACCTGGCTCACAAACACCCAAACCACAGAGAGCATTTAAAGATTCAACCCCAGCATCAATCCATTCCAAGAGCTAATCTTGTGGAAGCAACAGCCACACACCTTAGATACGTAGGACTGGATGATGGGAATAGGTACAAATGGATGCATTTGGAAGCAAAAACTTAATACTGACCAAGAACCCTGCATGGCTGAAATATGCAGCCATCAAACCCATTAAGTTGAGTTAATAGAGGTGAGGCCTTATTAAATTCAGGAACTATTAGAGTCGTAAGGAATAAGTGGCTTGAGGACAGCAGGCTATTATTAGAGAGAGAGAGACTACAGAAAGATACAGAACACAAGGATGACAGAGACACAACAATCCTGTTATCCAGAATAGAAGCTGCCCAGGCACTATAAGAGAGGGCTTCCACCCAAAAGACTCTGATTGCAGGGTGGAACCACATAGTTCACATGACAGGTTTCCAAAAACTCCCCTTAGGGTCCGTTTTAGACAACACACCCTATTTCTCTTTAAATTCAATGATTGTTTGTATCTCCTCTTCAAATTATCCTAATTAGTCCTTGGAAATAAACAAGGGGCCTAACTAACAGTTGTTGTTCAACAGCTGTGTTGTGCCAACAACACAGTAGACAAAAACAGATCCATTCCCTGTAATTTGCTGGCAAATTGGAAGTTTCTTGCAGTGCTGTTCTTCATGGGGTTCTATAAATAAGCCACAGCCTGGCATTAATGTCCCATCACGTTCAGGACTCGTTCTCGCCATCTTTTGGGCTCTCCAAACATTGCAGATATTTACTTGGATAGTTCAAGCGGGAGCTCAGAGGAGCTGCTATATGAAAATATGCAAGCTTAGAACCAGAGTCCTTTTTTTTAAAAAAAAGGCAGTGCACAAATCATGGTTTAGTTTCCACAGCTGATTCCCATTTGATGGATCTGGTTTAAACTTCATTCCCCTCCCCTATAAAAGTGTATGCAATTGCAATGAATTTACATGCAGCATCAAATTCTCTCCTATCTCTTTTACTTGCTCTCCTTAAGAACTCTGCAGTTTTCTTGGGGTTCTTTGTAACCATCCCTGCTGGATCAGACCAAAGACCCATCTTGTCCAACATTCTGTTCCCACAGTGGCCGACCAGATGCCTCTGGGACGCTCACAAGCAGGATGTGAAACACTTCCTGTCCCATACATTCAACTTCTAAAGCACCAGGCATAAACGATAAAGATCACATTGAATAAGCCTCCGTCCCTCTCCTTCGTACCATAGCGTTCTGTCTCCTTGATGTTGTTTCATGCAGCGCTTCTAATTTTAACTCTTTCTCTGCTCTGCCCTACGTCCTACAACTACCCCCCCCCCACACACAGAACACATCTGTACCTTGTGCAGAAGGTCCTCATTGTAGTAAGTGCTGCTTTGGATGCCAGTCCCATTGGCACCCATCCCCGAGTAGTCATAAGGGCTGCCAGCCCCGCTCTGATATCCCCAGTACGTCTCCATTTCTCTTCTTCAGGCTAATTTTATTGCGTCAATGCTAAAAGCGCCGGCTCCGGGCCAGACCTCAATGCAGCAAGCGAGCGCAGCAGTTCTCCGGACTCAAGCCTGCTACATTTTCCTCCTCTCCCGGAGAAGGAAAAGGTGCGAAAGAAACGCATCTAAAGAGAGCTCGCCCTGAAGTGAAGCTAGGCTAGAGGTACGGGAGGCGGCGGCGTGCGGGAGGGAGGGGGCGGTTGTTGACGATCTGGGTTTCCTGGGACTGCAAAGTGCTGAGCAAGCGAGAACCTTGCAGCTTTTACTGATCCATAAAGCTGCAGCGCCTGGACAGAGTTTCAGCACCAAGGCCAGCTCCGGCAGCACCAGAAGACCGGAAACTCCTCGGCCAAGAAGCACCACGGAGACCTCTCCACCGCACCCGCTCTAAGCGCTGCTTTCATGTCACAGATCAGCACTAAGGACAGCACCCGCAACACCTGGGAGACTAAGCCGTCAGCTGCATCCGCGGCGAGCCCCACCCAACAGATATTAATGCATTGTAATAAAGGTTTTTGACGTCGTCCCTTTAAGTGTCCAAACTTGAATAAACACTCTGCTTTTCCTCTTACATCACACTGCCCCCTGGTTCCTTTTCCGGCACTACCAGCAACTTTCAAACTTAGCACTGCGGATTTCAGAGGAAACCAAAGGAGTGAACGTGTTTGAGAACGTCCAGCTCATATGTTCGCTCATATATGGTGTAAAATCTGGCAAGATCAGCCCCTTCGCCCCCAACAGCTTTCAATATCCTTCTTGCCTCCAGGTGCGAGCAGCCTCTTTGCCGCTGTCAGATGCTCTTGGGAGCTGATTTTATTATTGATGCAAGCAGAGCCACACAACTTCGGAAAGGAAGATGTAGCAGATTCCTAAATAAAAGTGAGCTGCCGGAGGCAATCATTCACTGAGAAGGTGCTTGGAGCTTTTGCTCCAGTTTGCCTTTCATTTGCATTTGGGGGGGGGGGGAGGTAGAGTCTTACTTGAGTGATTCCATTTAGATACCAGAAACAGAGTCCCCTGGATATTAGGTAAAGGGACCCCTGAGCATTAGGTCCAGTCGTGACCGACTCTGGGGTTGCGGCGCTCATCTCGCTTTACTGGCCGAGGGAGCCAGTGTACAGCTTCCGGGTCATGTGGCCAGCGTGACTAAGCCGCTTCTGGAGAACCAGAGCAGCGCATGGAAATGTCGTTTTACCTTCCCACCAGAGCAATACCTATTTATCTACCTGCACCTTGACATGCTTTCGAACTGCTAGGTTGGCAGGAGCAGGGACTGAGCAACGGGAGCTCACCCCATCGCGGGGACCTACTGATCAGCAAGTCCTAGGCTCTGTGGTTTAACCCACAGCACCACCCACGTCCCTGGATACCCAATGGATATTAAGAGACATTAAATCAAGCATTCAAATACACAACCAATAATATGGATGCTTTTTGTTCGCCAGGCAAATTCAGAACCTGACGCAAAATTGATCGCCATAATTATTATTAAACACAATGCAAAAAGCAACAATTTTCCAAACTTTGTTTCACTGGGAAATTCCAAGACAGTGATTGACAGTTGTTGCCGTCAGATTTCTGCCTGAGTAAGGACCGAAACTCCCAAGAAAAAGGAATGACTGACTAGGTAATGCTGAGAGACAGTGTGGTGTAATGGTCAAAGTGTTGGACAGGGACTGGGGAGACCAAGGTTCGAATGCTAGCCTGGCCATAAACCTTGGGTCTCTTCCTGTCTCTCGGTCTTGCTCTCAGGGTGGCTGTTAGGATAATATTAAGGGAAGAACCATGCATGTGACCTTGAGCACCTTTAAGGAATGACATGATTCTGTTTATTTATTGCATTTATTTCTCACCTTTTTTCCAAGTAGCTCAAGGTGCTGCACATGGTTCTCTCCCTCAATTTGCAGCCCAAAACCCTTTAAGGTAAGTTAGGGCTGAGAGGAAGTGACTGGCCCACCCAGTGAGCTTCATGGCCAAGTGGGGATTTGATCCCTAGTCTCCCAGGTCCTGGTCCAACACTCTAACCACTATACCACACTGGCTAAATGTAATAAAACAATAAACAAGATGTAAGATGCATTGAACAGGATATAGGTCATACAAGCTGCTGCTCGAGTTTGGGACTATATAGTATGTTAAGTAGATTTAATTCCTCTTTAGAAGGTAAGGGTAACTATGTAAGTGGAATTGATTTCTGTGGTTTGTATTTCTTTTCCAAAATCTGGGCATGACTTAAGGCGACAACTTTCTTTACACACAGTTATTCTTCCTAGTATGAAAGAGACAGAATGACCACATGTTTGAGGTAACTGTTGCTATCCCTAAGAATATCTTGGAGCATCAAGCTATTTTTCCTCTTTTTTTAAAAGGAACGTTGCTGGAAACAAATGTTCAGTGCATTTATCCAGATCTTGGTTATCTTTCTAAATTATGTTGTTAAATCACGGGGATGCTCATGTCAGTTTACAGCCAAAGAGAAGAGTTTATCCATATATCTGGTCAGGAGGAAAATGTGAAAAGGGGAAGTTCCAGAGCTAGCCCTTTAAAAGGTCAATTTCCATTTAAATTAGATGGAATACTGAATATTTACAGAACCCTTCTAATATTTGATTAGGTGTGTGTGTGTGTGTGTGTGTGTGTGTGTGGGTGTGTGTGTGTGTGTGCATGCGCAAACATACAAGCAGAGCATATTGGAAGCAAGCAGTTTCTTATAGCAGAGAGTACAACCACTAATCATGTACAATTCCACCTGGCTTGCTGATGCTCAGAACAAAGTGTCTCTCCGACAATCGCCTCCAGCTCTGCAGGATTTCATTATGCTGAAGGAACGGGTTTCCCAAAAGCCAAAACTGACTGTGTAGGCAGTTTTAAACTGCACCAAAATCCCTATTTTTCCTTAGCTAAAATGTATAAACTTGAGCTGTTGAGCAAATGCATAACAAGAACACAGCTCTCTCCTTTATCTGTTTGTGATGTCAAGGATGACCTTGACTGTACCAGTAGAACAGAGAAAACACGTTTGTGCCTTATCTTATGTTCTGACCACAAAGACGCACAGACCCAAGTCTGGGAATAACGCCAGAGTGTGTTCTCGGAAATGGTGACCTCTGGCTCCAAGATAAGAGTAGGAACAGGAATATCCTTTTATGGTCAGGAGTGCAGGAAGGAAATCCCTTTTATGGTTAAGAGTGCCGGAGCAGGAACATCTGTGATGTCAACCTGCGTGTATAAGCTGACGTGGTTGGGGAAGGGGGAGAGGGTGCCTGGAGGATATATATACTACATGAAATTTCTCATTTCTTTGGACTTGCTGTGGACACACCACGCAGGTGCCTTTCTGCTGTTCTGGAGAGCAGAAATAAAGAACTCTTTCTCTGAACCAACCCTCGGTGTTATTTGACTTCCTTCCTCCTGTCCGGGAGCAATGAACGCAAACCCAATTGGTAAACTCCAATAAGGCTATACAATGCTACCCAAGAGAGTGAAACAAAATGGGACCATCCTTTGTGCCATAGATTTGGCGGCACAACCAGGATAAGCGTGGATTAGCCATCTCAGGGAAAGGAGCCAACAATAGTGAGCCCAAAGGACAGGTAAAAAAAAGGTAACATCCAGTCAAAGGTGACTATGGGGTTGCGGTGCTCATCTCGCTTTCAGGCTGAGGGAGCCAGCATTTGTCCACAGACAGCTTTCTGGGTCATGTGGCCAGCATGACTAATTCACTTCTGGCGCAACAGAACATGACGGAAACTAGAGCGGCTGGAAACTCCGTTTACCTTCCCGCCACAGCGGTACCTATTTATCTACTTGCACTGGCATGCTTTCAAACTGCTAGGTTGGCAGGAGCTGGGACAGAGCAACAGGAGCTCACCCCGTCACGGGGATTTGAACCGCTGACCTTCCAATCAGCAAGCCCAAGAGGCTCAGTGGTTTAGACCACAGCACCAACCCGTCCCTCCCAAAGGACAACAATGAGATAAAGGCCTGCTGAAAACTAACCCTGGCCTGAAATTTTGCCAAGCCTACACACTGGAAGTGTGTAGGTAACAGAGAATGATAGCCTTCATTTTGACCAGGCTGCACCCCTCTGGTTTTATATGGCCTGTGAAACTATGAAAGAAATGCTCCAGCTTTTTATTAGATCCACTGTAGAGCATTTAGAACTGCATGTCCTACTCAAGGTATGGACACACACAGTTTTCTATTAGGGCACTCACAGAACTGATCTGTTTCCTAATCGTCGTTAGCAATGCTTGACCTTCAGACCAATGAAGTGCACTGAAAGGATATTTTTAGTCAACTGTGTGCCTCCAAGGGGTCTCCCTTATGGTAGCTAGTTATGTCAGCTTTCCAGCTACGATGCTGGAACATTTGACAGGTTGGTATAGACCAAGGAGTTAAAAAAAACAACCCCACAGTATCTTACTGTTTTGTTTCAAAAGGCAGCAGGGACAATTTTATCAGAATACTGAAGGAGTAAACATTAAATGTGTGACTTTCTGGAATGTCTCCCCCCCGGGAGACCTGTTCCCTGCCTTACAGGCCTTTTCCCACCTGGACTAGGAGAGTGGGTCTGGACTGACTCCAGCTACAAAAGCCGAGACTGCTGAACAGACTCTTGGGCTGGGGTGCTATTTGGAAGGGGGTTGTTGCTGTTTTTTGGGGGGCTATCTTTATTTTAGATCTTGTTATTTATGTGGAAATTGTTCAGTTTAGTTGTGTATTTTTAATGCTTTATTGTTTATGACTACTTTTGTTATGTTGTAATGCTTTTCATACTGTAAGCTGCCTTGAGCTTTGCTTGAACTGTGGAAAGGCAGCATACAAATACAATTATGTATGCATGCATGCAAATATGTATGTATAAAAAACAACCTTGCAGAGGTAGGCGTGACCACTTCTGTGTACTCTCCAACTCTATAGCTGGTGCTGCTTCCTTTCAACCTCCAGTTTCTATCACCTGGACCAGTTTAGTAAGCGTATTATAATGGGAGATCACATTCTAGGACTGCCAACTTTAAACTGACCTTGCTCCTGTGTCTTCACTAGTGAGCCAGTGTGCTGAAATTAAGTCAGTGAAGCTGCCCCCATAACCTCATCTGCAAAAAGCATCACCTGCTAAATTTCTGCCTGTCAGATTTCTTTTAAAAACAGGCAATCCAATGAACTGGGTGTTGGAACTAGTGTGTGTTGTCTCAACTTGATACCCTACAGATATTTTGGACAACATCTCCCTCTAGCCTGATACTTATGGTCCAAAATATCCATAGGGCACCAAGTTGGCGAAGGCTGATTTGATGCAATAAGTCTTTGCTCAAAACGTCTTCCCTTGTGAACATGTCCTGTACTTCTGTTCTGCCTTCTGCTTCTGGAAAACAGATTAGGCGACCAAAGACCTTATGGTCTTACTTGAGGATGTAGAATTATTTCAGTTGCTTATTGGCACAGACCTACATATCCTGCTTAGCTAGTCAGGCATCTGTCCATGAGTGCAGTTTCCCACATCCTCTTTTAAAACCAGTTACTGGTATCTTGTGACAAAATACAAACTCTCTTCAGTTTCTAATTTGTTTTCATGAACAAGGACTTAAAAGTGGAATGGCAAATGAGCCAACCGAGGGGAACTGAGGCCACGTGAAATTAGCTCCTCAATCACACTTATTTTTCCATTATGTAAGACATGCCATTTTTCTGAAGGGACAGGACTTCATGGCACTTTCTTGCTCGTGTAGCTGACTAAGGTTCTTTGCAATAGCTACTATTAGGAGGATTGCAGGCAACGTAAGAAAACAGATCATTTCTACTTGCCCCATCTAGAGCACAGCTATAGTTGTGCGGGTGAAGGTTGTCCTTCCTATAGGATTGAGGCTACTGAGAGTCAAAGAAGTTATGCTATACCAAAAGAACATCCTGTCTATGATGGAAAGACACTTTTCCCTTTCAGCACTTCTTTTGTATGGCAATTAACAGTCTCAGGGTGTGTACACACGTCCTGCTTACTCTGCATTGGGTTCTTTGTTGTTGTGGGAAGTGGTGCACCGCTGGTGTTAACCATAATTCACATCTGCCCTGCTGGTTGTTGTTTTTTAATGAAATATTGCATTTTTATGTGTTCCCCTCCCCCAACCTAGCTTTGCTCTGAATTGGAAAAAAGAGTAACCTAGCTGTGTTTTAAGTCAGTAACGTGTCAGCCCAAAATATTGCTGCCCAAGATGAAGAGCAGTAACTTCATTTTGCACCTATAAGTCAATGCCTGGAAGCCAACTTTTGCTTCAGCTCAGTTGATGGGACAGTGTCCCCAACCACACCAGAGGGTGGCAGGCTAACTTTGATGGGCCCAGGGCAGACAGCGTGGGCAGGGCAGGGCAGCCCTGTCATCCAACAGAGCAAGGGAGTTCAAGGGGAATGGCAGGAAGGCTGCTGCTCCCCCACACACATTCCAATATTTGCCACCTGAGGCCACCTCCTTACTCTGCCTAATGGTAGAGCCGGCATAGTCTAATAATTTCAACATGGTCTAATAATGATTTATATACTGCCCTTTACCAAAAGATCCCAGGGTGGTGGACAACATTGGTGTACATCCACATGACAATGGCAGCTGAAATCACTAGCTTGTGTGTTCTCATTGGCATGAGATGGGAAGCGGAACACAGACACACACACACAAACTATACTGTGTAGTCTGCATGGAAGTGCCTTTGAAAGCCTCCTGGCAAAACAGGCTTCGCAATGCAGCCTTCATAACGCAGCCTGCATGCACAATTCCAAATCCGACAAGGGAATCTCCCTTACTGGATTAGGGCAAATTATGTTTACGAGCAGTTTCTTTTTTAAAGTTATAGATCACCTGAGCATGAATTGATCTTTTAAAAAATGAAATCACACAGTACTGTAAGGCAAGGCTTAGGTTTATATTTTATTTATACACAGGGCTCTTTTCTAAGTCACCTCCCCCCTTCCTCACGCATGCCAATTCCGAGAACCATTTCTACATCCGTGAACTTCTAGCTCAATGACTGTTCCTGACCAAGTTAATTATGCCTGCCTTTTTTCTCCTCTCTCTCTCCAATGGCATAACTGCTTGAATCAGGAGAGTGGTCTCAGCAGCGAATGTAGCGCAAAGTGAAAGGATGGTAGCAAGCAGGGAAGAAGAAAGGCTCTATCATTTCCTAAGACTGAGCTGCTATTTTAGAGTCAGCTGTAAAACTCTCCTTCCATCAGGGGAAGATGTATGGAGATGACAAGCAGCAGAAACCTAACAACCAGCAACCGGAAATGAGAATTAAGAACTAGGGAGTCCCGTAAAATGCAAGGCTAGGAGGGCCTAACCATTTAATAACCAGCCTTGACATTTCCATTTAAACATAGATTTGATTGACACCAAGAAAATAAACAGGCACATAGAGAGCCATCCTATGCATTACACAGAATGGGAATGTAGCATTCTGGGGTGGGCCACTTCAGGTGAATGTTTTTAAAAATTATTTTTGAGAACACACCAAATGAAATTCTGTGCACAATGCAAGCCTGAACCTCAGGGAAGAAGATTTTGCACAGTTCTCTCCTTTATCTGCCAGTTTACTATGCACAGTGAGCTCATGGGTGCAGTCAGGGGGGGCAGGGGGCAGCTGCCCCCCCAAATCAATACAAATCTGAGGTTCTGCATCCCACCCCCCAACAAAAATCCTGGCTACATTCATGTGTGAGCTTATGACACAGCTTATGTTCAAAACACCCTCACACACACTTGCATTATAAAATGGGACAGTCAGAATCCCATCATCCATAGAACTATGATAAAATACAGACAATCCATTCATTCCACAGCAAACCTTCCAGAATTGGTAGAAACATGTCTATTTTTCTTTTCTCCTTTCAAATGTCTAGAAGAGTGAGCCATTAACACCCCAGACCCTGAAACCTTGTCTTGGTTTATTTTCCACCCTGCTGCCCAAGTTTGTGAAGTCTGCTCTAAGCAAATTTATTGGATCAGCAAGTCGTCTTACTGAGAGTTCAGACCCTCTCTGTGTCTGCATTCTGATATATAAAATAAGTAAACCCAAGCAAGAAATTATTGGATGACAGGCCACTGGCTTATGACATCATGATTTGCAGGAACCGGTACACCTATCCTGGTGACCTGGGTCCACCACACAACAGCAAATGAAGTCATAGGGTGGTGAAGAAGTAGAATGGACTATGCCATTGCAGACTGCAGGTGAATGGTGACATTTTTAAATGTTCTACTACAGTTGTACCTTAGGTTAAGTACTTAATTCGTTCTGGAGGTCCGTACTTAACCTGAAACTGTTCTTAACCTGAAACACCACTTTAGCTAATGGGGCCTCCTGCTGCTGCCGCGCCGCCGGAGCATGGTTTCTGTTCTCATCCTGAAGCAAAGTTCTTAACCTGAGGTACTATTTCTGGGTTAGCGGAGTCTGTAACCTGAAGCGTATGTAACCTGAGGTACCACTGTACATTTAAATTGGGTCTCTTTCCCCCGCTAATTTTTAAAGTCTGAAAGGCAACTCATGCATCTCCCAGCTCCTTCCCCCAGACTTCGTACAAGGCATGTGGTATTCCTTCGTCTACTACTTCCAGAGTCGCCTGAACAGTCTGTCCCTTCATAACATCTGAAACCAACTTGAACTTGCACCCTGATTTTCAAGGAAACTCAGCCACCATCTCCCTCCCCACGCTGTGACATCCATCTTGCATCATATTGGCTGATAGTTAACACCTTTAAAATCTTCACTCGGGGGACCTCGTGTTTGGCAGATCAAGAGAGTGACTGTTGTTATGTGGATGGCAATAGCTTTAAAGTGACCTCATTGTGAATTTTAAGAAACCATTTAAATTCCCTGGACTCTCACTCTTGTCATGAGCATTCATGTTCGGCTATTTATAGAAAACCCCTCAGAACGGCACTGAAATATTCATTTATTTCTACCCATGCAAATGCCAACAGAGTAAAATGTGAAATCAGTCGCATGGCAAAAGAATACAGCACACAACAATTCCTTATTTAAAACAGAAGATTATTATAGCCTGCATTAAGAGCTACAAAATCAATGCACACGCATCTGAGAGCACAGTCTGGACATCTTCAAGTTCAGCAATGGCTGACACTACATTATGTTTCCCCCTGTTAGTGAAGGCTTAAGGTCAGGATTGGCTAACCTGTGGTCCTTCAAGTATACAGTAATTGGACTACAGCCCCCCTCAGCTTTGACCATTGGCCATGTTGGCTGGGGCTAATGGGAGAAGAAGCCCAGTCTCTGGAGAGCCCGTGGCCACCACAAACTAAGACAGCACATCTAGACAAGAAATCCATTGTCTCTTTATTGTTTTCCTATTAAGGCACTGGGCTGGGGAAGACTTGGTACAGAACGTTTCCCTTCATTCTAAGGTTCCTGAGTGCATTTTCCTCTGTGTTTTACACTAAAACAAATTGATCAGGAGTGTGCCTTCTGGCTCAAAGGAGAGGATGTCTAAAAGGGAAGAAGGGAAGGATAGATGCCCACAACCCCAAGGATAAATTTGGCCCAGTAGCATTAACAGCAGATGAGGATAAAATGAAAGAATGCACATGTCATTATTATGAGACTGTAATTCCGTTTGGGAAGCACAGAATAAGCAAACAGGGCTTGGCAATAAAACAAGTAATTAGTTTGTATCATGTCAGCGCAACTGCTTTGAAAGTAATGAAACGTTGTGTATCTGCACCATCTGAGGAGCTGGCTGAAATGCAACAATCTTGTTAAATTTAGGCAACCTTTGACTAATAGGAAAATGCAACAGATACAATCTCTGTTGGAGACCCATTGAACACAAGCTGTTCCTGGGTCTCTAGTCTCTCCATCACCTGAGATTTCTCACTGGCGCCAAGGTCCTTACGAAGTACGGTAATCCAGTTAGCTAAATAAATGCTACACAGCTGAAATCAATGACAAGAAGCATCCCTTCCCAGCGCAACGCCTTTCCTTTGAGTATGGATGAACAAGCAATGCTTACTGTGCCTACCATTGTTTTCACTGGTCAACAAATATATACGCAAAAGCATTTAACTATTTATCAGCTTATATTGGACAACTCAGTATCTGAAAACAATAAAGGGCAATTAATAGACAATACCAATTCTGTTTTACAAGAGTTGTGGTGGCAGAACAAGGCGTGCTTTGAATTAGCTAGAACTGGGAAGCTCAGGATAGAGACAGGTTGCTATTGCCCACAAAACAGCAGTCAAAGCACTCTGCTTATTAGGTCTCTGTACCATCAGAGCGGGACGCGGGTGGTGCTGTGGGTTAAACCACAGGGCCTAGGACTTGCCAATCAGAAGGTCGGCGGTTCAAATCCCTGCGACGGGGTGAGCTCCCGTTGCTCGGTCCCGGCTCCTGCCAATCTAGCAGTTCAAAAGCACATCAAAGTGCAAGTAGATAAATAGGTACCGCTCCGGCAGGAAGGTAAACAGTGTTTCTGTGCGCTGCTCTGGTTTGCCAGAAGCGGCTTAGTCATGCTGGCCACATGACCCAGAAGCTGTACGCCGGCTCCCTCGGCCAATAAAGCGAGATGAGCGCCGCAACCCCAGAGTCGGTCATGACTGGACCTAATGGTCAGGGGTCCCTTTACCATCAGAGCAGTCAGTAATAAGGGAAGCCGATTTCCGAAATGACCACTAGAGGTCAGCCATGTGGCAGAGGTTCACTATGGCCATACATAGACTTTAAAAGCTAGCCTGGAATCTGAACTGTCAGTACTTTGTACAAGGAGTTTGAGAGCATAGAGGGAAATTTAGGTTTGCTCAATCAATTAAATTGGCTTTAAGTGCTCTGTTGCCCTGGTGCAGCAAACCTGCTTTAACCCCCCCAGCCCCCCCATGGCATTTCCTTTTTGTGGTTGCAAAGCAACAAGGAGATGCAATGGAAACTGGGCTGAACGAATTATTAACAGGAAGATGTATAAACACTGTACACTCATTGTCATGTCAAGTCCCCCGCAAACAAATCAGAACAAATGCTCAATAAAGACTGGGCAGGCACCAACCCGAATGTAAGTTTTGTGCAAGCAATTCAGGATGAATTCCCAATACAGTGGTACCTCGGGTTAAGTACTTAATTTGTTACGGAGGTCTGTTCTTAACCTGAAGCACCACTTTAGCTAATGGGGCCTCCTGCTGCCGCTGCGCCACCGGAGCACGATTTCTGTTTTCATCCTGAAGCAAAGTTCTTAACCTGAAGCACTATTTCTGGGTTAGCGGAGTCTGTAACCTGAAGCATATGTAACCTGAAGCGTATGTAACCTGAGGTACCACTGTAAACAGGTTTTGTGGAAGAGCCCTAGACGCAGTCAAGCTAAAAGGCAGCATGAATTCCAGCCGTTTCTCATGGCTCCTGCTTGATATGGCTGATTAGTTTCTGTTTGGTTCCTTGGCATGAGAGAAGAACAGGACCTATGAACTCATTCACTAGCCTTCTGGTTCCAGATCCTGAGAATCCTCCTGTACATTAAGGTGTAATGCAACAACAGCAATCTGCTATGTTACTGGCAAAATGGCTTTTCTAGGACTGCCTAATGAATGGGAATAGGTGGGAGCTATCCAGGGCCTTCGACAGCAAATCTGATCTGCAAAAACCAGCAAGTGAAGCTTTTCACACTGCCATAGGTGCCAACTCCCTGGGGCCCTGGGTTCCTAAGCACCCACAAAATTCCCCATGAAGAGTCTGGGCACCCACAAATTTAAAGGCACGTCAATGGCAGAGGTTTCGATAGTTGGTGCTAGCCAAACAAAACCTTCTCTCTGATGGTTTAGGAGCAGGGATTCAATTCTGAAGGGGGGGGGGACTCACTACTTTTGTGTAAATATGCAGGCAGTGCTGCAAAATGTCTGAGCGATCAGCACCTTCGAGACAGAAGATGCAAAAGCCAAGCTGAGTTCCACCTGCAGCTTGAGCTTCTCAAGGTCTGCATTGGGATGCCTCAAACAATGCACACCTACTGGATCTAGTAAGCTGCTTCAGAAGTGCCCCCCCCCCAGTTTGTTCTTTAGGAATATAGGAAGCTGCTTCCCTGCTGACTCAGACTTGTGGTCTACCTAGCTCAGAGAATTGTGAGTCGAGGACCCGCCACCTGCATAGGAGTATAAGACGACACAAAGACACATTATTTTAGGTTAATGGGCAAAATTAGACCACAACTTTTATTGGTTACAGCCTGTGAGTAGTATTGGCTTAGGCACTGGATGAAACAGAAATACCAGACTCCACCCCGCACAGCCGGGAGTCATCTCAGGGTTAACAACCAATGGGAGGAGCTTGTTGATGCAAATACAGTGGTACCTCGGGTTACATATGCTTCAGGTTGCATATGCTTCAGGTTACATACTCTGCTAACCCAAAAATATTACCTCGGGTTAAGAACTTTGCTTCAGGACGAGAACAGAAATCGTGCAGCGGCAGCACAGCAGCAGTGGGAGGCCCCATTAGCTAAAGTGGTGCTTCAGGTTAAGAACAGTTTCAGGTTACGAACGGACCTCCCGAACGAATTAAGTTCTTAACCCGAGGTACCACTATACAACTGGAAGCTCTCCCCCATGAGAACAGACTGGGAGCAGAGCACTGCCGCGGCTGTTTAAATGCGGCTAGCCCCACCCACCAGCCAGCCCTATTGGACGGTTGGAAGGCTTGGCTGTGGCAGCAGAAGCAATCAGGACCAGGGAGCCGAACACGCCTCCCTGCCCCAGCGATAAGCTGTTCCCGCTCACAACCCCTCCCCTCTGGGAGGAGGAGAGGCCTTGTCTATGTACCAAGACTGGCAGAGAGCTGCCTAGAGCTTCACACAGGTAATCTCTCCCAGCCCTACCTGGAGATGCTGGGAATTGAACCTGGGTCCTTCTGCATGCAAAGCAGCAGCTCTCCCTCTGAGCTATGGTCAGCAGGGCTGAGAAGAACCCTGTGGTCCTCTATATGATTCGGGACTCCAGCAACCATCATCTGCAGCCATTGCATACATAAGAGCCACGGATCCCGCAGCCTTGACTTAGAGTACTGGTAGGCAGCATGGAGGATGTTTGCCAGACAGAAGGAACCCCCAGAGGAGGAAAGGGCAACAGCATTTCACTCACTCACTCTTGCTGCTATTGTGCAATCGCTGAAATCAGGTCAGTTTTCTTGAGCAGCAGCAGAAAAAGTGCTGGGGGGGGGGGTATAAGCAACCCTTAGCTGGATGCTTCTTCGAAGTGCCAATGATCTCATTTGTCACCAACAGCAACTGTGCGATCTTGTTTCTAGCTACTAAAGAGGTTTGTCTTCCAGAAGTGTGAAAGCACAGTGGGTGAGCGACTGGGGGAATTGTATTTTCTCTGTCCTGAGTTTGGGCTGCATTCAGGAGGTTCATTTGGTACAAGGAGAATCGTAAAATTGTAGAGTTTGAAAGGGGTGATCATGTAGTCCAGGGGTCCCCAAACTAAGGCCTGAGGGACTCGTTTATCTGGCCCATGGCGACCCCCGCTGCCGCTGCCTGCTTTTACCGGTGCTGCGCTGCACGGCTGCCCACTTCCAGGTCGGAGGAGCACCGGAAATAGCTTGTGCGCATGCATTATTTCCTGTGCACATCCGGGTCGGAGAAGGCCCGTGCACATGCTCACAAGCTATTTCTGGTGCTCCTCCGACCCGGACGTGCGCCAGAAATAGCGTGTGCGCACGTGTATGGGCATGCACTCCGGCCCGCCACGCGATCGGTGCTGGAGACAACGGCCCGAGGCGCGGTAAGTTTGCTGACCCCAGATCTAGTCCAACGCCCTGAAGAAAAACCTGTATAACTCATTCATTCTTCTGTGCCATAAGCTCAGTTGGTTAGAGCGTGGTGCTGATAAGGCCAAGGTTGCAGGTTCAATCCCCGTATGGGGCGGCTGCATATCCCTGCATTGCAGGGGGTTGGATTAGATGATCCTCAGGATCCTTTCCAGCTCCAGCATTCTATGATTTTGTGATTGATTTACAGTGGTACCTCGGGTTACATACGCTTCAGGTTACAGACTCTGCTAACCCAGAAATATTACCTCGGGTTAAGAACTTTGCTTCAGGATGAGAACAGAAATTGTGCTCTGGCGGTGCGGCGGCAGCAGGAGGCCCCATTAGCTAAAGTGGTGCTTCAGGTTAAGAACAGTTTCAGGTTAAGAACAGACCTCCAGAATGAATTAAGTTCTTAACCTGAGGTACCACTGTATAGTTAAATAAATAAATAAATAAATAAATAAATAAAGACATACAGTGGTACCTCGGGTTTCAAATGCTTCAGGTTACAGACTCCGCTAACCTGGAAGAAGTACCTTGGGTTAAGAACTTTACTTCAGGATGAGAACAGAAATTGCACAGCAGCAGGAGGAGGCCCCATTAGCTAAAGTGGTACCTCAGGTTAAGAATGGTTTCAGGTTAAGAACGGACCTCCGGAACAAATTAAGTTCTTAACCCGAGGTACCACTGTATTGCATTTGTATTCCACCTTTCTGCTAAGGAGCTCAACGTGCCTCACGTGCTTCTCTTTCTCCTCATTTTATCCTCACAACAACCCTGAGGTTTTCATATGGAAAAATCTTTATTTTTTAAAAAGAAGTCTCTAACAAGTATGAGACATACAACCTATGTTTAAAAATCTCCAAGAGAGTTACAAAACCGCTAACAGGCCTAAGAAAAAGGCCATTAACAAGAATAGCAGGGAATATTTAGAGTTCTCACAGGAAAAAAAATACAAATGATTTTATACAATTCTTTATGCCCACATGACCTGAAGGTGCTGCTGTGCAATGCCAGGTCAATGATTCATAAAACCACTGCCATCCACGACTTGATTGTGGATGGAGGATTTGACCTGGCTTGTGTAACAGAGACTTGGTTGGATGAAGCAGATGGGCCTGTCCTTGCCGCTGCTTGTCCACCAGGTTTCTCTTACGCACAGCAACCCAGGTCATGTGGGCGGGGAGGGGGGGTTGCAGTGATTTTTAGGAAGTCATTAGTTTGCACCAGGCGTCCTATTGGGAAGACCCAGTTTTCTGAGTGCATGTTCTGGAAGTTGGGCAATAGGGGCAGTACAGGATTCCTTTAGGTGTACCGACCTCCCCGCTGCACCAAGGATTCCCTGCCCGAGCTGCTTCAGGTCGTGGCGGATGTTCTCCTGGAGACACCTAGCTTGGTCGTCCTAGGGGATTTTAACATCCATGCCGACACGACCTTACAAGGGGCCGCTCAGGACTTCGTGGAAAGCATGGCCTCCATGGGGCTGTCCCTGAATAAGTCTGGCCCAACCCATAGCCGTGGACATGCCTTGGACCTGGTGTTTACCTCTATGGATGTTGGTGATCTGACACTAAGTAAAAGCGAAACGAAAGAAGTGCCATGGTCAGATCACTTCCTGGTGCAACTGGACTTCTCTGCGACCCATCCCCTCTGCAGGGAGGTGGGACCAATTCGGATGGTCCGCCCCCGCCACTTAATGGATCCAAATGGTTTCCAGAGAGTGGTAGGGGATGCTTTATCCCATGCTGATGGCCTTTCAGCTGATTCCCTGGTGGCCCGCTGGAATGTGGAGTTAACCAGGGCTATTGACTGTTTGGCTCCGAAGCGCCCTCTCCGATTGCATGGAGCCCGGACAGCCCCGTGGTTTTCCACGGATCTGAGGGCAATGAAACAATCGTTGAGACGGCTAGAGCGCCGGTGGCGGATAACTCATTCCGAATCTGACCGGACACAGGTTAGAGCTCAACGTCGAGCCTACCAAGTGGCGATAGCGACGGCGAAGAAGAATTTCTTCACCGCCTCTATTGCATCTGCAGAAAACAGCAGCAGGAGACTTTTTCAGGTGGTTCACAATTAGCGGAACCACCTGCAACATCGGGGCCCAGTACGGGCCACATGTTCTCCTGCAATGATTTTGCAAAGTTTTTTGCAGATAAAATCGCTCAGATTCGGGAAGAAGTAGACTCCACCGTGGGAGCAGGGCCGGGGCGGGAGAGTGCTAGAGTTCTGTCTAGTCAAGTTGAGTGGGATCAATTCCAATCTGTTACCTCCGAGGATGTGGACAGGCTGCTTGGACGAGTGAAACTAACCACCTGTCTCCTGGATCCTTGCCCATCCTGGCTTATAAAAGCTAGCCGGGAAGGACTGGGCAATGGGCTTCGTGGGGTGGTGAATGCTTCCCTCTGTGAGGGAGCCTTCCCAGACCCGCTGAAAGAGGCGGTTATTAAACCGCTTCTTAAAAAACCATCTTTAGATGCGGCCACGATGGCCAACTATCGCCCAGTCTCAAATCTTCCATTCCTGGGCAAGGTGATTGAGCGAGCGGTTGCCGAACAACTCCAGGCACGCCTGGAAGAAGCGGACCATTTGGATCCCTTCCAGTCGGGATTCAGGCCTCATCATGGGACTGAAACTGCCTTGGTCGCACTGGTTGATGATCTCCGGCGGGCTAGGGACAAAGGTGAGAGCTGTTTCCTAGTTCTGCTGGATCTCTCAGCGGCGTTTGATACCATCGACCATAGCATCCTTCTGGACCGTCTTGAGGGGCTGGGAGCTGGGGGCACTGTTATACAGTGGTTCCGCTCCTTCCTCCTGGGCCGTGTTCAGAAAGTGGTGGTGGGGGATGAGTGTTCAGACCCCTGGGCTCTCACTTGTGGGGTGCCTCAGGGTTCTGTCCTCTCCCCCATGCTTTTCAACATTTACATGCGGCCGCTGGGAGAGATCATCAGGAGGTTTGGGCTGGGTGTTCATCAGTATGCGGATGATACCCAGCTCTACCTCTCTTTTAAATCAGAACCAGTGAAGGCGGTGAAGGTCCTGTGTGAGTGTCTGGACGCGGTTGGAGGATGGATGGCGGCTAACAGATTGAGGTTGAATCCTGACAAGACAGAAGTACTGTTTTGGGGGGACAGGAGGCGGGCAGGTGTGGAGGATTCCCTGGTCCTGAATGGGGTAACTGTGCCCCTGAAGGACCAGGTGCGCAGCCTGGGAGTCATTTTGGACTCACAGCTGTCCATGGAGGCACAGGTCAAATCTGTGTCCAGGGCAGCTGTTTACCAGCTCCATCTGGTACGTAGGCTGAGACCCTATCTGCCTGCGGACTGTCTCGCCAGAGTGGTGCATGCTCTGGTTATCTCCCGCTTGGACTACTGCAATGCACTCTACGTGGGGCTACCTTTGAAGGTGACTCGGAAACTACAACTAATCCAGAATGCGGCAGCTAGACTGGTGACTGGGAGCGGCCGCCGAGACCATATAACACCGGTCTTGAAAGACCTGCATTGGCTCCCAGTACGTTTCTGAGCACAATTCAAAGTGTTGGTGCTGACCTTTAAAGCCCTAAACGGCCTCGGTCCAGTATACCTGAAGGAGCGTCTCCACCCCCAGCATTCTGCCCGGACGCTGAGGTCCAGCGCCGAGGGCCTTCTGGCGGTTCCTTCATTGCGAGAAGCAAAGCTACAGGGAACCAGGCAGAGGGCCTTCTCGGTAGTGGCGCCCGCCCTGTGGAATGCCCTTCCAGCAGATGTCAAAGCGATAAACAACTACCTGACATTCAGGAGACATCTTAAGGCAGCCCTGTTCAGGGAAGTTTTTAACGTGTGATATTTTATTGTATTTTTGGTTTTTATGGAAGCCGCCCAGAGTGGCTGGGGAGGCCCAGCCAGATGGGCGGGGTATAAATAATAAATTATTATTATTATTATTATTATTATTATTATTATTATTATTATTATTATTATTAATCTTGTGGGTCAGCTGCAGCCATTTCTGGATACGACTGATCTTGCCATCTTTATGCATGCTCTAGGCACTTCGAAATTAGATTAATTACAACATACTTTCCAGGAGACTGCCTTTGAGAAATGTTCATAAACACTGGGGCAAAACAACACTGCTAATGGAAGCCTGGTCTTTTGTCCATACAACAGCAGTATTACATTAGCTGTGCTGGCTCCCCAGTTCTTTGGGGGTTCAGTCCAAAGTGCTGGTTATCACCTTTAAATTCCTTAGAAATTTGAGGCCAGGGGAGTTAAAATACCAGCTCCTCACACATGAATCTTCGTGCCTCCCTCCCTAAGCCAAGAAGAAGCTACCCAAGCTTTGGAAAGTAGGCCCCAAGCCTCTGACAAGATGCTGAAGCCCTTCTGCCTCCCTCCCAAAGCTGGGACATGCCATTTGGACCAACCGGGGGTGCAGCATACAAGTCTGCCTGTATTTCTGTGGTTTAAAACTAAACCAGCAAGTTCAACAGCCAGGCCTAGGATAGCCTGTTGTGGGTGGACTTAGTTGCAAGTGAGTTTATGACCATATTGTTCAACATGATCTGAAGACCGTGAAGTGAACATGCTCCTTTTTAACATAGTTTGGCAAAGGTTTTGTTTTTTTAAACTGATCCTCTGATTTAGATCACCTTTTCCATAAATACAGATATATGAGGCAGCTTGAATTGACCCAAGTTAATAAAATATTGTGCCACACACCTCATCCCACCAGAATTTTCTGACAGCCATCAAACTTTAATCACATTTATAGCCCACATGTCTTGCAGGGAGCTCAGGGTAGGTCATCCTGTTTTATCATCCCTCAACCCTGAGAGGTAACTTAAGCCAGTGGTGGCTTGGTCCAAGCGGAGAGCTGTAAGAATCTGTCCGTGGCCCATTGTTGTTCAATATCTTTATAAATGACTTTGATGAAGGTCTGACCTGCTGGGAGCCTGAAGGGTCCTGCCCTGCTTCTCTCCACCTGGCTTGGGGCAGGGCCTGACAGGCTCCATAAAGGACTACTGCTGGGCAGAGAGGGCTCCGTTTTTGTTTTTTAAATTGCTTTTATTTTTTATCTATGTCATTTTAAATTGTGATTGCTAATAATGCTGCATTCTTTAGATTTTATGATTTATGTGGAAATTGTTTTCCATTTGGTTGTGTACTTTTTGATGTGTTTTATTTATTGCTTGGGACGCGGGTGGCGCTGTGGGTTAAACCACGGAGCCTAGGGCTTGCCAATCAGAAGGTCGGTGGTTTGAATCCCCACAACAGGGTGAGCTCCCGTTGTTCGGTCCCTGCTCCTGCCCACCTAGCAGTTCGAAAGCACGTCAAAGTGTAAGTAGATAAATAGGTACTGCTCCGGTGGGAAGGTAAACAGCATTTCCATGCGCTGCTCTGGTTTGCCAGAAGCGGCTTAGTCATGCTAGCTACATGACCCAGAAGATGTACGCTGGCTCCCTCGGCCAATAAAGCAAGATGAGCGCCGCAACCCCAGAATGGTCCACGACTGGACCTAATGGTCAGGGGTCCCTTTACCTTTACCTATTGCTTATGACTTTTGTTATGTTGGTAATTATGTAAATCTTGTCATGTTGTAAGCCGTCTTGAGCATTGTTTTAACTATGGAAAGACGGCATACAAATAAAATGATGATGATGATGATGAAGAAGAAGAAGAAATTGAGGAGATGCTCATCTAATCTGAAGATGGCAAACCGGGAGGAGCAGCTAATACCACAGAGGACAGAATCAGAATTCAATAAGACCTTAACAGATTGGAGAACTGGGCCCAAACTAACAAAATGTACGGTACTTCAGTAGGGACAAAAGCATGGTTCCTACACTTAGATAGGAATATCTAGCTGCACAAATATAAGATGTGGGGGGACAACACTTGGCTTGCCCATAGTACAAGTAAAAAGGATCTAGGGGTCTTAATAGACCACAAGCTTAATAGACCACAGACCATAAACATGAGTCAACAATGTGAAGCAGCAGCAAAAAAAAGCTAATTGCCCTACCTGGTGGCGAGTCCTGCTGGTGCATACAGCATGTCTAGTCCAAAGTCCAGCAGACAGGAAACACAGACTAGAATCAAAACCAAAGCACATTCCTGCAGAGACCCTGGAGCATCTAACCCAAAGTCTATCAAAATGGGCAACTGAGCAGACACAGCACCTCAGCTCTGCTTCCCTTTTATGCTTGGCATGTTGATTGCAGCATCTGGGCTTGATGAGGCACACGACCCCCACCTGTCCTGAGACCACTCCAGCTGAGGAATCTCACACCTTCTCCCCAAGCAAATGAGCCCCATCTGGGCTGCGAGCCCTTGCCTGCCTCAGCCTCCTAGAGTGTCCCTCTCACTGCTCCCTTGTTGTGGCCTGAGACTAGTGGCTGGGAGTCTTTTAAACTGTTTGTAAACTGTTTCTAATGGTTTTGGTTTGGTGTTTAATGAGGGTGAGGGTTGTTTTACTTGGGGTGGGAGCAGTGCTGGATTTAAGTATAGGCTAAGTAGGCTGAAGCCTAGGGCCTCTAAATCCAGGGGCCCTTGCCAGCCTGCCAGCTCCCCAGTGCCGCAGTCTCCCCTCTCCCAAATTGCAAGCCCAAGACTTCATGCAAGGGCAGGACAACTCAGGACCAGGAACTATGAGACTCAGGGCTAGCCAGTGGGGCCCAATTTGAAGGAGAGGGGCCCAACTTGATTTTTTTTTCCTTGTAGGGCCCCAGTTCACAGCCAAAGTCTGCAAAATCTTATAGATATAAATAAAATCCATCTAGATTGCCCTGGTGCAGGGGCCCCCTTAGGAGCGGACCGCAGGGCCCAATTTGGCCCAATTGCTCCAATTGCCTTAAGGTCAGCCCTGATGAGACTGTGCAGGGGTTGGACTGACAAGCCCTGCACCTTCTAGGTCCCTGGTGTCACTATTCAGAGTACAGACTCAAGGACTTGTTATGGTAATAAAGGGGGGGTGCACTTATTGGAAATCAGTTTTGTCACCTCCCCCCCTTCAAAAAAAGGAAACCCCGGATGATGAGCCACCTTTTATTCACAGTTGCATAAGCACTACACTACAGCATGGCCATAAACCTGTACGTTCAACCACTGAAATATACACCCAATAAGTACCAATGGAGATTTAAGTTACTTCTTTATGAATGGACTTTGTATTTTGTGAATTACCTAAGAGCTACCAATAGGGTGCTCTAGAATCTGACAGCTAACCAATCGGGTACTACCAAACAGTGCCCCTAATTGCTGAAAGCAGGTAATCAGCAGGGAATGCTTCATTTGCAAGGAATCGTACAAAACAAAGTGGCACTAATAAAGAAAAGTTCCAGGGTGGCATCAGAAAGCAAACTAAAAATGCTTTTGCAGTTCATCAGAACTATCCAGCAATATCAAGTTACAGGAAAACTGCTGCTATTAACAGTAACCTTTTTGTTGGTTAATTGATTCGGCAACTTCCATGCACATGACGTGTGAGGCTAAGTTCCTCTCCAAAGAGTTAAATGATAACTCATCAGAGGCAGCTAGAGTTGCAAATGGCAACAAAATATCTGTGAAAGGAAGAGGAGCAGGTTTGCTCAAGTGTGTTGCAGGTAGAAATACTGTTTGTAATTAAGTGAGAGCAGTAGTTGCTCGAATTAACAAATAAGAAAGTTTTGAGAATTTACATGCTAAATTAAAATTGATTAATTCATTGAGAAGGGGATTGTAAGAAAAACACTGGGGCCTAATTTGAATAGTAGAGTGCCTGGTACCTGGTGGGCAATATCATCCTTTATTTCCACACTGTGACTGCAGACCAAATGACTTGTCAGGAGAGCTGTGAGATTCAGGTGAGGGTCAGATGCTTTGTCAATCCCAGCAGGTATATAACAGGAAGACCGTCCTGGCCAGGCCTGCGTCCAAGTATAAGTGACAGGGGTTGGGAAGGCCAGGATCATGGAGATCTGGTGGTGTTTTCCCAGTAGCATTTTATACTTTGAGAACACCCTTTAAAAAAATAAATTATCCTGCATTTAGCATAATACATTGGGTGTAGATACAGGCACGTTATGTACTTTTATAAATAGAAGAACAATGGGAAAGAAAGGGAACAAATTTGCCGCTTTGGTGTGCCTGGAGAATAATTAAGTGTGTTAATTGTGCGCAGTGACAAATGCATTCTAATAACTTCGTTATGAACTGTTACCATACAACATGCTGCTGAGAAGCTCTTAACCTCATAAACTGTTCCGAAAGGTTTTCTGCCTGCAAAGGCATCTGCAAATAAAATTGCATTTTATTATGGGTGCTCACCTCCATCCTTTATTTGTCTTGCCTCTCTGTTCTTGCTTGAGTGCCAAACTGCTGATTGTAACCTCCAGTGCTCTAGAAACAAACAGTAGGATTTTAAACCCCATTGATCTCAAGGGGTTTAAATAAATGCGCTTTTAAATCATTTTAAATAAATGCGCTTAAATGCACTTGACTGTTGCCATATCCAATCTAATAATGGCAAATGGGCTAAGCAGAACCCCCTAATGATATTTCCTGCATTATTTCTTTGCAAATTGCAATTTGGTTCAAAACCATAGTGCTTCTCAGCAGGCATGAGACGTATTTGCATGAGCCGAGGTTTCCTTTATTTTTAAAAATGTGGCTCCTCGTATTACCCACTCTGCTCTGCTGTCCATCCCTTTATCTTCCCACAATTCTTATTGCACTTGAGAGCTCCTATCCAGTAGTGTCACAAAGGATGCATGTCCATGCGTGCGTGCGCTCGGAGATGTTTCCTTAACGTCCTTCCAAATTTCTGCATGAAGTCTAATTGCATCGCCTTCAAGCAACGTTCTGAGCACTGACCCAAATAGTTTTACGCATTTTATTTCCACCAGATGAACAGCCATTTCAGTGATTAGCATGATGCTTAAGCAGGAGCTGCCCCCCCCCCACATCTAAAGATTCCTTTTCTCCAAAAGAAAAAAAATTGAAAACCCCAAACTGCAATTCATGGTGGTTAAGATATGTGTCCTTTGGTGACATTGAGCTGGGTTCAACAATGAAGAGAACATCAGTTTGCAGCTGTTTTGACGGTATAATATGATTCCAAAAAGCAGATGCAGAAGGGAATCAGCAGGTAGCATATTCAGGGTATAAATTAAGGCAGGGGCAACTAATCTGAGTCACACAGGATATTGCTGGACTTCAATGTCCATCATCCTACACCATGGGCCCCATTGACTGGGGCTGATGGGAGACATGGGCGTAGCTAGGTTTTTTGTTGGGAGGGGGGCCACCCAAAGTTGCTTAGCTTTGCTCTCTCTTTTAAGGAAATCGGGATAAATTCAATTCAGTTCACATTTAAAGACGAAACTATCAAATTTGCACTTCCCCCAAACAATATGAGTTCCCATTCGCAGGCATCTTTCGAAATTCACACATCTGTGAATGTTGCAATGCAGTTCTCTGATCAAACAATGTTTACCGAAGCACATATATTAAGGGAAAGTGTGCAGAGAAAATGAAAATATTAGTGAAAAGGGCACAGTAAATATATTCTATTAGGGTAAGTTGTTTGAAAGCATCTGCACGTTAGTTAAAATTGCATACAAAAATGTTTATTAGGAGAAACTCACACTGAAAGGATGAGTTTTCACAAAGTTTTTCTTAAAAAGAAATGTGGAGAACTGAATTTAAGTGAAGAGGTTATTATAGAGGTATATAACATGATGCATGGTGTGAAGAAAGCAGATAGAGAAGAGATTTTTCTCCCTCTCATATACTACTTGAACCCAGGGTCACTTGGTGAATCTGAATTTGGCAGAGACAGGACAAGTAAAAGAAAGCATTTTTTTTCACCCTGCATAGTTAAAATATTCAATTTGCTGCAGGAAGAAGCATCAATGGCCACCAATGGGTGTCTTTAAGAGAGGATTAAGCAAATGCATGGAGGACAAGACTGTCAATGGCTGCTAGCCGTGATGGTTATGTTCCACCTCCACTGTCACAGGCAGTATATCCATGAAGACCAGTGGGCTGGGAATCATGAGAAGAGTGCTGTTGTGTTCAGTGTGGTGTTCAGAGCCAGTGTGGTGTAGTGGTTAAGAGCGGTAGTCTCGTAATCCGGGGAACCGGGTTCGCTTCCCTGCTCCTCCACATGCAGCTGCTGGGTGACCTTGGGCTAGTCATACTTCTCTGAAGTCTCTCAGCCTCACTCACCTCACAGAGTGTTTGTTGTGGGGGAGGAAGGGAAAGGAGGTTGTTAGCCGCTTTGAGACTCCTTTGGGTAGTGATAAAGCGGGATATCAAATCCAAACTCTTCTTCTTCTTCTTCAGGTCTTGCTGGCATACCTTCTACAGGCATCTGGCTGAAACAAGAGAGAAAAGGGAGATTCTGGGCAAGATTCTTAGGCAAGGTGGGTGGGGAAAAGCTGAAATGCTTCCTTGCAGGCTGCAGAATTACAGCCAGGAGACAGAAGGATGCTGGACTAGAAAGACCTCTGGCCTGATCCAGCTCTTCCCATGTTAGGCTGCCAGCATAGGAACAGTGTGTACCTTCACCAGGGCATTTGACATCCCCCTGCAAGAAATCCTCAGGCTGCTCCTGCTCACCTGAAGGATAGGGAAGTTCCCGCGCCAGGGCTTTTTTCAGCTGGAACTCACCTGAACTCAGTTCCAGCATCGGTCAGGTGGGTTCCATTGCCATTAAAAGAGGTGTTCATGTGAGTTCTGGCATCTCTTTCTAGAGGGAAAAAAGCACGGCCCCGCACGGTATCCAGCTTGCTAGAGGGATACTTGGGTTGGAGGCATTCTGGGAGAACCATAGTTTGTCCCTGACTCTGCAGCAGCGAACTGGGCTGCCTTCTGATGATGCTGGCCCACCCAGCCTTTTTAGGCTTCCGTGGCATGGTCCAGTTGCTGGCTCCATTTAGTCTGGAGATGTGCTGGTGGACCTCCAAGCTTCAACAAATGTGAAGTGCTGTGGTACATGCAAGTAGCATGAGCAAAATCAAGACATCCTGCAGATACAGCTTGTTGGCTGAGAGTTACTATTGATAATGCAAGCATCCTGAAACATGGGAAGCTGCCTTAGATGGAGTCACAATAAGCTGTAAGACCCACATATATGAAAATATAAGGTAAAAGGTAAAGGGACCCTGACCATTAGGTCCAGTCATGGCCAACTCTAGGGTTGTGGCACTCATCTCACTTTATTGGCCGAGGGAGCCGGTGTACAGCTTCTGGGTCATGTGGCCAGCATGACTAAGCCGCTTCTGGCGAACCAGAGCAGCGCACGGAAACGCCGTTTACCTTCCCACCGGAGCTGTACCTATTTATCTACTAGCACTTTGACATGCTTTCGAACTGCTAGGTTGGCAGGAGTTGGGACCGAGCAACGGGAGCTCACCCCGTCGCGGGGATTTGAACCGCTGACCTTCTGATTGGCAAGTCCTAGGCTCTGTGGTTTAACACACAGCGCCACCCGCGTACCCTTTTGAAAATATAAAGTACAGTGGTACCTCAGGTTACATATGCTTCAGGTTACATACGCTTCAGGTTACAGACTCCGCTAACCCAGAAATAGTGCTTCAGGTTAAGAATTTGCTTCAGGATGAGAACAGAAATCGTGCTCTGGCGGCACGGCAGCAGCAGGAGGCCCCATTAGCTAAAGTGGTGCTTCAGGTTAAGAACAGTTTCAGGTTAAGTACGGACCTCTGGAATGAATTAAATACTTAACCTGAGGTACCACTGTACTCCAAAGAACAAACATACTGAAAAGGACAATCAACAACAATACAAAAAGGACAATGAACTATAATAGATTTGATTTGACCATTAAGACTTTTTGAAAGATGTCCACTTAGTCCTAAGTTATTGAGAAAGGATATTAACCCAGAATGACACTTTGTGCATCTGATAAAGTGGATCGTGGTCCACAAAAGCTCACAGTGGTTTATTGGGTTTGTTGCAGCAGATCGTTATAGCTACTACCCTTCTGAGAACTTTAAAAATCTGGGTACTTCTCCATTCTTACTATGACATTGCAGGGCCTCACGTCTCTCCTTCATAGGAGATTAATCATCATGTATTTTCATAAATTGAGCAAGACCTGGTGAGTTCTCCTCCCCTTGGGGAAAAACCACCTTCTTTGACAAGGCAGGAGAGAAATGCCACAGACGACTAGACAGCAGGATTGGCGTTGAGAGATGCAATTAAAACAAGCTCCCAGAAGCTGAAAAACTAATTTCCCCCCTGCGAAATAACTTACCTGAACAGAAGACAATGGAACTGTTTTGTGGTCTGATTTGGACTCTTTTCCAAGGTGAGAACTAGAGGTGTGGAACAAGTCGGGCTTTCCACTGGGTGCATTCTGCTGGAGAAGGTGCAGGCTCAGGAATCCCCATATTTCCTCCCCCCCCCCCTTCATTCTTTTGGTCAATGATAAAAATCTTGAAATCAAGGCTTGCGCAGAAATCTGCGGAGCAAGGATAAAATGCTTGCACTTGAGCTTTCCACCCCAGAAGGAAGCAATCAGAGATACTTGCATAATGGGAAAAGTGATTAGTATGGGGATTTAAATGTTCGTTTGTTTAATGCATTTATATCCCACCTTTTTCTCCAAGGAACTCAGTGTGGCGTAGATGGTCCTCCCTCCCCCCATTTAATCATCACAACAAGCTTATGAGGCAAAATGAGGCCGGCTAGGCTCAGAGGCAATGACTGGTCCAAGGTCATCCCGTGAGCTTCATGGCTGAATGGGAATTTGAGCATGAGAATGGGCCATTTCTGTGGTGGCTCCCCATTTGTGGAACGCTCTCCCCAGGGGCTTGTCTGGCACCCTCATTGCATATCTTTAAGCACCAGAAGAAAGCCTCTCCCAGGCCTTTGGCTAATTAATCCATCTATGACCTTTTAAACTATGTGAACGCATGGGTGTGTTGCTTTGTTTGTTTTTTGGTTTTTTTATAAATTTTTATTTGGTTTTCTGCTTTTATAAAGACAAAACACACACAAAGAAAAAACACAAAACAAAAACATGTATAAAATCAGCAAATCCCCATTTCATAACCTTGTTTCCTGACTTCCCCCCACCCCCCCTCGTGCATCCCAGTTCCCAAGATTATATCAGCAAGTTGGTGTTTCTCCTCTTAACCATCTTATTCATCTTATTACCTCTTTTATAATAAAAATTGATTTTCCTAAGTTGGACTTAAGTTCTCTTCCATCGATTTTCATTTTGTCTTAATTAAGAGTCATAATAACCAAACCTAAAAATCTTAAGAGTTTTTAAAAGTCTCCTCTTCCCTCCCTCCCATCCCCGGTTTTTGTCCCTTCCGAATAGAAATCCAAATTCGAGATTCTCAGCCTGGGTTTCTCACGTCCGAGGCTTTCAAGTCAATTTCAGTCCCTCTCCGCCTGTCTTGTTGGTAGTCCTTTATATCAGTCGTCGAGTCTGGAAAAAGTTCTTTCACCATCAAAGTGTATTCTCTTCCCACAAGGAGATTTGAAAGTAACTGCTGAAAAATTTCCACAAAGCCTGTATCTTCAAAATCAGAGTCCAAACGGAGGCCCCAGTCATATTTCTTTATTTTAAGTTCCTGTATTCCATATTGCCCCGGGACCTCCTCCTTGTTCTTCTGTGTCTTTCGCAGACTTGTGGTTGATAAGTTCCCAGCATCTCCTTGCTTATGTTCCACAGATGTCAGCTTTTGGTTGTTGCTTTCCAAGGTTGCTTCTTCTTTTTCTTGTTGTTTAGTCTCTTCCACCTCTGTAGATATTGTTTCCGATTCAGCTGTGGATTCTTTCTCATTCAGGTCCTCAATACAAAGAGCAGAGTTGCCTGTTCCCAAGGTCATAGTCACAAGTTGTTTATTCATGGCCAAACTCTGCTCTTGTAAAGTTCCCACCAATTGAAACATCCTTTCGATTTCCATTAGCAACTTTCCTTCCACAGCCATTGTATCCATTGTAATTTCACAGAATTCCCCCTAGGGGGAATCTGGTTACTTATTAGTCTTTTCTCCAACAGTCCTTTAACAGATTATTATTACTTTGTTTCCAACAATTTTAGCTCAATTATAACTCGTCTTAGTCCAGAGGGATCTTACACAGGCACAAAGGCAGGACTTTCCTGAGCCCGGGAGGGGGGGTTGTTTAAAACAAAAAGAAGGTTTCCAAAACTCCACTCTCCAGCCCAAAATTTCCTTTAGCCAAATCTTGAAAGTTAATGTCCTTTTCAACTCACCCCACCAAGGGTAGGCTCTCCAGCTTAGCTCTTATGTCGTTGCTTAGATCGTCTGCAAGGGGGGGTGCGGACTTCCTTTTAGCACACCCCCCGGTCGTCTCCAATTCAGGGTAAATTTTTAAAGTCCCAATCCGTCTTACTCACGGGTGATTCTTTCAGTCCAAATTTTCAAGGAAGGAAGTCAGCGCTCTCTGGTCATGGCTTGCGGCTTCGCTCCACCGAGGTAGCGATCGACTCTCAGTGCCACGCCGCCCCCGTATCCTCTCCGCAGCCTTTAAAAAGGCTCTTCGTGGATCAGGGGGGGGCGCTTAAGGCACCCGCCGAGTCTTCAGTCCACAGGCATCCGCGCCTGCAGTTTTTAAGGGTCCCCGCGTCGCCGGCGCGGCAAAGACCCGTCCTCTGTAGAGCCGATTCCCTCCGCAGCTCGGAGGGAATCCGCCATTTCCAGATCGCGTCAACCCGGAAGTCTCGTGTTGCTTTGTTTGTTAACATGTTATGTATTTCTCTGTTTTTATGCTGTTGTCCCCAGATGAAGGGAGGTATATAAATTCAATATACAGTGGTACCTCGGGTTAAGTACTTAATTCGTTCTGGAGGTCTGTACTTAACCTGAAACTGTTCTTAACCTGAAGCACCACTTTAGCTCAGTGTTTCCCAAACGTTTTTGGGCAACGGCACACCTGTGTACTAAAAAAAAATCTCGCGGCACACCACCATTAAAGCCCCGCCCCGTGACGTCAGCGCGCAGCGTCACGCCGGGAGGGACGCACAAAAGTGATCGTTTTTTCCCTCGGCAGCTCCTCTCAGCTGCGCTCAATCCGCCTCCGCGCAGGCTGAGGGAGGGAGGGAGGTGCGCGTGTGACCCGTCTCTGCTGGGAGACCAAACCCAGCGAGACAAAGTCGCGCGGAGGCGCCCAGGCAGCGCTGCCGGCTGCGAGGAGGAGCGCCAGGCAGCAGCAGGAGGCGCGGCCTCTCCTCGCCGCCCCCGCCCCGCCTCTCGCCGCCCGACTCGCCCGCCTCCCTCCAGGCATCTCGCGGCACACCAGCCGGTGTCTCACGGCACACTCGTGTGCCGGGGAACACCGGTTGGGAAACACTGCTTTAGCTAATGGGGCCTCCTGCTGCCGCCGGGCTGCCGGAGCATGATTTCTGTTCTCATCCTGAATCAAAGTTCTTAACCCGAGGTACTATTTCTGGGTTAGCGGAGTCTGTAACCTGAAGCGTATGTAACCTGAAGCATATGTAACCTGAGGTACCACTGTACTGATTTTATACAGTGGTACCTCGGTTTTCAAACGTAATCCATTCTGGAAGACTGTTCAGGTTCCGAAACAGAAAACTCAGTATGGAAGCCACATTTCATGCTTGACTTCTGAGGCCCGTTCAAAAACTGAAGCACTTACCGGTACTTCCAGGTTTACAGCGTTCGAAAACCAGGGTACCACGTTCGAAAACCAGGGTACCACGGTATAAAATCATAAAAGAACATAGTCTCCAGCTTATTGTTTTCAGTCACATCCACACCATATATTTACAGCACTCTTATACCACCTGATGAGTTATGGAGAACGCCATGAAATGTGGTTTGTTAAGGGTGCTGACCTCACATACCTACAATTCCCAGCAACCTTAGCAAACTATAGTTCCCAGGGTTCTCCATGAAAAGAGTGTTATAAATGTGTGGTGGATGTAACTGAAGCCTTAGCAATATTCAGGATTGTTCCCCCTAAAGCATAACCATTAAAGCAACAGATTTTGTGGCAAGCAATATGGCTCCATCCATTTTGGAACAGACGATTTTGTGTGTAATAGCTCTGAATATGCTTAACGTATGATTTGTTCTGAGTGAAAAGTATTTCCTTTCTCTTTCTCTTTTTTGCAGTTTGTTGGACACTGGACGGCCCTGAAACAGTCATTGCACCTCTTGGTGGCTCACTGTCTGTCCAGTGTAAATATGGAAAGGAGGATGAAAAATCTGTCAAATACTGGTGCAAAGAAGAAGGTTTGACCCTCTGTTCTAGTAGCCACACTGTACAACTAGGATGGAGGCAGAGGGGATGAATGACAGAATGTCCATTAAAGACAACCACACATTCCATAAATTCACTGTGACCATGGAAAACCTCACTAATGAAGATGCCGGGACCTATATCTGTGGGGTAGAGAGAGCCTATAACATCTGGCACCCAGTGGAAGTTATCATTACAGGTACACTTCCACACCGCTGCATTTACTCTTATAGGGAGAGGGCCATTGTGTCTACAAAAGAAGCTAATGCACTCCAGCAGAGCCATTCCTTCCATGAGGCAGGGGGAGGCATCTGCCTCAGGTTGCAGATTCTGAGGGGCGGGAAGTGGCTAGAAATGTGTGCCAGCTTGGTGCCCTAGGATGCAGTGGAAGATGCTGTTCCGTCACCAGGGCTACAAGTCTGGTCAGATTTTGTGCATAGAATGTGGAATGCTCCATCTTGTCCTTCACCTCGGGCGGAAAAATGGCTTGGGCCACTCCAGACTCTAGCTTCCCAAAGCTGGAATTGTGTGATGGTTTGATACGGGTTGCACTCAGAACCTTGAGAATGGCACCTTTCTTTTTAAAAGAGAGCAGGCTTCTGGCCCTTGAGGATTAGATTTGAAGGTGTGTGGGTAATGGTTGGTGGTGACATCTCAGAAGTGGGGAGAGTAGCAGGCCTTGGAAGAATCCATAGGCATCTAGGACTATCTGCTTGACTAGCAAAAGCAAAGTCAATCCCACCAAGTATGTGGGGGGTATATATTGGTTGAAGCATGCAGTCTTTTTGGCAAACAATTTCACTTGCTTTGGCCCATCATTTTACGCAGGCAGGTTCAGCTGCTGTCAATGTTTTGATCACTTAAGTAAAGGTAAAGGGACCCCTGACTATTAGGTCCAGTTGTGGCCAACTCTGGGGTTGCGGTGCTCATCTCGCTTTATTGGCTGAGGGAGCCGGCGTACAGCTTCCGGGTCATGTGGCCAGCATGACTGAGCCGCTTCTGGCGAACCAGAGCAGCACACGGAAACGCCGTTTACCTTCCCACCAGAGCGGTACCTATTTATCTACTTGCACTTTGACGTGCTTTTGAACTGCTAGGTTGGCAGGAGCAGGGACCGAGCAACGGGAGCTCACCCTGTTGCGGGGATTCGAACCGCTGACCTTCTGATGGGCAAGTCCTAGGCTCTGTGGTTTAACCCACAGCGCTACCCGTGTCCCTTTGATCACTCAGGCCAAGCCTTTTTTATTTTCGAAGACATTTGATAGGTGACCGGAGCTTGTTGTTTTTATCGACTACTCTTTCCGGTTTTGTATAATCTGAGGGCTGGATTCAGCTAAATAGCTGTTCTAGTGGGAGCCAGCACAACAGGTCCCACTACTACAACAGGGCTTTCCTCCCTCCCCTACCCATGCCACCCTCCTCCATGACCCCCTCCACATCACCTCTGGGGTCAGCAGAGGGTGGGTCACCCCATCAGTCAAGCAGACATGCTTGCATTGGTGTATCAATCTCCTTAAGCTCTACTTTGAGCTTCACCCTAAGGCTTGATTTTACTGCTGGTAAGCTTTTAAATGCAAAGGGTTTATTGATTTGTAAACTGCTTTCAATATTACTGGGATTTGTAAACTGCTTCGAATACTATTTTATAATAGGAAAGTAGTATGTTGTTGTTTAGTCGTTTAGTCATGTCCGACTCTTCGTGACCCCATGGACCAGAGCACACCAGGCACTCCTGTCTTCCACTGCCTCCCACAGTTTGGTCAAACTCATGTTTGTAGCTTTGAGAACACTGTCCAACCATTTCACCCTCTGTCATCCCCTTCTCCTTGTGCCCTCCATCTTTCCCAACATCAGGGTCTTTTCCAGGGAGTCTTCTCTTCTCGTGAGGTGGCCACAGTATTGCAGCCTCAGCTTCAGGATCTATCCTCCCAGTGAGCACTCAGGACTGATTTCCTTAAGCATGGATAGGTTTGATCTTCTTGCAGTCCATGGGACTCTCAAGAGTCTCCTCCAGCACCAGGAAAGCAGTATATGAATGTTTAAATGAAACACATGCAACTTTTGCAGGTTTGCCACAAGCTCTGATGGATCAGGGCACAGGTCTAGCATTCAGCTGCCTCTTCATTTAGTGTTTTCCTTTTATTTCACATTGCATGGCTGGCTCTAAGTAGCATCAACTTGCAAACCATTTGAACCCACACCAAAATCTCCTGTTAAAAAAATAAATCTGAAAAGATGAATAAATTCCCTAGGTTAGGATTTGACTGTGCATGTTTTCCCCCCTTGCAGATTCTGTTCCTTCGACCCATTTTGGAAGCATGGAACAAGCAACAGAAGAGCCAGCTGTATCTCCCGTAGATCCTGAAAGGTGCCATAACCCTTTACACCCCTTATGTTCCAGGGAGGACTCCCAATCTAGCCTATTATAATAGCTGGGTGCCAAGTCCAGCTGAATGCCAAGTCTAATTGTAATGAAGAGCCAGGGGCCAACTTTCCCACCCATGGCAAAAATGTTACTGTATATTCATTCATACTGCTTCTAATCTACCTTTCTTTTTCTTTTCTTTTTTATCTGCCATCATCTATCTCTTTTTTTAATATTAAGTTTTTATTTCAAAACCGAAAAAAAATTACAGTGGTGCCTCGCAAGAGAAATTAATTGGTTCCGCAAGTTTTTTCTTCTTGCGAGTTTTTCGTCTTGCGAAGCACGGTTTCCCATAGGAATGCATTGAAAATCAATTAATGCGTTCCTAGGGAAACCGCTTGCCAGGCTGGCGGTGCGGAGAAGGGCTTTTCTCCGCACCGCAAGCCTTCAGGACAGGTACGGGAACAGAGGGGAAGGCGCGCAGCGCTTTCCCTCTGTTCCCGGGGCTTGCGTGGGAGGAGGGTTTTTCCTCCCCGCCGCCAACATTCAGAACAGCATTCTGAATGTTGGCGGTGGGAAGGAAAACCCTCCTCCCACCCCAAGTCTTCAGGAAAGCCATCCGATGCCACGCGGCGGGAGGAGGCGTTCCCCCCCGCCCGGCATCGGAGCTTCGTTCCGATGCCGCGCGGCGGGAGGAGGCGTTCCAACCCCGCCCGGCATCGGAGCTTCGTTCCGATGCCGGGCGGCGGGAGGAGGCGTTCCCCCCCCCGCCCGGCATCGGAGCTTCGTTCCGATGCCGCGCGGGGGGGAGGAGGCGGCGTTCCCCCCCCCCCGCCCGGCATCGGAGCTTCGTTCCGATGCCGCGCGCTGGGAGGAGGCTTCCCCCCCGCCCGGCATTGGAGCTTCGTTCCGATGCCGCGCAGCGGGAGGAGGCGTTCCCCCCGCCCCGCCCGGCATCGGAGCTTCGTTCCGATGCCGCGCGGCGGGAGGAGGCGTTCCCCCCCCCCCGCCCGGCATCGGAGCTTCGTTCCGATGCCGCGCGGGGGGAGGAGGCATTCCCCCCCCCGCCCGGCATCGGAGCTTCGTTCCGATGCCGCGCGGCGGGAGGAGGCGTTCCCCCCCTGCCCGGCATCGGAGCTTCGTTCCGATGCCGCGCGGCGGGAGGAGGTCCGAGGACAGTGGGGAAGACGCGCTGCGAGGCAAGCCCATAGGGAAATTCGTTTTGCGAAGCGCCTCCAAAACGGAAAACCCTTTCGTCTAGCAGGTTTTCCGTCTTGCGAGGCGTTCGTCTTGCGGGGTACCACTGTATAAACATCAAATTCAAAATCCATATTCATTTTCTAACATAAGCCTATTACATAGATTACCTAAATGAAAATATATCTAATTGCTTTAGGCTTCCCTTTGCTATATGTAAATACAACACAATTAACAAATTGTATTATAAATGATATTATAGATTCCCATATACCCCTCACTCCCCTTCACCCATGTGTGATCTCAATATTTTACTTCTTCCATCTTGTTGTGTTGTTTCTAATCTACCTTTCTACGACAACAAAAAAGCCTCAAGGCAGTATAGAAATAAAATAAATGCACATTTAATTCATGCTCATACTGCTTGCATGTGTCATTATGGCAGTGAATTGAAAGAAAGAAAGAAAGAAAGAAAGAAAGAAAGAAAGAAAGAAAGAAAGAAAGAAAGAAAGAAAGAAACTAGTGGAACATTTCTCTCTTTAGAACCCAGCCTCGCAACACTGATTTCCTGCTCCTGGTCATGTGGAAAATCCCCGTCTTCCTAGCTATGATGGCCGCCGTGGTTTGGGTGCATGTATGGTACAGGAAGACCAGAGGAAGCTCCAACCCCAAGGCTCCAGAGACTGACGAAGAGCTTTAAGGTATCCCATCTAAGGGTAACCAACTCTCACTGATGACTCAGTCGTGTCATTAATTTCCAGATTTCCAGGGATGTTGTGAGAAAGTGAGAAGGTGGGAGGTCTACCTGGTAGTTGCATACTTTGGCCCTGCCAACACTGATACCCAAGAGATAATTTACATGCCAAGTATAGAAAATCCAGGATCCTATTAAGAAACTAGTAAGGCCTTTGCTGCTGCAGTTAACAAAATTTATTTTTTTCTATTCCTCTTCTCAGTACTTGGCCAATGTGGGTTTTTTAAAATCCTAAATCAAGTCAGGTTATTCACACTCCAAAGGCCTCTTTCACAAATTATTGCACAGCCCAAATCCATGTTTTCCAGATGTTGCAGAGAAATGTTGCTGATTGCAGATCCCTGGCAAATTACTAGCACAACACACCCAAGGTGACCACATGTATTAGACAAGCAGGTGTGATGGGTTTACAAAGCACATGTAAAATGTTTTTTATTTTGCCTGAAAAATGTATGGAACAGCCTGGAGCGTTGAATTGTTTTATACCACCAAGCTCTGCTTGATTCTGATATTATTACCTACCTAATTATCCAGAGTCAAAACCAGATAGTAGTCCCACAAATAACTTGTACATTGTTCCTCCTTCAAACTAACTTTAACCCCTGATTTTTTCTGTACGAACGAGAGGTTTTTATTGGGGTAAGCAATGACACAAAGTCCAAGATAAGAAAGAGGAACCCAACAAAATACCACAGCTCAGGTGCTGCTACTTTAATGTGGAATCTTTTCTTGTTGCTTTTCTGTAGCTGATGAACCATCTCTTTCTTAGCCTAGGAGTCGATCAAGGCATGAGACCATCCTCCCAGTTCCCTGTACAGAAATTCAGTGACCACCTGCAGGAGGAAGCTTTCTTCTCATTTCTCAAAGCAGAAAGCTTTGACCTAAAATGCACTATGGAACTGTGACCTCTTGGTTGTTTCAGAGCCCTCAGAAACTTATGCGGTGGTGGAGCAGGAGAGAACACTCTCTAAAGCAGTCCCATCATTGTTGAACTCCTTTTCCCACAGCTGTGTCTTGTGCCTTCACTGTACAGTTTCCACCAAACGCTGAGGTTGCACCTCTTTATCCAAGCCTTTGATACTTGGTGTCTATTTTTTTAGGACCCACCCAATTCTTGCAATTTGTTTTTGACTGTCTTCAAGGTTGTTTAGACCCTCTCTAGGACCTTAGCACGAGGGGCAAGTAATAAACCAAAGCAATCAGAACAATACGAGAGGAAAGCAAAGCCTCAGCTCATTGTAATTCTCCTTCATCAAACATGGGCAAAAGCATACTAAAATATTGAATAGCTTGGCTGGCCTGCTGATTGACCAGCTCAGCTCTAAGCTGTCCCTGTTTTAGGCAAGCCTGCCTTTTGCTCAAGGAAGCTGTGCCAGCCACACAGATGCCATCCAGCTGGCACTCCTTACTTGGTTCTGAGAGTCAAGCCAGATCATCTGGCTGCCCTAACACTTTTCCCCGGTGTCTCACAGCCCAGCTTCCAACACTTTCTGCCCAGTCAGAAGAGGATGGATTTGCGGCGTTGATACACCCAGACCCAGTGTCTGCTCCTCGAGGCCCTGCAAATCGCCCTCACCTGGTGACATGGGCATATCCAGGATTTGGGGGGGCGGCAGGCAGAACCTCAGTTTGCTATGTATTTTTTATTGATGGGGGGAAGCTACCCCTCCCTGCCCCCTCCCCTTGGTGAGTTGCTGCTCAGGCAGACGGACCTCCTGCAAATTTACAACAGCTTTTAAAGAAACATTTGGGATGCAGGTGGCACTGTGGGTTAAACCACAGAGCCTAGGACTTGCCAATCAGAAGGTCGGTGGTTCGAATCCCCGCGATGGGATGAGCTCCCATTGCTCGGCCCCTTCTCCTGCCAACCTAGCAGTTCGAAAGCACCTCAAAGTGCAAGTAGATAAATAGGTACCGCTCCGGCAGGAAGGTCAACGGCGTTTCCGTGCGCTGCTCTGGTTCACCAGAAGCGGCTTAGTCATGCTGGCCACATGACCCGGAAGCTGTACGCCAGCTCCCTCAGCCAATAAAGCGAGATGAGAGCCGCAACCCCAGAGTCGGTCACGATTGGACCAAATGGTATGGGGTCCCTTTACCTTTTACTATGTTCTTTTAAGATTTTATACAGTGATACCTCGGTTTTCGAACATCTCTGTTGACAAACATTTCGGTTTTTGAACGCCATGAACCTGGAAGGAAGTGCTTCAGTTGTCAAATGGGCCTCAGAAGTCGAACATGAAATGTGGCTTCCCTATTGAGTTTTCTGTTTTGAGGCTTCCATACAGAGCCTTCAGTTTTCGAACGTTTCGGAGCGCCACAACCCCAGAGTCGGCCACGACTGGACCTAATGGTCAGGGGTCCCTTTACCTTTACCTTATAGAAACATTGTCAATGCATTTTAGCATTACCAGCCAGGAAGGCCGTTTGCTGCTGCATTAACAGTATTTATTTGCCCATTCTTCTTTGTCCAGACTAAATCCTTTATAGCCTATCAAAGCATCAACTGATTTGCAAAAGGTATTCTTCAATTTCAAGGTTGATCCTGGAGCTCTTTTGCCTTCTGGTCCAAAAATGTGTTATGGGTTTCTTTAATAAACGTGTATGGATTTAAAACACACACACACTCCACCAAAAGTCCTCAGACAGCTTTCCTTTCTTCAGCTACTGGCCCAGAGATCTGTGGACCATCATCTATACAGAACAGGATCCATACCTGTATGCGTATGGGGCACCATGCAAAGAGATGTCTGGTCCTTGTTTGCTTCTGGGATGATTGGGAGGAGGGTGGGAGAGACGTAAAGTTGTGAAAGAGGTGCAAATTAGTAAAACTTGGCATTTGCCCAGTGACTAAAGCCTTACTCATTTAAAAAAAAAATCTCTATGGAATGGTGTTTTTTGCAGTGAAAATGCATAAAAGGGAACTTGCCATGAGGTGTGTGGGAGGCTAAAATAAAGAAGTGCAATTCCTGCAATGTCATGCGGTATCAGTGGTTCAAAGCTATAGATGGGCAAGACCACTTTAGACTGGGGAAATCTTCTCGCTGAAGGAGCTTGAACTTTGCAACTCAAATCAGCCAGAAACATCTGTTGACAGTGGCAAGAGTTATCATAGCTAGGAAGTGGAAGGGGCAAGCTGAATATGAAATGGAGGAATGGTACAGGCAAGTGTGGCAATTAATGATAAATTGATGTGTGCTATTAAAGTAAGAAGGGGAATGTGGAAGAGAAATTATGTTGAGGAAATATGGGAAATAGTTGTGGAATTCGTATTGTTAAAACAGAAAGGGGTCAAACCATCTCAAGAAGTGTTGAATTTTTGGAAAGTTGGATAATTATGATAAATAATGGTCTTGGAGTGGGGAGCACGTTTTTTATTGTATTATTAATACAATAAGAAATAATAATAATTTGAAAAAAACACATTTGGACATTCAGACACAACAGAACCAATACATATGAAAAGCTGAAGTTTGCTAAAAAAATTTTTTAGCTATGTGTGCATAACCTCTAAGCCAAGAGTAGCCAACCTAGTTACCTCCAGAAGTTGTTGGACTCCAACTCCCATCAGCACCAGCCAGCATGGCCACTGGTCAGGGATGATGGGAGTTGTAGTCCATCAACATCTGGAGGCCTATTTAAGATCTTCCAGTAGCACATGAAAGGACAGGTGAGCTCAGAGATGTTTCTGAAAGAGAATATTCTTATAGCCACAAAGGTTGAAAAATCCAGATTTCCCTTTCTTGGTCAACAGAAATCACACACTCGGCACTAAACTTGTGTAGTTAGAAGCATACAGAGCCGTCTAGTGGTGGTATAATAGATTTGCAATCAAAGTTAACATGGACTGAAGGGTAAATTCTAGACACTGAAAATTGTGGGATGAACAAATGATTAAAGGGAGGGGTGTGCGTAAACTCAGGATGAACACTCATTGTTGTGTAATAATCACCCTGTAAATCAATCAGAAAGAATAGTCAGTTAAGACTGAACATCATCTAACTACAGTGGTACCTCGGGTTAAGAACTTAATTCGTTCCAGAGGTCCGTTCTTAACCTGAAACTGTTCTTAACCTGAGGTACCGCTTTAGCTAATGGGGCCTCCCACTGCTGCTGAGCAAAGTTCTTAACCCGAGGTACTATTTCTGGGTTAGCGGAGTCTGTAACCTGAAGCATCTGTAACCCGAGGTACCACTGTACCAGATAAGCTTTGTGCATGAACAAATGGATGAACAGCATGTCTGAAGATGCCCTGCAAAGAATAGAAGAGAGATAGGAAGTTTGGTAAGAAAGTTACTACAGATACAAAGGGGAGGGGGAGAGAGAAAGAATAACAAAGAGTCTTGTGGCACCTTAAAAACTAACAGTGAATTGTGTGATTATCATATATGTACTTTCTGTATCTTATTTACTTCTGACCTCACTGTTTACAGTTCCCATATGCATATATACTTCCAGCTGAGTCTATGTTCTTGCAGCTTCGTGCATCTGGTGAGGTGAACTGCAGTCCACAGAAGCTTGCACTGTGGTAAATTGGCTAGGTTCATATTAAGCTAAAATCGTTGCACTAGCAGAAACCAGTGCAATGATTCCCCTTAGCAGTGGCGTAGCATGGGAGGGCCACAGGGGCGGCTGCCCCAGGTGCAAAATTGTATGGGGTGCAAACTTTCAACGCCTGGTGCTGCCTCAATACAGCTGTGCACTTCCATCGCTGGGCTCTGTTGAAAACTACTTCTCCATGTGAACTATGTAACTCTTCTTTTCTTATCTCTGGGTGACATGGACGCCTTTAGGCTGTTGAATGCACATGCATACTCCGTTTCCCTCCCTCCCACCCCACCACAAGAGCCCGGGCGCTGGTATAGCATGCTATGCCACTGCCCTTTAGTGCAACAGGGCTCCCCCCCCCCACTCTCCTCCCTCACAGCCTCCCCCAAACTACTCCAGAGGGTCAGGAGAACCCCCCAGACCAGCATAAAGTGGGAGGAGAGGGGAGGTGGTTTCGTCAGGCAAGCAGAAACAATTGCACTAACTGAATGATCTCCCTAGCACTACTTTGAATACAACCCTTAGTCTTTTGAAGTTGTCACAAGACAACTTCATTGGTTTTGCTGCAAATAACTAAAATGGCTACCACACAGGGGAAAGACAGAAGAGGATGTCAAGTTCTAAATGTTAGCAACGATGCTTCCAAGCCAGAGCTTAAAACAAAAAGAAAATTATCAGATTTCCCCAAAAATGTAAAAAGCCAGGGAATTAATATGGTTGACATTTATATACCAACAATGTTGTGTGGATGTTTTATGCCTGCATAAGGAGCACAGATCCCACATTGAACAGATACCTGGAAGCACCCAGAAAGGTATTTATACTGACAGCAGAAGAGAAATACAGTAAATATAAATCCAGATGATGCAAGAGCGTTGTCATAATTCTTAAAACAGCACTCACAGGAAGTTAAACAGATTAAAAAAAGACAGAAAGAAAATGTGCATGTCCAAGAGAGAAAGATGACAAAGGAGAACAATATTGTGCTGAAGTCGAGCATATTCAAAGAATACAGTAAAGGGTTTAGTTATATTGGGGGCTGTTTCTAGAAAAAAGGCTAAGGAAATTGCTGAGTCTAGCCCTAGAAAAGGCAACTGCAGTTAGGCAGAGGCAATGCTTTTTTTCTTCCCCCTCACTCTCATTGCTAGGATGTTCTGTCGTAAATTGTTTTGAGACATAGAACTATCTCCGCCCGGTTGGTTGTCATTACAATAGGCTGGTTGTACAAAACAACAATGTGGGAAAAGACATGGGAGGAAGCCAAAGGAAGTGATGAAGCAATGTGAAGAAAGAAGAAGCAAGAATTGTTTGCCTCCATGACAGGCAATATTTGCAGATAATTGTTTTTAAGTGTCCCAAAGAGAAGTGAGATGTGGGAAGGGAGCAGCTGTCTAGACCAGACGATGCAGCCACTGTCCTTGCTCAGCCTGGTATTCCTCCTGCCAGGTAAGATGGTTGTTTTTATTTTACCGCTTCCAAATTTAATCAAAGGTTAGCTTGCCTGTGAATGAGAGTTGCTAGCTACAACTAATTACAGTGGTACCTCGGGTGACAAACGCTTCAGATTACAGATGCTTCAGGTTACAGACTCCGCTAACCCAGACATAGTACCTTGGGTTAAGAACTTTGCTTCAGGATGAGAACAGAAATCGTGCAGCGGCAGTGGGAGGCCCCATTACCTAAAGTAGTGCTTCAGGTTAAAAACAGTTTCAGGTTAAGAACGAACCTCCAGAACGAATTAAGTTCTTAACCCGAGGTACCACTGTACAGCTTTCATAATGAACGCTGTCTGTTATTGCAGGACAACACTGTAGACCATGGGTCAGCAAACTAAGGCCCTGGGCCGGATCCGGCCCAGTTGCTTTCTGGACCCAGCCCACGGATGGTCTGGGAATTGCCCTGTGGTTCAGCGTGGATCTGATCGTTCGGGCTGCACCATTTCCCCCTCCTCTCCCTCACACCACGGTGGCGCCTCCTCCCTCCCTCCTCCTGGCTTCTCCCCGCCCTGCCTACAGCAGAGAGAAAGGGGGCGGGGCTTTGTTGGTGCCAGCAGCAGCAGCATGAGTGAGCGCTTGAGCAGCCACCATTGTAAGCTGTCTGAATTCGGAGTTTGTTGCTGCCAGTGGCGGAGCTTCATGCTCCAGCACCGGGGGGCGGAGAGCAGCTGCAATAGCACCACACTGGGGTCGCACTGCCGGGCGCGAAGCGCTCCCCCTGCACTACTCTTCCTCCGCCAGTGGTTGCTGCCAGCCCCTCTCCGGAGCCCTTTCGTGCACCGCTCATCATTCCGCTTCCGCCAGCCCCTGCCGCTCGCAAGACACAGGTAAGTAGCCACCAGGGCTTGTCCATTCATTCATTTCCCCCAAAAAAATTTAGTCCGGCCCCCCCACAAGGTTTGAGGGACAGTGGACTGGCCCCCTGCTGAAAAAGTTTGCTTACCCCTGCTGTAGACTCTGGTGCCAACTGATAGGCTTTCATATTAGAAGTGGGAATGGGGTGGATGCAGAGAGGATGGGAGAAGCTTGAACAGTCACAATTAAGCCATACCTAACTAATCTTACTGGGATGCGGGTGGTGCTGTGAGTTAAACCACAGAGCCTAGGACTTGCTGATCAGAAGGTCGGTGGTTCGAATCCCCGCAACGGGGTGAGTTCCCATTTCTCGGTCCCAACTCCTGCCAACCTAGTAGTTCGAAAGCACGTCAAAGTGCAAGTAGATAAATAGGTACCGCTCCGGCGGGAAGGTAAATGGCGTTTCCATGCGCTGCTCTGGTTCGCCAGAAGCGGCTTAGTCATGCTGGCCACATGACCCAGAAGCTGTACGCCAGCTCCCTCGGCCAATAAAGCGAGATGAGACCAGAACCCCAGAGTCAGCCACGACTGGACCTAATGGTGAGGGGTCCCTTTACCTTTAACTAATCTTAATGAATAGAGGCAGCTTTATGGTCTGTGGGGCCCTATGCACAGACCTTTGGCGGGAGGCTATTGTTCAGCTAAATAAATGTGACTATGTCAAAATTAGAGGTGTATGAGAAGATAACAATGGAATTTAGGAAAAAGGAGGGGGTGATGATAAAGCCTCTGCACCGGGCCTCCCCACCCTGACCAGCTTTGGAATTTAGACACACACACACACACACACACACACACACACACACACAGAGTTGCTGGGGAGAAGAAAGATTGTAACCTAGCCTGCTTCTTTTTGTTCTTCAGGATGTTTCTCTGACTTGACCGTCCTCAAGATGCACGCAATCCTGGGAGGATTGGCGTCTGTGGAATGCAGATACGATGAACGGTATAAGGGAAACCCAAAATACTGGTGCAAAGAAATGAGCAAAACATCATGTGGCAAAATTGTCGAGACTTCAGGTTCAGAAGAGCCAGTGAGGAAAGGCAGAGTCTCCATCAGAGACAACCATTCATTAAACCAATTCACAGTGACGATTGATGAGCTGACCAACAGTGATACCGGCATGTACAAATGTGGCATGATTGTGCAGGGAGGTTCGGATCTGATGGTTCCAGTCAATGTGACAGGTAGGTTAATGAGTCCCCCTGCTCTGATTTTAGCCCAGGAAGCTGAATCACAGCTGAAGTGATGGTGAGAATAGAGAGAAGGAGAGGACTGCTTTACCCCATTGGACTGACGGAGCGTCTCCACCCCCATCATTCTGCCCAGACACTGAGGTCCAGTGCCGAGGGCCTTCTGGCAGTTCCCTCGCTGCAAGAAGCCAAGTTACAGGGAAACCAGGCAGAGGGCCTTCTCGGTAGTGGCACCTGCCTTGTGGAACACCCTCCCACTAGATGTCAAAGAGATAAACAACTACCAGACTTTTAGAAGACATCTGAAGGCAGCCCTGTTTAGGGAAGCTTTTAATGTTTGACGGACTATTGTATTTTAATATTTTGTTGGAAGCCGCCCAGAGTGGCTGGGGGAACGCAGCCAGATGGGTTGGGTATAAATAATAAATTATTGTTATTGTTGTTGATAATAATAATAATAATAATAATAATAATAATAATAATAATAATAATCAATAATTGCTGTAGGACAGCCTTCTCCAGCCCTAACATTCAGTTGGTTTCATTCAATTGGTTTGATTGTTCTCCAGCAGCCTTCCTTGGTTCTCAGTCCCCAGAGATGGATGGACTACAGTGCTCCAATCCTTGACCTGGCTGGAGAGGATGAGGGTCATTGTCCAACAACACCAGGGGACCTATGCATGATGGGAGCATTAGGGCTGTCCAAGGGACCCAACCGTTTATTGCAACTTCAGAACATATGGAAATATTAGGCTTCGCCTAAAGTTGTATTAAGCCAAATGTCACCATCAAAACAGGTCACAAGATTCTGTGTTTTTCCTTTCCTCATTATTTTTTAAAAACTGAAAGTCTAAAGGATTGTTTCTAAGTTGGAAATGAAAGTGTTACTAAGAGTCTCTTCCCATACCTCCATCCAATTTCCTTTGTAGTTTCTGCTTTTTTATGTTTGCCTTCATGCTCAAAATTTCTGGACCGTCCCTTATTTGGCAGGAAAGTCCCTTATCTCAGCGCTGTGTCCCACTGCTGTCCCTTATTGATGGTGTCCCTTAAATTTCCCGGGTTTCAAAGGAAGCAGCTCCTCTCCCTCCCTCCCTCCCGGCCAGGGAGGCTCCAACTGTGTTGCTTGGCTGCGTTGCTCACCCAATAAGGAGTCTAAGAACAACTGGGGGGTGGAGCTTGCATGCATTGTGCCGATAAAATCGGCCGCATTCCCTGGGAACTTGCCTTTGTTCAGCGCTTCCCAGCGGAGAGGTGATGGTGGTTTTCCTTGCTGCATCCCCTTTGCCGGGTTGCTGCGCTGTGGGAACCACCACTTGACACTTCATTTGGCTGCTGGCTGCGCTTTCTGCCTTTGGCTCGGAGGGGCTCAGAAGCTGAACATACCTGTGCTTGGAAAATCCCTTATTTTGGCTGCTTATTTTCGAGGCTGCTGGTCCCTTATTTTGAAATCTGTAAGTTGACAACTATGAATATGAGTGACCCAGGCAGTATCGTATCTTCATCCCATTAAAGCTCTCTTTTTTCCAGTTAATACCTTCCTTATATTGTTTTTCACCTGATCGAACACATGTTCATTGTCTACAGCTTCCTTAAGTAGGAGTCATGTTGGCTTCAGTCAAATCCTATATGCGTTGGCCACTCCTGTATAAACTATAGCCCAGGGGTCAGCAACCTAAGATCCATGGGTCACAAGCAGCCCATGGGGTCGTTTAACCAGCCCACGAGCCGCCCCCAAACCGAGCCGCCCCCTCAGCAAGTCCCTGTGCGCTGCGCTAAACCGCCACAGTGCGGCTCGGGGACTCACTTCCACGGCATCGGAAATTGCGTCTGCGCAGACGCAGATGCCAGAAATCACAGGCCCATGCACGATCCAGCCCACAGAGGGATCTCCACTGGAGTGAACTGGCTCAGGTGAGGTAAACCTTGCCGACCCCTGCTGTAGGCCATGCAAGATAGAGATTGGAGAATGGATTGTTCTGGAAAGACTGAATGTAGAGGTAAACTTAATCCATTGATTTGAGTGACAGCAAGATTCATCTATTCAGGCTGAGATCAGGTTTATATCACTCACAGACTTACTGTGGAGCAGCCCAATTTCACACCTTTGTCTTCCATTCTTCTTCTTTCTATATTAGAAACTACCAGAGGACCAGAGGACGCCTTTCACAAGGATATCAGTTCTATCAGGTGCGTGAACTTCCTTCACAGCATGTCCTGGTTTGAGCCACTCTCTCTCTTCTGACTTGTCTATGTGTTCTGCTTCCCAGAGGAACAGAATCATTTATTTATTCGTGAATGAGATTCCATTTATGAACCTCTTCCCCAAAAATATCTCAACGCAATTTCACAGTAAAAACATCAGCAATAAAAACAATAAAGAACAATTCTATATGTAAAAAGCAAACCCAATACAGATGCGGACAGGAATAAAGATCTCCAGTTTAAAGACTGCAATTGAATGTCTGCAATCTCCTGCTACTATATATATATATATATATATATATATATATATATATATATATATATACACACACACACACACACATACACACACACACACACCCCTTTGTGCTTACACATGCAGGTTGTGGAGCCCCTGCTAACAAATTGGTACAAGGTGGTAAATCTTAAAATAGTTAATTTAGTGTAACACACACACAATAAGCTGACATATCCAAAGAAAAATAAAACATTTTCCTATCTGAAATCTTTCCCACCTTCATGCAGTTTTTACTGAGTCTCTTCAGGTAAATGGGAGACAACTAAGAGAAACCTAAGATTAGGGCGAACTGTTCTTGTGCACTGAACAATTTAAAGATAAAGGGACCCCTGACCATTAGGTCCAGTCATAACCGACTTTGGGGTTGTGGCACTCATCTCGCTTTATTCGCCGAGGGAGCCGGCGTACAGCTTCCGGGTCATGTGGCCAGCATGACTAAGCCGCTTCTGGCGAACCAGAGCAGCGCGCGGAAACGCCGTTTTCCTTCCTGCCGGAGCGGTACCTATTTATTTGCTTGCACTTTGACGTGCTTTCGAACTGCTAGGTTGGCAGGAGCAGGGACCGAGCAACGGGAGCTCACCCCATGGTGGGGATTCAAACCGCCAACCTTTTGATCGGCAAGTCCTAGGCTCTGTGGTTTAACCCACAGCGCCACACGCATCCCGCTTCAGGTAAATGGGAGACACCTAAGAGAAACCTAAGATTAGGGCTAATTGTTCTTGTGCAGTGAACAATTTATAATTAACTAAATGGACTTATTTATTCAACCTACTCATTTAAATCAGGTATACCTCACATGTTGCTAATAGACCAGGTTAATTAGGTCAAGTTACTCCTTCCTGCATTTCCTGAGAAATTCAGAGTTCAGTCCTTTTCAGCAAAATAGCACCTAGCTGAAAAATAAATCTGTGTGGCAGGAGATGCTCCACTGCCTGGGACTCCATACTATGACATGATAATTAATTCATGCAGCTTAAGATACCCCAGGAACTTAGAGCACATGTTTTGAATATTTTGGATAATTGTTATATACATAATAGGCAGACAGAAAATCAGAAGACCCTCATTTTCTTTTCTGTTATTTCTTTTCTTATCTTGCTTTTCTAATGACCTTTAATCCTTGTTTTCTCTCTGTTAATTCAATCTATATTTATGCTTTGCTCTTTTGAAGTCTCCTATCTTGGATTTAGGAAGATACACACAGGAAGGTGGTGGATGGGAGATGAAGGGCAGAGCAGAGAGGATCTCCGAGGGTTTAAGGCTGGGGGGAAAGTGGGAAACTCCCACGTGAGAGCTTGGAGGGTTCACTCTTCTGTGTATGGAATAAGGATTAAGATATAATTGTAATAGAGGGCCTTGTGTTTATTTTCTCTGCTTTCTCTCTTCCTTGTCTCCTCCTCTTTTTTTCTTCCTTTGCTTTTTTTTAAAAAAAACATTTTCCATTTTTGCAAGTTACCAACGTTTTAGGATGCTAAACAAAATTCTTACAATTTCAATTTACATTTCCCTCGCCTCGCCTCCCCTCCTTTCTGCGATTACTTAATTTGTATCTTTTTGTTACTGCATATCCAATTTGAATCTGTTTACTAATTTTCTCTTATCTTCCTATTTGATTATTTCTTACTGCACAGGTTTATATCATCCGGCTAATGTTTTAATTCCTTTGGCATATTCTTGCTTCTTTCCTATTTATCTTCTTTAGATTAGTTTGTTTTTTGTTGTATTTTATGTTGAAAACCCTCAATAAAAACAAAAACTTCCATAGCACTCTACTTCATGATGCTCTACCCACAGTGATGCTCTACTTAGGCTTTGTTTATTATTCATTCCTTTCTTCCCCTTCTCCTCATTTCCTTCCCTACAAGCCATGCTCGTTTTTGTTTTCCAGAGTAGTCAGGACCCTGAAATAGCTCCAGAGCATCTTCTCCAAGAGAAGGGTCACTCTATTTTGGACTAGCTAAAATGGGTTTCTCAGGAAACCATGATAAAAATTGTAAGATGAGATGAGGGACAGGAAGGAGGAATTTTTTAGCCTCCAGGAGGCTTCTTTAGATTATTTGGGTTCTGTCGGTCAAGGGAGACTAGCGGTGGCCAGTCATCAGTCAGTTCCCCGATTGTCATTCTGCACAAATACCTTTTTATTGCTAATGATCATCAATCATTACTCTGTGTGGATCTTGAAGGCATAAAGCAGAGGTCAGCAACCTTTTTCAGCTGTGGGCTGGTCCACCGTCCCTCAGACCATGTGGTGGGCCGGACTATATTTTGGAAAATAAATGAACGAATTCCTATGCCCCACAAATAACCCCAAGATGCATTTTAAATAAAAGCACACATTCTACTCATGTAAAAACACCAGGCAGACCCCACAAATAACCCAGAGATGCATTTTAAATAAAAGGACACATTTTACTCATGTAAAAACATGCTGATTCCCGGACAGTCCGCAGGCCAGATTGAGAAGGCGATTGAGCCACATCCGGCCCCTGGGCCTTAGGTTGCTTACCCCTGGCATAAAGTAAGGGACGGAGTTTGTACAATAAGCCCCCAACTCAGTAAGCCATGCTTTGTAGCTTCTGGGATCTTGGTGTATGCTATTCAGAGCCACAAAGCTTCTTGTTAGAGAATGCTGGGGGTATTGCATTGTGATCTACTCCAGTGAGGATAACATTCTGTTTCTCCAATGCAGATACCTGGTCTACACGTCCTTCCTGGTTTCAATTGCCTTGAAAGCCCCCATCTTCTTGGGTATGATCCTTGCAATTATCTGGATGCGCAGTAAGAAGACATAGCCTTCTGAGGAGGTGACATCAGAAGGACCACTGTGAGAACTATCACCATTTCCTATCTGGACAATGACTCAACCCAACAAGAAAAGAGGAAACGAACTATGCAAGAAGGCATTTTTCTCAGCTTGTTCCCTTGTCGTTCTGCTGTGTCCTCAACTTCTGCATCTGCAAGTACCAGGATCCAAAGAAGCCAATCAGCCTCAAAGTCACTGTGAATTTGTCTACTCTGAAACAGAGATCAGTCAGTGTCTTGATTCCCCGACCCCCTTTTGCTGACAGTCATTTCATTTTATCAGTTTCACTTAGAAATTTTATTACATGTGTTTGTTTGTTTGTTTGTTTGTTTGTTTGTTTGTTTGTTTGAGTGTGCGTGCTGGTGGCATTTATATTATAGTAGTCTCTCTATATAATAAAAAATCAATTGGAGGATTTGTAATACTATATCACAATCCTGGCTTTTCACAAAACCAGCGTGGAGGAAGAGAGCAAAATGAAGGCAGGTTACACAACAACAGTGGCCATGGAATGGGAATGAGAAGGGAGAGACACAGAGAGGAAAAATTATGATTTAAATCAATGGCAGAAGTTTGAGCAAAGCAGGGATGGAGGCAAACTGAGAGGGAGAGAGTGGGAATTATAAACAATGGCAGAGGTTTGGGTAGGGTGAACAGGGGAAGACACTGAGGGGAAGTGGGAGTTTAAAACAAGGTTTGAGTACAGTTTCGTACTTAATTCGTTCCGGAGGTCCGTTTTTAACCTGAAACTGTTCTTAACCTGAAGCACCACTTTAGCTAATGGGGTCTCCCACTGCTGCTGTGCCACCGCTGCACGATTTCTGTTCTCATCCTGAAGCAAAGTTCTTAACCCGAGGTACTATTTCTGGGTTAGCGGAGTCTGTAACCTGAAGCATATGTAACCCGAGGTACCACTGTACAGAGAGAAGGGAGTTAAGAAAGGTTGTTTTTAACTGGGTTTTCTTGATAATTTTAATGTTTTATTTTATATTTTCAAAAACCACTTAGGTTTTCTCACAATCAAACGTGTGTGTGTGTGTGTGTAAAATAAATAAATAAACATTCAGCCTGCAAGTTCTTGTGATTTGCTTATGGGGTGTTTATAATCATCCAGTTCAAGGCCAGAGCGTGATGTTCTGCTGCTAGAGGCAAAAACCCAATTGCCATCCCCTGTGACTCCTAACTTCTCGCTGCCACTGGGCACCCACCACCTAGCACTCGCCACTGTTAGATGCATGCCTCCTCCTCCTAGTATTCCACTGCTGTGGCCACATCTCCCCAATGCGTATATCAAAAACTGTTATTGCTACATATACTGGCGAGAGCCAGTGTGGTGTAGTGGTTAAGAGCGGTAGACTTGTAATCTGGTGAACCGGGTTCGCTTCCCCGCTCCTCCACATGCAGCTGCTGGGTGACCTTGGGCCAGTCACACTTCTTTGAAGTCTCTCAGCCCCACTCACCTCACAGAGTGTTTGTTGTGGGGGAGGAAGGGAAAGGAGAATGTTAGCCGCTTTGAGACTCCTTCAGGTAGTGATAAAGTGGGATATCAAATCCAAACTCTTCTCTTCTTCTTCTATATAAAATGTTGTGATGATTATAGTACTTCTATGCACATTTGCAGTTATTCCCAGTGGGGCGATGTGCCTTGATCAGATTGGGCAGTGAGCTGTGTTGGCAAAAAGGAGGAGGTACATTTCCTCAGCTGTCATCACAACCCTGGAGAAGATAAACAAGAGGGGAGTTCAGAGAACCCCCTCATAGTTGGAAAGAATATGTGAGGGTGTCATGAGGACACATGAACAAAAGTAAAACCCTACTAGGATCAGACCAATGGCACATCTAATCCACCCCTGGAGTACTGTGTCCAGTTCTGGATGCCACAATTTAAGAAGGATATTGATAAGCTGGAATGGGTGCAGAGGAGGGCAACCAAAATGATCAAGAGTCTGGAAACCAAGCCTTCCAACGAGCATTTAAAGGAGCTGGTTATGTTTAGAATAGAAAAGAGGAGAGTGAGAGGAGATATGATAGCTGTCAGGGAACTGACATCGGAGACCAGCAGAGAGAGAAGTCGCCCCGATAGTGCAGGAGAGGGAACCAGCAAGGAGAGAGAGAGGGTTTCCGAGGGGGAAGGGAATTAAGGTGACACCAAGAAGGAAGGAGGGGATGAGAGCACTTTGGAGGGAAGGCTCAGGGACTCTTCCAGTGAGATCAGTGGGGAGAGTGCCGGACCACCACTGGGCACGCCTACTCTGCGCAGAAGGCTTCCGCGCAGAGAGGCTAGGCGGAGACTGGATGTCAAGGAATTCTTATGTTGGAAAAAGTTTAGGAAACACCCACTAACGGATTCTGCCAGCGACTGAAGCAGACGCACAGGAGTGTGCTTCAGTTAGGGAAAGGTTTAAACAACAAGCAGTTTAGGGAAGTTGGTGACTTACACACAAGCAACTACAATTCCCATTACAATAGCCATCTTCAGATATCTAAAGGGCTGTCACATGGAAGATGGAGCAAGCTTGTTTTCTCCTGCTCCATAGGATAGGACTCAAACCAATGGCTTCATCCTACAGAAAAGGAGATTCTGACTAAACACCAGGAAGAGCTTTCAGACTGTAAGAGCTGTAAAACAGTGGAAAGAGCTAACAGAGCTTTCCTTTACAGTGGTACCTCGGGTTAAGAACTTAATTCGTTCTGGAGGTCCGTTCTTAACCTGAAACTGTTCTTAACCTGAGGTACCACTTTAGCTAATGGTGCCTCCCACTGCCACCGCACCGCCACCACACGATTTCTGTTCTCATTCTGAAGCAAAGTTCTTAACCCGAGATAATATTTCTGGGTTAGCGGAGTCTGTAACCTGAAGCGTCTGTAACCCAAGGTACCACTGTAGTTGGAAACAAGGACTTTTCAGTCCTCCACTGGGACTTATGACATGTTGTAATATTCTGTAGAAACTGTCATGATCCTACTTCCCCCTATGATTCAAAGGGCAATTCAAGGTGATCAGGCTAGAACGTGTGTGGGTTTTTTTTAAAGGATAAGATATGTTAATGTAGAATAAGCCTCCTCAATACCTATTAACTATTGTAGTAAAAATGGAACCTCCCTATACAGTGGCAGTATATCCCTGAGTACCTGATGCTGAACAATGAATATTACTTCCATTCCTCCTTGTGAAGAGGCATCTAGCTGCCTGCTCCTGATCCAGTACCATCTAACCAGGCGGAGCATCTGGTATTATTAGAAACATGCTAACTTTTGAACTTTCCAGAGGCATCTGATTGGCCACTCTTGGAAAGAGAGCTTGACGGACACTTGGCCCAATCCATCGAAGCTGCTCTTCCTTTTCCCATTCCGCCTGCGCATGCCATAAAAGCAGAACTACACTAACCACAGTCTTGCGCATCAAACATACAACATAGAAGCCTTCCTATTTCCACTTTTCGAAGCTCTGCCTCATGATCCGCTTCATTTAGCCAGAGATTATTCCAGCAGTTGGATTCCAACACATTGTGGTCCCCCTCTTCCTCCACCACGAGCTTCCTGGGAGACTTTGGCTACTCTCCAGCTCCCTCTGGCTTGAACAGAGAAAACAGCAGGACCATGAGGGTCTGGAGGACTATGACGCTCCTGATCTGGGGGCTGCTTCCAGGTAAGGAACAGAGAAAGGTGGTCGTTGTGAAGCAAGACTCCATAAAGGGACGTGAGCCGTGTATGGCAATAAAAGGTGGGATCAGAGGCAGGGGAAGGCATGGCTTCCCTGCAGCTCCAGTCTATGCACGCTGCCATAGTTGAAGGACGCTATTGCCAGATTCCTTAACCTGAAACTGTTCTTAACCTGAGGTACCACTTTAGCTAATGGGGCCTCCCGCTGCCGCTGCACGATTTCTGTTCTCATCCTGAAGCAAAGTTCTTAACTCGAGGTACTATTTCTGGGTTAGCGGAGTCTGTAACCTGAAGCATCTGTAACCTGAAGCGTCAATAACCCAAGGTACCACTGTATCTGCCTACTCTGCCTTAGCTGTTGCCTCCACATTATGCTTTCTGATTTTCTTTATGGCTGTCTGGTATACAGGCAACAACCAATTTACGCGCAACAATTGGACCCAAATCGCAGCTACATAGAAGTGGCTGGAAATGGGAAGGTATGGCTGGTGGAACAGGGTATGATGGGAAGGAACAAGCTGATGAATGCCCTACCATCGTGCATGATGACCCAGAACGCAAAAATCGGTGGTTGCCTGTACTTTAATAAAAATTAAAAAGCTTTTTCAATGAAAGTCCTGGATGCCTGCTGATGGCAGTCCTGGCTTCCAGTGACAGGAATGGATTCAAGGGAGTACTCCCAAAATTATCCTTCAGAGGGTGTGCAACCCCATGCAGAACTGACTGAACACTACCTGTCCCATCTGAGCAACAACATTATTAACATTATCTCTTTTCTTCTCTGGGTACTGGTCACACAAACAGCCATTACGAAATCTCTACCTATGCATCCTTAGTGCCAAGGCCACAGTTCTCATCCGGATACAGGGATGTGTAATTTTATATTTTTTTGCTATACGAGAGGGGTATTAGTTGGAGAGGTGGTGCCTCACTCCAGGTTCGTTCTGTTTTCCAGGTTGCATGTCTGTTCTGATTGGTCCTGAAGCACTGGGTGGATTTCTAGGCAAGTCTCTTTCTGTGATGTGCAGATATGAATATTGGTATCAGACATATAAAAAATATTGGTGCAAAGGAAGCTCATGGAACAAATGTAGTGTAGTTGTTCAGACTACAGGATCTGAGGAAGAAGTGAAAGCTGGCAGAATGTCTATCAAGGACAATCATACTGATCTGGAATTCACAGTCAGAATGGAGAGCCTCACACAGCAAGATGCTGGGATTTACTGGTGTGGCATAAAGAAAAGAGGCTATGATCCTGGATTCCGTATACATATTACTGTTCTCCCAGGTGAGTCCTGTTTCCAAGCTCTACAGGCAAATCGAAAGCCAAATACAGCTAAAAGGGGAAGAAAACATCAGCGAGGGAATAAGCATGACCGGGTGGCACTGTGGGTTAAACGACAGAGCCTAGGACTTGCCGATCAGAAGGTCGGCGGTTCGAATCCCCGTGACGGGGTTAGCTCCTGTTGCTCAGTCCCTGCTCCTGCCAACCTAGCAGTTCGAAAGCACGTCAAAGTGCAAGTAGATCAATAGGTACCACTCTGGTGGGAAGGTAAACGGTGTTTCTGTGTGCTAATCTGGTTCGCCAGAAGCAGCTTAGTCATGCTGGCCACATGACCCAGAAGCTGTACGCTGGCTCCCTTGGCCAATAAAGCAAGATGAGCGCCGCAACCCAGAGTCGGCCACGACTGGACCTAATGTTCAGGAGTCCCTTTACCTTTTCCTTATGCACATTAACCCAAAAGGGGCTTACTCCCAGGTAAGTGTGCAAAGACTTGCAAAGATAAGGAGAGGTGTTATTTCTATACTTTAAAAAACAGATAGGAAGTGAATAATTTGATAATTGTTCTCTTTCCAAAAGGATATTATATTGCCCGTTAAGCAGGTAAATAATAGTAAATGAAACAAGGCTTGCTTTTTGTGGCTTCATGATGCAGATGTAAAATTGACATTAGGGAAACCTATGTTTGCAGAATTGTCTCCTGCCACAGATTCCCCTGCCAGCACGGTTGCCTGAATGGACTAGGATAGAGTTCAAAATCCCAAATGACATACCTGCAATGCAGCAGATCCTCAGGTTGACTTTGCAGTAGCCCCATATTAGCCCATGAGGAAACCCATGACAGGTTTTGGATTTCTCCCATCCCAAGTAAAAGTGTCGACTTGGGAGGAAATGTTGTGCTTGGAGGCAGGGAAACAGATCTCCCACTTGAATTACCTGCCCAAGAAGTTGTTTCATGTCACCGGCTTGTTCTAAGGGTGCCTCTGAACCGAACTATGGGGTACAGGGCCAGCCTGCCTATGTGGACAAGGTGAGGCCATCACCTCAGGTGCCAGATCCAGGCCCGAGGAACTCACTGCCTCCTCTACTATTGCACCCTCCCTGGCCATGCTATGCTCACATTGCTGCCACAGCATCCTCACCACACCCGGGATAGGGGTGCAGCTGAGGCATCACGGCAGGGGCCCGGATCTGGAAAGAGTGGTGGTTGGAGGGGGGGAGGCAATGAGGCTTTTTGCCTCAAGTGGCAAGACACCCTGGACTGGCCCTGCTTGCCATGGATTGAGACAACTGAAAAGTCCAAACCAAATATATTTAAAAGACAAAACCGAACTAAACTGTATGATCCCAACAAACCTCATAAAATCTCTGTCGCACTGCAGCAGACATTTTGTTTCTCCTGAGGTGTGCTTCATCACTAGCCTCTCACACATATGTTCTCACCTTCTTGTTTTTGTTCAGCAACATTGGTTCAGCTGTGTACTTTCTTTACAACAAGTGTGGGTTGAACATACCCAGAACACCCCATGCCTCGCAGCACACCCACATTACACACCCCACAAGCACCCCAAATTCTTCTTCTTTGGCGATCACTTGTAGCTGAGTAAGATTGTCTTCCAAAAACACGGTTTTAACAGTGAGTCCATAAGTGACTGTGGAGGCCAATTCTAGATCCACACGTCCTTCCACATGGGGACAAAGGTTTCTGGGCAGGAGTTGATCACGGTGAGGGTTTCCTCTTAGCACATTTCTCCCTTTCGTCCTGAGTTTGAGCATCTTCAAAGCCTATGACACCTTTGGTAAAGGCTGTTCTCCAACTGGAGCGTTTGCAGGCCAGTGTTTCCCAGTTGTCAGTGTTTATACTACATTTTTTTAGATTTGCCTTGAGAGAGTCTTTAAACCTCTTTTGTTGACCACCAGCATTAAGTTTTCTATTTTTAAGTTCAGAATAGAGCAGTTGCTTTGGAAGATGATAATCAGGCATCCACACAACATGACCAGTGCAACAAAGCTGATGTTGAAGAATCATTGCTTTGACACTGGTGATCTTTGCTTCTTCCAGTACAAGATACATATCACCAGAAGCAGAGCTGAGGCCATGAGCAGCCAAAAAACACAAACATACCATTCCAAACACCACAGAACAAACCCACAGGGATGCTGGTCGCAGGAATGACTCCAGAGACAGACATCAGATACTGCTTCCACCACCTCTCCCGTGTTCCTAGGTGTTTGTGGGGCTGATTGGAGGGCTGCAGGAGAGCTGAGTGTGCTCAGGACCAGCAGGTCTGGGTGGATCCAGATGGGCCTAGCCAATGCCCTGCCGTGGGCTGCATAAACTTCTGTGGCAAATTTCTTAAAAACAGATGACAGCTTCTTTACTGAAGCTGCTCTTGTGCATTTGGGAGCATGAACTTATTTGCCAGTTCTCTGTTCACATTTTCTGTAGTTCTCGGTCTCTTCAGTGTCTCTTCCACAACTGCTGCTGATACTGTCCATTTCTCACCCTCTCTACTCCCCTCCTCAGATCCAGAAGAAACAACAGCAATTAGCAGCCAGACAGACCTTGATCCCTCCCTAAACACTACTGACAACGTGTAAGTCTTGAGGTTACCTCTGTGTAAACACGTGAGATCATTGATCTCCCCTTCGCCCTGCAAGTACAACCCACTTCCGGGCGAGCGATATCTCTGAAACTAACCTCCCGTGGTTGAGATGTCAAATGCAATGGGAACAAGGGTTTAATCTACATACATATTTAAAAAACGCTGTGAAAATGCTTTTTAAAAACAACAACAACATTTTGAAAAATAAATTGAATTTTGCATAGCTTACTCTCGCCATCTAGTGTCACATTTGTATATGGCAAATTACAACACATTAAAACGTTTTATTTGCAGCTGTATAGCTGAGTCCAGGATCTCTTTAAAAATTCATTGCCAAATGGAAAAATGAGCTGTGAGATGGAGTGCTAAGTGCATTGGCTGGCAGACTCTGTATGGTGCCATTACCAAAGGTAAGGCCAGCAAGGCCTGCTGTCTGCTATTGGCATGCTGTGTCTGCCAGCAGTAACACCTGGCAACCCATCTCATTGGCTGGCACAGGCATCATGGCTCGGACATTCAAGTGATGAGTACCAGAACTTTCCCCATCAGATGGACAGGGTATAATAATAATAATAATAATAATAATAATAATAATAATAATAATAATTCTGTTTATTTGATGCAGGCACCTGATTTATGTGCTTTTCACCTTGAAAACCCTTATCCTCCTGGGTCTGGGCATTGCAATTATCTGGATGCATAGAAGACAATCAGAAGAGATCTTCAGCTGCCATGTGGCAAGAAAATGCTGGACAGCAATCCCATAGCGACCAAAGTTTCTTTACATAATATATTGTGTTTTAGCTAACACTCTTTTGTAACTCTAGTTCCCCTCAGGACATTAAAATGGCAGTTTAAAACAAGGTTTGGGTACAGTAAGAAGGGAGTTTGGAAAAGTTGTTTTTTACTAGGTTTTATTGATAACTTAAATGTTCTGTTTTATATTTTGGAAAACCACTTAGATTTTCTTACAATCAACAAGACAATTTTTTTTGTAAAATAAACAAGTAAACATTCAGCCTGCAAGTTCTTGTGATTTGCTTATGGGGTGTACAGTTCATGTCCAGTGTGGGATGTTCTGCTGCTAGAGGCAAAAAACCCAGTGCTACCTCCTGTGACCCCTACCCTTCACTGCCACTGTTAGATGCTCACCTCCTCTTCCTAGTCTTCCATTGCTGTGGCCACCCCCAACCCCCAATGCATATATCAAATACTGTTATTGTCACATATAAACTGTTGTGATTATTATAACCCTTCAACGTGTGTTTGCGCTTGCTCCCAGTTAGGGGATGCGCCTTGATCAGACTGGTCATGGAGGCTAATTTCTCTGAATAAACACATTTTTATATGCAATTCAGACAATTTTTTGTGAGCAAATTCTCCTAGCATAATTAATTCTTCTACGTTATTTTCACTAACATATTCTCTTTTTTCACATTTCCTTCTAATATGTACATTTTGTAAGCACTATATGATCAGAGGACTGCAGCACAGAATTCAGAGAAGTGTAACTGCTCATCTGTGGACTTTCCAGAGACATCTATCTGACTGGACACCCTCAGAATGCTGAACTTGCAGGTCCAAGGATGGTGTTCCCCATACCCCAACCCATATAAATAAGAGACCAGTAAGACTGGTTTTGGGTCAAAACAGGCCACAATTTTATTGAATAAAGATGAAAGAGGTTTGGCTTGGGCATGGGACAATCGAAATACTTCCAGCCTGCCTGCCGGAAGTGAAGCATGGTCAATCCAGGTGGGGGTTCCTAAGACTTACATCAAATAGGGTGACCCCCCAAGAGACTGCTGTTTGGGGGAGTGCCTTCGGCCCTGGCCCTGCCTGGTCAGGCAAACATGGCCACTCACCCCAGATCCCTTTAACGGGATACCTCAGTGTTTGGAGGAGCAGGCAGAGACTACAACCTCCCCTCCATCCAAGACAAAGGATTGCCCCAATGCACAACCAGTTGTGACAATTGCTATGAGGAAGGCAAAACCACCGGGTCAGAGCCAATTAACCCGGTGGGCAAATTCCTATCTGGCCCCTTAAAGGACGGCAACCACCGTAGTCGCAGCAAAGTCCTTGGCCATTAGCTGAAACCAAGGGTAGGAGGGCGGGAAAACCCAATAAAGGAACGTACAGGTAGTGCCCCAGGTGCGAGCTGCTTAAATGGGCAAGGGGTGGAACCGAGGGAAGCCTTCCTGCCCTGTTTGCTCCGCCCCCTGGCACAGCCCAAGAACCAGCCTGCATCCCCATTCACCAAAGCAGGGTGCAGGCTAGGATCCAGTTCCTGATAGGTGGTGGGGGCATAAGTTCATTAAGAAGGGCACGGCAGTTCCAGTTCTCCCATCAGGGCCCCAGTGGAGCCTCCACCGTCCTGCCACAATGCCACACCAAGAGGGGTGAATGGACTTGATGGACACTTGGCGCGACCCATTGAAGCTGCTCTTTCTTTCCGTTCTGCTTGTGCAGGACATAAAAGCAGAACAACACTAACCACAGTCTTGCCCATCAAACATGCAACATAGAAGCCTTCCTACTTTCACTTTCCAAAGCTCTGCTTCATTTAGCCGGAGCTTATTCTGGCAACTGGATTCCAACACATTGTAGTGCCCCTCTTTCCCCCGTGAGCTTCCTGGGAGACTTTGGCTTCCCTCCAGGTCCCCTGAGCGGGGAAGACAACAGCACCATGAGCCTCTGGAGGAACTGGATGCTCCTCACCTGGGTGCTGCTTCCAGGTAAGGAAAAGAGAAAGATGGTAGTGAGGGCACAAGTACTGAATTACAAAAAAAGACTTCATAAAGGGATGTGAGCTGTGTGTGGCAAGAGAGGGTAGGATCAGAGGCAGGGAGGGCATGGCTTCTCTGCAGGTCCAGTCAATGCACGCTGCCATAGTTGAAGAATGCTATCCCCAGATTCCTTAGGAAGAGAGTTTGCCCATGTGTACATGATGTTCAATGTTCCTGAAGAGCTACCCCACTGCTTACTGATTTGCCCAATCTATGAGGACTTAAGAGCAGACTTGTTCCAATATTTAAACCTCTCAGTTGAGAGATGGATTTGGTACCTTATTAACTTTTTATTAGGGCCCATGCTTGCACAGATGTGAACAGCGCTCACTTCCACAATGGGCCCCTGACCCTAAAGTGTGCTACAGTGTTGGTGCATTGTTTCCCAACCCCAGATTGTTGCTGTATATGTCCTTGGTTGGTCAGTGGCCATTTCATGTGGCTGTGGTTTGCCATCATGTTATCCGTTTGGAGAGTCACTCCCTCCCCGGATCCCTCCCAGATCTGTCCATGCTTCAAAAGGGAGTTAGAATTCAGTGGCAGGGTCTTTGAAGCTGAAAAAGCGGCTCTTGGTGCTGGGAATGTGGTCTGTATGGATGCAGTAACCTATGAATCAACAAGCGACATGGTGTGTGTGTAATTTTATATTTTTCCATGATACTAGTTGGAGAGCTAATACCTCACTCCAGGTTTATTCTGCTTTTCAGGTTGCATGTCTGATCTGACTGGTCCTAAAGCACTGAGTGGATTTTTGGGCAGGTCACTCACTGTGAGATGCAGATATGATGCTGGGTTTAGGAAATATGTAAAATATTGGTGCAAAGGAAGTCCATGGAGCAGTTGTGAAATAGTTGTTCGGACAACAGGATCTGAAGAAGAAAGGATGGCTAGCAGACTTTTTATCAAGGATAATCATTCCGGTTTGGAATTCACAGTCAGACTGGAGAACCTCACACAGGAAGATGCTGGGATTTACTGGTGTGGCATAGAAAGAACTGGCTCTGATTATGGATTCCCTGTAAATATTACTGTTCTCCCAGGTGAGTCCTGTTTCCAAGTTATACAGGAAACTCAAAAGAAGGAATAAACGTGACTTTGTGCACATTAACCCCAAAGGTGCTTACTGCTGGGTAAGTGTACACAGACTTGCAATGTCAAACCCCCCCCCCCAGGATGTCACCGGGGCAGACCACCCCACCGTGCACCCCTTCCGACGCCACTAAGCATGCCAGAACTGCCCCCCTCCCAGGTCCAGGCAGGCACAGAGAGTAAGAGAACAGAAAGCTCAGAGGCAGAAAGCACAGATCAGCCAACGTAGGGGTGACATAATAGGAGAGATGGAGGAGATGGGACTTTACTCAGAGCAATGCCATTATCCAAGAGGCGGCATTATGCATCTCTCTCTGTGAATATTGAATAAATTACCTTGGTAAGAACTTCTTGTTTTCCCCCATTTCTGGCTGCCAGCCGTGAGGGAGGGGGATTAGGTTCCCTGTAGCCTGACAACAGCAGCAACATGGTGTCAACCTGATTGACTCCAATGAATGATTCTCTTTCTTTCCCCCAGAGACATGGCGACTGACCGGTCCACTTGAAGTGCATGGGTATGAAGGGAAATCTCTCTCTCTGCGCTGCTGTTATCAACAAACCTTTGAAGATAACACTAAGAGCTGGTGCAAAATGAAAGAAGGCATATTTTTGTCTTCATGCGAAAGTTTAATATCATCAGATGGAAAGGTGAACATGGGCAGAGTCTCCCTCAGAGAGAATAAGAAAGAGCACTACTTTCAAGTGACCATGGACAATTTGAATCTGGATGATTCCGGTGTTTATCAGTGTGTTATAGAGCGTTTCTTGCCCAATATCAGACACAGGGTGAACGTGACAGTTTCTCCAGGTAAATGCTCCTCCTCCTCCTCCTCTCCTTGTTTGTAATGATAGAAATGCAGGAATGAGGAAAGAAAAAAAATCTCCAGTACATCAATTGTGTTCACAGCAATTGTGAAATAGTTGTTCAGACGATACATCTGAAGAAGAAAGGACTGCTAGCAGAGTTTTTATCAAGGATAATCATTCTCGTTTGGAATTCAGAGTCAGACTGGAGAACCTCACACAGGAAGATGCTGGGATTTAGTGGTGTGGTATAGAAAGAACTGGCTCTGATGTTGGTTTCCCTGTAAATAATACTGTTCTCCCAGGTGAGTCCCATTTCCAAGCACCACAGGAAACTCAAAAGACGGAATAAATGTGATCTTATGCACATTAACCCCAAAGGTGCTTACTGCTGGGTAAGTGTGCACAGACTTGCAAAGATAAGGAGAGTTCCTTCTTATATACTTTAAATATATATATAGGAAGTGAATACAGTATTGTGATAATTTTTCTCTTTCCAAAAGGATATTATATTGCCCGCTAAGCAGGTAAATGGTAAATGAAACAAGGCTTGTTTTATGTTGCTGCATGATGCTGGTGTAAAATTCACATTAGGGAAAACTATGCTTGCAGAATTGTCTCCTGTCACCGATTCCCGTCAGCAAGTTCAAAATCCCAAGGGACATAATAAAATAATGGGCGGCTTCCAACAGGGTATACAAAAACGCAGCAGCAGCAGCAGAATAGAATATCACACATTAAAAGTACCCTGATATAGGTCTGCCTTCAGATGTTTACGGAAGATCATATAATTATTTATCTCTTTGACATCTTACTGGAGGGTGTTCCACAGGGTGGGTGCCACTACTGAGAAGGCTCTCTACCTGCTTCCCTGTAACTGAACGTCTCACAATGAGGAAACCCCCAGAAGGCCCTTTAATCTAGACCTCAGTGTTTGGGCTGAACAATGGGGGCGGAAACACTCCTTCAGGTATACTGGGCCAAAGTCATTAAGGGCTTTAAACCAACACTTTGAATTGTGCTCAGAAGCACACTGGGAGCCAATATAGGTCTTGTCGCGCAGTGAAGTCAAAACACAGGGTCAAAATTCACAGTAAAAAAAACCTTTACTGAGGCAAACAGACTTCTTTACACTGTACCAACAATAATGGAAGAGAGCAAAATAAAAAGAAGTAAAGAGCACACTGAGCCCATGTATTTATCCTTCCTGGTTCCGTGTTACTTCCTGTAATTGAAACAATATTTGTATAAGGAATGAGTCAGCTAGAAGAATGAATCTTCACTTTTCAGCATTTTCCAGCACTTTACTGCTTCTGTTCTCAAAGGCCTTTGTCACATGACAGGTCTTTCAGGATAGATGTTATACAGTATAGTCCCAGCAGCCGCTCCCAGTCACCGGTCTGGCAGCCACATTCTGCATTAATTGTAGCTTCTGAGTCACCGTGAGTGCATTGCAGTGGTCCAAGCTGGAGATAACCAAAGAAGGCACCACTCTGGCAAGACAGTCTGCAGGCAGGTAGGGTCTCAGGCTTTCTTTTATGAGCCAGAATAGGCAAGGATCGAGGAGACAGGTTTCACTCATCCAGGCACACTGTCTACCTCCTCAGAGGTAATCAGGTTGAAATTGATCTTATACAACTTGACTAGACAGAGCGCTGAAACTCTCCCACCCCAGCCCTGCTACCACAGTGGCGCCTACCTCTTTCTGAATCTGGGTGATTTTATCTGCAAAAAGCTTTGCAAAATCGTTGCAGGACATTTTGGAGTCCTTCTTGGACCTCAGTGGCAAAGGTGGTTCTGTTAGACTACAAACCACCTAAGAGTCTCCTGGAACCGCTTTCTGCAGATGCCATAGAGACAGTGAAAAGGGTCTTCTTTGCCATCGCTATTGCGATTTGGTAGGCTCTGCAATGAGCTCTAACCTATGTTCAGTCCAATTTAGGACATGTTTTCCCCCACCGGCGCCCTAGTCCTCTCAGAGATCGTTTCATCGCCTTCAGCCCTTCGGAAAACCACATGGTCATCCCAGCTCCATGCAATCGAAGAGGGCACTTCAGAGTTAACAGTCTAAAACCCTGGTTAACTACACATTCCAGTGGGTCACCAGAGTATCAGATGAGAGGCCATCAGCATGGGATAATAATGTATCCCCTACCCAGTGTTTTTTTTCTGGGGGGAACCAGGGGTACACATACTCCTAAACATTTTGTGAATCTTTGTACAGTACTTTTATCCATTTAGCTACTGTATTTATTTCCCCCGATTTGAACTTTAAAATGATGATTTTCTTGAGTCAAAATGAGAGTACCCTTAAACATTTTTAAAGGAAAAAAAAGCACTGCACCTATCACTCTTTTGAAGCCATTTGGATCCGTTAAGTGGCAGAGGCAGACCATTCAAATTGGTCTCACCTCCCTGCAGATGGGAAGGGTTGCAGAGAAGTCTAGTTGTACCAGGAAGTGATCTGACCATTGGCACTTGTTTTGTTTGACTGGAACTATCCCTTATTAGCCAGTCCATCTTCACATTTTCTGAAGTTCTTGGTCTCTTCAGTGTCTGAAGCTGTCCATTTCCTCATCTTTGTTCAGCTTCCTCCTCAGATTCAGAAGAAACAACAGCAATCAGCTGGCAGTCAGAACCTGATCTCTTTCTCATAACTACCACACAAGAACAAACAACCAAACAATCCTCCTCAGATTCCTCTGTGGATTCAGAAGAAACAACAGCAATTAGCAGTCAGTCAGAACCTGATCTCTTTCTAATAACTACCAAACAAGAACAAACAAACAACCAATCAGGCTTCAGCCCTATTCCAACAGAGTAAGTATTGAGATTCCCTTTGTGTAAACATGTGATATCACTGATATTTGGCTCAGCAACCTCTAAAAGGTCTTCATGCTGCCACCTCCTGGTGGCTAGCAAGGCCTGTTTTCCTTGTTTGTAATTCATTTTTTAAATAAAGTTTTCAATTATACAGTTTCCACAAATAAAACAACCACCTATAAAATAATACATCAACTTCCCTTCTCCTCCTTCCGTGGGTCTTTTAAGTTTCCCATTCTTACTGCCTATTTTATTCCAACCAACCAATTTCTCCTTTTCATATTACCTCAATCAAAATCAAGACTGTTGAATTAATCCTGCTTAGTGTTTTCACTTTCTTACAATTATATGCAAATACTCCACAAAAACTTTCCATTCCTGTTTATAAACTTGATCATCTTGTTCTCTGACCCTGCTGGTTATGCCTTCTAACTCTGCACATTCCATCATTTTTAGTTGCCATTCCTCCTAGTTTTCCTATATTCCTGAAGTCGTGTCCCTGGGAGGAGGAGGCACTGCCACTACAAGCAAGGAGGGAGGCGGGTGCAGCACCCAGATGCCACCCTTGAGTACCATTTGAGTAGATTCCCTCAGAAAGACTCATGGGAGCACCGGCTGTGGTGTGTTAATCCACAAAGCTTCTATATTAGAGAATGGTGGGAAATAGTCCTGTTTTCTTCTATCAGCAATTATATGATATCTGCTCAGAGTGGCTGGGGCAACCCAGTCGAATGGGTGGTGTATTACTATGGTTATGATTCTGTTTCATTTACACAGATACCTGATTTCTGTGCTTTTCGCCTTGAAAACCCTTATCCTCCTGGGTCTGGTCATTGCTATTATCTGGATGCATAGAAGATACAATCAGAAGAGACCTTCAGCTGCCACACGGCAAGAAAATGCTGCACAGTAATCCCACAGTGACCAATGTAACTGTTGTTAAACTTATTTACATAATATATTGTTTTAGCTAATGCTGTTATAACTCCAGTATTCAAACTATTTGTGTCTTAATAGGCTTGATCTTCCCTAAAAAAGAGCAATAAAAGGTATGCCACAGGTTATTTAGATGCTTTCCTTTTAAGTGTCTTTTAAAAGATGTGGCCAATCTACTAGATTTGCAATCTCAATCATTTATCTGTAACTTGGACAACCCATCTGCAGCAAATTACAATGAGAGCTAGTTTTCATGGGCAAGTGCCACTTTTTGAAAATTTTATTGGAAACTAGGGAAGCGGGGATGTTTTCTGGCAAATTACCTGTGACCAATACAACAAATTACAATTTGTTGACCTCTACAAACTGATGCAAAGCAAGACCCTCTGCACCTTACCCTTTAAAACACTTTCACAAGTTTCAGATCAGCACCGAGTCCCTGAAGGATGTTGCAGTCTCCATGGGAATTTGGTCTTGATTTGTTTACTTTGAACCCAACATTTATCATCATTTGCAGTGAAGGCAAATGTCAACAAAGTTCCTTTTAAAAAAACACACCAAAAGAGTTGGACTTCATACTCATGAACGTCATATTGCCATCTCTTGGTCAACCAATTTTCTTTTCAGTGTCTCCTTCCTTCAAATTGAACAATAACAAAGCTGCAAACTGACACCAGTACTTCAGTACATTACATTTTTCTTCTTCTGAGCTTTATTTCCAAATACTCACAGTTCTCAATTGCAAGGAATAATGTCCCTATGGGGTGTCTATTTTAAAAATCATTTACACGTTGTGCTCAAGATGGCTCTGAACCTTTTACAGGGTTGTACTATTCCCTGAAACAATGCAAAAGACCTTTAGGTCCCGCAGTGATTTTTTGTATTGTTGTATGGCAACAATAAATATATCTAAACATAACACTGCTAATAGAGCAGGGTCAAAAACCAGTGCAGACTCCTATAAATCCAAACCACATGGCTCCATAACCTGAACAATGGATTGGTACATGTTTCCTTGTCTCTGGGCCTCAGAGAAGTAAACTCCCTACTCTTAGCCCTTCCTCACCAGCACATTACCGACACTGAGGGACTTCTGGCCTCCTCCTCCAGACTTAAGGTTTTTTATTTTATTTTACGCAAAACATTTTATTTAACTCAAGAAAGGACAAGTGTAGTAAGCGGGACTACACACACACACACACACCATTCCTCCTAGACGCTGGCAGGACTTGGCCAGGAAGGGGGAGAAATCGCTAGTTGTTGCAAATCACAAGCCAAACGGTAAAGCTGCCACCACCTCCTTTCCTGGACCACCCTCGAATGGGGTTCAAGGAGGGGAACCCCCCTTCAATATTTACTGGATTTGCTCAGCCCTGAGTCACTTTACCGTGACGCAGACAGAAATTCAACAGGTAGGTGTCCAAACGGTAAGCACTAGTTTAGCTTCCCCGAGCAAAGGCACAGAGTACAAAATACAAAAAGTCCTTTTCCACATTTATTGAAAAGGCCACTCGAAAAGTTGCACATCTCTTAGAAGGTTACAAACAAAAAATAAAAACATTGTAAAGTATGACTAGCTAAAACCATACTCACACAGCAACAATAGTTCAAAACACAGCAGAGTTGACACAGCAGAGTCCTTTCACTGGTCAAACGCCCCCAGGTGAAGTACCAAGGCAAGATGTTCTGCCCTTTGCATCTGAATTCCTAAATCCTTTATCCTTGAAAACCCATGTGGAGGACAGGTTAGGGACCAATCATTTCTTCAAGTTAATTGCCAATTTACCAATGGCTGTACCAATGGCTGTATACCCGCCCACCTGTGGGGAAGGGAGGGCGGATACTCCTGATTGTCAGGAGACCAGCACAGCTGAACTTTGTTTAGATTCAGAGACCTTAAGATCAAAAGGCTCTTCCTCCGTTCCCAGGCCTCTCTTACCGTACCAGGCTCCCAAGTTGTAAATTACTTGATAGCCTCCTGTGCCTTTTTACAACCCTATCTACACTCAGGCCCCAGCTGTGCCGGGGTCTGCAGCAAATCAGATAACATCCTGCCTAGAGTCAAGATGCACCAGTAATTGACTCACACTTCTAGAGACAGAGAGTTTTACTTTTAAAGAGACCAAGCACCCATTCCCCATAAGGCCACAATCTTATCTCTCCCACAATGCCTCACTCCTGCGTGAACCAGTGCTTGACATACCAAGATTTCCCAACTTCACTACAACAAGAGGATCTAATGAAGTTTTCTTTAAGAGCGGACACACCACTGCTTCCTTCAGCTCCCCTAGGAATGTCCCCGAGCCAAGGGACAAATTGATAATTTCAACCAGGGGGATCCGCGTGACGTCTGGGCACGCCCTAATCAGCCAAGACGGGCACGGGTCAAGGGGGCAAGTGGTGGGCCTGGCAGCTCAGAGGAATCTATCCACATCAGCAGGGAGTATCCGATCGAAATGGTCCAACACTGGAGCCGAAGACAGTGTTTAAACGGAATGTTTACCTCTATCTTTGTAGCTCTGTAAAGAAGAAGACTTGGGCAGGCCAGCTTTCAAGGCATGGATGGGCAGGCCTGAGGAATCTTCTTGCAAGTAGATCACAGTTTTATGCCCTGAAAACGCCCCCAAGGCATTCAGGTGTATGAACTATGGAACACTTATCCTCCATTTCCAGTTTCTCAATGACTTGACCTCCTCATGGCCATGAGTTTCCACAGGACTATGCGAGGAGAAATTTCATCTTATTGCTCAAGAGCTCATCACCATCAATTACCTCAGTTCCTGTGCGAAATACAGCTGCCATTTTGGAAAGTGCAAACAGCTCACCCGCAACAGTTGACACTATTCATCAATTATTTTTAGCCCCCTTCTTAGATATAGAAGAAGAATTAGCAATAACTGAACAACCAGACCTTGCTCCCTCTATAAATATGAATGGCAAAGCACAATTGAGCATTCTGACTCCCTGTTGGAACTACACGAGCACCTTGCTGTGTGCTGACAGAGTAATTTCCAAGTATACCATTTTCACAATGTAACGAGGGAATGTAGAAAATTGATGTCTCTGATAGTGCTTGAAAACTCATCATTTCTATTTTGGATAAGTTAAGCTCCTAGTCCTCATGGCTGAGGCAAAACTGCAAGTGGGGAAACCCAGCCAGATGGTTGGGTATTATTATTATTATTATTATTATTATTATTATTATTATTATTATTATTATTATTATTTCTTCCAGTTTCTGAGAAAAGAGGATGCTTAGTGGGGCTTTTGTTGGCCAATATCCTGCATATTCTAGCATTTTCTATAGTCCTCATCTCCACATCTCTCCCTACATAGGTCATTCACATAGGTCATTTTCCACACACGCTTTGTCAACTAAGCTGCAGTTTCCAGTATCTTTTTCATGGTCTGCCGTTCTTCGTTAACGGGATAATAATTTTGTGCTGCTCAATACCGTCAAGTCTGGCCTCCCTTCAGTTATATATTAAGTTCATTGGTGGTCCCAGAAGTGATTTCTCTCTCACAAACATCTGAAACGCATCCTACATATTTTTGACCTGGGTGCTTTATCGTTGCTTTAAAACTGCAGCCCTGCTGCCGCATAATCTTGGCGTATGCAGAACTTTTTCATTAGCAAATGGTGGGAAATAGCTTTGTTTTCTTCTATTTTCTCTTCTGTTGCTGTGCTGCAGATATCTTATTTATAGGTACTTCCTGCTTCCGACCAGCTTGAAAACGCCCTTCTTCCTGTTTCGGCTTTTTCCAATTATCTGGATGCATAGGAGACACAACCGGAAGAGAGCTTCAGCTCCCACACTTCCTGCCACACAACTCACTTGTAACCACACCGTCTCTTTGTGTATCACAGGGAATTAAACCGTATGATGGTGGGGGAACGGGGAGCAGAAAGCTCTCTAATGAGGTGACACCACCATGAGAGAACTTCAGCTACTGCATCCAACTGTCCACTGTGAGGACAGGATGTTGGACCTGACTAGCTCAGTTGGTTAGAGTGCAGCGCTGATAACGCCACGGTTGCAAGTTCAATCCCCGTATGGGGCAGCTGCATATTCCTGCCTTGCACGGAGTTGGACTAGATGATCCTCAGGATCCCTTCCAACTCTACAATTCTAAGACCAGATGGGCCACTGGCCTTCTGATTCAGTAGGGCTGTTTTCATGTTCTTATGGGAAAATACTGTGCATCTTGTCTTGCTTATCACAGCCCAGTTGTAACTACACTAGGTCATAGTATTGGTTAAAGTAATTCCGGTCCACTGAAATGCATTTACATTATTCTCCTCAGCTAGCATGTGTGTTTCTTAATATAAGGGGTGTGGGGGGGGGGGAGAATACACTAACCACAGCTGCTTGCATACTAAGGATTGCAGAACAGAATCTGTCCTTTTCCCCCTATTTCTGAAGAAGGCTGAGCACTTCCGCTTTCAGGGGCGGGGGTTAAGTTATCGCCAGTGAGCTTTGAAGATTCTCTTTCCTGCCAGAAACTTGTGAGAGTATCTTGAGGCCTCTGGGAGAGATTGGCTACCCTTTACCTCCCTCCAACTTCAGCAGAGAATAGAAGCAGAATCATGAGACCGTTGAGGGTGTTGTCTTTCCTGGGCTGGGTGCTAATTTCAGGTAAAGAAGAGAAAAATGCTACGTCAAGGCCACAGATCTTGAACCATAAGGAGGAAGTCTGCCAAAATGCATGGGATGTCACTACTGAAAGTCCAGAGACAGAAGACTCGAGAGACAAAGGGTGGAAAGCAAAAGGTAAACATGCTATTTCTGTTGCAAACATGCTATTTCTGTTGCAAACTGGCATAGCAATCTTTTGCATGTGCATATACCCAAATAACTACTTTGGAATCTTACTGCGTATATGTAAGCATATGACCATATGACATGATGCCCTGATTTGTGGTTGGCTGCTGGCACAAGTTGCTGAATTGGTTGGCATGCCCATTTTCAAAAATTCCTTGTTTTTCCCGGTGAATTCGAAAAACTGTTTGGTGCCATGCTTAGGGGCAAAGAAGCTCACCTCAGAATACAGTTGCGCATTACAAGACAAACATTTCCAAACTTCATAACCAACATTAAACTATGACAATTCTGAAATTTCCACAAGGTGAGAAAATATGCTGGTAAATATCTATGGTCGCAAATTGTGTGTCTGTGTATCTCTCTCTCTCTCTCTCTCTCTCTCTCTCTCTCTCTCTCTCACACACACACACACACACACACACACACACAGTAAAGAGACTATCCAATAATACAATAATGCCCGAAACGAGAACTTCTGTCCTAAATGATGCAGCCTGAACAGCCTTTGCGTTTTAATGCAGATACTTTGGTACCCTCCTACTAATATCCACAAGCTGGTTTGCCCAAAGGCGCTTGGTGCAAAGGCCATTCACAGGAAAAGCAGGGCCAGAGCCTCTCACAGAGGCTATGGGGAGAACAATTTTGTGAATGCTTGTTGCAGAGACGTGGAAAGAGTTGTCTTGTAATAAATGGCCTGGCTTGACTGCAGTGCTGCACACCTGTCAAGGACTGGACTGAGGAGGAATGGTGGAGACTGTCCCCTCCTCCTGCACTTCCCAGAGAAGAGGGAGACAGTATAGATTTAGAACAGTGGTTTGCAGAAGGTTATAGTTCAGAGGCTGCAGAGGGGAGAAGCTGGGAAATATTGGGAGAGGAGCAGGAGGGGGAGGAAGCATCACCAGGGGAGAGACAGCTGACAGACTCAGTGTCTTTGGAAAGCATGCCAGACCCCCCCCCCTCTCCCAGGTCCAGGCAGGCACTGAGAGTAGAACAGAAAGCTCAGAGGCAGAAAGCACAGATCAGCTGATGACGTATAATAGGAGAGATGGAGTGGTGGGACTTTACTCAGAGCAACACCATTATCCAAGAGGCAGCATTATGCATATCTCTCTCTGTGAATATTGAATAAAATACCTTGGTAAGAACTTCTTGTTTTCCCCATTTCTGGCTGCCAGCCATGAGGGAGGGGGATTGGATTCCCTGTAGCCTGACAACAGCAGCAACATGGTGTCAACCTGATTGACTCCAATGAAGGATTCTCTTTCTTTCCCCCAGAGACATCGCCACTGACCGGTCCAGTTGAAGTGCATGGATTTGAAGGGAAATCTCTCTCTTTGTGCTGCCATTATCAACACACCTTTGAAGATAACACTAAGAGTTGGTGCAAAACAAAAGAAGGCATATTTTTGTCTTCATGCGAAAGTTTAATATCATCAGATGGAAAAGTTAACATGGGCAGATTCTCCCTCAGAGAGAATAAGAAAGAGCACTACTTTCAAGTGACCATGGACAATTTGAATCTGGATGATTCCGGTGTTTATCAGTGTGTTATAGAGCGTTTCTTGCCCAATATCAGACACAGGGTGAACGTGACAGTTACTCCAGGTAAATGCTTCTCCTCCTCTCCTTGTTTGTAATGACAGAAATGCAGGAATGAGGAAATGGAGAAAGAAAACCTCTCCAGAACATCAATGAATAGATGAAATCCTTCTCTTCATGCAGTAAAATACAGAATGCTGTTGATACAGCAGAGGAACTATGACCACAATTTTTGCTGATTCTTTTTTGTTTTTTTGCCCTTTGCCCCCCCCCCTCAGATCCAGAAGGAAAGTTATCAACTACAGAAACACTGGAATTTATCACCTCTGTAGTAAAGTCTACCCACAGCCCAGATCCTACAGAGTGAGTATTTGAGTTCCTTTTCTATAACCATGTGAAGGGCTTTCTATGTAGGACCCACTTTTAATCTCCCCCTTTTGTCGCTGACCACTGAAATATAAGAACCCTGCAGCTAATCTCTCCCAGATTAACTGGGGAATAGATGCCTGTGAATATCTGTCCAAAATATGGTATTTATACTGATGTAATGGACAGCAGATGTTTCCCACAGAGGAACCTGTGGTACTGGGCACTTTTGAGAATCCCAGGTCTGAGGAAATTGCTACAACTGTTTGATTTTCATGTTGCTGCCCCGTGCTGTTGTTTGAACAGAAATTGGCTTTGGTTTTTACTATTCCATGCTTGTAGGGTTGGGAACACTTCTACTTCTATGACTTGCAGACTGATGGAGTAGAGCATTTTTGCAGCCCACTGAAGGAACTTAGAAACTGGGACTGGCAATGCTTAATCTGCATGATCTGGTGTCTCTTGACAGTCCCTTCAGTATCTGCTCTTGCGGGGGTTATGTTTGCAAGAATTATGACTGAGCAACAACAACAAAAGGCACAAGTATGTGTATGTCTAAAAGGGATGCGGGTGGCGCTGTGGGTTAAACCACAGAGCCTAGGACTTGCTGATCAGAAGGTCGGCGGTTCGAATCCCCGCGACGGGGTGAGCTCCCGTTGCTTGGTCCCTGCTCCTGCCAACCTAGCAGTTCAAAAGCATGTCAAAGTGCAAGTAGATAAATAGGTACTGCTCTGGTGGGAAGGTAAACGGTGTTTCCGTTTGCTAATCTGGTTCGCCAGAAGCAGCTTAGTCATGCTGGCCACATGAACCGGAAGCTGTACGCTGGCTCCCTCGGCCAATAAAGCGAGATGAGCGCCGCAACCCCAGAATCGGTCACGACTGGACCTAATCGTCAGGGGTCCCTTTACCTTTACTTGTATGTCTATAACCCAAGAGCCCACATAAAAAAATGTAAATCATTACAATCAATACAAAAGGTTTGGTAAGCTAGAAATTTGTTTCCAAAACTTTCCGACTTATCATCAATTGCTGTGACGTTGAACGGGTGGGAGCCACCCACCACAAACCCTTTTCCAAGGCCATTAATTACAACAGAAGCAATTCATAAATTAATTACAGTATTGCTGTTAATGATAATGATGATCAGTAACAAATTACCGTACATCATAAGGTACATGACTAAAACAAGCTGTATCTGTTGGGGAATCATGTATATAATGTTACACTCTCCAATCTGATTGACTTTTGGGGGGTTTGCTCCCATTTTAACATCTCTGAAAAAGAGCAGTGCAGACCTCTGTGCACATTATCCATATCATCTTCTCTTTTCATCCTGGGTCAACATGACAATCTGGGCCAGTCCGGATGACGATGGTAATTTTGAAGGCGTTTCAATCACATCAAAATATCTGCTTGGATTCTTGCAAAAGAAAATCCCTTCCCTATGTATCATTTTTGGGGAGGGAGGAGGAATCAGAGATTGACAGCACAACCCTGTGCATGTCTGACTAAGGTTGGATTGAGTTCAGTGAGACTGACTCCCAAGAATCAATAAAATAAACAAGTGGAACAAAGTTGCATATTATGTAAGAAGTATGTATTTTTTAAATGAAATGGCCATTGTTGAAATGGCTAATGGAAATATGTGACATTTGATATTCTATTATTTTTTCTTTTGCCAGGACCCCCCCAGAATCAAAGCTCTACATTTTGATATATAGTATCATTCCACTATTTATTCTTGTCTTACTTGCAACTGTGGTGCTGCTTGTGATGTCAAGGAAGACGAAAACAGGTCAGAGCGATGCTGTATTCTTTGTTTATTCCTGAGGACGCTTCCTTTCTACTTGAATTTTATTCCGCATAAACCTAACACAAGAGCTCTGTTAAACAATTCACCTCTGAATGTCACCTGTTTGTAAAACTAAGAGGCAACAATCCTCTGCACACATACTGTATTTTTCTGTGTATAAGACTAGGGTTTTCACCTCAAAAATAATGTCCAAAATTTGGGGGTGTCTTAAACACAGATAGATCTCCCCCCCCATTTTCTTAAATTTGAGTCCCCAAAAATAGGGGGCGTCTTATAGATGGAAAAATATGGTACTTAGGAGTAAGCTTCATTGGACACAGTAGAACCTGCTTCCAAGTAAACATGCATCAGTCTACAGAGCCTCCAACTGGGGGTGGGGGAAACCACATAACAGTGGGAGGTATTCAACTAAATTTTCATGCTGGTGACATGGGACTCCTCTTCCACCACTGGTCCCCCTTGCTGCCCCAAAATCTGTTCTGGAAGAGTGGAGGGAAGCCCCAGAACAGATAGGGCATGTGCAGTGGGAGAATGTTCTGTTGCACAAAGATAAATACTTGTACTGATGGAGTCTTTAGAACTAGCTTAGATACAACCGATTGAGAGGGTGCAATATGAAGAAGGGAGAGACTCAGACAAATATTAAGGCCCAAGCTTCTTGGAATCTTAAGAGGGGCCTGAGTGACAGGGAGCAAACTGAGAAGCCACATGGCTGGCAGTAGTGATTAGCAATATTTCAGGCTTTGTGGTCGTAGGGCTGCAAATCTAGGTGCACTTACCTTGGAATAAGCCCACTGAACTCAACGGGACTTGCTTCTGAGTACATAGGCCTAGGATTATTTGTCTGTTTGTTTATTATTTATATACCACCCTTCATCGAAAGCTCTCAGGGAGGTTCATAAAATAAAAGCACAGAATAAATATTCAGTATAATCTCCAGTAGGTGTAATTCCAGTGCGGAATTTCAGTCAAGCAGATTTTTCTTACCACCTAACCTGTTGTTGCAGTTGCTTAGTTTGACCTACCTGATTTCCAATTGATGCATCCATTTCAGAATCACATTTTCAGAGAAAAGAGGAGCTAAGTCTACCAGAAAGGGTAAGGCAAAAATCTCACATCACTCCATGATAAGATTTTTTATTAATATTATTTATAAAATAAATATTTATATACCACTATGTCGTGAAAAATACATGAAAGTGGTTTGCCGCAATATACAAGGCACATTAATGCAATCACAATAAGTAGCACCAGAACAGTCTAAAATTCTTATTTCTGAGAAGTGGAATAGTAGTACTGAGGAGCAATGAGGAAGATCTTCAGATGTGGTGAAAGTCAGTCTTAAAATACCACAATGTGGTATCACAGCTGTGGGTTAACCAGCCTCATATACCAAACATGCTTAAGTCTACTTAATACATGAAGGGGTTAATAGCATAGAGCAGAGTTTTCCAGCCTGTGTTGCGTCGGCTGCAGTGTATCACGCGAATACTCCCTGTGCTCCTCCCAGGGCTAGAAAGGGCTGAGTCTAACCTCCAGTTTGCTAGTGAAACTGAATTACTGTGTTGCAAAATGATACATGTCTAAAAAGTGTGTCACCAACATGAAAAGTTTTGAAAGCTCTGTCATAGAGTAAGTAAGCTGTCCTGCCAGCCTTAGCCAAGTCCACTTCCCCTCACCTTGGGAGTTCCCTCCCCGGTCTACCTGAGAAGCTCAACTTGTGAAGAGGTTCCAAACTGGTTGCTCCAGCTCCAACCTCATGGCTCTCATCAGCCATTCCTGATAACTTTCACCACTTTGGAACTAAACTAAATTTAGCCTGCACAACCTTTTCTGAACGCTGTATGGGGAGGCACATGAATCAGACCTTTGAACAGTTTGTAAGTAAGCAAATGTTTAACTTACCAAACATGTGGTCTTTTCCTATCTTGGGGGAAGAGGGAACTCACAAGGGCATATTTTAAAGGTCTAACCATTTATATTTCCATGCTGCATATTTTGTGATTTTTAACTCTCTGCTGGCACTCAGGAATTCTCCTTTATATACCTCTTTTTCCTTGACCACCAGCAACAGTGCATCTGCTAATATAGCCAAGATTTCAGCATACATTAGGCCTCATTCTTGAAAAGTTTGTTTGTTTGTTTTTTATAATATTTTATTAGGTTTTAACAATAGAAAAGTTTAGAAAAATACAAAACCGAAAAAGATACAAAATTACAAAATACAAAAATACAGACATTAAACACAAAAAAGAAAAAGAAAAAAAACATATAAAAGAAAACAAAAATTCCCTCTTTCTTAATTTCTCATGTTTAGTTAACTTATTTTCCTGACTTCCTCACGTCTCCCATTTTTGTATCCCTTTTAGAAATTGGTTCAGCAAGTTCATGTCCTATTAGTTTATCTATTATTAGTCCAATCTTACATTTTACCTTGTTGCTAGAACCCCTGCAATTCATTTCAATGTCATCAGCATTCAAAAATTTTACAATATTTATGCAAATAAGTTTTAAATTTCCTCCAATCTTCTTCCACCAACTCTTCTCCCTGGTCTCAGATTCTGCCAGTCATTTCCACCATCTCCATATAGTCTATTAGTTGCATCTGCCATTCTTCCAAGGTGGGTAGGTCTTGTGTCTTCCAATGCTTTGCGATGAGAATTCTTGCTGCTGCTGTAGTATACATAAAGAAAGTTCTATCCTTCTTTAACACCGATTGGCCAACTATGCCTAGGAGAAAGGCCTCTGGTTTCTTCGGGAAAGTATATTTAAATACCTTTTTCAGTTCGTTATATATCATTTCCCAGAAAGCCTTGATCGTTGGGCACGTCCACCAAAGGTGAAAAAATGTACCTTCAATTTCTTTACATTTCCAACATTTGTTATCGGGCAAGTGGTATATTTTTGCAAGCTTGACTGGAGTCATGTACCACCTGTACATCATTTTCATAATATTCTCTCTTAGGGCATTGCATGCCGTGAATTTAATCCTGGTGGTCCACAACTTTTCCCAGTCAGCAAACATAATATTATATCCTATATCTTGTGCCCATTTTATCATTGCAGATTTTACCGTTTCTTCCTCAGTATTCCATTTCAACAGCAGATTATACATTCTTGAAAGTATCTTAGCATTGGGTTCTAACATTCTTGAAAAGTTCGTTCTTGGTGGCATGTTTGCAATTTGGCTGGCTGGCAGAAATCTTACTGAGTACCAAGTTAGGGTCATGTCAGATGAGTACAAAGCTCCCCTTCTGTGACTTGTTTTCAAAACTGTGTTTACTTCCCCTCTCACAGATGCCTACCCACAATACTGAAGATACTCAGAATGAGAACACCATTTCTGACCAGCCCCCAGACCATAATGAGACGGGACTCTACAGGATTGTTAAGGTCCTTCCTGAAAATGACTATGAAGAGATTCACTCCCAGGAAAAGGTAGGAAGAAAATGAATGCTGTAACCAGCATCTTTATTAGCCACTGCCATCTGTTTGCGCCAGTATGGGCCTTCGGTCTCATTCAGCAGGGCTCTTACCTACAGACTCCCTGAGGCTTGTTGTATACTTGTTAGCATTTCTAATCTAATTCTCTTTCAGACTTCAGAGGAGCAAAATGAGGTGTCTTATGCCAGCCTGGATATTTCAGATCATCATGGTCACGTCTACAACAACATAAATCTCTCCAGGCCAGCCCACCCAGAGACACCTGCTCAGGAGGTCTTTTATACAGAGGTGAAACCTGACCATTAAATATATATATATAGAAATCCAAAAGTGTTTCTCTCAGTGCACTGTCTTGTGGGTTTTATTATCCAGGCTCCAGACCACTTCTCTAGCTCAGAGACCCTTCCCCTTTAAAAGAGTAACTTGCAATAAAATGAGGTTGAATCACTGCTCTGCTTCAACAAAACCAGCTGCTGGAGAACTGGAAAATGACAGCAGATCCTACTCTTACAGTAAAAGGAAAATGATGGATCTGCATTAGCTGCAACCACATACGGTGAGAAAGCATATGCCAGAGAGGTAAATATAATTTGAGCAGGGAGGGAGGCTTTAATGTACCTTAATTCATGACTATATGCTGTTTATTTGCAGAATACCTTCCCCAGAAAGATTTGCCTGCTGCAGCAATTTGGGCACCAGGTGCTTTTTATCCCAGGCCTTTTAATTTCAATTATATGCTTCAGTAGTGTATTAGGTCTGGACCCAAACTGATTACTCCTTGCTGGGTGTGGTGGTGTTTTCCAGCTAGTGCTTATACAGTGGTACCTCTGGTTACGTACTTAATTCATTCCAGAGGTCCGTTCTTAACCTGAAACTGTTCTTAACCTGAAGCACCACTTTAGCTAATGGGGCCTCCCGCTGCTGCCGCGCCGTGGCCGCACTATTTCTGTTCTCATCCTGAATCAAAGTTCTTAACCCGAGGTACTATTTCTGGGTTAGCGGAGTCTGTAACCTGAAGTGTCTGTAACCTGAAGTGTATGTAACCCGAGGCACCACTGTATTTATTATATACTGGTTTTGATATTTTTATGTCGGTTTCTGAGTTATTTGTATTGAGGTTATTTAACTGACCCAAATGCGTTTTTGTATTTGATTGCCTTCTGTACCCAGAGGACATAAAACAATAACAATAATCTGTATCCTAGAACTTGAATCTGCAGCATTAATTATAGGCTCTCCCGTTTAAAAAGAAACACATTTCTGCTTCTTGTGGCTACACAGCAAAGTTTGACACGGAGAAGCTTGGAAATCAACAAAGGACCTTGGGCAGGAGTTCTGGTAGTCAAAAGGAAAATATTATAGAAAGTCCAGTTGGGTGGTAGGTAACCAGATTGTCTGAAAATCTGCCATCAACTTAACTCATGAGATGCCCACAACTGCTGAAGAAATGCGCTCTGTGAATAGGCCTGCTCAGATATATTCTCACACACTTTGCCACTGGAAAACCAGAGGCGATGTTTTATTCCATCTGCCTTGTCTTGATTCTGCTCTCGCAATCCAAAAAGAAAGAAGTCGTCTCAGTAGATTTTGAAGGATTGGAGCATATACTCTTTCTGGGCATCAGAGACCTTATCAAGTGACTCCAAGGCTTTGGAACATTCTCTGCGAAGCAGGAGAGAGAGCCAGGGAGAATGCAAAAGAAAAGGAAGGTGAATAAAGACTCCCTTTGGGGGACGCCATATTTTTGAATCCGTTAATAGGATTATCCTGCCAGTTAGTAAATTACCTATCCCCAGAGAACACTCTCCCTCCCCCCACACCCCTTTTGCAATGTTTACTTGCCGTTGTAGCATTTTGCATGGGAAACCTGATGCTGAACTAAGAATCCCCATGTCAGGAATTCAAGTGCCCAGTTCCAGGACCCCAAGAGACACATTTTTAGCACACTCCATTTGCACCTGTGACTCCTTGTTATGCCCACCACATCCACATATCCAAATCCTCTATAAGGAAACTGCAGGAAGGACCAGACAAGGAAACCTCCATTCAACAAGATGTGCAGGCAGCTGAGGATGCTTCCTGGCTTATAAGAAGCGCCCTGATCAAGCTTGCCGAAGGTTCTGAGCAACTAAGAAACCTACTCTAGCTGGTTACAGACTGCCTCTGCTTCAACTTCAACTTTACAGGGGCTGCTTCTGGGATTTTTACCCCTCACCACTTATTCCCTTGTCCCTGCCTCTTAGGAGATTGCTGCTCTGATATGGCCTTCAAACAGACCTCCTGCTCCCAGGGAGTTGCATCAAGGCATGGCTTTTACCTTATTGTGCACCCCTTAACGTGCATCATAGGGATGTGGGTGGTGCTGTGGTCTAAACCACAGAGCCTAGGGCTTGCTGATCGGTAGGTCGGCGGTTTGAATCCCCGCGACGGGGTGAGCTCCCGTTGTTCGATCCCAGCTTCTGCCCACCTAGCAGTTCAAAAGCATGTCAAGTGCAAGTAGATAAATAGGTACCACTCCGGTGGAAAGGTAAACGGCATTTCCGTGCGCTGCTCTGCTTCGCCAGAAGCGGCTTAGTCATGCTGGCCACATGATCCGGAAGCTGTACGCCAGCTCACTCGGCCAGTAAAGCGAGATGAGTGATGCAACCCCAGAGTCGGCCATGACTGGACCTAATGGTCAGGGGTCCCTTTACCTTTACCTTAGAGAAACATTGCAGCTTAGTCCTGCTGGCCACATGACCCGGAAGCTGTCTGCGGACAAATGCCGGCTCCCTCCGCCTATAGAGTGTGATGAGCGCCGCAACCCCAGCGTTGTCTGCGACTAGACCTAATGGTCAGGGGTACCTTTACCTTTAATGTGCATCATACCTGGCAAGAATCCCTTGTGTCTGTGCTTTCTTCACAAGGCTCTTCCTCACATGCATGTTGTCCATCCCCAGAGTGGAAAATGCCCTGACAACCTGAGAAGAGTATGTGGGGAAACACTCAATTTACTGATCAGCAAAAGAGACACAGTCAGCAGCACAGAAGGTTCCAACCTACAGGACTCTGAACTGCCCTGATACCAACCTGTATGCGGACATCCTCACAGGTGTCTAGCTCCAGCATTTCCAACATGGCAAAGAACAAATTCTTATTGCGAATGCCAAGGACACCCTAGTGAGAGGCAGAGGAATGAAGTGTCACTTATATAAAGCAAAACAAGATGCAGAAAGGTTTTTCAAATTGGCATTTTATTATTTTTTTTAAAAAATATTTATACTTTTCAGATATATACATTTCACTGATTTTACAATCATTGTGACATTTTAAAACTTGACTTCCTTCCCCCCCCCTTTCTGCAGTTCCTTTATTTTTAATATCTTCTGCATATCCAAATTAACTTACTCATTTATTTATCTTCTTTAAATATATATTTTATTCTTAATGGTGTGCCACAACATTTAATCTGGCCATCTTTCATGATCAGAGAGCACTTTTCTTCTCACAATAATAGATGGACACGTGTATTATTATTTATTGATTTTTTTAAAATAATTCTATACTGCCCCATACCCAGAGGTCTCAGTACCACACGTATCTGAGGAGCTTCATTTCCCTAAGCAAATCTACACACAAATGTATAATCTACAAACAGGAAGTGTTAAGGGTAAACAAACAGAAATTAAATATGTGCAAGACAGAACTGCTATTGGCCAGGAAGACTACCATTCCATTGGATGGGATGTCGACCTAAAAACCTGGGAGTACTCCTGGACCACACCTTGTTATAAGATACTTTGGCCCAATAGTGTTTTGTCCAGCTTCAGCTGGTGCTCCAGTGGGGCTCATTCCTGGTAAAGTCTGACTGGCTGATTTTAATTGTGCAGCCTGAATTTGTTGCTATGTGACTGAATACCAAAAGTTATGACAGTCTGGAAGTGCCTGTATGTCTTGTAAGTATTTCTGAAGGTTCTCAAGAGCTTTAGGCCCAATAATTTCTTGGGAAAGGCAGACCCACCAACATTCACACATGCCTTGGCCATACAACTCACTTCCAAATAAGATGACTTCCAAATGCTCTGAGTGTTCCATGAAAAGTGTTCAGAAACCTCAGGTGGTGCAAAATGTAGCTGTCAAGAAGGTTGGCTGGCGTCAGTTTTGTGGAGTACATTACACTCTGGTGTTATGTGAGTTGCTCCAAGATTTGATGTTTTTGTTGGTGGGTGTTGGTTGGTGATTCTAGGCACAATTCAAAGTTCTGGTTATTAACAACAAAGCCCGAAATGGCTTGAGACCAGGAATTTCTGAGTTTGCATATGTTCATCACTGGAGACCATGTTCTGTGCCCCTTTGCCTTCAGAGCAGCCTTCCCCAGCCTGACGCCTTCCAGGTTTCTGGGCTACATACAACTCCCTTCAGCTCCAGCCAATAGTCAGGAGTGGTGAGAATTGCAGTGTAAACCAGCTGGAAGGCACTGGGTTGGGGAAAGGTGATTCAGAGACTTGGCTGCCTGGGGCATGTGGGGCTTAGGAATGTGATGGTTATGGACTTCCCTCCCTTGGGAAGGCCAGCCAGTCTTTCACCTTGGCCTTCAGGTGAGTAGTGAAGACATTCTTGGGGCTCTGGAATTATCGTAACAGTTTAATCCCAAAGGCAAGCATGCATCTTACTATGGGCAATATCTGATTTGTGTCTCTTCACTGTTGGAAGTCAGTAGAGTGGGGAGGGGGAGGTGATTTTTGGCAATCCCCCTGGAAGGTTCCAAATCCTCTGCTGCAGATGGGGCATGCAATGGGGGAAAGGAGGAATTGCTGGAAACAGCCTTCCTTCTTATTCAGCTGGTGGATATCTTCTGTCAGCAGAGTTTATCCAGTTGAACACCAATCTATGTATCCTTGCATACAGTGCGTCCCCCCTCCCCTAGAAAAAATAGGTGCCAGCGTTCACCATGAAGTTGTTACAGTAAGTGCCACACTTTTTAACAACAACGAAAAGAGGCGCCAGTATTGAGTACCCTTGAGTATCCCCTGAAAAAAAGCACTGCTTGCATAATAATAATCATAATAATAATGTACATTTTGTGATTGCAAGCTGACAGCTCCAAGGCTATGTGACTAAACCTGAAGTGTGACTTACTAATGCAATCACAGCCTTCTTTCGGATCTCATCTTTGTCATCCCTTAGCTGCCTATGGACAAAAAAAGAGGCATTTACTGACATTTCAGAGGAGAAGGAAAAAAATGTTCATATCCATGAGACACCCCCCCCCCTAAAAAGAGATATTGGTTCCACTGTGATATTATTTCTCAACAATTTGAAAGACCCCTTTTCAAATATGCCCTTCTTAGTTCAACCAAAGTGATATCCTCCTGATGCAAGCTTCCCATACCTGGATGAGAGATGCCAGAGAATAAGACAGCAGTACGAAGTGCACTTATTTGGGAATGAATTAGTGAGGTTTAGTTCTCAGTAAACATGCATAGGATCAGGTTACAAGGCTGTGTACAGATGGATGTTTTTTTTGGGGGGGGACAACAGCAGCAAGTGCCTACTTCATGGCTTCCTTTGCACTAGCCTTGAATCCACTTAATCTCAGGGTCTTGGGTTCGAGCCCCATGTTGGGCAAAAAGATTCCCGCACCGCAGGGGGTTGGACTAGATGACCCTCATGGTCCCTTCCAGCTCTATGATTCTGATCCTGTGAACAGCAGTAGTTTACAGTGCAATCCTCGCCAAGGGCCTGTTCACACTTCTGCTTGTGCCATGCCTAGAAAGCATGGGTTCCGAGCAGTTTTCCCCTTGCCCTTCTCCTTTCCCAGGGAAAACCCACTCTTTAGCAATAGGTGGGAACAAATGGCAATTTGGGGGAAACCCAAATTGCTGCCTGCTCCAGTTGAGCGCTAAAAAGCAGGCCTCCCCTGGGGGGGGGGGAGGGAAGCAGCTGAGACTCAAGAGGAAGTGTGGATAAGCCACATGCCTGCTCAGATGTAAATCCTATTGAATTCAATGTGGTTTAGTTCTAAATATGTGGGGTTAAGACTGCAGCCCCAGTAACTCTGCAAATATAATGGATAAGGGCAGAGCCTTGTTGCTGGCCTAAAGAGTCCTGTTTGATCTGTTTGGTTTTCCCCCCTAATTCCGCATTGCAGCAGACTCTTCCCATGGAGCAAAGATGACAAGATTGCAAGTAGCCTCTGGCCTAGTATATTTCAATCACTAACAGAAAAATCAGTACTTCCCCTCCTCTATTTTTAATTTGCCTCAGGAGCACATATGTGGCAAACCACCCATCCTTTCACATAGCTTCATTATATGGCAAAATCACACATTGCAATACAGTGGTACAGGGTTACAGACGCTTCAGGTTACAGACTCCGCTAACCCAGAAATAGTACCTCGGGTTAAGAACTTTACTTCAGGATGAGAACAGAAATCGTGCTGTGGCAGTGCAGTGGCAGCATTAGCTAAAGTGGTACTTCAGAACAGTTTCAGGTTAAGAACAGACCTCCAGAACAAATTAAGTTCTTAACCTGAGGTACCACTGTAAACCTATTTTCTTAAAAGCATGTTTGAGCTGAAAAAGCAGCCACGAGACTCCAGTCCAGAATATGCTATGTAACTAGAGTGCGGGTTCACACCAATGTCTTGCCAAATTTCATGTGTCATGGGTTGAAAGGAAGTTGAATGTAGCCATCACTCTTCCTGCAGTTCGGCAGATGTGGTGGGATTTCTGTAGGCGGGTTGTGAGGTTCCCCTCCACCACTTCAGTTCTGTGCAAGCAAGCCTCAGGACCAGTCCTGCTTGTTATCTGTTTAATAAAAAAGCTGCTAAACTCTGAATGGGACATGCTCTGCCTCTTAGCATCTACCTCTCCTTCTCAGGGGCAGGGGAAGAGGGGGCAGTGGGGGTGGTCTGCACTGGGTGTTACCACTGAGGGGGGTGACAAAATGCTGGGCGGCACTCACTGCAGGGCCTGCAGTGAGTAATGCGGTGGCTTGGCTGCCCACAGGCTCCACGCTGCCCCAAACAGTCCACTTGTTGCCTCCCCCTCAGTTGTAGGGCGGCTGAGTGGGAGGAAGCAGGCAGACTCCTCAGAGGCCTTGCAGACTGTCCTGCCCCGGCTTGGCTCACCCCGCGGTCAGCTGGCCTCACCCCTGGGCACAGGGCATGCGTGCCGTCCCAGGCGCCCTCTCGGCTTGCTCCGCCGCTGCTCCTTCCCACTAGGAATTGCCTTTAAAGGTGTATAAGTCCTGCAGTAACTTTGTTATAATGTTTTTTTAAAAACTCTCTAATCATCATCTGTATACAGCTTAAGACAATTTGAAATTTCATGAGCCTTAAGAATGTGGATTCTAGTAAATGAAAGTATGGTTCAAATGCTGGGTTCTGTAAAATGTGTGGGCAGGTGCAGCCCTATAGCTCCTTTTGCACCCAGGTTGCATACACACAATAAAGCACCCCCTTCCAGAATCCTGGGAACTGTAGTTTAGCACACGGAGAGCTACAATTTCCAGAACCCTTAAGAAAAATTCAGTTCCCATGATTTTTAGGAGAGGGGAAATGTGCTTTTATAGGGTGTACACAGCCTCACACCAGGTGGCACTTTTTGCGGTTTGACCCCTGCAGTTGAGAAGTGTGAAAGTTGCAGCCACCTTTAGGGTCTCTCTCACTGAAGGAAAAAAATGGAATATACATTGAATCGTTGCCTTATCTTGCAGCTTACTTCTCCACTATGTCCCAGACTCGCTTCTTTATGTTCAGTTCTTCAACAGTTGAGGCAACAGCCTGCCTCACAACCTGGGTGAAGGATGAGACACAAACCTGATATTGGCATCTAGGAATTCTGCTTTTATGCCTATTGTTTCCTTGAACCAACACCATTAACCATAGTTTCTCAGTTTGAATTCTGTGGATAACTCAGGCTGTGTAAACATTGCTGTTTACTTCAACCTCCGTGTGCTCCCACCACTGGTATTTGAAGCAGAGCAGAGTACACATTATGTTAGGGACGCAGGTGGCGCTGTGGGTTAAACAACAGAGCCTAGGGCTTGCTGAACGGAAGGTCGGCGGTTCGAATCCCCGCAACGGGGTGAGCTCCCATTGCCCGGTCCCTGCTCCTGCCAACCTAGCAGTTTGAAAGCACGTCAAAGTGCAAGTAGATAAATAGGTGCCGCTCCGACGGGAAGGTAAACGACATTTCCGTGCGCTGCTCTGGTTCGCCAGAAGGGGCTTAGTCATGCTGGCCACATGACCTGGAAGCTGTACGCTGGCTCCCTCGGCCAATAAAGCGAGATGAGCGCCGCAACTCCAGAGTCGGCCACGACTGGACCTAGTGGTCAGGGGTCCCTTTAGCTTTACACATTATGTTAGCCACAATCCATATGTATCCTGTAGTTTCTTGAGAAATACCGTATTTTTCGCTCCATTGGACGCACCGGACCATAGGACGCACAGGACCATAGGAGGGGGAGAACAGGGAAAAAATTTTTTTTCTTGTTCTCCCCCTCTAAAACTAGGTGCGTCCAAGGTACATTCACCAGAGCTTGTGGGGCTGGCGGTGGAGCGAAGCGCTGCTTTCCCCCACCGCCAGCCTCAAAGATCCCTGAAGCCTTTGGAGAGCAGCGCCCCGCTGCCCTGCAGAGGTTTGCGCGCAGCCGTCCCCAAGCTAGAGCAGCGAGATGGAGCCCTCCGTCTCACTGTTCTGGCTTGGGAACAGCCTTGCTAGCTTCTGCAGGACAGCGGGGTGAAGGCACCACGCTGCCCTACAGAGGTTTGCGCGCAGCCGTCCCCAAGCTAGAGCAGCGAGATGGAGCCCTCCGTCTCACTGTTCTGGCTTGGGAACAGCCTTGCTAGCTTCTGCAGGACAGCGGGGTGAAGGCACCACGCTGCCCTACAGAGGTTTGCGCGCAGCCGTCCCCAAGCTAGAGCAGCGAGATGGAGCCCTCCGTCTCGCTGTTCTGTCTTGGGAACTGCCTTGCTAGCTTCTGCAGGACAGCGAGGTGAAGGCACCCCGCTGCCCTACAGAGGTTTGCGCGCAGCAATCCCCAAGCTAGAGCAGTGAGACGGAGCCCTCCGTCTCGCTGTTCTGGCTTGGGAACAGCCTTGCTAGCTTCTGCAGGACAGCGGGGTGAAGGCACCCCGCTGCCCTGCAGAGGCTGTGCGGGCAGCCGTCCCCAAGCTAGAGCAGCTAGACAGAGCCCTCCGGCTCGCTGTTCTGTCTTGGGAACAGCCTTGCTAGCTTCTGCAGGACAGCGGGGTGAAGGCACCACGCTGCCCTACAGAGGTTTGCGCGCAGCCGTTCCCAAGCTAGAGCAGCGAGACAGAGCCCTCCGTCTCGCTGTTCTGGCTTGGGAACAGCCTTGCTAGCTTCTGCAGGACAGCGGGGTGAAGGCACCACGCTGCCCTACAGAGGTTTGCGCGCAGCCGTCCCCAAGCTAGAGCAGCGAGACAGAGACCTCCGTCTCGCTGTTCTGGCTTGGGAACAGCCTTGCTAGCTTCTGCAGGAAAGCGAGGTGAAGGCACCCCGCTGCCCTGGAGAGGTTTGCGCGCAGCCGTCCCCAAGCTAGAGCAGCGAGATGGAGCCCTCCGTCTCGCTGTTCTGTCTTGGGAACAGCCTTGCTAGCTTCTGCAGGACAGCGAGGTGAAGGCACCCTGCTGCCCTACAGAGGTTTGTGCGCAGCAATCCCCAAGCTAGAGCAGTGAGACGGAGCCCTCCGTCTCGCTGTTCTGGCTTGGGAACAGCCTTGCTAGCTTCTGCAGGACAGCAGGGTGAAGGCACCCCGCTGCCCTGCAGAGGCTGTGCGGGCAGCCGTCCCCAAGCTAGAGCAGCGAGACGGAGCGCTCCGCAGTGCTCCGTCTTCCTGTTCTGGCTTTGGGCTTAGCGGCGCAGCCTGCATTCACTCTATAGGACGCACACACATTTCCCCTTAATTTTTGGAGGGGAAAATGTGCGTCCTATAGAACGAAAAATACGGTATTTGTGCGTGATGCACTTGCCCTCAAACTAGCTTCCATATGATTAAAAAACATAAGCTGGGGTGTGTACATTTTTTACATCCGTTGCTTAGGCACAGATGGCATCTGAATTGAATAGGACATGATGGAGAACCAGAGAATTTGGGTATTTTAAAAGGCAAGGCAGAACTGTACTATAAAGCCTAGTTCGCAAAACTGAAAAACCAAAGGGACAGCTTTGAAAAGTTCAACATCACCAGAAAAGGTTCCTCGGACAACTTCTCCAGAAGCACATTGAACACTTCCTCCTCCAAGCCTTCCTCTTGGATGATTTCGAGCCCTATGGTGGCCAGCAGTCTTGCAGCATCAACGCGATGCTGAGGGTAAAGAGGCAAAAAACAGAACATGAACTATCCATTTAACAAACATCATGTGCTTGTGGTATTTCAACAGACTGTCCCTTCAACCTGCTCTTCATTCTGCCCCAGTAGGACTGCCACTCTTTCTTCCACTATTCACCACTTCCCATCACTTCTTTTCTAATTATGGTTTACTGATTTTCAAAGCTTACAAAAACTGTTACAACACAAAGAAGAAGAAGAAACTTAAAGAAGTAAACAAAATAAACTTCATAGGATATAGGAAAAGCTAAAAGCTTTTGTTCAGGATGCCGGTCCAAAGGCATGCATCATCAAAGGCAGGCAAGATCCATGTTAGGTAAAGGTAAAGAGACCCCGACCACTAGGTCCAGTCGTGACTGACTCTGGGGTTGCGGCGCTCATCTCGCTTTACTGGCCGAGGGAGCCGGCATGACTAAGCCGCTTCTGGTGATCCAGAGCAGCCCACGGAAACGCCATTTACCTTCCCACCAGAGCAGTACCTATTTATCTACTTGCACTTTGACGTGCTTTCAAACTGCTAGGTTGGCAGGAGCAGGGACCGAGCAACGGGAGCTCACTCCATTGCAGGGATTCGAACAGCGACCTTCTGATCGGCAAGTTCTAGGCTCTGTGGTTTAACCCACAGTGCCACCCGCGTCCCTAAGATCCATGTTACTTTGTGCTTATATAAGAAACAAAAATCTGCTTTCTTATTTATTTTTTCCTTCTAGCCCATTAACTCTAAAGACAGTTTCCCCACACCACCTCTTCTTCTCAAGCTGCATCCGCAACACGGACAAAACTTTTAAACTACTGAGAACATGAACGAATGGAACAATGGAAGAAGGAAAATCCAGTGGTAGGAAGTCCTTGAAAAAAAAAATACAATACTTGTAACCCAATCCCATGCATAATGTTCTAAGAAACAAACCTGATAGCTCTCAGAAACAAATCTCTAATTGAGGGTGCATAAAGATGGTGGTCTTAGCTGTTTCGGCACTTTGCATAGATCACAATTCTTGCGGCATCAAATGCAAACCCTTGATTCAATCATGTATCTTGGGCTGTTCCCATAACATTCTAGGAAGGTGATTTCAAGTTCAGCGGGGATTCTCTTAGGCTAAATATGACCCTTTGTTGTTGCTGTTGTTGTTTAAAAAGGAAATCATGTTCAAGGAGTTCTGGGAGAAGAATTAGCCTAAAGAACTGGAGAATACGAACATGCTTGGTGCCTTGGACAAATCCTCATGTACTAACAGCAAGTGAAGTTGCACAGATCCAATTATAACACCAGCAGCAAGGCTTCAAGATGTAGAACTGCGCAGTTTCTGGAAAAATAGAGGCATGGTGTCTCAGGGTTGAGAAGTCTGTGGCGTCCCTCCAGATGTTTTTAGACTACAGCTGCCGTAATCCTTGACCATTGGTCGTGCCATTGAGGCTGATGGGAGCTGAACATCTGGAGGGCCAACCATTTCCCATCCCTGGTTTACATTTGCCTCAAAATGACATTCCAGCAGCCCCCACAAGGGTAGTGATGTTAGTATGTTGTAGCAAAAACCATAAGGTCTTGTAACTTAACTTAAAAACTAACACATGTTATGGATGAAGTAGCCCAGAAAAGCTTGTGCTTTATATATATTGTGATATATTTCTTAGCTTTGAGGGGCTACAAGACTCCTTGTTGCTTTTGTGATAGCAGCAGCATTGCCCCTGCCCCCTGACATTTCAGTAGAGATAACACACACATTTCTGAGGCCATTCCATTGAGATTATTATTTCAAATGATCCAGAACTGTGCAGGAAAAACAAGTTCCAGACATAATCCCTGAAGCATAGACCCTTGGGAAGGGGTCCCATTGAATCCACAGCAGGGGTAGGCAACCTAAGGCCCGTGGGCCGGATGCGGCCCAATCGCCTTCTCAATCCGGCCCACGGACGGTTTGGGAATCAGTGTGTTTTTACATGAGTAGAATGTGTCCTTTTATTTAAAATGCATCTCTGGGTTATTTCTGGGGCATAGGAATTTATTCATTTTTTTTTCCAAAATATAGTCCGGCCCCCCACATGGTCCGAGGGACGGTAGACCGGCCCACGGCTGAAAAAAGGTTGCTGACCCCTGACCCACAGGAACTTATTTCTGAGTAAATATAGATAAATAGAATCATTTTGTAGGGTAGCTAAACATAGAGAAGCTCAGACAAATCTATATACCAGCAAAGGACCTATTCAGTCAAATTCATGCATGAAAAAGCATGTAGAGAGAAAATAGTAAGCAAATTTCTGGATCCATGGACGAGCAAAAGAGTGGAAGGGAAATTCAGCCAAAATTGAGATACAGTGGTACCTCGGGTTAGATACGCTTCAGGTTACATATGCTTCAGGTTACAGACTCCGCTAACCCAGAAATATTACCTCGGGTTAAGAACTTTGCTTCAGGATGAGAACAGAAATCGTGCAGCAGCAGGAGGCCCCATTAGCTAAAGTGGTGCTTCAGGTTAAGAACAGTTTCAGGTTAAGAACGGACCTCCAGAACGAATTAAGTACTTAACCCGAGGTACCACTGTACTGGCTCAATACCACAGAAAGGGTTCTACAGAACAAAATTTGCTCACCTTGTACAAAGGTGAACGCTGAAGCTGGTCAATAACAGTTTTGATAACTACAGGGTCCACTATGGCCATTTGCTTTACCAGCATGACCAAAGCCTAGAAGAGGAAAACATGGATGGAGAGAAAACATGTGTTCAAAGTGGGGTAAGGTGTGTGGAGAGGAAGACAATTTGGGCTTCATGCCAAGAAGTCTCGTTTAACTAAATAATATTAAAGGTAGCATTAAAATAATACGACAGTCCCTGAACCTGAACTCCTGGCAAACTGTAGGAAAGGAGATCCCAAAACAACTTAATGCAATTGCCTAACTCTTCTCCCAACGGCGTATTAGGAATCTGATCTTCTACAGGTTAAATCCTTTCAACTGAATCCTAAAATTGTGTATTTTTCTTCTTGCCTTTTCTTTAGAAAAACAAACAAACCAGGTTTTAAAAAGTAAGCTTCTAGCTTCCATGGAGAATGTGCACATGTACAAACAAATGATATACGGTCAATGAGGTATCAGAAAAAGCTAAGCACCCCATCACCATAGCTCTACAGCAGTGTTTCCCAAACTCGGGTCTCCAGCTTTTTTTCAGTCTACAATTCCCATCATCCCTGACCACTGGTCTTGCTTGCTAGGGATGATGGGAGTTGTAGTCCGCAAACAGCTGGAGACCCAAGGCTGGGAAACACTGCTCTACAGCCTAAATCTGATTCTCTCCTCTCGCACTGACTCCTGTGCCACAGCTGCTTTTATCTCTGTTGTAGATTAAGGGAGATTGAGCCCCGTGTCTCCCAATGCCTTGACTAGTTCAGTTTGCGCAAAGGTCTTCATCCACTATTGGGTGCAGCCACAGTACAGATCTGAGCTAAATATTCTTGATTATGGCTATTCCTATGCATAGCAGATTTCTCCCATCACAGGGCCACGACTAGCTAAGGAAAAGGGAAGCAAACTGGGGAAGGTGGCTGATAAATGTGCATTTTTATATTCTCTTAAAGAGGGGGAATGAGCAATAACTGCAACTTCGCCCCCAGCCCTGTGAGAAGGCAGAATGCATAACAAGTTTTGTTTCTCCTTTCCCCTGTGATTATCTTGGGGCAAATATTTCTCAGGGACTCACTTCACAGAGATATTCGGACCACAAAGCACAACTCAGATCTCTCTGTCCATTTATGTAACAGCCCCACCTGAATTTTTCTCTGATAGTCGTCCTGGGACAAGCACAGGAACATAGTCTCTTGTGCGATTGGATTATACTTGTCCAGGTACCCTAAGCAAAGGGCTGCGTCGAATGACACGCTGTCCATGGGATCTTGTAGGTTCACCAACCGTCGCAGATTTCGGATTAAACTGGACCGGGCACCTATCCAATACCACTAGGGAAAGAGAGCATCTGCATTAGGTGCAACAGTGATCTGAAAGCTGTTTAAATAGGCCCAGAAAGAGAAGAGACTGGCAGAGCACATGTCTATCTGTAATACAGCCCCACATATTACCTCAAGTTCAGGTGTCATTGACCATGCCTGCAGGGATACCTTCAACGCACTCAGTGTATCTTCTCTCCGATTCAGACTCGCATCCTTTAGGTGTCTAATTAGCATTTTCACTACAGAGGTATCTAGGCAACCTGCTCCAGAGAATCGAGAGGCAGTGATCAAAGGGGAAAGCAAAACTCCCAGGAAGTTTTATTTAATTACAGGCAGTATTTGCCACCCCTTAACTGTAGTTCTCTGCGGGCATACATAAACATATTTAAAATAAAACGCAAAGCAATAAAAATACAATTAGATAAAAGATAAACAAATAAATTCAAGCACAAGAGTTCAGTGACAATGGAGGGGAAGCACATTGCAAGGCAAAACAATTCTGAGGATATATATTCTAGACAGAATATTTATTTCTCTTTAAAAGCAGAAATACCAAACTGACACCTGCTTGCCAGCTTGAGAGGACGGATGTTGATACTCTTTAGCAAACAAAAAGTGAAAGTAGGCTGCTTATTATGATGATTGGTTATTAATACTTCAGATATTCCAGGCTGAGCTGCGGTATCCAAAAGAAGTTTGTAAGGCTGAGCCTTGGCTCAAATCTTGCTTACAGGTGTGATTTCAGTCTTCAAAGGCATTCTGAAAAAGATCACTGGGCAATTTGGAGCCTGTGTGTTTATCTGAAAACAAATTCTACTAATTTCAGTTGGACTTGCTCCCAGTCCAAGGATTCCTTCCTTAATCTCACTCGGAAGTCCATCAGGAAATAGAAGTCTCCAATTCAATCAAAGTCCATGTGTGTCTAAAAAATTTGGCCGGGGGTTCTAAGCAATCAAAACATTCAAATCCAACAGAAAGTCATCTGAAATATCAGCCCACACAGGAATCTCAAATGGTTATATCCCTGTAACAGAGGGGACCGGAAGTCACCTTTTATAATTCTGCCACAAGCGTGAAATGTGCAAAAGAAAGCTGCGAGGGAGGAAAAAACCCTCCTCTGCTTGCATGTGACAAGGCCTATAATACACGAGGATTGCTATAAATGCACCAGGGAGCATTCCTCTGTGAGTAATAATAGAAAATTAGCCACACCAGAAGGAAGAAGGAAGAAAAGAGCTCAAGTCCATCTAACTCTGGTTTGTTTTTCTGTCCAAACCGGGGCATGGTCAGCGCTAACTATGGCTGTCCAAACAAGTTGGCTTCAAACTGTGCTGAAGGATCTTGTGTTGTGTAGATAATGATCAGAGGTGAAATGTCACTCACCTAGCAAAGCCAGCGACCGGGCTGCTTCATACTGCAAAGGCAAGCTGTTGCATTCCTGGAACTGAGAGAATAAGTACTAATGGCAGGCCAGCTGGAAACCATTTACTTATACATGCATGAACATCTAAGCATATCACAGGTGCACAGAATAAAAGTGGAAGGGTTCAAAAGACCAAAGCCAAGCACCCTGCCTGCCCACTCACCAGGGCTCAGCTCAATCCAAGATTGTATATATAGCATAAGCACAGAGGAGGCACGTGAAAAGCAAATGCCTATAAATTAATTGTGAAAAGTCATATGCTGCATGGTAAGGCAAATTCCCTCCAGCCCCAACAAGTTCTCAATATGGTACGAAAACTTTCCCCAGCAATAACTATGGTGAGTCTTGCTCCAGTCCACAGTTACAAGGGGCTCTATATTTAACCTCAGAAGAGTCACACACATACCCACTTCCCTTGTGGGCTATGCCATTGCCAATGGTGAGATATGATGACTTAGCAGGGTGGGACGCGGGTGGAGCTGTGGGTTAAACCACAGAGCATAGGGCTTGCCAATCAGAAGTTCGGCGCTTCGAATCCCCGTGGCGGGGTGAGCTCCCGTTGCTCGGTCCCTGCTCCTGCCAACCTAGCAGTTCGCAAGCACGAAGTGCAAGTAGAGAAATAGGTACCGCTCCGGTGGGCATTTCCGTGCACTGCTCTGGTTCGCCAGAAGCGGCTTAGTCATGCTGGCCACATGACCTGGAAGCTGTACACCGGCTCCCTCGGCCAATAAAGCGAGATGAGCACCACAACCCCAGAGTCGTCCGTGACTGGACCTAACGGTCAGGAGTCCCTTTACCTTTACCTAACTAGATGTTACAGGAGATGCAGGGCTGCCACTCACCCACGTCTCCTCATGTGTATCCCCAGAAACAGCTGTTAAAGGAAATGCGCAATGAGATGCTACCACATTCAAGAATTCACTGCTCCTGCATGTAGCAGTTGGTGAACTGGCATGGGGGGGGGGGTCACAATGATATCACATTCCCATCACACTCCTCCCTCCCAGATGCTACTGAGTATGAGGGAGATTCATATTAGCGCTAGCCAAATGCCCCATTTAGTATCTAGTTAGAAAAGTCTGCAAATGCCCATCACAAGATGGCAAGAGTCCATGGGGATTCTACTTACAGTATTAAAAAGTGCAGATGTGACAGATTCCTCAGCAACCCCAAGTTGTCCAAGGGCCTAGGAAGACAGGCAGAGAAATCAGAATAATCACCAGTGGCCTCTCCCAATTCCTGCAGGAAACTGCAGAGAGATTTGTTTCTGCCTTGAAAAATATAAATGCACTACAAACTACAAGACTGCTTTCTGGAGAGGCTTTGAAAAGGCACACAGCTGACCCGCACTCAATTGCTTTCTCTGGTCCACCACATCTTCGAACAAAAGGCATTCATCACCCACTACAGTGGTACCTCGGGTTACATACGCTTCAGGTTACAGACGCTTCAGGTTACAGACTCCGCTAACCCAGAAATAGTACCTTGGGTTAAGAACTTTGCTTCAGGATGAGAACAGAAATCGTGCTCCGGCGGCGCGGCAGCAGCAGGAGGCCCCATTAGCTAAAGTGGTGCTTCAGGTTAAGAACAGTTTCAGGTTAAGAACGGACCTCTGGAACGAATTAAGTACTTAACCCAAGATACCACTGTATTTGTTAGTATTTCACGCCTCCAATGCTGCAGATGAGATTGGTGTAAATCACATGCCTGTCTGGGAAGAGTGTGGGAATAGAAGACAGTCTTATCTCTTCCGCTGTATGTACTATTGCACTATACTTTTGCTTTTACTTGTTCCTGCCTGTTTCCTCTCAGAGCTGGAGAGAGAAGATGCCATGGATCCTCTGTCTGTACATAGTGTAAATAAATACATAGATGAGTTCTACGATGTCTCACGCTTCTTGCTGTGTTATGCTAGATGATTAGTGTGCACATATAATTTGATATATGTAACTAAAGCACACTGGAGAAGAAGGGTAATGCCTCTTGCAGAGCTGCGCATACCAGAGGACGCTTGGAGTTTGGGGCTGCAAAGACACCCCCAGGGCGTTTTCCAACACTATTGTCCCTACCATAAACAAGTTGAGCTGTTCCCATCCACCTGGAATAGGTGCAAGGTAAGGCAAGTCGTCTAGGGACGTGGGTGGCGCTGTAGGTTAAACCACAGAGCCTAGGGCTTGCTGATCAGAAGGTCGGCGGTTCGAATCCCTGCGACGGGGTGAGCTCCTGTTGCTCGGTCCCTGCTCCTGCCAATCTAGCAGTTCGAAAGCATGTCAAAGTGCAAGTAGATAAATAGGTACCACTCCGGCGGGAAGGTAAACGACGTTTCTGTGCGCTGCTCTGGTTCGCCAGAAGCAGCTTAGTCATGCTGGCCACATGACCTGGAAGCTGTACGCCGGCTCCCTTGGCCAATAAAGCGAGATGAGCGCCACAACCCCAGAGTCAGCCACGGCTGGACCTAATGGTCAGGGGGTCCCTTTACCTTTACCTAAGGCAAGTCGCCACTTCAAAGTTTTGTGCTTTAGCTGAAAGGACTTCTGGGGAAGCACAACATGGGCAGAAAGTCTAGAGGCCAGCCAAACCTTTGCTCTATTTCTGCTGCGTCACCTCTATAGCTTAGCAGAATTTAAAGAAGCAAACACACAAATAACAGTGGCTTTGCCAGATGTTACCACTCCTACACCGACGACTGAGTGTAACACGTAAACATGGCCAATAGATGAAGGTCCTTGCTTCCCCAATAATGGTCTCTGCCACATCTGTATTCCTCCAAACCGGTTTTCCGAACTTGACCCAGAATAAATAAATAAGCATCCCTAGGGTACGCAGAACTCTGTATAGCAGGAATAAGGTTAATAGGAATCACTTTATTATAATAATAATAATAATAATAATAATAAATAATAATAAATTCTATTTATATCCCGCCCTCCCCAGCCAAGCCGGGCCCAGGGCGGCCAACAACAATCAAATAAACAATCAAATAATAACACATTCTAAAAATTTTCATTATAAAAATTAGTTAAAATCAAATTGATGGCAACCGATTAAACAAAATTCTGTGCAGGTTGCCAGAGGAGGGAGTCAGGCAGCGCCCTGACCAAAGGCCTGGCGGAACAACTCTGTCTTGCAGGCCCTGCGGAAAGATGTCAGGTCCCGCAGGGCCCTGGTCTCTTGTGACAGAGCGTTCCACCAGGTTGGAGCCGCAGCCGAGAAGGCCCTGGCTCTAGTTGAGGCCAGCCTAACCTCTCTGAGGCCTGGGACCTTGAGGGTGTTATTATTTGCAGACCGTAGGTTTCTCTGTGGGGCATACCAGGAGAGGCGGTCCCGTAGGTACGAGGGTCCTAGGCCGTATAGGGCTTTAAAGGTTAAAACCAGCACCTTAAACCTGATCCTGTACTCCACCGGGAGCCAGTGCAGCTGGTATAGTACCGGATGAATGTGATCTCGCAGCGAAGACCCCATAAGGAGTCTCGCCGCGGCATTCTGCACCCGCTGGAGTTTCTGGGTCAGTCTCAAGGGCAGCCCCACGTAGAGCGAGTTACAATAATCCAGTCTGGAGGTGACCGTCGCATGGATCACAGTGGCTAGGTGAGGGCGAGAGAGATAAGGGGCCAACTGCTTAGCTTGGCGGAGATGGAAAAATGCCGCCTTTGTTATAGCTGTAATCTGCGCCTCCATAGAGAGGGAGGTATCGAAGATTACACCCAAACTCTTAACGGACGGTGCTGGCACTAATTGCACCCTCGCAAGAGATGGGAGTTGCCCCCTCGATCCCATATCGTCCCGCCCCAGCCAGAGGACCTCTGTCTTCGAAGGATTTAACTTCAACCGGCTCCCACGTAACCATCCAGCCACAGCTTCCAGACATCTGGTCAGTGTGTCTGGGGCCGAGTTAGGATGGCCATCCATCAACAGATAGAGTTGGGTGTCATCAGCATACTGATGGCAACCCAGCCCAAAACTCCGGACAAGCTGGGCGAGGGGGCGCATAAAGATGTTAAAAAGCATCGGGGAGAGAATCGCACCCTTTATCGGGGTGAGAATCGCACTTTATAATGAGTTGGACCACTGGTCCACCTAGCTCAGTATTTTCTATACAGAGGTTTTCTGGGGTTTCAAAGAGGAGACATTCTGAGTCTTTCCTGGAGATGAGAGGGACTGAACTTGGGGGCTTCTGAAGATTTGTTATCAATGGACAATGGCCCTTTCCTAGAAGGCCTACACATTTGATAGGCACATGGATCTGAATTTTTACATGGGACAGCAGTGTCTTTCCATGGGAAATACAGTGGTACTTCGGTTTTTGAGCATCTTGGAAGACAAACAATTCAATTTTTGAACGTCGAAAACCCAGAAGTAATTGCTTCTGTTTCTGAACGAGTCTTGGAAGTCTAACGGCTTCTGCTGCGTGTTTTTCAATTTTTCCAATTGAATTTGCAGCCAGCCCTTTGCGCCTCGGTTTTCGAACATTTTGGAAGTCAAATGGTCCTCCGGAACAGATTACGTTCGAGAATCGAGGTACCACTGTAATTCCTGACCTCTAATGTAAAAAGGAAGGGCCTGCTGGATCAGGCCAATGACCCATCCTGCCTGCACTTTCCAGCAACCGATACTCAGAAGCATACTGTGTCTGACTGTGGAGACAAAGCACAGCCATGATGGCTAGCAGCCCTTGGTTGCCTTATCCTGCATGAATTTATCCAATTCTCTTTTAAAGTCTTTTAATGTCATCCAAGCTGGTAGCCATCATCAGTGAGTTCCAAAGTTTAACCAGTAAAAGGACTTAATCTGCAATGTGATTTCTGACCCGGAACACTTGGCACGCTTTTGAAATTCTGATAATCTTAGCTTTGTTGCTTTTTGTTGTGTTTCTTTTAAAAGCAGATAGCGCTCATATATTAAAGGAAATCTGGAAGGGGAGAACAACAACAACAGCAACAACAGCAACAACAACAAGCCTTTCGAAAGGCTTTTCCAAGCTCGAAAATAAACAGATAAGAAGTCTTAACTTTACCTGAGCTGCATAGAGTTGCTCAAGTTCCACAGGAGAATCTAAATAGTTTATGAGAACCTGCAAGCACACAAAATAAAAATTACTCACACACATACATACACAGAGAGAGCGAGAGAGAGCGAGAGAGAGAGCGCTGTATTAAAAGTGTTAAAATTCCAATGATGTATTACAACTCTCTTGTAAAGGGTGCTAAAAAGCTTTTGCTAGCTTGCTTTGCCTAGCTAGCCACACCGTTAAGTCCCACTAAGGCCAGTGAGTTTTAACTGATTATCTTCTAGTGCCAGTTAGGGAGATAGAGAGTGAGTGAGTACACCTCTGTCATGGATTCATTGTGTGACATTAATCATTGCCTCTTTGCCTCAGTCCTGCACCTGTAAAATGGAAATAATAGTGACACTTCCTAATGCATAGGATTGTTGCGATGGTAGAAAATAAATAAAATGGCTGTTTTAGTGATAGGTAGTAAAGTCCCACTGACAGTAGTGAGCTATGTAAATGAATTCAGCCGTCACAAAAAGAGCCTTCTTTACAGATAAGAGTATGAAGAAAACAAGAAGAGCTCCCCATACCCATAAAACAATATAAATTGCACCATGTGTCCATCTGAATGGGATGAAGAATGGGCCTCCTCCATGTTTGCCAATTTACATATTTCAAACTGGCAATGAGGCACACACAACAAAACTTTCCTCATCCCTGCCCTGATCCATGAGTAAAAAGCATGCAACAATTAATCTACAATTAATTCTTAAATCCGTTCTTGGCAGATGTCCCTGTTGCAAACCATAACCTTTGGCTTCTGACCTTGAGCCTTTCTGGATTCAAATTTTCCTTCTCATTGAAGTTCTCTTTCTCTTTAATCCTTGCTAACTTGACATACTTGGAGAGGGAAAAGTCAGACCTGAGCAAGAGAAAAGACACCGTGATGGGCTGTTTAAAATTTGGTTAATGCACTTGCTGAGAGTGTTAGCACTGCAGGAATAAAAACGAGCAAAGGAATCTAGTGCAATATAAATCCACACTGTACAAGAAAGTCCTTCAATTACGCTGGGGAGATGCACTTTTGTCATTACTGTACTTTGATTGTACTACGAAGGCAGAAGATTCTCAAAACGTGGGGTAACTCTGATGTTCATGTCATGCAAACTGTACATGGGACAGACAGAAATATATCCCTGGAAGAGGAAAGAGGCTGTATTAATCATTAACCAGCCAGAGGGCCTTCTTGGCAGTGGCACCCTCCCTGTGGAAACCCTCCCATCAGATGTCAAGGAGATAAAGATCTGCACAACTTTTAGAAGACGCCTGAAGGCAGCTCTATATTGGGATGTTTTCAGTGTTCAACATTTTATTATGTTTTTACAGTGCTTTTTGGGGGGGACACAGGGGTACGCATGTACCCCTAAACATTTTGTGAATCTAAGTTTGGCCTCATTGAGGGGCAGTATTTCAATATGAGTAGGAAAATGAGAGTACCCCTAAACATTTCTTTAAGGAAAAAAAGCACTGTGTTTTTGTATGTGCTGGAAGCTACCCAGAGTGGCTGGGGAAACCCAACCAGATGGGCAGGGTAGAAATAATAAAAATTATTATTATTATTTCAAAATGTAGTAAATAACAACCACTGCATGCCAGCACATGCAAACCACCACGGCAATTAGCCCTAAAGGCAAGTAGGCACTGCAATAACTGTAGACCCTCCAAGGGTCCCTATTTTCCATTTCACCAATGAAAAGAGGGACATCCTAAGAAAAAGTGGGACATTCCAGGATGAAATCAGAAACGGGGATGGCTTCTCTAAATCAGGGACATCCCTGGAAAATAGGGACACTTGGAGGGTCTAGTATTTAACTGTTCATTTCCCAAGCTGATGAGACATGAGAGATTGTTAAAAAAATGCAAGTGGCTTGCAAACACCTGGGCAATACTGAACATATGAAATTTAACTCTGAAAAATGCATACAATATACTTGTGTGTGAATCATCCTCCCCCCCCCCCGGTGTATTTGGTGCATTAAATAATAAAACGTTGGTGCATTAAATAATAAAATTTTGTTCCATTGCTATTCATGTCTGAGAGGCCAGCTGAATCCAAAAGGCAGATGAAATCAGTGAGGTGAGTCCCACACAGAGAGTTCAATTTGCTCTGCTAAAGGGCAATTTCAGCACCTAAAAAGTCTCAGATTGACTCGGTAGACAAAGATGAACAATCTGTGATATGCTATTACCACCTACTGGATACTGGAGGAAGCAGACAAACACGGCTGTATGTGAAACTCCCTGTCCAAAGAAGTTAAGATTATTTTCCTTTGTGGGCTTGTTCCTTTCATTATTCTGTTAACTTACATTTATAAGACAATCAAGTTGGTCTAAGAGACAACTTCCATTTTGTTTTGCCAATATCTTGCAAATATATTTACCGGATATCTTTACTCAAGTATCTTTTCTGAAGACTACAGAGGGCCAGAAAATGTGATGGTGTTGCTTTAAATTGTGTATTTTGCATTGTTTCTGCATTTGCGCTCTTGCTTGAATTTGCAGTATTGTTTGATCTGCTTTGTTTTTGTTTGGACCAGGCAGCCCATTAAATAGTCAGTTTAACACCAGTGTTAGCACCAGCATAGAATAGCCTGAATCCTTTGCGCTCCAAGCAGCAAAGCTTGGAGATTTAGCTTAAAGGAGTATTCATTTATTACTTCAAATCAGGCTTGTAGAGTTAGAAACTCAGTGTCCTATATCTTACCTTTTCTTCAGGGCCTTTTTCTTCTGCTTTTCCAGCTTCTTCCGATACGGGCATTGCTTCTTCAAGCTAGCTGCATCAGGCTGCTCAACTATTCTGGGCTGGACAAAGGTGACCACGGGCTGGAACGTTCTCCACTCTGAAGGAGAACATGGGTAAGTTACACGAGGAATCTGAGGACGAAAAATATTAAAACACTAAGACTACTACAGGAAAGAAGCAAAGCAATCTTATTGTCAGAAATAGATTTCCCTTAATTAGACACATGTCTGGGAAACACACTTATGGGATGAATTCAGTGTAGCCCTAAGTGGTGTATGCATGCACACATTGAGACTTCCCTCCCCATTCTGCTTTGCCCCACTTAAACCTATTCTGGAGGTTCCCCCATCCTTTCAGAGAAGATCGAAGGGATGTGGATGACTGCAGTCCCATCACACAAGCAGATCACATTCCCCACACACAACCACATTGGAAGTACCTTCTTTCCCTCAAAGAATTCTGGGATTTCTGGTCTCTTAAGGGTTGCTGAGTTTAACTCTTTGAAGGGCAAACTACAGTGTCCAGAATTCTTTGATGGAAAGAAGGTGCTTTTTAATGCGCTTTAAAGTTATAGTGTGTGCACAGCCTTAGCCTTTGCTATGGCCACATGCCTCAGAACGGTCAGGTAAAACAATGCTGTCCAGGGTTGCAAAGACTGCGGAGAGAATAATTGGGTGTACTCTTCCCACCTTGGATCAAATCTATGCTTCCAGGTGCCATAAGAAAGCTGCAGAGATAGTGCAGGATAGTGTGCACCCTGGAAATGATCTCTTTCACCTTCTGCCTTCTGAAAGAAGGTACAGGGTTATAAAGACTAGGACTAGCAGCCTGAGAAACAGTTTCTATTCAAATGTGATTTTGGCTTTAAATGCAGTGTAAGGTAGTCTCTATGGGAATATATTGTATTTAATTATGGGGTATCAGAGTTTTTAGGGGGCTAACCAGGCCGGAATAGCTGGGATAGCAGGCTTGTTGGTTTTTGAATGTCTGGTGTAGATTTTTTCAATTTCGTTGTTCTGTATGGGACAATGACAATAAAGATTATCGTATCGTATAATGCTTATACCAAAGTACAAGACCACTCGTAGGCTTTTTCTCTCTTCTAACCAATATACAAGGGCGGACTTTGGTAATATGGCGCCCTGGGAAAGGACAAAATTTGGTGCCCCCCTAACTTTGATTAGGTACCCATATAAATATAGGCTTTTATTACTATTTTTTGTGGTGCCTTGGTTTGGCACTCTGTGCAGGGGAACTGCCTGCATGGCCCAGCGCTGTAAATATTTCAGAATGCCGCTGCCTATTCCTGGATGGTAAGCTTTTCCTTACTCGCCCTGCTTGAACCTGTGGTTCCGTAAGCTCCAGACTGGGCATTCTTCAACAACAACAACAACACAAATTCTTCACTGAGACCTGAGTCATTCAGTAGAGCCACCCATACTTAAAAATGAAAACACGCCTCTGCTATCCTTGTGCGATGTTTCGCTGCATGTTGTAGAACTCGCTTCTGTTTATTTTTTTTAGAAAGCGACATTCATCATTTGGATGGGGAAGGTATGTGTGGAGGAAAACTGTAAATATTGCCAGTGAGTATGTCTTCCTATGTGGCACATGATTTCTGAAGAGCAGCAGCTCCAGAGTTCCTTCAAGGTTCTGGGATGGGACAAGGTGCAGCAGCAGAAAAGAGGGACGATGTGTAAAGAGCATTTGTCGTTTGTGTATAATTAATACGCATTCATGCGGTGACTACCATGCCTGGATATAAATACAAATCAAGCTGGTAGAACCAAAGAAGCTTAAAACAAAGCAGGCTGGGAAAGTTACAGAATACCAACCAGTCCTCTGGTTTCTCAAAACAGGCAAGGCTTGATGCAAGCAGGGAGGCAGTAGATGGGTTAACAAGTGTGTGCCTATCACAGGAAAATAATTCTTGGGCATGATTGCAGGCACAGCTAGGTAAAAAGAATTATGCATTCCATACATGCACGTAGGAAGGCAGGCCATTCAGAGCCAGGATTGGAAGGTGGATTTTGCCCCCTCTGCTAGATTGTTTCCAAGTGCAATGTTTTATTTTTCCCCCATAGGAGAAATTGATAGCCATCTGCTTTCATGGAGGGAAGTAAAAAGCTGCTGTGACTGTTCCAAAGCAGTCAAAATCCCTGGTGTCTACGCTGAGGGTAAAATTTTGCCTCCTCAAGGCTGTTGCAGATTTGCAGCCTATCTACAGTGGTAGCTCGGGTTAAGAACTTAATTCGTTCTGGAGGTCTGACTTAACCTAAAACTGTTCTTAACCTGAGGTACCACTTTAGCTAATGTGGCCTCCCGCTGCCACCGCACGATTTCTGTTCTCATCCTGAAGCAAAAGTTCTTAACCCAAGGTACTATTTGTGGGTTAGCGGAGTCTGTAACCTGAAGCGTCTGTAACCTGAAGCATCTGTAACTCGAGGTACCACTGTACTTTGTTCAGCGCAGAACACAAGAGCCACTGGGGGGGGGCATATTTACATAGCCCCACCCCTTCATCAGCATAGCTCCACCCTTAGAACCACTTCATGCCAAGAGTTGGAAAGGATATTTCAAAACGGCTTTTATGGATAAGGATCATCGGGCTCCAGCTATGACCTGGTGGACGGAGCTTCTTGGCATCGTGGACCGGACAGGCTTCCCAGTTCCTAAAAAGAGGAAAGCAGAGGAAAGCCCATCACTAGGCAGAGGAGTATGTTACTTTGTTGGTAGTCAACTTTTTATCTGTTTAACACCAATGTTATTGTGCTGCAGCACAACAAAACCGGGACAAAACAAGAACAAAACAAACTTTTAATGGTGTTAAAAGTTACAGGACATGCACTGTTGTATGGACTCTGCAAAAACAATGTATACTAGAGAAGCAGGTATCCTACAATAAACACCCTTCTGGCAGCACCCTAAGGCAGAAATCTTATGTCCACTTAGGGCCAAACTTGAACCATGTGCTTATTAAACATGTTTTTGTCTACTATAAGGGCAAGAGTGGGAGATAAACTTGCACAGAGGGTGAGAGAAAAATCCATGGAGCTGGACCGGGGGGGGGGGGAGGCCGAATAACAAAACTTTCAAGCCCATGTCAATTCCATTCAGGAACTTTACAAATCTGAAAAGTTTGTGGATGACTCTGTTGCTTGGTATGAGTTGTGGGCAAAAATAGCCTTACTGAACTACAGTGGTACCTCAAGCTACAAACGCCTCAGGTTACAAATGCTTCGGGTTACAAACTCCGCTAACCTGGAAGAGTTACCTCGAGTTGAGAACTTTGCCCCAGGATGAGAACGGAAATCGTGTGCCGGCGGTGCAGAGGCAGCAGGAGGACCCATTAGCGAAAGCACGCCTCTAGTTCAGGTTAAGAACGAATTCAGTTTGTAACTCTAGGTACCACTGTATTGGACCACACTAAACTGTTCCCTGGTATTAAAATGACCACTCTTACAGCATTTCCCCTTCCAGTTATGTTAGCACATTGCGCAAGGTGAAAACATAGGTCCAGCTTAGAATCATAGAATTGTAGAGTTGGAAGGGACCACAAGGGTCATCTAGTCCAACCGTCTTCAATATAGGAAAACATTCGCCCACTGTTGTGCACTGTGGGAACAAGATGCTGGACTAGTCAGGATTCAGCATTGTCAGACACTTTCCAAGCCCTACAAGGTAAAGGTAAAGGACCCCTGGAGAGTTAAGTCCAGTCAAAGGCTGGGTTTGTGGCGCTCATCTCGCTTTCAGGCCAAGGGAGCCGGCGTTTGTCCACAGACAACTTTCCAGGTCATGTGGCCAGCATGACTAAACTGCTTCTGGTGATGGAAACCAGAGCACACAGAAACACCATTTATCTTCCGGCCGCAGCGGTACCTATTTATCTACTTGCACTGGTGTGCTTTCAAACTGCTAGGCAGGCAGGAGCTGGGACAGAGCAATGGGAGCTCACCCCGTCGCAGGGATTCGAAGCACCAATCTTCTGATCGGCAAGCCCAAGAGGCTCTGCAGTTTAGATCACAGTGCAACCCTCGTCTCAACCATGCAAGGGGCCTGCTCCAAGGTCTGCTCCTCCTCCAGGCCTGAAGTCACTGTCTATTTGCCTCCACTCTCCAAGCACACAGGCAGTTACCAGAATGAGATGGAACATCCTCTCGCCTTGTACAGTATGGACTCAGAAGAAGACAGACAGCAAATGATTGTGCAGTGGGAGTGCTCTGCTGGCAAGGAGGAAAGGGACCCACATTTGAAGGGAAGAATCTGGCCTGAAGCCTGGATCTAGCAACTACCAGTTCACACAATAATAAAGGATACCATCAACATCACATTATTTCTGGAAGTTCTAACTCACCGTTGTCCTGTATTATCTCAATCATAGAGCTCCATGATAACTTTTGAGGCACTTTGACACCGCAAGTGTTCTCTGGGAGCATTTTTGTCCCACCCATTTTTGTCCCTTTTTACTGCAAGCCTGGCTTTGATCACTTCAGAAGTTGATGGAAGACAGATATTTCAGCCGACACCTGGTGGTTCATGAGGACTCATTGTTCCTGAGCTCGGAGTGAGTGATGTCATAAACCACTACTATGATTAGGCCTTTGTTTTACATACCCCCAAGCATACCTCAGAAGTGAGAGTGATTCAATTCCAGGTATTTCTTCAGCCTGATACTGATCATCTCAATCTGTTTCAATATGGTTTCTGACTGCTTTGGGGATCCAAGACTGTCCTGATGGATGATCTACCCCAGACCCTCCAAGTGCCCCTATTTTCCAGCGACAGTCCTGGATTTAAAGAAGCCGTATCGGTTTCAGATTTGATCCTGGAATCTCCCACTTTTCCTCATGACTTCCCTGTTTTCATAGGAGAAATATTGGCAGCTATGGAGCTATGTGATGCCTGAGCCAAAGAGATAAGTAACTATACAACCTTTAGAAGACATTAAACATTGATATTTAATGTTTTGTTGTGTTTTTTATATATGTTGGAAGCCACCCAGAGTAGCTGGGGCAACCCAGTCAGATGGGTGGTATATAAATAATAAAATTGTTGTTGTTGTTGAACAGGATGTCCCTATTTCCATTAGAAAAATGTTGGAGGGTATGCTATCCCAGAAGCTGGACAGGAGTAGGAGCATCCCTATTGGTTCTACTGACTCTCTTACCAGCTTTCAATACCATTGGCCACTGCATGCTATGTGCCAGCAGAGATAGGAATTGAAGGCATTGTTTTATAGTGGTTCTAATCCACCTTGGATAGTAGGTTTCAGGTGGTGATAGCGGCTTACTGTTTGACACCATGGCCTTTGGCTTAGTGAGTTCCACAGAGTTTCATCTTGTCCCTCATCTTGTTTAACATCTTCATGAAACCATCAGGATGGTGTCATTGGAAGGGAAAACCCTGCCAGCCTTCTCATGTCATCAGGAGCTCAAGTCTTTTCCTGAGACAACTTCCTGCTTCAGAAGCTGGTGAAACTAAAGAGGGTATATACATGTTTCTAATAAGTGAATGAAAAATTAACGTACTAGCCATCCCAGTGAAATCCCAGCAAGAACCATGATACTAGTGTAAGCAATTTAAGGAACTGGGACACAGAATCTTTCAGAGCCATTTTGTATGTACTACAGTGGTTTGGTTGGAGGTTGTTATTTGGAGTTCTCAAAACAGCAATGTCATATTAGATTTATTTATGCCGGAACAGAATCCCCAAGTTGCTTTTGAAACATAAAGTGTGTGGCAGAAAGTACAGGGAGGGGTCTTGGAGTGAGTTATTAAAAAATAAATAGCAGCACAGTGGTACCTCGAGGCCCCCTAGATTTAGAGGCCCGAGTTGTCCTGCCCTCACATGAAGTTTTGGGTTTGCAATTTTGGGAGAGGGGAGACTGCCTGCTGGGGAGCGTGTGGGCTGACGAGGCCCCCTAGATTTAGAGGCCCTAGGCTTCAGCCTACTTAGCCTATACATAAATCCGGCACTGCCTAGCCTCATGGGATGCCACAAAAGTGTTAAGCAGCAGCCATTTTTTTGTCCGCAACAAACAGAAAAACCATTGCGATCTTGCAACGCACTAAAGCAATGGGTACCTTGTTAGACATTTCCCCCTGAGCAAATGGCCCTAGTTTTACTTGATTCACTGCATGGGGCTCTTGAACCCAAGGAGGAATTTGTTCGTATTAATTCCGGCCAAGGGAGTTCTGAAAACAAAACTGTATCTTGAATCTATATATATATATATATACTCCTGTTTTGCTGTTTACAGGCCATTAAACTGCAAAGGGAACAATGCCAGAGGCCTTGTTGCTTTATGTAATCTTGATTATAACAGAATGGAAACCCGGTGTAAACAAACCTGAAAACCTATATAATTTTTTTTGTACATTGAACCTCTGGAGGATATTCTGCTTAATGTGAGAAGCTGCCTTAGACCAAGTCAGACCAGTGATCTAGCCAGCTCAGTATCTTCTTCACTGACTGGCAATGGCTCTCCAGAGTTTCAGAGACGGGACAGTCCTATCCCTACATGGAGAAGCTGGAGATTGAACCCAGGACATTTTTCATGCAATTCAGGGGCTCTAACACTGAGCCACAGCCCCTCCTTTCGTGACTAGTTTGCGCAAATTGTGGAACTTGAGTTAAAATGCTTTTTAAGCCCAGAACTGAAAGAGTACCTTTAAACTAACCTACAGTATATATAGTCATATTAACGGTGAGTGAGTGTGGTAGAGCCCTAATGTGTAATTTTGTCACTGACCAGAAGGAGAAAAAGTGGCATATTCTGCTTTGACACTGTGAGATATCACACTGCCCAGAGCCAGCTGGCATCTCTGCAGCATTATCAGCCACAAGAAAAGCTGGAAATGGTGTATAGGTGTCTACATGGTGGGGCTGGGCAGAGCAATCCTAAGAACAACTTCTAATCTAGGGTTAAAGTCAGAGAGGCAGTGGAAAGGACGGTGGATACTGTGACCCTAGACCAGGATAGGAATTCAGAGAGGGTCACCATACCTGACCTGCCAGCAGGTATATGAAAGTTCCATGTCCTATTGTCTTCCAGACCTGCCTTACCTGCTGGCCTGCAGCCAAGGTTGGTGGGCTGATGTTAATTCCATCCTCAGGAACCATCTCTAAGCGTTACTTGCCTATGGAGACATACTGCCTGCCAGAATCTGATAGCATGGGGCACTGAGGGGGCTGATCATTCAAGCCATGCTGTGCTGCCAGTGTTGCACGGAGTTTGGTACTTCTTGTTAGTCCTGACAGCCTCATGAATGGAGATATGATAGCACTCTTCAAATACCAGAAGCAACGTTACATGTTAGAGAACAAAGAGCTGCCCCAACGGGAAAAACTAGGGGTCCCTCCAGACTGGTGTTTTACTGTGGGTAGACTCTGCAACTTTCTCTTGACGCAAGTGTGTCAGAAGCATAGCTGTCAACTTACAGATTTGAAAATACAGTAAGGGACAAGCAGCCTTGAAAATAAGGGACCAGCAGCCAAAATAAGGGACCTGCAGCCTCACCTGTTCCAGGCACTCTAGTCTTCCTGTCCTCCTGCATTCTGGTCAAACTCATGCTGGTAGCTTCGAGAACACTGTCCAACCAACTTTGTAACCAGAGGTTCAACTGAATAGAATCTGAATCACATGCACCACAAGGCCTATGCAGCCTCAACATAAGATGGCTCCCCGACCTGGCTTTGCACTGCAAAGTTTGCAGCAACACGTGCAACAAAATGGCGTCCAGCATTCAAAAAACCCCTCAGCTTGAATTAACTAGCCACACACAAGGCATGCAAGCTCTACCCCCCAGTCGTTCTTAGACTTCTTATTGGGTGAGCAACACAGCCAAGCATCACAGTTGGAGCCTCCCGCCTCCCTCCTCCCTGGCCGGCAGGGAGGGAGGGAGAGGAGCTGCTTCCTTTGAAATTTAAGGGACATTTAAGGGACATCCATCAATAAGGGACAGCAGCGGGACATGGCACTGGAATAAGGGACTGCCCCTTCAAATAAGGGACACCCCGTTGCAGGGATTCGAATTGGGTCAGAAGTGGATTTTTTGCTGCTCTTGTTTGTTCCGCAATGCTTCCCCTTGCTCTTATTTAACAAAAATAAAACCAGAACATTTGTGGTATAAAAAAAAAAAGTTGTGGGTTTTCAGCAGGAAGTTATATGCATCGATTGGAAATGAATCAGTATGACAGGCTCAAAGCTTCTGAAGGTGCAAATAGTACTGGAAGTAGAATCGCCTTGATAGCACAGATAAGCGCAAATCATAAAGAATGTGCAATACAAAGGTTGTCTGGAGGGGCCCTAGGTCTTATGGATTTAAGTTAGAGGAGGGTAGATTTTGGTTGAGCATTAAGAGAAACCTCATAAGGCAAAGGGCAATTTGACAATGGAACCAATTACCAAGATAGGTGATTGTGTGCTCTTCCTTGTGGGAGGCCTTTTGCAAAGCTGGACTATACTATATCATGGGGGTGCTCCAGACCAGCAGGGGGCTTGGAATAGATGACCTACAAGACCTCTTCCAACTCAAGGAGAAGAGATTAAAAATGAAAACAGCGCTGTGCAAAACCAGTGTTGCTGAAAGGCTGTTTAACACAAAGCTTCAGGCAAACAATGTACTCACACAAGTACTTGCAACCAGTGATTCATCATTATATAAAGCACTTAGTCTGAAGACAGACAGAAGATTTTAAGAGAGTGGTATGAAAGAAGAATTGCTTCCTAAGGAGTATACATAAATATTTCTTACACCTCCAGCTGCAATTCCTCTTTCATGACCCCTTCAACTCTCTGGCAATATCCCCCCCCCCCCCAATATCTGTCCATCTCCTCCAGTCTGACTGCTGACCCTCTTAGTACATTACATCTAATAATAGCCTTGCCACCCATTGCTCATGTGCATCTGACGCTGGGGCAGGGTGCTAGGTCAGCACCTGACAAAGGAATAATGGTCAAAAGTCTGTCTCTGCAAGGAATGTGGAAAAGTTGGCTTCTAAAGATAACAAAGGATGCTTTGCTCAAAGAGTTCAGCCTGTCTTTTCCTTGCAGGCTTAAATAACATAAATGATAACGATAATGGCATTTTGCATTTGTATCGTGCTTTGGAGAGTGCTCAAACACTTCTCATATATTATCTTGCAACCTTGTAAAGTAGATTCTGTGTTTTTATTCCCATATTGCAGATGGGAGACTGAGGCACCGTGCATTAAAACAGTTTATGCTGCAATCATAATATACCTGAGAGTAATCCCTGCTGAATGGGACGTGGGTGGCGCTGTGAGTTAAACCACAGAGCCTAGCACTTGCCGATAAGAAGGTCGGCAATTCGAATCCCTGCGACGGGGTGAGCTCCCGTTGCTCGGTCCCTGCTCCTGCCAACCTAGCAGTTCGAAAGCACGTCAAAGTGCAGGTAGATAAATAGGTACTGCTCTGGTGGGAAGGTAAACAGCGTTTCCGTGCGCTGCTCTAGTTCACCAGAAGTGGCTTAGTCATGCTGGCCACATGACCTGGAAGCTGTACGCCGGCTCCCTTGGCCAATAAAGCAAGATGAGCACTGCAACCCCAGAGTCGGTCACAACTGGACCTAATGGTCAGGGGTCCCTTTACCTTTAATCCCTGCTGAACTCAGTGCAACTTACATCTGAGTAGAAATGCATAGGATTGCACTGGGTTCCATGCAGAGTAGATCTCTGATATCTAAGTCATCCAGTGTCTTAGGCTACAATCCTCACTGCATCTACTCAGAAGTAAGTCCTGGTTAATGGTGTTTAGTCCCAGGTATGGGTGTAGGGCTACAGCCTTAGCCTCAATGCTACACCAGCTTTCTGAACGATGGTACCTTGGTTTAAGAACAGTCCTGTTTATGAACAATTCGGTTTACGAACTCCGCAAAACCGGAAGTAGTGTCCCGGTTTGCGAACCTTACCTCAGTCTAAGAACGGAATCCGAACAGTGGAAAGGATGCCTCATTAGGGAAAGCGTGCCTCGGTTTAAGAACTGTTTCGGTTGAAGAACGGACTTCTGGAATCAATTAAGTTCATAAACCGAGGTACCACTGTACTCTGGTTTAGTTCATTTGGAGCTCATTGCCGTAGATGCCTCACTGTCTTACCATACCTGGGTATCTTCTGTACACTAGCCTATGATTTGAAGATTTTGGTTAAACTGTAGAGCCTTGGCAAACAGAACCAACACAATAGCAAGCCCAGGCTCATGGCCTGAACTGCCATAAAAACACCGAAGCCAACACAGCATTTCTAATCTGTCGGTCAGATCTGAGCATTCATTTCCTTTGAGAGCTCTTTGGAAGGCTCCAAATGATGGCCTCTGAAAACTTCAGTGAACTGTGACTGACATTGAATAATTTACTTAATTCATAATTCACAGTTCATTAATTCATAATGTGTAATCAATTAATTTTTGACTTCTCAATTCATAATGTGTCATTTGTAGGGAGCTCTCCCAGTATCCACTGTTTGATCGAACGGGTACAGTTCAAGATGTGGTTCTTGGTCTTCAGTCTACAAAAAAAAAGCAACACCCACTCCTCAGAGCTGGCCTCCCACTTTATGATCCAGGCTGTGCCATACCTGCAGCACGATCGAAATACTGTATGTATGTGTCTGTACAGACTGCAAAGCAAGGCTTCACGTGACAGAATGTTCCTCCAGACAAAATAACCCACAACTCTTCTCATAGAAAACTATGTTGGGGGAAATGTTTCTAGCTTTATCTTCTCCCTGGCTTTCTTTATGCAGAATACACACACACACACACACACATACACACACACACACATCTATATATGGCTGGTACAATAAAAATAGAAGGCTGAGTATACTTTTAAACATAGAATAAAATAAAACCCATTACTGTCATGTGTGGGATGAATCTTAAAGGGGAATAATATGCATTATTGAATCAACCAAATCCACTGATAAGCAGAGAGAGGTGGCAGGGTATCTTTATTATCATTATATTGTATGGTGAGTCTTAAATCATGTGAGCCCCTGGCCGAAGCCTAACGGTCCAGATATAATTTTACAGTCTCACTGAGAATTCACTCAACTTCAGTTGCCCAACATATATCAGGATTCCTTATTGCAGCTCAAACATAAGGAAACTTATGAGGCCTGTTCAGCAACTATTGTGCTATCACAACAGCTTAGAGACCAGTTTAGCCTGCTTCAGGTACAGGTATACATTTGGATTTATCCTCAGGAAAAATGGGTGAGGGATAAAAAGGTTCAGAGAGGCTTCCAGATATAACTCTCCTTGATCAAGGATGGGGCAATTCTGCCTCAGCAAGGATTATTTAAATAATCTCAAGGATAAACACAGTAAAATTGTTCACAAGAAAAGAGGAGGTGTCAGGGACATAAAACAAGAGAGCTTTAGGGATCCTGTAGCCCAGGGATAGTCAACATGGTGCCCTTCAAGTGTTGTGGAGTAACATCTCCCATCAGCTCCAGCCAGTACAGTCCATGGTCAGTCTTGACCTAGGAATCTAGAAATCCTTTCTTTCCTATCATGCCTTTACTTGGTAGCTTTGTCACAGGGGCAGCCAATGTGGTGTCCTCCATAAATCATTGGACAACCATTTCCATCACTCCTGACCGTTTGGAAATGCTGAAGGGGGCTGAAGGGAAGTCAACAACATCACGTATTGGTGGTCTCTGCTTTATCAGAACCTGGTTTTAAGTCACAACTGAAGTACTGGTGTTAAGTTAACTGTCCCAAGGCCTAGAAGTCTTTATATAACAAAAGGAAAATCTTGAACTTGACTCAGTAACAAATCAGGACTTGCCGCCCCCCAAGGCAGCAAAGAATCAAGATGACAGTAGAATGGTAATTGTTTATATGAAGGCCGCAATATGAAGTAGATGTAGAAACACTTCTATGAAGTGATTTTAATGGGTCTATTCTGACTTCACCAACCCATAGATCTTAATGAAGTAAAGTGCACCTAATTGCTGGATCGTGGCCCCAAACTATAACCTGAATAAAATGCATAGGGAGAAAATGAGCAGAAAGGAAGGATGTGGAGGTAACCTTCCAACAAACAGCATTTGAGACTGGAAATTATTAAATTGTGTGTGTCTCAATCTAACCAACAGGGAATAAAACTGCTGGAAGAGGGTTGACAAACACACTTTGCAGCTTTGCAACATGGAAGTGGGCAATTAGAGAAGCATCCCAGCCCACTCCCGCCTGCAGTATCTCTCTGGGCTGGAGAAACATATCAACTTTCCACTGGTCCTTTCCATAAGCAGCGCACCATTTTCATACCACATTGAAATGGCTGCACCAGACTGTCACCCCCTGTACATATATCAGGAAGCCTATTCAGTAGTAGGCCCAACCAACCCCAGCCTTTGGATGAAACTGAAAACCCGTTGAATGACCAAAACACTGAATCAGTGTCTTATTTCCTGGTACAGTGGTACCTCAGGTTACATACGCTTCAGGTTACATACGCTTCAGGTTACAGGTTCCGCTAACCCAGAAATAGTGCTTCAGGTTAAGAACTTTGCTTCAGGATAAGAACAGAAATCGGGCTCCAGCGGCACAGCAGCAGCAGGAGGCCCCATTAGCTAAAGCGGTGCTTCAGGTTAAGAGCAGTTTCAGGTTAAGAATGAACCTCCGGAACGAATTAAGTACTTAACTCGAGATACCACTGTATTCTCCTGGAAAATCACCGCCTTTATTCGGGCTGCCTGTTTCCACTGCTTTCCAACAACCTTCTATTCCAGGTATTGTATGGAGAATTGTGAACTGCCTTTGTTGTTCTCCCCATGGGCCATGCTTCCTGAGCTGATGGGGAGTTGTGAATCCCAACAACCTCTAGGAAGCTGAGGTAATTTAAATCTGCAATTCTATCTTTTGTATGTGACCCCCCCATTTGTCTTTCGGAAACCCCTTTGATGTGTTTTGCTTTGTTTTGTTTTTTTCAAACAAGCAGTGTATAAATTAAAAATAAATAAAGGGCCACACATTTCTCATCCGGGTCGTCGGTGTCGCTGAATGTTGTTTGAACTGCAAGCCCCCCCCCCGCCCCAATACTCTTAGCACAGCCAGAATGTGAGCATTCTTCAATGTTGTGTCTTTGTGTTTTAAGCGAAAGTGCAAAGGGCTAGTTTGCTAAACGCTGTGCACGGAGGCGAAGAGGAGCGTTGAAAACAGGCTCTCACTTCAAAGGCAAAAGAAAGATTCTACAACCTGAAGAAAGAGACAAGGCATGTCCTTATTTGCAAACCAAGGAAATCTTTAATAAAAAAAATATTTAAACACACAAACGTAGGAACTGTGGGAGAGAGAGAAAGAATCCTTTCTTAAGCTGCTGCACTTGCAGCGTCCTCTGCAAGACAGGCGAGCGCCCCCAGGCGCCCCGCAGCAGCCACCCCTCTTTCCCGCCCCCGAGTTCTGCAGCTACGCCTTAAAAAGCTCCAGGGCGCTTGTGCAGCTTCTCGCTTCTCTCCCCGCCGGTGCGGGTGCTCGGCGCCTACCACGCCGTGCGTGCTCGCTCCCGCGGTCTGCAGGGCTCTCTCGACTCCGCCGCCCTCTTTCTTTCTTTCCCTCCCTCCTCCCTCCTTCCTTCCTCCCTTCTCTCTGCCTCTCTCTGTCTCTTCCCTTCCCCCCCTCCTCCCTCCCTCTCCCTCTCCCTCGGCCGCCTTGGAATGAAGATGGTGGCCAGCGTCCGGGTGCAGAAGCTGGTCCGCCGCTACAAGCTGGCGATCGCCACGGCGCTGGCCATCCTGCTTATCCAGGGCCTGGTGGTGTGGAGCTTCAGCAACCTGGAGGAAGAGGACCAGGGAGAGGTAAAGGCAAGGCAGGGCAAGGGGCCGGCGCCTGCCTCCCGCGACGGCGACGGGGGGCGAGCCAAAGGGGTCTGGGCAGAGCCCCCGGGGCCACGGAGAAGCCGGCGTCGGGCGGCCAGGGAGCGCCGAGGGCGGAGCGGTGCCCAGAGCCGGCCAGGGTGGCTTCTGCTCCGGGGATGGCGGGTCGGGTCAATCCGCCGCCCGAGGGCGCGCGAGGGATTTAAGGGTGGCGGTGATGGTGCTCTTTGGAACATCAGGGTGACACGGAAGGCATGCACAGAGAGAGAGAGATTTATGCCGAGATATGTAAAAAAAATACACACACACATATATATACATATTTAAAATGTTGGTTTCGGGAGCAAGGCTTGTAGCCCCGGGACCGAGATTGGTACCTCGCCCCGGGCTGGTTGTGCTATGGGGGGCTACGTGAAACTACTACAAAGTGGCGGCAAGGTCGGGACGGCTGCGCGCGTTTGTGGCGGTGGGTAACTCGGGTGGGGTGCGACGGCAGGGCCTGCGTACAGGTAATGTTTCGGTTTGAACCCTCTCTTCGGCAGAGAGGGTGCCTCGGGAGGTAGTGGGGTGATGCATCAGGGTTTTCGGGTCAGCCCAGTTTGTGTGAAGGTTTGCTCCGAAGTTTAGGGGCTGGGTGCAGCGGCGCTCACTTCCCCAAGTTAGTTGCGGCTTAACTCTGGAAGGCGTGTTGCGAAGTTGCTCGAAGCTGATACTGGGCATGAGGGGTGGCTGGGGACCTGCATCTGTAAGGGGTGTTTGCTGTGGAGACATACCATATACTGTATGCCTTTAGTGTGCTCGTTACTTGGTATTACTTGGTACAGTGATACCTCGGGTTACATACGCTTCAGGTTACATACGCTTCAGGTTACAGACTCCGCTAACCCAGAAATAATACCTCGGGTTAAGAACTTTGCTTCAGGATGAGAACAGAAATCGTTCTCCAGTGGTGTGACGGCAGCGGGAGGCCCCATTAGCTAAAGTGGTGCTTCAGGTTAAGAACAGTTTCAGGTTAAGAACGGACTTCCGGAACGAATTAAGTACTTAACCCGAGGTACCACTGTATTGCAATTTAGACTTGACGGAGTATGGCATCTACTGTCCAGTTGACACATTTTGCTGGGGGAGGGGGGAGAACGTAGGAAGGGCCCTGCTGGATCAGACCAAGTGTCTGTCAAGTCCAGCGCTTCCTGTCAGAGGCCATGCATCGGCTTTCAGGGGAGACTTTATGCCACCATTTGCCATTAAGCAGTGCCCACTCCACTGTATTTGGGAGGTGTAGCACAGCAGAATACGGAGATGGTGGAATGAGAAATACCTGGGGAAGTTTGCAGGCTGCCGTATCTTACAGTATTGGCTTACGTCGCTTTGAATCGCTCATTGAAGCAGATGCTACCACTCAGTGAGCGGTTTGTGTGTACTAGAGAATCACCATGTGAATTTTATTGTTTTCACCATGGGATGATAAAAGCAGTTTCAACTTCCAGTCTTCACTGTTTGAATGGGCTGAGCTGCTTCATGCAAAGCGGCTCAGCACATGGTAACAGGCACTACATGGAGCTACTTAAGATCAGCCCCTGCATAGCAGCTGTAGGATCCTGACCTTTAGAAGTGGGGATGGACAACTTAGTTCGCGCCAATAATTACTTTGGAAATGGGAGAGGCAGAAAATAGTTCTCTCTTGTCTGTACAAACCTAGAGGAATGGGGAGATGCCAGGCTTTGGCCGATAGCAAAACAAAAAGAGTGTGACACACCTATTTGTGCACGTGACCATGCTTTCAAAGCTTGAGTCGGTTTGGGTTTTTCCCTTCTCTGTCAAATCAGGTTTGAAATGTACCCAGCCTCTTGAAATATGGGTCCCCCCAACAAAATTTAAAATTCGGCTTTGTAAATCGGAATTTATGTTATGTGATTTAATTTGATTTGATTGGCCGGTTAATAAAAATTATTAAAAAAAGAAGAAAGAAATGTACCCAGCCTCTTACTTCTCTGCTTGGTTTTAATTTTTTTACCCTCTGATCTGGACACACATTGAACTGTTTCCAGAGTAGGTCTGCATTTCCTCCTCAAGTTTACTGAAGAAATAAATTTGAATGTTACAGAAGTGACCACTTGGTTACGTATGAGGGAACTGAAACACCACAAAGCTCAACCATTCTGCGGTTCCTGTGGTGTCTGACTTAGCATAAAATCAGGGTGGAGGAGCATGATGCATTTTCATGTGGTCTTGTATTTGTTGTAGGATTCCAGTTTTCATCAGCCCCAACCAGCATGACCAGTGGTCAGGGATGATGGGAATGAGAATGGCCACAGTTTCCTCACCCCTGGTCTAATGCTTATAAATACTTTTGAACACCTAAAGAAGTTGGATTGCTTTGGGCTAAGATAGTGAACCTTTTAGTTACTCATACAAATTTGCATTGCTTGAAGTGCTTTTTCTGACGTTCTTGATCATCTTTAGGGAGGCTTTTCAAAGTCCCACTGGAATTTTCAGCTCCCTAAGTCTGCTGGCGCAGAACATCTGCTTTGTATCTTGAGCTAGATTTGCTGCTTTTATGTAAGAAACAGCTTACTGTGGCAGAAGTGGTCTGTCTGGATTAGATAGACTAGATCCCTCCTGTCTCTACCATACACATCTGGCATAGTGCATGCAATGGGAGATCTATTTTCACTCCCTGGTTTGGGAAATCGGATGTTATGGGCATCTTAATAATATGTTCTCTAAAAACAGAAAGGGAACGATCTTTTGAAACTCTCCACCCTTGTCCATTTATAGTCTGTAGTTGGCTGCCTGGTCTCCTGCTGTTTGCCTCCAATTCTGCGAAAAAGGGGGAAAAATATAATTGGCATTTTTGTACAGAGGATAGGGCATCCACCCAATGCATTGTGTGAGAACACGAGCCCATTAACAAGTTTAGCGAAGCTGAGTGCAGCATCCTTTCATATATGCGCATGCTGCTTCCTGGCTGATCGCAACTGGACAAGCCATAGTGCCAAGACAGAAATAAATGTTGGAATCCTTTCCACAAGAATCTCTGCCATTACGATGTCTGCCTGATTCTGCAAGTACAGTAGAGCCTTGGTCTTCTACAGTGAGAGATCAGGTGTTGAATAAGGTAGACTCACACTATATGGCCACTGAAGTGTTACATTGAGGAGATGGGGATGGGTGACTTTTTTGCTTGATCCTCTAGGCAGCAGTGTGAATTTGGGAGCAGTTTATGTATTCAAGAAGAATCACATAGTAGAGCTGTCTTGGAGCTGCTGCTTCAGAAGGGTAGCCAAGATGTTTTCTCCATGCCACGTTTTTCGTGGCAGGGGAGTTCTTGACATAGAGCTTTCGGTCACATCACGATCCCCACCTCCACCCCCCGGCCGCCAGCTGCATTCTGAAGTGGTACAAGCCCAGTGATAAATTTGCAAGAAGATTTTATCAAATGACAACTTGTCAGCATTCATTTACTGCTGATTGTGTAAAATAGCCATAAAATGAATTCTACCCTGACATGTAACTTTAATCAATTACAAGCAAAATATTTGAATAGCCTATTGACAGCTTCTGCAAAATTAACTGTCCAATTGCCCCATAATAGGCAGTGCAGTCTTTTATACAAGTCTGCACAGAAGCACGTCCTATCCACCCTGGTAAATGAGTATAGGATCACAGCCTGAATTAACTCTAAAACAACAATAACAATCTTTTAAAGCCCAGTTATGACACCTGGTTTAAGTTTATAATTCACTGGCCTTTTTCCTCCAAAGTGCCACTGACTATTATGAAGTTGTAGCAATGATGTGCTCTGATTTTAAATGCCGCAAAATCAGTCCCTCTCCTGAGACCTTTGATCTGGGGTTTCTTTCCATGATGTGCGGAAGCACTGTTGCAGCCTGCAGCTCTATTTTGTCTTCCCAGAAGAGATGGTTAAATTTACCCACTGGACTGTCTAGCTTCTGCTTAAAGCAGCTGCTTCTGGCTCTGGTTCTGTTTTTGGAAAGCTCCCCTTTGATCGCTGCTTCCTTTTTGCCTGCCTTCCTAACTTTTTGAGGTTCAGGTTATTTCAGAGCAAGCATTATCACAAGATGATAGGTTGCTGCTAAGTATATAGGGGGAGCGGGGAGACCCAAAAAATCCCTACTAAAGAATCAATTCAAAATCTGAGTAGGGTCAACTGGTCTTAACTGTGGGCCATGTTTTTCACCGAAAGAGATCTAGATGTTGCCTCAATGGACATTGCGACAAGAAGCGGAGACTGTTCTTTTCAAAGAACAATTCTTTAAAGGCTGTTTCTCTCTATATTATATAAAAACCCAGGCTTCAGCGCGATGGGCTGAATTGAAAAGGAAGCATCTTTTGTCAGTGTTAAAAGGGTGACATTTTCTTACTTTCATCTTAGCAGTTCATAACAATAAAAATGTCTCTCTCCAAAGCATAGGTGAAGTACAGGTAGATGCAGCTATTTATTGTCAGGACTGAATATGTTGTTCTTCTTGTTGCCTGGGCATGGTTTTTTGTGCATGCTTTCGGGGATAAATAGAAATCTGTCTATTGTTTGGATGAAAGCTAAACAAAAATGTCCAAATGACCCAAGACTGCAATCCTGTGCACACAGAAGTCTCATTGTTGAAATAAGTGGAATGTATTTCGGGGGGGGGGGCATATATTGGATCAGGCTCCATTCCTCCTAAGCATAAAACAGGGCTTGAAAGTAAGCCCTCTGTGCAACACTCTTCAGTAAACATGGTTGTGATGTGGCTTGGGAGCATCAGGTACTTGAAGCATGTCCATATCATGTTGTTAGTCTCATCTAAAACATCTGCCTGGTGTTCAGATTTAGAGAAATAAGAAGCATCTCCATGAATACTTTATGCTGATCTTATTTATATCAGAGGGCATTCTCAAAGGAAAGGGGCAGAATTCCGTATCAATATTGCATCCTGGCGCATACTTGGGCGAGGAAAAGAAAACATTCTGAAACAAAAAGAATGAATTGAAATGCTTTTTCTATCAGTCAAGATTCTTGGACTCTTATTTTGAAAGTATCTCAAAGCTTCTATATTGGCTATAGGCATTTAGCTTAATGCTGAGCCTATCATGTACGCATTGTTGTACTCTGAATCGATTGATCTGGTGGCTGAACTAGCTGTTGACCCCTTTGAGTTTTAGCCCCTTCCCTACACATACATAAGACCCAGAGAACAAGTCCAGTATTTGTTGGCTACAGAAGAAGAAATGCAACTCCAAGTGCACCAATGCTGTAAAGGCAGATGGTTTGAACATCAATTCTCTTACAGTTGTGGGAGGTATATTTGTCTGTAAGCCTGGGGAGGCCACAGCTTCAGCACAAGAACAAGGAAGGAGGAAAATAATGTGTATTTTCTTTAATTCTTTATTCTGGTAGCTAGATTGGGCAAGCCTTCGTTCTTACATAATGTGTGCCCCCGGCACAATAATTGAGGCATCTCATCTGGAGGAAGGAGGGGCTGCAGTTCTGTGGTGGAGAGTACATGCTTTGGACGCTTTGAAAGTCACAGGTTCCATATTTCCAACTAAGAAGAATAGATAGCAGGTGATGGGGAAGACCTTTCTCTGCCTGAGTCCCCTAGGGAGCTGCTGCTAGCAGAGTAGGCAATGCTGGGCTTAATGGACAAATCGTCTGGGCTGGTATATGTCAGCTTTGTATACAGTGGTACCTCAGGTTACAAACACCTCTGGTTACAAACACTTTGGGTTACAGACTTCTCTAACCCGGAAGTCGTACCTCAGGTTAAGAACTTTACCTCAGGATGACAACAGAAATCGTGCGCCGGCGGCAGTGGGAAGCCCCATTAGCTAAAGTGGTACCTTGGGTTAAGAATGGACCTCCGGAACGAATTAAGTTTGTAACCAGAGGTACCACTGTATTCACAGATCAGCAGGTGACAGACAAAAGAAAGTACTTTTAAACACAGAAGAACACAGCCTCTGGAACTCAGGGGCCACTTCACACATTTCACAATTTCTATGTGTGCAAAGCCACATTCATATGTGATTACAGCATATATGCATTGAGAAGCTGTAGCCTGTTACATGCGTGTGCGATTATCATAAATAGTGGGCTATACATTTTGTACATGGCGTGACGTGGCTCATACGATGCCAAAAAATAGGAGTGCTGGTAAAAATGGATGTAATTAGACCTAGAATAATCACTGTGCTGATGTCTGTTAGTCACAAAATAAGGAAGTCCAAAAACCACAGTCATGCTGAAAGTATGGAATCACACACTTTGGTTGCATGCAGCAGCGCTAGGAGGCTAAATTCTGATCCCAAGCTTCAATTTGTAAGAGCTATGTGGCAGGGTTTTAGATGCCAGTAGCAAAGTGGTACAACATTTCCAGTTCCTAGTAGCCAGCATCAATTTTGAGCAGCTAGCTACCTATGATTTTCCCCAGCCCTGCAATAGGAAGGAAAACCCTCTGTTTACCATGACTTTCCTCCTTCTTGTGTACTCCCATTGCTAAGTCAGAGTGCTTATTCCTATTTCCTGAGTGCTAAAACCCTCCTAGGAGCTGTTGCACACAAGGGGCAAGAGAGGCCCTTTTATAAGAGGAAGAAGTGCTGCCAATTTTGCCATGGGGCTTGCAGGCCACTTCAAGCAGCTTGATGAGCCTGGTTTGTAAGGTAAAAAGGTAAAGGACCCCTCAACAGTTAAGTCCAGTCAAAGGCAGCTCTGGGGTTGGGGTGCTCATCTCGCTTCAGGCTGAGGGAGCCGGCGTTCGTCCACAGACAGCTTTCTGGGTCATGTGGCCAACATGACTAAACCGCTTCTGAACAAAGTGATAGAAGCGAGAGTGCACAGAAACGCCGTTTACCTTCCTGCTGTAGCGGTACCTATTTATCAACTTGCACCGGTGTGCTTTCAAACTGCTAGGTTAGCAGGAGCTGGGACAGAGCAATGGGAGATCATCCCATCATGTGGATTCGAATCGTTGGCCTTCCGATCGGAAAGCCCAAGAGGCTCAGTGGTTTAGACCAGTGTTTCCCAACCGGTGTTCCCCGGCACACGAGTGTGCCGTGAGACACCGGCTGGTGTGCCGCGAGATGCCTGGAGGGAGGCGGGCGAGTCGGGCGGCGAGAGGCGGGGCGGGGGCGGCGAGGAGAGGCCGCGCCTCCTGCTGCTGCCTGGCGCTCCTCCTCGCAGCCGGCAGCGCTGCCTGGGCGCCTCCGCGCGACTCTGTCTCGCTGGGTTTGGTCTCCCAGCAGAGACGGGTCACACGCGCCCCTCCCTCCCTCCCTCCCTCAGCCTGCGCGGAGGCGGATTGAGCGCAGCTGAGAGGAGCTGCCGAGGGAAAAAACGTTCACTTTTGTGCGTCCCTCCCGGCGTGACGCTGCGCGCTGACGTCACGGGGCGGGGCTTTAATGGTGGTGTGCCGCGAGATTTTTTTTTAGTACACAGGTGTGCCGTTGCCCAAAAACGTTTGGGAAACACTGGTTTAGACCACAGCACCACCCTTGTCCCTTGCCTGGTCTGTGCCGTAGGTTCGCCATCCCAGCCCCTGCTCCAGAACCAACCTGGCTTATTTCCACCCCCCTTTACCTATCTCCAGTCTCTACTAATGTATTTCTGTTCTGGGTACCACTTGCATCTCTTATTTTCTTTCACAGGCTGCATTATTTTTTAAAAATCCCAGTTTTGTGTTTTGTTTTTTAAAAAATCATAGTGGATCTTAATCTCCTGCTGTTTTGGTTGTATTTGGGCATGTTCCACTTTTGCCCCAAAACCCATGAAGAGTATCTCTGGCTTTCTCCACTGTGTCTGGATGGGAGCTGTGGTGAAACAAACATCCAAAGAGTGCCATATTGGTTACAGCTTTGTTAGAAGGTAGCTGACGGATTAAGCCCTACGTGCATGTTTGGTACTCTGTAACAAACCTATTTTGATGTTGAGTGGTCAAATCCACAATAAAGTAATCCCAAAGACCTGTGAAAATTTGGGCTGTGACTTGCAGCGACGCCGGCAGTGTGGCAGAGTACCACCTGGATGCAGAAGATAGCCTGTTTTGTATATCTCCTGGAAGTATGGGATGTCTTGAAAGCTCCCGTGATAATCTGTTGGTTTTACCAGCAAGCGCAAATGGTGGAGATGAAGCAACATGGCGACGAGAGTCTGGAAATATAAGAGCGCCTGTCCCGACGAGCAGCGGGGAATCCATGCAAGCAGAGACTTTGCCAAAAAGTTCTGCCAAAGTGTTAAACAGAAGTTGGGAGTAATTTATTTTCTTTCCTCCGTGGGTCGAACAGAAGGGATTGCTCTGGCACCATGCAGCAATTAGGAGCCACTGAGTTCATTAACTGGCAGCTGAAGGAAGGAGAGGGAGAGGAGGGATGCCTTCTCACCTGTCACAGGCTAGATTAAGAGCTCCTTCTGGGAGAGATGGATCTGCCAGCAACAGCCACCAGTTAGGAGGCCTGTTCTTAATGCTCAGCCGTGCACATTGTGGAAGGGGGGAGCAGCAGACAGGTGTTCTGGCAGCCTGTCTTGCCTTCCTTGTCTCGTCACTCTCTCTTTCTCTTCCAGGATGTGCGAGGTGAGGAAAACGTATTTGTCTCTAGGGGTGTCTTCATTTGGAAGTACGATGCAGTGGGCTTGACTGTGAGAGGGCAATGTGCTGGAAAGGAGCAGAGACACTTGCCTCCGTGCTGCCGGGAGTTCAGCTCTCGAGTAAACAAAACCCCTTTGCTCCAGAGAGGGCAGGCAGGCAGGGAGACTTCTGAAGCATGTGTTCCTCCTTGCTTCCTCAGCTGAAGATTGAAGGCGAGCACCATCCTTTCCAAAAGGATGCAAGCATTTCCTTCCTCACGGAGGTGCCTGGCTGCCCCTGGCAGGATGTTTGTATCTGAGTAGAGAGCAAAACTTCAGTTGTTTGCCAGCCTCCCTCCTCGGCTCTCACCTTCATAGTGGAGAAAACAGATTTATAAGTCCCTGAACAGATGGCTTTGCCTGGTGACTAATGAGCTGTTATCTCTGCCTGTTCTGGCCTCTCTCTCTCTCTCTCTCTCTCTAGGATGCATGCTTGAAGAGGAAACCAGGGGAAGTTGTGGTTTTTTTCTTTCTCTAAAAGGACTTTGCTTGTGTTTAGTCTGTTCCAAACAAAAAACCAGAACTGCTGGTAAAAAAGCATGGCAGAAGTTGGCTGATTGGGTTGATTGCTAAGCAGCAAGGCATATGTAGAAATCAGAAAAGCTAGTTAGTGTGAAAGCCCAGAGTCCAGGTTGGTCAGCATCCTATTATAATTTCTTAATAGACCAACATTACTGCTTCTGCAGTACATTCATCTAGGGGTGATTCCAGAATTACAGCTGCTTTGGAGGTCCCCAAAAAGGTCAGACTTTCTGTAATAAGTAAAGGATGGGAATCCACTGGAGAGTGTGGGGTATTGCTTGCTTTGACACAATGTCAAAATGAAAACGAATTTCAATAGGGACAGATGTAATGTTCTGCACTTAGGAAGGAAGAATCAGCTGCACAAATATAGGATGGGGGACACCTGGCTTACTAGCAGCACGTGCGAAAAGGATCTAGGGGTCTTGGTGGACCACAAGCTTAACATGAGTCAACGGTGTGATGCAGCAGCAAAAAAGCAAAGCTAGTGCTATTCTAGGCTGCATCAACAGAAGTATGGTGTCCAGAACAAGGGAAGTAATTGTACCACTCAATTTTGCCTTGGTCAGGCCACACTTGGAATACTGTGTCCAGTTCTGGGCTCTACAATTTAAGAAGGATGTTGACAAGTTGGAACGTGTGCAGAGGAGGGCAACCGAGATGATCAAGGGTCTGGAAACTAAGCCTTATGAGGAGTGCTTGAAGGAGCTGGGTATGTTTAGCCTGGAAAAGAGGAAACTGAGAGGAGATATGATAGCCATATTCAAATATCTTAAGGCCTGTCACATGGAAGAGGGATGCTTGTCAGGTGCTTGTTTTCTCCTGCTCTTGAGGGTAGGACTCTTGAGGCAATGGCTTCAAGGTAGAAGAAAGGAGATTCTGACTAATCATTCGAAAAAACTTTCTGACAGTAAGAGCTGTTTGGCAGTGGAACAGACTCCCACAAGTGGTGGTGGACTCTCCTTCCTGGGAGGTTTTTAAGCAGAGATTGGGTGGTCATCAGTCATGGATGCTTTAGCTGAGATTTCTGTATTGCAGAGGGTTGGACTAGAGGACCCTTGGGTCCCTTCCAACTCCCTCGCTCTCTCTCTCTCTCTATATATATATATATAGAAAGAAAGAAATCAGGCTGAATTCTCAATAAACATGTCACCCTAAATTGGTTTTCTCCCAGCCTTTCATTCCCTGGTCTCTATTGGGAGGTGCCTTTCAGGATCTGTGAGTTTTAAGACCACCCCAACCATCTGGTTATTGAGAGGGGTATTCCTTTAGGGGCCCCATTTCCTTGCCCTACAATACAGATTGGCCACCTGCGGAACCAAATACCCCAGCTGGGCCTTAGAAGTAGGACTCCCTCCCTTATAAAGCTCTCCCTGTTAGCAGCTATCGAGAAATTGAGGGTTGTGTAGTAACCTAAGAGTCCTGACCCTTGGTCCACTGTGCCTCCCTTGGCTACAGGATTACAGTGTGTGCTACACAAACAGGGAAGTGTAACCAGCTCAATATCTTACCACCTTGACTTCAAGTAGTCATTTAGAGCAGTGTTTCCCAACCACTGTTCCGTGGCACACTAGTGTGCCACGAGATGTTGCCTGGTGTGCCACGAGATGTTGCCTGGAGGGAGGCGGGCGAGTCGGGCGGCGAGAGGCGGGGCAGTGGCGGCGAGGAGAGGCCGCCCAGCGCGGGGCTCTCGCCATCTGCCTGCCTGGCTGCCTGCGAGCTCGGCGGGCAGCGCCTCCGTCCGCAGCGCCCGCCTCGCGGTTCTCATTCCCTGCCCCTGCCAAAGCTCACCCAGCCAAGCCGCGCTCTCCTTCCTGCCTTGCTTTGCTGCCTCCTCCCCCCCCACCCCCAAAGCTTGGAGGTTCCCCGGCAAGGGGGAGGGAAAAATTTGAAACTTACACTTTCGTGCGTCCCTCCCGGCGTGACGCTGCGCGCTGACGTCACGGGGCTGTAATGGTGGTGTGCCTCGAGATTTTTTTCATCAAACAAGTGTGCCTTTGCCCAAAAAAGGTTGGGAAACACTGATTTAGAGGTAAGCGGGATGAATTCAGCCATCCCACACACATCCAAAGTGCAGTCTTTAAGAGCACTGTCTGCCATCCTAACCAATTATTCAGTGTAACATTAACTAAGGTTATGGGAAATAATTGTATTCATTCCTTGGTCCTGCTGATGATTCACATCTAAAATGACACTGCTTCTGAAGCTGCGTTCATGTGAACCGACTTGCCTGAGGGTTTATTCCAGTTTAGCATCCTTGCTTTTGCAAGTGTTTGCATCGCTTCAGAGTGGGGAGGGTGTATTTCATGCGAAAGCAGTTGCTGGAGAAGTCATGTTTGGTTTTAAGGAGACTTGACACGTTCAAGTAATGCACTCTGATTTTTACACATGAATGTTGTGTACGTAGCGCTTGGAAGTACTTCAGAGTTGACCCTTTGATTACAGTCCTAGAGATTGCCTCCCCCAGATTTCACTTTAAGCATTTTGTCTTTGTATGGTCGTGGAACACCTCCAAGCAGAGCACAACGTGTGGGTCACTCTGCAGTAAGAAACCGTGGGGAAATAACACATGGGGCACTTGAGTTAACCTGGAGCACTGGGGTGGCAGATGGGCAGAAGAAATTCGGAGAAGGAAATCAACATGTACAAAATGAGCAACCTCTTTAGATATGCATTTGGGAGAGTTAAAAAAAAGTATGAAATGAGTCACAAATCCATTGTCAATTGAAATCAAAGCAGACATAGACAATGCATGGAGGGGGTGATCCATACATGGCAATTAGTTGATAATTGTAAAGAGATGCAGCACCACACTAGACCTAGTGGTTTGGGAAAGGAAGAGGTATTTGATCACTCCTTGCTTGTTCTAATCGGTGGTTTTCTTAGTACTGAAACAGCCAGCCCTGGGCAATGCAGAAAGACAGGAAGTCGGCTCAAATGGCAGAGAAGTTTTTACTTTCTAATTCAGGGATGGGGACCTTTGGCCCTCCAGATGTTTCTGGGCTGCAACTCCCATCATTTCTGATGACTGGCCACCTGGCTGGGAGTCAGGAGTCCATCCAACAACATCTGACAAGGTTTACCCATCCTTAGTCAAGGATCATGTGCAGCCATGCTGCTATGACATATACATGAAAATTGACTAATAGAGGGGGACCAATAATGGAGAGCATCTGACTTGTTTTGCTGGCTACCGTGGTAATTTCCCTGGGACTCTCCTTAGCTCCCACAGCCAGGCTTCACCTGCATCAAAAAATAGCCTCTTTCCCTCTCTCATACTTCGTTTCTGCAAGGATGATTACTTAATAGAAGCTATTTAGTTTCAATCAGGTTCAACTGACTTATTGTGATGAGGAAATCTCTCACCCCCCTTTTTGGGGGATAATTCTGCAACCCAAGTTATAAATTCAGAACTGATCGCAAGGTCACTTCAAAGGCATGCTAAATTAATCATCTCTTAGGAGATAGCAAATTGTGTGTGTGAGATAGAGTCACACTCATTGTCCCTGCAGTCACAATGCACTTCTTTCCAGATGGGTAAGTGTGTGGAAAAGTGACTGTTATAAGAAACATTCACCATCTTCATGGCTGGTAGGTCCCCTTTCATACTTCTCTGTGTCATTAGCAGTTAAATGCCACCTGGAAAGGAGAGCCTCAAAACTCCCACCCCCCTTCCCCACTCTCTTGTTGTCCCCTGACCACCTGCTTTGTATAACATCTTGCCTAACGGAAGACTTTGCCACTACTTTGTGACGGTCCTCACAAAGGCACTGCCCCAAAACGAACGTTGGGAGTTCTTTCTTAGGAGCTAGCATGACCACCCCTGCTTTGTCTAGAAAGTGAGGAACTTATCTTGGAGAAGGTGGGCCAGAAAGGATGGCCCATCTAGGGTAAATGCTGTCTGCTATGACTCTGGTCTGGTTGTTAATTATTTACAGCAGGAGTGAGGAAACTGGTCCTCTAGATCAGGGGTGAGGAACCTGTGGCTCTCCGGAAGCTGCTGAATTACAACTCCCATCATCCCAGGCCATTGACTGTGCTTGCTGGGGCTGATGAGAGTCATAGTTCTGCAACATCTGATGTGCCAAAGGTCCTCACTCCTCTTCATAGGGTTGGACATAGTAGCTATTGTGGTGGTAATAATAATAATAGTAATTTATTTATACCCCACCCATCTGGCTGGGTTTCCCCAGCCACTCTGGGTGGCTTCCAACAAAATATTACAATACAATAATTCATCAAACATTAGAAGCTTCCCTAAACAGGGCTGCCTTCAGATGTCTTCTAAAGGTCTGGTAATTGTTTTTCTCTTTGACATCTGGTGGGAGAGCATTCCACAGGTCGGGTGCCACTACCGAGAAGGCCCTCTGCCTGGTTCCCTGTAACTTGGCTTCTCACAGCGAGGGAACCACCAGAAGGCCCTCGGTGCTGGACCTCAGTGTCCGGGCAGAATGATAGAGGTGGAGACGCTCCTTCAGGTATACTGGACCTAGGCCGTTTAGGGTTTTAAAGGTCAGCACCAACACTTTGAATTGTGCCTGGAAACATACTGGGAGCCAATGTAGGTCTTTCAAGACCGGTGTTATGTGCTCTCAGAGACCAGGGGTGGCAGCAGTGCCTGCCCAGGGGACTGCTAAGGAGAGGGGAGAGAAGGTTAACACTCCACAAGGGAGGGTGTTTGAAAAGGAGTGAGATGCTGCCAGCTCTGCAAGCAAGGGGTGATGTAACTGGGTTCCTGAGCTCCACAGGGGTGCCGCAGAAAGAACATAGTTGGTCAAGGAAGCCATTGACTCAAAAAGGTTGAAAACTTCTGGACTAGATGATCCTTTCAACTTGGCAGTTCTGTTATTCTATCTAGCTGCTCAGCTTGAAAAGAAGAGGGTTCTGGTTGAACGTAGAGCGTGGTCATAATAGACCTTTCACTCAGGGTCCTTTCATATTATTATTATTATTATTATTATTATTATTATTATTATTATTATTATTATTATTATTATTACCCCACCCATCTGGCTGGGCTTCCCCAGCCACTCTGGGCAGCTTCCAACAAAATGTTAAAATACAGTAATGCATCAAACATTAAAAGCTTCCCTAAACATCCTAGTGATTTTTCCGATGGAAATTCTCTCATCCTTTTGGGAGAAACACCTAACAAATGCCTGCGGGAGGAAATTTCAGTCAAAGCTCCCTGTGTGAAGGAGGATGCTCCTACTCCTTCAGGTGAGGAGGGGTTTTGTTTTGTTTTTGTCAGAGATAGCTCAGCTTGGCATGTTAGAATCTACCAAGGTATTGCTAAACCAGTCAGACAGCTCTGCTGTCTCTTAAATTACTTTTACAAGCCTGCGCCTGCGAACCAACATGGGCAGCTGGGTGGGGATTGGGGGGAGAACAGCACAGCTTCTCAGTGCCTCAATGTGTCTGGAAGCTGGATGTGGGTGAGCCAATTAAACCGTTGAGTTCAGACATGAGGAAGACGGCATACTGAGCATTCTTTCTTTAAAGCAAAAGAAGCAGCCTTGACTAGCCCCATCCAGCTTGGGTGCTTTGCAAGCTGTGCAAACATAATGCAGAGGGGGGTGGGTGGGAGGAGGAGGAACTTTGTGGGGAGGGCAAGTCACCTTTGTCCCTCTTGTCCTGAATGCATTTGCTGCCCCATGTCTCATACGCCGAATGAAGCAGGGTGCCTTTCTGCAGATCCCCCTACAAGTTCTGCTGGGTACAGTCCACTTCACTTCTGAGAAGTTTGCCTTGTTGTGGAAAAGAACGCAGTTTGTTCTTGTTTAGGAAAGAAGAAAAAGAAAAGAAACACAACGAAAGAAAGAAGAAGCTTGCTCTCATAATGGAAAGGGAGAAATGCATACTTGCCAGAGAAAAAAATGGATTGAGGAACAATAGAAATGTTCTTGAAATGGATGGTTGTTACGGTGGGGGAGCAAACAGTTATATTTATATAGATATATTCTTTTTTAAAGGACTAGTGTGGTTTTGTGGATAAGCACCTGTATTTTAACCCACAACGAAAGCAGATTAAAACAACAACAACCATAGGGAAGGAGGACTGGAAGGGGGGGGGGATTGTTTTTGCCTGCTAATAGTTATCTAAAATCAGCTAAGCTTAATCATTCTGTCTGAGCTCAGCTGCTGAGTGCCAATAGGACCGTAGCCAGAATTATGGAGCCAAGAAGAAACAAGAGGGAAGGAATACACACTCTGGGGCACTCCCAAGGTTTGCAGAAGTAGGAAAATGTTTAGGAAGAGAGAGAGAGAGAGCTCATGGGGTCAAAAATGGCGGTAGTGTGGACTGAGCATGCTCAGTGTCCACAGAATGCTGAGAGCTTGTTGGGAAGGGAGGAAAACTGGGGGAGGCAGAATGGAATGGAGTGAAGAATCCCAACCAATGAAAAGCTGTAGAACAGAGATGGCAGATTTGTGCTCTCCCAAGTTGGACTCCCAAGTCCTGTCAACTCAACCAGCACGATCAGCGATCAGTAGCAATGGGACTAGTAGTTCCAACAACATCTGGTCACAGGTTCCTATGCAGTCCAATGTCCATTTATACGGGTTTAAGTCCTGTTAAACTTGGTGGGTCTTCCTTTGGAGTACAACGTGTAGGATGGCAGAGGAGGTAGATTTTTCTTTGGAATTGTAAATGTATGCCTCTTGCAAGATTCTGTGAATCTAATATTTCTCTTGACACATGAACATAGAGAAATACGTATTTTTAAATTTATTTTTGCTCTTACACCTCGCCTTTCTTTCAAGGACACCAAGGTGGTGTATATGGTTCTCCCACCCCCCCATCCCTGGTCTTTTTATCCTTGGAGCAACCCTGTGAGGTAGGTTCAGCTGGGGGAAAGAGTAACAGGTAAATCCATCTAGCTTCATAGCTGAGTGGTGATCTGAATCCAGGTTTCCCTAGCTCTACTCTGAAATGACACTGCACCAGCTGTCTTTGTTACTATCTATGTAACTAGTGCCTGCATCTGCACTGTACATTTTAAGCAGTATTATACCGCTTTGAAACAGTCATGGATTCTCCTAAAGAATCCCAGGAACTGGGAATTCACCATAAAAAGGTAAAGCAACCCCTGACCATTAGGTCCAGTCGTGGCCTACTCTGGGGTTGCGGCGCTCATCTCGCTTTATTGGCTGAGGGAGCCGGTATACAGCTTCCGGGTCTGGCAAACCAGAGCAGCACACGGAAACACCGTTTACATTCCCGCTGGAGCGGTACCTATTTATCTACTTGCACTTTGACGTGCTTTCGAACTGCTAGGTTGGCAGGAGCTGGGACTGAGCAACGGGAGCTCACCCCGTCGCAGGGATTCGAACTGCCGACCTTCTGATCGGCAAGTCCTAGGCTGTGGTTTAACCCACAGCGCCACCTGCGTCCCTATATTTACACAGCTACAATTCCCAGAGTTCCCTGGGAAGATGAATTGATGCATGTATGTACTCTTGTACATTAATTAAAAAGCTTGTCTCCTTTAGAAAATGGCAAGGGTGCTGATAACTTTCATTTTTAATGCTGCAAAGTAGCTTGGAGAGGAACCTTGAAGTTAATTCTTCTTTTCCTCTTTTATTTTTATTCTGTGTGTGTGTGATTGAAACTGGAGAAGGGACGGCAGAAGAAGGCACAGCTGCTTCAGAACGGGGAAGGGTCCAAGGATTTGGACAGCTCGGCAGGCCGCAGGGGCAGCTTGAGCCGGAAGCATGGGCGATGGAAGAGCCGTCCGGACAACCCTGGAGTCCTCGTGGCCAAAGTGGTGAGAGCGGTTACGGGGAAGCACAAACCCGGGCGCCGGTTCCCCGTCTACTTGGACTCCTCGAGCCAAAGGAACCTGACGGAGCTCAGAGGGGATGCTCAGCTAGCCGTCTTCCAGCACGGGGACACGGGCAGCGTGGAAGGGGCCCCCCAGCCCACAGAGAACAACTTCACTCCCAAGTGTGAGATTGCCGGCAAGGACGCCTTGTCTGCGTTAGCCAGAGCCAGCAGCAAACAGTGCCAGCAGGAGATAGCCAACGTGGTGTGCCTGCACCAAGCCGGGAACCTTATGCCGCGCTCCGTACCCCGGCAGTGCCAGCTTTCAGGTGAGACCTGAATTCACCTTTGCAGCACAGTTTCCGCTTTGCAGAGAGGATGCTTCTTCGGTGCTATGTGGTTCTCTTGTCTCAGGATAGAGACGTTTACCCTCTGCAGGCACCAACGCAGTCACTGAGCAGACCATTGCCCCATGGATATGATGGAAGCAGCCTCCCACTGAGTGAGAGCATGGGTCTGTACACTCTGACTAGCAGCTGAACAAACCACAGGTCTTTCCCAATCTAGGTGCTTGGGATCCTTTTTAGCCTCCTGTGTGCAAATCAGCTGTCTTGCCACTGCACTATGGCCAAAGAGAGAAGTTGACAATCCCCTTAATTAAATGGGGCATGGGCCATCTGATTTGGGAATGGCTGTACTAGCTCATCTGCTTTGCATGAAGAAGGTCCTGGGTTCGATCCCTGGCTGGTTTTCACCCAGATTTAGGTCTGATTTGCACACAGAAAAAGATGGTTGTGCCCTTTTTTTGCCTTCCTCTGTGCTGGATTGCATATTTATTTCTGATATGTTGCAGCTGCTAGTTGGATGACAGTATAAATGTGCTACTTTAGGTTATTCTTCCACCCTGTATTTCTGGGATCAGGGTAGGAATGCCGCTTTTCTTCTGACCTCAAGGTCATTTGGCCTCAGGAGCTTGTGCACTAGCTCCTCTTCTCTCCCCCTTCCTGCTCAGATAACCTTGAGTCCATCTGCAACCCCTTCTGATCTCTGCAGGGAAAGTCAGCCCCATTATCCAGTGGGATGAAAGCCGAATGCTCCACGCCTCTGTGAGCAAGCCAGTTCGGATTGCCTACATGCTGGTCGTTCACGGGCGAGCCATCCGTCAGCTGAAGCGCTTCATCAAGGCTGTGTATCACCAGCAACATTTCTTCTACATCCATGTGGATAAGGTAAAGCAGGTGGCCTCCTGGCCTGTGCTAATACAGCTTGGCACTAGGAGGAGAGAGGGAGGCGGGAGGAATGGGACCAACCAAGAGTCCACAGGTCTCCCTGCTAGGTCGCCTGGAGAAATTGTGTCTTGCCCTCTGCACAACACTCCCTGCTGTACAGCCCAGAGACTGCCACCCTTTCCCCTGAGTTCTCTCTGGGCACTGTGAATCTTCTCTCCCTTGTCTTATCTCTGGCTTTACTGATAGGAAGACGTGTCACTCCTGCCTTCATTGAAGCTTGTTGCAAAAAAAAGAAGGGGGGGGGGGAGGTTATTTAGGTATGCCATTACTACGGCCCATGTTTTGTTAGCCCCAAAATGGAAAAGGAGTGAGGTCCAAACTAAAGAATAATGGCAACTTAAGCTGACGGAATATGCGCAGCTTCATTGAATGTATGGGGAGAGATTGTGTACACTTGAAAACGTTGGCAGCCTTAAGATAAATTCAGCAGTGTAAATAAGTTTATATGGGTGTAATAATGGAATACTGAATGTTTTGGTTTATGTAAAATATGCAGGATTTATAATATGCAAAATGAACCATGGAAAGAAAAGAAGGGAAGTCACTGGTATTTTAAGGATGTTTAAATAAGTATTCTAAATTGTAGAACAGAAATATATAGTCTGTTGCAAGATCCCTTCCCTTAGGTCCCCTGGCACAAACAAAGGAAAATGTTAGAGGTGTGTGTAATCCCGAAGGGGCAAAAATCCTGCAAATGAAAGCAGACACCGTCACGTTTCTTCCAAAGTCCTCCCAGAATAGCAAGGTTTTGCACTACTCTGCATTTTTCAAAGAGCTCCTTCTAGGAAGGAAGGAACGGACCAAATGAAGCAACGCTCCTCCCCCTGGGACTCAAACTTGGTTCTGTCCCCTTTCAGCGCTCCACCTACCTGCACCGCGAAGTGGTGGAGTTGGCCCAGCACTATCCCAACATCCGGGTCACCCCTTGGCGCATGGTCACTATCTGGGGTGGCGCCAGCTTGCTGAAGATGTACCTGCGCAGCATGAAGGACTTGCTGGAGATGGCAGACTGGGCCTGGGACTACTTCATCAACTTGAGTGCCACAGACTACCCTACCAGGTTCGTTTCATTGTGGGGAGAGCGAAGGGGAAACAGAGCAGGGAATTACCTGCAAGGTTAGCTGAGGCTTTGACTACTCAAACACCATGGCTTAGAGTTGGAGGCTCCTCACATAGGAGGAGCCTTCTATAGCCTCACCTGAGCAGTTGGGAGCTGGAGGTCCTCTCTTCTCCTCCACACCATCTGGTGGGAGAGAGTTTGCAGGTTGGAAAATGGGAGAGAAGGCAAGCAGGATGCCACATCTTACAGCAGGCAGGACAAGGCAAACACCCTTTTAATAAATCAGGGAGACCCAGTAATGGGAATAGAGCAGGGTTTGGCTAGGATGCAGAGCAATTAACCCAGATTTTCAGATCTTGGCTGCTTCTGAAGGTTTCTGAAACGGAATCGCTTCTCTGAGTGCTGGAGGCGTGAATTGTTGTGTTTGTGCAGAACAGCTGTTGACTTTAAATGAGACATTGAGAACAGTGGAACTGCCACACTATACAGGGCCAGGAATATAGGGAGCTTCCTTGTACAGTGGTACCTCTGGTTGCATGCGGGATCCGTTCCGGAGCTCTGGTCGGATCTTGAGGTGTGCTTATCTGGAGGTGCCACTTCTGTGCATTTGCACGGTGCAGTTTAGCGCTTCTGCACATGTGCATGGTGCGTAAAGCGCTTCTGTGCATGTGTGCGTGGTGAAACCCAGAAAAATACTTCCAGGTTTGCGACATATGTATCCCAAAGGATACGTAACCGGAGGTGAACGTAAGTAGAGGTACCACTGTACTGACTCTTGGTCCATTTAGTTCAGTATTACCTACATCTACTGTCAACGGCTCCCCAGGATTTTAGATGGGATCTCTACCTGCCTTGCCTGGAGATTCTAAGGATTGAACCTGAGACCTTCTGGTCCAGGGTCTCTCAGCTGCAGCGCCTAGCCTGTCTGGAAACAGTTTGTACCAGATTAAGAGGGAATATACGTGGAGCGAAAAAATAAAAATTGGTGTAGCACCCCCTGCTGTCATTTTTATACCAAGCGTTTGTTACTTGGCACATCTGGGTCTCTTGGGTTCGAGGCAGCAGCCCTTGCAAACTTGTTATGATTAACTTCTGCAACAAACTTGCGGGAAAGTGCTCCCCTTTGCAACTCTTTTTATGATGGAGGAGAGAGAGTCCGTTAGTTCTTATAACAATTTCGAATGTTATTTCCCCTATACTTGGTTTAGACAGTGGCTGAGCACAAATAATAACTCGTTTTTTTGCTTTTGCATTAGGCCACATTGGAGTTTCTGCTCTTCAAAGAATACCTTGAGAGCTTAAAAGCTGCCACTTTTTTATCCATTAACAAAGAGCCTGACAAGTCTCAAACTGCCCTGATCCTTTACTCTTAAACATTGCACCACTGAAGTGTGTGGGCTTCACCAGTTAGTTCTTTCCTTTTTTGCCCAGGCAGATTCATATTACTAGACAACGGCTTTCCAAAAGACACTGGATGGCTTCATCACTAAAACATAAGCGCTGCATTCTCTCTTCTTGCAGAAGCTGTGTCGTATTTCCTGTCCTGCTGTTCTCTTTTTGAAAATTAATATACATCATAGAATTATAGAGTTGAAAGGGAACCCAAGGGGGGTGGGATGAGTGCAGGGCTTTCTCCATGAGGGGAACTTGGAAAAACAGGGATTTCGATAATGTGGGAAGAAGCTGGACATATATTGTTGTGTGCAGTCTCTCTTCAGACAGATTCAGATAGGTTGGGGCAGCACTTGCCTCCATGATTTCCCCTCCCCACTTCATCGTACTGTAATTGACTTATCTGAAAAACCCTCTAGTCTTGCCACTGAACCCCTGCTTTGGTTGTTTTAATTCTTCCTTTGAATTGCTGCCACCTGCAGGACCAACGAGGAGCTGGTGACATTCCTGTCGAAACACCGAGACAAGAATTTCCTGAAGTCTCATGGCCGAGATAATGCCAGGTAATTCCCTCGATTGAGAGACAGCATGGGGAGGAGGTTAAAAATGAACCATGAACGGGGTAGAGGTGGTGGTGAGAGTGGGGGTTTGCCCAAAGGTTTGGAAAAGTTAAAGGAATCTTTATTGGGCCTTCTGCTGGAACAAAACTGTGCGTTCACCATGTTCCTGATCGCTGTCCTCCCACTGCTCCTATCACAACTCTAGCTGCAACCCAAAACAACGGAAATCCATTACAGTGCAAAGGTTGTAGATAAGATGTTTCTGCTGTAAGTGAATAATCTGAAAACTTCTCATAGTCTTCTCAGTTTATCTTTGTGTGGTTTTTTTGGCAACTCTGCTGCCAGTTTCATTTGCTGCTGCCTGACTGCTGCCTAAGAGGCTCCTTCTATACCTTGAAGGGAAAGTGTTGGCAGAATCATGGCGGCTGTGGAAGCCTCTTTCCTGAACAGGGGTGACTGTTCTGCAACTTTCCGGCTGCTGAACTCCAGCTCCCAGCAGCCCCAGCCAGCATTATTATTGTTCTTGTTGTTGTTGTTGTTACTCGTTTAATTTCTATACAGCTGTATATTTTTAAAGAAAAAGCCTCAAAGCGGCTTGCAACACATTAAAACAGCAAATAAAACAATCCAGAAGAAAACATTGCTGAAGAAAGTCAAATACAGTTATTCCTCGGAAGCTGAACAGCATCCATCCCGGAAGTCTGTTTGACTTCCAAAAAGTTCGGAAACCAAAGCGCGTTTTCGGATTTGCTGCATGAAGCTCCTGCAGCCAATTAGAAGCCCCGTTGGACGTTCGGCTTCCAAAAATAGTTCGCAAACCGGAACACGCATTTCCGGGTTTGCGGCATTCAGGAGCCAAAACTTCCAAGAACTAAGCTGTTCGAAAACCAAGGTACGGCTGTATAAAGTATACATTCCAAGCAATGTATTTTAACAGGAAACTACATTACTGTAGTAAAAGATTTCAGAATAAAACATGGCAAAGAAAGTCAACTACAGAATGCGCATTTAATGCAGCATTCTCTTTGGGACGGGGGGCAGCTCAGAGACCAGGGGCAGCTGCCCAGAGGACTCCCAAGGAGAGGGAAGAAGAGAGGAACACTCCACAAGGGAGGGTGTTCAAAAAAGGATAAAGGGCTACTGGTTCTGCAGGCAAGGGGTCATGTAACTGGGCTCCACAGGGGTGCCACAGAGAGTACGTAGTTGGTCAAGGGAGCCATGGATCCCAAAAGGTTGAAAACCTCTGATATAGTAGATGACCAGAGCCAGGCTGATGTCTCTGCAGAAAACCAAAGAGGCTGTTACTTCATGAAAAGTGCTTTTAGTGATGAATTAAGCAAAGCAAATGTAATTATGCAGAATGTTTGGATTTTCCTGGCTGTGGAACCCAGAGTTAAGAGTATAGCATTCTACCGAACCCTTCTTGCTCTGATCTTAATGCAGAAAACTCCACGTTGCTTTCTAGTGAATCTGAGGCATTCATCCCTGCACAGGTTCATCAAGAAGCAGGGCCTAGACAGACTTTTCCATGAATGCGACTCTCACATGTGGCGGCTGGGCGAACGGCAGATCCCAGAGGGCATCGTGGTGGACGGCGGCTCGGATTGGTTCGCCCTCACCCGAAGCTTTGTGGAATACGTGGTCTATACCAGTGACCGGCTGGTCTCCCAGCTACGGCAGTTCTACACCTACACGCTTCTCCCAGCAGAGGTGGGTTGGCTGGCATCTCCGATTTCGTTGCTCCCCAGTTAGTTTGGCGTTGAGCGGGTTGCCACATTGCTCACTGTGGTGGTTCTTCTTCCTCCTCCCTTCCCTCTTCTCTCTCTGTTTACAGTCCTTCTTCCATACTGTCCTGGAGAACAGCCACGCCTGTGAGACCCTTGTAGACAACAACCTCCGGGTGACAAACTGGAACCGCAAGCTGGGCTGCAAATGCCAGTATAAACACATAGTGGACTGGTGCGGCTGCTCCCCGAATGACTTCAAGCCACAGGACTTCCTGCGGCTACAGGTGCCCCAAGCATTCCCCCGTTTCTCCCTCCCTCTCTCTCTTTCACTCTTCCACAATTAGGGTTCACTCCTGCTCTCAAGAGTTGATTTGTCTCCCCTATTCCTCTTCTGCAGTAATCAAAGTAACTCAGCTTCTCTCCCATCCATGGGCTTCATTGTACTGGTTGCTCTGAATTAGTACTTCTAAAGTGGTGCTGCTTACTGCCACTGTTGTATCTAGAGTATCTAGAGTGCTTGTAGCAGCAGTGGAGAGAGACATCAGCCTGCGGTCCTAATTTGGCCAACCACACCCTTCCAGTGAATGGTGTTAGAAACTCAGATAGAAGAGGAAGAGTTTGGATTTGATATCCCGCTTTATCACTACCCTAAGGAGTCTCAAAACAGCTAACAATCTCCTTTCCCTTCCTCCCCCACAACAAACACTCGGTGAGGTGAGTGGGGCTGAGAGACTTCAGAAAAGTGTGACTGGCCCAAGGTCACCCAGCAGCTGCATGTGGAAGAGTGGAGACGCAAACCTGGTTCACCAGATTATGAGTCTATCACTTTTAACCACTACAGCACACTGGCTCTCATATATAAGCTAGGTGCCAAATGGCTCCTTTAACCAAGGTTACAGTCAGTTTCTATAGCTGTTTTACAAGGACTGCTTTCCAGTAGGACCCTGGCACTTGCGGTCTTTGCGGTTAACGGGTTCAAGCGGGAGTTAGGACCTCGTGGGTGTACCTACTGACCTAAATCTCTGAAGGCTCAGATCCAGATGCAGTCTTGGGTTGTGCAGCAACAGCAACACGTTGAGGACTGACTCCCCACCACCTCTTTAAAAGAGCTGCTTCTGCTCTTAGATATTTTGCCCAATCACCACCTCTTCAAAAAAAAAAGACAGGATTCTGCAACCAGGCAGGGTTCCTAGAAACCCAAATTGTATCAGCGATAGGGTACAGGTGTATGCATTTTGTATTCACTTCCACCTTTCACATGGAATCTTTGTCTGTGGGTCAAGGAAAGAAGATTTATTTGGTTGGATTTCCTCCACTTCTCCCCCCAGCCCCCCATGTCCTCTCCTCGTAGTCTTATTTCTAGCATGTTTCTTTTCTGCACATTGCAGATTTGATCCTGAATCATGTTGTAAAACACACACCCTCCTCCTCCCAACGTCTGTGTGTCTTTTCAGCAAATCTCCAGACCCACCTTCTTTGCCAGGAAGTTCGAATCCGCGATCAACCAGGAGGTGCTGGAGATCTTGGACTCGCATCTCTACGGTAACTACCCACCTAACACACCAGCCCTCAAGGCCTATTGGGAGAGTGTCTATGACCGCGTGGATGGGCTGAGTGGGCTCAGCGACGTCACCCTGACTGTGTACACATCCTTCTCCAGGCTGGGGCTGCGGAAAGTGACATCTGCGCAGGCACAGAAAGAGGAGAAGCTTTGCAGGTAATTCGGGCCGATTGACTGATGATGATGATAATAATAGTAGTAGTAGCAGCAGGGAGTTACATTCTGTGGCCAGTTAGGAGAGCTTTTGTCTGCAGACTCCTGGGCCGCCTTCTTCTTGGATTGACTCTCTGCTCCCACAGCAGCGTGTGCCACTCTGCGCCTTTGGAGATGGGCCGAATGTCAACGGCAATATGCCTCTGAAGGCCAGTTGTTTGGAATTGCAAGTGGGGAGTGTGCCTGCTTGGGATAGAGTCACTATAAGAACAGGTTGCTGGACTAGATAGCAGGAGCAAGCAGGAAACCTGAAGGTTCAAGCCCTGGTATCTCCTTTCAAAAGGTCCTCAGGGTAGTATTGCCAGTTTGCATTTACAGAAAGTATTGATCCAATGTTCCTATTCTACTTAATTCAAGAGGGTTCTGGAAGCTTCTCTGTGTGAAAGAAGCAAGCAGAAGGTTCCTGGTGTTTGGGTTATACCTTCAGATAAGCTGAGTACAGCTGGCTTAAACTGGTTCTGTTATCTCTTCTGTCAAGGTCATGCTGACTATAATAGGAGGCCAGACGGAGCCTGAGTTCCACTCTTCTTCTCTTTCTATCTCTTTTCCTTCTGGTTTGGTGTTCTGTATGCTTAGTGTTAAGGTTTAGATTTACTGTAAGTTTAATTTAAGTCTGCTGCAACTGGATTTCTTATGGACAGTGCCAATCCTGAATGTATTGTATTTATGACCATTACGCTCATTTGCCTTCAGTAGCAGTAAAGCTCTGCTGCATGAAATATAATTGCCTCTGGTCTATTTTGGAGGGAATCCTGCAACGTGTTTTAAGTTTTACTCTGCTAACTGTACATTGGAATCTACTCTGGATCAATATTGAGTAGAATTCCATGACAAGTATGACTGGAGAAGGGCAGTGAAAATAGACAGTACTGAGTTAGACAGATCATATGTTTTATATGGCAGTGGGCGTCCAGGGAAATGAGAGGCACAAGGGGACAGGTAAGGTCTCATCAGCTGATGGCCTGCAGGAAAATGGGATCAGTCTGATAGTTCTCCTGGATTAAAAGGTGTAGGGCTAGTGTCTGTGTCTTCCGACTCTGAGAAGTTACTATGGCTGTTTGGAGAGCCAGGGGAGCAGACGGGATAAGAAACAGAACTACAGATCAGGAAGTGTGTACCAAATGGGGAAGCAGTGTTGTCCAAATTAGGCCTGCAGACCTGGAGGTTTGCCACTTTACCTCGAAATGCAAATGTTAACTTGCTCTTCTTTGCTTCCTCTCTCTAGGTTTGAGCCACAGGGCTTCCCGTCCAGTGTGCACCTGTACTTCTACGATGACCGTTTCCAGGGCTACTTGGTGACTCAGGAAGTACAAAACCCTGCGTCGCAGCAGGTGGAGTCTCTGGAAATGTGGGTGATGCCCCGAGGGACTCTCAAGCTAGCAGGCCGCAGCAGGCAGGCCAACCGCCTGCAGAACCTTGAGGTAGGCTTCCTGCTTCTTGTTAGTGGTCCTTCCTGGCTCAAAACTGTCAACTTGAAGATGGGGAGATACAAAAAAGAAGTTTCTGTCTCGGGAACATTCCAGTCTTAAAAAAGAAGGGTAGGCCGAGACCATGGGTGGGTTGATTCTGCTGAGTAAGCGCCAGAGTGCACTGTAGCCTCAGGGTTTGCAGCAGCTTCAGGTCGTTCATTATAGGGGAAGTCCCCTCTTCAAAAGGTAGCAGCCTCGTCCAGTAATTTCCCAACAGTCAACTTCCATTGGATGCCCTTGAGTTCTAGTATTATGAGAAAGGAAAAACTTTACTCTGTCTGCTTTCTCTACACCCTGTATAATTTTATACACCTTTAATATATACAGAGGTTCAACTGCAACAGTCGGACTTCTAAAAAGTCATAGATAGGAAAGGCAGCTTAATCAAATCAGCACAAGAGGTGATAATAAGATGGGTTGCTGCCCCTCTCGTCCTCCAGGTCCCTCCCTCATCTTCCTTCCTCACAGGAAGCAACAGTCAGTCACGCTAATTTCTTCTGTGAGTGTCTTTCTGCTGCAGTTGTGCAGATGGATAAAAGCGGCACACAGAAAATGCTTTGAAAAAATTAATGTTACACACACACACACACACACACACCCTCTTCTCAGAACAACAGCAACAACAAAAGACACAAATATGGTAAGCTTTCCTCATAGGGAAGCTCCTGCACCCCTTTGATTGTTTTGGTTGCCCATTTCTGGAAAATATTCCAGTGTCTTTTGGTCTGTTGTAAACTTCTTAGTACAGCCATACCTTGGGTTACAGGTGCTTCAGGTTGCGTTTTTTCAGGTTACGGACCCTCCGAAACCCAGAAGTACTGGAATGGGTTACTTCCGGGTTTTGGCGGACGCACATGTGCAGAGGCGCTAAATCGCATTTTGTGCATGCACAGAAGCACCGAATCGCAACCCGTGCGTGCGCAGTTGCACCGCTGCAGGTTGCGAATGCTGCGGCTTGCAAAAGTGCATCCTGCACAGATCACGTTCACAACCTGAACGTCTACTGTACAACCATTGTTGGCCCAAGCCCTCGCTTTGGGGCAGGTTCTAAGTGTTATATCTGGCTGTTGGAGAGTCAGTCTACCATAGCATGATGAAAAACGAGTTTATTAATTATCCCATAGTGTGTGTGTGTGTGGTGTTTCCCATTCTGAGTGTTCCTCTCCTTCCCTCCCGCAGGTAGGTACCGAGTGGGACCCAAAAGAGAGGATCTTCCGCAATTTTGGTGGCTTGATTGGACCTTTTGATGAGCCGGTGGCCATGCAGAAATGGGCCCGGGGCCCCAACCTCACAGCCACCGTCGTTTGGATTGACCCCACCTATGTCATTGCCACCTCCTACGACATTGCAGTGGACGCAGAGGCAGAATTCACGCAGTACAAGCCTCCCCTCAACCGGCCTCTTCGCCCAGGTGTGTGGACCATCCGACTCCTCCAGTTCTGGGAGCCCCTGGGTGAGAGCCAGTTCCTGGTTGTCCCACAGACCTTCAACCGCAAGCAGCCTCTCAGGAAAGGTGAGGGGGGGGAGCTAAGGGGGGGGGAGGGAACTGTTGCTTTGCAGTTCCCAAACAAAAGCATACACTCCAGCCCATGCTAGCTTTGTGCTGAGTGTCCCTGTGTGATACTCCTGTTACTAAATCCACGCTTGTCTCATTCACGCATTGCATTTGTGGCAGTGCACAAAAAACATAATATTCGAGTAGGCCGTCAGAAGTCGGTTTTGACTTCACGGTTCTTTTCTTCGGGCCCGCCTGCAGTTGCACTCTCCGTGTCCTCTTGAGGTGGTTCTCAAACAGCCTTCTCACATTTATACTTGTGATTTTAAATCTCTGCAGCACAGGGTAATATGCACTGCACAAACCTGAACCTGGTCAAAGGGTTCTGCAGTGCAGTCCTAAAGCAGTGTTTCCCAAACGTTTTTGGGCAACGGCACACCTGCTTACCGGAAAAAAATCTCGCGGCACACCACCATTAAAGCCCCGCCCCGTGACGTCAGCGCGCAGCGTCACGCCGGGAGGGACGCACAAAAGGGAACGTTTTTTCCCTCCCCCTTGCCGGGGTGGGAGGAGGCAGCAGAGCGAGGGCAGCTGAGGCGGCGGCGGCAGCTGAGGCGGCGGCGGCTGCGATAGCGGGCGGAGGAGGAGCCGTCGCCGGGAGTTGCTGCTGCTGCTGTTGCTGCTGCTGCCCGGACATGCCGGCCTCCTCCTCCTCCGCTGTCTCGCGCGCCTCCCTTTTGCGCGCGCTGCCCCGCCGCTCGGCACGACCACCGCGGAGCCGCCCCGGCTCGACGCGGATCCTCGCCGCCGCCTCTCGCCCGCCTCCCTCCCACGGCACACCAGCCGATGTCTCACGGCACACTAGTGTGCCGCGGAACACCGGTTGGGAAACACTGTCCTAAAGCACATTTATTTGAAAGTCTTTTGAGGAAACGTACTCCCAAGTAAGCATTAATAGGATTGCAGCCCTAGAATTTCAGTGAAGGGGTGACACGTGACAGTGGCAAGAACAGCCAGGGGTACCTCCCACCACCCAAAAGTCATTGCGCGTGGTACCTCTAAACATGCACAGTTTAGTTTTAGGGGAATGTTAGTAGAGCCTGTGATGGACAGCTTGGCCCCCTAAAAGCCAATGAACTGAGGTGGTGGTCCAGACATGAGGTATACAGCATATCTTAACAGCTTATGCACACTCTGGCACCTCTCTCGTCCCTTTATTTTTGCTGCATGTGCCTCTGTGGAATTACTTGCACAGCCTGAGCCTACCCATGCTGCATGCTGCTTTTTGAGTGAGCTTGCACAGGGTTTTATTGAAAAGTGTGTATGTGGAACAAAGGGAGAAGGAAGTCAGGGCCTTCTTTTGTATTTTAAGCAAACAACTCGGCACCCCCGGGATTTCAGGAAATCAGCTCTCTGTTATCCACCACAATTGCTGGCTGGGGAGTCGGGGAGGGGGTAAACAATTTGGGGGAAAGGAAGAGGCTGCCAGGGAACGTTCTCTCTCAGTGCAACACGCTGAGGCGAGTAGCGAAAACGTGGGAGGCTGGTGGAAGGGTAGAGCAGCAGGCACTGGAGGAAGGGAATTGTTGAGGCAAAAGGAGGGGGGGAGAACCCATGGATCCCATTGTGCTCCTTGTCAAGAGGGGGGAAAGGAAGCCACTTGAGTCGGGAGAGTGAGCAGTTAGACTGTGTGCAAGTGGCAGTGGCTCTAGCAACACAGGAGCTTTCTTAAGCAAGGAAACATGCACACAAAACTTGGCTCAGCTTCCTTCCCTCTCCACCAGCAGAGGGGGACAAGGCAGGCAAGCCGGTTTGCCCACCACCTGACTGCTGGTTTGAGGGACCAGGCAAAGTGTAGGGCAGCTGCCACTGCTACTGTCCTACCCAAGATACAGTGCAACCCCTGCCCGCCGGGGTAGGCAGACCAACCTTCTGTTTGTTGCAACTGCAACAAGTAAGGCAGGCCAGCTTCCTGTAAGAAGTGATGGCGTTGCACTGCTTCTGTGCTCAGCTTCAAGGCAGCTTTGGTTGCTTCTGCCTTGGCATCGGCTTTGCTGCTTCACCGTTCTTCCTGACTCCTTCCTGTCCAATTAGAAGACAGAAAGAAAGTGAAGCAGTTCAGTGGAGGCAAATGAGGGAGGCAGGGGCAATGCTGATTTTCTTTCCTTGCTTTTCCTGGCCTTGGTGGCCTGCCCCACCTAGAGACAGGCTATACAGTGGTACCTCGGGTTAAGTACTTAATTCGTTCCAGAGATCCATTCTTAACCTGAAACTGTTCTTAACCTGAAGCACCACTTTAGCTAATGGGGCGTCCTGCACCGCGCCGCTGGAGCATGATTTCTGTTCTCAACCTGAAGCAAAGTTCTTAACCTGAGGTACTATCTCTGGGTTAGCAGAGTCTGTAACCTGAAGCGTATGTAACCTGAAGCATATGTAACCCGAGGCACCACTGTATCTTGCCCAGGGGTCAGAAGACTAGCCCCTCAGTGCCATAATCCAGTTCGGTTAGGGAGAAAGCGGTCAGCAGTCTGCCAGCTAAGGCAAGCAGCACAGTTTGCTTTTCCTCAATAAGGAGCCGGCAAGAGCAGTAACCGAACATCAGTGATGGCCGGTGCTGTGGTTCACTGGGTGGCTGCCAAGTTGTGGGGAAAGGCGTCCCCGACTTTACCTTTCTTTTCCAGGAGGTAGCCGGGGGCGGCAGGCTCCCCACAGAGAGCACCATGCAGGTACCTAGCTGCTAAATGGGTGGCCCTCCTAGTTGCCAATGGCATGAGGGACAAGCATCCGTTCTGCACCTGGGAGCAGTGACCACCTCTCTCTGGCTGCTCCCACCTAAAGTCATGCTGTGAGCACCTGCAGCACTGCCTAGCTCAGGCATAGGCAAACTTGGCCCTCCAGATGTTTTGGGACTACAAATCCCATCATTCCTAGCTAACAGGACCAGTGGTCAGGGATGATGGGAGTTGTAGCCCCAAGACATCTGGAGGGACAAGTTTGCCTGTGCCTGGCCTAGCTACCTGCCTCACTGCCCACCAGTGTTGAGGATGCGGAATGGATCTGAAATATGGCAGGCCCCCTTTTTATTGACTTTCTGCTGGCTTCTGAAGAGGCTCCAGTTTAGCATTCCCTTGATCTCTTGACCCAAGACTCCTGTTTTTAAGCACTGTGCTGTTTCAATGGGATCGTTTAATTTTGGGTGTTTGTACTTTAAAAACCGTGCAATTGTTTTTAAACTAGGAAACTGCTCAGAAACATGTTTTGGCGTTAACGCTGTATGTAAATCAATGCAGTAATAGTAATTAATCAGACCAGGTGGTATCCAGGGCTAGTTCTAGTTGGTGGTGGAGGTGGGGAAATCCACTGAAGTTAATGGATGTGACTAACTTGGTTCATTAGTTTCAGTGTGCATCTACTCCTGAGTAGGACCAGCATTGGATTCCCTAAAATAAAAAAACAATGATAATAAATTACAGTGGTACCTCTGGTTACGTACTTAATTCGTTCTGGAGGTCCGTTCTTAACCTGAAACTGTTCTTAACCTGAAGCACCACTGTAGCTAATGGGGCTTCCCGCTGCTGCCGCGCCGCTGGAGCACGATCTCTGTTCTCATCCTGAAGCAAAGATCTTAACCCAAAGTACTATTTCTGGGTTAGCGGAGTCTGTAACCTGAAGTGTCTGTAACCTGAAGCGTATGTAACCCGAGGTACCACTGTAATGTATTATTATGAGCCTAGAGCATGGGGAACCTTTTGCCCTCCAGATGTTGCTTGACCAAAAGTCCCATCATCGTTGGCCGTTGGTCCTGCTGGAGCAACACCTGGTTCCCCACACCTGGCCTAGAGAAAAGGTTAGCCAAAGCCTGCTTCGTTGGAGGGATTTGCGGCTCACTTGGGCCTTTGTGTGCCCCCGCTAACTGCCTTTCCCTGTTGTGTTCCGTCCCAGATGATGGCAAGTGGCTTCACGCTGGTCCTCCTCGAAATGAGTACATGGAGCAGAACTTCCAGGGCCTGGCTGGGATCTTGAGCCTCCCCCGCTTGGATGAAACAGGACGAGCCTCCCACCGGCACACGCAGCTCGTTGGCAAGGCTCTGGAGAACTGGACGGACAGCAGCATCGGCAGCTTCTGGTCGGTGGCTGCCCTCTGCGTGGCGAGCCCCTCCAGCTGCTCCACCCTGGAGCTCTGTAGCAAAACCTCCTGGAGCTCGCTCTCCCCGGACCCCAAGTCAGAACTGGGGGCCATCAAGCCCGACGGGCGGCTGAGGTAGCAGGGGCCGCCGGCAGCACATTGTTGGGATCAAGGAAGCATCCCCTCGTGGCAGGGTGTGGGGCTGGGCGCACAGGACCCCTCCTCTCCGCAGGGCAAACGCTCGAGACTTCGTCATCCTGTGAAAATGTACCATCCTCCCGTGAACGGGATCTTCTCCAGCAGAGCAGGAAACTCTTATTGGCTGTTGGCAGCGCAAAGGTGGTGTGGAGTCAGAGGCCCCGCCCACCCGTTCTCAGGATTGGCTGGAGAGACGGTGAAGCGGATAGGGGAGGGGCTACATGTGTTTACATGAGTCCCAAGCATTGGAAGCTCTCTCTAGTCTGGCAGGTGAGCACTCAGCTTCCTGGCTGCAGCGCACCTGAGCCGGCTTGCCCACCCTCACCTATGGGTGATGCTCTGCAAGATCCAGGACTCTTTGTTCCCAAATGGTTGCTGGCAGAGGATTCTGGGAAATGGCCAGATGGGGGTAGATGGGGGAATGCAGGCAACCAGGCTGTCACTTTAACCGGGTCTGTGTCCTCTGAGCAGCTGTGCCTGTTTCTCATCTCCCAAACCCATCCTTTTAGTTCTTATTTTTTTACAAATGTGTTATGTATATATGAGACGAAAGTGCAATAGCGACGGCGGTCATCCTGCCCCTCTGCCTCTAGAGGTGGGGTGGGGAGCATTTCAGTGTTCCCATTGTCTTCTTTTTACACTGTAACATGATTTTGGTCCTCCTTGCTGATTCTGGTAGGGGTGGGGAGAGGGTGGAACATTTGTGTTTCCCTCCTAGCAGTGCTAGGAGCTTAGATCTTGCTGCTGACGTTGGAGAGAGCTTCTCTCTTTTTATTTTTATTTTTTTATTTTTTGCAGCTCAGAGCTGCCTACCCTCCCGGTTGGAAGCAAGGAAGGGATTTGTCCCCTCTGGCAGCTGTACCAAGGCTCCCCCTTAATGGAGCTGCCCACTGTGCCAAACCTCCACCACCTGCCAGTCCCCATTGTACAGTGCCTCATTCTCAAGCCTCGCCATCTACCTTGCCTATTCCCCTTCTCCCTTTGGCTTGAAATCTGGCTGTGTTTTGCGTCTTGGTGGCACATTGCAGACCTGTCCCATCCAAAGGGCCTTACTAAACCAGGTTTATTAAGGTTTATTTTTAAGTCAAGGTTGTCTTGACGTCTGATGCAAGGCAGGAAATCCCTTCATTTGTTTTCCGAATGAATTTTCTTGTCTCTGGATATTTGTTACCCCTGGTACCACTGCCAGAATGGATAGTCAACTCTGACCTACTTCCTCCCCCCAGTGTGTCAACTGTTCAATGTGGATTTTTCCCCCTTTCCTTTTTTTTTTTAACATTGTCAAATCAGGCATCATCATTTGTGACCTTACACGCACCACACACACAAACACACACCACCTACACCTACTTTGAATGGCTAATTTAGCCCTCTGAAGCTGTATACTTCCCAGCCAAAAACAGTGTTCCCATGCACAGGGAGTGATCTTAATTCTGTACTGAATGTTGTCCGATGTCCATCCAGTCTTATTTCTTATCCTGATCTGATCTTTCAACTGTATCCCAGTTCCTGAGTAAACCACCCCCAGTTGAACTGGGGAATCAGTGTCTGGGGCCCCTTAATGGTTGCTGTTGAAACAGAAGTGTTAAGACAAAATAGTCTACTTTGGAGAGTATCTCTCTCTCTCTCTCTCTCTCTCTCTCTCTCTCTCTCTCTCTCTCTCGTGCACACACACACATGGTCTCTCTCTTGTTTTGTTTTAAGTGTGCCATATCAGAAAGAACACACAGACGACTTGACGTGATGAGGAGCTGTTGGTGCTGCCTCTGGAAAACCTCTTTAGAAGGTGGTCGAAACGGACTTGAGGTTCAGAGTTTTGATATAGTCTCAGTAAGATGTTTGGAAAGTTCTGATCTCAGGGGTTATTTGGTCTGAGCCTTTCAAGGCAGTTAACTTCCCTGCATTTCTTCAAAACGTTCTGCTTCTTTTCTTTATTTTGTTCTTGGATTGGAAGTGCAGATCACAAATGACCTCTGTTTGTTCGTTTGTTTGTTGTTTTTTTTAAAGTTCTTTGATTTCAAGAGCTGTGCTGGTGCTAAAAAGAATCTTTGAAAATGGAAGATTTTTTTGCGAGTGGGGTTTGCCAGACCCATAGCACACTGATTCTTCTTTGGCCTGAGCTCCTAGTAGGGCTCATTGCCCACCCCTACCCCCAGGGCACAACCTTCTCCGTTTCCAGCGATACAGTGTGATGTCGGGGTACCTTTGTCTGGAAAAGGGACTCATAAAAGCGTGTTGTGCGTTCTGAGCCGAGGGGGTGAACTAGGCAGGGCGTGAATTGAAACCTGTTCCAAAGAACGAGTGCTGAAAGCTTTGTGTTGGAAGCATTATGTTAAAAAGTTGTCTTAAATATGCAACACAAATATATCTATATCTCTACGGTGTGAAGAGTGTGAATTCTTGCAGCTGGCTGCCTTTCGTTTCGTTTCAGATTGGACAGATATGATTAATAGAATTTACACCCCATCACTCATCACAAGTGATCTTGGAGCCAGTCACTTCTCCAGGTGCATTCGAGAAACGTAACATTGGTTCCTTGGGTGGCCTGATGTGTACCAAAAGTGTCTGCCGGCACCAGACTGAGGTGTTTGGAGAAAAAAGGCCAGTAGCCAAAGTCAGCTGCCATAGCGCGCCAGCATCTTGCATCAGCTGGTGGCGCAGGAAACCCAGTCGCTGCCTCCCACTTGATCCCTTTGAACTCCAGGCAGACACTGTGGCTGAGAATTGAGTTGGGGGGAAGCAGTCTGTGTAAGATTTCCTCCCCTTTCTCCTGCTGCCTATGACCTCTCCCTAGCTGGAGTATTTGACTGTTCTTGTTGCCAATTCTTCCATGCACACCATTTACTCACGTTCCACACCTGGGAGCGTGTAACTCCTTTAGCAAATAGCATGCCAACCAAGATGATTCAATTCCAATTTGCATTCTATATTCTGCATGCACAAATTGGATTCCTGAGCATTTGCAATTTTGAAAGGTATGTGTGTGTGTGTGTGTGTGTGTGTGTGTGTGTAGAATCCCCTAGACCAGGGTTTCCCAGCTGTTGTTTTTTTGGACTACAACTCCCATCATCCCTAGCTAGCAGAACCAGTGGTCCAAAAACAGCTCTGGAGACCCAAAAACAGTCCAAAAACAGCTGGAGACCCAAGTTTGGGAAACAGCCATAAGTTTTAAGCCTTGTAGTGAAACTTGCTAGCTCAGAGCACAGCCTTATAAGATGGGAGTGTTAACAGCATAGAATCAACAAAATTACAGTAATGAAACAAGTATAGAATAATACATCATATTCAGATGATCAGCTTTAAAACCTTGGGAGCATGCAGCACTACTAAGAAGGTCTCCAAGGATCTAGGTGTCCAGGCAGGGATTTATGAGGCAAGGGGTAACCTGATCTGGAGTTCTTCAGGGCTTTATATGCCAATAACAAGATGATAAATTTGGCCCAATATCATATTGACAACCATAAATAAGCAAATTCCAGACCTAACATTTATATGAGGGGAGAAAGTGCATGCAGGAGATTTGCAAATTTTATTCATACCCACATCACTAATTCTGTGGGGTCTCTGGTGCGCTACATCATCACGGCTTTGCCAGGTACCGTACGAAGTCCTTATCCCTGCCTTGCAAAAGAACTGAATGAATTAATCTTTGCAAGGCGTTCAGAGGCCCCTTTACACAAAAATTGGTGTAGCACTGTCAGGCGTGATTAACCTTGCCATATTTCCCTTTATTACCAACCTGTGCACTGCTGCACTCCGGGGTGCGAAGTGAGGCTGCCCACGCTCTGATATTATAATCATCTTTTAATGAGTCTAATGAGAGCTGATCGAGTAAATGTGGCACTTTTCCAAGCCATTCAGCAAAGAGATTTTGTAACAGCACCAAGGAGATTACTTCCATTTATTGGTAAATGGGGGGGGGGGGTCAGGGAGTGTTAAACAAAACCAGCTTCTGCTTTGGGGCCATATTTTTCTAGCTGCTGTGCATGCAAAAGTACACAGCTGTTGGGTTCTTTAACGTAGTAGCCGCTGTACTAGGTCTGCCTATATAACCACATTGGTTTCATTCTTTGGGGCTAATGTAGCAAAAATCCTCTCAACCAGGGTTGGTCAGCTGGTGTTGGCGGTGAGCAAAAGACCCACAGCTTGGTTTTTGATGGGCTATCACTACCTGATGCCATTTTGGTTCTTCACATGCTCTGCATGGCTCTCACTGCAAGGAATGTCTTGTCCTTCAAATGGAAGCTGGTGAGATTGGCATCTGAATCTTAGTTCAACATGAGTGAGGGGACAGGATTCTCCACTCTCTGAGGGCAGCTGGCTAGATTAAGTGGCACAGGGCAGTTCTGTTATCCAGCATCTGCTGCCTGAGATAACTCCCTTACCCTGCCTAATAGTAGAGCCGGCCCTGAACCTCTTACACACACACACACACACACACACACACACACACAAGCTGTGACCGCTGATATCTGCCAAGTGCCAAGAAGTAAGAATCTTAAGATTTCTTCTTTGCAAATGTGAGCATCCTTCACGGTTTGAGGATGAGCACTCTAAAATTTGTAGAAGACAATGGTCCCTGCTTTGTATCACAGGAGAGTTGATGGTATCGTGGATGATTATCAGCAATAGGATTCACTGAACATCATAAAAGGTGCAGTCTACTTCTGATTCAAGTAACGTATGTTGTTGGTCTTTATTTCAGTTTTGGGAGGGGGACAAATACAGTGGTACCTCAGGTTAAGTACTTAATTCGTTCCGGAGGTCCGTTCTTAACCTGAAACTGTTCTTAACCTGAGGTTCCACTTTAGCTAATGGGGCCTCCCGCTGCCGCTGCGCAATTTCTGTTCTCATCCTGAAGCAGAGTTCTTAACCCAAGGTACTATCTCTGGGTTAGCGGAGTCTGTAACCTGAAGTGTATGTGACCCGAGATACCACTGCAGAACAATTACAAATGATTGCCGTAGCTGAAAAGTGTGTACTGGCTGTGTTGCGATCTCTTCACCATGCCTTCAGTGTGCAAGCAAGAGTTGCTTTCTAAAGGCCAGGTTCTAGAAAAATAGTCATTCTACCTTGTCCAATAATGGTGAGGTCTAAAGGATTTCCCAGTTATGCTGGGCTGGACTGCCCCTTTCTCATCTGCACAAGCAAGTTGAAGTTTCTTGCACTGTAGAACAGTGTTTCCGAAATTTGCGTCTCTAGCTGGTTTTTTTGGACTAGAACTCCCATCATCCCTAGCTAGCAGGACCAGTGGTCAGGGATGATGGGAATTGTAGTCCAAAAAGCAGCTGGAGACCCAAGTTGGGGAAACACTGCTGTAGAAGATCCTTGGAAGAAATCTTCTGTAAAGCAAACAAACATTTGGAGGGGGAAGGGGAAGGGTCCTGTCACTCAATAAACAGTTGAACCAGCAGAGGGAGCTTCCTGTAGAGTCACTGTTGGAGCAGCCTTTTTACATTCTGCAAAGCAGCATTGTGAGGGAGATGTCAAGTGAAAGGTTATTATACTTGAACACAAGGGTAGGCACTTAGCATGATGAATGAGCCTTCTGCATTTCCAGAACCTATGAAGTGTTAAGACCCAGCGCGTACTCACCTGCCAAACTCTCAGCTAGTGGGAGGCCTTCAGTTGTAACTCAGAGGAATTCTGCTGCCGCCAAAGCTGCAAATGACTTATTAACTAGAGTTAGTTAACTAGTACGGACTGTTTGTTCCTGCGGTCAGTGCTGCTCCCTAACTTCAGACACTGAATGATACTAAGAATGAATATGCTATGGAGTGTTTTGAATTGATTCCTTTGTATCGACCCTGTAAAGAAGTTTATTAATACAAGCAATGTAAAGAGAGGAGGGATTTAACTAAAGTAGGGATGGGGAATTTAATTTTAAAAATATATTTATTAAATTTTCAATTTTTGCAAATTCTTTTAAAATACAATTCTTTTAAAATGCAATCTGAACGACTCTCATATCTGTTGACTTCCCATCCACCTCTTTCACGGTGTTTTGGACATGTTAAAACGTTTGCAGGATCTGAAGTATAGCAACAGAAGAGAATTTGTAGTTTAATAATGCAGAGTTAATGTATATAATGGATGAAAATAACTAACGCAGCAGAATTCACTCTCATCCACCCTCTGGTGGTGCTGATTTAGGAATGGCCGCTGTTCTCGTCACCCATAAACATGCACGGAAAGAATATGGAAAACGTCAAGACTTTTTTTAAAAACGCAATTGTGTTGGTGAGGCAGCCAAGCAGGAACGAAACCTCTGCGGCCACTTCGTTACCTGGGTCTGCAGAGCTGAATAAGAGGTATACTCCGGCCTCAGGTGTCCTTTCGGGTCAAGTTGGAAGCTGCCTCCCCCAAAAGCGTTACAACAAGGGGGGGGGGGGGAGAGACCAATCTGACGCCATCCATCCATCGGCCGGTCGAGCGCTTAGAAAATTTCAGGTGCTTCACAAGTGAGCAACAACAACAACTGCTATGAGATCTTTGGAAAACACTTTAACGCAGACTCTCTTCTTAATCGTCGATTTAAATAAAATTCCTCTTGCCCGCGTAGCTTTGTTTCTCAGGACGCCTAAAGCTCGGGGGTAGGGGGATATCAGGGGAAACTTACGATGCGCAATAAAAACCCATTGACAATGGAACGCCGGAGGAAGCGCGTTACTTTCGCTCCCCCCCACCCCGTTCCTCCCCACGTGCACAGTTACCATGACGACCGCCGACACAATGTTGCATCCGGAGAAGGTAGCTCTTTTCACTTCCCACCAATGGAGACCCAGAGCGTTGCCTCCGCGACCAATCAGAAGCGGAACCTGGGAGATCGGCGCAGGAAGGCGGTAGAGGGTGCAAAGATCTCCCCGCGAGGCTGGAAGGAGAGCCGTGCAGGTCGCGGAATCCGAGCGAGGGGGTTGTTGTTGCTGCTGCTGCTGCTGCTTTTGTTGCTTCGGTTTTGATTTTGGAAGAGAAATCCCATTGCACTTCCTGGCCTCACCTCGGATGGGCTTTGCAAGGCGCACGTGCAACTCGGCTGGGCCCGGGATGCCGGAGGGAAGCGGCCAGGCCCAGGAAAGGCTCCGCAACCTTGCTGGAGGCTCCGATCGAGGGGAAACAACTGGATCTTTAAGCCGGCGATTTTGAATTCTCTTCAGGGGGAGCCTATGGAGAGTGCAGACCGCGCTGCTGCTGCTGCAACAACCCTTTTGCGGGGGGAGCGTCTCCGAAGCCAGGCATCTGCCGAAGAAGGAGCCGAGCCAAGCTCTCCCCCTGGCGCGCTCACCTTTGGAACAGTTTATCTGCCCTAAGGGAGACCGAGGACGGAAAGTGCAAAAAAATATTACTCCAGAACCAACCAGCCCAGCGCTGGAAGGAAGAGGAGAGCTCAGTGCCGAAGAGCTTACTGCCTCGAGAGTGCGATGCTAACCCCGGGAGCGATGCAAAGAAGAGCAGGAGGGGAGCGATAAGTTAGGAGCGCACGAAGCCAGTCATTGGCCGGACGTATCCCGGGATCGAACCCGAGGAGAAGCCAGAAGGAACCGGGCTGGGCTGCACGGGCTCCGTCCTGGCGGGGGGGGGGGTCCAAAGCTAACGGAACCGGAGGGCTGGTGAATTCGCCGGCGGGGACTGGATTCGGGCGGATTCCCCTCCTCCATGTGGAGCCACCAAGCTGGAAGGGATCTCGCAGTCGACCAGAGTTGAGCCAGCCGAGCGAGGCGCTGCCACACCCGCCCACCGCCCCTGTTCCCATGGATAGCAGCGTCGTGGCGATTATCATAGCCACCAGTGAGTCCTTGCATGGCTTTCTCTCGCCTTTAAATCGGGATGGATGCTGGGAGTTGTGGGGGGTCCTCTCCCCCCCCCAAAAAAATGAGACTGCCTCCCCCTGCTTGGTTATGTCCCTGGCGTTATACTTCGCTGTATGCACACACATAATATGGTTTTGGTTTGGCACCTAGACCCTGTTTATGGCCCCTTCAGGGAAACTGGTAGATTCAAGTGCTTGGAACCTGGTTGTTTATATTACAGGCAGGTACTGGGCAAAGTCTTAGCCTTGCAGAGGCAGCTGCAGGTTTCTGCAAGTCACAGCTTTTGTGGCAGAAAGGGTGATTTCCTGCTGTGAATGCTAACTTAGGTTATGTTCTCAGGGATGCTAACTTAGCTTCTGGCTTGGCATCCCTCTGCATTGTGGATTCATCACCCATGTTGACCTCCTGCCCTTCGTGGGGGTTACTGGAGGAGATGAACTATTAGGGAGCTCTGTTAGCGTTGGCATGGCTCCAGGGATGGGAAGGGCTGGCTCAGTGCATCAGGAGCCCTTTTGACACTCCCACAGAGCTGTAAGGAGCATGTAGGGATAACGTTCAAATCAGGACGGTGGAATCCTGTTTATGTATTTGGATTTCCTGCGATTCCTTTTCTTCAGTATGTTTGAGTAGAAGTTCAGCAGAGAATGATGTGAGCAGAATGGTACAGCTTATCAGAGGAACTTAAACTGGTACAGAAATATAGAAGCTTTGGAGAGCCATAGGACTGCTTCTACCTAACAAAGGTTTCTGTGAAGTAAAAAACTTGCATGCAGTTTTTCTTTCTATACTAAGCAGCTGATCTAATGAAAGGTATCACTTTTTCCTGTTTTGGCTTTCGGTTGGATAAAAATATTTTAAGAGGTTTCCTACAAGAATTACAGCTCCAAGCTCTTTTGTGAACAAAATACTGTTTGGAATTTGAAGAGACATCTGGGATCACCTGCTAGAGAGACAAGATTGATGATTGTCAATCACCTGCTCCCCATGTTGATATTGTTGTGCCCGTTTTTTTGGGATGTGAGAGTGGTGCATATTTTGTTGAACAAGCTTTGGAGTTTCATAGTGTGACCTGTGCCCTCCTCTGAGGTCTGAAGGCTTGTGTCTTCCACGCACAACTGCCCATTGTAGATCATTATCAAGGCTCTCCAAAGACGCCTGCAGAGAAGGATATCCTTCATATTATTCGGGCAAAAAGTACAGCAGCCTATCTGGAAGCATTACAAAAAATATTAGTCAATATGCATTCTCCCATTTTCCACCCAAAGACGCCCAAGCTGGTTAGCAACAGTAAAATCAAAATACAAAATCAAGTATTGAAAACAGAGCGTCAATTAAATAAATGATGAGGCAAACAAAAATGACATATACAATTAGCCAGTTTGACTATAAAAACGGCTACCAGAACAGGCATGTTTTCAAAAGGCAGCAAATGATAATTAAAAATGGCTCCAAGGGCCAGGCTGCTCTCCCAGGGCAGAGAGTTGTATAGCCCAAGTGAAAACTCCTGTATTCCTGTCCAACATGCCTCACATACAGGTGAGAGACACAGAATATGAAGTATAGAATTTTTAAAAAGCCTTTCTCATCCAAAGCAAAGATTAGACCAGCAATTCCCTTTATGAAACTGTTGGGAGTCAGAGTGATGAAATAAATTGGCCGTGTTGTCTGTATATCAGCAGGAGAGAGCAAGATTTGTTCATTTGTCTGTGGAAGCACCGTTCATTGCATCCCTGTTACTTTTCCTTGTTTGGAAAAATCTGGTGTTCCAAATGAAAATAAGAAAAGGCTTTTTTAGACCAGGGATGAGTATCTAATGGGCTTCCAGTTGTTATTGGGTGACAAGTTCAGCAAATTCAACACAGATGAGAAGCTCCCTCCTCTGCTCAGTTCTGCTGACTCCACATGGTAGAATAAGGACAATTTCCCACCTGCAGACAAGATTGTTCTATCAAGATCTAATCTAGTTATAACTCAGGCTGCTGCATGCATGATCCCTGATCCAGCATGCATAAACCAGAATATGTTAAAAGCCCCCCAAAATTAATATATGTTGGAGGTGCCAGGCCCTCAAACTTGCAGATCAAATTCTTCTGCATTAGCTTCTGAACAGCCTTGTTCTGATAAAGCAGGTGGAAACACAACAGAATGATATTTAAACTTGATTTCTCTTGCATTATCACCTATGGTCAGCAGAGCTACTTGGAAGTAAGTTGTTAGTCTGAGGACTGCAAAGTAGAAATGCTTGGACTTTTCAGGGTGGTTTTTTGTTGCAAAAATGAGTGGATTACCATCTTAAGTGAAATAAGGAAATATTACCATCTGGCTTTCATTTGAAAGCAGAAATATGAGGAATGTGAAAATTAAGAGATTAAGGTCACAATCCCAAACATGTTTTTACTCCAATCCTATTAAAACCAGTAGGGCTAATCTGAAGTCAGTATGTGGTGGAATTGCAGGCTCCTGGGACCCAAAGTCCTCCAGTGCTTTAATTGCTGCTGTTTTCGTTGGATTTTTTGCTAGTTGCCAAATTTCCCTGGTGTCATTCAGCTATTTCTTGAGGTCTTACCTCTTGCTAAGCGCCTCCAGAGTAGAATAAAGGCAGGTCCTGCCCACAGGTTTATGTTCTAAGAATATGTGATACAAAGGAAGAAGGCAAGGCAGGGATTAATGGGGAGAGAGGAAAGCACTAAAGAAAATCCCAGAGGGAATAAGGACTTTAAAAACCCCACAAAAACTTATTCGAGAGAAATTGAAAATGTAACTACAGAGAGAGAGAGAGAGATATTTTGTGGGGTTGGGGGCATTTTATTATCCTAAGCCAAATTCCAACACACCTTGGAAATTGGACACATCCAAGCCAAGTGTGTCGTGTCAGGAGAAACCAACTCTGCTCTGCTTCTCTGTGTCAGTTTTGCATTTTGTACCCCAATAGTTTCTGTTGGCTGGACTAAAAATGTGCCCCAAATACCAGAATCCTTTAGGAATCCTTTGGAATTCTGTTATTTTTGGTTTTCAGTACTCTGTATGGGCACTTAAAACTGCTCTCCTGGATCAGTTTTATTGCTTCTTTACCGTAGCACATGACATTGGTTGCAGTAAACGTATACCCAAATAATAGCAGTTCATTTGAAATGTTTGTGATTTTCTTTTGTCCCAGGTGGTTTTTTGGACTGTGCCAGGGCTGGGTGGGACTGGAAGTGAGAAGTGGCTGAAATTTGGGAACGGTACTTAATACTATGTAGGTGACACAGTATCCCAGAAGGACTGTGTTGAAGGTCTGCATCTGTATTTTATTTCTTAGTGGTGGGTGTTGAAAATGGGGCAGTGAAACAGGTTTATTGCTTGAGAAACTAGCAACAGGCCAGCTGCATAGTACTCCCTGGAAAGCCAACCATGTTTTATAGTTTACCTCAAATCACCCAGATTAGATTGTGCTACAAGCGGTAGGGCTGTGGTGCCACTATAGCAGAGGCAGCGTACGATAAGGAGGAAGTGCTTGGAAAGTTTATGCAAGTGAGCCGCATACGCAAGGGAGCACCATATCTGCTATTGCTGGGTGCAATAAGGGGTAAAGGTAAAGTCTAAACCACTGAGCCTCTTGGGCTTGCCAATCAGAAGGTCGGTGGTTCGAATCCCCCCTATGGGGTGAGCTCCTGTTGCTCTGCCCCAGCTCCTGCCAACCTAGCAGTTCGAAAGCACATCAGAATGCAAGTAGATTAATAGGTACTGCTGCGGCGGGAAGGTAAATGGAGTTTTCGTGCATTCTGGTTTCCATCATGGTGTTCCGTTGCGCCAGAAGTGGTTTGGTTATGCTGGCCACATGACCCAGAAAGTTGTCTGTGGACAAGTGCTGGTTCCCTCGGCCTGAAAGCGAGATGTGTGCCACAACCTCATAGTTGCCTTGGACTGGACTTAACCATCCAGGGGTCCTATACCTTAAGGGGCAATTCGGACCAGGGGGTGGAATCTCAGGTTCTGCTTGCGGGCTTCCCGTGGGCAGCAGTTGCCTGTTGTGATAACAGGACGCTGAATTTATTTATTTTTCTACTTGCTTAGTACCAAATCTGTGCATGGCCCTTTACAGAGAAGAAGTTTCACAGGCCCATCTCCGATGGGGCTTACGAGCTAAGGCTAGATTGTCATGACCTATGTTTCATGTGATAGATAGCCTGCTTAAGAGACATTTAGACAACTGCCAGCCTCTTAAAATTAGCTATACAGTGGTACCTCAGGTACGCTTCAGGTTACAGACTCTGCTAACCCAGAAATATTACCTTGGGTTAAGAACTTTGCTTCAGGAGGAGAACAGAAATCGCGCGGTGGCGGCAGGAAGCCCCATTAGCTAAAGTGTGCTTCAGGTTAAGAACGGACCTCTGGAACGAATTAAGTTCTTAACCCGAGGTACCACTGTATTTCTATTCTTCCTGAATAGAAAGCTTTCACATTCCTAAATGTGCAGAGATTTGGTTGAACAAGAGTATCACTCTCAAACTACTGGAGCTCTGTGATGCTCTTTTTAAAAAAACCACCCAACAACAACTCGCCTACCAACATAGATTGATTCCGGCCATGTAAATGTGACAAGTTACTAGTCCACAAGCATGCTTCACAGCCTACCTTTCCCACAGATACTTGTGGCATATTGATGGTTTTATTTGATTAAAAATAGCAGTTTCTCTTTTCAGTTCACAGAAGCTTCTTTACCTAGTCAGAATGGAGACCATTTTTACTTGCCATAGGGGCCTGTATACAAGTATTCATTGACCATCTTTGCATTTCTTAGTGGTGCTGGAATGCCACCAAATCTTAGACCATAAACCTCATTGTTGTGTCTGCCCCGAGGCAGATCGCACCCCGATTCAGTTTGCTATATCTGCATTGGTGTGTTTTGCTTGTTTTTTAAGAACTGGACACCTGTTTCTGTCTGCCAAGGGCTGGAATCTCAGTTATGAGAGAAAAGTTGAGACAATTAGGAAGGCTTGAAAAGTGTGCTTTTGGCAGCTCCTGTTTCCAGTCTTCTCCAGGAGCATTTGGGTACCTGTTTCTGTCATTCGTGCTTCCATTGTGCCCATGTAGGTTCCCAAAGTCACTGCTCCTAGCTAGGGATGAACTCGGTTAGGATACCACAGGGCGCTAAATCGGTGGCGCTCTCTCCTGCCCCCGTTGCCTTTAGCCTTGCAGAGTGTACATTTCCTGGAGACGTCAGCCGGGATGTGAAGCCTGATGCCTAGTCCCAGGCTCTGTGGAACACCCTCACCCGTGTTTCCCCTTTTCTCTTCCTTGACAGCAGTTTCTTCCTCCATCTTCATCGTGGCCATTTTGGTGCTGCTGCTGCTTTTGTACCACCGGGACCCTCTGTGCTGCCAGTTCCTGTGCTCTTGCCGTTTCTTCCAGAGCCCCAGTCAGTATGTGAGTATCTCCACCTCCCTCTTCCCTGCTGTTTCAATAGGCCTTGCATCCGAATGCACCCACCTGCCCACCCACCACATGGGATGGAAGGAACCAAGGCACCCGCCCAACTCAGCCTTCTGTAGGTTCCCTTTACATGTTTGTACAGAATGGCCTCGGGGTTTAGGCATTATTATGATTATAATAATTCGTTGCTTACTCCTGGCTGGAGAGCAGCTCAAGGCCTATTTGCAGTTCTCTCCTGCTGGGTTATAGTGTGTACTCACCAAGACACTCCCTGGCTCCCCGCTTCCTTCCCACTCTCGTCCACCAACAAAGCCCTTTCACCTGAGCGTGTCGCCAATGGGCGGCTTTTGAGCATGGCTTGTGCTGTCGGGGGCACGTTATTGAATTTTGAGAGCACGAGAAGGCAGCGCCAGGAGTGACGCAGGTCGCCAGGGCGATGGTGATCTCCCCCTGCGCCTAAGAGAACTGCACTCCTCCTTAACTCTCTGGCACACTTCTTTCTTTCTTTCTTTCTCTTTCTTTCTCTTTCTTTCCTTCTCTCTTTCTTTCTTTTTTGGCAACGATGGATCACAGCAGGGAGTGCTACTGTAAGGCACGGGTAAAATACAGACAATGCCACTCTTGGTTGCTGGTATCCTGGCAACCAGCATTATACTTTGCACAGCTCACGATTGGAGACAGCCACAGAGAGAACATTTCCCCCTATTTTCCTTCTCTCTCTCTCTCTCTCTCTCTCTCTCTCTCACTCACTCACAGTCACAAACCCTTCCCCTCTCTCTTATGCGCGCGCGCACACACACACACACACTTTTTTGATGACTGCTGTTTGAGGAGCACCTGAGCAACTTCATGGCATTTCTCTCCCCACCCCACCGTGCATTAGACATTTGAAAGACCAAAAAACCTGGGCAGCCTGTGTATACTTCCCCCCCTGCAGGTTCAGACCACCAAAGGCCTATCTAGTCCAGAACGCTGTTTCTCCCTACGACCAGCCAGAGAGTGGCCTCTTGAGAAGCCCCCAAACAGAGCATGAGAGCAACAGACCTCTCTCTCTTCCCAAATGTGTTCCTTAGCAACTGGTATTCAGAGGTTCCCTTCAGCGAGGAACAAATCCCTTTATTCATTTACATTTGTACTTCCGCATATTCACATATGAAACTGCTCATGGTAAAAAGTGCAGTTTGGCCACCAGAAGCAGTGAAGATGGCTCACTTAACTCTCCTGGAAAGGAACCATCAGGGGTGACTTTCAGGTGATTCCTGGCAGATAGCAGGAATTCCTTTACAGGATGCATGTTGGTGTAGCTATAGCCACGTGGCAAAAGCAAGAGAAATCCCACAGTGCTTGTAGTCCAGAACCCAACATTGATTGGAGGGTGGCAGCAAAGACTCGGAATTGCTTTGAAGTAACAGAAATGTGCCATGTCCCTAGTACGGCCAAGAGGGCTGTGACAGGGGTTTCCTCAGCCCAATAAGTTTTGTGTATCACGTTCATGTTCAGGGACAATTGAAATGCTTTCCTAATAAAAGCTTGTGTTTTTGGGTCCAGGTGTCACATCATGAAATCAGGCCAGAATTTAGGAACGCTCAATTCAAGTCATGTCAAGATGACATGTTTGATGGGTGTGGTCTCTCCTGATTTTTGCTGGAGGAATTGCAACTTTCCAGTTGCGGTATCCCCTCCAGTTGGGAACTTTCCTTTTGTTTTCTCGAGACTGCCATGCCACTACCCTTGTGGGCTTTTGTGGCACAGGAGGCGACACCGTTTGAGTTGATGGGACCAGGTGCAAGAGCCTCTTAAAAGTTTGCTGCTTGCATGGGAAAGTGATCATTTCTGGCCTCCAGCCATGCGGCCTCCACTATCCCAGATTACTGTATATAACATGTGTGCATGCAGGTTATCATACGGTGGCAACCTGCTGTCAAAACACTGCCCTGCCCAGTTCGCCACACTACCACAAAGGCTTCTGCAAGTGCGTCGGTGGTCCCATGCAAGTGGAACCTTTGGGTCTGTGAGTGGAAGCGAAGCGATTGGCTAAGTGCTGTGCAGCAGCACACGTAGATCTGCTGGGGAGAGCTCAGGGCCATGTGCCAGATTGGCAAGCCCTACCGAGGCAACACCCGAGCCTTGTTTGCTTGCGGCTCACCTTTCGGATCCCAGGTTCGGATTTCAGAGCTTCGGGAGCTGGTGCTACGTTTTGGTTGCTCCACCTGTGGAGGCTTAGCTTGAACAATGGAGGTAGTTTCTCAGAGGCTCCGTTGCAAGAAACCAGAAGGGATGGGAGAAGAAAGTGAAATGCAAAACGGACCCTTGGAAACTCACATCCCGCTTTCCACAAGAATATGATACGTCGTACTGGCCGACACGTATATAAATTGCAGTTTGCTGACCCATCACGTCCCTCTTTCCTTGCCCAAAGATGTTAATTATCCCCAGAGGAAAGGGATTATATCTGGAGGCAGGTCTGGGCTCATTTAAGTGCTACACCAGACATTTGCAAATCATTGAATTTCCCCTAGGCTCTCAATAAGGCCAATATTGATGTACAGTGGTACCTCGGGTTACAGACGCTTCAGGTTACAGACTCCACTAACCCAGAAATAGTACCTTGGGTTATGAACTTTACTTCAGGATGAGAACAGAAATCGTGTGGCGGCGGCAGTGGGAGGCCCCATTAGCTAAAGTGGTACCTCAGGTTAAGAACAGACCTCCAGAACGAATTAAGTTCTTAACCTGAGGTACCACTGTAGTATAATCACTCCTTTCAAGTGAGCCCATGGTGTCCCCCCCCCCCCCGTGATTCCATTCAACCTGTTCCTTCTCTCTTTGGGTTTCTCTGCTCCCTTCTTGCTGTTACTTGTGATGGATCTCTTTGTGGCTCTGCCTCCTGTGCCCTTTTGCAGGTGTTTGCTTAGTAGCATACAACTGCCTGGGGTAGCATACATGTCCATACAACTGCCTGGGGCTGATGCGAACTGTAGTCTTAACAACACCTTTGAAGAACGCTGCTGTATCCCCGTCCTTTGGGAGGTGGGCTGGCACCCACGAGGACTTCCTGTTGTTCTCAAAACACGCCTCTCTAGGAGAAGCAGTGTGTAGAGCTCAGGCATAGAGTGGGAGATCTGGGAAAGACCAGCGCTAGGGATTTCTGTAGATGATTCACTCTTATCTACAACCAAGTGGCTTTTATCACTGCTTCAGGCCTAATGTCAGAATCCCATATTCCAGCGGTTGAGATGCTTTACTGCCGCCACCCAGGTGAATCATTATGTACACAGACAACATCCTATGCAAGTGGGAAGGATGTTTCAGCGGCTGCAGTTAAATATCCCAAATAACCAAGGTGGCTCACACACCAAAACAAACAAACAGACATGGTGCTGTAAGGTGCTGGATTACATATCAGAGGCTACCAACAGACAGGAGGTAGATTGGGATCTGCTGGGGTAGTTTGCAGTCTGTTGATAATGGTTTCCGACGCTCAAATATTTACAGGCAGCAACAATGAAAAAAGGCTTACCCACTGCCACCCTTTAAAATTAGGCTGAGGAAAAGCTTGAGAGGAAATTAAGGGCTTTTGTGTTTGTGAAGGGGACAGCAAGTTCAGTTCCTGCCCTGAAAACAAGTTGGCTGTGCCTCAGGTGCACGGTGTTCCTTTAAGTTTCTTCCCCCATCAGCCACAACTTTGCACTTGGGGGGTCTCTCAGGTTTCTGTTAAAGAAGATGGTAGATACCTCAAGCCAGGAACTCCTCCCTCATTCCTTCCTGAGAGGATGGAAGCCATCCCTGGCGTCCTCTGGCTGGTTGCCCAGGCATAACTTTCTGTTGTTCTCTGAGGCCTCTTCACGAACCAGGATTGATATAATTTTGCCATATACCAAAAGTGGGTTTAGCTAGGAAAGTGTAGCTTGCCGGGAAGCTCTTGGCTCTAGAAAACTGCGCCCTGAAGAGTGATTCAACGACAGCAGCTGTCGGAGAAAAAACAGCTTGTGAGCGTTTGTTTTCAGAGGTGAAACTTTTCAGTCAGCGCTCTTGTCACATGAACACGAAGAGGCTTCAGCTAATTGAGATTTGCAGTCCTTCCGCTTCTGTGCAAAAGGCAGCTTAGAAATACTTTTAAAATAAAAAATTAAATAAGCACAGGGCTCTGGACAGGGTGGTTTGATGTCAAGGCCTTTCTGCCGCCCTGACTCCTAGGAGGAGGCACGGCCATTTTGTTTATGACCCCAAGCCAGTGACTGAACTTGAGGCACAAGCTTTGGCCACGAGGAGCCTGTGACCTTCCAGGTGTTGTTACTTTTGATCTGCGCAATGGAACACATTGCCAGCTTGCTGAACACGCACCCCAGAGTTGCCCGAGAGGAAAGCTCGGCTTGTATTTTAACTTTCCTCCCTCTCTTTCGCTCCACGCAGGATTGCCCCCCTCCCTACTTCAGCAGCAACCAGCGTCTGGTGGGACCACCGTCGGGGACGCCGCGTCTGGAAAGCGCAGCTGAAAACCCTGGCGTCCAGGTGAGGGGGAGACTTTCCTTCCTGAAAGTTTGGGCGAATCACCTGTAAAAGGAGCGTGACCTGCGCAGGAGAAGGGGGCTTGATTCAGGAGGCCAGCCAAACACCAGGGGGGGGGGGAGTTGGAACCGCTGATGGTGGATCCCCAGGGGTTGTCCCCTCTAGGCAAGAGGTTGGGTCAATGAGGAGGTGGAATCAGGGAGAAAAAGCACCAGGTCCATGGGCCTGGTGGTTGTGGAAACCCCTGGGCAAGGGGCACGAGTCTCAGCAAGTGCCTTGTTGTGCCAGCACTTGTTGAACAAAGCGTTGCTGGCATATTCTCTGTTCCAAGAACAAGGCTTCCACAGACCCACTATTTTCACAGTGTGGCTTTTATGGCTTTGCATGCATGGAAATAACACATTTCGACACCCAAGGAGGGAAGCATGGAGAGTATTGTGCCGCATGCGAGAACTGGCATCGTTTTGCTTTCTTCCGAAGGCTGCTTCTCCCATTATAGGCGAGCGGCGGATTTTTGTCGTCAAGCCAATTCCTAAGAAGTAAAGTGGGAAGGCAACAACGGACGAGCCCCCGAGCTGGGTGTATCATCCGGGTGCATTTGCTAATGGTGTCCCTCTGTGCATCTAGGGAGATGAGCTGTTCTGTGTCGGACCCCCCAGCAGCTACCAGCTCCCACCGTGGGAGCAGCCGCGGCTGCCGAGCTACGAGAGCGTGCGGAAGAAGGATCGCCAGCGGGAGATCCACCAGATGATTGCCGAAAGGTTCGGCTTGTGGGCGGAGATCTCCCCAGAGGTAAGCAATCTTCAGCAAAATAATAATAATAAAAAAACAGCAACCCTCCACCCTACCACTATCTTAGGGTATAGAATTATCCCGCTGGCAGGTCTCCAATTATAAAACTTGCCCGTAGGTTCCTCCTCCTCCTCCTGATACCTTGAGACCTGGCTCTATCTTTCCAATGGCATTTTTATCTTGGAAGGAACACAGTGTTCCAGGAGGCTCCAGCGCTAAGCCACTTGTTTACATTCCTTCTGGCTAATGATTCAGCCTGTATCTTTTGGAAAGAAGTGCTTCTGTCTTCCTCAAGGAGCCAAAACAGACACGGTGGCAGCCGGGGATAAAGCCTCTGAGACGGTGCAAAGTGCCTTGCCATGCCCCTGGCACTGTAGGAGCTGTTCTGTTGCTGCCTGCCAAGGTCACAGGAGGGTTCTCAGACCAGAGGACCTTCTGCCCAGGATCCCCTTTAACCTGGAGCTAGGAATATAGGAAACCTCAGGCCCAGAGACCCCAATGTGGCCCTCCAAATTTCTCTGTCTGGCCTACAGGACTCTGCCCAGGCCACGCAGGTCCTTGCTTTGCACCCTTTTTGAGTGTTTTTGCCTGGCTGGAATGTGTCCTTCCACTCTGATAATGCCTCTTTCTTGCCTGGCTGGAGGGTAGGCAGGTGCGCAGAAACTTGTCTACTGCACAAGAGCAAGAGTTACACCCGCTGCTCTGCCCCTTTTGGCCTCTGGCTCCATCCGCCGCTGCTGCTATGTGGCCCTTGGAAGATTGCCCAGAAGGAAATGATGTTTTTGGATGTAAAAAGGTTTCCTGCGTCTGCTGTAGCCAAGCAGTGATTCTCCCCCACCCCCGAGACATAATGGAGGAAGCATCAATGCTTGTACACGCATCCTGTTGTTCTCTCCGCTCACACGTTTTGTGTGCGTAGTGCTTCAAAGTCTGCAAAACGTATCTGACCAAAGATTTTTATAGTGTACATGCCTCTCCCCCTCTCCATTTCTGTCCTCCCAAGGTAGGATAGGCTGAGGCCCAGGGTCACCCTGTGAGTTTCACAGCTGAGCGGGGATTTGAACCCGGGTTTCCAAGGTCCCAGGCCAGCACTCTGACCAGTATACCACCCTGGCTCTCCAGATGAGGATGGGACAAATGAAACCAATGCTTTACACCACAGGAAACCTCATCAAAAACAAGGCCAGTTTTTTTTTTTTAAAAAAAGCCTACTTAAAACAGTCTGAAGCCCATTTCAAATAGGTTTAAATTTACAGTGAAGAGAATAGAGTAGTTTGAAAAGGCAAAATAATTTTGCTGTGGGATGCTGGTGTTCCTCTCAAATGGCAGCTATACTTGGTGTGTTTGAATTAGCATTGGCTCCTCTAAGGATGAATAACAGTAATAACAGTAGTAAAAAATAAAATAATAAAGTAAAATAAAATAAAAGCTTTATTATTTATACCCCGCCCATCCGACTGGATTGCCCCAGCTACCCTGGGCAGCTTCCAACACATATAAAACTTAATAAAACATCGGAATGTTAAAAATGTCCTGATACAGGGCTGCCTTTGGATGTCTCCTAAAAGTTGTGTAGTTCTTTAGCTCCTTGACATCTGATGGGAGGGCGTTCCACAGGGAGGGTGCCACTGCCGAGAAGGCCCTCTTCCTGGTTCCCTGTAACCTCACTTTTCGCACTGAGGGGACTGGCAGAAGGCCCTCGGTGCCAGACCTCAGTGTCCAAGCTGAACGACTGGGGAGGTGGAGATGCTCCTTCAGGTATACAGGGCCGAGGCAGTTTACAAACTCAGCTGGGTTGTAAATGTCATTGAACTGCGGGGGGGGGGGGGAGAGATTTATTTCTGAGTAGCCGTGTAGAAGACTCAAGCATTGCTGTTGATTCTTCTAATGGACTTGAGCCTTACAAGTACTCTATCAAAGGAGCAATAATGGTAGTCAGCACTCTCGCAACCACTTACCATTTATATTGCATACTTAAAGTGCTTTCAGCAGATAGGTGAGCCTTCATAACAACCCGCAGTCTAGATAAGGAGAGGCCCAGAGCGGATAAGCAGGGGCACGTGTTGCAATGAACGTTACAAGCTGATCTTTGTACTTGGATCGCACATCTGCCCTCGGACAGTATTCATGGTTTCTTGTTCTCCATCTTTTCCCTGCCTGATTTTGAGATTTTGTTTTCCCTGGGCTCTGAACCCTGAGAGATGGGTAGGCAAGGAAGGTTTCTGAGTTTGATTGGGATGCTCACCACCCTGGTAGTTTGACAAGGCAGAGTAGGAAATAAACAATTGCCTGACTTTCAAAAGACACATGGGCAGCATATAAATAAGTGGTGGTGGTGGTGGCTCTGAGTCCCTGTGTTAGGACAGAAGAATGGCTTCCTTGAATAAAGGCACAGAAAGGAATTTCCACCCTGCAGGTCAGGTGGCATGGTTGAAGCCAAGCCTGCAAAGTTTAAACCAGCCACCACCAATCTGGTACAGTGGTACCTTGGGTTAAGTACTTAATTCGTTCCGGAGGTCCATTCTTAACCTGAAACTGTTCTTAACCTGAAGCACCACTTTAGCTAATGGGGCCGCCTGCTGCCACCGCACCGCCGCTGCACAATTTCTGTTCTCATCCTGAAGCAAAGTTCTTAACCCAAGGTACTATTTCTGGGTTAGCGGAGTCTGTAACCTGAAGCGTATGTAACCAGAGGTACCACTGTACTTCCTTGATGTTCAGGACTTCAGCCCCTGCCAGCTGTGACGCAAGCATCAATGCAAGCAATTAATCCGATTAATTGATGGAAAACTTCTTTATCTACAAAAAGGTGCCCCCCCCCCGTTAAATAGGCAGCGGTTCCCCCCTCACAACAATGTATTTTTGATTCAAGTACATATAAAGATTACAAGATACGAACACAGGAAGCTTCCTTCTGCTGAGTCAGACCGTTGGCCCATCTCACTCAGCATCTCCCACACTGACTGGCAGCAGTTTGTCCCGGATTTCAGGCAGGGAGCCTCTCCCAGTCCCTTCTTTCCAGCCGGGGTTTGAACTTGGGACCTTCTACATGCAAGGCAGATATGCTCTACCTCTGAGTTATGGCAAGCCCCATCTCATAAGAGGCACCTGCCCTTTTCTGCCTCTTAGGACAGGGTGCCTCTTCTAAGATAAGGTCTGGAACGGCACCTGCGTGCCGCTTCTAAGAAGAAAGGATGGTTCCAACTTTAAAACTGTTGGGTGGAATTCAGCGCTGCACTATTAACAAACCTGAAGCCCCTGAAAGTAGCTTTTCTGATGCAGGAAAGATAAGAAAGGCACACAGAGCTCTACTTTTCAGATCTTTGCGCCCAGGACAGTATGTGCCAGGAAAGAAAAAGGCCCTAAAGTCAAAATCCATACTTTGTGCAACATACAAAAAACGACTCCCTGATAGCTTTTTTGGAATAAATCAGAAACAAAAGAACCTATTGAATGCAATTAAAAATCAATATGAATATTTAATACAATGTATATGTACCAGAGAACCAGTGTGGCATAAGGTCAGAGTGTTGGGAGAGGAGGGCTTGAACCCCCACTTTTACAAAAAAAATAGAAATTAACAAACCTGTCTGCTCAAGTATCTCAGCTTGTCAGATGGAACAATCCCCCCCTCCCCCCTCTATGTGCTGTGGGGCTGTCTTTTGACACCTCCTCCAAGCCACCGACGGGGAGGGGTGCAGAGGGAGGACAGGAGAAACCCTGGTGCGCAAGCAGAAATCACTGTAAAGCCTTCATCGGCTCAGGAGCGCAAACCTCAAGGACCGCCTCTTTCCATATGAACCTGCCCAGACCCTGAGATCATCTTCTGAGGCCCTTCTTCATGGGCCTCCTCCTTGAGAGGTCTGGAGGGTAGCAACATGAGAATGGGCCTTCTCTGCAGTGGCTCCCCATCTGTGGAATGCTCTCCCCAGGGAAGCTCACCTGGCGCCTTCATTATACACCTTTAGGTGCCAGGCAAAAACGTTCCTTTTTAACCAGGCCTTTGGTTGATCCAATTTACATCCTATGCCCTTTTAAAATGTAGGGTTTTTTGGAGGGGGGAGGGACTATTGGGTTGTTGTTTTTATTTTTATTAGATATTTTGCGGTTTTATATCTTGATTTTATTTTGTGACCTGCCCTGAGGCCCCCTGGGTATAGGGCGGTATATAAATTCAACAACAACAATATGGCTCTCTCCTTAAGTGAATCCCATCTCTTTTTTACTTATTCAGGCTGCAATCCTTTGTCCACTTGCCTCTGAGTAAGCCTGTTAAACCACTAGGACTTACTCCTGGGTAGACCTGTCTAGGATTGCACCGTTAAGCGGTCAATCTGTGGCCTTCCAAACTGGGGGACGGTGTGAGGGAGCGCACATGTTATTGTTTTTGTTCGTTACTACGTTATGCATTTTTGTGCTTTTTATATTGTCCACTGCCTCATGATTTTCGGGCGAAGGGTGCTATCGAATTTTAGTAAATTTAATAAACAACAGTGTAACCTTATATATGCCTGCCCAGAGGAGCTGCAGCCTTAAACATATGCCATTAAATAACCCATTAATCAAGTAACAATACAGTCATACCTCGGCTCCCGAACACCTTGAGAGTCGAACGTTCTGGCTCACGAAAAATTGAAAACCGGAAGCGAGTGTTCTGGTTTTTGAACTTTTTTTGGAAGCTGAACGTCCAGTGCAGCTTCCGCTATTGTTTCCGGTTGGAAGTCGACTGTAATAATAAAACATATTTAAAAATTGAATCTGTTTTATCTCTCTCCCCTGCCCCCCACAAAGGCCTTTTTTTAAAAAAAAATATGAATGTAAGGAATAGCTTAATGGTCCGGTGTGTAAACAGGCTCACAGCAGGGAAGTGAGCTGGTGTTCTTGTGTTAGAATATCCTTTTCTAGGAAGGCTACTCTTTTTACTGTTAAAACCTGGGTGGAAGCAACTTCTAACCACCGTGAATATTTTCATTTGTTCATTTGCCCCTGAGCAAAAGCAAGCTGGTGAACCTGGGCAGAGGCCCCAGTGAGAGTTGCTGCTCTTCAGTGACTGCTCTGGACTGAAGTGATCTCAGCAGAAAATCAGAGAACTTAAAGGGCTGGGGGCTGGGGAAGAAAACTGCCCATCTGATAATGAGGATTTCTGCCAGTCTTCTGCATCCTGGTTCTCTAGGATGTTTGGAGAGTGGGGGGTTAACCGAAAGAAGAGTAGCTTTCGGCCGTGTGCCAGAGGGACTGAAAAGGATGCGAGAGCCGAAATGCTTGTTTCTAACAATGCACAAGTGTTTTGGTGGCAGAACTGCTGGGTCGATGGAGCATTGGATATTATTATTATTATTATTATTATTATTATTATTATTATTATTATTATTTTATTTTATTTATACCCCGCCCTTCCCGGTTCAGAAAACTGGGCTCAGGGCAGCTAACAACAAATTTAAAACACTTAATCGATGCAACAAGAAACAGCATAAAATACAGTATAAAACATAAATAACAATAAATATTCTGAATTCAAAAATCAATTTAGGGGGGGAATCCATCCAATATGAAGGCTGCTATAGCTGTTTGTGGTGGATGATGACCCGTGCTCCGAAAAGTGTGGTCGAAATGAAAGGGTTCGGCTCAGATCAGACCAGATTTCATAAAATCATACGCAAACTTTTACTAAAACAAAACTCCACAAGAAAGGGGGAAACTCCAAATAATTACACAGATTAACATAGCTCAGAAGGTAAGAAAACAGCAAAACTCACTTATCCAGGTAATTAACATAAACACACCTAAATTAACACACCTAAATCTCAATAGGCTGAGCAATGGAACAAGATGCTTTCAAAAGCCCCAAAACCAGCTTGGCTGGCTGCCGAGAACTCCCAGCAGCCCAGGTTTTATGGGAACTTAGACCATAGGTCTAATTAACTTGTGACACCGGCCTTGAAACCTTAACGGGAGACAGCTGTATGTCAGCTCATTATTTCTGAGGTTCTAACCCATTCCCGTAAACCAGAGCCGATATCACCACAGCCTTGCTTTTAACAGGGCCTGGGATTTGGGAGATCCTAATTCAAGTCTCCACTCGGCCATTAAACTCCCTGGGGGAGCTGGGACCAGTTGTTGTCTCTCGGCCAAATCTACCTCACACAGTTGGTTAGGAGGATAAAATGGCGGCATGCGTCTGAACTCCTTGGAGGACAGGTACCTTGGGTGGTACCTCGGGTTACAGACGCTTCAGGTTACACACACTTCAGGTTACAGACTCTGCTAACCCAGAAATAGTTAAGAACTTTGCTTCAGGATGAGAACAGAAATCGCGCGGCGACGGCAGCAGGAGGCCCCATTATCTAAAGTGCTGTCTCAGGTTAAGAACAGTTTCAGGTTAAGAACGGACCTCCGGAACGAATTAAGTTCGTAACCAGAGGTACCACTATACAGTGGTACCTCAGGTTACATACGCTTCAGGTTACACATTCCGCTAACCTGGAAATAGTGCCTCAGGTTAAGAACTTTGCTTCAGAATAAGAACAGAAATCGGGCTCCGGTGGCACGGCAGCAGCAGGAGGCCCCATTAGCTAAAGTGGTGCTTCAGGTTAAGAACAGTTTCAGGTTAAGAACGGACCTCCGGAACGAATTACGTTCTTAACCTGAGGTACCACTGTAGTATGAACAAACAGTGCAGCTCTTTGTCAGCATTGCTTTGGAAGACACCATGGAAGCAAATCAGCTCAGCTTCTGCCTCAGGAGCACACCTGTGGGCCGTGAATTGTGCGATGCAGTTGCATAAGGGGTGAGGCTCACTGGTGTGTGGACATTGGGCAAAGTAGGTGTGGTGGAGGCTGGTGGGTGAAGCTGGCACAATAACTGAGCCTTGGCACACATGCCGGGGGAAAACATTGGAATAGGCCAAAGCGGGCAGATCATTTGTGGTTCTCTCAGGAGGCGGTATAACAAGCTGCTTCTTTTTTTCACAGTTACCGCCACCCTACGAGCAAGCCCTGAGGTATCCTGCAACCTTACCAGGGACTGGAGCAGGTTCGGAGTTGTCAGCTGGACAGAGCTTGCCGGACATGCTGCAAGCTTCGCCGACTTACCATGCTCAGAGGAACACTTCGGTGTAGGCTGCAGGTTGGGTCCGTCCCCCCAGCCCACCCCCGTGTCTGGGACAATGCCAGAGTTTGGGGTGTGGGTTTCACCTGCACAGCAGAAACCTGCCAAACCTTTCCAGGTGCAAAAGGAACTGGGTGGAACTCACCAAAGCCAACACAAAGCCAAGGGTTTTTTTGTTCCCCTTTCCTTTTCTTACTAGTATTACAGTATTGAGATCAAATGCTGGGAGATCGCCAGCTCTTTCTGGAACTGAGCCTGAGGACGGCTGAACAGTGCTGTGTACACCACTTGGGGGAAGCTGTGGTCTCTCTCTTTTGAAGTATCCAAGGCCGGAGGAGTTTTGAAGAGACTAGATCTAGGGACTCCTGTCTCTCAGGGCAGAGGGCCGGAATCAGTTACCCTCAGGGCTGCCTTCTTGCCCTAGGAATTGAAAAGCCACAGAAAACCCTATGGAGATTTCCGCTTGCAGGGTCAAACTTTGGACCAAGCCAGCGAGAGGCTCCCCTTGTCATTTTTCAAGAGGCAGGCCAACACTTCCTGTTCAAAGAGCATCCTTGGAGGGAAACACCAGCAACCATTACATTAAAAAGAAAACAGTGGGAGCTGCCAAACTTGCAAAGTATTAAGCCTGAACAGGAGAAAGTTTCTTTTGTCTCTCTGGTTGTCTTAAGGAGTGTCGCTTATCAGGGATTGCAGCTTCAAGTGACAGAATGAATGTATTTTGCCTCCAGCTGTTTCTACTGATTCTCGGACAAATTCCAATGAGGATTTCTCTCTCTTTTCTTTCAATGCTGCAGGGCAGTTTTGCAAGTCCAAATAGGACAGGACAGCAGAAGGCAGGATCGGGAGCTTCTGCAGGGAATTCCCTCCCTTCTTGGGAGTCTGAAGCAGCCCAAGGTTTTAGGGGCCAAGCCATATAACCAAGAAAGGGTTACATGCAGAGACAAGAGGGATCTCCCCCAGGAGGGGAGGAAGGTGGTGATAACTGATAGCTATCACTCCTGTCATTGTTTACTCTCCTTGATTGCTCTGTCAGTTCCACTCTTTGATTTTTGTTATTTGGATGGTTGTTGTTTTTTTGTATTTGACAAAGAGGCTTTTAAAATGTTCCTAATGCCATTGTTAAAACTGAAACAATCAGATCAGAGAGAAAAAATGTTTTGGGGGCCTCCTTTCCCATTGCAACTTTGTGAGTGTAATGCTTGGGGGGGGGGGGTTAGCCAAATTCCTTTGTGTGGAATTGAGAAGGTCAGCAGTGATTCTTTTGTTTCATACAGGTTCCAGCCTATAATTATGGCGAGTGCAGACACACAACACTAAGGCTGAATACACATTATTTTATTCTAGAATCCATGGAGACTGAGTTCTTTTTCCTCCCCTACGAACTCCCCACACTAGCTAGCTACGTTGCATATTTTTGCCCCTGAAAAGTGCTACTTGACAAACTAGTTTAAATTCCAGAAATAAAAGCTCACTGCAGATCAATTCTGCATTATTACCATTAGAAAACAGATGCAGGCACAAGGGAACTTCCCTCCCTTTCTACACACCCCCAAATCTCCTTGGGCATCCCCCCTCCCCACAAGCCTCTGCTGCGGATATCGGCAGTGCAGAAAGTACACAGAGGCAGGGGAAGTTCTCTTGTGTTGCCAAAGACATCCCATGCGAGCAGCGATTTTGGTGGATTCAACTCCGTATCTACTGCGTTCATGCATGCACTGCATCATCTATTTTCCCTTTCCTTACTAGGTTTTGATTTTTTCCCCAAATGCTGGTGTTTCCTGTGTATATGGCTACATGGTTTCAGATGGTAGCATTCCCCTCCCACCTGAAAATCAAAATGGAGGGAGCTGCTAACATCCCAGATTTTTTTAAAGGAATGGATTAAATCCAAAAAAAAAAAAAAAAAAGAAATGCGCAGGAGGCAAAAGCAAACTGAGGGACACAACCAGACACACAGGGCAGATTAGAGCTTGAAAGGTCAGCCTGCGGCACTCCTGAATAGGAGCAAAATAGCTGGGCATCTCCCTATAGCATTGCGTCAAGTCTGCCCTCTTGACTGTGCTAACAGCTGCTTCCCAGCTCAGTAGGCCAGTGTTTTTTAAGAAACCAAACCACAGCAAGGCCACTGGTCCTGCGTATTTATGGTAAAGGTAAAGGACCCCTACATGGTTAAGTCCAGTCAAAGCAGACTATGGGGTTGCGGCTCTCATCTCGCTTTCAGGCCGAGGGAGCTGGCGTTTGTCCACAGACAGCTTTCTGGGTCATGTGGACAGCATGACTGAACTGCTTCTGGTGATAACGGGACACCGCGATGGAAACCAGAGTGCATGGAAACACCGTTTACCTTCCTGCTGCAGCGGTACCTATTTATCTACTTGCAATGAGGTGCTTTCAAACTGCTAGGTTGGCAGGAGCCAGGACTGAGCTCACCACTGTCGTGTCGATTTGAACCTCCGACCTCCTGATCAGCAAGCCGAAGAGGCTCAGTGGTTTAGACCCCAGCGCCACCCACTCCCGCTATATTTATGGTAGCCGATGCTGGAAGGACAAGGCTACAGATGCAGGGCTTGATATGTGTCAAAGCCAGCCAGCACCACCGCAGAAGCATTTCAAAGTAATGAACCCCGGAAATAGAAATCGACTGTGAATCAGCAACAGACACTACAAAAACATCCAATGTCTGATTGCTTTGTGTAAGCTGAGCAGAGTGGCTGCAGCCTAACCCTCAGTGCTTTTGGGCCCCAATGTGTGCTACTGCATCATGGACCAGGAGTATTTTGGGAAGATGCTGCAGCTACTTTGCCCAGTGGGTCTGCACGTGTTCCACTGCTGCCCAGCTGCACCCACCCTCCTAATAAGTTTGCTATGTGGGTGGAGAAGAACAGCCATCAGGGTGGGGGTGGGGGCATTGGGGGAGGTTGCAGCAGAGGGCTCATTGCCCATGCCCTCCGTCAAACCATTCCTGTGTTGAAATATTAGGAGAAATAATTGCATGTGCATTTATAGACGTTCAGGCTGCTGCATGAAATCTTCTTAGAACTGCCAGAGTAACACTTTTGTGTTCAGAACCTGACTCCAATCCAGCCCATCAAAATCCTCCCATTACGTTAGAGCTAATCATATGAAAACATCGGCTTGAATTACCTCTCCTGGTAAGATGATAAGTGAGGATAGAACTGCCCTTTTATTTTGTAAAAGAAATTTCAACAACATCCCCTTTGCTGAGAATACATTCCAGGTGCCTAGAATGTATTGAGAGCCGACCACAGGTGACCGAGCAGGAGAAGTCCATTCAGAACCACAGCAGTGTTTTCAGACCTGTTTATATCTGGGGTTGGATAAAGCTGGCCAGTTCCTTGCTGTCGTCCAGGAGACCTCAAAAGTCTCAGAGCATCTCGACCAACTTGAAACTCCCCACCTCTTTAGTGGGAACGACGTTGATGAAAGTTTTGTACAGCACAGCCCCTTTGGGTAACTGGCAGATCACCTCTGTGCTTTCCTTGCTGCCGGGACGCGGCACGTAGACTTCTTTTGTGTATCGCACAATCCCGTCTTCGAGCGCGTAGAGCGACTTGTTGCGGCCTAGTCCCACCTATTAGCAGGTGAACAGGAGGAAAATTAAAAGAGGAGAAAAGTTAAGACTCTGGAGCAGAGCAGTGATGCCCAGTGGTACATGGTAGCACCTTGGTGTGTTTTGGTACATAGGCAAATAAACTCATGGCTCTGCTCATGTGAGAAAGGCTGTTTGCATAGCCACTGGGTGTCTGATGACAGAGTTGCCATGAAGACGGAAGCCATGGCATACAACAATAATGCTTCATGACCGTATAAGACTTATTAAACTGCTGGTTGGCTGCTCCCATTCACTTTTCCCATTGGATCTGTCACCCCACTTGGCTTGCTCCTATGAAAATACAGATGGGCAAAAAGTAGATCGCTGGATGATCTGCAATAAGCATTTATGGCTCTCAAGTGCTGAACAACAGCAAAACCAAAAGGCTTCATCCACTTCCTATTAGAAATGCTTCTAATTATTTGATTTATTGCCTGCCCTTCGCCCTAAGATCCCAGGGCAGGTCACAACAATTTAAAAGACCACATCAAAAACCGATTAAAGCTACTTAATAGCTGGGCTATTAAATTTGGCCAGAAGTTCTCCGATTCAGATTTGTATTTTTATTTGCAGGTCATTGCAGTGTTTGTGCCTCATGGGAGGCAGTAGGTTATTAGCTCTGCTGCAAAACCACCATTTTACACCTGACTCCCTCCCTCAACTTTCAGCCATGATTTTGCACCTGGCTCTGATTGGTGGATGTCAGGGTGCTCAGTAGAAAAGGGAACAGATACGGTAGTCAAGGATGGGGGAACCTGCATCCCTCCAGATATTGTTGGAACACCCATCAGCCTGCATTCCCCATCTCTGACATCTGCCTATGCACCTGCTGTAAAGCACTAGATACGGGGCTTGGCCAAACCTCACCTGCTCATAAGTGATTTCAACACGCCTACAGTAAGTTCAGGTCACCTGAGACTTATCTCAAATGGGTTTGGCTTCATTGGGATTTGGGATTATGTGTTACACTATTCTGCCCAGGTATTTCCTGGCATGGTTCGGGAGCTCTGCAAATAGACCTTTCTTTTAAAAAGAAAAAAGTTCGAAATATTGCAAGTTATGCTGTGCAGCAAGCAGAACTCCCCTGTCTTACCACACTGTGAGCTGTGCTCTCCCGCTACAGTGTAATTTGCCCATTTATTTTTAGATCCATGACTGAACAATGTTTTTCCAATGTACCCGAGACATTCAGGTGCGCGAAGCTGAACTATATTGTACATTGAATCCAAATGTCACTTAAAACAGGGTTGCAAAAGCTTTATTTTGGAAGTGAGGGCTGTTTCAACTAAGAAGGCTCCAATATCTTCTTGTTAGAATAAGCAACTCCCCTGGAAGCCTTCAAGAGAAGGTTAGTATAAAGAAACTTGGCTCATTTCAGGATAATGCAGACTGAAAAAGGAAGCGGGAAGTTTGCTGAAGGTGGAGCAGAACAAGCAAAGTCTCAATTATAAACACTCTTGGGAATAGCAAAAAGAATAACTTACGTGAGCCCCCGGGTGCCAGCGAATCACCCGCTGTGTCGCCAATGTGTTGCCGGCGTGGACAAACCTTCCTGCAAAAGGTGTTAAGAGGAAGCAATGAAGTGAAGAAATCGGCTTCCATGATGAAAGCAGGCAAGCTGAATAGGAATTGCTCCATGGAACAAAAACTAGTCTCATTTCTTAGGAAGGAATGCCCATTTCAGATGACGCAAGATCACATAAATTAGAAAACCTGTCTTGGTCTCTCTCTCACTCACACAGAGCCTTCCTTTAGCATTCTCTCCAAACGACTTTTAATACTTCTGCAAACCCTGTGCTTATCCTAAGGATGTCAATACCTGGGAGTAATGGCGACACAGCACTATCCATGCACGTCCCCTGCTAGGTGTTGCCGAACTGCAACTCCCAGTAGCTTCAGCAAACATGGCCAAATGGTCAGAGATGACAAGAGCTGTAATTCAGCAACACCTGGAGGGCCACAGGTTTTAGAATCATGGAATTGCAGAGTTGGAAGGGAACCCTGAGGGTCATCTAATCCAACCCCCTGCCTTTTGCCTAACATGGGGCTCAAACCGCAATCCTGAGAGTCCCGTGTTCTACCGAATGAGCTCTCCACACCTTGTGCACATGCAATGTAACACATGCAGTGTAAACTGGATGGTGCATTCCACTTCACTTATTGAGGCTCTCCCTTGCTGCATAACTCCTGAATTTGCATCCCAAAGAGAATTAATATCCGTGCACAAATTTCAGTTAGCAGTATTGTGTGCTTCCAAGCCAGCAAGAATCCTGTTGTTGGTCGGTACAATTCTGCCACCTACTGGCCAGTCTTGCCAACACACATCAGTAATATATGCCAGTGTTTCCCAACCACTGTTCCGCGGCACACTAGTGTGCCGCGAGATGTTGCCTGGAGGGAGTCGGGTGAGTCGGGCGGCGAGAGGCGGGGCGGCGGTGGCGAGGAGAGGCTGCCTGGCTGCCTGCGAGCTTGGCGGGCAGCGCCTCCGTCCGCAGCGCCCGCCTCGCGGCTCTCATTCCCTGCCCCTGCCAAAGCTCACCCAGCCAAGCCGCGCTCTCCTTCCTGCCTCGCTTTGCTGCCTCCCCCCCACCCCCAAAGCTTGGAGGTTCCCCGGCAAGGGGGAGGGAAAAAAATTGAAACTTACACCTTTGTGCGTCCCTCCCGGCGTGACGCTGTGCGCTGACGTCACGGGGCTGTAATGGTGGTGTGCCTCGAGATTTTTTTCATCAAACAAGTGTGCCTTTGCCCAAAAAAGGTTGGGAAACACTGATATATGCCTTCTTGAAAGCATCCCTGTGCAGCCAGGCAGATGGCAGCAAGAAAAATAAACTGACAGGCAGCTGCAAAAAGAGCCAAGGGACTTACCGTCCGTTACTTTAGCTCCATAACTTTTCCCAGGACTTTTCCCCCCAAGATTTTTGGAGCTGCCTCCACTCTTCTTAGATGCAAACCTCACTGCGACTGCACTCAGGGGGGAAATAGGCAAAACTGTGGAGAGAGCGAGAAATGAAAAACTCATCAAAGGGGGGGGGGATATAAACTGACAATTATTTAAACAGAGAAAGAAACCTCACACCAGCCACTGAATACTAAAGTGTTTTACGTTTTTTGAAAGTTGAGAGAGGGTGGGTTGGGGAGAACTGGTCAGTTTTGCGGTGTTGACCATGAGCTGTGAGCCAGCAGTCCCCAGTTCAAACTGCAACTCAATTATGAGCACTCTGGGTGCCCTTTTTTTTTTTAGATGCAAAGCCAAATAACTGCTGGCTTTTATACTACCAAAGGAAGAAAAGCTCTCCTTTCAGAGAGAAACCCATCAAATAAACTAAACAGAGGAAGAAGCAGGTTACATTAGCATTCACAGCTACTGGTTACACTGCACTTTTATTTTATTTTATTTAAAAAATCTGAAGTCTCTAAAATGGTCAACTAAAATGTCACAAAATAGCAAGCAAGCTTCTGAGTCCACCAGAACCGTTCATCGGTGCCTGGGAAAGGACTTTAAAAAGGGAGTGTATCCCAAATAGAGGGGTACATTGTGCTAACTGGGAACACCCTGTCCTTAGAGGCACAGAATCCAGGATGGCTGAGAAGTAGATGTCACACGTTGGATAATTTTGTTGGATCCAGTCTTTAATGTTTACCAATATTTGGCATACAAGTGGTTCTTTCTTCAATGAAAAAGCGGCTTATCTAAAAGAACGGCCCATAAACACACAGCCATTTCAAGTCAGCAATACTAACACTCCTTTTGCAGGGCACTTCATTTGATTTTTTTGCGTACAATTAGCAACCATTTCCTTTTCATTTCTGAAGTTTCCTGTTCAGTTGCCTAACTGGCACAAATCTAACTTCTTAGAAAAACGTAGGATTAAGGGCTGCGAATCCCAAGCACACTCATTTGTAAGCACCAATGAATTCAATGATGATAATAATTTTATCATTTTATATTCTGTCCATTTGGGTTTCCTAAGCCACTCTAGGCAGCTTAGAGCACATATAAAATCATCGTAAAGCACCAAGAATTAAAAACTTCCCGATACAGGGCTGTCTTTAGATGTCTTCTAAAAGTTCTGTAGTTCTTTATCTCGACATCTGAAAGGCGGGTGTTCCACAGGGAGGGTGCCACTACCGAGAAGGCCCTCTGCCCGGTTAGGCCAGGCCTATTTTATTTTCCCGGGTGTAATGCATGGGAAAATAAAACAGGCCATGCATGGGAAAATAAAACAGGCCTGTCCTGAAGATTTCTTAATACAAACCCATCCATGAATGCATACATACAGATCCGTGGTTCCCAATTATGGGGCACATGCCCCACAGGGGGGGGAATTTTATTTTTAAGGGGGGGGGATTCAAGAATGAGTTATTAACAGTGAATGGCCTTTTACACTTCTTCCACGTGAATAGGAGTTCACCTTTTGAATAATAAAAATTATATGTCACGGGGGACGGGCATCCGGATTTTAGAGAAGCTTAGGTAGGGCATGGTCAAAAAAAGGTTGGGAACCACAGATAGATAGACACACACACACACACACACGGGATTCAATTTAGCCATACTGCCCTGCTTATTAAGAGGGCTGTTTGAAAAGGGCTTGCCCATTCTTTTATTAATGAATTACTCCATTAGCTCAGGGCCGGAGCCAGGGCCGGATTTAGGTTTGATGAGGCCCTAAGCTACTAAAGGAAATGGGGCCCTTTATACGTCCAGCTGTCCTTTGTCAACAACCAATTGTTGCTGTTTTTTGTGTTGAATATATGCTATATGGTAATTTATGGACCTAATACATGGGTAGGCAAACTAAGGCCCGGGGGCCGGATTTGGTCCAATCCCCATCTAAATCCGGCCCGCGGTTGGTCCAGGAATCAGTGTGTTTTTACATGAGTAGAATGTGTCTCCTTTTATTCAAAATGCATCTCTGGGTTATTTGTGGGGCCTGCCTGGTGTTTTTACATGAGTAGAATGTGTGTTTTTATTTAAAATGCATCTCTGGGGTATTTGTGAGGCATAGGAATTTGTTCATTTTTCTTCCCAAAATATAGTCCGGCCCCCAACAAGGTCTGAGCGACAGTGGACCGGCCCCCTGCTGAAAAAGTTTGCTGACCCCTGACCTAATAGGTATCATAAGCGCCTACACAAAACAAAACACTGTTGCTGTATGTAGGTTTTATTTTATTTGTTTTTTATCTTATATTATGGAAATGTCCATCCAGTTTTTTTTCCCCTTTAAATTTTTTGGGGGGCCGCCAAGAGAGTCGTGTCCTAAACTATAGCTTGTTCAGCTTACAGGTAAATCCGGCACTGGGCGGAGTGAAGAGATGATAAAATCTCCCCACCACCTCCCACGACGATGCGAACAGACAAAACTGCCCAAACCCTCAACAGGCAAAACGTCACCTAAGGGTGGGAGGGAGAGAAGGAAGGAAGGATATTAAAACGGCCGGGGGGGGGGAGGGAGAAGAGTAATACCCGATTCTGAACAGGAAACACTCCCAGTGCAGTGCAGTGCAATGCAATGCAATGCAATGCAATAAAATAAAAGTCCCTTTCCCAGGCTACGAGCTTTTGCAGTCACTTTTGCGTTTGCAGCAATTGCGGCGATGCGGCATGTTTTGCACCAGGCGCCTCCCGCCTGCCCGTCTCTTGCACGCGTCTCGATCTCTCCCCACCCCAGCACCCCGTTTCCCGGGACTTGACCCCTTCCCAGGCTCCCTCCGCCCGCCACTCACGTTGCCCTCCGCAGCCCAGAGCCCAAGGCGAGAGCCTGCCCAGCAGCGCCGCCATTTGACCTTCGCCGCCGCCGCCGCCTCCTGGTTGGCAATCCGTCCGGCTCCGCCTTGCGCGGCTTCCGGATCCGGGGCTGGCGGGGAGAAGCGCTGCGTTTGAATGAGGCTCCGATTCCCGGGCTCCATCCTAACTGCTACGGGCCAGGAGAATAGGAGGAGGAGGAGGAGGAGAGCGGCTGCTTCTGTTTCTGAGCCCAGAGAGAGAGAGAGAGAGGTACCGCCGAGAAAGCCCTTCGTGCCCCTTCCTCCCTTTCCAAAGAGGCTGGGGGTGGTGGGTGGAGGGGGAGGAAGGCGCTCTGCACGTGCTCAGAAGCACTTTCCTCCTAGCTTCTCGCTCAGCATTCCAGGGACTCAACTGTTGAAAAACGAGTCTCCGGGGATGAAATTCAGACCTACCCCAAGGTGGGTCCTCTGAAGGCGCCCCCCGCCCCCCTAGGACACACGGGGGGTCCTTCCTTGTTTGCTTGCTTGCTTACATTTCTATGCCGCGTTTCGTTCCCCGTGAATCGCAAAGCGGCTTACAAATCAAGAAAGAACCATAGCAGAACATCATAGACACAACATAGAATAATATACAAGATAATCGACAAAACCATTCAGATGCCAAGGAGATAAAAGAATTACACAACTTTTAGGAGACATCTGAAGGCAGCGCTGCATCGGGAGGTTTTTAAACGCTTGATGGTTTCATTATGTTTTTAGATATGTTGTAAGCCGCCCAGAGTGGCTGGGGAAACCCAGCCGGATCAGCGATGCATAAATAATAATAATAATAATTTGTGATCTATAAAGCACCAGTAACAAAACAACTAAAAAAAATAAGCTAAGCAGCACAATTGCAATAAAAGTCATAGATTCACAAAGTACTGCAGCTTTCGTTACCTGTTTTAGTGTGTTGGTGTTTTTAGTAATTTATGGTGTGGTTTTCTTGTATTGTTTAAAACATGCTATTGTACACCTCTTTGAGCAGGCTGGCCCTGAAAGTGGGCTTATAAATCATGAAATAAATAAATAAGATAAAGGGGTTTGTTTTGTTATTTAAATTCAGTAGTATATCATGAAGGGAGGCAGGGGGAGTGTAATGTCCAGGCCTGTGGCTTTTGATATTACTATTGTTGATACTAGTTGCTCTTTCACATTCTGTGGCAACCATATGGCGTGGCAGTCAGTACTCACCCCTTCCATGTGCTACCTGGCTGTCGGGGCCAGGTAGCCCCAGATGTTTGGGTCTGTGGGTGTTTTTCTATCTCCTCTCCCAAGCACCTGCACAGTCTACAGCTCTTGATTCTTCCTGCTGGAAGGGGAACCTCATCAAGCTCCCGGGGCAGCCATTGCCAACCTAGGACCCTCCAGATCTTTTGGACTACAATGCCCATCAGCCTCAGCCAGATGATGGGAATTGTAGTCCAAGATGTCTGGATTACGCCAAGTTGGCAAAGGCTGCTGTGGGGGAATGATGATGCCCAATGTCTGCTTCTCGTGCCTAAGAGGTTGCGGCTGTTGTCGTTTCGATTAAAACTTGGCGCTTTTTCCCCTCAGGCGGTCTCCATTTCCCTGGCACTCCGCTCATCACGTGAGGCTGAACACCATGTCCCCAGAGTTGGGGGACAGTGATGATGAGGAGCTGCCAACCTTTGATTTCCTGAAGCAGCAGCCTCCAAGCATAAAAAGTGTTGTCCAAACTCCTCCTCTAGAAGAGAATGTGGTTGTGCTCTGCAGCTCAGACTCGGAAGATTCGTCCGTGGCCTCTCCTGCATGGAAGAAACCACGTGGCAGCCAGGATTCGGCCAGGGCTCCCACTTGTCTGAAAGCGATAGTGCAGCTCAGCAGCGAGAGTGAGGAGGAGGAAGTTATTCCCTTGGCTGAAAGGCTCAAGAGGAAGCTTTTGACGTCTGAGCCTTCCTCCGCTTGTCCTTCGTATACTAGGATCCGGGAACTGAGCAAGCGAGACTCCGCTGAAGGAAACGGACTCTGCTCCATTGATGGGGAAGCGGTCACAGATTGCGGGCGGCTGTCACAGCTACCCAGAGGCCAAGGAACCCAGGGAAGGGCTGTACCCAGTATATGGGAACTGTCAGATAGCGACCAGGAACTGGATTCATTGGATCCCAAGAAACAGACTGTGCTTCGCCCGACTGTTTGTGTCTCTGACCGCTTGGTTCAAAATGGCAGCTGTCAGGTGGCAGAGGAAAGCCTGAAACCTTTGCCTCTTCAGAGGAAAACAATGCGCAGCCAGGAGGAACTGGGCAAAGCCCGGCAGAGGACAAATGAGCGGGAAACCCAGAAGATGCTGCAGCAGCAGGAAAGAGAGAGGAGGAAGGCCCTTGCTAACCGGTGGAAGGCCCAGAGGCCAGAAGAGTGTCTGAAACACATTCAAGCAGTCCTAGATCCAGGTACTGCCCCTTCACTTTTAGCTGTGATGGGTGTTAACTGCCTGCCCTCGCAATGGACCCCTGTCCTGGAGTCAGCCCTACCATTTGGCGGAGCGTGGCAGCTCATGCAAGGGGTGTGTTGGGAAACAGAGCTGTTACAAGCCCCACAGGACCTGAGGAGTTTCAGCTGATCTCTGTCCTCTGCAGCTGATCTCTGTCCTCTCCGTAGGTCTATTACAGATTGAAGGTGGCGGGCTGGTGCTTACTGCTCTGCAGGCAATGGAGTGCAGCTGTGTGATTGAGAATCAAGCTGTTCCTTGCAGTATCACCTGGAGAAGGAAAACTGGACTAGGTCAGGTAGGATTGCATTTCCGCAAAGGCTTCCCCCCTTTTTTCCCTTGTCTCTAGCGCTGAAGTCATAGTGGGAGGCGGTTGAACTGTTGCTGAGCTATCACTGTAGTGATCTCCCTGATAGCACATCCTTTCCCACCCACCTTTCTGGTGCTTGTCGCATACATTTAACGACATATCCGGCAATATCCCCCACGTTACCTGAGCAAATATGCCAAGAGTTATCTGTTTGTTTGCTAGAGCCTTGTGGAACATACAATTTTGCAATCAAAGGAGGTCTGTTGCATTATATGAGCAGTGCGGCAACGAATTCCTCTAGAAACCTTTCAGTGACCATCAAGCTTTCTGATTTGGTAGCTAGAAAAAGATCTCCAGGACCTCCCCATTTTTGGTCTCCCAACATACCTCTCTTCGTTGCCCACAAACTTGCCCACACTCTGTAGCCAGAATTAGGTCAGTTCAACAAATATTCTTCACTCTCATTCGTTGGTTATTTATCTCCTTCAAGAATTTGGCTTCCTCGTTCTGGAGCATACATAGCAGTTTATACATCCCTTGTTTCTTTTTAATAGCAATAGCCCTCTCCTTTGTACTGTTCCACCTTAAATGTTCTTTTGTTCCTCCAGGCTGAAGAAGACAACTGGACAGAAGAACCCAACCTTCTAGTCCTAGTTCTGCTAGAAGAATTTGTTGCTATGATCCATAACTATAAACAGGTGAGGTCACACACGATGTAGTGTCTTGACTGCTACCCAAGTAACAGCTTGCACCATCTATTTAAAAACAATCTATCAATGTTCAGGCTTGAGGCCTAGTGAGTCCTCCAGGCCTCTCTGCCAAGCCCTATCTACATCCGCTTACCAGTTCTGCTCCATGTGATCAAATGCCTTTGCTTGGTTGTGATGTGTACTTGAACTCTGATAATACCACTTGCTTTCTGGATAGATGGATGTGCATGTTTGTGTGTAGGAACCTCTGGTTTCGGCAGGGCTGGAATGTAGCCCCCTGGGTGGCTGGGGCAACCCAGCCAGATGGGCAGGGTATCACTAATAAAATTATTATTATTATTATTATTATTACTACTATTACTATACAGAGGTAAGAGACACACTGAAACACTTCTGCCTCTTTCCCTGCCCACCCCTGGTATGGTTCCCAACAAGATATCACAGTCCTTGAGCTGGAAAAAGTTCAATACCCTTGGTATATAGGAGGGGGCCCAGGTATTGTTTCATTCTGAAAAACTGGGGAGTGCATCAACCTGAAACTTCAGCTCTGCATATGGGTTTGTCCGGAGAGAGAATGTGAGCCTTACCATGCCAATTGGAGGTGGTGGTTTATTTGTAGTTTTAACTTTGGTCTGGGAATATATAGTCTCTGTTTTCTTGTATGTGTCTTGCCCCCAGGTTAGCATGGAAGGGCCCAATGAGACTCTGCAGAGCTTTGCGGCAAACATCATGAAGAAAACCCCTGGGAAGACTCTGGCCCTGGCTGTAGTAGAACTAGAAAAATACTTCAGGTTAGAATGTTGCTGCCTCCCCACTGTGAACAGTCATGGCAATAGGCTCTTCAGCATCCCCCAGTCTCTAAGTCACAGGAAAAGCCATGCAAACTGGTGCAGCAAACACCGGTTTGCATCACCTGAGCAGAGCAGCATACGCAGACGTGCAGTGCCTACTGGACCCTTCTCAGTGGTGCTGTCTGTGGTTGCAGGGCATATATATTTTACCACTGGGAATGTCGATTTTTAGCAATGCAAATAGTTGTTACCGTTCTTTGTCCTCTCAGTTCTCACAAGCTCAAGTCACGGAAGAAACTGCAGCAAACATTGCAGAGTGGCAGTGAGGCCCAGGAGCAGAGCAAACAGAGGAATCGGAGAGGAAAGGCAAATTCCATCCCAAACCTGTCCAGACTGGACGTGGAAGAAGTGAGTGAGCATGGAGTCAGTGTCCCATGTGTTGCTTTTTTGTTTTGCTTCTTCCTCCAGGGTAAATTCTTCGGGACTACCCTGCCCAGGCACTTGGCTGATGAGTAAATACTATCATGCTGTGATGTCTCTGATGATGGAGACTATTATTAATCACCAGGAGGGTGCAGGAGATGCCAGAGGCTAAGCTGCCTTGCTCACCATCATTCTTTGCCTTTGCAGGGTTTGGTGGCTCTGCAGCTTCAGACAGGTATCCAAGTTCGACTCCTCGAGAGCTGGAAGGAGTTTGCCGACTTTGCCAGTACGTTCACCAAGGCTGTGGCAGAAGCTCCATTCAAGTGAGTGAGCAAACACTTCCCTGAGCACATCTCAGCAGCTTCGTTTTCTGGCGTGCCGCTGGGTTATGTGGGCACTGGGCTCTCTCCCGGGTGCCGTGCCTTCTGGTGGAATCGAAAATACTGATTTTTGCCGTGAGGCCCACTTCCTGGCCTGATTGGGTCTAATTGGCATCTCAAGGGTCAGTATGGTACGCAGGAATTCACATCTGGCTCAATCTCCCATTTAGCACCTGTTGCCTTAGTTTCAGATACTACTTGAGAAGCGTTTGTGGATTCCTGCCAGGATTGGGGTTTCTCCTGCAAGGATGTGTTCCATTTCGCTGCCAGTAGTGGTCTCCAATCCTCTACGTCTGGCAGTCCCATTCTCCAAATTCCTGCCTCAAACACAACCATCTTTGGCCTTCACATTAGAGGAAAGTGAGGGCCAGGAATCTCCACTGCAGCCTGACAGTGTCTCTCCTGCAGTATTTTAAGTGCACTTTGTATCTGAAACACGTAGTGAGCATACCTGGCAGCTGCAAAGTCTCTGGATATGTTACAGGAAAGAGAGTTGTCAGACCCATGGTAGAAACTTGACAATTTTTCTCCTGCTGTAACATGTGAAGCAGGCTCAGTTCCTTGAAGTGACTGAGACACTCAGTTTGTGTACTTTAAAGCTCTTGATTTCAATGCTTTTTAATATCCCTGATATTTGGAAAGACCTGACAGCGTTTGCGCAAGGTGCTGAGATTCTGAAAGAGCTCATCTCAATGTTCAGATGGAAATGTGAAAACAAACACCTTCTAATGTGTGCTTGACACATGGAAAGACCTACTCTTGGTATCTGTATGAGAATTTCCTCTCCTTGCTTTCTTCTGTGGACAGATAATTTCCTTACAGAGGAACACAAGCGCTAGATGCAATACGCCCATAACTTTGTTCTGTTGTGTTTCTCGTTCACATCATTTGCAGAAGGGAACGAGATAAAACCAGCTTCTCCTTCTGCCTAGAGGGAGACTGGATCGGGGGGATGAAGGTGGACCGCTTTGGAAAGGGACTGCTGCAAGTTTGGAAGAGACAGATCCAGCAGTTTAACCGGGTCAGCCTAGAGACAGCCAATGCCATCGTGGCCAAATACCCATCTCCTCTACTTCTGAAACAGGTACGCTATTCTGCTGCCAAAGGAATACTGTATTCTAGGTTGTGAGCATTCTGTGCATGCGCACACACTCAAGATTCTGTGAAAATACACAGCTAGTCTGTATTGAACACAGAAACTCAGATCTTGGGAGCAATTATACATTGGTAACTTTAACTTAAATAGTTTATTCTGTATCCAGAATTTAGGCATTGTATAGTACAGGCTACCCAGTCTTGTGCTGTGAGTGATAAATGTAATTGATGTTGGAAGTTGCTTGCAACTTCAAGCCTGAATTATGTCCCACTATGTTTAATAATGGGATTTACTTCCAGGTCGGCCTGCACAGGATTGTGGCCTCAGTAACTAACCAGAGATGTGACTCAATGTATCTGCCTCATGTAACTTGACTCTTATTAATGCATGCATGGTTCTGGCCCGTTCTTAAGTGTAGTGGGTTTTACCTCCACTGTTGGGGAGGCAGTGTGCTTTCACATACCAGTTGTTGGGATTCACAATTGCACTTGGGTCCTGCCAGAGTGAGAATAGGGTGCTGAACTTAGATGGACCCCTGGTCTGATCCAGTACTGAACCTGAGAAAAGCAGCTGCTTCTGAGCTAGGCTCTCTTCTGGTTTTCCTCCCTCACTTATCAGCCACATATTGCTCAATCTGTGATAGAGATTGTTCTTCGAAAATGGCACAGGCAAAGATTCTACTGAAGGATATGTACAGTGGTGCCTCACAAGATGAAAAACTCGCTAGACGAAAGGGTTTTCCATTTTTGCGTTGCTTCGCTAGACAAATTTCCCTATGGGCTTGCTTCGCAAGACGAAAATGTCTTGCGCTTTTTTTTAAAAGCCGCTTGAAGAGGCGCAGTTGCGACGGACTGTGCTTCGCAAGACGAAAAGACTCGCGGAACGAATTCTTTTCGTCTTGCGAGGCACCACTGTAGATGTGTTTTGATGGAACACGTCACTACCTCAAGAGGTTCATGCAAGGTACCCAGCTCTTTGCAGAAGCAATTCAAGAGCACATTTCTATACATGTTTATTTAGTGGACTTACTCCCTTGTCTATATGCAGCCCCTGTGCTTCAGTGAATCTGCCCTCCTGCCTTAGAACTGGATATCCAGTATGACGTAGAGAGTCCCTGTTAGACGTCTGTTCAATCCTCCCTCCCCTTTTGATTCCAAAATGATGATTCCACAACTGCTGGGCACTTCTGTCCACCACTGAACTGCTCTCGTGATCAGGAAAGCATTCTGAACATTAACCAAACTTTGCATTCTTCTTACTATAAAGCTACCACTACTGTTCTCAGTGGAGACGGTGACTCCTTACATCTTTTTTTTTAAAAAAAACATTTCTCTCCAGATATCCAATTTTGCATTTTTGAAGCTGATCTGTTTTCCTTGACAGCAGCCCTTGCTGAGATGTCTCTTTGTTGCAATCTGCCTACTTCTCCAGTTTTGTTTTCAAGGTTCTTTTTATTTAGATTTTCCCATAATACAGTAAAATTACAACTACAGAAGATACAAATCGAGTAAGCAAAATTACAAAGTCCTCTCTTAATTAAAAGTAATTCTTGGCCCTTACCACCCACAGAGGACAGTAGCTCCTCCCAACCTCTCACCCTGAGAGACTGACATTCCCCTGTCTCTAACTCAGGAGTCCTCCATCAAACCTCCACCATCCCCCAAGAGTATACAACTTCTCCCAGTTTTTTCAGTCTCTCAGTAACAGAACTGCTCACGCTGTATTCAGTGGGCTTGGGGAGTGGCTGATTGCCACCTGAGTTATTTGCACGGCTGCACAAAGCCTTGCTCATAGGAAACCTGTAACCGTGGTGGTGGGGAGGAGAGCAGGCAATGGGAGGCTTTGGCTAGGAGTAACTAGCTAAAGGATCAATCAGCCGACTGCTCTCTTATCGAGACTACAAACTTACTATGGGAAGTGCAATTATCCAATGTCGCAAAACTGCCCCAGCGATGGGGTTGTAGGTGGATAAATCATCTCCGGGGGAAAAGTGAATGTAACTTCAGGCTGGCTATATTGGCCAGCTGCTCTATGGCACATACATGGCTTCCTTAGTAAACCAATTTTAGACCGATTCGGCAATTTAGTAGTTAAGTTTATTCATATATCGCATTTTGTGGCGTGTAACGTTATTTCTGTGTTACATTTAGGCCTATGACACCCGCCCTTCTCTACAGGAGCGGCACAACCTCCTTGCAGAGATACCTGTCCGCCGCGGCGATGGGGTGACAGCTACTACAAGGCGGGTTGGCCCAGAGCTATCCAAACGGATTTATCTGCAGATGACTTCCCATAACCCTGATCTTTCCCTGGATGCTACTGGGTGATGCTGAACTATGTATTTTAAGTAAGAACTTCATTCAAATCTTTTTTTTAATAGCGGGAAGAAATGTTAAAACTAAACGTTTTTTTAAAATATCAAATGTGTCGCTGCTTGGCACCCGGAAAGGACTCCTACTTTCCCCCCTTTATTCCTGCAACAGTCCTTATTAGGCAATCAAGTATTTCTTGGCTAACCAGGAATGATTGAGCTGTAGTTCTTTTATCAATCTTGGAAAGAAAACCCAGGCACAACCCCTGCCACTCTGCATCTACCCCCTTCCTACTCAGGATAGACAAGGATGCTAGAGAGGAGATGGGCAGTGCTTGTTCTACACCAACGTTATTCAGAAATTTGTCAAATTAATTTTAAACGTTGCTAAAGAGGCTGGCCTTCAACAACTCTTGACTTGAACGTAAGAGGTGCCCATGTGCCAAAATAGAAACAGAATATTGATTTACTCATAGCTCATAGCTATGTCCTATTCATTCAATTTTTAATTTATTTTTTTTGTAAGAACCTAAAAAGCACAAACTATGTAACGGATGTCTATTTGACTAGAGCTGTGCACGTGGGTTATGTAACTTTACATATTAAATCCTTTACGGGAATTTGCTACAGGAAACAAATTTCAAGTTGCATCTCGGCTACCTAAAAGTCTTCTAATCCCTCTGTCCTTGCTGCCCTGGGATGACGTCAGTGACTTCAAATCCCGCTTCAAGGCCCACTTTTTCCATGAAGCCTTTTTTGCGCAATCCCCTTGTCCAATATGCCCCACCTGAACAAAGCCTCTCATTTTAAGTTAGCAGAATCTCACCCTTCTTCCTCCCTGCTTACCCCACCTCCACTTTCATCTGCTGTTTCTCCTGTGACTAATTTTAACTTGCAAGCTCTCAGCCCAGGAGAGACTTGCGCTCTGTAAAGCACATGCCCATTGATAGTGCTATATAGCTATTGATTCAATTACACTGCTAGCACATGCCAGAGCTCTGCTTCTCCTCTTGGTTTTTTAGACTCTGCACAAATTACTTCCATTCTGATCTTACGTGTATTTACTCAGGAGGTTTCACTGGATTTGGTGAGGTTTTACCCTAGGGAGGCTGCTGGGTTTGCCAGATATAATCTAGGAAGTAATTTCAACAGCTGGTAAAGCTGTTAGTTACAGTAATGGAAGCTGCCTGAGCAAGAGAGGTACTCGTGCTCTAAGCTGACCCAGCAGGACACTGAAGGGTAGCAGGCAGGATCCGTGCGCCACACTAGATCCTTTGCACAATGGCAGAGGATAAGGCAAATGTGTCGCTTGTTCGCTACCTGCTCAAACAAGCAAACGGGGAAAGTACAGTTGAGTAGAGAACTTTCTCAGGTAACTCGCACTAAGGAATAACGTCGTACGTTCAGGAGTACAGACCGTCAAGCTAAGATACAACAGGAAAAAGCACTTAGGCACAAGGACAGAAACTGCACCCGGTTTGTTTGTTTTTAACCAATTCAAAAATGTAAAAAGCAAAAAATATATATAATGAAATGACGTGTTACTTGCTAAACTTTGGGTGCAGATTTCACAATACTTTGACAAAACTTCCATTGGCTGGTATACAAATATCTGGGGAGAGAAGAATTAGGTATTGGCAGATGTGGATGTAGATAAGCGTTTTCAAAAAACAGCATACTTTAGGTAGGTTGTCTTTACATTCCACAACCACCAGTTTCCACCTACAAATCCAACATCAAGCTGCTTAGAAAAATTACATATGCATATACGAAAGCTAACCTGAACCATGACTCCACTCCCCCCTGAATGAATACATTCAGTCCTCCTGTGTACAGTAGTTGTTTCCAAAGTGAGCACGTATTTGCTATAGCAGTAACACTCAAAGACAACATATACAAAAACTTCTTAAGATGACAAAAATAGGTATCACTTCTCATAGCAAGGCTGCTACTAAGGGTACTGTCTCTCCTCGCTTGCATACAGACCAGCAAGTCTGTATTTTGCAGCCCAGGAAAGGATCCACTATGGAGTAAGGGAATGGCAATAAATTCTGATTTACTGCAGGAACTGCAGTCGAAGCAAAGCGACCTGGGCAAGTGGTTTGGCGCTGTTTGAACTTTGGCCACCAAACCCAGCGTTGAATGGCTGAAGGCAATTTCCACCAGAGCTTAATTCCATAGGAATCCTGGCTGCGCTGATGAAAAAAAAACAAAAACGAAAAACCAGCAGGAGGTGGTACTGGCAAGGGGAAGAGTCCTTCAGGACTGCTGGGTGTTCGGCTGCAGTACGTTCCGAAGGATTTCACGGCTTTGCAAAAGAGACAGCGCCTCCTCATAGAGCATGTTCACACGGACGCATACAGGCTGGTGCTGCAGCTCTGTAACCTTACAGACAGCCAGAGTACTGAGGGCACCAAGCAGCAGGAACAGCAGCATCTTCATTAGGACTCTGGACCAGGACCGTTTGTGTTGGGGTGGGTGGGATGGATGGGAAAGCGAGGCCCCTGCAGAAACAAAGAACGGGCAAAGAATGAGAATTTATTTACTCTGCTTTAACAGGCTGACTAACCCCATCTCCACAAGCTCTGTAAATGCAGGCAGCCTTCTTAATAGTAGCAGAGGCTACTGTTGGCATCTAAATGATGCCCAAACATGGTTTGGGTTTGCCCTAACTATTAACCAGGTGACAACGCAAAATTTGCAAGATCTAACGACAACAATAATTCAATTTCTTACCCACTTTTCCCCATAAGGTCCCAGGGCAGTTGTACAACATTATAAAAACACTTTAAAATCAGTTAAAACAATTTACAATCGTAAGAATGGGGTGTGTGTGTGTGTGTACATTTTAAAAATAAATCCCAGGTGTTAAAGGCCGCAAGGTACAGAGGTGTGGCTTCAACATACAACAAAAGCTATACAATGAAGGCACTAGGCGCAACTCTGTGGGGGAGGGATAAGCATAAGGGCTGCTATAGAAAATGCCCTCTCCCAGCAGCCACCCTGCCAAAAAAAACCATTAGAGGGTGTCAGAATGACCAAGAGGGCCCCTTCTGTTTATTTTAACACCCAGCGGGAGTTCTGTAAGGAAGGAGGCGTTCTTTCAGATATTTGGAACCTGGGTCATTTACGGCTTTAAACACCAATGCGAGCACCTTGAATTGGGCCCCAAAATGAACAGGCAGCCAAAGCAAGGCTTTCAGAACAGGATATACGTCAACTCTAAAAGGAACTCTAGCAGCTGCATTTGGAGCTGTTTGAAGTTTGTGAGTCATCTTCAAGAGCAGTCCCGTGTAAAGGCCATTGCAATGATCCAATCTGGAAGTTGCCAGAGCATGGGGTGTAATGGGGAAACCATGTCTGTCCAAAAGGAACCCTTGCTGGCAAACTAGCCTGGGCTCAAAATAAACATTCCTAGTCCCCGAGGCCCACTGAGCCTCTGGTAGCAAAGTTGGAACCAGGAGTACCCCCAAGCTACAGACCTGCTCCTTTGCCAATTTATGAAGTGTAATTAAGGTAAGTTTGTAAGGGTTTTTTAAAAAAACCAAAGTATCTCTCACACATACTTTTTAATATAATAATAATAATAGTAATAATAATAATTAATAATAATAATAATAATAATAATAATAATAATAATAACAACAACAACAACAACAACAACAACAACAACAACTTACTTGGATTCTCGTCTTTTTCTTTCTTTGATTGTTTTGCCATCTCCTGCTTTACCGCTCTCATAGCATCATACTCCCGCCTTCGCCGTTCTTTCTCTTCAGCCTTTTCCCGCTTCCGGAGTTCCCTCTCTTGGGCTTCCCTCACTCGCTGCTCTGCTTCACGCTTCTTCTCCAGCTCTGAGTATACCATACAAACAGGAAATGTTCATGCGCTCTAGAAAACACTTCCATCGTTTACTTCTGCATCTGGTACAATAATGTGGCAGCGGTTGCTGCCCTGCCCCCTCAAAGGAGGAGAGCTGCAGCTGCAAGGTGCTTTAAGAATCTCCTGTGTTTTGTACCCTGTAAGGCCTACTGTCATGCTGAACGGGTGAATTTAATACTGTATCATAATACAGTCGTACCTTGGTTGACAAACACCTTAGCAGTCGAACATTTTGACTCCCAAACGCCGCAAACCCGGAAGTGAGTGTTCCTGTTTGCGAACACTCTTTTGGAAGCCAAACGTCCAGCGGGGCTTCTGATTGGCTGCAGGAACGTCCTGCAGCCAATCAGAAGCTGCACCTTGGAAGTCAAATGGACTTCCGGAATGGATTCCATTCAGCTTCCAAGGTACGACTGTACAGGGAGTAAGTACATCCAGTACAGGCAGCAGTTTCTCTTTACTGATCACAACAGGAAAATATTAAATGCATCACCCGGTTCGGTGCGCTAAGAGAAGTAATACCAAAGAATCATTTAGTGACTGTGACCAAAGGTACTGCCTGTTGTTTAAATGTGCTAAAAGGTTGTGTAGCACCAGATTACTGATTGGGATTATGAACCATCTTACACCTGAACGGCAAAAGTGGCACCTGGGACATGTTGGTTGAGTTCATTAGTGTTGTGGAGGGTTACACGCAAAATGCAAGTGTTGGAGGGACAAGCAAGGGGGATGAAATACATAGTTCTCCCCAATCACATGTGAAACGGGGGATCCAATCACAAGATCATGTGACACGTGGCTGAGGAGTGCTAAACTCCCCCTCCGTTTTCCATTATTTCCCCCAAGGTTTGCTCTCTTGTGATATCGGGGTTTGGCTATGAAGAAGCTGCAGGGTGGCAGGCACTGAGCAAGGACAGGAGTTCACCTCTCCTAAATCCAGACACCCTTTTGCTCCAAAGCTCAGACCTCTCCCTGCCACCCTCCACTTTGCATACGTACTGGGTCTGACCTGGCTTTAAACCAACATCTGCCTCTGAAACTGTTTATTCTGTTTAAAAGGATAGGATAGGCGTAGAGAGACAGAATGGCCTTGAAGATAATCTAATCCAATTTCTGGGCAATGACGACATGGCTTCAAATAGACTGGATGATAATGTGCCTACGAAAGTACAGCAAATGGAAAGCTGGAAGAACCACAACTCATAACAGCAGAAATGATTCCAGGATAATGCTCGTAATATGTACAAGTCTCCATTTCAATTACATTATTTTTTTTAATGCAAGACTAAGTATAAACTTAGTGACAGAGAACTGATTCGTGTGATCATTTCTAAGGTGAAGGGTCATCACAGGTTAATCATTTCCCCTCCCCGACGGTCACATGATAAGAGTCTTGTGAAATGGGCTCCCGGCAGTTGGGTGGGGGGAGATACTGAGGGTGGAATTTAGTGGGGCTTGTGTGTCGGGAATGTGGTCCACTCGTCGCAACAAGACTTCCCCCTCCTCCCCATGCATGCCACCCAAACATGTTCTGGGGGTTCCTCCAGCCCCCCAGAGCAGATTTATGGGGCATGGAAAGAGAACTAGGGTTACTAAGCCTACCTCGCTCTATCTGTAGTTTTCGTTCCTTCTCACGATCCAGCTCAGATTGGATGGCCCTCATATGCTGCAGTACCTTTCGAGATTCAAGACGTGTGATTAGCTTTCACAATTGCAAGAAGCAGGGAGAAGCCACAACCAGCATAAGGGATGTACAGTGGTACCTTGGTTCTTGAACTTAATCCGTTCTGGGAGTCTGTTTGACTCCCAAAACTGTTCGAAAGGCATGACTTCTGATTGGCTACAGGAGCTTCCTGCACTCAAGTGGAAGCCGCGTCAGACGTTTGGCTTCCCAAAAGCGTTCCCAAACCAGAACGCTTACTTCCGGGTTTGCAGCATTCGGGAGCTGATTTGTTCAGCAACTAAGCCGTTCAAGAACCAAGGTACCACTGTAACAGCATCTTATTTAATATACAACCAAGGCAAACTAAGGAAAGACGTTTATGAAAGTTCAGTTGATTTGGCCAACCTGCCTTTGAGAAGAGCTGTCTTTCTGACCACTTATACAGAATTAGAAAATTCAAGTGCTGTGTGGTCCAGCGCCCTCGTTCCCCAAAGACAGGACCAATCCTATCAAAAACAAGGGATGTCTGCAGAGCTAATTCCAGATGAATGAAGCAAGCCAGCACAGGGCACCAACCCCTAAAAACTAGCAACAAGTTAATTGCTAATACATGGCCTTTCAAAAAAGGGAGTTTCCTCTCTGTTTGCTCTTGAATACCAGTGAGTAAAAAAGGCAGATGTGGTATTCAGATTAGCAACCTAACAACAACACATACATCTCTTCCCATACCCAAAACACCATCCTGAACATAGATACCAGTGCAACAGTGTACTACTCTGATTACCCTAATGCTTGCATGTAAAAATATGTGTTCCAAATTCCTCCCATGTTGCCCACTACAAGCTCTGAGCCAATTTGGTATTTCTAGTCCAAATGTATATAGCAGTGTGGTAAGGTTAACATCAATAACGGTAAAGCAAAACTATTTAAATTTTAATATATATATATATATATATATATATATATATATATATATATATATATATATATATGCAGGTTTTGGTGTCTTCGGGTGTCTTCCCGTGTAAGAGTTGGGGTGTCTAGACACCCGAAGACACCAAAACCTGCATTCCTGTACCCGTGAAAATCTACGAAAACAAATATATATATATATATATACACACACAGTGGTGCCTCGCAAGACGAAAATAATCCGTTCCGCGAGTCTCTTCGTCTAGCGGTTTTTTCGTCTTGCGAAGCAACCCTATTAGCATCTTAGCGGATTAGCGGCTAAAAGGCTATTAGCGGCTTAGAAAAAGGGGGGGAAGCGGAAAGAAATCGGAACACTCGCAAGACGTTTTCGTCTTGCGAAGCAAGCCCACAGGGAAATTCGTCTTGTGAAGCAGCTCAAAAACGGAAAACCCTTTCGTCTAGCGGGTTTTCCGTCTTGCGAGGCACCACTGTGTGTGTGTGTGTGTGTGTGTGTGTGTGTGTGTGTGTGTGTGTATATATAGGCCTCAAAATGGGAATGCAGATTTCATTTGTGCATTTCTTTTTAGGTTTAGAGTTTATTTTTTTATCTTTGGTTTATGACGCAAATTGAGCCTTGGACTGGGATGCATAAAAATTCATGAGAGAATAAATACAAACAGTCAGCCGAATAGATAAGGAAAGTAACTGAGAATAAATTGCTTTACCCTGGTGGCAGCCTGTTTACATTGCTTTTCATCCAAGCAATCTCCAGCTACCTTCGCCAGGGCAGCCTCCAGAGGGTTGTCCTTCAGATCCAGCCACTTCAGGTTCTGAAAAAGGGAAACACAGAAAAAAAGAGACCAAATCATTTGTCATGATTTTCTCTTTTTGGGAAAAAAAACAAGTTTATTAACTCCCCCCCCCCCCCAGTTTAACAAAAACCAGCAAAACAAAAAGACGGAATGGAAAATTATGTCCAGGTATATTGGGAAGCCAGGTAAGCAACTCCACCAACTGCTATTGGTTTAACCCCTGGAAAGCATGGCAAGAAAATGAAAGAAGGGATAAGGATTCCCAGGACGATTGCTTGAGTGAAACACACAGTGCATGCTTGTTTGCCATTACAACTTTTTTTCATTCACGGGGAACCCCATGGAACACAGATTGAGAAATGCTGTTCTAACAGATCAAACCACGAATAGACAGCCATTCAATACTATCACACATGCAGAGGTAAATAAATTTTGCCAAGAGCTTGCTTAAACTACCAAAGTTTCTCCAGAGCCGGCAGCTGCATAAATGGCAATAAAGATTTGAACTTTCACCTCTCTGCCACCAGGAACATTTGATTTCCAACAGGGAAGTAAGCCTCAGATAAATCTCAAAAATGTTCTGAGCTGAAGCTCAATGTCTTTCTTAATGCACGAGCTGGAGAGTGAAAACGTTACCTTGAGTTGTGCAAAACTGACTGGCAAGGTAACCAATCGATTGTTCAGAAGGTCCAGGTGTTGCAAGTTGACCAAGCGACCAAAGTCCGAAGGCAGTTGCTGAAGCTGGTTTTTACTAAGGTCCAATTTCACCAGGTGGGTCAAGCTGCAGAATTCTGACTGCAACCAAAAACACAAGTGAAACAGAGTCCAACCACCTTCTTAACCCAAAGCTGAGGCATTTAGCAAGCTGAGCAGTTACAGATACGGTTAAGGATTTCCAAAGACCTACGGCAGCCCAGTCTCTCACCCAAGCTATTCACGTGAAGGAGCCATTCCCTCTAATCTTAGGCCTGCAAGTAGAGGAAGATACACACAAAGCATCTTCTAAGGGAAAAGAGACAACAAACCATTGTTCCTTCAGTTCTACCCTTTATCCGCAAAGCCCCTTAGTATCAATCTCTCCCCAACACCCTGGCAGAGAGACCTGTAACTCAAAGATATGCATCATTATTTATCCACTTTGAGATGAAAGTATCTGCCATCAAAACTTGTATCTGTGCTCTCTGAAAGTAGCTGTACTTGCATCTATCTTTTACAATACGTCATTGGCCAAAATTCCCCTCTAGTGACTGCGGCATCAACATTCACTCTTACCAGGGGATATGAGAACTACAGTTATTACTACATTAGGTGGTATGTATAAAAAATGTATACAGTCTCACCCTCTTAAGTAGTACAAACGTTAATAAATAACAATGCAATCTCATCCTACAGTCCACCTTCTGCATTAAAGAGTAGGATGAGATTGTATTATTATACATGTTTCTATATAAAAAGTTTGTAGATGGGATACAGTTGAAACTTACTGGCAAAGTAGTAAGGTTGTTACAGGACAAATCTAAAATGGTAGCCTTGGAAAGCCCTGCCTGAAAAAGAATCAAAGAACCAAATTAGCAGTGAAATCCTATGCTTGGTTTCCTCAGAAGCAAGTCCTGCCTTGACCAATGAGGCTTAACTTCCTAGCATGTGTAGTGAGGATTGTAACATAGATCTATCATTTGTCTACAATACAAATTTTAACAGTGACTCTTGGCATATGAAATGTTAGTATCATATCATGGACCTTTATTCTAGAAATGGGAGTTTTCAGAATATCTACATCTGCCACAATATGGACCAAACTCCCACAACTGCTATTAACTAAACTAACTATATTTCCTAAATGCTTCTTTATCATATACACTTCCATGTTGATACTGATTTATATATTTCATTACAAGTTTTGTCAAATGAATTAGGAACAAATGATTTTTGTCTTTTAAGTAGACTGTTGTCCTGCTAGGTAAAGCTTTCTGCCTACATGGCCATTATCAATTTGTTTCCTATTTTCTGGGGTGGGGCCCCCGGGTCTCATGTGGCAGAGCGTTCCACCAGGCCGGAGCCAGTGTTGAAAAGGCCCTGGCTCTGGTTGAAGTTAATCTAACTTCCTTAGGGCCCGGGACCACTAGGGTGTTGCTATTTATGGACCTTGAGGCTCTCCGTGGGGCATACCGGGAGAGGCGGTCCCGTAGGTACGAGGGTCCTAGGCTGTGAAGGGCTTTAAAGGTCAAAACCAGCACCTTAAATCTGACCCTGAACTCCACCGGGATCCAGTGCAGCTGGAAAAGCACTGAGTGAATATGCTTCCATGGCAGAGACCCCATGAGGAGCCTCGCTGCAGCATTCCGCACCCGCTGGAGTTTCTGGGACAGCTTCAAGGGCAGCCCCACGTGCAGCGAATTACAGTAGTCAAGCCTGGAGGTGACCGTCGCATGGATCACTGCAGTTGAAAGCATATTTTTAAAGTACATATTAAAATTCTGGCGAATCAACAGATTAACCAGTTTACCATTTTACAAGAACCTGTACGTTTATGCAGGCTACAAAGTATTACAGAATTATTTGGCTTATTCTACAGAGATACCAACCAGTTCTTTCACTGGCACCTCATTCAGGTCACACAAGCTCAAGTCCAACTCATTGCCCTCCAGTTTGTCTTTTAGATTCACTCCTTTTCCTCCAGATTTTGCCATAATCTTCAATAGAGCAGTCTCCCAACGAGCCTGGTGAATATCCTTGTGTTCCTAGAGATAAAAAGATTAAGGCTACATACTCACTAGTAAGCAAGCCCCACAGTACTTACAGTATTTTTCGCTCTATAGGGCGCACCTAGGTTTTTTTTTGGGGGGGGGGAATAAAGAAAAAAAAATTACCCCCCCCAGCCTCCAAGAGCAAAGAAGCCAAGACAGCCAGCAGGATGGATCCTGCTGGCTGTCTTGGTTCCTTTTTAGCCACGGGGCTGGGGCGGGGGAAGCCCAAGCTTCCCCCGACCCCAGCCCCCAGAATGGTCCGGGAGCGGGGGCGAGGTTGCTCCTGGAGCTTGCTGCTATCTGCAAGCCTTCTGAGCCCAGCGGGAACTCCCACGGGCTCCAAAGGCTTGCGGATAGCTGCCCAAAGACCGGGGTGCGCTGCACAGCGCTCCCCGGGTTTTGGGCTGCAGGCTGCTATCCGCAAGCCTTCGGAGCCCGGCCGGCACTCCTGCCGCGCTCTGAAGGCTTGCGGATAGCTTCCGGAAGCCTGGAGAGTGAGAGGGGTCTGTGCGCACCGACCCCTCTCACTCTCCAGGCTTCAGCGAAAGCCTGCATTCACTCCATAGGACGCACACACATTTCCCCTTCATTTTTGGAGGGGAAAAAGTGAGTCCTATAGAGCGAAAAATATGGTACTTTGGTTAGCTTCATATTGGGACACTCTTAAGCAGTGCACCCAATTCTCAATAATAAAGAAACAGGTCAGAATTATTATTATTTTAATTGCCAGTGGGAAATGGTTGAGGTGGCGTGACTTTCCTGCTCAGCTGGAAAGTACAAGTTAAAAGGAGGTATAGGTCAAAAGGAGAGAGGGTCACAATGGCGCTCAGTTGCCTTTGGACCATTGCCAAGACTGCTGAAATTTACACTTAGCAGCAGAGGAAGGATTTGCAGCATAGACCTTGCACTTGATGTCTGAGACTGTAAAGAGACCCACTTGACCATAGTAGAAGGCCTCCTTATCATTAACATAATTGCAACAGACACCAACCAACATGTGGAAGGTGAACCCTGACCACAGCATAAATTAAATACACATACTGCAAGATCCCCTGTAGTTGAGTACCGTGCATCATTATACCACACTTGGGGGAGGGGGACCCTTTAGTGAGGGCCACAGCACCCAATGCCAAACCAGTGGGCAGTTTTCTCCCTCACCACATTTCCCCATATGAATGAATGGCCACTTGGATGGTAAAGTCCAAATGAGTGCACTTGGGAATATCACTGAAAATGGAGGCACTGTAACTCCAGCCACACAGAATCAACCCTGCCAGCTCCCAAGCCCAGCCTGGGGTTTCCTTTTTTGGGAGGACAGAGCAAACTATGAGGATGTGGTGCTCACAGAAAGATCAATTTCTAATCCCTTTATAGAGATGCAGCATCAGCACCTTTTCTCTGACTTCCCTGATAAGAGGCTCTCTGCACCTTTCCCAATATTATTGACATGCATGGAAATCTGGCAGGTGGCTTTCCTCCCCCTCCCCCACACCATCTGCATCTCCACAGTGGGGGAAATCACACCTGTTTCCATCTCTACCAGACTACGAAATGTTTAAATGCAGAGAGCCAACGTCAGCAAGAAATAAAAAGCCGTGGGGTGGGGGCCCCATGCCTAGGCTAACAACTCCTCCTGGCCAACTCAATGTGCCAAGGGCGAAACTGGGGCAAATAAGTCACACCTCCACTCTCCCCACCTAGGGTTGCCGCCTTTCTTCTGGCAAAATACAGGGCAGGGCAACTTTTTTTTTCATCTGGTGCTGAAGTGACTTCAAAGCAATCCATTACAATCTGTTGCAGCCTAACAGGATGGCCCCTCTGGAATCTGTCACACTTGCACACACGGATTTGCAAATCTGTGCTTGGCTCCCTAGACCTTTCACACACCCTTCCAAACACGTGCATTTGGAGAGAGTGTTTCAGAAGACCTGATATACTGGACAAAACTCTTTTATCAATACAGGACGCAGCATTTTTTCCCTTTAAATACGGGATAATCCTGCATTATAATAGGACAGGTGGCAACCCTACTCCTCCACCCCTCGCACCCCACCATCTTTGCCCTTCGGACCTCTCGCAAGAGGCTCCCCCTGCACACGCGGCAGACACGTTCCCCACGCCGCCAACTCCAGGGCTGGGGCGGGATACGCCCGCGTGGCTCCCACGGTCAGCAGCCTCGCCTCGCTCTGCCTCCGCCTCCCTCTATGCCGTCCAACACGGCAGGCAAGCAATGTGGGCGTGGGGCTCAGACACGCAGTATTACGGGGCTGCTGCACTGAAAAGAGCGAAAGAAAAAGGGCGCGAAGGGAGCCGTCCCCAAAACGCTGCGGGCGGCCAGGGGGTGTCCCGTCTAGGAATCCCCCCTCCTGCCGCTATCCCTTCACCTCACTCACCTCGCCCCCGCCCCTCCAGCGGAACTGCTGACGCTCTCCTGCCCGTGCCAGCCACTTCCGCACCCGCCTCCTCTCGGAGCGCCTTCCCCGGGAACCAGCGAGAGAAGCCGGCGAGAGCGCCTCGCGGAAGTCGGGTGGGGAAAGGCGCGATAGCGGCCTCTGGAGGCTGACAGAGGTCACAGCTTAGGAGGTCTCGCTAGGTCTAGGCAGGCAAAAAAGGTAACGATTAACAAGAGTCGACGCGGGGAGCCAAGTTTGCCGCCGCCGTTGTCGGGGTGAGGGGAAGAGTTGTGGTAGGTTGTTGCCTAATTGTGATACATACACACCCACCGCTACACGCCTTTGCCACCACTGCTTAATTAAAGAAAAAAGAAAAACCATAAGCACCTTTTTCGGCAACTTGAGTGCCCCCTTTCAACTTAAGAGCAAATATGCTGGTCCAGATATTGAAAGAAAGACAGAAACTTGTCATTTACCACAGTCTTCTGCCTTTTCGTCTATTATTATTATTATTAGTGCTTTCCCCTCTAGAAAAATAGGTGCCGGTACTCAAGAGGAAGTTGTTACAGTATGTGCCACACTTTTTAACCACAAAAAGAGGTACCAGTACTGCATGCCCTGGAGAAAAAGCACTTATTATTATTATTATTATCTAAATTTGTATACTGCCCTATACCTGCAGGTCTCAGGGTGTTTGCAACATAAAATCACATTATAAAAACACAAAATACATAACAAAATCAACCCAATAAGTGTCCTCCTCCCCAACACATTTTATAATAGGGCATTGGATGTCAATCGGCCAAAAGCCTGGTTAAAGGGCAACATTTTTGCCTGGCGCCTAAAGGTGTATAATGAAGACACCAGACAAAACATTGGCACGAGGTGGGTGGGGTAGGGAGCAAAGCACATCTCTTTCAAAGGGTGCATGCTTTGTTCAGAATCAGCCCCATGGAATTCATTGGGATTTATTCCCAGCAAGCATCAGGGCCAGGCTGCCCGTGTGGTGGGATGAAGCAGCTGTCTAAAGTGGCGGGATCCCATGGTGCTCCCTTAGGTGCCCCACCTGCTCCTGCCACCACTGGGGTTGCACAGCTGTGGCTTCTGGCGAGATCTCACTGGAAGCCACTGCTGCTGTGTGACCCCAATAAGTGTGGCTTTTGGGGTGACACCTTCCTGTTTCACATCAGGTGACAAAACAGAATGGGCCGCTCCTGGCAAGCAAATCCAAGATCAGGCTGCTTATTCATCAGTCACTCTTCCTCTCACAAATCTCTAACTTGTATATGGATTCGCACAAGGGAGAGTTGAAAGAAAGAGGAGCCTACTGCGTTCATGGTGGATTACTTTTCATTCATGACACAAAGCAGTCTCCACAGTAGTTTCCAGTTTTTATGGACTCATAAAAACTGGACCATAAGTGGTTTACAGTGGCTTTTTGGTGGCTTTTCTGGTTCATTGTGTGGCTCATTTCCTACCATGAAAAATCTGCTTCCAGACCTTTCTGAGTTATGTAATACTACCTAAAACATGACAATGCTTACTGAGACAGAAGCGTTAAGCTCCTTGCTGTCTACAAAGCAAAGGTTGTGACATCGCTGTGAATTGATTCAGGAAAGAAGGCTAAAGGTAAAGGGACCCCTGACCATTAGGTCCAGTCATGACCAACTCTGGGGTTGCGGCGCTCATCTCGCTTTATTGGCCGAGGGAGCCGGCGTACAGCTTCCGGGTTATGTGGCCAGCATGACTAAGCCACTTCTGGTGAACCAGAGCAGTGCACAGAAATGCCGTTTACCTTCCCGCCGGAGCAGTACCTATTTATCTACTTGCACTTGACGTGCTTTTGAACTGCTAGGTGGGCAGGAGCTGGGACCTAGCAACGGGAGCTCACCCTGTTGCGGGGATTCGAACCGCCGACCTTCTGATCGGCAAGTCCTAGGCTCTGTCGTTTAACCATTTGTAAGGCTAGAGATGACCTAATTTGTCCTCTTTCACCGAAGGGCTTTCACTTTCCAAACTTGACATATCCTCTGAATTAGCGTACCAACCAGAAGAATGCAGGAGGAGATACAAGTAGTAGAAAAATGATAACACAATTGATTCAGAAGCCAGTCATGGACAGCCATACCAATCTGCTCTGGGGCCCAGTACAGTGGTACCTCAGGTTGCAGACGCTTCAGGTTACAGACGCTTCAGGTTACAGACTCCGTTAACCCTCAGGTTAAGAACTTTGCTTCAGGATGAGAACAGAAATCACACGGCAGTGGGGCGGCGGCAGCAGGAGGCCCCATTAGTTAAAGTGGTACCTCAGGTTGAGAACAGTTTCAGGTTAAGAACGGACCTCCAGAACAAATTAAGTTCTTAACCCGAGGTATCACTGTACTTTCACAGACAGCTGTAATTTGCCAGACCCTGAGCATGGCAGCATCCCCAAGCCCTTTAATATGTCCACTGTTTTTCACAGTTCATTAGAAGTTTCACTGAACAGCCGGATTCTTTCTGCAGGAATGGCTAATAGAGGACCCAAGATTCTTCATGCACTAAGTCATAAAATGCCAAAACTGGCATTTTAAAAAATCAAGGGCTTTAGAGATGCAGAACACACATGCTGTTATTTTATAAGGATGTGGATTAGGAAGGCAGGGCAAGAGCAGAGGAACAAATATGTTTCCTGAAAATTAATTCAAGAGGCAGATCTGTTGTTAGCATTTGTCTGTCTTGGGAGACAATGGAGTGCGCCTTTGGGGTGAAGTCAAACCACTGGAGAATCACAGCGCCTGCTGAGGCTGTGGAAAACCCAGTAACTCGCAACTGCTGCCTCCTGTGTTGTTTTTGCTGCATTAGCAGCATCAAAGTGACCTCTCTGGTGTGCAAACCTGGGTAGTGTGTATGGCAGAGTCCTAGGCTAGAGGCATGATCACATGCCACACGACCCTAGTCACCTCTTGGCCTCATCCAGCATGGCCCTTATGTATTATGAATCCATGGAAACATTTAAAATGCCGCTCTGTCAATTCTACTGGTGCTCCTTTGACACACTTGGCTGCCCGTCCTTCAGTTTGTGAGAGTCACTCAGGAAATTCCCCTACTTTGAATGGCTGTTAATGTGTAACTCATAGAATGCTTTCTGAGTGTGAATGGGCCATTTGATCCTTGATCTGTGTTGCCATAATTACTAATTATTATTTTATTATTACACAGCACAGTCCTGTGCTCATGCAGAAGTAAATCCCATTGTGTGCATTGGTGGTTACAATCTAGTTAGTTTGTATTTATTATTTCCGCCTTCAACTGCCTGAGACAGCTTAAGTCACAACTAGCCAAGGACGTGCCCTTCAGACAGTTTTGACTACAACTCCATGCCTGTTGGCTATGTTGGCTGGGGCTTGATGGAAGTTGAATTCCCACAACACCTGAAACACATTGCATTATCCACCCTGGGCTTAAGCTGTTGGAGCATTGAAAGTTGTAAAATATACCAACAGGTTTGGCTCCAGTCTAGGCTATTTGTGGATGGAACACTAACCACAAGGTCCTCTGCTGAAGGAAAAGGTGGGAAGTGATTTCCCCCACTTCCCCACCTGCCCATGTTCTCTGAATAGCTGGTTCAGAGGTTTGATCCCTCTTTAACAGCATGGGATGTGATGCTGGGGACTCCAGGGAAGATTGGCAGGGATCACCTTCCCACCTTCATCTAACAGTGCTTTTGCACTGGTACATGTGCCAATTGAACAGGTATTGAAAGGTTCATCTGCTGAGAGGTTCATTCATGCTGGTAACCAGTGCTTTTTTTCTGGGGGTACTCAAGGGTACACAGTATCAGCACTTTTTAAAAGACGTGCATGCACACGAAAGCTCATACCAAGAACTAACTTAGTTGGTCTTTAAGGTGCTACTGGAAGGAATTTTTTTATTTTTAAAAGAAGGAGGAGGAGGAGGAGGAGGAGGAGGAGGAGGAGGAGGAGGAGAGCAGCACTGGTTAAAAGTGTGGCACTTACTGTAACATCTTGATGGTGGATGCCAGCACCCTTTTTCTAGAAGAAAAGCGCTGCTGGTGACCATTCAATAAAACAGGTTGTAGTCCAGCAACCAGTGTTTGAAACTCTCGTTGTTCTAGGCATATTTTGCGACAGGGGATTTCATTAGAGCGAGCAGTTTCTGAGCTCTGGGCACAGTACTGCACCTAAGATTTCAGAATAAAACTGCAGAGTGTAAGGAAAGGAGGACCTTTTTCTGCCTCCCCACTTCCAGCTTCTCTCTGGAGACTGGAGAAGATGCCCTCTTAAGAATATTAGGGGGGTGGGCAGGAGAAGGACTAGACCGTGTGAAAAATGAACATATAACATTTTAGCTGCAGTTCATTCATTTTCAGCTTTGTATTCTTGTTATAAAAGAGCACCCTAGACATTCCATTGTTGCACCCATAAGCTAGGTTTACGGTGCCATTTGGCTCCTAGCTTTCATATCTCAGTTTCTAACACTGCCAGCAACATATGAAGGGCCACAATTCCCATCACCCTTGACTATTGGCTAGGCTGGCTGGGGCTGATGGGATTTGGAGTCTAGAAACATCTGAAGGGCCATTGGAGGGTAAGGATCAAATGAACTGCACATCCACACATCTAGCAAGACAGTTGCATGTGCTACTCATGAAAACACCATGTTCCTAAAGTTTACTTCCCACCCACAGTTTAATGCGTTCTGTACTTTGGTCTGTATTGTTGTGACAATATACTGAGGCAATTATCACTTTTATAATTTGGACATATATCTACACACCCTTTGTCCCGTAAGGCTTGATGCTTTCTATGTCTCTTTAGGTTAGAGCACTAAGCATTAACTGTCAGCCGTCTTAATTCTTTTTTTTTAGTATGCAGGTAGTGGGGTACTTTTAAGAACAGAAAGCAAAGGTGGCAGACTTGGTCCATCTGAGAGGGGGGGGGAGAAACACAGTTGGTCTATTATCTTTATTAGGACCAACCAAAATGTCACAAAACTGTGGCAAACTTTTAGGTTCTCCAGAATTCTTCATGTAAGATATTATTACATGCCACCTGAATCTCTGAGCTATGAGAGATTCCAGGCACTTACCCAAGGTCTGGTTTCCTTGGTATGAAGGACAGCAGAGACTGTGGTGTTTTTAGGATATATGGTTTATTTACACATATATACAACCTGAGCTTAAGGTGGAAGGACTCACAGCATTAACACTCCAAAAGATCTTGCTTATCCCATAGTCACAGCTTTGGATTCCAGCATAAATCAATCATGCCTCCTGTCTCTCTAGCTTCTGCCTGCTTCTAGCTGAACTCTCTCACACTGTTGGCTATTGTCCTTCCAGCTCCCTGCCAAGAGCTAGGCTCCTCCTTGCAGCCCAGCTCATTCGATTTTTCCTTTTCTTTTTTTTTTGGATGCTGATCATGGTGCTTAACTAAAGTAGATTTAACCCTTGCTGGATTCAGGACTCCAAGAAGTAGAAGGGTCTCAAAGCCTTATGCAGACTACCTCCCCCCAAAAACAACAACACAACAACTTTACACAAAGCAAGAGGGAGGGGAAATTAAGAAAACAAAAATAAATAAGTACAAAAATTTGGCTAGAAGTTGTAGCCTTGAGGTCAGCTTGTAGACTATGTCCTAAAATGGAGATTGCAGGCTGAATGTGTCCCAGGAGATACAGCTATTAGGTTGTGTGTCTCTTCTGCTTTGCTATTTTGAACTTCTCTTTTCATGTGTGCCTCATGATATAATGAGCTTTCCAATATGTTAATAAAGACTTCCACCTTTATGCAGAGACACAATCTGCGTAAACAAACACGTTTTATCTTAAGCGGACCAGAGCTGGGAGGGCCAATCCTGCCCAACATGCAACCCTGGAAAAGCTGCTTGGCTTCAGTTTGTGCAGGGTGCTTTTGCTGAACGTGGAATACTGAACACTCTTCTGAGAGCTCTTAAGCTGAAAAAAGGATAGGCACTTTAATTATTTAGCTATTAATTCATGGATGTATTTGTATAACACCCTCCCATGAAATACCAGGTTGGTGCACTTTAGGTTTAGTGTGTTTCATTTTCTAATACTTCACTATGGAAACTATATAGGACTGTTCTTCATATCTATGAAATCAAACAGTGGAATTGCTGATTCAAATTAAAAACAAACAGATTGTGGTTGTTGTAACAGTCCGTGGACCCTGCTTCAGGCAGCTTGAGTGCTGTCAGAGGGGAAAGAATGTGCTTTACAGGCGGGGGGGGGGGATGCAGCCCTATAGGGTGTTCTGGGATACAGTACAGTGGTACCTCAGGTTAAGTACTTAATTAGTTCTGGAGGTCCGTTCTTAACCTGAAACTGTTCTTAACCTGAAGCACCACTTTAGCTAATGGGGCTTCCTGCTGCCACCGCACCACCGGAGCACGATTTCTGTTCTCATCCTGAAGCAAAGTTCTTAACCTGAGGTACTATTTATGGGTTAGCGGAGTGTGTAACCTGAAGTGTCTGTAACCTGAAGCATCTGTAACCTGAGGTACCACTGTATATGGTTGCTAGAGACCTGAGCCCCACATCTTGTTGAGGTAACTATCTCAAAACTTCTCAAAACTTCATAGAAATTACAGCACAGTGCATGCCCTGCCAAACTAGTAGGTACTTTCACACCCTTATGGTGGGCCTGTCGAAAACACCACCCCACAAACAAAGCGGAACCTAGGCAGAAGTGCCAACTTGAACAATATATGGGGGGCGGAGGAGTGCAGAGTCAGTCAGATTGTAGCTTTCTCCTCTCCCGAAATGCGAGAGGCTCCTCCTGCTTTCAAGCGATGCCTTATTAGACCGAAGGCTGCGCTGAGAGAGAGAGCTGCGGGCGAAAGAACCACTCGCTCGCCTTCCCAGCCTCGCCTCGCCGTCCTCCGCGCTAGGCGACGGAGTTCTTCAGCGGCACCTAAGGGGCTTCTTCCAGCCGCCTCCACTTCCTTCTCCCTAACGAGGCTACAGGAGGTGCTGCAGCCGGGCGGGCTGAGCGCCGGCAGCGCCGCCCCGTTTGCCTCCCATTCCCTCCCACCCTCTCCAGCTCCCACCCTCCTCCTCGCTGCTCGCGGCTGGCCGGCGGCTCTTCCCCTGCCCGAGGGAGAGGCAACTGCAAGCAGCGGGGCTGTGGCGGGGGCTACGCCTCTGCTGGGAGAGGGGGCCCATGGCTTCTACCACCGGCCTGCTGAAGAGAGTCGCCAGGGAGGGTTGGGCAGTGCTGGTGGCTCGAACTGGCCTCCGGGGCATTCATCGGGTCAGGTACAGGGGGCCAAAGGAGCAGATGCTCTGGGGTGAAGGGGGCACCCCAAGAAATGGGGCTGGAGGGCTGGAGGCCGGCGCGGGGTGGGGAGCCCATAGGGTTTCACTTTCTTTTTAAGGGTCGAATAACTTGGGGTGCTATATTTGGAGCTGTTGCGCTCTCCCTCCTCGGGGCTGGAGAGAAGAGGGTGATAGGAATGCAAAGGGGCTGCCAGGGTCGATTTGCGCTTGCCAGAGAAAAGTTGGGATGAAGGTATTTTGAGGACACGGGGTGGGCGGGAGTGGTGCGCTGCGGGGAGGGGAGGAAGTGGCAATATATACATATCCGGACATAAATTTGGGGGTGTTATGCCAAGAGGCCATTGATTCAGGCGTAGGTTAGTGCAGCAGAGGCTTGAACGGAAGCAAAGCAAGTGAAGAGAAGTGAAAAGAGTTCAGCGGAATCCCCATTATCAAAAAGATACTTTGGGCAGATCCAAACTTTTGGGGATTTTTTTTGGTGTGGGTTGTTTTGTGTGGTTGTGTGTGTGTGTGTTTGCAAGTGTCTTCTGCAACAAGTCCCTGATGCAATAGTAGTGGATTTATATACCACATCGACACATGCATCATTTTTAAAAAGTTGTTCTGGGATGCTTCCCCATGTTACTGCATTATTGCTGTCCAGAATGGCACTTCTGCATGACAGCACAACAAAAGGGGAACTAAACAAACAAACAAACAAACCAGAACATTTGTGGTTTCAAAAGTTACAGGATTTCAGAGGAGGGTGACCAAGATAATGAAGGGTCTGGAAATCAAGCCTTGTGAGGAACAGTTGAGGGAGTTGGGTACGTTTTGTCTAGTAAAGAGGAGTCTTGAGAGATGATAGTCATCTTCAAATATCTCAAGGGCTGTCATATGGAAGATGGAGTAAGCTTGATTTCTCCTGCTTTGGAGGCCAGTGGCTTCAAGTGACAAGGAAGGAGATTCTGACTAGACATCAGGAAGACCTTTTTGACAGTAAGAGATGTTCAGCAGTGAAACAGACTCCCAACGGGAGGTGGTGGACTCTCCTTCCTTGGAGGTTTTAAAGCAGAGGTTGGATGGCCATCTGTCATGCATGATTTAGCTGAAATTCCTGCATTGGACGGGGTTGGACTAGATTACTCTCGGGTCCCTTCCAACTCCACAATTCTATGATTCTATGATGTAAGGCAACCTGTTTAGGCACCATTCTCTCTCTTGTGTGTGTGTGTGTGTGTGTTTGAGAGGGGGGGAATATCCTGCTCCCCCTCTTTCAGTGTTTTACTCTCCCCACCCTCTAAAAAACTCCCTGTGGATACCCGTGCTCCCTTTTTTGCCTTGTGATTCAAACTGCCATAGACTTGGTGGGAAAGGGGCAGTCAAAGCACAAAAGGGCAGCATGATTTCAACTGTTGCACAAAAGAGAACACAAGTAGGGTGAATTTGAGTAATGCGACCCTTGCGTAATACATCTCCGTTCCCAGAGGGCCATCTGCATAACTCTGGATTTTCTTCCTTCCCCCTCTGATTTCCATGGGGATGGTGTTGGAATATAGAGCAGAAACACTCACCTTGGGTCAACTGGTATAAAGGGTGGTTAGAACACTCAAGCTATGTATGTGATGCCCCTGGGTTATATTTCAATGCCACAATTTCGTCTGGATTTAATTACTTTTTAAAAATGATTCCTCGAGTCCTGAACCACTTTTCTTGCAATCATCAAAGCTAGTTTTCATGGGAGACTTTTGTATTTCCGGGCTCAGCTGCCATCTTCATATTGTACTGAGGTCTGTGCTTCCCATCACATCCTGCTTTTGCAGCCAGAGATCCAATGCTGTTCTTGGCTCATTTGCTGATACCAGAGGTAATTTTGGCAAATATTGCCTAAGGGAATGCATGTGCTTTGGGGTCAGCAGTTTCACTAGAAAGTGAACTCTGCTGTCTTTACTGGTAAGTTTATCTGCTCAGTGGGTATCTCTGACTGTCAACGTACAAAGTAACTGATTCAACACACCTTTTAAAGATATTTACCTTGTTCTGTAAAACAAGAAAATCCTTAATAAAATATGTAATAAGCTATAAAAAAAGAAAGATATTTACCTTGTTGTCTTTCCAAGCTTTTGAGCTGAGATGATAATGCAAATTAGAAGTACAGGGTCTAAACTAGTAAACTCCGCAGCCCAGCATTATGCTTCCAAGGGCTCTTTTGCGCTGCTTTTCTCCCCACAGAATAAACAGGATTGCTAATAAAATGTCATACTTGCCTTATAGAATCATAGAATCGTAGCATTGGAAGGGACCCAAGGGTCATCTAGTCCAACCCCCTGCAATGCAGGAATCTCAGCTAAAGCATCCATGACAGGTGGCCATCCAACCTTAGCTTAAAAACATTCAAAGTAGGAGAGTCCACCACCTCTCGTGGGAGTCTGTTCCACTGTCAAACAGCTCTTACTGTCAAAAAGTTTTTCTGAATGTTTAGTCAGAATCTTCTTTTTGGAACTTGAAGCCACTGGTTCGAGTCCTACCCCTAGAGCAGGAGAAAACAAGCATGTTCCTTCTTTCATGTGACAGCCCTTAAGATATTTGAAGAGGGCAAACATATCTCCTCTCAGTCTCCTCTTTTCCAGCTAAACAAACCCAACTCCTTCAAGCACTCCTTGTAAGGCTTAGTTTCCAGACCCTTGATCGCCTTGGTTTCCCTCCTCTGCACACGTTCCAGCTTGTCAATATCCTTCTTAAATTGTGGAGCCCAGAATTGGACATAGTATTCCAGATGTGGTCTAACCAAGGCAGAATAGAATGGTACTATTACTTCCCTTGATCTGGACACTATACTTCTGTTGATGCAGCCTAGAATAGCATTAGCTTTTTTTCTATGATCATCATGCTTTTTGTCCCTTTCCTCCATTGAAACAATTTGTCATTCTACCTCTCCCACTCCAGCAAAGTTTGACACATATTTTATAACTCTGCTGTAAATGATGCTGCTGGAGAAGCAAAAATCTGAGTATATCATTACCCACAAATCTTGACCACCCCACCTCCCATGTTGCAAACTGAGATGTACGCATATTAGACACCAGTTCTTGCTTGGTTGTCTTGGATCTAGGTGGCTTTTGGTATCAGACTCACATCCTTGGGGTTAGTAACCCCTGAAATACAACTTTTTTCACCTATTAAAATTTCCTTGTTATTCCTACTGCTAAATTGACAGGAACCCTTCTCTGTTTCACATTGTCTTGTCCTATAGGCCAGGGGAACCAATGTAATGCTCTCTAGATGTTGGAGGACTCCAGGTTCCCAGAAAGGATGGCTGATGATGGGAGTTGTAATTCAGAATAACAGGATGTAAAATACACAGATAATCAGGAAGAACAACTTTCTTCGTCTGTTTTCACCAGCTCCTTCTAAATCCTGCTTTATTTGCACTTTCCCTACTGTAAGAGTTTTGCCACTGTGCCAGGTCTAAACATTGCCAGTTACTAGCTGTTCCTTTGGATCTAAATCTCCATGGAAACTTCAGAAGAAGGGGAATGTCAGTCTTCTCATATTTGCTTAGTGCCCAGCCTTCAGAAGATGTTGCATCTCTTGCACAAAGAATCAGCAAACCTTTAGAGTTTTGCAGAGCCTCTGAAAGCCTCTTTTCCTTATTTGATAGAAGTAGTTCACTGCTTTGGGTGTTCCATATTGGGGTGCAAAGCAGCTTACATTTTTTTAGCAATAGTTGCATTATTCCCCCATTATCCCCTTTTCATCTGCATCTCTGACAGCTAGTTTCATGCTTTAAAAAGAACCTGGGAGTCTTGGAAGTTCCTGGCCCTACAGTTGCCAAGAACAGGATTTTGGGCATGGAAGAATTGAAGCTACCAAGGCAATTGTGTCAAAACACACATTAATCTTATAGCAGAAGTGGAAGTTTTGTTTCCACAGAAGAGCCTGATCAGATTCATAGGCTGTATTTGCATGCAGTGTTGCACTAGGTCAGTGCTATGTGGAGGGCCTCTGGGAGTGAAAGTGTTGGGCTTGCAGGCTCCTCCTACTTCCCTCACTTTCTCCTTTGAAGGCAGGAGGAGGATTTCTGCAGAGCTGAGTTTCACTTTCAAAGAATCTAATCTTAGTGTTACATATATGTGCTGACGGTCATGGTTTGCAACAGTCAACGGCTCGTTCCTAAAGAAGGCAGCCATGTGACATTGAATTGGCCTGCTGTCATTAAAGTTGTCAGTTCCTGGGCCAGCTTCCAGATTGGTGCAGCAAACACCCATGAAACATACAAAGTAAAAACTATGCTGTAATTTTAAAAGAAATATTTATTTGGGGAGTGGGTTGCATTGCTGGAGGAGGTATTTGTAGCCTGGGAATGTTCCTGGATGTGACATTTTATCTGTTGGGCAAATGGCAACATATCAGTTCCTTTAAGTGAAGGAGCAATAATTTTGTGTGTGTATGTGTGAAGGTCCTTTCTATTTTTATTTATTTATTTTGTTGATTTTACATCCTGCCTTTCCTCCCCAAGGAGTTTGAGGAGTTGATCTGCCAATTTTAGAGTGTTGAATTTCTAGGCAGCTTCTGGCCCTCTAGATGTCATTAGACTACAACAGGAAGGCCATAGCTCATCTGTTTTGCATGTAGAAGGTCTCAGGTTCAATCCGCGGCATCTCTAGGTGGGGCTGGGAGAGAAACCCTGGAGAGCTACTATCATCATTGAGCTGGGTGGACCCAATTGTCTGTCTCAGTAGAAAGCAGCTTCTTCTTCTGCTAACTCCATCATTCTTGACCATTGGTCATGATGGTTGGAGCAAAGTGAGAATGTGCCACCCCACTGCCAATAATTCCTTTACCTGGGTTGTGCAGCAGTGCTGAAAAGCGGCACCCACCGCCGGTGGTGGGTTCCAGCAACATTTGTGAAATTTCATGATATTTCGCCGCAAGCTAAGGGGTAGCAGTGTGCCCCTGAGGGCACCACCTCTCAGATTTCTGCCACCTGAGGTGGCTGTCTCACTCTGCCTCATGGGCAGGCTGGCACTTTCAACAGCATTTGGAAGGCCACAGGCTAGCTACCCCCTCTTCTAGTGCATGTGTAGTGACTGGTGAGATATGAGGTTGGTAGCTTCGAAATTTGGTGGTTTTGTTTGTGCGGACAGGTGTGCTATTGTACTAGCAAGAAACAGCTTCTTACCTTCTCTCAGCTTCTCCCAGTGTGTTTCCTGGGAACTGAAAACTCATAAATTATAGGTCTGTTTTCCTGCAAAATCTTACCAGCTCTGTTTACATAACCTGCTCAGCAATTTCCCAATAAAAAAAAAGGATAATCCTATTGAACATTTGCCTGCTGGTTTATACCTTTCTCTGTTTGTTCTCTTTTTTCTTGATCACCTCCATTCTGCCATAGCAGCAATATTATGGCCTTGGCTTGAAATGTAATGTAATAAAAGTGGGTAACCTGTGCAACTGCACGAAATGGAAGATTAGGAATATGAGGTTTTGCCCTTCTTTACTGCCCTAACCTTTCCCCACCATGAGTTCCATTGTAACAGGAATGATTCCCCTCTGTTATGCATTTAAGACATTTAAGACAGACATAACCTTTTTTAGAGTAGTGGGACTGATTTTGGACGTGCATTCTGCTCTTACACCTTTTCCTGTCCAGGTTTTCAGTTCCTGTTCTTCAGGTTTTCAGAAAAAAGCCCATGGTTGGATGTGCCAATTGGTGAATGTCTATGATGTCATTAAGACACTTCCTTCATTGGCCAGAATTGTTTCATAACTCTTTTAACACCCACCCACCCACCTATATCTATTGTTAAATAAGGACAAACATAGAAATGAACAAATGTGCATGTATTACTTGCATTTATTTATTTTGTTCAAAATTGCACTTCAGTCATATGGAGAAGGGAAGGATTGATGGCTGGCCCAGCATCTCATGCAGTGAAATGTGGTTTGTCACACAAATTATAATGCTAGAAGGAAACTGAACTCACATTGGAGGCAGGTAGACTTAAACCGACAAGGGGAAGAGTTGCCATTTATTTATTCAGACATTCATTCATCTTAAACATTTATTTACCATCTCTCCTGAGTTTCTGAGATGATCTATGTGGCTAATAACCACCAAAATTTAGAAGTATATGCATATAGTATAAAAATAAACAGAGCAGCAGAGAAAAGCACAGTTTGGCAGAGAAAAGGAGCAGCAGGTAAAAACCATAGTTTTGTAGAAGAAATCCCCAATAAACCCCAAGGCCTAAGGACAGAATCCTAAACTGAAGATTTCCACAAAGGGGCACTCTTACATTGTGATGCAAAGCTATAGGATAGGAGCACATGCTTCTGAGTTCTGTGGGCCCCCTCTGTGTGTTGGTAGCATGTGGGTGTAGTTACAAGCACAGCCCCTGAGGAAATGGCTAGTGTTTTCCTTACGCTTTTCAATGTTCTGTGTTGTGATTTCCCCCCTCTCCTAGGCTGAGCTTGCATGAGATACTTTCAGCTGTTATCCTGGTACTATTCTGGTAGATCTCCTCCCTGAGCATAAAACTAGATAAATAAATAGTCTCCACTGTTTATAGACCTGGTATCTACCTTTAACATAAACATGCATGTGGGGCCCATTTCTTTCTTTCTTTCTTTCTTTCTTTCTTTCTTTCTTTCTTTCTTTCTTTCTTTTTTACCTAGGTGGCAGTGCTACAGCTGCGCCCCATCTTAGATCAGGCTGAGACCTAGTAGGGGGTCCTGCCTGATCCACCAGCTGAAGGCCAGTAGGATTCTCTGTTGAACTAGGAGTCAAATTATTCCATCCCTGGTTAAGCCTGGTTATATTTAAGGAACAGGGAAGTAGTTCTGAGGAACACCAAGCAGAGAATAGAAACCTAGAACATCTACGATTTTAGATTATCATTTTTAGTTCCACATTCAAATAACATTTTTCTCCCCTGACATTTCGTTGTGAAACAGTGATAAAGTTTGCAGCAGCAAATATTTCTGTGCACCACTGAAAATTCTCCATATGCTATGACTAGCACACATAGGTTGATGATAATTCTTATGGTTTGTTTTTTCCTCCCTTTGACTATATCAAAGAAGACCATGCACCCTAACTCTTTCTTCTTCCGGCTGTGAACGACATTGCCCCTTGCAATTTCTGCATCTCATCTGTTCTCTTGACAGTTCTCTACAAACCGATGCACCCCCTGCCACACCTATAGCAAGCAAAAGCTATCTCCATGGGGTGACAGACATTCCGCTTCTTGGGAAAACTGTGGATCAGTGCCTGGAAGAGACAACCCACCGGTGTCCTGATCAAGAAGCCTTGGTGTTCCCTCTAGAAGGGATTCGGAAGACGTTTGCACAGTTGAGACAAGATGTAGGTGGCTCCCGATTCCTTTGTTACTGAATCTAGGGATGCGCACAATGTATTTAAAGCATATAACCCTGCTCCACAGCTAAAAGCAGTTTCCAGAGTGGCTTACAAAAACCAGCACTAAGACATATTGATAAGATAGCCTATACTTTAAAAGGCCTTTGAAGCAGTAGCTTCCAGATGACCCAAAATGGAAAGATTTTTTTTTGCCAGTTAATTTTTATTGCTTTTCAGTTTTTTTTAACTAATTGCCATCAAATTAATTCAAGTTTAATACAAATTTAAAAGGCCCCACTGGCTTGATATTTCACTACTCACCCTTATTTACTGCTCAGTATTGCATACATTTCCAAGTTATATTTCAAAAAATGTAACATATTTTAGCATTTTATCCTTATTCCCCCCCCTCTTTCAAAAATGCAAAGATTTAACAAAAACCAGGTTATATGACTTTGTGGGCGCAATTCAACATAGTGTAAGGAGATCATTTTGTCAGTGCAAGCATTTCTGTTGGCCCAACTGAACAATCTCCCCTTTCTAGGGGTTTTCCTGACCCTCCTCCCCAAAAAGGAAAAAACCGAATAGCTGTAAATAAAATAAAATTTAAAAAACCTGTCAGAATAAAAGCTGTCTACAATACCAAACAGCTGCATTTCTAAAGACTCTATCTAGCATGTCTGGAAGCTGCCTCTGCTGTCCAAAAAGACCTTTCCAAAATTCCAGATGTTTTGAGGGTTTGTTGACGGTGGTGAGAAGACCATTCTGCACATGGTCAAAGATAATAGCCTTCATTTTTCATGGTTCTTCGAATTGAATTTTAGAACTGAATATGGCTTTTGGGACTAGGCATTGGTAAAGCTTTTTGTTCAAGAAAATCTCAAGTTGGTCCATTTTAACCCTAAGCAATAATCGGAACCCTCATAACCCATATAATGGACAGTTACAATGTCTGGGGCATCTAGGTCTGCCCTTGAGAGCAGTTTGGAATCTTCAGCTGTCCAGAATGTGCTAGCCTGCTTAGGTAGTATTTGCTTTTTATGAGTTCTACTAGTTGCTAGTTTGCTGCAGAGTTAAATTCAAGACCTTGCCGCTCACCTTTAAAGCCCTTCTGGGCCACACTGATCCTTGAGCAAGCAACATTTTGTGTGTGAGTTCCTTTCCATTCTTTGAGTTCCGAGGGTGAAAATCTTATGGTAGTTCCTGCAAACTCTTATTTCTCTGGGATGGCCCCAGAGCACTGGAATCATTTACGAAAGTTGATGCAACAAATTCTGGGAAATGGTCCACTGAAACACGCTGTCAATACCTTTTCTCTCCTTTTTTATGTTGTAATGCCAGGTTTACCTGACCCTGTTTTAATTTCTCCTAACCATTTATTGTTGTCGTGATTTTATGGGTGCTTTATTTTTTCTTAAGCCGTAAGCTGATTTGAGAGCAGTTGCTGAAAAGCAAGTCCCTAAAGCTGCCTGGAAATAAATAAATAACAAGTATCCTAAAAGTAAGATGGACTTAATTGTTCCAGATGATGATGATCAAAGCTTGGATAAGTTTTCCAGAGTGGGACTGAGCAGCTACTGAAAGCATCTGTCTGCAACGCTTTGAAGGTGATCTCATGCATGTTTACTCAGAAATTAGTTCCACTGTACTTTAGTGGGACTTAACTCCCCATTAAATGCATGGGATTTTTGGGTGCAAGGCTCAGACTAGCTAAAGCTTTATAAGCTATTTAGAACTGGGGCTGGGAAGCTGTGGTCCTCCTGATGTCGTGGAACTCCAGTCCCCATCAGGCCCAGCAACTGTGGCCAATTGTTAGAGGGGCTGGTAATTATAGACCAGCAACATCTGAAGTTAGGACATTAATGTTTTAATGCTGCTTGTAGCGCTTTTCATCACACATCAGTTGATCTCAGGATGTTTTCACTCGTTCTGCTTAGGGCCAGTCTAATTGTGATGTAGAAGTGTGTGGGTGCCTTTCTTCCATCTTTCGTTTTCCCCTACAATGGAGCAGAGCAATGATAGTGTCCAGCTAATTTTCACCACTCCACAGCCCTCACCCAAATCCCTCCCCGCTCTCTTACTATTAGGAGGGGGAAACATGCCGGCACAAACCCAATTCCCGTATGTTCTGGTCTCTGTGGCTTATGGTAGCCTTGCAGGACCTTTGTATTCTGTATTATCATACATAGTCCTGGTCAGGTACCAACGGGGCTGCTTCTAGCAAACAAAAAAGACATAGAGAGCGGAATATCTACTGCTCTCATGTCACATTTTACCTTGAACCTCTCTTGGGCATGCCAAAATCAGATATGTAAATTTAAATGTGGCTTGTGTCAGTTTTATTAAACAATTCAAGACTTTATCACGAAGTTAAAATAACAATCCAGTAAGAAATATGAAATAAAATAATAAAAATGAGGTGGAAACTGTTGATTTGATTGACATCCTATGCCCTTTTAAAATGGGGGGGGGGGTTGGGGGGGAGGTTATTGGGTTGTTTTTATTTTGATTATGTATTTTGTGGTTTTATATTTTGATTTTATTCTGCGAACCGCCCTGAGACCTCCGGGTATAGGGCGGTATATAAATTCAATAAATAATAATAAAAGTAATACCAAACAAACAAACAAAATAAACAAAATCCAGTACTCATAGCCATTTCCCTTAAAATAAAATACATTCTTAAGAGACTACACAGTGAATTAAATGGTAGAATCCTATGAGCTTTTAAATCAATTGGTGGCCCTCCAGAAAGGTGAATTTCCTTCAGAACATAGGTGTTTGGTCTGAATGCAACCAACACACCATCTTCTGATTAGGAGGAAACTTGTTTGATGCTCTTTAACCATCTTGCCTTGGGAGATGAACATACCGGCTGCTGCCCATATTCCTTTCCTTTAGCTTTTTAGATTCTTCTGTGTCGTCAGTGCACAGAGTGGAACGTTCATCTCACATTCTCCATTGTTTCCTACCTGCCTAGCTCAATCTGCTGAGACGGGTTTTCTCTCTCTCTCCTATTCTCTAGGTAGTACAGGCAGCACAAGGACTTCTGGCCCTTGGTTTGAAAAAGGGTGACCGGCTGGGAATGTGGGGTCCCAACAAGTACGAATGGGTCCTAATGCAATTTGCTACGGCGCAAGCAGGAATCATCCTGGTAAGTTCCTCCTGCTTATGAACAGCTAAGAGGCTTGGTGGCTGGTTAAGGAAAAATCCAAGAACTCCCTAGAAGGATGTCATGCTGGAGAAGAGAGCTCGTATATTTAAAGAACACAAGCTTGTATATTTAAAGAACATTCACAATACCATTCAGTATCGACACAAATGCACACACCTTTAAGGTTAGTGTATAAAAGTGTTTGGATTTGTATTTTGGCAGAAAGTAACTACTCTTACTGTATGACTGGGAATCATCTATCTTGTTCGGCTGAATAATTTTGTAGAATTCAGAAGCTTTTTAAAAAACAAACAAACAAACAAATATCCTTTGGTTTAATGAAAGTTGTATTTTATCTAAGACCCAATAGACTCATCTTGCAGATATTGGCAGAATGGGGAGTTCTTTCTCCTGCACTAGCTGGGGGGTTTGTGGTGACATCGCACTGCATATTTTGTATTTGTTTTCTGTTTTGGTATCAGTGGAGTACAAGCCACGAGATGCTTGCCTGGCAGCTGGTATATAAATATTTTAAATAAATAAATATTACATTGGGAAACAGTGGCAACTTGTGTTAGGAAATACTCTCCTGTTTCCACTAAGTGACAATTAATTAAAACGCAAGTGTGTTTTAGGCCCCGTTTGTATTCTTCATTCTCTGAAACCGATACTAGGAGACCTCTGACCTCTCAACACACACAATCACTGTTTAGCAGTACATGGTTAAGAAGCTGTATCTCTGATTAATTTATCTTTTCCAGGTGTCTGTGAACCCAGCGTATCAATCCCAAGAGCTGGAGTTTGTGGTGAAGAAGGTACGACGAGGCCTGTTGTGGTCAGCACTGCTTGTTTTCATCCACAGCGCTTTCTGAAAACGCTTGAAGCTCTGGGAATGCGTTGATTAAGTTAGCAGTTTGATTTGGAGGAAAGTATAGAAAAAGGCAGCCCAAACAATAATTTGGCAATGGCTAATGGGTTTGGAGCTTTGGTTTAGAGGAAAAGCTGACTGAAGAGAATGGGGGCTGTATGTTTTTCTCTCATAATACTAACACGTGTGGTTGTTGAATCAAGTTAATTGGCAGTTGATTGAGGGCAGGCACAAACGAAAAGTCGTCCCCCCCCCCCAAATCAGAATGAACTGATGGATTTTGTTACTATGAGCTAAGATGACTTTTTAAAAAATATAAGACCAATACCCAGATGCTAAAATTGAGCATTTATGTTCATGGACTGTATTTTCTTATATTATATTATATTATATTTATATCCCATGGTTCCTCCAAGGAGCATATATGGTTTTTCTTTGTTTTGTTTTTGCTTCTTTCAACATTTCCTAATCAACATAGTCTCCCTCTATGGCAATTATCGCTGACTTAAGCCTTTCAACTTTCTTATCCCTAATAATGAGGGATTAAAGCTATTAAGTGTCTTGTGAAAAAAAATAATCCCTGCCCAGATTAAGAGGCCTCTTGTACTTACCTTTCTGGTTTAGCTTTGGAGCTAAATCATTAAAATACCATGGGAGGTGAAATACAAAAGCTGCAGTAGGTAATTCTACTTCTTGCTTGCTCTCGCTGTGGGAAAAAGTTTGGAAGCAATAAGACAAGCTTATCTGGCACTAGTGGCCTTGCAAAATGCTGTTTCAGCTTGCAAATGTTTCTTGCTTGTTGGTTTGCAGTTCTTACTGCTCCTATTTTTCCTATGTGTTTGTTTCCTTCCTCGTTGGCCGACACTATGAGAACATCTTCGTAATGTTCTTAAGAGTAACTTCCACTGAATTCAGCGGGATGTATTTTCAGTGCTCTTTCAAAGGATCAAGCTTTGAGGCTGCTTTCTGTGCACACTAACTTGGAAATGAGTCTCATTAAGGGCTGGCCCTGCGGTGGCAAAACTCTTGAGTATACCTGCCTCAAACGGGCATATGGAAATGACCATCTGCCTGCATTTTGGGCACACAGACTGGATCTCCTTCATTCCAGAAGACATGATTGAGAGGCTCTTGGTGTCCACAGGTCTCCCATGGCATAAGTGCAGTTGTAAAGTGGAGGGTATAAAGATGCCACTGTATTATTAAAAGGAGAAAAGAGTATCCCAGTGAAGTCTTGATAATTTAATTTACTGTTGCAATGCTGCTGGAGCATACAGTAAGGCATTTTATTCTTTGTGTTAGCCGTTTTGAGGGTTTTGGGGGTGTTGTTTTTTACAATCAAGTGGTGTATCATTTTTAATAAGTAGATAGGAAGGGGTAAGGTAAAGGTAAAGGGACCCCTGACCATTAGGTCCAGTCGTGGCCGACTCTGGGGTTGCGGTGCTGATCTCGCTTTATTGGCCGAGGGAGCCGGCGTACATCTTCCGGGTCATGTGGCCAGCATGACTAAGCCGCTTCTGGGGAACCAGAGCAGCACATGGAAACGCCGTTTACCTTCCCACTGGAGCGGTACCTCTTTATCTGCTTGCACTTTGATGTGCTTTTGAACTGCTAGGTTGGCAGGAGCAGGGACCGAGCAATAGGAGCTCACCCCGTCGCGGGGATTCGAACTGCTGACCTTCTAATCGGCAAGTCCTAGGCTCTGTGGTTTAACCCACAGCGCCACCCACATCCCTATAGGAAGGGGTAGGGGTACGCAAAAGTTCACCTAGAGCAGTAAAAGACATAACAAAAGCACGCTGGCTGATGCTGAAAAGACTTCTGTGGTTCAAAACACCTGGAATGGCTGCTCTTTTGCACAGGTTGCCTTGTGTCCCATTTGCTTCATCCTTACGTGTATCTCTCTAGGTTGGCTGCAAAGCACTGGTGTTCCCTACACAGTTCAAATCTCAGAAGTACTATGAGATCTTGAAGCAAGTGTGCCCTGAGTTGGAACATTCTAATCCAGGAGCATTACAGAGCAAGAAGTAAGTGTTCGCTGAGCATTTGCTCATTAGTCTCGTCCAAGGCCCAGTCTTAAACACTGTTTTCATATTGATAAAGTGCCCAGATAAGTATCCACACGATCAATCAAAGGAGCCACAAGATCAAGAGCGGGAGGGGCTTTCAGATTTTCTATTACATTGGAGCACACCATAAGGGAAACACGATGATGAGTTTAAGGACCATTTCAGTTCTTTCACTTTTTCACCCCTTGTGTCAGGGACTGGACTGAGGAGGAATGGTGGGGACTGGCCCGCCGCCTTCTCCTGAACCTTCCCGAGAACAGGAGGACAGTATAGATTTAGAACAGTGGGTTGCAGAAGGGCATAGTTCAGAGGCTGCAGAGGGGAGAAGCTGATAAATTTTGGAAGAGGAACAGCAGGAAGAAGAAGCACCAGGGGAGAGACAGCTGACAGACTCAGTGTCTTTAGAAAGCATTCCTGACCCCGCCCCCCCGGACCAGGCGTGCATTGAGCATAGTAGAACAGAGAGCTCAGAGGCAGAAAGCTCAGATGAGCTGACGCAGGGAGAGATGTAATGGGGTGGGACTTTACTTGGAGCAACACCATTTTTTTTAAGGGAAGACTGCATTCCTTCATCTCTTTCTGTGAATACAGTGGTACCTCGGGTTGCATACGCTTCAGGTTACATATGCTTCAGGTTACACACTCCGCTAACCCAGAAATAGTGCTTCAGGTTGAGAACTTTGCTTCAGGATGAGAACAGAACTCGTGCAGTGGCGGTGCAGCAGCAGCAGGAGGCCCCATTAGCTAAAGTGGTGCTTCAGGTTAAGAACGGACCTCTGGAATCAATTAAGTACTTAACCCGAGGTACCACTGTATTATTAAATTACATGGTAAGAACTTTTAATTGTTTCTCTGCTTCTTGGCTGTTACCATGGGAGGGATCGTATTCCCTGAAACCTGACACTTTGCCACATTCCTTAGGATAGCGAAGCTGCGGCTTTCCAGATGTTGTTGGACTCCCAACTCCCATCAGTCCCAGCCAGCAAAGCCAAAGTTCAGAGATGGTGAGGACTGTAGTCCAACAACATGTGGAGGAACCCCTCTCTTCTGTCCCTTTGTAGCTGCCTGAGGCAATGAGAACCAGGACTATGTGAAGCTCTCTACACTAAAGTAAAGCCGTTGTCTCACTTAACCCACCATGGTTTTGTGACTGGCACGCCAAGGTCTCAGGCTGACGTCCAGTAAAAGGATTTCAAGTAGCAGGAAAGATGTGCCAAACAGTTATTATGGGCCCTCCTTGAGAGCAGCCTGAATACTCACAAGCTGTATTCACGCATGTTCCCAATTTTCTGTTGGACCCCTTTGATTTTTTTAGACGTTTCAAAACCACTTAAAATATATACCCGATTTGGAAAAAATGCCTGACAAAACTTAATGAACAGTAATAAGTTCATTTTCTGCAACAATACTTTTTGTTGATGCAGTAACATTGAAGAATACAAGGGCCAAAGGATCGCCATTAACCATGCAGTGTAGTTGTACCCTCTCATACATATGTATAATTAATGGATTAGTTTATTTATTGCAATGGTTTGCCAGTGCCGGACCTTAAAAAACCACTCCTCTGTTCCTTTGGGGAAAGGGACATAGTTCAGCGTTTAAAGTACCGTATTTTTCGCTCTATAAGACGCACCAGACCACAAGACGCACCTAGTTTTTGGAGGAGGAAAACAAGAAAAAATATATTCTGAATCTCAGAAGCCAGAACAGCAAGAGGGATCGCTGCGCAGTGAAAGCAGCAATCCCTCTTGCTGTTCTGGCTTCTGGGATAGCTACGCAGCCTGCATTTGCTCCATAAGATGCACACACATTTCCCCTTACTTTTTAGGAGAGAAAAAGTGAGTCTTATAGAGCAAAAAATACGGTACCTGCTTTGCATGCAGAAGGTTCCAAGTTCAACTCACGGCATCTCCAGGTAGGGCTCAGAAAAGCGCCCTGCCTGAAACCCTGGAGAGCTGCCAATCAGTGTAGACAAGACTGAGCTAGATGGACCAGTGGCCTGGCTCAATATCAGGCAGTTTCCTATGCGTCTTTCTCCACCCCACCTCCCGAGTATTCTGCAAGCAGGATCTGTATCTGCCAGAGTCCTGTGGCTTTTATGCATATATGGTGTCATAAAGCCAAGTGGAATTACTGGTAGACTTAGTGGATTATGGTCTTCATAGCAGAATCCAGGCCAAGCCGCTTTTTGTGTAACCTTTATTGCTGGAACAGAAAAGGTGATTTGCTGTGACATGGGCAGTTCCTGCTAAGGAAGGTTGAGGGGACAATCTATGTGTGTCTGATGCATAGGCATTTGGCATGGATGACCTTTGGAACCACAGCCAGTGTGTTAAAAACTATTTCTCAGTCTCCAAACATTCATGGAAAGATAAGAGACCCGCCAACCCCACGTAGTCCGTTCTGGTCTCTTATCTGTGAATCCAACCTGCTGCCAACTCCACTTTTAGAACATCCTAAAATTCTTTAGCAAGGTCTCTTCAGCACAAAACCACTGTGGCACTGTGTTAATACCATATGAGTCAATTGTGGAACCTGAATAATGAAAACGTTATGAAATTACTCAACCATCAATTTGCTTTTTTTTTTTTTTTTGGTCAGCACAGCAGCCATGGGTGAAATTGAAGCCTGGTTAAATTTAGAGGGATTGTATAAAACAGTTCAGATTATTCATTCATCAAACATCAAGAGTCCATTCATGAATTCCTATTCCCATCTTCCTTCTCAGCTTCTGGGGGCAGGGGAAAATATTGGTCCATATACTGTACCTGGAGCTTATTCCCGGAACTTGTGCTTGTACCGTGGCAAACTATATTCTGCTTTTCCCTGTTACTGAGCACACCTTCCTTTTTTTGTATCAGGTTACCAGAGCTTTCTGTTGTAATCACCTCAGACTCCAAGTTGCCCGGTGCATTCTCAATGAACGATGTGATGCAGGCCGGAGACAGCAGACACAAGAAGCAACTAGAGGAAATACAGAAGACGCTGGACTGCAAAGAACCTATCAACATCCAGTTCACTTCAGTGGGTACCAAATGTGCTTTTTCTGGTGTTCAAATAATGCAACCTGCAATGGTCAGAAAACAGGAATATTCTGTACCAAATAAGCCAAGATCTGAAGATCAAGATCTGAATCACTTGTACAGAAATGTTTGCCTACATTTGCAGGAATTTGTTATCTGGGGATTGTGAAAAATAATGGTGTGGTTTTTTTTTGGGGGGGGGAATCCAAAATATTTTGATAATACCTTATAGAAAACAAGGAAAAGCTAGTGTGTATGGTAGTACTGTATTAAGATCAAAAGGATTAGTAACTATGAGAAGGAAGAAGTGACATAGAAGTTCTAGCTTCCTGACCACTTCCAGTGCCTGTCCAAATTCCATTTCCTTTCTAAATTTTCATGGGTTAGAATAACATAAGAAACCTGTTTGATGAGACCAAAGGCCCATCTAGTCTAGCATCCTGTTTTCTCAGGGGTGAAGCATATGCCAGCAGGCAGGCAGGCAGGCAGGCAGGCAGGCAGGCAGGCAGGCAAAGCATACTTTACTTACCATCACACTTTAGATCAGGAATGGGGAACAAACAGCCCTCCAGATATTGTTGGACTCCCAACTCCCACCAGCTCCAGCCAGCATGAGCAATGGCCAGGGATGATGGATGTTGTAGTCCAACAACATCTAGGGACCCAAGATCAAGAAAGGCTGTTCTAGGCCACAAATGGAGAAGCTAGTGTGTTTCAGCAACATCTGGGGGACCACAGGCTGCCCATCCATGTTATAGCATTTCAGCAATTTATGTATTGCATCTGAAGTCTTGTAATTAGCCCATGACTGTGGGTGAGGTCTAAACAAGCTAGTAAAACATCTCTTTCCTTTAGGGAACAACAGGAAGCCCCAAAGGAGCTACCCTTTCTCACCACAACATTGTGAACAATGCATTCCTCATTGGATTAAGACTGAGAGTTCAAGACGGGGTGAGTCATCTCAGTCTATTGGTTAACGTTGAGCATGCAGACACTAACTGTATGGAGCAAAATCGTGTCCCCTAAGTAATGAGTGAGGGCTGTGTGTGTGTGTGTGTGTGTGTGTGATGCTGGTAATGTAGAATTATACATCATTGTCCCTCCTAGTTTCTCAGATTTTCAGATACACTTTTCAAGGTCTTTGCCAGAAATTTAATGACTAGTAACTTCATTTTTTTAAAAAAGGTGCAAGGATCAATAATGTGCATTTGCCACCAGATTCTCAATTTCTAGGCCCCCTGTTTATATACTTAACCTGAATGTGGCACACTCATATCCTGTATTAGTTAGAGATTGTCTAATTCTATGTGAATGTTCTAGTCTAAGAGTGGCTATTACTTGATGGTTAGAAATTTTTAAGCTACATACACTTTTCTGACAGTCACACATTGTCCCACCCATGCAAATCTCCACCCCAGGCTTCCTGCTGGCATTCCTCTGGTCTCTGTGACAATGAACTGTAAGCAAAGTTAGAGCCAGCACTGGAAGGCAAGTCCACCGCTGTCTTTGTTTCCCTTGACCCTAGAATGCCCGCTGCTGCCTCCCTGTCCCTCTCTACCACTGCCTGGGGTCTGTGGCAGGCTGCGTGCTGATGGCTATTCATGGCGTCTGTCTTGTCTTCCCGTCTCTAAGCTTCGATGCAAAAGCAGCACTGAAGGCCCTGGACCATGAAAAGTAAGAGTCCGTCTTAAGCTTAGTTCTAGAAAGAATTAGCTGTCTATTAAATACAGGCCATACTGGGGTGTATGGGGTGTTAGGGGGGGTCGTGGGGGTCTGGTGGGGGGGTCATATTGTGCTCCTTCTGGGGAGGTTTGTCCATCTTTGGTCCCCACCCTGCATTTTGCTTGCGCCTGTGACTCCTAGAAGCTGTCATCATGGGACAGCAGCCACACCCTGGGAAATGGCTTCGACTAGCTGGCTAAGCCAGGTGAGGGTAGCCGATGAGTCTCAAACTCTTGGTGAGTTAGCGGCTTCTCTTGCATTGAAAGATGAGATCCGGTGGATTGACCAATTGTGGCTCCAACATTCAAGAAGGCAAATTCTGCACATGGTGTAGAGGGAAGTGAGGGAATGTTATTGGGAGAACACAACACACACTAAACATTACAGCACACTGCCGTCTTCAGGAGTGAAGAGAATGTGGAAATTCATTTATGTTGCTCTGAAGGAATCACTGTAATTGAAACGGATATACTTTGCCTCTGAAGAAAGTATATGCAGAAACAGACTGGGCATGTTTGTATTCCACAATAGAATTTTCCCACTTGTAGAACATTTTGAGCTTTTAAAAAATTGGGTGGGTGGTTAGGGGTGTTATTAGAACAACTGCCTTTTTTGGGAGCCACTTTCATATGTCACAAAAATCTGCTTTTTTTGCTTTGCGCTGACTAAACACTTGACAGCTTGGTGTTGGTTTCATAATGTTGGGAACCCCAATGCCAGGTGGTTGAGGATCTTTCAGGAGCTCCTGGTACCCCATGAAGCTGGGGAGCCATCTTTCATGTGTGGAGTTAGGCAACGGGGGACATGCATGCATTCAACATTTGTGCACATTTTGTTTTCTTTGCATTGGGAAAAGATTTCCCCATGGTTACAAGGAATAAAGACAAACTTGAGCTTTCATACCTGCAGTCCGAATCAGGTGGAGGAAGCAGTTGCCATGCTCCTGCCTTCGTTTTAGCAACCTGCAATTCTTTGTCTTTATTTGAAGATGTACCCATGTTCACGGCACTCCAACCATGTTCATAGATATGCTAGCTCAGCCTGATTTTGCCAGCTACAACCTTTCAGCTCTTCGGGGCGGTAAGTATAAGAACCCAAATGTAAGCATGTTTAAATGAGGTTTATCAGCCCCACATTTTAAAAAAAATGCTAATGGATGCCTTTTAAATACAAACTTTAAACGGAATCAAATGTATTTGCATCAGTTTGCATATACCACAACCTTCTAATGGTACTGAAATAAGTGTTAGATGGCTTGCAATCTACTTTTAAAATATGCTATTATGGTTACAACAAAATGTTGTCTTTAATATTTTATTTTTTCATTCCCCATTACAGTAACATGCTTTTTAAAAAGCATGCCTTTAATTCACCATTTAATCATTTCAGGCTTGCCCTCATCTGTTAAAATCAACCCCAGTCAGCATAAGTTCTTAATTATTCGACCAAAGATTGCAGCTTTTGTTTAAACTAATTTCCTTTAAAAATGAGCCAGCTTTCTCCATTTTTAAAGAGGAATTGGCTCATTTCTAGGTGAATGGGGGGGGGCGCTGCTGCTGTTGCTGGTTGATCTTGCCCATTCCTTCCCCAAACTCAAATATTTTGAGGTAAGTAATCTCATGGGTTTGATCCAGCAGCACAGACATACACCTAGGGACCATTCTTCCCTTCAACTTGGTGACACTTTCAAGAGCAGCAAAATGTTAATAAAAATTAGTGGAGTATATTAGTGAATGACTAAATCATGTTATGTTTATCCTCATGCATGAGGAATCCATCAAGCACACCTTCCTTTTTATTGCTTAATAATCTGAAAGTTTGCGGGGTTTTTTTGCTATTTCTGTTACTGAAATAGCACAAGGTAGACAATACATTGGTTTCCCATTTAAAAAAAAAATACTGCATCCACCAGTGTGTGGCAGCAGAGGCCAGGCAGACTGCAAATATTGAATGGAAGGCATCCCAAACCAAGTATCTGCAAATAAAAATACAAGTATGGAATTACACTGTTTGGATTCACACAAACGATACTCACATGTTTTGCTACTGTCTGCCCTATCAAAATCTCGGCTGATTTGCAAAGCGTCAGGGTTAATAAGGGAATAATAATAATACTACTACTAATGATGATGATGATGTTGTATGCAGCCATTGTCATGACTTGCTTTGTAAACTTGCAGTGTCCTTTAGGCAACTTCTCAAGGTATGCATTTTTGTCTTTCAGGAGTCATTGCAGGTTCGCCAGTTCCTCCTGAGGTCATGAAGAAGATCATCAACAACATGAACATGCGGGAGATAGTGGTGAGTCACCCTTAATCTTTGGGTTGTGAAGGTTCCTCTGTTGCAGGAGTGGGCAACCTCAGCTCAGGGGGTCAAATGCAGTCCTCTGAGCCTCTGTGTCTGACCCTTGGGGACTCTGCCCCAGCCATCCCATCTCCTGGCCACACCTATCGCTGTCACCCTCGCTCTACATCATCCTGGAATGCTTTTGCCTGGCTGGGATGCCTTCTAGAACCTTGATAATGCCTCTTGACTGCCTGCATGGAGAGATGGTTGGTGCAGAAGCCTCTGTTTTGTTGCATGGTTGGGATGTATCCTGCTGTGCAAAGGTTAGAGTCATAGATGTTATTTCACCCACTTTTGTTTCTGATCCCACCCACTTTTTTGGCCTCTTGCACTGCCCACCCTTGGCATGGAAGCCTACCCTTGGAAGGCTGTCCACAAGAAAACATGGTTGTTTGGAGATATATATATATAGCTAGAACATGATTACATGAATTTTCATTTCGAAAATTCCCATTGAATGTGGAAATTGACATGGCTGAATTGGGAACTAAAGGTGTAAGGGACCCCTGACCATTAGGTCCAGTCGTGACCCACTCTGGGGTTGCGGCGCTCATCTCGCTTTATTGGCCGAGGGAACCGGCGTACAGCTTCCGGGTCATGTGGCCAGCATGACTAAGCCGCTTCTGGTGAACCAGAGCAGTGCACGGAAACACTGTTTACCTTCCCGCCGGAGCGGTACCTATTTATCTACTTGCACTTTTTGGTGTGCTTTTGAAGTGCTAGGTTGGCAGGAGCAGGGACTGAGCAACGGGAGCTCACGCTGCTGCGGGGATTCAAACTGCCGACCTTCTGACTGGCAAGCCCTAGGCTCTGTGGTTTAACCCACAGAGCCACCCGCGTCCCTAACTAAAGGTGTAGCTGGCCTTTAAAGGGATGCATGAGATGGAAGGGGGGGAAATCTGCCATTCTAGATCACTGGAAGAATATGGGCAATGGCGTTTCTTGGTGTTGGACAAACCTGTAACCCAAGTTTCCTGCTTGGCAGGGGGTTGGACTCAATGGCCCTTGTGGTCTCTTCCAACTCTATGATTCTATCATTCTATGATTCTAAGTCAAGCCCTGTTGTGTGTGTTTATCGTTTTGCATGGCTGCATCACATGTTGCTCTTAAACGGCCTCGGTCCAGTATACCTGAAGGAGCGTCTCCACCCCCATCATTCTGCCCGGACGCTGAGGTCCAGCGCCGAGGGCCTTCTGGCGGTTCCCTCATTGCGAGAAGCAAAGCTACAGGGAACCAGGCAGAGGGCCTTCTCGGTAGTGGCGCCCGCCCTGTGGAACGCCCTTCCAGCAGATGTCAAAGTGATAAACAACTATCTGACATTCAGGAGACATCTTAAGGCAGCCCTGTTCAGGGAAGTTTTTAACGTGTGATATTTTATTGTATTTTTGGTTTTTATGGAAGCCGCCCAGAGTGGCTGGGGAGGCCCAGCCAGATGGGCGGGGTATAAATAATAAATTATTATTATTATTAAAGGAAAGGGCCTTGCTTGGAAGTTTGTTCCTTTGATGTTCATTCTGATGCATAGCTAGTCAATTTGTTGGCCCTCATAGTGTAACGTGGATCATGTGCACACTCTCTCCCCTTGTGCCGGCAGAGCTATGGATATTAGTGAAGGAGCTTTGGCGATGGGGTTAAACAAGGGGAGCAGTATATGGTGTGGCAGGTGATCTTTTCTGCTCTGCCAGGCAGCTTCTTGCAAAGCTTTCTAAGAAGATCTCACGTACAGCCCTGTGCATTGCTGCTGTTAGGTAATATACAAGACCGTGCTGCCGTATTGTTTGGGCCCCTTGGGACATATTTGTGATACTCGCGCACGTTTCAGGTTGTATGGCTGGACATAAGGCTGTGCTCCCATGTCGTTTTTGTGACTGCACAGTCTCCAGTGTGCCAGCTTTTCAGTCCTGGAAAGAGCCAGCTCTGTATTTGAAAACAGTGAAGTTAGGGACTCATGCATCTATGATTGTGGCCTGTGCTTATTTTCTGCAACAACACCAAAAGTAGAGCACTGGAAGGCTGCAGTTAATGATCCTGGATGAAGAGAAGGGTCTCAGAAAAGATGCTGTGCAGACTGTATTTCAGGCCCTCCAGACATTTTGATCTCCAACTCCCATCAGCCCAGCTCTACATGGCCAGGGTTCAAGGATAATGGAAGCTATAGTCCAGCGACATCAACGGGGGAGGGGAGGAACACCCTTGCTGTACAGGTACCAGAGACCATATTTTGAGTGTCCCCAGGTGCAAGGTGTTTGTCAAGAGTTTTCAGTCTATGGGATTGCTCTTGTAGCAATAGCAGGGTCGCAACGCATATCATTCAGTAGTGTCTATTGACAGACCTCAGTTTCTGACTCATGGAAGACACATAAAAATGCATGAAAACTTGGTCACTTCATCTTTGCAGCAATAGCTTTATACAGAAGTTGTACATAAGAAAATATATAATTTGTTTTCTACATATGAGTAAGAGGATCTTGGTGTTTTGTTTTGTTTTCTTCTTTAAAAAAATCCTCCTTGGAGTCATTTACACTCGGTAACAGAGGAATAAATATTATATATTTATATAAACCTTCAGGATTAAAAAAAATAAAAGCAGTTAAATTGAAATTGTCGTACGGTAAAATCCATGGTGATAAGCCACAGTCATCTTGCTGCAAACAGCTATATGTCATAGGGTGGATGGAGGAATCTTTTTTTCAGGATGGCAGGTAAGAATCCCTTTGTGTCGCCTCCCCCCTCCCACCCCTGCCCATTTTATATACACACACCTTATGATATCTTGTTGTTCTAGGACTGTGGGTTTCAATCTTCCCTAAGAGAAACCTCCTCTGTTTCATTGTCTGCCAATGAACCCCTGTGAATCGGCTCAAGAGCCTTGCATGCAGAAAGGATTCTGGGCCGCAATCTCCATTTGCAAGGCATGCCGTCCAAATCCATTAGGCTTTGTCATTGCTCAACATGAACCGAGTGTGCAGCCTAGAAGCCATTCCAACCCCCTCTTGGATCTGCATACTGACCAGGAGGATCAGTAATGGTGGGCAATAGCCAAGTTGCCTTTTGGGGAACGGTTGTGTGTGTGTGATTAGAAAATCAGTAATTGAGGAACCAGTCCCTGCCTCCCCCAAGTAAAAAAAGGGCTTCACTTCCAATGAACCCTAGATTTCTGTTTAGTCTGATCAGCCTAGAGAGGAAAATCTGCTGTTAATTTTCATGATGACCAGCTAGCCCACCCATACTGCTACAACTGAGTACAGATTCACTGTGGTAGCGCCTCAAACAGGAGAGATGCTCCATCTCTTATGAGCTGAACCTGGAGAGTTATACTGCATATGTTATATAGGTAGATTCTGGAGATCCCAGCTCAAAGAAGTCCAATAAATCCATTGTTGCCGCTCATGTATGGTTGAAGGGCAAGTTGTGAAATCCTTACCACAAAAATGGTAAGGATAACTTTGTTACCAGAGCCTGATGTCCTTCTTGCATGGGGGCGAGAGAATCTATTTATACCAGGAATAAAGACCCAAATCACTGTCCCTGTTTTATATAGTCCCAGGATTGCACTCATGTTTCCGCAAAGCACAGGGCAAGGATGTTGTTCTTTGATTTGTTTTCCTACACAGAGCATCTAGATGGAATTGGATATAAGGGTTCTGCATTTGGCAGTTCAAATGGGATATCAAACATCAGATGCCAAATTCTTGAATGACTGGGCATTCAAAAGGGCAGAACAACCATTGCAGCCCTCTAGTTGGTGATTCAGTCTCTTTCTTACATTGAACTGGTTGGGAGGGAAACATCAGTCTGTGGCCATATTTGCACTTATGAAATCAATATTTTAACTGCTCACCCTAAGGAATATTGGCATGTGTGGGTGCTGAGAATTCCCCATTGGAGATCCCTAGAACCCCTCACCAGTGTCTTAAGCTTTCCTGCATTGGGAAAGCTGATTCTTAAACCAGTTCAGATGTGCAATATAGATGGAGCTGGGAATTGCTCACATGTCACTGTTGCTCAATCTCTTTCCCACCCCATGCCTTGTTTTCAGTAATCTTCCAGCATTTGTCCCATTGCTTCTCCCCTACTGACAACCACCACCCAGGTGGCACCCATGCCAAATATTAAAAGAAGGCAATGCAACATTTGCATTCAGAATAACCCCCCCAAAATTTTCCTCACAGTATAGGCCACGCACCGAATTCATGTTCTCATGCTGGTAGACTTTAAGGTTCTGCTCAAGTACAAAGTTTCCAATGCGAAATCAGGGATTCATTGGGTTGGGGATGTGGAGAAACTTTTAATGTTCTCTGTTAACTCCCATCCTGTTAGAAGGCAAATCCCAGAGACAAACTGAGTAGCTGAATGGCATCAAGAAAGAGGACTGTGTACTTTACCAGCAGGATCTAGTTTAGCTGTGTCTTAGCACTGCCATGCATAAGTTTAGGTTTTGTTTTTTGTTAACAACTAAATCTTTTAAAATAATAGATATAATAACAGAGGGGGGGGGGATGAAATGGTGGATTCCACTCTGCGATCTTCATATAGCAAGAGGTGGTTGCTACCAGATATATGTTTCTTGAAGGGGTGGAGCTGCTTGGGGATGAAGGGCTTGGATGGAGTCAGTAGTTTTCTGATTGGTTGAAGCAGCCAGTCACCTGGACCAGCTTTCCTGGGTCCTGGGAGGGCAGGGAAGAAGAAAGAAAGAAATACCTCCATAAACCTAAAAAGTATTCTGAGCAGATCAAGTGCAATAATAATTATGCTTAACATTTGTATGGCGCTTTCACATTTTCAGAGCACCTCACCTGCTTAATCCTCACAACAACTCTGCAAGGCAAGTTAGTTTTACCACCACCCCATTTTGCAGGTGGAGGGACTGAGGCTGAGGACATGAGCGTCTTGCCCAGGACGATTTAGTGAGTTCCTGGCAGAACGCCCTGATTGATACCTCCAGCAAGTTTCAAAAGTTCTGCAGAGTGACCATTTTAAAACAGAGATGACTCAAACAGGAGAACTTTCCATGGAAAAACACACACCTCTGGTCAGGCAATAAAACATGCTCTGGTACATTCACAGTGTTCAGGAGGCAGGAGCTCAGCTGGGTTTAGCCAATAGATGAGTTGACATAGTGTCAGGGTATAGACAGACATAGCCAGCAGCTTAGCTTTGGAACAAGATTCTCTCATCTGTTGCTTTCTGTTTCTCACTCATTCCTCTGGACTCCTTTCCCCTGCCCAAACCTTTGGCAACAAGAAACTATGTTGTTTCCAACCTCGCTTCTCTGAACTGCATCCATCTCTGACTACTGGGATGCCATGTTCTGGGACACGGGGTCCTTGTATGTAATGCAAATGTATGTGTTTTGTAAGGTATTGGACTTTTGACAACTATACAAAATGAAGCCTTCTGTTGATACACAGAACAGGAACAGGCCAGGTGCCTATGCTGCCAGCTTACGTAATTATGCCCTGCCAGTGGGCCTCAGGGATGGGTAGATGAGGATTCCATTCAAAGAAGCCTATGGAACAGCTTTGCTGCTGACACTACTAGTAACGGAGAGCTAGCCATTAGTTCTGTCTAGGCTAGAGCAACATGGCAGGCCCTCCCATTCTGAAAAACGGCACAACACTGTGAATCAGGACCTCACTCGCCTCACTTTCTCTGGTTGCAAATATACATGGGCAGACACTGGTGCTAGAAAACGTGTCACCTGTTTGATACTATGGGTGTGGTCTCATAATATTTTATGGGGTAATTTTGGGTGTGATCAGGCGAAGCCTGTGTGGGAAGGGTTCTCTGAAAGGCATCTTAAATAGAAAACAGGAGGGGGGGAACAATTGCCTGCTTAATGGCGACTTCCCTTCTTGGACCTCTTCGTGGGGACCTTGCAACCGCGGAGTGCAGAGGTATCTCTGATCTGCTGTCCTCGAGCTGAAGAGGGCGATGCGCAGGCTGCATCAGGGCGTGATCGAGTGGATTCCAGCCACCTACAGAAGAAAAAGCAAATTTGCATGGTCACAACAGTGTGGTTGTCAGGGTAGATCTCCTGAGTGAGATTTACCAACTCATGCCTTGTACTGGCAAGGATTCATTAGCTAACCAGTACATCTTATCTATATCTATCTATCTATCATCTATCTCTATCATCTGTCTATCTATCTATCATCTATCTATCTATCTATCTATCTATCTATCTATCTCTGTCTGTCTATCTGTCTATCTGTCTGTCTGTCATCTATCTATCTATCTATCTATCTATCTATCTATCTACTCAATCAATCATCTATCTATCCACAAACACACATACACAAGAGTGGACTAGGGGAGTCATTGCACCCATGAGATATAGAACAAGGTGTTCTTTTACCTGCGCAGAGGTGCTAGCTGACAGGAGCAGTGCCAAGGGTTGTTCGACAGGGTGAGGGTCTCAAGACGGCTGAAAGGGAAGTTCCCAGGAAGACTGGACAGTTTGTTGTTCTCAATGTGAACAGTCTTCAGTGTGGTTACGCCAGCAAATGCTTTATCTGAAAACTGAAGCACAGGCACATGTGTCAATCATCATGCAACCAGCAGGGAAAGGAGAAGCTTATCCTTTGGGCCTAGTTGACAAATCAGTTTTTTTTTCTGGCAGTACATTTGGACTTGGTGTGGATACTTTTGGGCTTTCCGTCGGCATGTGGTTGGACACTGTACATACAGGATGCTGGAATGGATGTACCTTTGGGTCAGATCCAACAAGGCTCTTCTTCTGTTTCTATGACTCCAAACCAAAGTCCAGCAGTCACTCTTAAGTAACTCCCATTTCTCTTTCTGTATTTCTCTTCATCAGTGATCAGTGTTTCAGGGATCAATACCAGGGTGGGGGATGTAGTGTGGAATGCCCATTAGATTTTTACATGCACACCTAAACTATGAATTTAGCCATAAGTATCCCTCCTTCTCCTCCTCCTCCTTCAATTATAGCAGGCTTTAGGACCAAATTGCATGATGCTGAGTTTTGTGTAGTCTCCCCCCATTAAAAAAATAAATTCCCCACTCCTCTTTCTGGTGGCTTTCCTCATAAGAAAAGAAAGAAAGATGCAGCCATTTCAGAAAAAAAACTTCTAGAAGGGAAAAGGTTAGCAAGCCTTCCCCACCACCACCATTGTGCGTCTTCCACTTTAAACTTCTTCAGCTGTATTTTGTAAAAGACAAAAACAGGGGCAGACTACACATGGTTGAGCTTTAGTTTCCTTCCCTGCAGCATGAATCTTCCTGAGCTCCGGAGAAGAGCGAAGGGTGGAAGGAGGACCACCTTAGTATTTGTCTTCATACTTTAGGGTCGCTGAATTTAAGCTCTTGGAATCTGAAACCATGACACTACAGGCATGTGTAGCGTACAAGGCTGTTCTCTGATTAGAAGAGACATTGATGACCTTTTTGGGGGGGTTATGTGCCTCATATTATTTAAAAGATATGTGTGTTCCGACAACCTCCATCGCTCTCCCTGCCTCCAGCTTCTTTCTAGACATCTCTTCATTTCCAAACAAGCAAAGAGATTATTTGGCTTTTCATAGTTGAAATCCTTTCTGGCACCCAGTTGCCACATTCATGGAGAGGAGTATTTGTGGAGACTCAAGGGCCTGTAGACTTTGGCAGAACCCGGTGGACTCTCAATGGAAAGTTACACTTGGCATTCAAGCACAGTAGAAATAGCAAGGCAGATTTCCAGTGACTCAAGATTCCTCTCCCCTTTCTCTTTTTCCTGACCGGGATGCTGCATAATATGTACATTTATGCCATATATAGGTTTGCTTGGAGATTACAGCTCTTTCACAGAATTACGAGACGGTAAAGAGCTAAAGCAGTTATTTCTTGGCCTAGTTGTCATCGTTGCTCCTTGCTTCACTTGGAAAAATTCCCATGCACACAAACCCAACAACATAAACTTCCTTGGAGACTACTAATTTAGGTTCAAAACATCTACCAGTGGTTACAACAATGTTCTCCCCACTACCACTCCCCTTATTCCCTTTCAGGGAAATGAAAAGAATATATACTAAGCCCGGATAAAATTACAAGTCATTCCAGTGTTTCCACAACACGTCACAAGAATCAACTAATCACTGAATAAATTCCTCTACAGACCATCACTGAATGAATCCCAGAACATTCTCCTTGAGTTGTTGGCAGGGCTCTTTTTCACACGAGATGCAAAGGCAAGCATCTCATCTTAAAGAGCTGTATATATTTGAAGGAGATGTGCTGCAATTCTAGAGGGCTTTGCGGTTCACCGCCAGATGTTGTAATTCTTGCTCCTTTGTGTAGTGGTGTTATGCACCTGCTCTTAGATATTGTACCTCCTGGTGCTGAGTTTGTTCTGGAGTCATCTAGTGTAGCTATTGTCTGAAAGGATGAGATGAGACTGAGTGTTTATATAGATTACTTCCTGTTCATTCCCTTTTTACCTTTAGTTGTGGCAGGGATTAAATCATCTTTTGAATTTGTGATCTTCCCAGGGAAGGTGTAGCTCTGTTTGGTTGCTCATTGAGAAGTCTGTTGACCCATTCCAAAAGGTTGCACTGTCATCTCTGGTATTTGCCAGCTGAGCCTTGGCTGGTTGGTACTCTGGCCTGCAAACTGAACCATTACTAAATGCCTAGGTCTGCTATCTGCTTGCAGAAACCTCTAATGTTGAAACTACATGTAAAAGTGTTGTGTTCATTACTTTGACTACTGAAATAGCAAATTCTCAGCTTTTAGAAGCTTTGTTTAGAATTCATGTTAAGGGTAGCAATGTGTGCCAGTAAGCAAACCATATGGGATTGCTAAACAAAAGGAGAACCAAAGTCCACAGCACAGTAATTAAGGGGGCGAGGAGAAGAGAGTTAAGGGAGCTGGAGAAAGGGAAGTGGGCATGGATCCCCTTCTCAGGTTATATCAGCAGTAATGCTGGCATGGGGGAAGGATCCACAGCATCAACTTCTTTCATCTGGCTTGGTTCTTTCCGTGTCACCCAACAGAACCCATGAAGAGGAGTATGTGAAACTGCATAGATGGGATTAGACTAGGTTTACGTATATACAGGTAGATTGAAGAAGCAAGAAGAACTGAGGGTCCACACAGGTGGAAGGGAGATTTTGATTAGGCTCCAGCATGTGTTCGAAACTCCGCCTGAGACCCTCCTTTCCTGTGGAGCTTTGCTGAAGTTCCAGCCTTCGAATGGGATCAGTGAGTATCATCCATTCACGAGCCAGATGGCAAAAGACATAGCTGGTTTATGGTGCTGTGGACAGCTCCCTTGTGGACTTCTCCTTTCTGGATTAGATACCATCCTTTTCGGATAGGAAATACATGTAACTGTCAAATAGTAATCCAGTTGCTGGTATAACTGAACTTCAAACCGTGAGCCAGGATTGTGGACTGGTGAAAATCACCATTGTGTGTCTCTGAGTTTATACAATTCATTCAACAATCCAAACCCCATTGTTCTTTTAGGTACTGTATACTGTATTCTGCTCGGGTAAAGCCTAACAGAGTTCCACAACTACTTCAAGTGGTTGTTTTGTTTTTTAAAAGTGTGTCACAAGATAATACCTTTATGGTAGCATGTATGCAATTCTGAGGCTCTTGAATACTGTTGTAATTTGGAAATTGAAAAGCTCTTTCATCAAGAGGACTTCACATTGCTCCAGTCCTGAATAATTTGCCAGTTGCCAATCCCCATCCCTGAAAACTCCCTCCTCCCTCTCTGCCACCACCACCTGCTTCATAACTTTGCGTCTTGGGGTGAATCTTGCTCCTTCGGGTGAATCTGTTTGTTCACCGTTCATCCTGATACGTCTGCACAAAGCTTACATGGATCTTAGACTGTGTCTGGTATTTACGGACACAGTAAATTTGTGTACAAGGCTCATATGACAATGAGCATTTCTCCTGAATTGCTTCTTGGGTGTTTACATGACTTCCTGTTAATCGTTTTTTCACCCCACTTTCTCAATGCATAATCTATGATGCCTTCAGACTGTCCCTTTCCACACTGCAAAAAGTTCATTTTAAAAATGTGGATTTGTGCTTTAATCTATTTTAGTTGCACAGACCTGAAGTTCTAGTAAGCAATTGAATCTCTCTCTCCCCCCAGTGAAATATTGACAGTGTAGATACCCTGTATTAGCTCTGTGCTCTGGATGATTTTCTTTTCCGTGTAAAATGTGTATTTAATTTTGTTTGCCAACACTCTGCCATTCACAGAGCTTTATTGCTGGGGGGGCGGGCGGTTCATGTTGCTGCATCCCTTAGCATCTCTTTGAGGGTCACTGTTTTGGTGCTGATTCACCTGGATAACCTCAGCATGGGTACATAGCATGGCTGGAAACTTCCCTCCTTGTTCACCTGGAAGCCTTCCATGATCCTTCTGCTTCTGTTTGATGTGGTCTCTTCCCCCCCATCTGGGACATGCTCCATCTAGTGTGATGTCACTGCTGCCTCCTGTTTACGAAAAGCACCTCAAGCATGATGCTTCAGCCTCGGGGACATGACTCATTTGCCGAGAAGAAGAGGAGTATTTTGCTGCATTACCTGAATGTCCCTCTAGCTCTCTTGATAGGAACAGAGTGCCTTTGTGGAGCGCTGTGAGGGTTTCTCTTGAGAGATAGTCAATAAACAAACCCTTCTTTATGAAGTGTAAGGTTGGAGAGAGGCAAAGATGCAAAAGTCCTCATGTGTGCTCAGTCTACCTGACTGCAGAGCACTCACCAGTCGCTGACGTTAGCCTCCACTTCTGCGGTGGTCACTGCATTCACTTACTCGTTCCAATAACAGGCCATCAGTCTGGTGTCTAGGAACAGAGCTTTACTCTCCCTTTTACAAACGGCAGGTATAGGGGTGCCAGCCTTTTGCCTCCAGTACTCTGTCCCATTAATTTCCTAGTCCAGCCTTCCCCAAGATGATTTCTTCCATACGTGGTTGGACAATGGAAGTTGTCCATAAGGCTGCTGGGAGTTGCAATCCAATATAATCTGGAGGGCACCAGGTTGGGGAAGGTTGGGGACCTAGTCTCTGCCTGTCAATCACTCTCACTATACAAACGGACACAGCCTTTGCATCATTCATTTTGGAGGACAGGCACCACAACCATGGCTGTTATTATTCAATATTATTTAGTTTGAAAGCATCGCAGGCTCCATGTAGTACCATGAAGCCTCCAGGTTACAGGGCTTAAAAACAGATGAGATGAAGGCAAAAGGGGGAGGAATTTCAAATGAGTAACTAGAACAGATAGTGGACAGGGAGGTAGGTAGTGGAAATGTGAACAGTGATGCAGAAAAACATTCGTTTCCGTTCAGGAGCAACCTGAAGGAGGAAAGGGTCCCAGGGCTTGGTGGAGAGAGAACTGACTGCTAGGAAATTATTCCAGAACAACTTATTTCAAATTTAGGAGCGTGAAATGCAAATAATAAACCTATCACCTTTTATCGTTATTTTGCATTTTCACTAGCACCTGAAGTGCTTTTTTGCTAACGATTTGCTTCTGTAGTTGGGTGCTGTGAGTTGTTAGGAAGCCTCTCCAAGAGCTACAGTTCTGAGCACCCTTAACAAACTACAGTTCCCATGATTCCTTGGGGGGAGCCATGACTGATAAAAGCCATGATGTAAACAGTCAAAGCTCTTCAGGTTTGACAAACAGGGGAGAGAGTCTGTGTAGGGAGTCCTGTCCTTTTCACATCCCACTTACCCATTTCCCACCATCATTGAGATATTTGCTTCAAAGGGGCATGACCTGTAGGGATGGGCAAATCTGCCCACTTCATTTTCTCTCAAATTTTCATTTTTCTGATCTTGAGTTCCATTTATCCTATGTCCACATCAGTTTGGGATTATTTTTTAAAGCCTGCACATTCCTTATAAACTACACATTTTTGCAAGCAGTTTCCCCTAATATAATACACTTTGTACATTATTTTCACTAATGCACACTTATTTGTGCACCCTTTCCTGTAAATATCTGAAGGAGCGTCTCCACCCCCATCGTTCAGCCTGGACACTGAGATCCAAGCGCCGAGGGCCTTCTGGCGGTTCCCTCATTGCAAGAAGTGAGGTTACAGGGAACCAGACAGAGGGCCTTCTCGGCAGTGGCGCCCACCCTGTGGAACACCCTCCCTTCAGATGTGAAGGAAATAAGCAGCTATCCTATCTTTAAAAGACATCTGATGGCAGCCCTGTTCAGGGAAGTTTTTAATATTTAATGCTGTACTGTTTTTAACATTTGATTGGGAGCTGCCCAGAGTGGCTGGGGAGACTCAGCCAGATGGGCGGGAAACAAACAAACAAACAAACAAACAAACAAACAAACAAACAATATTGTTATTGTTATTTGGATGGAGAACTGCATCACTGAATTCAGTGACGTGCACATCTTGAAGGGTAGCTTCATTTTGATTGGCTCAAGAAGTGGGAATTAGGTGGATTCCCGTTAAAATGTGAACCAAACTAATTCCTCCCCTGCCCCCATCCATAGCAGCCAGTCATGTTTTTCCAAACCTGGCGTTGCCCTCTTCTTCTTCCCCAACTAAACATGCCTTCCAGGCTCCTGAGAAGAAGGTAGCAAATGCTTTCACCTTCCCTACAAAGAAACTACAAAGAAAACTGTCAGTCCCCCCCCCCCCATTTCTGAATCTAGCTTATGCTTCGAAACATGCTGCCTCTTCTCCAAATCACCCAGGAGGCTGTGGCAAACCACTGGGTTTACTTTCAGGCTGTGTGGCTTTCCTTCCCCCATCAATGTTGTTCCCAAATGTAGCATTTGTCTTTCCTCTGTCGGAATGAATTATAATGTTAAAAGGTGCACTGCAAACACACCACTGGAAGCAGGGGGATTGAAACCTGCTTCCTGCTGCTCATTTCCCCTGCATGTGGAGTGAAAGCAGGATATGCACCCCAAACGGTGTCCCACTTATTTTGCCCCATACAGTGGTACCTCAGGTTAAGTACTTAATTCGTTCCGGAGGTCCGTACTTAACCTGAAACTGTTCTTAACCTGAAGCACCACTTTAGCTAATGGGGCCTCCCACTGCCGCTGTGCCACCAGAGCACGATTTCTGTTCTCATCCTGAAGCAGAATTCTTAACCCGAGGTACTATTTCTGGGTTAGCGGAGTCTGTAACCTGAAGCGTATGTAACCCGAGGTACCACTGTATAACTGTGATGGGAGCGACTGAGAACCCAGCCAGCCCTTCTGTTTTTTAACTGTGCTTTAGGCATGAGTGTGGCAGAACAGAAAGAGACTGCGTTTGAAAAGTCTGCATTAGAAGCGTTTGCAAACATCGTGGTGGCTGGGGGTATGCAGTGGTACCTCGGGTTACAGATGCTTCAGGTTACAGACTCCGCTAACCCAGAAATAGTACCTTAGGTTAAGAACTTTGCTTCAGGATGAGAACAGAAATCGCACGGTAGTGACAGTGGGAGGCCCCATTAGCTAAAGTGGTAGTTCAGGTTAAGAACAGTTTCAGGTTAAGAACGGACATCTGGAACAAATTAAGTTCTTAACCTGAGGTGCCTCTGTATATGGAAGGCAACAATGCCTCCGAAGGGCAAAGGTTGCTTTCCCCGCAGAAGTGAAGGGGAACAATTCATTCATATGTAAAGAAGTGATGCACCTGGTAGTCTCAGCCACTGAGAATAAACTCATGGCTTGATGGCTCACCTGGGGTGGCTAACCTTGTTTGTCACCCTTGCCCTTGGGCAGCCCTTCATCACCTGCATGCCAACAGTGGGTATGGCCACCTTGCACCCTCACTTTGCACACACAGACTGCCCCCCTCCTCCGCTGATCCATGCAGATCAGCGGAGGGCGATGGGATTGTCACACTCTCCCTGCTCATCAAATGATTGAACCAATGACCAAGGAGGGGGCTGGGTTAGGTGCAGAAGTTAAATCGTCTCTGTTCAACCCAGTATAGTGCCTTACTTTAATTTCTATTTCCTTTTTGGTGCTGGCAAAATGGGGAGCGGGTGCAGGGAGTGGGCAGAAAACTGTGTGGGGAGCTACATTAATGTCCCACTGTTGTTGCTAGAACGGGGTGGAATTTGGGTAAGAGCGAGATGGAATATTTTGAATGGGTAAGATCTAGGAAGGGAGAGGGAAATTTCTGTGGACCGCTTACCTTTTCTAGGCCCATGTTTTCCAGGCTGAGTGTCTCCATGTAGCGCCCAAAGGACTGGAAGGCTAAATCCGGGATGATCTTCATGGGGTTGTTTGAGAGTTTCAGGTCCTCCACCACTCTCAGCTTGCTCATGGCAGCCCCAGGGTAGCTGGTCAGATGGTTCTTATCCAGGTGGAATATGGCTAGGTTCTCCACATCGTCCAGGGCCGCAGGATGGATGGAGTTGATAGAGTTGTTCGAGAGATAGAGCCAGCGGAGATCCTTGGTCCCATGGAAGGCTCCTGCTCTCAACTCTCGGAGCTTGTTGCTGCCTAGCTGCAGGATGAAAAGGTTGATCAGTGGGGAGAGGAGCCCCTTGGGCAGGTCTGGGATCTTGTTGTGGTCTAGGTAGAGGTAGGTGAGCTCCGTCAGGTCATCGAAGGCCCCCATCTTTATGACGCTGATGTCATTGTTGGACAAGTAAAGGTAGACCAGCTGCTTCAGGCCCCGGAAGGCTCCGCTGGAGATCTCTTTGATGTGAGAATGCTGGAGGTGGAGAGAGACGAGGTTCTTCATCTCCCTGAAACCGTTGGTCGGCAGGACGGGGAAGTTGTTCCTCTGCAGGTTGAGGAGACGCGTCTGCTCAGCTACCTTGGGGATCCTTCTCAGCCCAACGTTGTCGCAGATGACATGCTGGAGGTCTCCCCCATGGCAGTGGCAGTTCTGAGGACATGCCTGGAGAACGGGCAGGAGGCATAGCAGCAAGCCGAAGAGCTTGAGTACGAAGCCTGACCGGTCCATGTCCACAGAGCTGTGATGGATGTGCAGGGAGAAGCAGCGGCAGCAAGAGGAGGAGAAGGAGGAGGAGGAGGGAGAAGGTGGAAGGGAGAGTGAGCATGCAGCAAGCTGAACACAGCCCTATTTATAATGTTATTAAAAAACAAAATCCCTTCCCACTAACCGCAGCCAGCAGCCAGACTCTGACTTGGAAGCAACTGGCTTCAGGAACTTGGTGTGACTTTAACCCCTTGGCACCAAGCACAGAGGGATCCTCCTTCCCTCTCCTCTTCTTAACTTTGATGATGCAGGGAGTGCTTCTCCTGCTAACAAATCACCACGGGGAACAGTGTTTGTATGTCTGTTGCTGAAAATTCTTGTCCTTCCCTGAACCATGTGTGCAGGAAAATAGAACCGTATCTAAGGGGATCTTCAGATGTGCTGAGGGGGATGTTCTCCTTGTTGCCTTCTAATCAGTAGCTGATAGGAAAGGCATGCCAGGGTAACTAACATGGAAGCAATCTGAATTCCTCCCCTGCCCTGCCCGGTTCACAGGGCATCTTTTGGGCTATTCCATTGAGTATACTGATTGTCTACTGTGGATGCAATCCATCTTCCCCCCCTGCCTCCCCTCCATCTGGCTTACCTAGAGCTCAGAGGTCTACATCCTTTATTTGTTGTTTTTCACTATTCATAATAATAATAATGCAAGTAACAAATAGCCTCGCAGCTAAATTGTTGGCTGAACTTGGCAGTTAAGTAATACAACAACACCACAAACTGGCTTGTAAGTATAAAACCAAATTTACTAGAATAATAGTTAGAATAGAGATAGACTTGTGACCATTCAAACAACAAACATACTAAGGTGCCATGTGCAAGACAAAGCCTGGAGATACTGTAAACATGGAGTGGATAAATGTACAACCCTATCTTAACAAGTTACATGTGCAGTAAACGTTATACAGACTGGATAAATGAACCGTTCAACAAGTAGCGCAAGTCCAATCACAGAACGACAACCCCGTGCTGCCACAATGGCAAGGGTAGCACACTGGAGAATATGAAAAAGTTTTTCAAAGCTGTTTTTCAAAGATTGAACTGGATGAGATGTTCTTCAATGGGTCTTGAGTTGGAAACACAAAGCCATATGCATGGATCAATCACTGGAAGGCAAATCAAAGCCACCACCCTGGTGAGAATAATGCAACTGGGCAAAAGGAGACCTGTTCTCCAGATATATTACAGGTTTCACTACACACTTCATCAGTCTGAAAAGCTGCATGATACAAAATAGCACTCCAATTGCAATGTGTGGTGAACCATACAAATTAGAAAATATCAGTCTCATACTATACCTTCCCCAGTCATACAAAACGGTTTGCTCAGGATAAAGAAAGTATTCACAGGCACAGGTAGTGTTCAGACTCATAACAAGCAGTTAAATACAATACAGGTGTATAGAATCAATCATCACATAGTGTTGGACTCAAACTCCCATCAGCCCCAGTCAACATGATCAGTGATCAGGGTTGATGGGATCTAGAGTCTGATAACCTCTGGAAAACTTTAAAAAAAATCAATTTAAAAAACAGTAAAAGCACCATCAGTAAAACTACTGGTAAGTTCAAGTGGCAGTACTTTAAAATGCCCTCTGGAAGAGAGTAGAGATTGGGCCAGGCAACCTCTCTGGAGCAAGGTGTTGGTGCCACTGCAAGAAAGCCTCTGCTCCTTGTGTCCAGTCTCCAGACTTCAAATGATGGAGGGACACAGAACAAAGTCTCATTGGATGATATTCATGGTTGGGCAACTTCATATCACTGGAGACAAATCCCAAATCATTTCTGGCTTTAAAAGTCAAAAATAGCAGAGACTTCCGGGTTGGCGCCATCGCCGCATGCCATTCGTCGGAGAGCGCTGGCTTCTTCCATTGGAAATTCGGACATTTAACAACAACCCGTGAGTAATTGGGTAACCGGGTATAAAAGGAGAAAAAAAGGAATTTTTTTCGGATTCGGCACGATCGGGGGGGATCTAAAAAGGAAGTCAGTCCCCTACCTGATTGTAAACATGCTAAAACAAGGACTGAGAAACCAAGATCGATTCAGAAGTTTATTGCTGACAAAAAATATCAATTCCACGATGGGATATTACAAGAATTGTGCTGGAGGAGAAAAGTCGAGGGTGAGAGGGAAAAGGCAACCCCCCCTGGGAACCGGGGCGATTCGGAGAACCTGGCGGAGAGAGATGGAGAGTTTGACAGCTGTCAAAGTAGCTGTCAAATCTTGAGAATACAAAGAGGACTTTGTTACAAGTATTTTGCTGGTTAATTTTGTTACAATTGGACATAAATATGGATACAAAATGTCGGGGGGGAAAAGAAACAACAACTTGACTTTTGGATTAGAGGACACAAAGTTACTGCAACCCCCCTAGAGGGGCTTTGGGACATTGCAAGTGGCGTATGTGGAAAACTACTCCGGGATGTGTACTGGTCTTAGCTCCTGGGAAAGTAGCAAAACTGAAATATTGTTTTGTCTACAGAGGTGACAACACAATAGAATCTTTCTATTGAAGTAAGGTAGGAACTGGACGTAAGTTTTTGTTCCTGAATAACAAACCTCTGTAGAGATACTAGATTTCAGAATAAGAATGGGTTTGCAGCTGAACAAGACAGAAACCTGAGAAAGTAAGAAACAAAAGAGCAAAGGACCAACTATGCCACGGAAAGAATAATGGGAGGAGCAACAATGACCAAGGGAAATTAAAGGCCTCTATTAGACTGGATTTTTGAAGTTAAACATTATCAAAACAAGCAAATTCAAAGAAAACCGGCAAGATGGATTGAGGAAAATTTGGTTGTGGACTTGAGACCTCCAGGCCGACAACATACAGACTGATGGACATGGGGAATCCAAACCGGGGAAGGGAGGGGGAATTCTAGAATCCAAAGGCTATGTAACCAACTTTTGGAATCTTCTTCTATCTTCTATCTTTTATCTTTCTATATAACTTTGGTATTTTGATTTAACATGTTTTGGGGAAAAAAAGGGGGAATTCGTGGAAGGAAACGGGGCAGATCTTGGGGGAAAAATCTTTGTTCTATTTTGTTAAAGATGAGGAGTGATGTTAAGATTGTAATTTAAATTGGCTAATAGGTATAACATATTAGGTTTAAATTGGGAATGAGAACTTGTGGAACCAACGTAGGGAAAGGGGAATACAGTCGGGAGGGGAAGGAGGGAGTCCCAGAAAGAAGGTTATGAAAATAAGGGTTTAAAATTGGTCTTTCTTTTTCTTTCTTTTCTTTATCTTTTCTATTTTTTCTATTCTGTTATTGTTGGAAATTTTAATAAATATGATTATAAAAAAAAAACGCAAGCAAAAAACAACCACAAAAAAGTCAAAAATAGCACTTTGCCTAAAAGCAAACTGACAAACAGTTTAGATGGTATTATATCACAGTTGCACGCTCCAATCTGTCACTTGTAGTTCATGTTCTGGCAGCTGTATTCTCGTCTGGCAGAAGCTTCCAAGCTGTCTTCAAAGGCATCACCATATAGATTGTACTATGGTATCACCTTGCCAACAAAGGCCTGTATAGTAAAAGCTATGGTTTTCCCAGTAGTGATGTATGGAAGTGAGAGCTGGACCATAAAGAAGGCTGATTGCCGAAGAATTTATGATTTTGAATTATGGTGCTGGAGGAGACTCTTGAGAGTCCCATGGACTGCAAGAAGATCAAACCTATCCATTCTGAAGGAAATCAGCCCTGAGTGCTCCCTGGAAGGACAGATCGTGAAGCTGAGGCTCCAATACTTTGGCCACCTCTTGAGAAGAGAAGACTCCCTGGAAAATACCCTGATGTTGGGAAAGATGGAGGGCACAAGGAGAAGGGGACGACAGAGGACGAGATGATTGGATAGTGTTCTCGAAGCTACCAGCATGAGTTTGACCAACCTGCAGGAGGCAGTGGAAGACAGGAGTGCCTGGCATGCTCTGGTCCATGGGGTCACAAAGAGTCAGACACAACTAAATGACTAAACAACAATGGTAGGCTAACCTGGAGCTGATTGAGGCATAAATAATGGCTAGGTCTGACTTCCCGAAGAGAAGGTGTGGCTGCTGTTTAATACAGAGCTGGTAAAAGGCACCCCTAGCCACAGCTTGGTCATCTAGGAGTAAGGTTGGGTTCAGTAGTACTTCTAAGCTACAAACCTGGGAGTGCCACCCCGTCTACTCATAAACCACCTGCAGTAGAGATCCTGGCACATTAGGCTAGTGAGAGGGGAGTGGAGAGATGTGGAGTTCCCTTCCTTCCATTTTTTAGCAAAAGTGGAGGCAGAGAATAGAGCACATAGTATCTGTGCACTTGAAAGGCCAGCACAGAGACACAGCACGATGTGAAGCAGTACCCAAGAACCCCAGGCCTTGGTCCTTTGCCAAGTGGGGACAGGACGGGGGGTGGGGGAGAGAGAGACTACAGAGGAGTTGAGGGCAGAGGCTGGAAATGGAACATTTTGAGCTGGTTTCTCGCCAGATGCTGTTGGCTGTAGCAAACAACTAAGACCTGGGCATATACAACTGTGAGCTTGTTGAGGCTTCCACTGCTGGAGCTGGCTACAAAAGCCAAGCTGGCTGGGGTGTTTACGGAGGCGAGACAGTCTCAAGAAAGGGAGGAAATCCAAGGACTGGTTTAGGACACAGAGGAGGGATTATTCACAAGGATGCCTGGCTTTTTCCATTGTTGAAAGGAGGTATCGCGGTGCATGCGGCGCAGGGCTGTTATACACACTGGCCAGGCCTCTTGTTTTGCAGAGGTACATTTCAAAGGGACTTTTTAACTGAAGTTGGAGGGCTTTTTTGCACCTTGGGGTGTGTGCGTTGATTTTGGGTCATAATTCCAGGCAACTTTTACTACTGCCAAATGAACTGTGCCACATTATTTTTTGACAACTTCCCATGAAGATCTCTCAGAAGTGAAGAACTGGGAAGGTGGCGAACTCACTCCTGTGATGCCCAGTGTCCTGTGCTGTCCATAATACATAGCCCAGTACTCACCTGAGTTCTCAGCTTTGTTCTTTTACCTGCCTGGAGCTCTGGCTTCCCGGTGTGTCCTATTCTTCCACCCCTCCCACTGCAAATGTCCAGCTCTGTTTGCTTCCACTACCTTTGCATTCTGGACATGCTCTGAACTTCATTCCTCTTTCTAGTGAGCTTCTGGCCTCCCATTGTTCCCTTCAGTGTAGTCTACCATAGGGCTGGGCGATATCTGGTTTTCAACATTGCAATATGTTGCTATATCACAGTGTCTAAAATAAGGATGAAACTATGTAGAGGTGAACAGTAAGACTGGGCGATACCTGGTTTACAACATCATTATATATCACCAGCTAGACATCAGAATATACTGATATATCACAATGTCTGAAATAAAGATGGAGCTTTGTTGGGGCATTGTCTGGCTTCACAGTTTTCCCACATTGTGATTTTTGCTTACCACACACGCACAGACACACCATGATTCTATATTGCCAGGTCAAAAATTATGAAACCGATATCGCAATATGGTCTTCAAACCGGTTTTAGATGATATATCACCCAGCCCTAAATGATATATTGCCTAGTCTACAGTTGTAGCCAGCAAATTCTGGAAGGCACCCCCTGCAAAAACAACACTGCCAGCATGGATTGCCATGTGCCCAGATTTTCCTGGACATTTTTGCGATTTGCGCCCAGACCCTGCTTCCGACTGCAGTATTCCGGATATGTCTGAGAAATTCCGGATGTATGGCAACCCTATTAGCATAGGCATATGATTGCGCTCTGCATGGCTCGCCTTGTGGCACTGCAGAGATTAAACAAGACCCACATGTTTTCTATTCAGAACATATCAAGCAAGGCACAAAGGCTGTAATGGCAGTATTTACCAGGAGATGCTTTTTCAATCCCCTTGCAAGCCTACTGACTTTAAAATTTAGCAAAATGGAAATTCTTTTCTTCTGGAGGTTTTTTGGGCTCTCCTACTGCTTTGATGTGGGTAAGCTTCTGCAGGAGGTTTTGTGTAAGGGGAACATCAGTAAGAGCCCATTATGGGATGGCCTTAAATGGAATCACCTCTGGACTCTCTGTTGTCTGAAGCCTGAACTTCTTGGTGGCACTCGCTCCAGCGGGATTTAGTGTTTGCCTACTAACTTTCACAGTTCTTTACCAGGGATGAGTAAGAGCTGGGCAAAAAGCAGGCAGTGATTCTTCTCACAAGGCTCACAGTTTACCTAGTTCATGCCAGTGTCTCCTGGGTGGCATGCGGTCAGGAAGTGACAATGGCTCCTGTGTCAATTCTCCTTCTGCACCAAGGCAACAAACACATCACTTTCACTGGACCTCTATTCAGTCCTCTTGCTTGGAGGCTCCCATGGGGCCTGGACCAGCAGGATGGTCTCAGAAGAGGCAGGATTATCCCGCAATCCCCTCCTTCTTAATTGATTAACAGTTCTGCAAACATTCCCTGCCATAGAAGTGCGTGAATCAAGTGGCCAATAATTTACGAAGGTCAGACTCCTCGCTGCCTCTCCGCAGAGGCTCTTGTGGGGTAAGCAAATCAATGCACCATTTTCAAATCAGCATAAATATAGATTTCAGTGGCATCATAGCTCAGGGTTGTTTTGGTCCTCCTAGTTTTTTATGTAGATGGTCCACTTTCCCCCTCCCTTTTTTTTAAAAGCACACCCTTACGTTTCATTAAAATTAACACATGTACCGTCTGTGTAACACCCCCTGCCCCCGTGATACATTGCAACATGGTTTGCAAATAGCAAAAGTCTGAATTCACCACGTGGTGCAAATAAAAATTCATGACTGAAGTCACTAGGTTGTTGTTGTTGTTGTTGTTTAGTCGTTTAGTCGTGTCCGACTCTTCGTGACCCCATGGACCAGAGCACGCCAGGCACTGCTGTCTTCCACTGCCTCCCGCAGTTTGGGAAGACTCATGTTTGTTGCTTCGAGAACACTGTCCAACCATCTCGTCCTCTGTCTCCCCTTCTCCTTGTGCTCCCCCATCTTTCCCAACATCAGGGTCTTTTCCAGGGAGTCTTCTCTTCTCATGAGGTGGCCAAAGTATTGGAGCCTCAGCTTCAGGATCTGTCCTTCCAGTGAGCAAAGTCACTAGGTTATTATTTATTAAATCTGCATACCGCCCTTCATCCGTAGACCTCAGGGCAGTTTGCAACACAAAATGGCACCATAAGAAACACAAAATAAAGGTAAAGGGACCCCTGACCATTAGGTCCAGTCGTGGCCAACTCTGGGGTTGCGGCGCTCATCTCTCTTTATTGGCCAAGGGAGCCGGTGTACAGCTTCTGGGTCATGTGGCCAGCATGACTAAGCCGCTTCTGGCGAACCAGAGCAGCGCACAGAAACGCCGTTTACCTTCCCGCCGGAGTGGTACCTATTTATCTACTTGCACTTTGAGGTGCTTTTGAACTGCTGGGTTGGCAGGAGCAGGGACCGAGCAACAGGAGCTCACCCCGTCGTGGGGATTCGAACTGCCGACCTTCTGATCGGCAAGTCCTACGTAATAAAAATAAAAACAAAAGCAAACTAATAATTCCTCTTCCCACAACACATTGTTTCACCCATAAGTTCTAATGAGGATAACAGAAGAAATGATTTCAAGACAAATGCCTGCTGCTAGGATAAATGAGTGCCATAGAAAAAGCGGGCGAGGAGAGAGAGAACTGGTCTACCTGTCCTTTCCGTGCACTTGTCCTTACTGTTTTTCTGAACGCTGGGATAATCCTCCCAGTCTCAGACAAATGGATTAGTTACTTAGCGAGGGCATCTATGAAGGCATGGATAAAACAGCAAGTTAATGTCACATACTTTTCTGCAACGGCTGCCAAGCGGCACTTCTGAAGCTCACGTAGGAGCTGGAGAAATACTTATGAACCACAAGAATGCTAATCATTCTGGAAAGTAGATTTAGCTCCAAGCCACCAATACAGAAGAATAACAGGAGGTTGGTTTTCAGCATGGTAGAAAAACAGCCTGAGATCTTCAGTGGTCTGGCCAGGTCCAGTGGGTTGATATCTTTCACATGATGTGTCTGAAGACAGGGCCATTTGCTGAAAAAAGAAACCCTTCTGATGATGCTGGTTCTTTTCAGGCAAAATTCTGTATGTAGCAGGGCTGGATTAGCCATGAAGCAAAATAAGCATGTGCTTAGGGCATCAAGGGAAGGGGAGCACCAAAGAAATTTTCCATTGCTGGATTTTCAACATTAATAGTCAAATATTGCTCAGCTTGAGTGTTCCATTTTCTCAGTTGAAGTATATTGAAAACCCCAACAGAGCAACTATGCAGCAAGGTAGACCGGAGGCCTTATCTCGACTAAGTATAGAAGCAGATGTGTTATGTAAGATTAGTTCTAATCAAAGACTTTGCAATTAGAAAATGTAGGAGAATTTTTTCAAATGTAAATAAAGTGGAACTATACAAAAACAAACAGTTTCCATCTTTTTTTTTATATAATCATATTTATTAGCATTTCCAATAATAACAGAATAAGAAAAATAAAGAAGATAAAGAAAAGAAAGAAAAAGAAAGACAAATTTACATTCTTGCTTTCATAACCTTCTTTCCAGGACTCCCTCCTTCCCCTCCCGACCGTATTCCCCTTTCCCTAGGTTGGTTCCACAAGCTCTCATTCCCAATTAAAACCTAATATGTTTAACCCTTTAGCCAATTTAAATTTATACAATCTTACCATCACTCCTCATCTTTAACAGAAATAGAAAAAAGATTTTCCCCCCAAGATCTGCCCCAATTTCCTTCCACGAATTCCCCCTTTTTTTAAAGAAAACATGTTAAATCAAGATACCAAAGTTATATAAAGAAATAGAAGATAAAAGATATAAGAAGATTCAAAAAGTTGGTTACATAGCCTTCGGATTCCAAGATTCCCCCTCCCTTCCCCGGTTTGAATTCCCCATGTCCATCAGTCTGTGTGTTATCAGCCTGGAAGTCTCAAGTCCACAGCCAAATTTTTCTCATTCCACCTTGCCGGTTTTCTTTAAATTTATTTGTTTTATTGATGTTTAACTTCAAAAATCCAGTCTAATAGAGGCCTTTAGTTTCCTTGGTCTTTGTTGCTCCTCCCATTGTTCTTTCCGTGTCGTAGTTGGTCCTTTGTTCTTTTTATTCCTTACTTTCTCAGGTTTCTTGTCTTGTTCAGCTGCTAAAACGTTCTTATTCCAAAATCTAGTATCTCTACAGAGGTTTGTTATTCAGGAACAAAAACTTACGTCCAGTCCCTTCCTTTCTTCAATAGAAAATTCTGTTGTCTCCTTTTACTATAAACACCTCTGTAGACAAAATAGTATTTCAGTTTTGCAGCTTTCCCAGAAGATAAAACCTGTGCACATCCCAGAGTAGTTTTCCACATACGACCGCTTGTAATGTCCCGAAACCCCTCTAGGGGGATTGCAGTAACTTTGTATCCTCTAATCCAAAAGTCAAATTGTTGTTTCTTTTTTCCCCCAACAGTTTGTATCCATATTATATCAAATTGTAACAGAATTAACCAGCAAAATACTTGTAACAAAATCCTCTTTATATTCTCAAGATTTGACAGCTACTTTGACAGCTGTCAAATTCTCCGTCTCTCTTCGCCAGGTTCTACGAATCGCCCCGGTTCCCAGGGGGGGTTGCCTTTTCCTCTCACCCTCCACTTTTCTCCTCCAGCACAATTCTTGTAATTTCGCATCGTGGAATTAATAATTTTTATCAGCAATAAACTTCTGGATCGATCTTGGTTGCCCAGTCCTTGTTTTAGCATGTTTACAATCAGGGGGGGACTGACTTCCTTTTTAGATCGCCCCCGCTCGTGCCGAATCAAAAAAAAATTTCTTTTTTTCTCCTTTTATACCCGGTTACCCAATTACTCACGGGTTGTTGTTAAAAGTCCGAATTTCCAATGGAAGAAGCCAGCTCTCTCCGTCGAATGGCATGCGGCTGCGCTCGGCAGGGGAAGCGGAGGACTCACAGCACCACGCCGCTCCCCGGCACCCGATCCGAAGCCTTTAAAAAGGCTCCTTCACGAGTCGGGAGGGCGCTATCAGTGCCAGCCGAGTCACCATGTCCACGGGCTCCGTGCCCGTGGTTTTTAAGGGTCCCCGCGTCGCCGGCGCGGTAGGACCCAGCCCCTGCCGAGCAGACTCCCTCCGGAGCTCGGAGGGAGTCCGCCATTCGGCGATGGCGCCAACCCGGAAGTCCTAAACAGTTTCCATCTTACTGTAGGTTTTGATTCATTTCAAAAAACAACTTTTTGTTTTATGCTTTATTGATGTTTATCTTTTGAACTAGATCTATAAGGAGGCACAAAAAAACCCCAAAAGTGCTTTGGGCCTCTAATGGCCTTAATCCGGCCCAGGTATGCAGATGTAAATGAGACGTAGAGCTGTGTGTCATCAGCATATTGCTGACAATGTACTCCAAAACTCTAGATTACCCCACTCAGCAGTTTCATGTAGTAGTTAAACAGCATGGGGGATAAAAGTGAACCATGAGGAATCCCACATTGAAGGCTCCACGGGGCTGAAGAACATTCCCCAAGCAACACCCTATGGAAACAACCATGCAAATAAGATTAGAACCACTGCAAAGTGGTGCCACCGACCCCTAAATCAGACAGTCACTCCAGAAGGATACCAAGGTCAATGGTACCAAAAGCCGCTGAGAGGTCAAGAATTAACAAGGACACATTCCCCCTGTCTCTCTCTCGACAGAGATCATCAGGCAAGGTGACCAAAGCAGTTTCTGTGCCAAACTGAGCCTAAACCCCAATTGAAATTGAGAGAGAGAAAATCCCTAGAGCCCACACACTGAGCAGGTGTTGCCCAGCAAGCAAGGTGGAGAGTTTAAAAGCACTTCTCATGCTGAATAATATAAGCACACCTAGTGTGGAATGAGTTTTCAGCTCCCTGGCTTGTTTGGGGGACAAGGCCCACTCAATGTGCCGGCTCTCAGAGCCTAGGGGTGCTCCTGAAAGATCTTGTGGGAATTTTGATGGCCCCATGAGATCTTGCGAGAGCATCCCAGAGCCAGCGCACAGAGTAGGCCTTGCCCCCCAAGAAAGATGGAGAGCACGGATAAGGCTCTTCCATGGAGCCTCCTGAGTCAGAGACGGCCTGTCACCAGATACCTGGTCCTGGGGGATGTACACAAGATTCAGAGCTATGGTCCTGATGACCTGCTTGTGGCATCTCATGTGGGAAATGCAGTGCTGGACAATATGGGCTTTTGGTCTCATCCTGCAGGGCTGCACTGAATGTTCTTAACAGCACAGTCGTTCATGCCTCCAGCGGTTTTTACAACTGCATAAAAGGAAACATAGACAAAATTTATTGGGTGCATTCAGGGAAATAGGCCAGGATGCAAAGTAAGCAAACCCTGTTGCTACTTTACATTACAGTGGTACCTCGGGTTACAGGTTACAGACGCTTCAGGTTACAGACTCCGCTAACCCAGAAATAGTTCCTCGGATTAAGAACTTTGCTTTAGGATGAGAACAGAAATCGTGCGGCGGCAGCGGGAGGCCCCATTAGCTAAAGTGGTACCTCAGGTTAAGAACAGTTTCAGGTTAAGAACGGACCTCCAGAACGAATTAAGTTCTTAACCCGAGGTACCACTGTACAACTGACATTATTTATTTCTGGGACTTAATGACACACTAGGTTTAGCCCCAGAACCTGTTTTCACTGTTTGGGCTCAGCTGTAGGACATACGAAGAAAGAGCAATATAAACAGGAAATGCCAGTGAGCATGCGCAGATGGTTTTCCCTCCTTCTTTGGAGGTCTTTAAGCAGAGGCTTGACAACCATATGTCAGGAGTGCTCTGATGGTGTTTCCTGCTTGGCAGGGGGTTGGACTCGATGGCCCTTGTGGTCTCTTCCAACTCTATGATTCTATGATTCTATGATTCTATGATTCTATGATTCTATGATATTAGGAGGAAGGGCTTCTAGGTCAGACAGTGTAGGTTTGAGCCTTTCCAACCTTCACTCTGCAGGGTCTGCATACCATCATCCGCAGCAATCCAAATCAGCCCTTCCAAATATAGTACTGAAGACATATAGGACTTTGTCCTGGGGCTTTGCACGTACCCAGACCCCAAACGGGACAGAGCTATGTGCCAGTTTCTTCCAAGTAGACAAGGACAAAAAATGTTGGGGGAAACAGGGAGCAAGATGCCAAGGGAGGATCCGGAAAGAACATTGGTGTTGATTTCAAGTCTAGACAGAATACCCAGTGTTATTAGAGGGATAATTAAATCCATCTCACAGGGCAAGAGGGGACAGGACCGGTAGACGGCTATTTCTCTCCAAGTACTTCTGTTGGTTTATTATTTTATTCCCCCGTCTGCCACATTGTCTTTGAAGTTCAAAAATTACTCTTGTTTCCTAGCCAGGTCTACCCTTTTCTCTTAAGCCAATACCACTTTATTTTCGCCCTGGTATTTTGAAAGGACTTGAAACGTGGCTCTTAATAGAAATGTTGTTTGTGTCAGGCTGGCATAATGCAAGCCTGGTAATAAAGGTGGACATCTCCTCTACATCCAGCAGAAGGAGGGCAACACTTTGCAGTACAAATGTTAGGAAATCGTGGCAACACATTCATGTACTATCTGTGATAGTTGGTTGAGTGACGAAGGGAGCCATCATGATGGAAAACTGTCATCATCTTTGGGCACACACACTCACTTCTTTCTGCTCAACTCAGGTCTCCGGTCAAACAGGGTTTTTGTAGCATTTTAAGCACTCCTGAGCTTCCAGATACTTTTCTCTGCAACGGAAGTTGTCATTCTGGCTACTACTTTTCCAATTTTGATTTGCACCCACACAATACCTCTTCTGCTAAAGAATGGCTAGCAGGGATGGGTCCTTTTTCATTGCTGTGCTGTAAGGAGAGAGGCACTCAGCCCCACATGGCACAATTGGGGAGACACACCTGGCAGCCTGTTCCCCCTGAAAAATACCATTGCTTTACATTTGTGCCTGCTGTTAGAGCAAGGTGGTGCCTGCGCTCTGCCCATTCCAGTGATCAAAGTCCAGAGGCAGTGGCAGCTCAGGAGTGCCGCTGCGCATTTGTGGATGTGTTGCAGTTGCTCACAGTTAAATCTTTCCCTGTACCCCTGTCCTCTTTGCTATTAGCTTGAAATACCTTCCGACAGAGAATGAGATGGTTGGATGGTGTTCTTGAAGCTACCAGCATGAGTTTGATCAAACTGCGGGAGGCAGTGGAGGACAGAAGTGCCTGGCGTGCTCTGGTCCATGGGGTCACGAAGAGTCGGACACGACTAAACGACTAAACAACAACAACCTTCCGCATGTAACACATTTAAGAGTGTGTGTGTGTGTCTTTGGATATTTCACAGCACACTCTTTCTCATGCCTGGCTGTCAGGGGCTGGACTGAGGAGGAATGGTGGAGGCCTCCCCTCCCCCCTTCTCCTGAACCTTCCCGAGAACAGTATAGATTTAGAACGGTGGTTTGCAGAGACTGCATAAGGGAAAAGCTGGGAAATACAGTGGATGCTCGGGTGGCGAACGTGATCCGTGCGGGATGCACGTTCGCAACCCGCAGCGTTCGCAACCTGCGTCTGCGTGTCTGCAAATGTGCAGGTTGCGATTCAGCGCTTCTGCGCATGTGCAAAGCGCGACTTGGCACTTCTGCACATGCGTGACCGCCGAAACCCAGAAGTAACCCGTTCCGGTACTTCCGGGTTTCGGTGGTCTGCAACCCGAAAAGGCGCAACCTGAAGCGGCTGTAACCCAAGGTATGACTGTATTGGAAGAGGAACAGCAGGAAGAAGAAACACTGGGGGAGAGACAGCTGACAGACTCAATGTCTTTGGAGAGCATTCCTGAGCCCCCCTCTCCCAAAACTAGGCATGCATTCAGAGTAGTAGTACAGAAAGCTCAGAGACAGAAATCCCAGATCAGCCGGTATAGGAATGACGTAGGATAAGAGAGACGGAGGGGGCGGGGCTTTACTTGGAGCAATGCCATTGTTGAATAAGGACTACCTTCCTTTGTCTCTCTCTGTGAATACTGAATAAATTGCGTGGTAAGAACTCTTTGTGTTTATCTGCTTCTTTGGATGCCACCAGGGGAGGGATAGCATTCCCTGAACCTGGACATTAGTAGACTTGGCAGCAAACTTGAAATTCAGAAGCAGATTTTAATCTTTGCTTTACCCTTTGGCCATTTGCTTCTTCTTGCTAACTCATAGGACATCTTGACCGCACTGTAACCGTGCAGCTCGCTACCTGTGACCAACAGTATCCCAAGCCTGTGAGTAATGTGTCTCCTTCTCGCACCAAGGAGTAGCTTGGGGAGTATCTTTGCTTCCTCTGAATTCAAGGCGTCTGTCACATGAAGACTGGTAGAATAGCCCTTCACTGGGGATAGTGTAAAAACAGGCTACACTTCCAGTATCATCAATAGTAAATTACCCCTTAGATATACCTGGAGGAGTTTTCTGCCAGCGCAAACACAGAGTGAGAGAGCCAAGAATAAAACCCAGGCACCCCGATGAACAGCCCTGCCCAGTAAATCAAGGTTCCTCCAAATTGCCCCTTTCTGAGTCTCCAGAAATGTTTATTTCATTCTATTTTGAAGACTGGCTTACACTGGCTAGTGTTTAAACAACATTAGCAGCCGAGGTTTTATAGCAGTGTTTAGATTCAAATAGTTCTGCTAATATGTTTCTTATTCCCAGTTTAGCCCTGGGCTCTGCATTCCCTAAGAAAGAGGCACTTGTCACCAAAAATAAATTGCATGCCTGCAATATTCAGAATGATTCTTGGTAAATCCACTAAATGAGATGATCCATTTGCCAAATAGTTGCGGTTTGAAATTATTTTCAGCCAACTATGTGATTATCTTCTCTATGACCTCTTTTGAACTAAAGGGGTTCCAAGGATTTCTCCAAATGTTAGCCTAGCGCACAAATGATACATGAGCTTAATTTTAGCCACCAGAAGAATGCTGCACCTATAGCTCAGGACTGTACAACTTTTTAAAAACACGTCAAGTGAATCTGAAACAGGGTCTTTGCAAGATCAGGCATGGTCAAAGGAAGTCTTAGAGTACTTGTGAATTCATCCTTAAAATGTCTCTCCAGAAATACTGCTTCTTGGTGACCTGTTTACTGAGCGTTCATCCTGATTTGTTTTCACAAAGTTAGCCAAGAGGTATTAGGATGTTGGCCATTTATTCAGCACTCATTCCGATATGCTTGCAGGGAGGTTATATGACATTGCCTCAAGCAGTTGTTCGGTCCCATTCGCTTTTAGCAGATTTTCCTATCAGTCGCCCTTCTGTGCCCTGTATCTGGATGAGAACAAAGACCTATCGAGTCCAGCGTCCTGTTTTTTTAATCATGGCTAGTCAGGTGTGTGTATGCTCTCGCATGACACATGACCAGTGGTCCATCTGGTTCAGTATTTACTCTGACGCAGCAGCTTCTCCATGGTTGCAGCCATCTTTGAAGGAATGAAGTGGGAACACTCAGGTACAAGTATGGGATACCTTACTAATCCATAGTTTATGGCTGTAGGTTTTTTATGAATGTGGAGACCCACAATCAGGACATGAGGGCAGGAGTCCTCTTAACGTTACAGGTGGCAACCATTTTGCACCCATTCAATTGATGCGCAACTGCTGACGGATGGTTTGTTTTGGACCCGGAAGAGGGTGGAATGAGGCATAATGGGGCAGAGCGGGCTTATGCATGCGCCGCTGGTGCACAAATGCCCACAACACAACCCCCATGCAAATTGGGAGTTCCCTGTACTTGATCCTTCCTTCCCATGAGATACCTCCTTTCCTCTCCTTGCAGGGAAACAAATTCTGCAACGATCCAAATATACCAAGAGGTGGGTGAAATTTGCAGATTAAGCTGGCGCATGCAAACTTACATTGATGATTTGTTTTGCTCGAATAGCGTGGACTATAGTGGGGCAAAATAAAATGCAGTTCCCTGAAAGACGGTCGCTTCATAACTTCCCTGATATGGTCTTATCTGCTGCAGATGGGAGCTTTTGCCCATAACACTTTAGCACTTATTCTGCATTGTTTAGTTTCTCTCTCAGCTGTTTTGTTTCCTTTGTGTTTTGCAGGTTGCATATGGAACCACAGAGAATAGTCCTGTCACCTTCATGGGGTTCCCTCAAGACAACATTGCCCAGAAAACAGAGACTGTGGGATGTATTTTCCCACATACAGAGGTGACTGATTCCCTTTGTTGGTGTAAACTGGGGGAAATGGGTGAAATTGCACTAAGTGCTTGGCCCGTGTCTTGAGCAGTTCATCCCCCATACCTGAATTCTGTTCAGAATTCTGTTAATTTCCTGGGGTAAAATCCTAAAAAAAAAACCCTCAACAACTTTGGGGTAAAATCCTAAGAAAAGCTCAGCAACTTCAATCCTAAAAAAAGGTTCACAACTTTGGTCGGCCCTTTGGTCAGCCCTCGCGGCCCTTCACTTCATCAAATCTGGCCCTCTTTGAAAAAAGTTTGGACACCACTGGAGCATGACCCATCCTCCCTTTCTTTAAGGAATGTGTGTAAGTGCAGAGACAAGTACAAAGCCAAGGCTGCATTCAGCAGCATTGGCAGGAGTGTGAGATATTCACTGAGAAGAGGTTTTCCTCAGTGCAAGGTCATAGTGGAGAAGCTGATGGTTACATGTTCAGTATAGCATGAAGATCTAGCAAGGTAAAGTGCTAGTGGATCTCTCTGTGTATTCGTATGTTTACAAGGCTTACTTCTAAGATCAGAGGAACTGTATTATGGTAGATTAGTTCCTGATGGACCAGCACCTCTTAAAGTTTATGTAGCTAGTGTGTTTATGCTTCCCTTGTCTCATGAGGCAACAAGCACTCTAAGCTGAACCAAGTAGGAAAGGAGTTGTCTTAACTGGGAACTCTGGAAAAGATTGACTACAGTGGTACCTCGGGTTACATACGCTTCAGGTTACAGACTCCGCTAACCCAGAAATAGTGCTTCAGGTTAAGAACTTTGCTTCAGGATGAGAACAGAAATCGTACTCCGGCGGCGCAGTGGCAGAAGGAGGCCCCATTACTAAAGTGGTCTTCAGCTTAAGAACAGTTTAAGGTTGAGTACGGACCTCCGGAATGAATTAAGTACTTAACCTGAGGTACCACTGTACTGGAAAGAATTAAGACTCTGATGTTCTGCTGAAAGACTCTGTTAATCACAACACTTTTGCTGTATCTTCTGTTGTCACGCCCTCACAGTCTCTAACCTGAACATGCTTCTGTTCAACTGATCTCTTTTATTATGCCACTCCATGCCACCATTAATGTTTCTGTTTCCTCTGTATTAACAGGCAAAAATTGAGGATCCCGAGACAGGGGAAATTATCCCACTCAACAGCCCAGGAGAACTTCAGGTCCGAGGTTACTGCGTCATGCTAGGGTACTGGGCAGACCCCAACAAAACCAATGAAGTGATGGATGATGAGAAATGGTACAAGACCGGGTACGTTGGGGAAGAAGCCATTTGTTCATTGGGAGAATCCTTGGGAAGCCAATAGGATCTAGTAGGTGGAAGGCTGGATGGAGAATCCATTCAGGGCCATAAGCTGCCTTTTAGCAAGTCAGTATCTCGTCATGTCAGTCACCCTAACTGGGCAAATGAGGACAAAAATGACCTATTGCATAAAATTTGTACAGGGCTGAATTTGAGATAATGGGGTCACCTGATGGGGAATGGCAGACAAGCAACATGTCCACCCCTAGGCCTAAGTCTTACCCAACACTCACTCAATAGCAAACTTGTTTCATACATAGGCATGGAGTTGTGGGGGAGCCACTCTCTCATGGTGCCATCCCCTTGTGACTATTTCCCACCAGATCACCACCCTCCTCATTGGTGGGATGGTGATCTGTTGGGGAAAAACCCATGCAATCAACGACACCTAGCTGCATTATCCATTAATCTGCTGCTGCTGCTGCTGCTGCTGCTGCTGCTGCTCCCAAGTGGGATAGACAGCTCCATGGAGAGGGAGCTGCCTCAAACCTCCGGGTGTGCATGAAGGGAGCCTTTGTTCCCTGGCATATGATATCTCACTACGTCATGTCTTGCCACATTGCAGAATCTGGTATTTGGTTATGCAGAATTCACAGAGTCCTGCTTGTGATCTCTTGCTTATGCAAGTACAGAGGACTGGCTGCTAAAAAAAACTAGCTGAAAAGGGAACATTTGGGCTGAAACTCAACATTACTCTAAGCTGACTGTTCCATCAGCACAAGCATTTGCGTTTGTCACATGGAACAATCTCCCTTCTCTTCTCCCAGTACCCCGTTCCGGGGGTACTCCTGACCTGCCAAAACCATTTTGGAGGAGTTGTGTGGGGAGGAGATGGGCAGAAAGTCCCATTGTACTAGTGGGATTTTGTGCTGGTTCCTGCTTGCCTGGCTGTTTAATTGAATCTGGTCTTGGGCACCTAAGCATTTATCATATCAGGCATCCCCAAACTCGGCCCTTCAGATGTTTTGGGACTACAACTCCCATCATCCCTAGCTAACAGGACCAGTGGTCAGGGATGATGGGAATTGTAGTCCCAAAACACCTGGAGGGCCGAGTTTGGGGATGCCTGTATCATATGTATGGTGCAACAACAGCTTTTGGAACAGTTGTGTACAGTTCTGGTCTCCTCACCTCGAAAATGATATTTAAGAGTTGGAAAAGGTTCAGAAGAGGGAATCAAAACAAAACAAAAAATGATCAAAGGGATGGAACAACTCCCCTATGAGGAAAGGTTAGAGCATTTAGGGCCTTTTAGTTCAGAGAAAAAGCGAGCAAGAGGAGATATGATTAAAGCGTGTAAAATTACATAGGACACAAGAGCCTGGTGTTGGACTAGGTGTGGCCCTGGCCTGCTCCAGCAGGCTCTTCTTCTGTTCTCCAGTGGAGCATCTAGCAACATGGCAAGGTCAGGGTAGAATGACTGTGATATCCTTCCAGGGACATGGCTATTCTTGATGAGTATGGCTACTGCAAGATAGTAGGCCGCTGCAAAGACATGATCATCCGAGGAGGAGAGAACATATACCCAGCAGAGCTCGAGCAATTCCTACATACCCATCCTAAGATTCAAGAGGTGCAGGTGAGAAAAATGGTGAGGTGGGACATGGGAACAGGCCCTCCAATCCTCTGGTTTGGCTATGTGCTGGACCCAAGGATAACTCATAAACCACGGTCCAGGACCAGTCCAGAATCCAAAGGTTCCACTGGGAGTCAGTCCGACAGGGCCAAGGCAGGACACGAGGCAGGGAACCAGGCAAGGGCAGGGGCAGGATCTAGCATACAGCAAAGTTGCTCCCGTAACCTGGGGCAGGGTCCGACAGCCTTTTATCAATGTTGGGGTAGCAGCTGGTCCTGATCCCCCGGCGACTCACCTCCCTGTTTTGCCTGAAGGCGAAAACTCCTCCTGCGAGTACTCAGGTCTCTCCTTCTCTCAGACCTTAGTCTCTGCAGCTCAGGAGATGTTGGTGGGTTACTAGACCCAGGGGCCGCCTCAGCCTCCCCTGACCAAACCAATAGTGGAGCAGCTGTAAGTGATGGCTCAGCTGAAGGCAACGAGGTAATCCCCGCATCTGGAGCCAGGGAAGGCTCAGCCCCCTGACTCGGCTCTGTTTGTTGCAGGGGAACCTGTGCAGACTGGGACTCTTCAGGATCAGGCCCCAGACTTGGTTTAGATAATGCCTGAGGCAAAGGATCCGGTGCAGACTGAGTCTCCTCTGGTTCCGAGCCCGAGCCCGAGTCCCAGGCCATCACAGGCTAAATACTTAAGGCTGAATGTGAGACAAATGCCATGTGGCTCCAGCGCCATTTAGGGAAATGAGTTCGCTTGTGGGTTTCCCACAGGAACCTGGTTGGCCACTGAACTAGATGGGTTGTTGGCCTGACCCAGCAGGGTCAAGAACCCCAGTAAGTTGGGTGGGCCCCATGATCAACTTTCCCCTTCTCTTTCACTCAGGTAGTTGGCGTGAAAGACGAGCGAATGGGAGAGGAGATCTGCGCCAGCATCAGAGTGAAAGCTGGAGAAGAGTGCACAGTAGAAGAAGTCAAGGCATTTTGCAAAGGGAAGGTAGGAGCTTCGAGATGGGTGGCTGTGTCCTGCTTTTTCCCACCCAATAAAAAGAAAGAGCAAGCTCTCCAGTGGTGAGGTTCTGTCAAGGGCTGCTTCCAGATGGGTGGTTCCTAGCTCAGCCCAATCATTGCTCTTCCGTTGTAAGCTATACGCGGAATTGCAATCGATGTCCCACACTATCAGGAGGATTGTGCTTTTCGAGGTGTGCATTCCACTATGTTCTGTATACATCCATGGGGGCATGGCACAGCTGCTGTGGGTAGGGCCATTTGAACCTCAGCACACGTCCACTATAAGTGGTGCTAAAAGCATCTACAGTCGTACCTTGGTTCTCGAATGTTTTGACTCCTGAACGATTGAAACCCAGAAGCGACTGTTCTGGTTTTCAAACATTCTTTTGGAAGCTGAACGTCTGACGGAGCTTCTGCGGCTTCTGATTGGCTGCAGGAGCTTCCTGCAGCCAATCAGAAGCCACGCTTTGGTTTTTGAATGCTTTGGAACGACTGTACGCTTGTCCCATTTGGGCTGCTCTTCTGTTCTTCTGAAAAAGACAACTGGGCTTTCTATAGTCTGAGGAAAGACGGAAGGGCTGTATGATAGGATGACAGCCTCAGGTGGATGCCTCATAAAAAGTGACTGAATAAGCATGGCAGTTCCACACTAAATGCCTAGTGTGAAAGCTCCCGCTGTCTTAATATCAGTTGGGGATATGGCTTTAGATAAAATGCAGTTTTATATTCCATGTTGGAGAGGCACTTGCTCTGAGTCCTGCTCAAGCAGGGAACAGCAAGCCCGCTGTATAAAGATTGAGTCAGTCCACAGCCATTGGCTTTTCTTTTGCAGATCGCTCACTTCAAGATCCCTCGGTACATAGTGTTTGTGAAGGATTTCCCGCTCACCGTCTCGGGCAAAGTGAGTGACAGTCCAAAGGCTTTTGCTTGCTTAGCCCCAATAGGTTGCATGGTGCTTTGCGGAGTGCAGGAAGATCCCTGCCTCGAGGAACCTGCAAACTAAACCAGTCACAGTGGAATCACAGGGGAGGGGAAGAGGACATAGTGTAAACAGGGAAGGAGTGTGTGCTGTTGCTTGAGTTACATGGGCTTGGGCCTAGTTACAGACTACTGGGTATGGAACTAGTAGATGGGTGGGCCACAAGTGGGTTTTGAAGAGGAATTTGAAGACGTAGGAGTGGTGGCATCTAGGAGGCAGTGACTAGCATATGAAGGGCAGCAGGTAATAGAAGGTGGGATTTTTTGAGGGAGGTTGAGACTTTTAGGTGATGGAGAATGGTGGAGTCCAGGGAGTGAAGATCATAAGGGGAGACATGTCAGGATGATAAGATAAAGGGGGAAAGGACTTGGAGAGATTTGAAGGAAAGGACAAGAATGAATCCAGGAGAAGATGGGGAGTCAGGGTAGGGTTTTAAGGAGAGGCATCGCATCATCAGAGCAAGGAGAGACAAGTGAATGACTTTGGCAGCAGAGTTCTGGGTCGAGGTGAGGGGCCCAAAGTGAGGCAACATAGAGAGAGAGAGCACTTTATGGTAGCCTAAATGAGAGATGGCCATAGGCATGGACCAAAATATTTGCAGAGGGACAACCAGTATGTTTGCAATGCTGTAACCAATCCCTTTCTTATTTCCTTCCTGTTCCAATCTTAGATTCAGAAATACAAACTGAGGGAGCGAATGGAGAAGCATCTTCAGCTTTGAACCCAACAACCCAACGCAACCCAAAATTAACATTTCTTCTGCCAACTTTTATACTTCAGCTTTCTAAGCCGTTAAGAGAGCTGGCAACCTGCCTTAACATAGCAATCACCAGCCTGCCTTAAGATGCTTTAGTCAGGCCTACTTAAAATAACGTGGGGTTTTTTCTAATAAATAAAAAATCTGTTTCTTTAGCAGAGATTACTTCTTTGTGTTAAGAAATTCCACCTCACTTTGTTAAAAATACAAAACTTGTTTGTATGTCTGGGAATGGTATCCAGAAATATGATTTCCTCCCAGTAAGGAGGACCGTAAGGGAATTCCCATTGCTCCTTGTGATCAGAGCACATCATGGAAGAGACATAGTCCTACCTTTCCCTCTACTGCATCCTGTGCAGTTCTTTTATTAGAAATTGTAGTTTTGGAGGAATAGTGGTGAATGCAAAGGGATAGAAAAGAACGCCAGGGTGCTGAAAATTAAGTCCCATGTAGGAACATTAAGAGCTATCGTGTTGCAAATTACAAGCCAAAAGAAGGGGAAAGTACTTTCTAGCAGTCGGAAAGGCTACATGGGAAGAAGAGCATAGTCACCTGAAATATGCTCATATTGGATTTGTAGGAGCAAATCTGTTAATTTTGGCACTTTTGCATTGTGATTCTCTTTTGGACGCCCTGTTGTTTCATTTTCTGCAGAACACTAATAGGCTACGGTGATTGAACCTCTCATCTTCTCATTAGTCAGGTCATCCACACACACCAAAAGTGTCTGGAGCAACTTGCCTGAGAAAGGTGGTGAACCTGATGTAGCAAGGAGCAGGGGGTGAGATTTGCTTGATCACTTGCCTACCTTTTGGTAACTGAAATGGAGCACCATTTATTGGACTCCCAGGGATTAGCCAGATGTGACGCAGTGGATCCATGATCAGGCTCTCTCAGGTTTGTGTTTGTGTTTTCATTTTAGAGTAGATAACAGTGAGGCATCTTTATTGAGAGCTAGATTGGGACTGTAGTTCTGGGAGAGGACCATTCTGTGCCTCCCCCCCCCCCCAATTTAAATTGCTCCTCCCTCACTGTGGTACCTGTATGTTTTCCCCTATAGGGAAATTAGCAGCTAACACCCCCCCTATGATTGCAATTACGTTTTTCTTTTTTAAATGTAAGTGCTCCTGATTTGCCATGTCACATCTTACACAGGTACTATTTGTTTATTGCTGTAAGCTGCTGTGAGCTGCATTTTGTTAAAAAGGCAACTGATAAGTTTAATTCATAGTAATCTTCAGTGCTTTTTTTAAAAAGAAAAATACGTCCAGTACTCATCATGATGTTGTTACATTAAGTGCCACACTTTCTAACAAAAAGGTGCCAGTACTGCGTACTCTTGAGTATCCCCTGGGAAAAAAGGCATTGCTAATAATAATAATGGCCACATATTTAATTCAAGACAACACCCTTGTGACCAAAAGGGAAGGAAAGAGCAGATTTCTGTGGCTTTAGAGGTATGAATCAACCCAGAGCCTTCTGCCCATGGAGGAAATACCTGGATCAGGAGGCGTGAGAGCATTAGAAAAGGACTTGGGAGCTGAGCTCTTTCATCACTTCCACAGCAACCAACTCCCTGCTATGGACTGGAGGAGGTAGTTCCTCTTTCCAGTTCTTTTGAGTGCAAGCCATGAAGTTGAATCTTCCCACACATTAGATTTCTCATCTGCTTTATTTCCGATTCAAAACAGGTATTGATGCCATAGAAATTCAAAACTTCAAATCCCACAAGTTGGAATGCATCTAGGATGTGTTTGCTTTTACGGGAGCGTTATTAGGGCACCTCCCAACCATGATACTGAACCGCAGAAGTTGGTGCGTAACACTTTTCTTTTCTGACTGCAGCTCCCCACGCCAGCAGAATTTGATCTTGGTTCTGTTTTGTTATAAAGCTACTACTCTTCCTCCTCGCCTTCGATGACCTACCCTGAGCTTTTCCTTCTTTTACTCTGTGGCTGCACGTAACACCGTGATTTCGCTATGCTTTCTGAATGGTCTTACGAACTGCATTATAGCACTGGTGGGTATTGCAGTATGCAGCTGGTTTCCAAACAAATTAAGCGAAGTATGCAGTGAATTCCCTCTCTCCCTTTATCTAGTATAACAAGACCCCTGGGGGAAGTTCGAGATCAGTCATTAGCAATGAAGATGTGACTCCTTGTCACAGAGCGATTTCAGAAGCAAAATGAAACATGGAAGTTGTTCTTCATCTCTTAAAGAAACAGCCAGGGTTTTCTCAGGAAAAAAGGAAGGTGGTCAGGGAGTGTCTCCTCCATAACTTTTCTGGCTCTCCCAGCTGAAGCGTGGTTTCTGCCCATGGAAGCAGAACACAAGGGGCCTCCATATGTTGCTTTGTTGCTGGAAGAAAACAGAATCCAGGTCAGGTCAAGAAAGAGTTTCATTATGAGAGCCAGTGTGGTGTAGTGGTTAAGAGCGGTAGATTCGTAATCTGGTGAACCAGGTTCGCTTCCCCGCTCCTCCACATGCAGCTGCTGGGTGACCTTGGGCTAGTCACCCGTCTTTGAAGTCTCTCAGCCCCACTCACCTCACAGAGTGTTTGTTGTGGGGGAAGAAGGGAAAGGAGAATGTTAGCTGCTTTGAGACTCCTTCGGGTAGTGATAAAGCGGGATATCAAATCCAAACTCTTCTCTTCTTCTATGTGAATGTTTGATGTCATAATTAGTTTGAGACTAGGGGATGAGAAGGGAAATAAGATCCCTCCCACAGATGTCAAATGGATGGGCCTTTTGCCTCTTGACAACAACTATCACCTTTAGCACACAAAGGGTGCTACTACACTTTCCAGTGGCACTCACTGGACCTCAACATTGCCAGCTGTTTCTTTTCTGTTATGTCTCCACTATAGATAAAATGTAAAGGGAAGGTAAAGGACCCCTGGACAGTTAAGTCCAGTCAAAGGCGACTATAGGGTTGCAGCGCTCATCTCGCTTCCAGGCCAAGGGAACCAACATTTGTCCACAGACAGCTTTCCGGGTGTCAGGGAACTGACATCAGAGCGAAAGGCGAAGGAGAGGCTCCCCGATTCTGCAGGAGAAGCTACCAGCACCAGGGGGAGACGCAGCTTGGTAGAGGAGGAAGGAAATCGGCGTAACACCAGGGACCAAGGAGGGCAAATGGGGGAAGCGGAGGGAGAGCTCCAGGATTCTTCCCTGGACATCAGTGAGGAGAGCACTGGTCCTCCACTACCCACGCCCTCCCTGCGCAGAAGACTCCCGTGCAGTGAGAGGCGGAGACGACTGGGAGTCAAACAGCTTTTATGCTGGAAAAGGTTTAAGAAACGCCCACAGACAGATTCTGCTAGCGACTGAGGCAGCCACGCTGAGATGGGCTGTGCAGTCAGGACGGGTTAACCAAGGCAATTAAGCCCCCTAACGGGGACAATTTACGCACGAGTAACTCAAACCCATTACACCAGGTCATGTGGCCAGCATGACTATACCGCTTCTGGCGCAACAGGACACCGTGACAGAAACCAGAGCGCATGGAAATGCCTTTTACCTTCCTGTCGCAGCAGTACCTATTTACCTGGAGTGATTAAGAGCCCTGTTACGGCCCATCAAATGCGCAAGAAACATGTGCTAACTACGGTATTTAAAAATTAAAAATACACCATAGATTTTCCCAGCCCACATATGAAATATGCACACGTTTCATTGTCCTTTAAATGCAATATGAAATTATCTCACAAGAAGACTTTAGTTGCCATTTTAAGCTTAACAGCCGTGTGCCACAGGTGCACAAAATATACTTACATGGTGATAGGCCCCACTACTGGATTCCGCAACACAGGACAATGCCCAGCTTCTTTGATGGGAAAGGAAGTTAGGAGTTGGGGTGAAACCCTGGAAGAAATCCCAAAAAAACTCGAATGAGGGTCTGCTGCTTCTCTAGTCTTAATCAGTTTGGGAGGAATTTGGCAATGGGAACAGCTGGAGATGCTGGAGATGCTGTGAGATAATTATGTCAGGCCTCACATTATTAACTCTTTAATAACACTGCTTTTTTAAAAAAGTAGAGGTGGGAAAAGGATGCAGAAAAGTACAACCAAAATTATTAATTAATGTTGGTGGATGGAGCAACTTACCTTTGAGGAAAGGTTGCAATGTTTGAGGTGTTTTTAGTTTAGATAAAAGGCAAGGAAGAGCCTCTCAAAAGCATGGTTACGTCACACTTTGCCTGCAGAACGGGCAGCCCCTCACCCCTTTTCAACCACCCTCCCTTGTGGGGTGTTCCTTCAGCCTCTTCTCCCCTCTCCTTGGGAGTCCTCCAGGCAGCTGGTCTCTGAGCTGCCCCCCACCCCACCCCAAAGAGAGGTGCCTCCCAGAGACACCATTCACCTAGGGAGCTTGTAGCCAGGGCTGCTGCAACAAACAGCCGTGTACCTAAGTCTTTGGGAGGCAGAAGCACGAGAGGGCATCAGAGGGAGGGAAGGAAAGAGGGGCAGAGACCAGTGTTGCCTTGCAGCACCCCTGACCATCATTCAAGGCACCCCAGGGTGTCACAGCACACTGGTTGAAAACCACTGCAGTAGACCTTGTCTTGCACACTTACCTTGCCAAGTAAAAAGTTACTATACGAGACATGTTTTGACCCTGTTATCGGGCCACATTGCCAGAGTGAAACTCTCCTATGATTTCTCAATAATCCCCTTTCCCTCCAATTAGCTCTTTCTTTGTACAGCTTTCCCACTTGCCCATACCAGGGTGTTTGTAAAGAACAAAAATTGCATGCATCAGATTGCAACCAGTGAAGTTCCTTTGAGAGTAGACCCAATGAAACAAATAAACCTATGCTGGTCATGTACAGTATATTAATAGGCTTCAATGGATCTACTTTGAGTAGTTCTAGCATTAACTACCATCCGCACAGCCTTAATCCCCTGTTGTCGCGATGACCTCTACCCCCTCAGCAAATGCAAAGATACAAACCTCCCACAGCCTCACGGACAGCACGTTCAGTATCAGGACAGACATCATGAAAAATAGCATGAAGCACAAGGACTCCACAAGGTTTCCCTTCATCTTGGTTTGCCTGTGTTTCTCTCTTCCTCCCTCCCTCTCTTTATAAAGGTTGCCAGAGAAGGGGGAAATCCTCATTGCCAGCCCACAGTGATTTCAATGCGTGTCATCACTCTGTGTTTCGGGAACCCCCTGGGTCCTGTCACCTAAGAACTTCCTTTTTATTTCTGCAGCAGAAGCACTTTCTTTTTGATGTGTCTTTTGAATCGGGTGACATTGAGACCACATCCTGAAGAAACGGAAAATTCTCATATAAGGGAACCGGTTTCCTTTCCATTAACTGTGCTAGTGTGACACACACACACACACGCCCCCAGATGTGGTAGGAAGGTAGCAGGCCTGTCAGAGTTTCTGGGATTCGCTGAACCCCTGCAGGCTCTGACGGATACAATAATTAGGAAATAAAACTTATTAGCCATAAATCTCTTCCTCTTTTTAAAAAAATATTGCCTGCAAAATGCCTCCACGCCACACATGCAAACACAGCTGCTCCCCCCAAAACAAGCTAGGCTTCTTGGAAGTGTATTGACCATTGCATTATGTATAGACATTTACACAAGCTTAGAGAGCAAGATGGATGGTTAACCCTGAGAGTAGCGGAATAGTGTTTCAATGGAGATCCCCCAATGCTCTAACAGCAGCACTAACATCTAGTTTCAGTTCCATAGAAACTGTTGCCTGCATGGATGCCACGTTTGTGTGATTTCCCAGCAGAGATGAGTGCAGGGCAAGGAGCTACTGGTGGTCGTCATGGGCTTTCCCTCTTTTATGGTGCTGAATGTTCCTTCAGGCTTCCTTCGCTTATTAACCCTGGTTTCCCCTGAAGTCTCATACACATGCACAACTCTGCCTAACCTGTCCAAACATTCTCTTCTAGTCATGGCCTTCTCCTGTCCTTTTCTCCCATCCAGTGAGAGAGGAAAGGGATGCGGGGGGGGTGCGTGTCATCACTGAGGGGGGTGACAAAATGACAAAAAGATGAGTTTTTAAAAATGATTTTTACAAATTGGGCTCACGAAACATTTTAGTTCAGTCAACAAATGTAACAAAATGCGGCTAGCACTAGGCACCACACTGCGGGGCCCGGCACTTACCACGGGGCCTGCAGTGTGCCCAAGCCACGTGTCTCTCTTGGGAGTGACATGGTGGCTTAGAGGCCTACAGTCTCCGCGCTGCCTGAAACAGCAGCGTGGGACTTGCGTCTGCCCACCACCTCTCCCTCAACCACCCTACAGCTGAGGGGGAGGCAGCGGAGAGGCTCCATGCAGCACGCCCCACCCCCCCCAGTTGCAGGATGCACCCGCCGCACCCAGCACCCAAGCGGCTAGCTATGCCGCTGCACCCATCTCAAATTATCCAACCTCACTTGTCCTTTCCCTCTTCTGCTCTGTTTCCTTTTTACCTTGGATCAGGTGCCACAGCCCCCACTCCACCTTTCTCCTAGGAACAGCATGATGCCTTCAGCACCCAAAGTGAAACAAAGGAATTAGAGACAACATGCACATCTCTGTCTCTCTCTGTAAGGTACACAAACCTGAATGCTCTTCCTCAATTAAAATGGGATGCCGATTGTGGTTCCCGAGTGGTGGGAGAAATTCCAGACAGGCCCCTGCCCCTGTCTGACTGATACACAGGGCTGACCACTGTGGTGTATGAGGCAGTCATTTAGCAGGCAGGCAGTGGTGCTGCAGGGTGGGGGAGATGGACAATGCGCAGCATCTCCAGCTGTAATCCTAAAGCATGAAATAGAGATGCCAGTCCCATGTGTGTATACTCAATGCAATCCCATGTGTCCAATCCATTGAGTTCAATGGGAGTTGCTCCCAGATTCGATTCTTGGTTATAGCTGTCACTTGAGAACAAAGCAATGTGAGAATCTATTCCAGCTTTGATCTCCAAAATGTAGTATAAACACCGACAACTGAGAAACACCAGCCTGTGAGCGCTCCAATTGGAGAACAGCCTTTACCAAAGGTGTCATGGACTTTCAAGACGCTCGAACTCAGGACGAAAGGGAGAAAAGTGCTAAGAGGAAGGCATGCTTGGCAAACCCTCACCATGATCAACTCACATCTGGAAGCCTATGTCCCCACTGTGGAAGGATGTGTGGATCCAGAATTGGCTTCCACAGTCACTTATAGACTTACTGTTAAGACAGTGTTCATGGAAGACAATCTTACTAGGCTATGAGTGATCAGCAAAGAAGGAAGATTTTATAAGAATTCGTAACAATTAAGAATCAACAAATTCCCTTAACGAGAAAAAACTTGTTAACACTTATTGTCGACAATAAAGAGGTTCAGATTTCAGGCAATTATAGGAGAGTCAGGGATATCAGATAAAAGACAATGGTAGTAACAATCAGCAAAAGACTAACATAGCTACTGCTCTGGATTTTATTTCATTGTATACACTCTTCTACAAATCCAGATACTTCCACATTTTTACATGGATGAATCGTCCCTCAAATGACAACTTTCTATTTGCAGGATGGAATTCATGGGAGAATATAAATGCATCCTTCCAGCTGTAGCATAACGTTCTCCCCTAAGGGGTGGATAATTGGGACTTTAAAGTACAGTATTAAAAGATTTGAATAAGACCAGAAGCCAGGCAGTTTGTGTATTTGTGTGACGCTAACTAGCCTCTCATTTGCTCGACCTTTTGTTGCCATGGTTGGGAGTCTTCTGAAATACTAAGAGGCATCTGATATTTTTGGGTTGTACTCTTAATAGCTACCAAGTGACCGCACTACCTCCAGAAAGCATAGGTGTGCCATCTGCTGTCTAGCTGCTGGAACTGTAGTCATTTCAATGGCTTGCACATGATACCACAGATGTTGACCCACCAATTCAAGGTACCGTACTTCATGTGCTTTATATAACACAGTGGTGTCCAAACTTTTTTCAAAGAGGGCCAGACTTGATGAAGAGAAGGGCCGTGGGGGCCAATCAAAGTTCCTGAAACGGACTTTGGACATGCCTGATATAGCATAACCTACATATTGATTCAGCTAAAATAAAAAAGTGTCTGGAGTAAATAACTCCATGCCCTAGGGCTTTTCAAAGGTCGTTATTAGGTTTTTATTCTGTTTTTCCTAGGTGTGTCCTGTTTCACAGGTTAATGAGGGTAAATGGGGGGGGGGGTGAAGTGCCAAGGCAATGGAGAAGATTGTCCATGGCTGTGTATACAACATACATTGAAAGCACGTTGACATCCCCCAAAGAACCCTGGGGACTAGTTTGTTAAGGGTGCTGAACCTCTGTAAGGAGTACATTTCCTGGGATTCTTTAGGGAAAGCCACGTGCTTTGCTTGTTTCCATGATCCCCACTGCCTGTCACTACCAGACACTTCAGCAAACAGTTCTGGGGCTATTTCCAAAAAGCCAAACCAGAAGTTTCATAAATGAGTCCTACAAGCGCTGAGGGTCTATATTTGTACTGAAAACCCTGCTCTAGATTTATGTGAGATAACACACACACACCTGCCTATGAATCTATCTATAGAATTCCACTCATCTTCCAAGCAGAGTTTTGCGCAGTCCCTACCGCCCCCCACTTCCTCCTCCTCTCCTGCAAATTTATATTCTCCCAACCCCCCTTTGAGGCGGGTCAGGCGAAGAAATAATAACGGTTGTCCCCAGGTCTAGTGCTGACACGCCAACCAACCATAGCTGTCAACCTTCCCTTTTTTCGCGGGAAATTCCCTTATTCCGCTACTTCCCGCTGCTATCCCGGATTGTTAGATATCCCATAGACTGTCCCCGGGACAGGTGAGGATGCTGATCCCTTATTTTCAAATCTGAAAGTTGACAGCTATGCAACCAACCCATCCCAGGGTTACGTGCGCGCGCGCGAGATAACGCTCGATGAGTGCTGAAAACTATAAAGCGCACTCTGCACATGCTTAGCGAGCTGCACTTCCGTTAACCGCCATCCTGCGAGTTCTCATGCTAGATCCTTGCAGAGAAGGGGCCGGGTTTTTTTATTATAAAATACCGCATTATTTATTTATTTTTCACTGTGCAAAGCAACGAGGGCCAGAGAACCTCCAGCGGAACCCAGCCTCTCTCGCCCCCCGCCCTCCCCGTCGCTAGGGGCGGACTCCTCGTCGCCTCCGCCCGTCAGGTGGCGGAAGAGCAGCGCGGAGCGGCATGGGCGCCCTTGGCAAGCTCAGGGCGGCGCTCCCGGCTGGCCTAAGGGCAGTTCGGCCGCCGCCAGAGAGGCTCTTCGGAGGCGCCTCCGCCGCGCAGCTCCGCCCTCGGCCTCCTGCTCCGGAAGCGGCGGCGACCGCCGCGCTCTACGTCCACGTGAGTCCGGCGAGAAGCGGAACGCGATTCACCGCGCGCGAGGGAGGGGGAAAAACATTTTATGCGCTTGCGCACGCCGGCTTTCCCCGCGAGCGTTGTAAAACGGACTTTTGCGCATGCGGACCGCGAAGTAAAGCTGCTCCTCCTTTTCCTGAGGCGCTGAGTACCTCCCGCCAAATCGACTGCCGGGGATACCTTCCACACACCCCTTTTAGTAAAGTGCGCATGCGCCGACCCTTAGGCGTTCTCTAAGTCCGGAAGGAGGGTTTGCCCTGTTTCCTTTGCAGGCCTCTTTCCCTCACCTCCAGTGCGCTTGCGTGGGGTCTGAACTGGTGCAAGTACAGTGCGCTTCCTCGACGGATCGGTTCTCTGCGCATGTTCATGATGGTGATAATGTCTCTTCCATTCACCCCCACCGACCCCCTCTTACTGAGGACTTGCATGTGTTTTACCATCACAACCCAGATGGTTATGACTCAAAGAGAGTTGGACCATAACTGAGGAGGGAAAATATTACGGACAGATCAGTGTGTGTGTGTAGAGATCCGTAGAGATTTATCTACCTGATCTAGTTTCTAAGAAGTGTATAATGGATTCTGCTCAGCCAAAAGCCCAATAGACTTCCTCTGAAACAGAAATACGTGGCAACGTGGCATTTTACCCCAAACTAAGCACACCTCTCTCATAGTTGACAGTCTTTCCTTGCCTTCACTCTTCCATGTCTGCTTTTGTCTTTTTTCTGTCTATTTAAGAGGCAAAATACACATCATTAGCATGACAGGCTGTTGCTTCCTGAGCAGTATGATATAATTTCCAACTGAGGGGGGTTATATGAATGCTCCTACATCTTAAAAACAACAAAACCTAACGCATCAGAAAGAATATATGTAACACATTCCCATGAGTAATTGGGTTATTTTTGGAGGCCCTCTTCAGGAAAGAGTCCTGGAAAACCACCTGTGCTGACTTTCTGTGAATTGGTATTAAAAAACCATTCTGCTCTTGCTCTTCCCCATGTAATTCCAAATTTGTGTTTGGAACCACAGCTGATTTTATTTCAGAACAAGTTCATTCTGGGGCGTTGTCATAGCAAGTGTAGAAGACTGGGTTGCCTTGTGCTACACTTCCTCCAGCAATCATCCTCTTCCCAAGCATAATTCATAATGCAATACTAAACATATCTCCACAGAAGGAAGTCCTATTGAATTCAATGCCGCTTACCCCCCAGGTTAAATTTCCCACATAACTCCTTTGTAGAGTCCTCTCTTAAACATTTCACCTGCCCACAAATATACGGACTGAAAGACATAATGGTCACGATGAATGGAAAGCCTTTGAAGTTTAACCAAAGCTAGAGATAGAGCATCTTTATGAAATAAAATGGGTTTGTGGTTGTTTTTTTACTTGGGCTGGCATTTATTGGCTGAGATTAAACTCTGTTGAGTAGGACTAAGTCTATAGTGCAATAAGTATATTTGTATTTTGAATCCACCATGTTTTTAAAACATGCTGGTGGTCACTATGTGCCTTTAGAATGAGTGCAGAGTTAAATATTTTGCATTCCAAGCCATTTTATTGATTGCCCCTCTTGGTAGATAGAAGTGTTACAGGCTTTGGTCTGGCAAGATGTTGACGATAGCAGGACACAGCAGGGTGAAGGTACCAGAAAGTGTGTTAGGTCTTAACAAATAAGAATTCTATTGTTTCCTTGGTCTCTTAGTGGCCCTACTGTGAGAAACGCTGCAGCTACTGCAACTTCAACAAGTACATTCCCCGAAATCTTGATGAGCAGAAAATGAGGAACTGTCTTGTTCAGGAGGCCCAGACCCTGATCCAACTCAGCCAAGTCAAGAGGTTAGTATAGTGGAAGATGAGGGGGAGGTTTTGAACAGTCAGGATTTACAGTCAGGGAACTTTGGAAGGAAAGGGAAAGAGATGAGTTTTACAACAAAGCCAGCAGCTGCTCTTGCGTTGGGAATTTTAGTGTTTTGGGATAAGCCCAATATATTCAGTACTGATGCTCTTCACCATTAGAGGACAGTGGCTTTTGTGAAATCCTACAGAGGTTTGAAGTCTTTCTGATCAGTGGGAGCATTATGTTGTATATTTGTTAAGTGGCTTGTAAACTGCTATAGGAAGATTTATTTATTTTATTGAAAAGCAGTAGACAAAAAAAAAAGGCAATGAGATGTATGGCTGAGACGTATATGGCTCAACACTGTGGGTTCCTCAGATATGTCCCTCTCACCCTCTCCTTGGTTTTGCAGAATCACATCAGTGTTCTTTGGTGGAGGGACGCCAAGCCTGGCCAACCCGCTCACCATTGCTGCTGTCCTGGACACTGTCTCCCAGTGTGCCCATTTAGCAGAAGGCACTGAGGTTACACTGGAAGCCAATCCCACTTCAGCAGATGCCTCGTGCCTGGCTGAGTTCCAGAAAGCTGGTGTCAATCGCCTCTCCGTTGGTGTCCAGGTGAGGTGACGGGTGCATTGCTTTCAGGGCTGTATTAATCTGTGCTGATCCAGTTACAATATTCCTTTTGGGAGAAGTTTCTAAAAAGCACTTATGGAAATGTTTGGCAACTTGCATTTGTCAAAAATGGTTGAGCTTGCCACTCTATTTATCAGCATCTCTCTTCCTCCCCTTTCCTGCCCATAGTATGCCAGAAACAGCAAACAGTTACTTATGGAATAAATATCTCAGAATAGTCCAGGATAACCACCAATCTGACCTGTGAGAAATTCCTTTCCTGTTACTATTTTTCTACATCCACAATTTTAAAAGTAAGAGTTAACTTTGGCAAGGGAGAAAGCAAACAACAACCTGGGGATCAGTGTGAGATTTCAGTCAGGGAAGGAGTTAAAACACAACCCCCCCCAAGAATGTATTTCAAAGGGGAGAGGGAGAAAATGGGAAATCTCTTGCACAAACTGTTTTTTGGCCACCAGACTCTTCACATTTTGCTCCCATTGGTTCTTGCTTGCACCAGACATTCAAAAATCTTCATGCTCTAATAGTGTTTTTACTCTTGCCTTACTCATATCTCTTTCCCAACACTTGCACTTCTTCTTCTCCTGATAAATGAAGCAAATATACTCATGTTTTCCCGTCCTCATCCACAGTCACTTAATAATACTGAACTGAAACTCCTTGGAAGGAACCACACATCTTGTGACGCTCTACGGACTTTAGAAGAAGCCAAGAAACTCTTTGCAGGCCGTACTTCCATTGACCTCATATTTGGACTCCCGGGTCAGACCAATGCATCGTGGATCCAGGGTCTGGAGGAAATGCTCGCTGTGTGTGATGACCACATCTCTCTCTACCAGCTGACACTGGAGAGGGGAACTTCGCTTTTCAAGCAAGTCCACCAGGGCTCCCTGCCCATGCCTGATCCGGATGTAGTATCAGAGATGTACGAGTGCTCCCGGCATGTTTTGCAAAATTCAGGTTTCCATCAGTACGAGGTCTCCAATTTCGCTAGGAATGTAAGTCTGTTACTTTGCCTAGAACCTCTGCTATACAGTGGTACCTCGCAAGACGAATGCTTTGCAAGACGAAAAACGCGCAAGACGAAAGAGTTTTCCGTTTTTTGAGTCGTTCCGCAAGATGAATTTCCCTATGGGCTTGCTTCGCAAGACGAAACGTCTTGCGAGTTCTTGCGAGTTTGTTTCCTTTTTCTTAAAGCCGCTAAGCCGCTAATCCGCTAAGCCGCTAATAGCCGTGCTTCGCAAGACGAAAAGACCGCGAGACGAAGAGAATCGCGGAACGGATTAATTTCATCTTGCGAGGCACCACTGTATAGCTTAAATCATGAGTGGGGACCTTACTCAGCCCAAGGGCAGCATCCAAACATTGTGAATCTTTTCCCACACACCAATTCATACACACCAGTGTCACCCACTTCCGTCCATTCTCACGTATAATACAGACCATACCAATACCCATTCATGTTTGTTTTCTCCCCACCCCAACACACACACTCTGACCACACCTCCAAATAATTAGGCTTGAAAAAGCATTGGAGTTGCAGTCTCCACAAAGATCTCGCTCTCACACACACATATACAACAGCTAAGCTTGAAAACAGCTTCCCATTGGAGTCATTGGAAGACTTTTTTTCAACACAATTGCCACAGGTGGAGGGTAACTGGGGTTGAGGGTCATAGCTGCTAAGGGAATGGTTAACCTTCTCCCCGTGTGCTGTCACACACACACAGAGAGAGAGGGGGGGGGGAGAGTGAGTTTTCAAGCCTGACAAGCAAGAGGAGCTTTTTTCAGTGTGGGGGTTGCAGGATATGGTTAACCCCTCCCTCTTCAGTTGCAACCACTCCAAAAAAACCACAAAACAATCCCCCCCAAGGGGGATATGCAGAGAAGCACCCATGGGTCTCATCCAGACTTCAGATGGATTGGTGGTGGGGTTCCTCTGGCCTAAGCAGAAGGGAGTAGACAAAATAATTTCAGATAATGAAATAAGCTTGCTTGCTTGATTGTGTGTGTGTAAAGAGAAGAATATTATCCAGCTACAGAAGTGAAGCAAACATGCTCTGAGGATGCCTTCTTAGCAAAGAACAGAGCATGTTATGGAAGGCAGTAGGCACAGGCTGAGACTGATAGTCAGAAGGCTTAGTTCCCATCCCAAGAGAGAGCTTTAAATCTGAGCTTTCCACTTTCTCACAAAACTTGAATGCTGGATCCACTGAGTTGCTGAGCGTCCTCAGGAGTCAGTCGCTAAAGGGTGCCCAGCATGGTGTAACACTGGACTACCTATTCCTTAGTAGTTATGCTGTTCTGTTTTTCCCCCCCCCTGCAGGGGGCACTTAGTACCCACAACCTGTCCTATTGGCAAGGGAGTCAATATATCGGGATTGGACCAGGTGAGCATTGCTTGGGGAGATGAGAGGGGCCAGCCGCTTCCCAGTCTGGGCTCTCCAAAGTGCTTTTCAGATGGCACCATTTTAGCTGTGCTTCATGTTCGACATGAGTTGTTGGGGAAAGATGGCCTCAGCCATCTGATGGCTGGGCAGTTATGCACATTTGCTTCCCATACCCTCTAGAGACGAAGAATTAAGCCACAGCCCTGGCTGCCTCTTTCCTAGGTGCCCATGGGAGATTTGTGCCATGGGGAGATGGCAAGGTCCATCGGGAGGCCAGGATACAGACTTTGGAGCCAGATGTATGGATGAAGGAGGTGTTGACCGTTGGGCACGGGACCCGGAAGCGGACTGAACTCAGCAAACTGGATATGTAAGCAGAAGGGGAGGCGAGGAGGCAGTTTTATCCCATGAATTTGAGTAGAATTCCTTCAAACCATGGTATTGCAGCGGGAACACCTTGGATTCAAGTTTTGACTTGACCACGAACTCAGTAGTTGCCCATAGGCATGCCATGACTGCTTAGGCCCCCATCTGCAATAGGGGAATACAGTGGTACCTTGGGTTACATATGCTTCAGGTTACATACGTTTCAGGTTACAGACTCCGCTAACCCAAAAATAGTACCTCGGGTTAAGAACTTTGCTTCAGGATGAGAACAGAAATCGTGCTCTGGTAGCGCGGCGGCAGCAGGAGGCTCCATTAGCTAAAATGGTGCTTCAGGTTAAGAACAGTTTCAGGTTAAGGACGGACCTCCGGAATGAATTAAGTACTTAACCCGAGGTACCATTGTACTAAGACCTACATTACATTGCTGTTAGGATTTCTGAGAAAATCCATGTGAAATGCTTTGAACACTCTAAAGAAGGGGGAGGGGAGGATTTTCAGCTCAAGGGCCTCATTCCCTCAAGTCAATCTTTTAGGGTGGCAGTGGTGGGTGGGGCCAGAGGCAAGGAATGGATGGAGCCACAGTGACTCTTATCTTTGATATGGTGGCTACATTTCAGCTGTGGAGAATCCAGAGGCTTCTATGCATACTCATCTCTCCACCCTTCAGCTGGGCCAGGGTTTCCCAAACTTGGGGCTCCAGCCACTTTTGGACTACAGTTCACATCATCCCCGGCCACTGGTCCTGGTAGCTGGGGATTATGAGAATTGTAGTCCAACAACAGCTGGAGACCTAAGTTTGGGAAACTGATCTAGGCAAATATGTTTTAATATGTATATAATGCTTGAAATAGCAGGTGAAGTTGGTTCAGAGCATGTGTCCTCTGCGTAGGTCAGACATAGCCAAACTTGGCCCTCTAGATGTTTTGGGACTACAACTCCCATCATCCCTAGCTAACAGGACCAGTGGTCAGGGATGATGAGAATTGTAGTCCCAAAACAGCTGGAGGGCCAAGTTTGGCTATGCCTGGTCTAAGCTAATCTGCTACAGTTGCTAGGAATGGTGTGTGCAGAAAAAGCAGTACAGGTTTCTGGTGACTATTCCTAGGTTGCTAGAGAGTTCTATGTCCTTGTGTTATGTTACCCTGTGACTGTCTCCTTTGCAGACTGGAAGAGGTTCTGATGTTGGGGCTTCGTATGGATATAGGAATTACACACAAGGTGAGGTGTGATTGTGCCAGCAACTGCACTTGCAGCCAACTGGGTGGGGCTGAAATTTTCAGTGCCCTAACTCCAGAGCTTTTGGCAGAAATGGCCTATTACTTCCTCTTTTTCTGAACTTTCTCTGTCTTTTCCACAAGGTACTCAGCAGGTAGAATCAAAAGAATTAAAGAGAAATGAGTGGCCAAGAAGCAAAATACGTGACCAGCACCAGTGGTTTGAATCTGCTTTTAAAAGATTGGATTTTTATTCCTTTTGGAGAAAGCTTTGAAAAACCTGCTGGTTGTGGTTGCTAAATGAATGAAAGCTGGAAATAACCTTTGTGGGATTTCCACTGGCCACGAGGCTCTCAATTTTAGGAACTGTAGATTTTCCCCACCCTCGGTTTATTTTCCTTAAAACACACATTGTTGCTTTCAGTGGTCCAACAAGGAGAGAATTAGCTGTTGCCTAAAGCAACCCACAGGGACGTGGGTGGCGCTGTGGTCTAAACCACTGAGCCTAGGGCTTGCCGATCGGAAGGTTGGCGGTTCGAATCCCTGTGACGGGGTTAGCTCCTGATGCTCGGTCCCAACTCCTGCCAACCTAGCAGTTCGAAAGCACATCAAATGCAAGTAGATAAATAGGTACCGCTCCGGCGGGAAGGTAAACGGCGTTTCTGTATAGTGCTCTGGTTTCGCCAGAACCGGCTTAGTCATGGTTGCCACATGACCTGGAAAAACTGTATGTGGACAAACGGCGACTTCCTCGGCCAGTAAAGCAATATGGGCACTGCAACCCCAGAGTCGTTAGCGACTGGACTTAACTGTCAGGGGTCCTTTGCCTTTACCTTTAAAGCAACCCCCTGCACCTTTCTCTCTCTCCAACTTTTATTCAGAGTTATATTTGTTTCCTTGCATCTATCAGCAGCATCCAGTTATGTACACTGGGAGCAGGAAAGAAAAGGAAAATAACATGGTTATTTCTGACCAAAAGCATTACTAGGGTGGGGAAAAACAACTCAACACTGAGCTTCTTAATTTGGCAGCAGTGCTGTGTCAGGCATCTTGTGGAGTAGTACTGTAAGCTACACCAGGAACTGGGACCATGGGGCTCTCCAGATGTTCCTGGGACTCCAGCTCCCATCAATCCCAGCCAACAAGGCTGGTGGTCCGAGATGATGGGAGCCAAGTTCAACATTGGGAGGGTCATGCTTCCCATTCCTGCCCTAAATCTTCACCCCTCCAAGAAAGACAAAAATGGCGAAGTCAAGCTTTGAAAATCAAACCGATTCAAGCTTGCCAAATTGCTTAGCACATTTTGGTTATGGTAGAAATCTAGAAACCGCTAGACAATTTTGCACAGTCCCAGTGCAGGCTGAGATGAAAACAACAATATACGGTACTTCCACCCTTGCTGCAGCTTAACTTGCCAGGCTTACTCCCAACGATGGTTTGTTGCCAACAATATAAAAGGGGTGTTGGGATTCAAATATGGGTTTGCCACGAAACTAGCATCTAGATTCTGTTTTAGCAACTGGCATGGCCGCTCAGTTACTGACCTTCATTACAAAGATGCAGTCAACCTAGGATTTCAAAAAGATATGCTAGCTTGAATGCTGGTTGCCAAGGACAGAAGGGGGGAAAAGCAAAAAATAATTTATTTATTTTTACGTATGTACATTACTTCTTGCCTTTTGGTGTTAGGAGTCTCCAAAGGTAGCCAGAAAATAAATAAAGACCATAAAAAACCAATTTAAAACAACTCACAAATCAACAACTCATAAAATCAGTAAATGATATACTTCAAGTAATATGTAGAGCTGGGTTGCACATAATACAAACTATGGCTTAGTGCAAATGGAGAAATCACAGTCATTTTGCTGCTGCTTCTGTCTTGCTGCTGCCGTCGCACTGCTGTGAGCCATGCCATGCCATGGCTTAGGGTGTCATCTGAACCCAGGCTTGAGGTTTGTGTCGCTCCAGTCAAGCCATGAGCTGTAACTATGGGGTGTTCTGGGTTTATAGCTTGTAATTTGGCTGGAGCAGGCAAACCCAAAGCCTAGGTTAAGACAACATGCTTAGCCAAGGGAAGGCTTAGCTCACAGCAGCGCAGCAGGGGGAGGAGCGCTCTCCAGGAACACTCACACTAAGCCATGGTTTGTTTGGTGTAGTGTTATATGCAAACTTGATAGCAGAATGGGAGGCTGTGGGGGGGGGGAGTTACTGCACTTCCTGAAAATTTCTAGGGAGCTAGAGCATCCTTGAGGATGTGCCACAAGAGAATAGGTCTAACATCTTGAGGACACCAGTTTAAACTCTGGTGGTGGAGGGGAGCAACCAGAGCAGGGCCCCATCATATGGTCTTAAAAGTATATGAGAGGCTGAGGAATTCATTGCGAGGACTTTATAATTGACATTTGGAAATTGCATTCCCCCCCACCTCCCACTCATTAGTGTTCTGATAGGACATCAACTGCAAAGCAAATTCTCGAAACTATCGAGCAACACCCATCCTAGCAGCATTTCTTTTCTACAGCACTGGCTGCAATTTGCCCCTGACCTCAGCCTGTGGGATGCATTTGGAGAATCGGAGGAAGTGAAAGAGCTGGAGGAGGGCGGTTTGCTGCTTCTAGATGACAAGTAAGGGGCCCCTACGGGTTCATCATGTTTCTCTCTGAAGAAAGATGCTGTTGTCTGCTGTGGAAGATTAATCCATGTCCTTGTCGGTGGGGATTGGTTTGTTTTTTTGCAGGGGACTTAGATGTTCTTGGAGAGGCCTGGCTGTGTTGGATTCTCTGCTGCTGACACTTCTCAACCAGTTCCAGAAAGCCTGGGTGGAAAGAGAAAAAACGTTCAATCAAACCTGAAGTCCCTACTTAGGTTCCTTAAGAAGTAAAGGATCACAGGAAGCAGCCTTATACTGGGTAGGGCAGGACACTAGGGATTAGGAATGTTCCAACCTTGTGCACTGACTCACACTACCATCCGGGGATAGTAATTTAGCCATCTTGATCTCATTTTCTCCACCTACTAAAGCTGGGATAATGACCATGAGCCTTGCAGATGAAATACACGTTATGGAACCACAGCATTCTCATGATGTTAGTAGCAAGGAGGGTAAAACAAGGCAACAAAATGGAATGCAGGGCATTGATCTGTACAGGGGTAGGGCCCACATCCTCAGGTGGCGTGCCCTGATGGCGTCACTAATCACAGGTCCAACAGGCTGAACAAGTAACTTTCTACATAGGATGAAATTTCAGCCATTGTCCATTAAACCCATGGCTAAAAGCACAGTGCAAACTTATACTTCAGAGGTAGGATGACTATATTTCAGGGGTGATTTAAATTGAGAAAGCACCGTATTTTTCACTCTATAAGACGCACCAGACCACAAGACGCACCTAGTTTTTGGAGGAGGAAAACAATAAAAAAAATATTCTGAATCTCAGAAGCCAGAACAACAAGAGGGATCGCTGCGCAGTGAAAGCAGCAATCCCTCTTGCTGTTCTGGCTTCTGGGATAGCTGCGCAGCCTGCATTCGCTCCATAAGACGCACACACATTTCACCTTACTTTTTAGGAGGGAAAAAGTGAGTCTTATAGAGCAAAAAATATGGTATGTTGGCTAGATGAGCTTCAAGTTTCCTACTAGATATAATTTTGGTTGTGTGTGGAGATTATAGTCACACATTTTGAGAACCGCAGTGGAATTCAAATGACTCCAGCTAATTTATCTGACAAATGAAATAAAGAGTTCAGTTAGGTTTTATACACATTATATACAAACTCCCATGCATGGACTCCAGACAGCAGGAAACGTGCTCCATTTTGCATTTACTGGCTAACACAGTAACACAGAGACCGGTGATAATAATAATAAAAACGGAAACAGAAACATGACATGTCTTTTCTGCTCAGGTTCATCCACTGGGAAGGTGGGGTGTGCAAAGGTGTGTCAGCTAACTTGATGCACACTGTGCTGGTTGGCTGGCCTCCTATGATGTCACCAGGAAACTTCCTTGTGCTCATTCCCTGGAACAATGCTGCACTGGATTTTGAAGGTAATGAAGGGAAGGATGAACACATGAACAGGATAGTTTGGAAAAATAAATTAAAAAGGACAGCTGACCTGAAGCGTGTTGGAAGTACAAGACTAATTGCTGAGCCAGTATCTGATTTGCTGATATGCACATAAGTTGTCTTGGGCTCACCCAACAGCCAAAGACCAAATCAAGCTCTCTTATACTGTTTAATTTTATTCTTAAAAGCACACAAACAACAGAACTTTTAAAACATCAATAAAATTCAGTTCCAGAGACTAACAGGCACTTTTTAAATATTATGCCTGGAGCTTTTGCACCTTAATTGTGAAAATAATTTAAAATATGTAAAATAATATGGCAGAAGCATGGAAAGACTTGGAATCAAAGCAACATTATGCAGCTTAAAGTTCATCTCACCAACCTGGTGAAAAGTTCTTACTTAGTATGTGGTTTTTGTTTTGCCAAAATTGAATAAGATTCCTGAGGTGAAACTACTTTAATGCTGCTTTTTAAGGGAACAAGCCTAGCAATCTCCCGTGCTGTTGGTTTTCTTGCCGCAGGATAGGCTTTAAAAATAATTTCTTGTAAGCCACACAGGAAATTTGTTGCAGGGTGAGATTTAGATCCTAAATAAAACAGACTTGTAAGTGGGGTAACTACACCAAACACAGCTTCACTAAACATGCAAAAAGTTTGGGAGTTTTGCACCTTGGTACAATTGCATGGAGGTAAATGGGCTGCTAGGTCATTTCTAACTTACCCATCAGGGGTTTGTGTGTGTGTATAATCTCTCTCATGAAAAACTGCCTCTTCTTTCCAAATGCAGGGAGAGAGACAAACACACTCACATCTAAGGGCTGATTAAAATCAGTAAAGCAATTAAAGCTTATTACAATCACTCTGGGAGGCAGGAGTAAACTACTAGGGCAGGAATTAAACTTAAAGTGGAATAATTACAGCTTTAATTGCAGCTTCTTTTTACGCTGGATTTCCATCTACTTTTCACTAGTGTGCACATAACTTTATAATAGATTTACTATGACTAACAGTCTTTAATATTTGCCATTCTCCTCCTTGCAGTAGCTAAGCTATAGAATCTGCAATGTAAATAGGACACGCAGACACATTCCCTGCCCACCAGCTTATAATTTAAAATAGACATGTAAGGAAAAGGAGAGATAAGGACATAAAATATAGGAGATAATGGGCTGTTGGAGCGGGGTGCAGAAGAGAAGGGGGGGGAGAGTTCTAATAGAAAAAAGTACATTTCAGACAGAGGGGCTGGAAGATGGCATAGTGTGGATTTTGGTGGGAAGGGAATTCAATTAATAACAATAGGGGGGTGAGGGCAGATATGGCATAGAAGGGCAGATATGGCATAGAAGCCAAGATTGAACAGGAAAACAGAACCAGCAGAAGTAATGTGGGAATAAAAAAAAAAAAGAGGAGGCAAAAGGGTTGACAAATTAAAAGGGGAAATGGCTGTATAAGAGAAGTTTATATGAACAAGACAGTCAGTTAAAGATGGGAAAATAGGAACAATGTGGTGAAAACATGGGAAGAAAGAACAAGCTGAAAAGCCATGGGATATATCTGCATAGCAAATAGTTGAGGGTTGCCTTTAGTTTGTGCTAGACTCCTCCAGTTGGCTAAATTGATAATATGGTGTTGCCTCTTCAGCAACATGGTTGTATGGCAAAGACATACTGCACAAAATTACGATTGTAGTCTAGGAACACGTCTATTACTCACATCCTTCCCAAAGCAAGTTTGGAACCTGTTGAGGCAACAATAGCTTTGCAACAGGAGAGCTCCTTATGATCTCGTGCCTCTGTTATTTGAACCACAAAGCGTATTTGGACCTCACTGCTAAATTAGATTTGAAGAAATGATTTCGAAATTTAGGCTGGAATCCTGAACATATTTGCTTGGCAGAGATTCAAACAGAAATCACCAAGACTTGCTTCTGACTAAACATGGTCAAGATTTAACTGAAGGAAAGAAGGGAACATGTTTTCAGATAATCCCCTGAAAACAACTTTCTATTATATGAGCAAGGAAATGTGTGCACAGTTAAACTGGATGAGCCAAAGGAGCATTCCATCATTTAAATGCTCGAACATTCTAGCTATAAAATACAAAATAATTTGTCCCATATGGAATTTGATGCAGGGAACCTGTGTGGTCTGGTTTAAAGAAGAAAAGAAATGGCCAACATACAATGATTTCCCCTCTAACAGTTTAACAGTTTATGACTTTTTTTTTCTCCTTTTGCCATTTTAGTTTCTCCCCCCCTTAAAAAAAAGAATATTATAGGCATTTTGATATACATGCTTTGGTCCCCTCACTCCCCAAAACAGCATAATTTGCCAGAAAACAAATGACAGCAGGCAGCAAAGTGTTCAAGCCTCCCACACCTGTATTTTTAAAGCCACCTACACAATTAACAATTGTTACCGGTAATTCTTTAAATGCAGTATCACTTGATTTGGCCAGTAATTTTTTTTTTGCATATGATAATTGCTAGTAAGGTAGCAGAACTCTTATCCTAAAGCAAATGTTTATTCTCAAATACGGGGGGGGGGGGCAGATATTTTTTGGGGGGAGGGGTGCCCTCCCAGTCCAGTTCTTCCTTGTAGCATTTCCTACGCTGGGATTTTATTTTGGAACTGTCAAGAGCTCATTGGGCGTCTCCTGCAACACTTACGTTTTTACATCACTTGGTAAACATGTAAACTAATGGGACTTTTCCTGTCACCGTCATATCCGAGTTTATGGAGAAACAAGCCTGCCTCAATGGAGTAGGCGGGGAAAACAATGGAATAAGTACCAAAACCCCCGAACTGCGGTGGCGACACCACTTGCTCGCGTATTTGCATCCATGCGGGGGCGGCGCACCCTCTGCTACTTCCCATTTTTAGAAGGTGAAAAGGAAGGGGGATTTGCTCAAGAGTTGGAGGCAGCCGATTGGGTGTTTCTGGAGTTCAGAAAGGCCATCCTACCGCTCCTCTTGCAACTGGAGCCTTGGTGTGTGAACTCGCCACTGGCAGAGGGAATAATAATAATATTAATATTAATAATAATAATAATAATAATAATAATAATAATAATAATAATAATAATAATAATAATATTTACACCCCAGCCACTCTGGGCGGCTTCCAATAGAACACTAAAATACAAAAACCTATTAAACATTAAAAGCTTCCCTAAACAGGGCTGCCTTCAGATGTCTTCTAAAAGTCTGGTAATTATTTTTCTCATTGACATCTGGTTGGGGAGGAGGCGGCTGCGCATCAAAAACAGCAGCAGCAGAAAAGAGAAGGTGGCGTCTGGTGTTAAGCACAAGGTCTGAACTCGCTCCGGGATGACTGTGGGCAGGATTCATGCGCTACAGGGGTTAGACTAGATGAGACTTGGGGGTCCCTTCCAACGCTATGATTCACAAATGAACCAGGAAGGCAAGCAGGGAGCCACTACTTAGCAGGCATTGCCGCGCAACACAGCGGGTGCTTTTTCCTTGGAGCCTATGCAGCAAAGCGCGTCTCACAGCAGCTCAACGCGCTTCCACAGCTGATCTGCAAAACCTGCTCAGCGAGGCACGCGCGCCCCACCTATTGCCACGGGGTTTTGCACGGCTGCGCCGGCGCGCGCGGAACACTGAGCCCGTGCGCCGAGCCTTGCGCATGCGTCCGGGGACCCGCGCTTTCCTTCCTCTCCCGCACCCTTCCATCGGCGTGTGTGGGCGTGGTTCTCCGCTGCCTAATTGGTCCCCCCCCCGAGCCCCGCCTGGGGGGGGGGAGGAGAGAGGGGAGGAGCTGCCGCCGCCGCCACCCGGGCTGTTAGAGGAAAAGTCGTTGCCGTGGAGACGGGAACGCTGCGGGCGGCGCGCGCGCGCCTGCTTTTGCGGGGAAAGTAGCGGTTCCCGCGGGTAGCGAGAGCTGGAGGGAGCCTGGGCATGATGAACAAGCCGGGAAAGAAGGACTCGCGCACCAGTAAAACGCCCCCCGGTAGGAAAGGGAATAATAATAATAATAATAATAATAATAATAATAATAATAATACTCAGCCCATCTGGCTGGGTTTCCCAGCCGCCTTGGGAAGGAAGCCGCCTTGCATTAAGCTCGTCATGGAGAGAGCATTTAATTTAAAAACAAAAGGTGCCCACAGGAGGAGCTTGCAGGGCGCTCTAGGGCCATTTTTCATACCACGGCGAAGGATGGAGGCAGGGGTGCGAAACTTGAATAAAATAGGGGGGTGGCGGGGCAGGTAAGCCCCACCCTGCATAATCGATCACATAACATGGCGCGCACACACCATTTGGCAGTGCCCATCAACTTTGCCGGGGTGGGGGGGCTCGGCCCCTTCAAATATTTTATTGGGGGCCTCGAAGTTGGATTCTGTGGGACGGAGGGGATGGGGCATGGGGGCTTATAGCTGGTATTTTACCCTCTAAGAGGCTGGTATTGAACGTTTAGGAACTTCCGTCTCTGATCTTAGAAGTTGCATACAGTGGTACCTCGGGTTACATACGCTTCAGGTTACAGACTCCACTAACCCAGAAATAGTACCTCGGGTTAAGAACTTTGCTTCAGGATGAGAACAGAAATCGTGCTCTGGCGGCGCGGCAGCAGCAGGAGGCCCCATTAGCTAAAGTGGTGCTTCAGGTTAAGAACAGTTTCAGGTTAAGAACAGACCTCCGGAATGAATTAAGTTCTTAACCCGAGGTACCACTGTATTCAAGCAACATAGGAAGTTAGTTACCTTCCCGTTGTTGACCCGTAATGGCTGGCAGTCAGGGGTACAAACAGCTGAACTTGGAGTTGCCAGGAATTGAACCTGGGCCTTATGCACTATAACCTTAATTATCGTTGCACTTTTCTATAAGTTCTACAGGTTCCAGGATTAAGTGTTTGCTCAAACTAAGCCCCTTTCAGCTGAGGCATATGCTGGCAAAAGCTCCAGAGATCTCAGTCCTGGGATCACCATCTTCACAGAGGCAGAAAGTGGCAACAAAAGGGTGGTAGAGTCAAGCACAGTAAGAGAACAGGGTGCTGATTCTCCCGTGAGAGATCTTAACCGGGGTGTGTGTCTGCAAAGTGAGTGTGGGGCCATCATTCAGTGGCCTTTCAGTTGGCGGTTACAGTAATTTCTGACAGTAGAAAGAAAGTCCTTCTGCACTTTGTGTCGAATTAATTTACAGAATTCGCTGCCACAAGAAGTGGCAATGATCACTGGCTTGGTTGGCTTTAAAAGGGGAGTAAACCAACGTGCAGAGGATAGGTCTGTGGCAGAAGTGTGTGGCTTCCATCAGGTCTCTGTGTAGAAAGAGATGTACTTCTCTAATAAGGCATAAACTTTCCTGTAAGGAAGCACAGAAATTCTTCTTTTTTTATAAATTTTTTATTGGTTTTACAAAATTTTTAAACAATACAAACAAATAAAAAGACATACAAACATGTATAATTTCATAACCTTTTTTTCATATCCCTCACTTCTCGGACAGAAATTCAGTGCTTAAATGTGTCATATGGTACATGTTTTTGTACAGGAGAGCTGCAAAAAGCATGGCGGGTTGACACAAGGAACCCCTTCTTTTCTGTGATTGTCCTGAGATGTTGGAATGCTTTGCCCTAGGAAATGCGGCTGGATATGAATCCGTGGATTAAATTACCTGCCTTGTTTTGAAGCTATAAGCCATAGTTTCTGGGTTTGTCCATAACAGGAAGCTGCTGGTTAAGTGCTGGGTCCTGGTTTGTTCCAGGCATAGGCAAATTCCAGCCCTCCAGATGTTTGGGACTACAATTCCCATCATCCCTGACCACTTGTCCTGTTAGCTAGGGATGATGGGAATTGTAGTTCCAAACATCTGGAGGGTGGAGTTTGCTTATGCCTGGTTCAGCCGCTCATGCAAAGGGAGAATTGAAGTGGCCAGGAAGAGTCTTGCAACATCCCACATACAACTCATGCATATTCTTGGCTTGTTGGGTAGGAGTGTGACCTGTATCTGGATTGAAGCCAGAATGTTGTGTGATTCCAATATACACTAGGGATGGAGCAATACTTTTTCTTTGCCCTGCGATTCTACCGAACTTTAAACAATGTTTTCAGATTGATGAGTGAAATGGAATTTTTGTAGAAAACGAAGGAATTGTGTTTCAGAAAAGAAGAGGCAAAAAACATATGAGCAGCCTTCCTCTCCGGTTCAAGAAGAGCCGGAACCTGTGAGCTGTGTATTGCAAGGAGATGAAATCCAGGCTCTAGCCATCAAGTTGGAAGACTTGGAAAAGGTGGGTATAGGATGTCAGCAGTCTTTGTGGAAGGCTAGGGTAGCTTCCTAGTGGTGCAGGAATCAAACTGCTAGCACATTAGTGAAGCCAAACAGGGTCTGGTGTGGTTTCGAATTGGATGCGGAACTGTGTGTTGAGATTCTTGCATTGCATGGTGTTGGACTACAATACCCTAAGGTCCTTTCCAACTCTACAATTCCTTCTTTGTTTTTCTCTCCTAAGAATTTCTTTTACCACCTGAACGTGTAAATTTTTTGCCATGGATCCCAGTTTCATGTTTCACTCTAGTGATAATTTCATTGGGGCTGTGTTTTGTTTCGGTAGCTCCGTACTGCACAACTGCCTCAAGAAGAGAAAGAGAAAGAGAAAATTCCTGTGACCAAGAAGTACCTCATTCGCAAATCCAAGCCCCAAGAAGTTGGGAAGAAGGCATATTTCCTGGTTGCTTATCCAACTACTTCAGATGAAACCAAGAAATCACTGCAATATTCTGGTATAGTCAATCTTCAGTTTTTATTCCAGAGTGACCTATGCTAGTTATTGGAAATTCCTGAATAGTTGTTGGAAGTTTTGGTTTTTTTAAAAAAATATCTCTGAGGTTTGACCTATACAATGGGTCTGATCTATGATTTATTGTTTTGCTGTCTTTGTTGTAGGTCTAGAAGAACCGGTTGTTGATAATTTTGGATATATCCTCCCCCATAGCATATTAGGAACTCTCCAGGAATTCAAGCAAGAAGCTACAAAAAGAGGACAGGATCAGGTTGGTTTCAGCTGATGTATGTAGTATTATTTTGCGGGTTGATTGAGCAGGCATCCCTCAAGGACCTTTTTATGCCAGCAGAACCATGTAGCTGTTTAAACTTTCTAAGCCTGCCATTTTACTGGTGATTTTGTCTGACTTCCTCCATTATATATAGAGAGAGACAGACAGACAGACAGACCTACTTTTATCCAATGCAGCACTAAGTAAGCATCTCATCAGAGCAAAGATATATGCTTTTGGAACAGGACGTTCTCATTCTGTCCCATGTGTCTCACACCTTCCTCAAATCTGCTCTGGAGGGTTAGGGGGAACCTCCAGAACAGATTTAGAGGTTGAATAGGAGGGTGGGGAGTCCTGTAAAGGGACCCCTGACCATTAGGTCCAGCCGTGGCCGACTCTGGGGTTGTGGTGCTCATCTCACTTTATTGGCTGAGGGAGCCAGTGTACAGCTTCCAGGTCATGTGGCCAGCATGACTAAGCCGCTTCTGGTGAACCAGAGCAGCGCACGGAAACGCCGTTTACCTTCCCGCTGGAGCGGTACCTATTTATCTACTTGCACTTTGATGTGCTTTCGAACTGCTAGGTTGGCAGGAGCAGGGACCGAGTAACGGGAGCTCACCTCGTCGCGGTGATTTGAACCGTCAACTTTCTGATCGGCAAGTCCTAGGCTCTGTGGTTTAACCCACAGCGCCACCCGGGTCCCTACCAAGTTCTTAGGAGCTTTCTATTCCGGTTTGGCTCTTGTGTGTCCTTTGGCTGGTGCCAGCCTCCATTTCATCGTGGTATCTCCCTGTTCTCCATTCACGTGATCTGTGAATTCTGACCCTCTGGGAGCTATACATTCAGGATGCATCAGGAGAGCTCACCCTGTCGCGGGGATTCGAATCGCCGACCATCTGATTGGCAAGCCCTAGGCTCTGTGGTTTAACCCACAGCGCCACTCACATCCCGGGGAGTCCTGTTACACAAGCTTAAAACCTAGCACAGATGGGACACTTTTAGATTGGATACAAGTCATGAATACCTTTGTGCATGCCCAGAACAGAAAAAAGTCAGGGGAAGGACTCATTGAGGTGAGCCACATCACTCACCTACTGCTGCTCCAGATACATTCCATCAGGCTCTGCCCGCTGGTGCAGATGATGAGTGGCAGAATGGCAATGATGGTAGAGAATGGGACTCTTAATCTCAGGGTCGTGGGTTTGAACCCCACATTGGGCAAAAGATTCCTGCATTGCAGGGGGTTAGACTGGATCCTCCTTGTGGTCCCTTACAATTCTATATTTTTTTTATTTAAAAAATAATAATTAAAAATTTCTTAGATGATGATAATAATAATTTATTTGTACCCCGCCCATCTGGCTGGGTTTCGCCAGCTACTCTGGGCGGCTTCCAACAAAGATTTAAAATGCATTAAAATGTCACACATTAAAAACTTCCCTAAAGAGGGCTTCCTTCAGATGTCTTCTAAATGTCAGGTAGTTGTTTATCTCTTTGACATCTGGTGGGAGGGCATTGTCTCTCTTGTTGTGAGACATTAGTGTTGCATGCAGTAGTAGGTTGGGAAGGAAAGAAGGGGAGGGGGGAATGGTGGGTGGGGTGGCGTGGCAATGCTTCTATTCTTCTGCTCAGTGTATGTGTGGGGTTTCATGTGAGCGTCACTTGTGCGGGTTCTGTTTCTATTTGCTTGTTCGATTTCCTTGGTGGAGAGAGGTTGGGGGCGGTCTAGGGTGTGGTTGGTTGCCTTTGGTTGGCTGTAGTGAGATTTGTTTAGTTGTGTGAGATGGTGGGTTTTTGGGTCAGGTTAGCCATATTGATTTGTTTGCTGTCAGCGGATTCTTGTTGTTGTCTTCCTGGGCTATGTACGTGATAAAGGGGAACTATACCAGTATGAAGGTCAACTTTACAATTCTATGATTGTGACTGAAAAATCTGGGCTATAACAGGCCCAATAAAGATCCAGGAACATCTGGATGCGGCCAACCTGTTTGCAATATAAGGCTTCTGTCTGGAATTGCCTGGAGTTATGTGTTAATTTAACATCACAGTAATCCGAGTTTATGCACCAACTACTGGTGCTGAAGAAACTGAAATTGACCAATTCTATGAAGACTTACAAGACCTTATAGAAGTGACACCAAAGAAGGATGTTCTGCTCATTATAGGGGATTGGAATGCTAAAGTAGGGAATCAAGAGATAAAAGGAACAACTGGCAAGTTTGGCCTTGGAGATCAAAACGAAGCAGGGCAAAGGCTAATAGAGTTCTGTCAAGAGAACAAGCTGGTCATCACAAACACGCTTTTCCAACAACACAAGAGACGACTCTACACATGGACATCCCCAGATGGGCAACATCGAAATCAGATTGATTATATTCTCTGCAGCCAAAGATGGAGAAGCTCTATACAGTCAGCAAAAACAAGACCTGGAGCTGACTGTGGCTCAGATCATCAGCTTCTTATAGCAAAATTCAAGCTTAAACTGAAGAAAGTAGGAAAAACCACTGGACAGGTAAGATACAATCTAAACCAAATCCCTTATGAATACACAGTGGAAGTGAGGAACAGGTTTAAGGATTTAGATTTGCTGGACAGAGTGCCTGAAGAACTATGGGTGGAGGCTCGCAACATTATACAGGAGGCAGCAACTAAAACCATCCCAATAAAAAAGAAATGCAAGAAAGCAAAGTGGCTGTCCAACGAGGCCTTACAAATAGCGGGGGAGAGAAGGCAAGCAAAATGCGAGGGAGATAGTGAAAGATACAGGAAATTGAATGCAGATTTCCAAAGAATAGCAAGGAGAGACAAGAAGGCCTTCTTAAACGAGCAATGCAAAGAAATAGAGGAAAGCAACAGAATGGGAAGAACCAGAGATCTGTTCAAGAAAATCGGAAATATGAAAGGAACATTTCGTACAAAGATTACCATAATAAAGGACAAAAGTGGTAAAGACCTAACTGAAGCAGAAGACATCAAGAAGAGGTGGCAAGAATACACAGAGGAATTATACCAGAAAGATATGGATGTCTCGTACACCCCAGGTAGTGTGGTTGCTGACCTTGAGCCAGACATCCTGGAGAGTGAAGTCAAATGGGCCTTAGAAAGCACTGCAAATAACAAGGCCAGTGGAAGTGATGGTATTCCAGCTGAACTGTTTAAAATTTTAAAAGATGATGCTGTTAAAGTGCTACACTCAATATGCCAGCAAGTTTGGAAAACTCAGCAGTGGCCAGAAGACTGGAGAAGATCAGTCTACATCCCAATCCCAAAGAAAGGCAGTGCCAAAGAATGCTCCAACTACTGCACAATTTCACTCATTTCACACGCTAGCAAGGTTATGCTTAAAATTCTACAAGGAAGGCTCAAGCAGTATGTGGACCGAGAACTCCCAGAAGTGCAAGCTGGATTTAGAAGAGGCAGAGGAACCAGAGACCAAATTGCAAACATGCGCTGGATTATGGAGAAAGCTAGAGAGTTCCAGAAAGACATCTACTTCTGCTTCATTGACTATGCAAAAGCCTTTGACTGTGTTGACCACAGGAAACTATGGCAAGTTCTTAAAGAAATGGGAGTGCCTGATCACCTCATCTGTCTCCTGAGAAATCTCTATGTGGGACAAGAAGCTACAGTTAGAACTGGATATGGAACAACTGATTGGTTCCAAATTGGGAAAGGAGTACGGCAAGGCTGTATATTGTCTCCCTGCTTATTTAACTTATATGCAGAATTCATCATGCGAAAGGCTGGGCTGGATGAATCCCAAGCCGGAATTAAGATTGCCGGAAGAAATATCAACAACCTCAGATATGCAGATGACACAACCTTGATGGCAGAAAGTGAAGAGGAATTAAAGAACCTTTTAATGAGGGTGAAAGAGGAGAGCGCAAAATATGGTCTGAAGCTCAACATCAAAAAAACGAAGATCATGGCCACTGGGCCCATCACCTCCTGGCAAATAGAAGGGGAAGAAATGGAGGCAGTGAGAGATTTTACTTTCTTGGGCTCCATGATCAGTGCAGATGGTGACAGCAGTCACGAAATTAAAAGACGCCTGCTCCTTGGGAGAAAGGCGATGGCAAACCTAGACAACATCTTAAAAAGCAGAGACATCACCTTGCCAACAAAGGTACGTATAGTAAAAGCCATGGTTTTCCCAGTAGTGATGTATGGAAGTGAGAGCTGGACCATAAAGAAGGCTGATCGTCGAAGAATTGATGCTTTTGAATTATGGTGCTGGAGGAGACTCTTGAAAGTCCCATGGACTGCAAGAAGATCAAACCTCTCCATTCTGAAGGAAATCAGCCCTGAGCGCTCACTGGAAGGACAGATCGTGAAGCTGAGGCTCCAATACTTTGCCACCTCATGAGAAGAGAAGACTCCCTGGAAAAGACCCTGATGTTGGGAAAGATGGAGGGCACAAGGAGAAGGGGACGACAGAGAATGAGATGGTTGGATGGTGTTCTTGAAGCTACCAGCATGAGTTTGATCAAACTGCGGGAGGCAGTGGAGGACAGAAGTGCCTGGCGTGCTCTGGTCCATGGGGTCACGAAGAGTCGGACACGACTAAACGACTAAACAACAACAACAACAAATGTGTTAATTAGTGATAAAGTTTGCAGTCACACAAACTTTTAATGTGATAAATAAATAGTGGGTGCATTGCATGAGGTCAGTATCTTGCCTATTTGAGGGTTGTTGTTTTTTCGCTGTTGTGCCCTATACAGTGGTACCTCGGGTTACAGACGCTTCAGGTTACAGACTCCGCTAACCCAGAAAGTTAGCGGGAAAGATGTTGGGAAAGATGGAGGGCACAAGGAGAAGGGGACGACAGAGAATGAGATGGTTGGATGGTGTTCTTGAAGCTACCAGCATGAGTTTGATCAAACTGCGGGAGGCAGTGGAGGACAGAAGTGCCTGGCGTGCTCTGGTCCATGGGGTCACGAAGAGTCGGACACGACTAAACGACTAAACAACAACAACAACAAATGTGTTAATTAGTGATAAAGTTTGCAGTCACACAAACTTTTAATGTGATAAATAAATAGTGGGTGCATTGCATGAGGTCAGTATCTTGCCTATTTGAGGGTTGTTGTTTTTTCGCTGTTGTGCCCTATACAGTGGTACCTCGGGTTACAGACGCTTCAGGTTACAGACTCCGCTAACCCAGAAATAGTACCTCGGGTTAAGAACTTTGCTTCAGGATGAGAACAGAAATTGTGTGGCGGTGGCAGCAGAGGCCCCATTAGCTAAAGTGGTACCTCAGGTTAAGAACAGTTTCAGGTTAAGAACGGATCTCCAGAACAAATTAAGTTCTTAACCCAAGGTACCACTGAATGGGAATTAAAGCCTGCATCACTGTTTTTGTTTTTCCTCCCCCAGGTAGCAAGACTAGTTCCTGATGAATTACTTCATGGAGCGTCAGTCCAACTTTTGGGGAGGTTCAGAGAGAAGCGCGAGGAAGAAAAGAAAAGCGCCCCGTCACCTTCGCAGCAGCACATGGCCCTTCAGAACTGGAACCGCAACATGATGCTCAGGAGGATGCAGCAGAAAAGGCTGTGTGGTAAATAAAATATTGCAGCAAGCGAGTTGCAGGCATTCCCAAATAAACCTAGATGCACCCATGTTAGTGATGGCGGCTGATGGCACTCACTCCAGTGCTGACAAGTGCCTTTTCTATCTTTGACTGGAGGGAAGGTTTTAAGTAAGGGAGACAGTGTGGTGTAGTGGGTAGAGGACTGGACTAGGAGCAAATTCCCACTCGGCCATCAAGCTCACTGGGTGTGACTTTTGGGGCCGGACACTTTCTGTCAGCCTAACCTACCTCACGGACTTGTTGTGAGGATAAAATTGAGAGTTGGGGAGGGGGGAAAGTAGAGATGTGCACGCCACCTTCTGAGCAACTTGGAGAAAAGGTGGGGTGTATATTCCGTAATTAATAATAAGTGATTCTAAGTGTGGAGCTATAACCCAGAGCATAGGGCACGTGCCATGTGGATTTCCTAGACCTCGAGATAATAATAATAATAATAATAATAATAATAATAATAATAATAATTTATTTATAATAATAATTTATTATTTATTAATATTCTCTGGGCGGCTTCCAAAAGAATATTAAAATACTGTGATACATCAAACATTAAAAGCTTCCCTAAACAGGGCTACCTTCAGATGTCTTCTAAAAGGGACTGGCCTGCAGCACGAGAACAACTGTCTGCCTGTTTGTTTTGTTTTTAGAATGTCTCCACAAATCGGAAAGCAGGCTGCTGATGAACTTTGCAGAGAGTTACAGAAAAATCCAGGAACAGCGTACTCTAATTGACCGCAGCCTCCCTTTTCTGTACCTCGGAAAGGTGACTGTTCCTGATAGCTTACTTCGGGTGACGTTTGAGGAGACTTGTGACAAATTCCACGTCTGCGTAGTTAAGCGTGTTGTGCACACGCACCCTCGAAGTACAGTGGTACCTCGGATTACATACGCTTCAGGTTACATACACTTCAGGTTACACATTCCGCTAACCCAAAAATAGTGCTTCAGGTTAAGAACTTTGCTTCAGGATGAGAACAGAAATCGGGCTCCGGCGGCACAGCAGCAGCAGGAGGCCCCATTAGCTAAAGTGGTGCTTCAGGTTAAGAACAGTTTCAGGTTAAGAATGGACCTCTGGAACGAATTAAGTACTTAACCCGAGGTACCACTGTATTTGGGGGTGGGGGGTGGAATGCAAGTTAGTCAGCTGGGCTTGAACCATTGCTCCAAATGCACCCCCGCAAATGGTAAGATTAAGGTGTTGAATACGGATGTCGAAGGCAAATGTTTAGCTGTAGCAAACCTTTGCAGCAGCACGTGAGATTTGTCTGGAGCAAGGCAAACTATGAGCCTTGGGTCAAATAGCCAGACTAAGGCAAACCGTGGCTTAGCTCACGGCAAGTTCAGCAGGGAGGGAGGAGAAAATAATACAGTCACAGCCTCCTCTCCAGGAACTTGCACGCTTGTACATTCATGCAAAGTCATGGTTTGGCTCAGCTTTGCATGAGAACCTTCTTGTTACTTCTTAGCTTCAGAACGGTAAGATCGGCAGATGGGAAAGGCACAATAACTCTGCAGTATTTTCTGTAACATAATCATAAAAAATTAACATTCAGTCAACATTTTATTTCTGTTTCAACATGCAAACATTAAGTCACCATTTAGTTGTTTTTAATATCTACTTCATCAGATTTGTCATATGCCTTGGTGCCTTTTCACGTCACTGATTTTGAACTTTCGTTGGCTGTGTTGCTTTGAGTGATTTTTTAAAAAGTAAACTAGAAAAGCAGGGTCATAAATACAGAGATAATATCAAAGCAGGGTTTGATGGAGAGTAATTACAGATAACAAGAAGAGGTCAGGAGGTCACTTTGGTCATCCTTAAACCGAGCAGCTCTTCATAATCCTGAGTCGTATCCTTACCTTGTGTTCTTATTTCCCCCGCGTTGTACCCACATTTTATCCTGTGTCGCAAAACCAAACCAAAGCTATGTGACCTTCTGCTTTCTTTCCTAGGGCTTCAATGTAGGGACTGAATTCTGGAACCAGCCTGTTCTCATTGGAGATGAGGTCAATGGACTGGCGGTGACAATGGGCCAAAGCGAGCTTGGCTTCCCAGAAGAAGTCACTCACATTGGCAAACCTCGCAGCATCTGGAAGGAGATGGGTGAGGCACCACGAGCCTATCGGGCTATCCGGGGGGGGGGGCAGGTTGCCTAGAATGACTTCAAAGGGGTAGAGTCATTTCCTGTTCCTTTGTTGCAAATGTGATCTTGCAGTCATCCTGCATTTGGGCAGTGGCGCGGCATCCACCTGCGGCACTGTTTGCCGTCGGGCCCTAATAAGGACTACTGAGATGGTATATACGAAAAAAATTTGGAGACCGCTTTTCTGCATTGATAGAATGTCCCTACTATTCCCAGCCAGGATTAATATTAAGCAGGTGTGTGCAGGCAACAGAATAGAGCAGGCATAGGCAACCTTTGGCTCTCCAGATGTTTTGGACTACAATTCCCAAAACATCTGGAGGGCCAAAGGTTGCCTATGCCTGCAATAGTGCAACTTGTACAGCACGTTGGCGACAAATATTCACACAGTTGTTCAAAAATAATTTTACACCATTTATCAAATATGTGCGAAAGAGACGGTTACTTACAAAGTGCCATGAAAACTTACAAACTAGCGGTACCTAAAATAAAGTGAACTTGCAATATCAGATTTTACTAGGTTCTTACAATTTCTTCACTCAGTTTTTCATTTTTTTCTTGTTTTTTAAATAAGTTCAAGAAGATTCAAGAAAAGGGTAAGTTCAACGTTGTTCCCGGTAGCTGTGAGGTGCTGATGAAGCAGCATATGAAGTAATAAATAATAGAGTGCCAGCGTTCTATCCCTGTTTCGCCCTAGTAGTCCAAGAAATTGTCTCTTTGGCGGATAGCACACTCCCTGAGCACAGTTTTCTGGGCTTCTTCAGTTGTCTTGTGCCATTGATGCGTCTACTAGTGCTAAATATCTTTAAAGAGACAATTTCTTGGCTTAAGCATACAAGACTGAATAGCCAACCCCAACAAATTGGCCCCACCGGGGGCGAAACAGCAGCCTCTCAACTGCATGGACTGCCCTCCCCCCAAAGTCTGAAAGCAAAACCTGAATGCTAGATTCCTGTAGAGGAAAATGATCGCAGCATGCTGTTAGGTGCCACCACATCTGAGTGCTTTCCCCCCATTGCTGATTATCTCATATGAGGTGGTGCAGGGAGGGGTTGTGTGTTTGTACCCAGAAAAGCCATAGAAATCTCCAAGCTGCTTGGGAGCTAGATTTTCTGTTCAGATCAGCTTGAATCAGTCAGAAACTGCTATAGCTAAGCTCGCAGCTTGGCATTCATGAGCACATTTTCTATTGAGAAACCTTAAAGCTCAGTGAGTGTATATATCTGTGGGTCACATTTGGGCGTTCCCCACAGGTACCAGACCTTCAAAATACCTCAGTTTCCATCGCACCTGGGAGAAGAGTCTCTTTCTGAAGCAGCGGCGAAACGAGTTAAAGGATATCTTAGAAAAGCTGGATTTTTACAACCCGGTATGGCGGCAATAATTTCAATGCGCAAGGCTGTTCATACAAGGCCAAAGTATAACTTCTCGGTAGCTTTCCCCTTGTTTGTAATGTAAATTGTGTTTGGATGTTCTGATTTTCCTTTTAAACCATAGAAACAAAGCCAACACAAATCACAGCACATTTTCTCCCCCTACTCCCTTTCCCTCGAGTTAAGGACCTGGATGGCCTGGAAGTTGTAAGCAAAAATCACCCATACACCAGTGTAACGGCAGAGAGTCTGTCCTCCTTAGCAGAAGAAGAAGAAGAAGAAGAAGAAACTAGAGAATTTCCTGAAGAAAAACACTGGTTAGTAGTGTTTGGCTGAGGGCGGGTAGATGAGAGGCCTGGAACAAAGCCTGACTTTGTGAGGACAGCATGGTTTCCCCAAACCCGTATTTCCCATAAAACATTCATTCTGGGGCAGCAGGTATTTGCAGGGCGGGGGAATTAGTGAGTGCAAGGGACCGCTTAACCTTTTCCCCACCCTCCAATTCTTCTATGCAACACCCTCCCCATTTTATTTTACTTTACCCATTCAGGCTCTGAAACCCAAAGTGAGTTGGGGCTTGGCTCTCCTCTTCTTCTCTTGATGACATGCCTTATATATCTCCATATTTGATTTAAAGTATGTACCCCTCCAGCAGTGGCCTGCACGCAACAATTCTTCATTTAAGAAAACTCTTTAAGTTAGTGAGTTTTTGGTCACTTTGGTTACCAAGAGAAGAAATTACCGATCAGAGACAAAAAAAATTGACTAAATCTTGCTGAGCTACATAATTGACCTTGAATGATTTTCATTTTCATCATGATTTTATTTTTTTGCTGTATTTATTAGGGACCCATTAGCAAAGTACCCAGATGTGGTTTCAGCACCAGTGTTGGGCCCGTCTCTGAAGTTCTGCGAACAACCGGCTCGCTGGATCAACACCACTTCTGAAGAGGTGGGGGGCTTGTCGTGGTTGGCATCCGTCTGTCTCGAGAGTGCGCCTTTGGGGGGTGAAGTCAAACCGTTGGAAGGGAACTGCTGCCTCCTGCATTGTTCTTGCTGCGTTTGCAGTACCAAAGGGACCTCTCCAGGGTGCAAGCCCTGGGCAGTGTGGATGGAGATCCTGGGCTGCCCAGGCGGCAAGACCCCTCCCTCAGCCTCGCTGATGTGGTCCAAAGCAAAGGAAAGCATTACATTTGACACCGGCTTGGCTGCAGGAGTTGCCACTCTGGAAGTGTAAAAGATGCCATCCAGCTGCCATAAGGACTCCACTCTGGATTTGCGTCGGGCTTATTCCTTAGCCTTTTCTTCTCCCAAAGATGTCCCGCGAAGCAGTGAGCAGTTTACTCCCAAAGCCTTTCTCACGAATGAGTACAATCTCAAGTCAGTGGAGGTTTAGGGTCAGAGTTTTCCTTCTCCTAGACCAGGGGTCAGCAAACTTTTTCAACAGGGGGCTGGTCCACTGTCCCTCAGACCTTGTAGGGGGCCGGACTATATTTTTTTTTGGGGGGGGAATGAACGAATTCCTATGCCCCACAAATGATGCCCCACAGAGATGCATTTTAAATACAGTGGTACCTCAGGTTACATACGCTTCAGGTTACAGACTCCGCTAACCCAGAAATAGTAACTCGGGTTAAGAACTTTGCTTCAGGATGAGAACAGAAATCGTGCTCTGGCGGCGCAGCAGCAGCAGCAGCAGGAGGCCCCATTAGCTAAAATGGTGCTTCAGGTTAAGAACAGTTTCAGGTGAAGAACGGACCTCCGGAACGAATTAAGTACTTAACCCGAGGTACCACTGTAAAAGCACACATTCTACTTCTGTAAAAACACCACAAATAATCCAGAGATGCATTTTAAATAAAAGGCCACATGTTTTTACTCATGTAAAAACATGCTGATTCCTGGACCGCCTGAGAAGGCGATTGGGCCGGATCTGGCCCCCGGTCCTTAGTTTGCCTACCCATGTCCTAGATGGGCTGCCTTCCCAGGTTGATGAGCCCCACCTGCCCCTCAATTCCCTCTACAGCACGTGCAGAAACTGCCTTCTTGACCGTTGGACCCGCTGTTGGTCTCATTCACTCAATCCACCTGCCTTCGCATGCAGGAGATGCAAGAAGTCCCTAACTCACCAAGGGTTTAAGACCCATCGGCTACCCTCACCTGGTCTAGCTGACAGGTTTAAGCTGATTTCGGGCATGTGATCATTTGTTGCATGCTGACAGCTTCTAGGAGCTGGAGGTACGAGGGCAGGAAAGAGGTAGGCTAGGTTTTTAAAATCGTCCCCAAATCCATGCTGCCCTCCAGATATTAGTGGACTCCAACTCCCATCAGTCGCAGCCTGCATGGCTAAGGGTGAGGGATGATGGGAGTTGTAGTGCACAATGTTTAAAGGGCACCTTGTTAGCCGCTCCTACTCTAGCCTTGTGTCTTGTTTCCATTCAGTTTGTAATCATGTAAGGGTACCCAGTGATGCAACAAAAGCTGCCTTCCAAGGCAGATCCTTTCCATGTGCTTTGAAGAATGTTCAAAATGTTCATGGGTGTCACATTTTCTGGGTTTTTGTTTGCCGAAAGAGATGTAACAGAATCAGGAAGCAGCACTGGCTTTGGCCCTGAGCTGCTAAGGTTTTTTGGGGGGTAGGGCAGTGTGGTCATCCCAGGCAAACTTGACGATTTCTGGCATCCTTATGTTTTGTTTGCTTTCGGCCCAATAGGGTGAAATTGGCATCGCTGCCCGGGTCACCTTTGAAATTCTAGTAGGTGAGAAAGCTGAATCTCTGCTCACTGTGAGCAATGACGGCACGGCTGCCATCTGGTATGATTGGCGAAGGCTGCCTCAACCCTTTAGCTTTCAAGAGAAAAAAAGGAAAGACATGCAGAATTTTTACTTCAACACCAGATCAGGTAGGTGATTCCTCCTCCTGTCCCCAGTCGACATTTGCAGCATCGATAAAAATGCCAAGTGCAGGCAGACAGGCAGGAGAACCTCCTTAGGAGGTTGAATTGAGCATAACAGTTCTGATCTCAAGTATAAGTTTGATCGTCTTTGTGCCCTGGTGGTAGCTAGCAGGTCATCTTAGCTGCTTAAAGAGGAAGAGAGGCTGAGAGTGGAATTCAATGTTGTGATCTTATAGTCATTCCATCTGTGCAAACATGACTCCCCTACTTCCACTCCTCCCTGTGCACTATTCTAGGGTTTCTCCTAACCCACCCAGAGCTAATTTCTGGGAGTGGCTTCTGACTGTGCTTGTTAGGTGACTCCCGCCTTCCACCCATTCTATTTGCATGTGGTACTTCTGTGGCCGGGACGCGGGTGGCGCTGTGGGTTAAACCACAGGTCGGCGGTTCGAATCCCCGCGATGGGGTGAGCTCCTGTTGCTCAGTCCCTGCTCCTGCCAACCTAGCAGCTCGAAAGCACATCAAAGTGCAAGTAGATAAATAGGTACCGCTCTGGCGGGAAGGTAAATGGCATTTCCGTGCGCTGCTCTGGTTCGCCAGAAGCGGCTTAGTCATGCTGGCCACATGACCCAGAAGCTGTACACCGGCTCCCTCGGCCAATAAAGCGAGATGAGCGCCACAACCCAAGAGTCAGCCACGACTGGACCTAATGGTCAGGGGTCCCTTTACCTTTACTTCTGTGGCCAGGCATTGAGGCAAAGGGGATCCTCCTGGGTGCCAAATGAAGAAAAGCTGTTGGATGTTGTAGAGTCACATGGGTGTACTTCAACCAGATGGTTAGGATCCTGACCATTTGTGCCTAGAGCCTAGTGTCAAAAGTTTGCAGTCGGTTGGATGTGTTTTGTCCAAGGCCAGGTCATTATGCACTGACTAAAGCGATTCTGCTGAACTCTGCCTAATACGTCCCGGTCCAAGGAGCATGATATGTATAAGACAAAATTAAGAGGAAGGCTGACACCAGAGGATGAAGATTATATGCAGTATCCTGGCAAAAGGCCACCTAATAAACTGAAATCATTGTCTTCCTTCTATTCCTCCTTGGGCCATTTCGCACACTACACAACGACAAAGGCACACTTAGTGGCGCCTCTACATGAAATAGGGGGCTGTGGTCCATCCTTGAGGACTCTTGCTTGTTGATAGATGGGGATATGAATCTGAAGATATGTGAATGAAAACTAAAGCAATGTGTCAAGTGGCTGTCAGAGGAGTTTCCTTGCCAGTGGAAACTGCAATGCATCCCTGTTCCCTTCTGTTCCTGTTAGGCGTTATCCTACCTAGAGAAACCAGGAAGTTTTCTTTCATCTTCAAGGCGATTAATGCAGGCATCTTCACAGAATCCTGGGAGTTTGGCACTCGTCCTGTGTTGTTAGGAGGTGCTATGTTGCAAGTGACCCTGTGGGGAATTGCTGTGTATGAAGATATATCAGCTGATCTCAGGAACGAGATAGAGGTAATCAAACAGGGGCTGCGAACATTGTGGGTTATCGGGTGCTCTAAGGTTAGATGTCTTTTGTGAGATGAGTAGGCTTGAGCACACATTCTGTTTGCCCACGGGGAAAGATACCTTCCTTGTCATGGTCACACGGATGAAAGAATGCCATCGGGGATTTCCTTAGAGCAGGGTTGGTTAGCCTGTGACCCTCCAGGTGTTGCTGGAAACTACGGCTCCCATCATTCCTGACCATTGGCCATATTGGCTGGTCCTGAGGGAAGTTGAGTCCCTCACCACCAAGTCCTTCACTGTCACTGAAAGATTCAGGACTATGCCTCTCTTCCGTAGGGTACAGTTTGCATGCAAGCCTGCAGTTCTCACATGTTACCCTGGATCTTTTGACATTAAGACTTGATTGCGCTCCAGATTTTGGCACCCCCAGAGTTAAAAAAAGCGCACTTTATTGTCTCGGGGGAGAGTGAAGAGCTGGGCTTGCCTGAGAGGAAGGGGTCTTCAGCTCTTGTCTCTTCAGTATCCAAAAGCTTCCTGGTTGCTGAGGTGAAAAGCATCAACTTTTGCCCAACTCGGGCTTAAAAATTAAAAACAAGAACAAAGACTTCCAATCCTGTCAGGAAAGGTTTGTCCTCAATCTCTTGAGAAGTGGTTTCTAAAAATACATCTTCATTCTGCCCTCCAGTTTGGTGGGGGAGAAATAGATCAAGCTATCTTTGGGGCTTTTCTGGAAGGAACCTCAGACCATTGAAACTTCTTGATTAGTTAAGGTGTGGAGGTAGGAGCAGCAAGGAAGGAGTGACATTTTAGGTGATCTTATCTTGGCTTAGCACTCCCAGGAGGAGATTACATTTACAAGTGATAAGAGAAGGTGGCAGTGAAGGGGACAGTGATCAACGGGCTCAGCATGAGCAGTTGCAACTCAGCTTGCTAGTGTTCCTTGGCTGACTATAATGGACTGTTCCCTTTTTGCCTCTCCAGGCCAAAGCAGAACTTCCAGCCAGGACCAGGGAGACCAGAGTTTAAACCTCCACTCATTCATGAAGCCCATTAGGTGACCTTGGGCCACTCACACTTTTACAGTGACATTGTGAGGCTGGCTGGGCAGAGATGCTGAAATAGAAGGGAGAGAAACAGTCTCCCCATAGCCCTTGTTCATCTGGGCAGTGGCAGAGGGCAGAGTTTCCTTCCTCTTTGCTTCTGCCGCCCTGAGGCGACATTGCATGTTTATGTATTTATCTCTCCATGTGCCTCAGCAACAGGAATGTGCATACCCAAACTTCCATGTGCTTTTCTTGGAAATCGCAGGAAGAGCTAGAAGCCCGGGAAGTTGCTGTCATAGTGGAAGAGAATCTGAAGGACCTGCTTGATCGAATCCGTGTGCCAGAGCGACCACGGTCTCCTCACGATGCGTATGTCACAGAGGAAGAGCTATTCCACAGAATGAACCCAGAGGTATCTTTCTGCTTTGGAGTGAGAGGGTGCTGTTGGTTTTTTATGGGTCAGGGTGTCAGGAATTAGCTTTAGGGTACATGCGCTGCACTCCTGTCTCTATTTAGAAGTGTGTGCCACAGAGTTACATGGTACTTACTCCTATCTAAGTGTATACAGGACTGTTGGCTTAGTCACTGAGGCCTGGAGGACGGGGCTCAATGTTACAGTGGTACCTCAGGTTACATATGCTTCAGGTTAAAGACTCCACTAACCCAGAAATAGTGCTTCAGGTTAAGAACTTTGCTTCAGGATGAGAACAGAAATTGTGCTCTGACGGCGCGGGAGCAGCAGGAGGCCCCATCAGCTAAAGTGGTGCTTTAGGTTAAGAACAGTTTCAGGTTAACTACGGACCTCCGGAACGAATTAAGTACTTAACCTGAGGTACCACTGTACTTTAAAAACTGAGGAACATTCCTTATTGAGGAACATTTGTATTTCTGTTGCCTAATGGCTAGAAGGAAGAGTTTTGAACTTTGAAAGGATTGTGGACTTTAGTGACACAGTCCCCCTCCCCTAAGAGGAGCTGTAGCTGCTGTTTCCAGAACTTAGCCAGCATACTCTCAGTCTGTTAATCATGAGAATCTTAAATCTCGGGCTTATGCTTTCGAGCCCCACGTTGGGCAAAAGATTCCTGCATCACAAGGGGTCCCTTCCAGCTCTACAATTCTGTGATTCTATACTGCTCCTGTCAGGTGATTTCAGGGAAGAAACTAGGCCAAGATGTAGTTTAACAAAGGAACAGCTTTATTGTAAGAGAACATGATTCACTGCCACAGAGCCACCTATAGTTGAAGCAGCAATCGTTAACTCTACATCACAACTCCCATGGCAGATCTGGGAGCCATTTTTTATTTATTTATATTGGGCTGGCATATCAAGTTCTATCCTAAAATGGGATTTCTACATCATGGAATCTATCGGAATCTGTTTAAGTGTGTTAATATCATAGCGTATTTAATCCTTCCTTACTGTCCTTATCTTCTGAATACCAGTTGTTGGGCCTTGCAAGTAGGGAAGGTGCTCTTGTTTTGGGGTCCTGCTTGTTGGGGTTCCCACGAGCATCTGGTTGGCTACGGTGAGAAGAGAGTGATGGACCAGAGGGTTCTTCCCTTATCTTCTTCCCTTATCTTCTCTCGCTTTCAGTTGTACTACCAGCACCAAGTGGTAAAGGAGCTGTATGAGCTGTGGAATAAACTCATGAATCCTCCTCCATACGAGGAGGAGATGAGGAAAAGCATCACTACCCAAGAAGAAGCCTCTCTACCCAAGAGTGGTGGGGAGTCTCGGCAGAAGAGTCCCGACGAATTGCCCCGTAAGAGTGTGTCCCCAGATGATTCTTCGGTGAGGAAGTCCATGGTGGAGGAGCTGGCCGGCGAGCTGAGTAGGTCTGATGTGGAGGACGTCAACCGAATGGAGGACATCAACCGAGTGGAGTGGAATCTGTCCATCTTTGATTTCAAACAGGTGCTTGATTCGGGTGTTCCTTACTTCTCCTGGCTCTGCCCTGTTCCTAGAAAGCCTCGGCCTTGTTATCAACATATCCAAACTTTTTGTTTATTGAAGGCAGCTAGATTGAAAGAAGAATCAGTGTCTAGGACTTGAGACACTGGAATGTGGTGTGTACAAACATGCTGTCTTAAGACGCTTGCACGAGTAATTCCGGAAGAGCAATGCATCGTTAGTTCTATTTCCCAGTGGTTGTCTTTATTTTCCAAGCCAGCTTCCAGAGATCCAGCCCACTTCCAATGCTATTATCTTCATTAGAAACTCAAATGCAAATATGGCTTTTCATATGTTTAGTCCCATGTCATTTTTTTAAGGTGGATGCCAAAAGGGAGAATCCCTGTATCCAGCAAATGCAGATCTTGTGGTTCAGTCATTCAGTAAAGGGATGCGGGTGGTGCTGTGGTCTAAACCACTGAGTCTCTTGGGCTTGCTGATCAGAAGGTCGGTGGTTCGAATCCCTGCAACGGGGTTAGCTCCCATTGCTCTGTCCTAGCTCCTGCCAACCTGGCAGTTCAAAAGCACGCCACTGCAAGTAGATCAGTACCGCTGTGGTGGGAAGGTAAACAGCCTTTCTGTGCGCTCTGATTTCCGTCACGTTGTTCTGTTGCACCAGAAGTGGATTAGTCCTGCTGGCCACATGACCCGGAAAGCTGTCTGTGGACAAACGCCAGCTCCCTTGGCCTGAAAGCGAGATGAGCGCTGCAACCCCATAGTCACCTTTAACTGGACTTAACCATCCAGGGGTCCTTTCCCTTGGACAGGGGAGTGTTGGAGGTGTGGAAGCATTACAAGGCTGAGACCAGAGGCTGCTAGAGGTGGGGCAGCTCTTTTGCCCAAATTTTTCATTCTACCGGGCATGGTGATCTTGGTCTGGCCGTGGATAGCCAGGAACATTTGGTGTTACTAAACCGAGAAATGTTGGCTGTGATTTCTCTCTCGTTAGACTTTGCTGACAATCCCCGAGGAAGAGGAACGAGAAGCTGCCCTGGCCCAGCTCAATAAAGCAGCCTTGGAGCTTTGTTATCCACCAGTGATGCCTCAGACAGATCTCCTTTACCAAATATGGTATGTTGTGGGTGCTTGCAAAGCAGGGATGGGGGACCCTGTGGCCCTTGATATGTTGCTGAAATCCAACTCCCATCAACCCCAACTAGCATGGCCACTGGCAAGGGAGAAGGGGAGCTGGAGTTCAGCAACATCTGGAAGGTCAAAGGCTCCCCACAACTGCTGTAAAGGATTGATTTTGTCCACCAGACACCTTACGCTAGCTGATTGGTAACATTGTCAGCCAAATTAGAATTGATCAGGGGTCTGGAAACCAAGCCATATGAGGAACAGTTGAAGGAACTGTGTGTGTTAACCTGGAAAAGAGAAGACTGAGAGGAGGTACAATAGCCATCTTCAAATATCTCAAGAACTGTCACACGGAAGAGGGAACAAGCTTGGGAGGGTAGGACATGAACCAATGGCTTCAAGTTACAAGAAAGGAGATTCCAACTAAACATAAGAAGAACTTTCTGACAGTAAGAGCTGCTCTACAATGGAACGTTCTCCTTCAGGAGGTTGTGGACTCTCCTTCCTTGGACGTCTTTAAGCAGAGGTGGTACGGCCATCTGCCATGGATGCTTTAGCTGAGATTCCTGCATTGCAGGGGATTGGACTAGATGGCCCATGGGGTCCCCCAATTCTACGATTCTGTTATCCCCTCCAGAAGCAAACCCAAATGCTATGTAGAGTAGAGAAGAAGCTGGGGCTCCCAACAGGTGGGTTGATCCATGTTAAGAGGAGGAAAGGTATTTTGGGGTGCTGGGTGGCTCACAGTTGTCTTCGTTCTTAAGCCAATTCTAGATGCAGTTGGGTTTGTTTATTTATTCCACAGTCCCTTCTTCCAAGGAGTTCAGGGAAGCATGTATTGCTCTTCTCCTTCCTCCATTTCCCGCCCCTTGCAACAACCTTCTTGATCGGCCTGACAGATGGTGACTGGCCCCAGGTCATTGACTTGAGCTGGGTAGTTAGTTGGACCGAGCTGATGGTAGTTGGAATGTGACAACACTTGGAGCTTCCTTTTCCTGCCTTGTCGCGTTAACATGGGGCAGCTCCTGCTAGTTTCAGGCTGCCTTTGGTTCTGAAAAACCATTGAAAAACAGGTAGCAACGTTCTGTTGCTTTCTCAGGCCCTCCTCCTCCTCCGACTTAAATTAGTTCCTTTTTCATTGCAGTTTCCAGTTGTGGCGTGAAGTGATCGATGGTCTGGTGAGCCGTTCGCTGGTGCTCAGGTCGCTGCTTGGTATGCCTGAGAAGGATACTTACGTAGAAATTGTTCCAGAGGAAGTAGGTGAGCTATTGTGTCATCGAAGGGGATCTTTCTGTGGAGCTTGGCAGAATCTGGAGAGGCCAGGAGTGCAGCCTGCCAATCCAGCTATGTAGTTAATGACCTCATCACGCTAGGATGTTAGGATGGAATGCGAGTGGCGCTGTGGTCTAAACCACTGAGCCTCTTGGGCTTGCTGATCAGAAGGTTGGCGGTTTGAATCCTCGCAACTGTTGCTCTGTCCCAGCTCCTGTCAACTTAGCAGTTCGAAAGCATGGCAGTGCAAGTAGATAAACAGGTACCGGTGCGGCGGGAATGTAAATGGTGTTTCCATGCGCTCTGGCTTTTAACCGTCCAGGCCTCCTTTACCCTTTACCTTTTACCATGCTAGGTTGTTATGCCAGTGTTGTTGTTGTTGTCATTAAGTTCACTTCTTTCTTTCTTTTGAATATATTTTTATTGAACAATTTTAGCAATAACCATTTACATTCCCCCCCCTTTGCCCCCTCCCCTACTCCCTCTCCCCCCCCCAGGACTTCCCTCAGCTCCCCTCCCTGGTTTCTTTGAACATATTATCCTCTGCATATTATAAAATTGTAAATATCATTGCCTTATCTATCATATATTCAACTGATAACTTTGTGGATGTTTATTCAAAACCTGCCAAGGAGTCTAAGTTGTTTTGTTGTTTTTTTAGATAATTTGTAAAAAGGTCCCATTCTTCCTTGAAGTCACGATTGTCCTTATTACGCAGTTTGTATGTCAGCTTAGCCAATTCCGCATAGCTCATCAATTTTTCTTGCCACTGTTCTTTCATTGGGATTTCCTCATTCTTCCATCCTTGTGCTAACAAGACACTTGCCACTGTCGTAGCATACATAAATACATTCTTTGGGGTTTTTTGGCAGGTCTTGTCCTACAATCCCTAACAAAAATGCTTCAGGTTTCTTTATAAATGTTATTTTAAACATTTTAAAAAATTCATTGTATATCATTTCCCAAAAAATTTTAACTTCTACATTCCCACCACATATGATAAAAAGTACCTTCTTTTTCTTTACATATTCAGCATGTGTTCGACCCGGTTTTGTACATTTTTGCTATTTGTACTGGTGTGATATACCATCTGTACATCATTTTCATATAAGTAGTTTTCTTTCAAAAGAGAACAATCTGTAAATTTCAGATCTACTTCCCACAATTTCTCCCCGTCCTCAAGTTGTATATTATGACCTATATCTTGTGCCCATTTGATCATAACTGATTTGACCTTCCCATTCTAGCAGAATACTATATGCGCTTTCTCCAGCAGCTTCACTTCTTCTATAACTTCCTTTTGAAATCTGGAAGTTGTATAACTAAACCCTTTTTTGTTATCTTCTTTATACATTTTTATAATTGTCTATAATGCAGCCAATTCTGAAAATGGTCTTTAATTTCCTCATAATCTTTTAACTTCCATTTCCCTTCTTGATCTCTCAATAACTCTCTACAGTGGTGCCTCGCAAGACGAACGCCTCGCAAAATGAAAAACTCGCAAGACGAAAGAGTTTTCTGTTTTTGAGTCATTCCGCAAGACGAATTTCCCTATGGGCTTGCTTCGCATGAAGAAAGCCCATAGGGAAATCTCCGGGGACCTCTTTTAAAATGCTGGCGGTCGGGAGCAAAGACTTTCGCCCACCGCCGGCCTTCAGAAGAGGTCCTGGACCTCTTCTGAAGGCCGGCGGGGGGCAAAAGTCTTTGCTCCCCCCCCCGTCTGCCTTCCGGGGACAGCGGAGACTTCTCCGCTGTCCCGGGCGATTTTAAAATGCTGGCGGGCGGCAGCGAGGCCTTCACTGCCGACCCCCAGCATTTTAAAAGCCCCCGGGGCAGCGGAAACTTCTCCGCTGTCCCGGGCGATCTTAAAATGCTGGCGGGCGGCAGCGAAGCCTTCGCTGCCGCCCGCCAGCATTTTAAAATCGCCCCGGGACAGCGGAGGCTTCGCTGCCGCCCGCCAGCATTTTAAAATCGCCCCGGGACAGCGGGGGCTTTTAAAATGCTGGTGGTCGGCAGCAAAGCGCTCCTGTCCCCGGAGCTTGCGGGGCGGGAGGTGGGGAGAAGGGCTTTTCTTCCCACCGCCAGCCTTCAGAACAGCCTTCTGAAGGCTGGCGGTGGGAAGAAAAGCCCTTGTTCCCCCCCCCAGCCTTCAGAAGAGGTCGGGGGACAGACTGTCCCCGGACCTGGTCTGAAGGCGGTTTCCATAGGAACGCATTGATTGATTTTCAATGCATTCCTATGGGAAACCGTGCTTCGCAAGACGAAAAACTCGCAAGAAGAAAAAACTTGCGGAACGAATTAATTTCGTCTTGCGAGGCACCACTGTATATGTAGGCTACTTCCCTTTTTTGCCAAGCGGTTTGAGCAATGAAGCTTCAATTGATGATAACCACCAGGGTGTTTTTTTGTTCTATTAAATCTTTGTACCTCTCCCACACCCTCATTAGCTATCTTCTGATTGTATGATTGTAAAATCCTTTATGCACTTTTCTTTTCCCGGTCATTAAGTTCATTTCTATGACGCTTTATATTTTTAAGAAAAACATCTCAGAGTTGTTTACAACCTACATTGAATCTGGGGACACTTTTCAACTTCAATGGATTTTGAATGGGCACTGATTTGTAAATCTGGGGACTGTCCCTGGGAAACAGGGACATCTGGGTAACCTGTGTGTGTGTGTGTGTGTGTGTGTGTGTGTGTGTAAAATTTCAAGAGAAAAAGGAAAAATTTCCACATATACACTTCAATACATTGTTTTGTTTTATTGACTTCCCATCCCCTTTTCCATGGTGATTTTATTTTCTCTCCTTTTACTACACCCTATCTTCTATCTCTTATAACAAAACAATATTATAGTAAGTCCTATTTTTTTCTGTTCCTCATGCTTCAAATCCTGCTTGCAAGTTCATCATACTATAATATTTCTTTAAATAATAATAATTGTATTTCCCAGCCTTAAAAAACAGATACTACACTTGATCTTAGTCAAAAGGCCGGGAAATATTATTATTTAAAGAAACATTATAGTACAGTGGTGCCCCGCAAGACGAATGCCTCGCAAGACGGAAAACTCGCTAGACGAAAGAGTTTTCAGTTTTGGAGGTGCTTCGCAAAACGAATCTCCTATGGGCTTGCTTCGCAAGACGAAAATGTCTTGCGAGTTCCTGCGGTTTCCCCCCCTTTCTCCCCCTTTTCTAAGCCGCTTATCAGCTGATCCGATAAGCTGATAAGCCGCTAAAAGCCGCTAATAGCGCTAATCCGCTAATCCGTCAATGGGCTTGCTTCGCAAGACGAAGAAACCGCTAGACGAAGAGAATCACAGAACGGATTCTTTTCGTCTTGCGAGGCACCACTGTATATATTATACTATATAATATAGTATATATTCAAAGCAGCATAATTAACAGGAAGCTAAAAGTTTAGTATGAATGAGCAACCAAGTGGGCTCTTGGAGAGGAGATTGCAGCTGTTTTGTTCCTCTCCAGTTGTTTTGCTGCTGAACTAAGCCATGGTTTGTTGTAGTGCATCATCTGAACTTGGGTTTAGCGTTCTCCAAACAAATCACAAGTAAGTCAGCTCAGCAGCAAAACGACCAGGGAGGAGCAAAGCCTTTGCAGCTCGGCTCCAGAAACCTGCATGTTCGTGTGCTCATGCTAAGCCATGGTTTGGTTTAGGGTGATGTGCAAATGATGTTTGTTGAACAGGATGTCAAATGTTCCTGACTTTTCAGAGCTTGGTACTAGTTACCTGGCAAAAAATTTTTGATGGCGGTGACTGGTGAAATAATGGAAAGTTGTCAATTCTAGTCTAAAGAGGGTTCAGTTTAGCAGAACTGCTCTGTTTTCTGCGCAGTTGAGTTGAAGCCAGTTGCCATGAAGACAGGGAAAGAGGACCGGAAACTTCAGAAAGAAGACAAGAAGGCTGCAAAGGAAAAAGACAAAGAAAAAGCGAAAGCGGCCAAAGAGGTACATAGCTGGACTCTTGTAAGGTACGAATGCTGGAAACGAAGGACTTGGTTCCGAGGAAGTATTTGAAAAGGATTTTGGAGCTTCTGAACAGAGCTGCCTCTTTGCTGTAAAAGGGCGGTTTCCTTCGGACGTGCAACTTGCTGGGAAATACACATGAGAAGACGTTCATGTGACATATGTCCTCAGCTTGCTCCGAGCTCTCTCTATAGTCTATATCATACCTGTGTTTTTTCTAAACAGGAACGTCCAAAAAGCATGAAAGCCAAATTGAAAGAAGAGAGAAAAGCAAGAGGTTCCACAAAGGAGACAAAGGAGTCTGTCTCTGCGTCACAGGAAGCTGCAGGGTCAGAGGCCCAAGAAGCTCACCAAGAACAAGTGGACCCAATCCTGCAGGAAAAGTACCACGAGAAACTTTATGTCGAAGTAAGTCGGTGTGCCCAGCGTTGTCACCTTTTGTCCATTTCCTTACCGCTTTAGCTAAAGTTCTGAACTCTGTTATTTGTAGGTATGTACTGTTAATGTGGGTGGTGCTGTGGTCTAAACCACAGAGCCTAGGGCTTGCTGATCAGAAGGTTGGCGGTTTGAATCCCCGCGACGGGGTTAGCTCCCAATGCTCGGTCCCAGCTCCTGCCAACCTAGCAGTTCAAAAGCACATCAAAGTGCAAGTGGATAAATAGGAGCACTCCGGTGGGAAGGTAAGCGGTGTTTCTGTGTGCTGCTCTGGTTTGTCATGCTGGCCACAGGACCCAGAAAAACTATCTGTGGACAAACGCCGGCTCCCTCAGCCAGTAAAGCGAGATGAGCCAGAGTCCTCCACGACGGGACTTAACGGTCAGGGGTCCCTTTACCTTTACTGTTAAAACTAGTGGGCCTTGCTTCTGAACAAATGTGCCTAGGATGAGGCTGCTTATCATCTTCTCCCAGTTGCTTTTTCATTTTGTGCCATCTTTTCAACATACGGCAATTGATGTCAGGCTTAGAACTTGCTGTGCATTTGTGACAGACAGGCAACTGTTTAATCCGGTCTCCTGAGATGAAAGTTAAAACTTCTCTATAATGAGTCCTTCATGCATGCATTGCTTTTGAAATGGGTACCTTCTCCGCAAGTTCAGAGTGACTTTTTCATTTGCTTCCTCAAGCTGATCTAGCAGAGTTATCTTCTGTGATAACACAGAGGCCAGGCATTAGGGAGAAATAGCATCTCCTGCAGTCCTGAAACACGAATCGATTCTCCCCACTGACATCTTCTCAGTGCTCAGACTTGAGACTTGATAGACTGATGGAATAATTACACTTTTTGTCTCCTAACAGCATAGGGCTAGGCAGCAAAGAAATTTGGGTAGGGCTGCTATTCCGGAATAAACTCAGCCAGAACCATAACATTTTAATACAATCTATGGCCTTTTAAACTGGGGGGCAATTGTTTTTGTTTGTTTTTATATTCTAAATGAAGGGTGGTATAGAAATTTAATAATAAAAATACAGTCATATCTTGGATCCCAAACGCTCTGGAACTCGGATGTTTTGGCTCCTGAACGCCGCAAACCCGGAAGTAAGTGTTCCGGTTTGCAAACGTTCTTTGGAACCTGAACATCCACGGGTTCTGATTGGCTGCAAGAGCTTGAGAGACTCCTGCCTGACATCCTGGAGAGCTGCCGCCGGTTGGTTTAGACAGAACTGAGCTAGATAGGCTAATGATCTGATAAGGCAGCTTCCTCTGTTCCTAAAATCCTACCCATGTCTACTGAGCCACACTTGAGTATGCAGTGGGCAAGTGTGCATTTCATGGCCATCTAATTCCTGCCACTTCTCACCCCTGATCTTAGCTTAGAAGGGCAGGCTAGGCCAGGACCTGAGGGCCATTCCAGGATCTCCCAGGACAGCCAGCAGGCACGATAACCTGCCTTCCACCTCCACTAGCCAAAAGGATATACGGGGTTGCATCTTCTTCAGCTCAGCAGGTCAGACATGAGAGAGAAAACGTGGGGCCGAGAGTGCTTCCCAAAATTTTATGAAGCACTTAACCTGTTGAAATGACAATTCTCCCCTGCCTCTAAATGCACAGTCCTCTTTTGCACCTGTGTGAGGCAAGGTTTCAGCCTTTCCTCAGCCCACTGAAAAGAAAGATTGGCAGCAGGTTACAGCACAGTCCTAATGTCTACGCCGAAGTCCTGTTCAGTTCAGTGGGCCTTATTCCCAAGTTCGGTGAGGCTAGGACTACAGCTTTACATGTACCCCAAATAGTATATGTTTATATCATGGATAGGCAAACTAAGGCCCAGGGGCTGCATCCGGCCCAATCGTCTTCTAAATCCAGCCTGTGGATGGTCCAGGAATCAGCATGTTTTTACATGAGTAGAATGTGTCCTTTTATTTAAAATTCATCTCTGGGTTATTTGTGGGGCATAGGAATTCCTTCATCCCCCCCCCCAAAAAATATAGTCCATCCCCCCACAAGGTCTGAGGGACAGTGGACCGGCCCCCTGCTGAAAAAGTTTGCTGACCCTTGGTTTATATAAAAAAATTCCTTCCCGTAGCACCTTAAAGACCAACTAAGTTAGTTCTTGATATGAGCTTTCGTGTGCATGCATACTTCTTCAGATACACATATACACATTGGTTTATATGTTTGTAGCTTCCTCAGCCATTACACTAATGGAACAAAGAGGCTTTAGGAGCTGTTGGGATTGCTCCAATTTGTCACTGATGATGGAATTCTGCAGCAGTAATATAGAGGGTTATCCTCAGTTGCAGTTGGTCATTAAGGCTGCAGTCCTACATCTATGTATCTGAAAGCAAGCCCCACAGAGCATTCAGTGGGGCATACTTCTGAACAGACATATACTGTACAGGGTTGCTCTGTTAAAGGCTGAAAAATGCCTCTCTCACACACAGAGAATGTTTGTTATGGGATGCCTGCACACACACAAAAACCACCTGAGAAAAACCATACTTGACTGTCTGTTCCTGTGTACCTTTCTACTGGGACTTTGCTGTCCACACTTTTGTCCTGAAAGTTTTTTTGACTCCTGTTCTTAGGTTTATGGACTGCTGGATTCAATGGTGAGCAAAATGCTTTCCCTCTTTGAAGTGCTGAAGAACGATCCCTTAGAAAAGAAGAACAAACCACCTTTTGTCTAAATACTACTGATTTCATAATGAAATGATAATAATAATAAAAAACCTTGTTTATATATGCTGTGCCAGAGCAGTTTCCTTTTGTTTATAAAGCTGCCAATTGCTTAAATAGACATGAGGGCTAATCTGCACAATTAACTCTGCCACAGTTGGCTGGCACTACTCGTTTCTCTGTACGAAAATTTCGGGGTGTAATTAAGGGCAATCCACAGTATGGCAAGGTTTTCAGACCAATGCTATGACTGGCTTCATACATTAACAACGACATGATTGAACCCAGGGGTAGATCATAACTTCTTCTTCTTCTTCTTCTTCTTCTTCTTCTTCTTCTTCTTCTTCTTCTTCTTGTGATTCACCATCAAGTTCCCTCTTCCTCATGAAAACAGATTTCAGGCAGCTACTTCTATATGCATTGCAGAGCCCCGGATTATGATTGTTGGGGCCTGCGGAGCTCCATCAATGCTATAGTAGCCTGTTTACAGACAAGGGCTTTTCAGAAGCTTGGGAGTGGAATTGTTCAGCTATGGTGCTTCTCCCCCGCCCTGGCAAGGAAATGCCCCATCAAGCTGGTTTTGTAGTTCTTCAAGCAAAAGCCCTAAACTCATACCCACCAAGCAGCATGGCCAGCCCTCCTGTGATAGATGTACAAGGATCTGCTGAGGGCATGTCTTTGGTCGTCCCCATGGGACCACTAGCGATGAGCAGCCCTCTGGGAAATCTAGAAACTTAGTTGGTTACTGCCAACTTTGGACTACATCAACACGATGCAGAAATGTGGAATATAAATGCAATGAGTAAATGCTAACTTTTGAACGCGTGCAGGAGATGCTGTGCATTGATTTTTGCTGTACAGAAAACATTCATGGGTGAATGGGCCACTTATAGAGAAGAAATGCCTCTCCTATACCAAAGGCCCCCATTCCCCATTTCATCTAGACTGGGACTGGCACTATTGGCAAGGGAGAGCCCGGTACCTTATTGCGCCTGTAACTCCTGTGCCAAGTGTGAATCCCATATCTCAAGCCACCTGCTAAATTGCCGATTTTGCAGCACTTCAGGCAGTATCTGGGTGAAAGCCCAAACTCAAACGCCCAGCAGTTCTTCTGCTTGGATCAAGGCAGTTGAGAGGTCCCAACCTGCATTGTGCTGGACAAGCTTTTGCCTTTGTATGCTGTTAAGGAAACTCTGGCACCAAGTGTTCTAAATCCGTTCCCTGAGATGACTGCCTCACCTTCCTTGCATGGGTCTTGCTGAGTCTTTACATCCGCTCTCCCTAGATGTTTCCTGTCCCCTGATCCTTTTAATGTGAGGTGCCAGGGATTGAGCCTGGGACTTCTCAGGTGCAAAAGTTGGAAGCATGGTCCTCCCCTCCTGAGTCAGTGAAGGGGAATTTGTGGCCCTCTGGAAGTTTGATAGACTCCAGTCCCCCTTCATCCCTCCTCGTTGGCCTTTCTATATGGATGTGTTGAACAATGGAGTACAAGGAACATCTGAAGGGCTGCAGGGCCACTTCTGGGACCTGCTGGTGAAGGGCAGGTGATCATTATCAAACCTATTTGCTTTAATAAAAAGGTCAGCATGAACCCCCACCCCCCACAGCACACCCAGAACCCTCCTCCCTCCCTGTTCTCCACAGCAGGTAGATGGATGGCTTATTCTCAGCTCCCCCTCCATCCCAGAAGGAGAATCATAGAATCATTTGAATGGTAGAGTTGGAAGGGGGTCCCAAGGATCATTTAGTCCAACCCCCTGCAATGCAGGATTCTCAGTTTTTTATTATTATCATCCAGGAGAACACTAGAACCGTCAGATAGAAAAGAGGCGAACAAATCTGTTGCTGATTCAAGCATATAGTACAAAGAGTGGAGTGGATGCGGCAGCTCGATGACGAGGAAGAGGATGACAGCCGTCATCCCCGCCTCCTGCTCGCTACTTGTCAGCGGATCTTTGGGGAGGGGGTGAAGGTGGGGGTCGTCGTCCCCCCCCCCCCGCGAACCAACACGTCGTCGGTGCTGTCAAAATCTTTTTGAAGGGAGGTGGGGAGAGGTGGGAGCGGGCGAAAGGACAGGCCTGGCGGTGGCAGCCCTTAGGTCACGCCGCCGTTTTGCTGTCTAGGCAAACCAAACAAAGCCCCGGGGGCCCCGGCGGTGGCAGCGCTCCAGCTCTGGCACGGCAGGGACCGAGCCTCGTCCAGGGCTTGTTAACGCTTCTGCCTCCCTCGGCCCTTCTCTCCCACATCGCCCGTCGCCGCCTTGGCACGCCTGCCTGGCGGTGCCCGCCGCCCGAAGGGGTTAAGCCAGTGAGTCACTGCCTCTCTGCTTTCATAATCCCTGCCTCTCTCTCTCTCTCTGTCTCTCTCCTGCGTCTCCCTCGAAGCTGGGTCGCCGAGAAGACTTTGGAGAGTCCCTGTCGTCGACGTCGCGGGCCTGAAGCGGTTAACCAGAGCCGGGGTGGCAGCAGCAGCAGCAGCGAGCCTGCCTCCTCGCTCCCTGGCTCAGTCCCTCCTGCTTTGCGCGCCGCGCGCGCCTGGTGTCCTGTAGAAACTGAAGCAGACCTGCCCAGCAAGCCGAGCAACTTTTTGCTCCCCCCCCCCCCCCGCATCCCGGCTCCCCGCCTTGCTCTCTTTTAAACGCCGGGCTGGCGAGGAGGACGAGAGACTCCCTCCGCAGCTGAGGGAAGACTAGGCGCAAACACACACAAACGCCGAGGCTGATTGCGCGCCGTGGTCGCCGCGTCGTGCGCCCCTGCGAGGCAAAGCTCCTGTTCCTCTCCTGGGTGGACTCGCAAAGGTGAGAGGAGGAGGAGAAGAGGAGGAGGAGCAGCAGCAGGATGGAGGGACGGCTTCGCTTTCCCGCTGGATGGATTTAGGGACAGGGTGGCGGGGAGAGGAGGCTGGAAGCCACCACCGAGCAGTGCGCCTGCCTGATCCGGTCGTCTGAGGGGAAAGGTACCTGAAGGGGGTTGAGGATGGCAGCCGCCGCAGCAGCACCAGCCGACTGCGGACACCGCTGCTGAAGGAGAGCTTGGCAGCGGCAGGAGAAGGACACGCGCACAGCAGCTGCTGCAGCAGCGGCGCCTGAGGTAAGGACGCTCGCCTCAGGACTGCCCAGCGGGAAAGGACGACCCGGGTGAACGGTCGCCCTGCGCTTTTCCTCGACGGGCGGCAGTGCAGACCCCTCTGGAGGGAGGAGGATGGCGCTGGGTGGGGGGCGGCAGAGAGAGGAGGCTCAGCCTCGAAAAGGTAGCCCGGAGGAGGAGGAGGAGGAAGTGGGGGGGGGGAGGAAAGTTCTGGACGCCGAGCGCGCTTTCCTGACTGCAGTGAAGCCCGCTTTGATTGTCATCGCGAGTTTGGCAAAGCCGAGCTGCTGCCTCCGCTGGGCTCCTCGCACTGCGCCGCCGCCGCCGCCTGCTGAAGTTTCCTGGTCCGCAGAGGGGTGGGGTGGCGAGCAGGGAAACCTGGCTTAAAAAGGGGGGTGCCTTTGGTTTTTGTGCGCGCGAGGGAGAGGGCGAGATCCCCTTTTCCTTACCCAGATGCAGGAGGAGGAGGTTACCCAGCGAAGTAGGCAGTCTGTGCTCTGAACCCCCCTGTCTCTCCCCCCTCCACCTCCCCTCTCGCGCCACCTGCATGCTCCAGCGCCCTGCCAGAGCACGCAGGTCGCGCGCCTTTGGATGGGTTGGATCGGGCCTCTGCCAGAGAGCAGCTGCCGCCTCCGAACTCCCCAGGATTTCTTCAAGGTGTGTGTAGGCGCGCACACGGACACCCCCGCGCACACCTTTCCTTCTCCCTCCCCCTCCCTCCCCCCTCTCTGGCGCTCGCTCGCTCGCACAGGGACTAGGGATCGTAGGAAGATTCAGCAGGATTATGTAATGACGGCTGCTTTGGCTAGCTAGCTGCGCTGGTAAGGGCTGCCTGCTGCCTGGTCGCGCGAGCAAGAAAGGGGGTAAGTCAGTGTCAGGCTTGGGGGTCCCGAAGCACTTGGGTGGAAGGCAGGACACACACAGACAAACAAACAGACAGACAGACAGACAGACAGACAGAGCACCAAAGAGTCTTCTATAGGGAGGTTCGCCCGCGCTTTGATGAATCAAATCAGGCTCTGAAAGTTTCCTCTCAGGTCCTGTCGCCAACCCGGCGCCCCATTTCAATCTTTTGCCCACCCCACTTTATTAAAGCACAAGTCCCTTCTATCCCACTCAGATTGGTTCTTTTCTTTCCCAGGTCAGGTTAAGGTTCAGATTACGCTTTTGTTGTATTAAAGAGGGGAGTGGGACTGTTTCACTGGCTACTTGCCTTCTTCACTCTTTGCCAACCAGGTATCCTCCAGATGATTTTGAACACAGTACAACTTTTTCCAGCTCCATAGTTGTGGTCCAAACTACCCAGAGGGCACCAGGCCAGTGAAGGGTGGACTACTAAGAAGGCTCCCTGTTACTTTTCTGTGGGAGCATCTCTGGCAACTCTGCACCAGAGGGAGACTCACTTCCTGGGCACAGTTATTAGGCCAGAGCTCAGTGGCAGAGCCGTGTGCTGCTTTGTATGCAGAACCCCTCAAATTCAGACCCCGGAAATCCTGGAGAGCCTTTGCCAGTCAGTGCAGGGAACACTAAGCTAGATGGCAGCTTCTTATGTTCCCAAATATTAGAAAAATTAAGAGGGGTGTGGTGTTGTTATTGTTGTCGTTTTGTTTTTGCAATCAAGCGGCTTATAAATCTTATGGAATAAATAAATGAAATAAATTGCATCAGAGAGAAAAGGAGGGTCAGCTGTAGAGCAGGATGTTTGAAATGGACGACCTGTGACCCTCTTTCCCTGCAGCCTCCTACAGTGCAGTCCATCCTTCAGGGTCTTGATTTTGGAGAACTTGCTTCCTCCACCCCCATTTGCTGCCCCATCTCTTTTCTTCCCCAACAGAGTTTTGCTTCTTTCCTCCCTCTGTTGTAATTGCATAGTTGAATCAGTTCTTGCCTCGCTTTACAGAGTGGCGCAAACAAAAGGAAAAACGAAAACAGAACGAGAGGGCTGGTTTCTGCCCTGACGAGTTTACAGTTTTATACTTTTCCAGCTTGTTGGGAAGGACAACTAAGGGGGAGGTAGGAAAGGGAGAGGCAAATGTAACAAGGGGTGGACCTGTGCAAATGTTACCTTTCCCTCCTATCTTACCATCTTTCCTCCATTCAGATTTTCCCCCTTGCTATCTCTGGAGTTGGACTATTTCTTATTGTCCCTGGAAATGAAACACAGAATGCATCCTGCTACTAGTAATAATACTTATATGCAGTTTAGAGGGTGTTGTGGAAACCCAGCAGGGATGATGATGGGCCCAGTCTAGCAGGAAGTTCTCCTGACCAAGCTCTGTTGCCTGGGAGCTGTGCAAGAGATGTGCCGTGTCTAGTTTGTTGCAGGCAGCAGCAACCTGGGAAACCTTGGCTCACCATACAGCCGGGGTTGTCTTGCTGCAGTGTAGGCTCAGGTGGTTCTTCTTCTTGAATGTGTCGCTTAACCTAAGTTTAGGACTTTGGGCATTCCCTGGGCAGTGAGTGCCAGGCCTCCTTCGCATGCCCTCCCCACCTGACCATTTATTTCAGTCAAGGTCACTGCAGTAATTTCATATGTAGCTGCCTGGTGCTGCTGTCTTATCTATCGCACGGTTTCTGTTTCCCTCTCTTTGTGTTCCTGGGGATATTGTGTTCGATAAAACTTACTGCTCTTAACACTCTTGGCAGCTCTCCAAACACAAACACTCTCTGCTCTCTTTTCCCTCTCCTCCCACCGGGGCTGAAACAGACACATCTGAACCCTGAGGGTCATGGGCTTTCCCACAAAGCCACTTCCCACCCACCCACCCTTCTCCCCCCACAGCCTCAGATGTGGTGAGGATGAGGCACTCTGCACATGCTCAAGGACACAGGAAGAGAGGATGATTGCCCGTGTTCTGAGGCCATGCCCTGACCTATGCAATGAAAAGCAGGCTGTGCAACTAGGCCAGGTGAGCAGGGCCGTATTAGGCCCTGCCTCCGAGCTCCCAAGAGATTTTTCTTTCTACACGCTGTGATTGAAAAATGCCCGGGACGTTTCTTTAATGGGTGTCTTTCACAGCCTTAATTAACTCAGTTGCCTGAGTCTGACCCTGGAGCTCCTCTGGAGGTTGGAGCCAGGTGTTTGCTAGAAAGGAATGTCCTCCTGACCCAAGACTTATGTTCGAGGGACGCTTTCATCAGCAGGAACTTAGTGTTTGCTAGAGGAGGAGGAGGAAGAGAAGGAGCAGCAGCAGCAGGAGTTTTTATAAGGCGGAACCTTATCTGTAACCTTGTCAAAGCCAGAAGGAGAATGTTGGTATCTGGAGTCCGCACATAATCTGCTGCATTGGCCCACCCAAGGCCGCTGCCCCCACATGCCACCGTGTTCCCTTCCATCTGTGCTGCCTTTGTAGGCCACAAACATCCCTGAACTGCAATCAGCTTGCAGCCAAGTTGGCTCCTATGGCTTTCAAGGGCCTCTCCAGCAAATTTGCTTTCCCCTTGTGGCTGCCCACTATGGCTCAGGCTTCACCACATCATAAGAACCTAAGAAATCCCCACTGAGTCAGACCAAAGGCCCATCTAGTCCAACACTCTCTTCATGCAGTGGCCTTCAGGAAGGCCGTAAGTGGGATTTCAGTTGCTCTCCCCACTTGGGATTCCTGGCAACTGGTATTCAGAGGTCCCTTGACAGTGGAGGTAGAGCATGACCATTTTGGCTTGTAGCCGCTCATCATAGACTCATAGAATTGCAGACTTGGAAGTGATCCTGAGGATCATCTAGTCCAGCGGTTCTCAACCTGTGGGTCCCCAGATGTTGTTGGACTACAACTCCCATCATCCCTGAGCTCCGGCCTTGCTAGCTAGGGGTGATGGGAGTTGTAGTTCAACAACATCTGGGGACCCACAAGTTGAGAAAGGTTGATCTAGTCCAACCCCCTGCAATGCAGGAATGGATAAGCAGCTGCCCCAATATGGGGATTGAACCTGCAACCATGGCGTTATCAGCACTGCACTCTAACCAACTGAGCTATCAAGGCAAAATAGTCTTATCCCTCCCTGAGACTCCCTGTTCTCCAGTCTCTCTCTCTCTCTCTCTCTCTCTCTCTCTCTCTCTCTCTCTCTCACACACACACACACACACACTGCTGGCCACCCCAGACCTCCTGAATTCTGCTGAAGACCTCACCCTGCCTCCAGTTCTTAGTGTCGCTTGTTCTTCTGCCCCATGTCAGCAACATCTCCTTGACCTTGCTGCTCTGCAGATGGGGAAGGGAGCTCATGGCTAGAGCTTTTTGTACATATGGTTCCAGGTTCAAGCGCTGGCATCTCTAGGTTTTTGTTTTTTAAAGGATCCAACAGCAGAGGAGGGAAGGTGGCCCTCCATGCCCCTCTATGTGGCCCTCCAGACTCTCCCAAGCCACATTTTGCTTGGGATGGGTTTTTTTTTGCCTGGCTTGTGTGTATCCTCAAACTCTGAAAACATCTCTTCCTTGTCTGAATAGGAGCTAGGGTGTTGGGTTGTAGAAACCAGCCTACTGGACATGGCCACTGGTATGCCAGTTTGGTGAAGACTTGACATTTTCATCCCCAAAAAAGTTAAATCAAAAACTTTCCATTTCAGTTTCCACTGAAATGAGGCTGCATTTTAATATTTTAATGTTGTATTTTAGTCTTGTTTTTTAAGTTGTATTTCAGTCAATTGTTTTTATATCTGGTGTTAGCTGCCCTGAGCCCGGTCTTGGCTGGGGAGGGCAGGGTATAAATAAAATTTATTATTATTATTACTGTACAAAGGTAAAACTTAACAGTTGTTGCTCTGCCCTGCCTCTGGCCCTGTTTCCCTGCTGGCTGTCAGAATGGAGTGCGGCCCTCAGGCTGAATAAGGGTTCCCACCCCTCTGGTAGCAGATGGTGTGCAAGGCCCTTATCTGCCCTGAAACGGACCCTTGTCAGCATAGACAATGCTTGGCCAGACGGACACATCGTTTGACCTACCTCATGATATTGTTGTCTACAACACCTCCTTTTCCAGTTCCCTTCTTCAGTCACATACCTATGTCCCACTACAATCAATGGACCCCTGGATTCCCCTTGCCCTGATTTTTTTGGGTTGGCCACCACATGCCGCCACCGACATGACCCACTGCCACACCACCTCAGCTTTAAAATCAGGTTGATCTATGTTTCTCAGTCCAGACACAGAAGAGTGGTATTACAGTCCGCAGGGTACTACTAACACTACTAATTCTTATTATTTAATTTGTAACCCTGCCCATCTGACTGGGTCACCCCAGCCACTCTGGGCAGCTTCCTGCATATACAAAAATACAATAAAACATTAAATATTAAGAAAGCTTCCCTATACAGGGCTGCCTTCAGGTGTCTTCTAAAGGTTGTGTAGTCCTTTATCTCCTTGACATATGGAGGGAGGACGGTCCACAGGGAGGGCGCCACTACCAAGAAGGCCCTCTGCCTCGTTCCCTGTAACTTCGCTTCTAGCTGTGAAGGAACTGCCAGAAGGCCATTGGAGCTGGACCTCAGTGTCTGGGCTGAACGGTGGATGTCTAAAGACATAGCTCTTATTTAAATACACACACACACACTATAGTCACAAAGCACCTCAGAAACCCAGACTTTACAACCTAACATGCTGACCGCTCAATTAGCCATCATCTGCTGTGTCTGCTGTGTGCTCTTGCACTGTCTGGTCATGGCCACTGGGTATGCCAGTCCAGGCAGTGGTCCACCTATTTGGCTTCAGTGCAGGTCAGCTTGGTCCGGGTGCCTGCAGTGTCCTTTCCCATAGCCTCCTTTTTAAGTTACAATGGAATGGCGTGTTCCTTTCACCCCCTCTGTGAGTTGCTGTGCTTGGCTGCAGTCATTTTCCTGGCGCGCAAGCTCCACTCAAAATCTAAAAACAGTAAGTGGGTTGGATTGTGCAGAGCAATCAATACAGGGAAATGTCTTGAAAGAAACTCTGCAAGCCGTACGCAAGCAGTCTCTAGATTCTCTCTTCCTGACTCACTTGTCAGGGATGCTTACCGTCATCAGGGTGGAGAAGGATGATGGCTTGTTCCTCACCTAGAAAAGTGGACACAGTCAGGTCATGCTTACTGCAAAGGGTGGAGCTGTTCCCCTAGAGAGGAGTAGGATATATGACTCATTCTGTTGGTTTGAGGAGCCATGCACAAACTTCCCGGGCGTGTGCTTTATGGGTATGCATTTCCAGTCAGCGGGGGAAACAGAGTTTGTAAGGGAAGGTTGAATTTAGACTCATTGGAGAAGGCAAAAGATGAAATCAAGGTGATGATGAAGTAACTGCATTTCAGAGAGACTTCTCTCCAGGGGGCTTCAATTTAGGAAGTAAACAGGGGTGGGATGATCTGTCCCCAGCCAGTCCAGTCCTTGGTGGCTTGCTTTGGATCTATTTACAGGAACCCTGAAGAAAAACATTGCTAGGCTGGTCAGTTTCCTACATTTGGGAACAAAAAAGAAAGAAAGAAAGAAAGAAAGAAAGAAAGAAAGAAAGAAAGAAAGAAAGAAAGAAAGAAATCCAGTTTTCTTAAATCTCTTTTGAGTGTTCCGCAGCATTTCATTTTAGGATGATGGCAGGAATTTAAAATATGTGGCAAAGGGTAGATTTGAAACTGAAGGGCAAATGATGTCACTCTGTTTCTGGTGGCTGGAGTTTTGGGTTTTGCAAAACTGCTGCAGCATTTCTTAAACGTCGTGATTTCACATTGTGCAAATGATTCACCCTGAAGTGTGTTCATGGGAGAGATGATGGAGCCATGAATCAGTCGATGGGTTTTGCTTCGTTACGGAGACTCTGATTGATTGACAAGCTATAAACAGGGAGGAAAGTTTCCTGATGCCATATTGAAGATTCTGCCTTCCATCGGTGTGGCATGTCACATGCGTGGCATGTCTGAGCCATCCAAATCAGGGCTACATCCACACCATCCATTTAAAACACTCTCGTGACCACTCTTAACAGTCATTGCTCCCCTCAAATAATCCTGGGAACTGGGAGCTACAATTCCCACCACCCATAAAAAACCCCTACAGTTCCCAGTATTCTTGGGGGAGAGTTGTGTGTTTTAAATAGATGGACCTGGGATTGTCTTTTGCCCTGTGGCTCCATGAACTACTCTAGCATTTTTTTTCAGATTTTTCAAGGGACCATGTCCTACATCATCCATGTGTTGGCTGAGGAATCCTTGCATTTTGTAGAAGAGTGTGGGACACGTTCTAGGGTGCTCAATCACATTCACACAAAACCTCTGGCTTGCCCTGTTGGGATCCATGACAAGTGCTTGCGGTTCCAGACTGTCAATATTTTCAGGCAAAAAAAGCTGATTGGGGGAACAAACCCACTCCCCCAAAATATTGGTCTTGGTGCAATAAGGATGAGAGTAAGTGATGGGAAAATGCACTGGGGAAAATACTTGATGCAACATAATGGCCCAGTTGGCAGTTGTGGCCCATTGCGTCAGGCTCCAAGACCCCTGGGAGCAAAGTTCATCCAAGTGGCCGGCATTTGGGTAATCCCCGGGCCAGCCACATGGCACATTGGGAGTTCCCGCTGGCCAGCAATTTGAATTCTAGCCAATCTGGCCAAGCCTTGGGTAGCGGGGCCTGGGAGCAGACTGCAGCATAGTAGTAGTCTTTGCTCCCGTCCACTCCTAGCCATTTAAAACCACCAGCAACTGTCCTCCCCGCCTCTGTGACTGTCTCCCGCCACACCACTCTTTCATAACAAATAGCCGGTGAAGTGTTTTAGCAACGATTAAAACATTGATTAAAAATAAAATGAAGGCAGAGTCTTAAAATGGAACCCACCACAACAGTTATCACAAACGTGTGTTGAGCGACACATGGTCCCACCTACAACAGCTACATCACACCTGCTGGTGGAGTCGGAACACGAGCACAATGCTCCTGGTAGTTTGGTGCATCATGTGCAATCCCACTCATAGCTTAAAATGGAAAGGAATGATTGGATAGCACTAGGAGCCACCCGTCTGGAAGCAGCCTACGGCTGCTTGGTGATGCTGAGTCACAGGCAGCAGTTCCTTGTCACTTGGTCCACGATAACGATGGCATGAATTTCCTATTGATTTCGTTAAAAGCCCAGTACTGATTTCCAGGTTTTGAAGGGCACTTGTGTAGGACACACTCCCTCCTCCCCAAGGTTCCCATAAGATGCTTCTGGGTCTCCATTTGGTCTTCATCATTGCTACCACCACCTGCTTACTGAACAGGTTGAGAGCCAAACGAGCATGCAGGCAGTGGTATCTCCTAAGGGGTGGAGGGGCAGAGTGAGAGGCAGGTGAGTAAGCAGGTTGCAATGGCGAACTGGAGGATGACCAGGGAGCTATGGTAAGCCAGGCGCTTACAAGAGTGTTGACTCCTGACCATGTTCACCCTTGCTGGTTTCAATGGGAATTCAAGTGTGAAGTATGCGAAAATAGGTGTGGGTGTATTTGTTGGCATTGTGTGTGTGTGTGTGTGTGTGTGTGTGTGTGTGGAAAAGGCAACTAAACATTTCCCCCATTCATCCCTGCCTTCTTTGTGGCCTGTTGATAAGTCAGCAACACAGAGAAAGAAAGAGGAAAAAGCAGAGCAAGTGAAGTTAGAGGTAAAGGGGGAGATTTGTTTGTGAAATTTGAATGAATCTCTCATGGACTCAAGTAGGACAAGTCCCAGATGAGAGCATCCCAAGCAAATGAAGGGTTTTGTGCATCTCTCACTCCCCTCTTCTCCATCCATTCCCTCACTCTTCTTATTGTGTGATAGATTATTAGCCTACTGGCAAGGAATTTTCTCCTTCTCCTTTTAAAATATTGTACAGCACCTAGTCATTTTAGCCTCTTTATAAATAAAATGTGATGACATGGATTTTTTTCATCGCAGTTCTGTGTTTTGCAGGGCTTTATCTTAAGATTTTACATAACATTCTTGCATTTTTTGTGGTAGTTTTTAAAGATATTTTGTAACCCATCATGAGCCCCCGTGAGAGAGAAACCTTGGTAATTAACTCACTCTAGATACTAGTTCTTTAGCCCTTTTTTATCAGATTTGATATTTAATTTTGAAGCTGAATTTCCTTCGGGAAATTCAGCCACAAGGTGTTTTGCTCTGAATGATCCGAGATAGATTTGGAAAGCAAAAAGTCATGTGATGCATGCTACATAATGCACATTTCTATGCTCAGTGGCGTATTAGGTGCTGAACAGTTGGTTGCAGTGGATGGAGTCCAGCTTGGTTACTGGATATTTTGGATGCCTACCCCAACCCAATTCTTTCTGAAAATCATATTGGTTCTGATCCAGCTCTGGGGTTGCAGCAAGATGCTTCGCGTGTGAATTAGCAGCCCTATTTGTATCAAAAGGTAGAATCCAGTCAACTCTGTGGGACCTGGATGGACATTGCAATGCAAATGGTTTTGTTCACCCACACATGCATCATTTGTATTTTGTATTTTACACACAGATGGATACATTTTGCTTGGTCAGGGGGATTATTTCCCTGTCGCTGTATTTGTTTTTACTGTGAACCACAAACAACCCCGAACCTTCAAATTCTGGAATAGTTCATGATTGCAAATGGGTCTCACTCTCCCCATCTCTTTTTCCAAAGAGATTGCTTTAATTGCAACACAACACTTCTGTTGCAAATGGCCCACCAAGCCAACAGATGTGTCAGTTGTTACAGAATGGCAGGATAAGGTGGGGCTGCCCATTTAGTTCTTCATTTTACTGAACCTGGTTGTAGTTTGCAACTCAGAGAGATTGGGGCAGTCACTTAATTTGCAGCTATCTAATTCTGCAGCTTTAAGAGATGCAACCAGCTGTTCTGGTTGCTCAGCCGCTATAATTTATTACTGGCTGGGAGTTGTTCCCTGCAGGGCATCAGACCCAGGGGCCAAATTTGGCCCCCAGACTTTTCTCTCTGCCTCTCAAAACTCCCCTAGGCCACACTTCTCATGCTCCCCCCCCCCCAATACATTGGCTCTATATGAGGGGAAGAAAATCTGTTTCTGTAGGTAAATGAATATTCTGATTTACATGTATTGATTTACTGGTCAAAGCCTTTATCTGCCCCACCTGCAATAAAACATGTCTGTCCCATTTGCAGGGTTGACTTTACCCCTGAAGGTGCACTCTTCCATAATCTCCCGAGACAGACGGATGCCAACAAACCTATTGGCTAAAATGAACTGGTCAACAGCCCTAATGCATATCTCACTGCCTTTTTTCCAGATCAACCTGAAGAATTGGTTTTGATTCTCTTTCTGGGTTCAAATCCAGCCATTCCTTTCTGCAAGCCGAGATCTTCCTCCAGGGCTCAACCATGACTACTTCTGCCTTGCGCCGGCAGGTGAAAAACATTGTGCACAATTACTCTGAGGCAGAGATCAAGGTGCGCGAGGCCACCTCCAATGACCCCTGGGGCCCCCCGAGCTCCTTGATGTCCGAGATTGCAGACCTGACCTTCAACACCGTGGCATTTGCTGAGGTCATGGGCATGATCTGGAGGCGGCTGAACGACAGTGGCAAGAACTGGCGCCATGTCTACAAGGCGCTGACTCTTCTGGACTACCTCATCAAAACTGGCTCAGAGAAGGTGGCTCACCAGTGCCGGGAGAACCTGTACACCATCCAGACCTTAAAGGAGTTCCAGTACATAGACCGCGATGGCAAGGACCAGGGCATCAATGTCCGGGAAAAGGTAAAGCAAGTGATGGGCTTGCTGAAGGATGAGGAGAGACTGAAGCAGGAGAGAGCCTATGCCCTGAAAACCAAAGAGCGGATGTCCCTTGAAGGCATGGGGATTAGCAGCAGCAACAGCCAGCAGCTTGCCTATGGGCGGCGGGCGTCACAGTACGGAGAAGACTACGGCAGGTCAAGAGAGTCTCCTTCCTCCTTTAATTGTGAGTAGTGCAGTGTGTCATGGGTGAGCTGCCTTGTCTCTGGTGGATCAAGATTTGTGGCTGCATTTCTGACCACCACCTTTGCCAGTGGAGCGGTCTGGATGAATGCCTCGTATCATTTGTGAATGGACTTGGTTTCCCAGGTGGGGAGTTGTTGGGGCACCTGGTCGTGTGGGTGGAGCAGAATAAGTATGTGTGCAGTTTTCAAGAGATACATTCTGGGGAACGTATTCTATGTTTCCCCTATGATCAAATAAGGAAAGTTGGCAGGACCATTCCTGCCATTACTTAGCATTGTGGTGGGGAAGTAAAGGGCAGCTGGGTGGAATGGATAAGAAAGAATTTGGATTTGATATCCCGCTTTATCACTACCCGACAACAAACACTCTGTGAGGTGAGTGGGGCTGAGAGACTTCAGAGAAGTGTGACTAGCCCAAGGTCACCCAGCAGCTGCATGTGGAGGAGCGGGGAAGCGAACCCGGTTCACCAGATTACAAGGCTGCCGCTCTTAACCACTGCACCACACTGGCTCTCATGAAGGGCCCATGGAGAGAAACCATGAGCTGTGCAGAGTGCAGAAATTCTTCTTAACATTTCTGCCTTCAGAATCTCTGGAAGCTCCAACCAATTTCCCCCCTGCTTCCCAAGTTCTAAGCAGAACCTTCATGCATATTTTTCAGATTCTCCCCCTCTAACTGTGAAGATAGAACTTGGGAGAAGTTGTAGGGAGAAATAGGATTAGGTGGAAGATTGTAAGTCCTGTGTTACAATGCCTGCTGTAGGTAGTACAGGGGCATTTACATTACAACAGGTGTTGGGAACCTGTGGCTTTAGTTGTATTACAGCTCCCTTCATCCTTGACTATCGGCCATGTTGGCTGATGGGAGTTGAAGCCCAACAACATCCAAAGGGCAGATTCCCCACCCATGTGTTATGCAGTTCTTAAAAAGGAGATTCTCCTATGGAAATGACATGCAATGCACAGGGAGATAATCAAGTCGCATGACAGTGCTAAATGGTAATTGGCCCCAGCTTTTAAAAGCATGCACATTACACGTATGCTATCACTACACATTACAATCTACAAATGGGTTTTAACTCCTACAAAGAGGTGTGTTTGATTTAAGAATTTTGTAAAGGGGTCTTTGGGGGCCAATCTACACAATAGATTTCCACCTTGGCATTATCTATGCCTCAGTGGTCTGAGATTGAAATTCATATCACTGCAGCAACAGGGGTGACCAGTCTCCTGATGCAGATAGGGCAAGTATAAGGATGAGATTGGGGTGATTGTTGCCTCTGTGTATTAAGACCTGGGCCTGAAGAACCAGCTATATGAAGCTGTTTCTAGGGTCCTCTGTTCTGTATGTAGAACCTGAAGCTCTCCGGATGTTGCTGAACTACAAGTCCCATCACTCCCAACCATTGGCCGTGCTGGCTGAGGCTGATGGGAACTGGTGTCCAAACACATCTGAAGGGGAACAGGTACCCAATTCTTGGAGACCACCAACCTTTTGGCCTCCACATTTCTGCCCACATTATTTTTCAGCCCAGCACAGTTAACTGATATGCAAACAAGCTATTCTGACAGGTGAATTGGAATTAGAGCAGGTGGCGATGTGATTTAAAAAAATAAATACAGAAGGATATGTTTATCTTGGAGGATTCCAATTCTTGGAATTTTTGCTAGCTAGTTGCTGTTACAACTTCAACTTTAGAGTCAAAACTTTAGTTTTCAAAGGATATGTCTTATGATGCAAAGCAAGTACCCCTCGTTCAATGGAGCCTCCTGTCAGTTCAATTGAATTGCCATCTGAGGGTGTGATTTTATTCCTGCTTATCTGAGAATAAGCCCCATTCAGCATAGTGGGATTTACAAGGTAGGATTCTGCTTTAAGTCTATAATATTATTATCTATATAGATAATTTAGATAATAATAATAATTAACAAAGCTCAACAGCTTTGGCTCCAAAGACAATGGGTAGATCACTGTCAGTTTTTTTATACTGTGAGTAGATTGCAGTCTCTTGGGAGTTGGACAGCCCTGATATAGATAAATCATTTGACTTCACTGTGCATGAGACAAAATGACACACACACACACACACCACTGGTAGAGACACCTGCCTGAAACTCTGGAGAGCTGCTGCTTGGCAGTGTAGCCTGACTTAGGGACGCAGTGTTCAGATTCCCACTAGTGGAGCCTGCACAAGGACTTCCACAAGCCCCCTCTCTTCTTGTCCCCCACAAATTAGCTGTGGGGGGTGGGGGAGTCAAGAGAACTTGCAGGAAGTGCACAGAGGGAGAAGAGGGGAGATTGTTCCACCAGACAAGCAGAAATGCTTGTATCTCCTTAGCTGCAATGTTGAATTCCTCCCATTGGAACCTGCCTATAATAGCTGGATCATATAGTCCCTTGGTCGCTGTCCTGGTACATCAGGGACCCTTAGCATGGGCAGCCAGCAACATACTTTTGCTCTTCTTGTCATCCTCAAGAAGGATGATGCTGCGGAAACACAACAGGAACCTTCAAGATCCTAAAGCAGAATGCAGTTGCGCACAAAAGGGCTTCTCTTCCTCGGGCTCTTCCCGTTGCCCCTCATATGAACACAGGAGTATGAAAAGCTTCCTTGTGCTGAGTCAATCCATTGGTCCACAATGACTGGCACCGACTCATAGAATCGTAGAAGTGAAGAGTTGGAAGGGACCCTCGGGAACATCTAGTCCAACCCCTTGTAGTGCAGGAATATGCAGCCATCCCATACAGGGATCGAAACTGCAACCTTGGCGTTATTGGCACCATGCTCTAACCCACTGAGCTATCCAGTCACCAGGGTTTCAGACAGGGTGTCTCTCCCAGCCCTACCTGGAGATGCCAGGGACTGAACCTGGACCCTTCTGTGTGCATTACAGATGCTCCATTAATGAGGTATAACCTTTCCCCTGGACCAGCAGTCTAATAACTTGGACCTGCAGTCTAAAATCATGAACTTAATCTGCAAAAGGGGGGGAGGGGGTAGAATGGGAAAGGCCATTTGTTGCAAAACCCAGGCAAATGTCAGATTCTGGAGCGGCTATGAACCATGTTCAGCAGCCTCCAGCTGGGCTCCATCCCATTTGCAGCATTAATTCATCTCTTTCTTGTCCCTCAGCCTCTTCCTCATCCCCTCGGTTCAATTCTGACCTGGAGCAGGCAAGGCCACAGACGACTGGAGAGGAGGAGCTCCAGCTCCAGCTTGCCCTGGCCATGAGTCGAGAAGAAGCAGAGAAGGTAATGTTTTGGCTTCCTTCTAGGTGTTGTTTTAAACCAGTGGCTTAAATAAGGGGTGAAGTAGCTGGGTCTAGACTCCCAACATGCATCATCACTGGCCAGTTGGCTGGGGCTGATGGCGGTTAGAGCTCAACAACATCTCCAGGGCCACATGTCCCCAGCCTCTAAATCAGTGAAAAACTATCAGTGATAAAGGCATGTTAGAGATTTGTGGATGCTTCCCACTGCTGCAAGTGCGGCTCTCATCTCTTATTGGCTGCTCCACCTAAGCCTCATCAGCTCAGGACATCATCATGGGGATTTATTGCTTTGTTGATTTAGCATTCTTATACTGCGGGCACATATTCACCTTTTGACGGTAGACTCGAGTGTGCTTTAAATCAGGAAGATAAAGCTATTATAGACGAAGCGGCAGCCTGTACCTTCCATCTTCCCTTCTTCATGATGAAGGTCCTTTAAGGCTCATATTTAATGAAAATAAAAAGACTAGGACTCCAATCCTATGTGCACTTGTTTTGAGAGTTAAGTCCCGTTGATCTCAGTTGGACTCCCTTTTGAGTAATTTTGTGTAGTTTGTACTGCATTCTGGAGCTTTGCTTGTGTGGTCTGGGAGCAATGCACCTGACACGGAAAGGAATGGCTATTACAATGGGTCAGTGCTTCATGGATTGTAGCAGTGATCTTATATGTAGGAATCTCTCACTTAGGCTTTCAATGTTTTTAACTGTGCCTGCTGTTTTTTTCATGGCAGCTATCAACAGCCAGCTATTTCTCTTAGGCATTGTAAGTGGCAGGGACAGAACATAGCCCAGTATGAACTATGTAGGTCTTTTGGATGCTGGTTGAGGCTCAATGTAGCATTTAGCTGCTGCAGGAGTGCCTCCTACATAGCACTTCTGGATACTTCACAGGGAAAGGGAATGCACACTTCCTTTTCATTGTGTTTTGCGCTCTGCAATATGGAGGTTCAGCGAAGGACTTCACTCACCACCATGCAGCTAAATCAAATGTTGCATTTTCACATTCGGTTTCCAGAGCTTCTCCTAATGCCCACTCCTCTTGCCTCTGCAATTCATCTGTGCAAGTTCTCCTTTGGACGTTAGAAAGAAGCACTGATAGAGAAGCGATCTGCCATTTTGATTGGTGGCGCTTCTTAAGCTCTTTTAGTTTTGCTTAATTTAAAATGACTTTCACCGTTGCAGTCCAACGACCTAGTCCCTTTGTATGCTTTCCACGAGCAGCCTTCCTATCAGCTGATCTGCTTCTCCCTTTCGAGGTGGCCCAAGCATTTGTTTACATGCACCAAACACAAGATTAGCTCCGAGGGCCTTTCTTATGTCAAGTGACACGAGTAGTGACATTGGAGAAGCATGAAGGTGGCAAGGGAAAGACTGCCTTAGTCTTGAAATGTTGGCTGGAGGGGCTGGGATCCCACACTTAACAGCTTCTCTCAAGCTTTGACTGAAAGTATCTCAACAGCATATTCTTGTGAAGACCTGTTTCCTTGAAAAAACACATAAGCTATATACAGTAGCACTCCTGTCTTTACCACACACGTTGCTAAAGCCAGCTCACATCCTAGTCTCTTAGGGAGCCTAATTATCACTTCTACATTGGGCACACTTTGAATATTTTGCTTCATGAGCAAAAATGTCCATGGATATTCTTCTTGTAACAATAATCTTCATCTTAGCCATGCTAAGATGTGACAATAACTCATCATGGATATTGGATGTAGGCCCTGAGAAGAATCTTCATGGGAAACTTGGCACAAGCCTTTAATCTGAGTCTACATTATTTTAAATGAAGCCATCTCACAGAGTAATCGAGAACAGACCACCATCTACTGCATTTCATTTTAATAATAATATATTGCTCCCTGGGCTTGATGGATATATGGCCATTGTTTGCCTACTTAGAGGAATGGCTTGATAGCTAAGAGAAGCTCTAGGGGAAATCGGTCAATGTCAACATCACTTCTCTCTGTCAGCATAGCTAGCTGAAAGGCTGGGGAACAGCTCCTGTGTCAGCATGGCATCCTGGAAACAAGATTCCTAGAATTTCTGAGAGATAACTTTCAAAGGCAACCCCCCCACCCCAATATAGTCCTTCTGTTCCCATAGAAGAGTTCCAGAGGTCTTTTGGACCTACTCTAATTTGGTGAATGATTTGCCCAATGATCCATGAGCTTCATTGAGGAAAATGGAACCCAAGCCTTAAGAGACAGCTTATCAAGGCATTTGCTGAGCAGGATCACCATCTCAGAGGTGAGATTCAGAAATTAAATTGGAGGGTTAGGGTTAGCACAATTAAATGAAGTGTCCTAAAGGGTGAATTTGTGTTTGGGGGTAAAGACCCCCTACAAAGTTCACTGAATGAAAGGAGTGCTCACTGCCCATCACTGTGGATCAGCCAAATTCACTGGACTGAAGAGAAGATTGACCAAGAGACCCTCAAAGTGCGTGGTGCAAATTATAATTTGTTCCTGAACAGGAGCCCCGAACAGCTGCTTTCTCCACTCTTGCCCAATATATTTCTTTTTGCCACAGCAGCAAAGTGATTCTAGTTCTGTCTCCATCCTTCTCTCTGCTAAGTTTTACAAGGGCAACATTGAGAGGAAGCTGGTAGCCAGCGCCAACCCGCTGAACTGGTTTTAAGAAGGCAGGCAGATGGTGGCTGGTTGTGGGCAGACTGAGTTTGTTGGTACAATGTCCCATTTGCCCCAATGGATTAGCCCCATTGAACCCCTTTGTTTCCTGTGGTGTTCAGGAACAGTCAGAAAATATTTACTCTTGAGAACCACCACTCTAGGATGGTCATGAGTCCTACTTTGCACCCTCTATTTGAAAGGCTGTTAGAGGATCGTCCTTTACTTGAAGGATCCCTCTGTTTGAGGTCTGGTCCAAGAATGTTTAAAGATGAGGAACAACAAAAAGGGAGACCAGGGGGTTAGGCACGGTCCATCAACTGTGAACACCTGGGCAGTAAACTCAATAGGTACCCAGGTCACCCAGTCATAGTCTTCCCTGATATGGTGAGGTGCGTGGAGCTGGATTCAGCTGGCAAGTCTTGCCAGTGCAAGGCCACACATTGACTTCTGCTAGTGCAATGTGGATCCCCCCCCCCCACACAAAAAATTGGTTTGGCAGGGGAATCAGGAGAGCCCCACATGCGGGGAGGAGAGGGCAGATTGTTCCATCAGGCAAGCAGAGAATGCTTGCACTGACAGAGCAGTCTCCTTAGCTCTAGGATGAATTCCTCTCATTGTATGTCTATTGAACTCTTATAGTAATTGTTTCCAAATTTCTATCAATGCATATAACTCACTGCATCCAAGTTTATATAATTCCATGTCCTCTTTTGTTTTGGTGGTGTTTGTCGATATATATATATTTACTGGTGGTCACCTTGCACCACACATGACCATAATAAAGTATGGAGACTGCAAGTGCTGTAAATTTAATACCTACAATGTTTTGTCCGGTTTCACATATTCTGGACTTGTGCAGAGCTGCTTTCAACTATTATGTGAGATTAGAAATGCAAAATGGGAAGCAGTCCTTAAAGGTGTGAGATTTCCGAGGGTGAAGGGTGTCTGGCCTGGAGCAAGAGAACTCTCGGAATCTCAGCTCTCAGAATTTCCACCACTGCGAAGAAGCCAGGCAGGGGAGGAAGGGAAGGCTATTTGTGTCCTTAACAAGCTTGAATAGCCAAGTGGAAGTGACAGCATTCCCACCTACCTGGGCCATCCTCTGTCATGCAGAGTAATGTTCTTCCTCTGCTCCTGAAAGTAAGGATCTTCAAGTCTCACTGAATCATGCCTGCAGTGTGCCCTTTTATGCTTGGATACACCAGACTCCATTTGCGCACTTCACAGAAGTGCCAACTAAACAGTCTCCTACCTTTCTAACTAAGGAGACCTTGGGGCTTGCTACTGTGTGTTCCTTGATGAGTAATGAAGATGAAATTCAAAGACGGCAATGTATTGTCTTTTGCAATTCCTCCAAGAGGTTCAAGGGTGTGTAAATGGGGGCTCGTTCCTCTTTTCACCCTCACAACAACCCCACAGGGTGGGTCAGGCTAAAAGATGGTGACAGAGACAGCTAATTCAGACACTAGTTTAACGGCAGAGTCTCCTTAGTCATGTAAGGGCTGATTGCTACACCGAATGGACTCATGTCTCACTCTCATGTTAACTTCCCTGAGCACCACCACCTTCAGTCTGTGCAATGCAGGTGGGGTTGTGGGAAGATGAGGGAGAAGTTCTACCAGGTCCCCAAATTTTGAGTAATTGAACATGCTGGGGGTGCTACAAAGGATCAGTTTCACAGCTGGCAGTGCTCAAGGTGGGGGAACTGGCAAAAAAGCAAGAACACCTCCCCAAAATTAATGACTCAGGGGAGGTGTCAAAAGGCACCATGGGGCCCACGAGTGCTACGCTGGGGACCTCAGGGATATTCTCAGGCCAATAGTTGGTTTCAGCAAGTGGGACCTTTTCTTACTTTATCCCCCTTCCCCTTCTTATTAACCTCCAGTGGGGGAGACACTTGTGTTGGTCTTTGTGATAACAACTCTAAACTTACTAAAAGGGGGCTTAATTGATAGGCCACATACCCAGTCCATTCCCAAACAACAACACCAACAACACAAATACAAATAATATCTCAAAGATGAATTCCTCTAAAACAAGAGTCCACCTTTGGGGTAACAGTGCTGTCCTTCTTCCAGGCCAGTCAGTCAGTCAGTCCCTGCCCCAGTAGGGATCCAGAAGGAGGGAAAAACAGAATGGATGGTGGGTCAGTGGGTCAGTGTGAGGGTGTGGCTAAAGTATCCAAAGGGCTGTAGTAACTATCAGGGCTTAATCCCTTTAACCTGGAAAAGGATGGCTAACCCTTCCATTCAGTGATGCAGCAAAATGACTAGGCCGCCCCACAGTATAATCATGAGGATGCAGTCATATCCTTCTAATTGTTTTAATTGTTAGGTGCAGAGTTGGAAAACAGGCCAGTGATACCTAATGGCAGCTATAACCCTTTGTTATCTCCTACACAGCAATTTCTGTTTTCATACTGGGGATGACAAATGAAACTCACACATGTACATTTAGCACGATGTGTTCTATTATTATCCCGCCCCCTCCAAAGTAACTCATCTTCCCCTTTTCCTCCTTAGAGTAGACTCGCTTTTGCTCTTTTCTTTCCCCCAGAAACCCTCCGTTCGTTTCCCCGATACTTAGTTTGGGGGCTGATTTATATTTGTTGGGAAACACAATTGTGCCGACACACATACTGATGAATTCTGTTCGCTGTAAGGTTTTTTCTTTACGTAGAAGCTCAGCTAACCTCTTATGCCTTGTATCTAAGGATTGGTTCACTCCCTGTTTTGTACATTATACTGGCAGAGCTCCATTCTGAATAGGTGCTGACTCTATTGTGGCTCCCCAGCATTCTGCAGCCCCTGTGCCAGTGGAGATTCCTTGGGGTGAGCGCTAGGGCTCAGGCAATCCTCATACTGATCTCATAGTTTTCATATCACCTGTTCCCACCACAACTCACCAGGGGCCCTGCGATGGTGTTCACATCGGTGTCAGGGCTCTATAGCATTGTGGGTTGGATCACTGGACTGATAAAGAGTGGACTGAAGGCTTGTTCACGCATCCCACTGAACACAGCTACAAGGTGCCTCTACACATGCACATGTGTTTGTGTGAAAGTGTGTATGCTTGTTGATCTGTACAGCTCACCTATTGCGCACATAGGTTGAATGTTGCATGCAGGTTATTGCACAAGTGCAAGGCTCAACTGCTTGTGTACACAGATGGTACACTTGTTGAACACAGTGTGCGAACACCCTTGAGAAGTCCTGTACTAAATTGTATTATTACTGTGTGCTTCACCTGGAGCTAAGCCAAGGGTCTGTTCCTGCCAGCAAATGTCCCTACTACAAAGCTAGACTGTTTCCTAGTTGGTGAAGGATTTGAAGGGTCCCCCCCCAGGTGTAACAAATCAGACAAGCAAACACATCATTTTTAGTATCACTGCCTTCACTACCTGTGCTTACCAGTCAATAATGAGCCCAAATTATCTGCCAGCTGGCAAGTTAGCTACGAGCTGTCTACCAGTTGGCAGTATGCTAGAATGACTGCCTAGGGGCGATCATGTTAGGCACGGGCATTCAGAGAGCTTAAAGTTAGCACATGACTGCATTGTGCTTCTCCACAAGTAACTAGTTTGGACTTGTTCCCTTTGTATCACCTGTATTGGGTAGGCATTTCTCAGTAGTTAAAGGCTGAAACAGCTCAGCTGTGTGTGATGAAGGAGTTTTCATGAAAACAAAATAGGGTGGGGTGGTTGGGAGTGCAGGATTCTAGACAGTAAAGAAAAACCGCAAGGTGGGATAGCACATTCACCTCCTGCATTGTCTAGTTCCTGTAGTTTACTGTATTATTAGCTTTGTGCTCATGTTTCTTTATTGCAACATAAGCATCCCCTTAAGGGACGCAGGTGGCGCTGTGGGTTAAACAGCTTTACTAGGGTCAACAAGACCCAACCCATACTTGATGTGCCTTTCAACGCACTCTCTTGCTCTCTCTCAAACGCTCAGGTTTCGGAGAGTGGCAGGAAAATTCTGCTTCCCATTCAAAACTTGCATCCAATATCACCGTGTATTCATGTCCCATCTTGATTTGTGTATTCTACTTCTGGTTGTTTTTTTTTAATACGGGAATTTGTATCTCAAAATAAATAGCAGGCTTAGCAGTACATCACTTGAATATAGCAAGGGACATATTATGCAGTGCCTCAGTTTTTCCTGGGTCCCTTTTTCCTGCTTTGTCCATCACAATTATTATTATTTAAATCAGAATGGGAAGCAATTACATATGCAAATGTAGTAATTTTGGAATGCAGAAATATCCACATTGTACTTAGCAATGTTTAAAGAAGGCCTGTTTAAATCTGTGCGCAACTCTGGAGTCATTTTAAAAAGTCACTAAATCTTCCCCTGCAACACCTTGCTAAATAGGGAAAAGAACAACATTAACCAGGAACGAGGAACCCCAGTTATGAACAGTATGCAGGGTTGCAACATGAAAAGCTCACCGAGTTCCTTGAAACATTCTGTGCTGGGCCAACAATGAAACAATACATTAAGGAACACATGACCAAGGACAGTCTTTCCCCCAATGGCAGTGATTCTGGTATGGTCACAGCCCAAGTCAAAAGAAAAGAGATGACTGATGGTTTTGTTCGGTGGAGGAACATCTAGGTCAGCTAGCGCTGGGATCTTGTTTTTTCCCCTTTTTAAATACTATTTGTGTCTGTGTAGGAGTTGCCAGGGGCAGAGATCAGACAGTTTCTTGGGCGAGATTTGGAACACAATGGCTGACATAGGCAGTTCAATAGACATCCTTGCTTGCACCATAATGCTGGTTGGCTGAATTGGCGGGATGTGCCTTTCTAATGGATGAGGAGACCTGTATCCTTACCTGGAACCACCTTTTCCCACACTCAGCTAGAACCAGAGTGGGGCCAAAGGCAATATGTTCTGTGAAGCATTTGGCAAATTAAAAGCGTGAGATCAATGATTACTGCTTGTAACAGTCTTTCTCGAGGCAGTGTTAATGATGGTGCCTGAAAGGGCTATGTCTCTGCAAGGAATGGTGATGACTGCTGTTTGTATTGCCACAAAAGTGTGATTGTGCTTTCCCCCATTATTAGGGTAACAAAGCAGCCGTCCCTGCTGGTGCCACCGTCTGTTTGCTTGCTGATCAGCCTCCTTGTAGGGAACTGGGTTTTGGAACGACACTTGATAAGCTCCAGCCCGAAGAAAGGACAGAAGGGTCATAGCAGCCAGCAAGGCAAGCTCTCAGGTTACATTACCTTGGGAAGCCAGCCAGCTTGCTAAAAGTCCAAACAAAAACCAAAGCTGTAGGCAGGCACCAGGGTTAAAAAAAGGAAGAAAGCTGTAGAAAGTCATTGGGTGCAACATGACAATCTGTTGGTGCATTATTGTTAATTGTAGATTGAGATCTTGGTGTTCTAGGTCTGTGCAAGGTTACTGGGATTGTTTTCTTATATGTAGGTGTTTGCATTTGAGTGGTCTAGTAGGGCAAAGGAGAGCTTTCTGGCTTTGTGGGAAATGCACAAAAACCTCCCTGCTGCCATGGCAGTGCTCCTTCAGAAACAACCATCCACTGATGAACACATGTAATGGTGAACCTGTGGACTTAAGAGATGTTGCTGTTGGACTCCAGCTTCCATCAGCCTCAGCCAGCACTGCCTATGGTCAGGGATGATGGGAGTTGTAGCCTAGCAACATCTCTAGAGCAGTGTTTCCCAAACGTTTTTGGGCAACGGCACACCTGTGTACTAAAAAAAAATCTCGCGGCACACCACCATTAAAGCCCCGCCCCGTGACGTCAGCGCGCAGCGTCACGCCGGGAGGGACGCACAAAAGTGAACGTTTTTTCCCTCGGCAGCTCCTCTCAGCTGCGCTCAATCCGCCTCCGCGCAGGCTGAGGGAGGGAGGGAGGGGCGCGTGTGACCCGTCTCTGCTGGGAGACCAAACCCAGCGAGACAGAGTCGCGCGGAGGCGCCCAGGCAGCGCTGCCGGCTGCGAGGAGGAGCGCCAGGCAGCAGCAGGAGGCGCGGCCTCTCCTCGCCGCCCCCGCCCCGCCTCTCGCCGCCCGACTCGCCCGCCTCCCTCCAGGCATCTCGCGGCACACCAGCCGGTGTCTCACGGCACACTCGTGTGCCGGGGAACACCGGTTGGGAAACACTGCTCTAGAGGACCACTTGTTCCGCATCCCAGCCACAGAACCATCAGTAGCCCACTGCGACTTCTTTGTAAAACATTTTGCAGATAAACTGAGTCACATCTGCCATGACTTGGATGTCACATTGAGCTCAGTGTCCGTATTGGTTGCCAGCTCTGCCACTGCTACTCAAGGTTGCTTGGATGAGCTTCCGTTGATTTCACGGGAAGAGGCAGATGAGGTACTGAGACATTTCTGGGACAGAAGCAGAAGATGGGTTGTAGCCAACACTGCTGTTCTGCTCATACAACAGGATTTCCCCTTCCTTTTCTTCCCCCTGCATCCCTGACCCAGGCACAGTCAAGATGTGCTCCAGAGAGTTAGGGGACCCTCTGGAGCAGAATTCTGGGGCATACAGAACAAGAGGAGGAGGAGAGGAAGAAGTTCTGTTTCATGAGCAGGGCACAGCAGGCTCAGCACTGAATACAACCCTATGTCTCTTCAGTTATTGACCTTCCTGGCAGAAGGTGACCAGCTATGGAAGGCTGGCTAGTCTGAATGGCAGAAGAGTGAATACTGCTTCTAGGGTTGCTGCCTCAAATGAGGAAATGATCCATTTCCTGCTGGGAAGCCGGGGTGGGGGGTGGGGAGGGGAGCCCCAATAGACCTGGCTGACCTTGTTTAACTGTAGGCCAGTCTTTAACCTTTAGCTATTGTAAAGCACTCTGGACAATTTTAATTAAAGGGTAGTGTAGAAATCTTTTACAAATTAAATGAAAGCAACTCCTGCCATTTCTGGGCAAGGATTTGAGAGACTAGTATCTGGAGAACTTGGTTGAAATGCTTGTTGGCTGAGGAAATACCAGTCCTTGATTAGGATCACACACATCCATAAGGTTCATAGTTTGAGGATGCTCTTAGATTCTCAGGTGGTGGCCATGAATCAGAGTGCCAGCTCTAGTTAGTTCACCATCTGCACCTCCTATGACTGAAATATAGAAACCTAGCTACCATCATTCATGTCCTGGTGATGGTTGCTTTTATTTAGTTACTGTTTTATGGATTTATTAGGATGCTTGCATTTTTAATGTTTGGGCAGCAGCTGCTTTTTATTATTATTATTATTATTTGCTGAGAGGTGATTTAACATTATTGTAAGCAAGCCATGTGCAAATATATGGGTGTGGGTGGAAAGAAATAGAAGCAAGGGTTGGAGGGGAGGGACTGCAAACTTCGTGAAAGAATAGGCATTAAAGATTTGTGGGATGAGTATCTAAATGGGCAAAACTAGTTGAACAGTTGCATGGCTGGATTCAAAGCCATCTTGCTCTTTGATTATAAAGGGTAAGGGGGTGGGTTTGGAAGGTTGTGACCCAGAAATGAATGACTGACCACAAAGTCCTGGAGCAGGAACAAACCTTTACCCAATTCTCCTTCATTGTCAGCAGCCACTTCCTCCAGTCTCCAGCACAGATGAAGACTTGCAATTACAGATAGCGCTTACCCTGAGCAAACAGGAGCATGAGAAGGTATCCCAAACCCAGGTGGTGAAAGGGCACTTTTAACTTTCCTCTTCTTGAATTCATGCCTCTTTAAGTGGGGAAGCTTTTGGGACAATGCTGCTATCTCCAGAGTCTAGAAATTCTGTACATCTTGTTCCATTTGCCACAGGCCTCAGAGTTGGTATTTCCAGAAAATATCCATGTGTAAAACAATGAGGTTTTAGGTCCTCACGGTTCTGAAAGAAATCTTGACTCGCATAGGAGATCATTTCAGAGACTTGGGAACTCAAGACTGGGTATCTCTGGATAACTCTGATCAGTTGTGGAATTTTGTCGAAACCCAACATTTGAAAATCAGTCCAAGGATGGTGAAATTGCCTCTTTTCACATTGATAATGAAACACCAAACATAATCCAAAGCATATCTACTTGAAAATAAGCCCCATGGGGCTCAATGGGGCTTATTTCCAAGTAAGTATATGTAAAATTGCAACTGGCCCTTGGACTCAAAACCTTCTCACTTTTCTTTTTAAGATGAAAGAATTCTAGACCCACCCTCCCCCAATTCCTACCTCACCCCCAGCTATGTCCGCTTCTTTCTGCCTTCTGGGTCTTTTCTGGCTGGTATTTTTTTTAATATAACTTACATAGTTCTAAAAACTAACTGTTCCTAACAGAGAACAGTTTAACATGGGGTATAGAAGTATGGGAATGGAAAGGGCAGTTGCCACGCTTACCTAAATGATGGCCATGACCAGTATGAAATAATCTTTCATTTTTCTTGTATTCAGCTCATACCCCGTTGGCTGTTCATTTTGATTACAGGAAGTGAGGGCATGGCAAGGAGAAAACTCACTACTGCAGAGGGCATTGGAAGAAAGTCACCAGGGTGTGGAAGAAGAAGAAGAAGACAAGACCAAGAAAAGTCAGGTAGGAGGCACCAGCTGCTCCTATTGTGGTGGACATACATAAATATTTGCTTTGGTGTGTGCCAATTTGTATTCCACCTGTGCTAGCCCCACTGATCTCTCTGAAGTATCTATGGTGGCTTCTGCTTCAGATGGAATTGCAGATTGGTAATCCTGGGGCTGAAGTCCTTCCCACTCACTGCTGGTTACAGAGTGAGAATTTGTCCTGAGAGTTGCCCCTAAAATTAACAGTCAAACTGAAGAAAACCAGTCAGTTGCTCATACTCCATTTACAGTGGTACTTCAAGTTACAGACCCTTCAGGTTACAGACGCTTCAGGTTACAAATGCTTCAGGTTACAGATTCTGCTAACCCAGAAATAGTACCTCAGGTTAAGAACTTTACCTCAGGATGAGAACAGAAATCTCGCGGTGGCAGCAGGAGGCCCCATTAGCTAAAGTGGTACCTCAGGTTAAGAACAGTTTCAGGTTAAGAACGGAGCTCCGGAATGAATTAAGTTCTTAACCCGAGGTACCACTGTAATCTGGAGCCAAGTCCACTGGGTGGTTTTATTCATCTATTTATTGCACATAGATCCTGCTACACTCAGAAGAGCTTACAATGAGGTACCAATGCTTCTTCCATGCATTGGTGTTAGCTCTAACAATCCAACAGCATCAAGCAATTAAGAGACCATTCACACACTCATAGCTTGGGATCTTGTGTATAATTTTACTTTCTGAAGCTCTTTAGGAAGGGAGAAATTGCAACACCATGCCTCTGGAGAGTGGAAGGAAGCCCTCTGCTTTTTTGATAGCTTCCAAACCTGTACAGTCTTGGTGCAGTTTGAAGCGTACATGTTCTTGGGATCTCTAGGTCCTAATACATTTTATCCCTTTGTATCTTTCCAGTCTTCTGTGCTGGAGCTGGCAGACATTTTTGGACCGGCACCGATCACTTCTACCCACACTTCAGCTGACCCATGGGATATTCCAGGTGGGGGCAACAATCGATCTGTTGAGGTTTGGAATCATGATGCAGCCTTCTCTCCTCCAGCTCTGTCCTTGTCTACTTCTTGGGAGCATAACAGTAAGGATCTTTGCAGCCTCTTTCTTCTTTCTCCATTCCACCCACACACCTCTCCTATTCCATCCATGCTTTCAGCTTGGGCAAATGTTAACCCATTGTTTGCTATGGTTCTGCTTTGGGCTGCAGCGTTGACTAATCCATTTGCTTAAATCAGGGATAGGGAACCAGTTGCCTCCCAAATGATGCTGTTGGACTCTTAACTCCCATCAGCCCCAGCCAGCATGGCGAATGGGAGCTGGAGTCCATCATTCGGTGGGCAACAGATTCCCCAGCCTTGGCTTAAGTTTGTTGTTGTTATTATTATTATTATTATTATTATTATTATTATTATTATTATGGATGAAGAAGGTGCCCTGGTTACTGGAGGGGGAGGCAGATTTTTCTCTTTAAACATGTTTATTATTACTACAAGCAGGTGCCATCTTGGAAGAAGGGGCTTTCTCTCCTGCCCCCACCTTGTGTCTCATGCTCGAGATGTTCCTTCTACAATAGTTCCTTTTGGGTCATATATGTGCATCATCTACGTGTTCCCCACTCTTCAGAACACGTTGATGTGCAAACTTGTGCAAATTTAATCAATTAATTCTCATGCAATTGATCAACTAAGATTTCATAAATCAGGTAACCTCTCTAATGCTGTACCCATTCATCTGCTTCTAGCTTCATCAATACTTGCTCTTAAGTTTATTTTTTCTTTATTCATTTCCCCCCGTCCACATCCTGTCTACATTTTGTTTTTGTTTTTTTATAAGATATTTATTAAGATTTTCAAAGTATTACAAAATAAAAATAAAAAAGTAAGAAAATACAAAATAAAAATGGTTAAAAACAACTCATTCTTTCCATTACTTATTTTTCATTAGCTTATTTCCCGGACCTCCTCACACCTCCCTTTTCTGTATTCCAGTTCAGTTTGTTGGTTCAGCAAATCCTTACCCTCTTTGTTTATCCTAGTCTTTAATCTTAAGCTATTGTAACATTGAATTTTTACCTATTAATAATAATCCATTTTTCATATTCCCTTATAATATTACAGCTGAAAACCACTTAATTTCTATCCAACATCATTCTAACATTCCTTAATTTTACAGTATTTCTGTAGATAGTCTTTAAATTTCTTCCAATCTTCTTCCACCGACTCTTCTCCCTCACATCCTGTCTACATTTTGTTTCCCTTGACACTCCTTTCCCTCCCTCCAGATACCAAGTCCACCGTGGAATCAACAGGAACATCCTGGGGGCCCACGGCAGACCCTTGGGTGCCCGTATCTTCAGGGGATCCTCTAAGTAAGGCAGCATGTTCTACCAATCAAGCCTCTCCCTGGAACCTTCCTCATGCCTCTTCCTCCTCTGCTTCCTCTTCCGATCCATGGGGGGTCAAATCCCTGCCTTCGAGTGTCTCTTCATCGGACCCCTGGGGAAAGTCCTCACCCCCTGCACTAGTTCCTGCAGGCACTGCTTCTGCTGCTGACCCTTGGGGAGGCACTGTGGAGAAGTCTTCCACGTCTGGTAAGAGAAGCTCCTTTTCACTTGTAGTCAGTCCTCAATGCTGTAGAATTGTCCGGTTTCCCATTCCTTCCTTCAAAACTGCCAGCTGAAATTTCCCCAACTCTCTTGCTTTATGTGAGCCATGTCATGTGCTGTTTATCTACTCAGCTAGGGTGAGAAGCGGGACGCGGGTGGCGCTGTGGGTTAAACCACAGAGCCTAGGACTTGCCGATCAGAAGGTTAGCGGTTCGAATCCCCATGATGGCGTGAGCTCCCATTGTTCGGTCCCTACTCCCGCCAACCTAGCAGTTTGAAAGCACATCTAAGTGCAAGTAGATAAATAGGTACCGCTCCGGCGGGAAGATAAATGGCGTCTCTGGTTCGCCAGAAGCGGCTTAGTCATGCTGGCCACATGACCCGGAAGCTGTACGCCGGCTCCCTCGTCCAATAAAGCGAGATGAGCGCTGCAACCCCAGAGTTGGCTACGACTGGACCTAACAGTCAGGGGTCCCTTTACCTTTACCTAGGGTGAGAAGCAGATCTCTCCAGGTGGCCCAAGTGGCAAACCATAGGAGGGAGCCTAGAAGCACATGTTATAGAGATGGGACCAGCAGCTGTCATGCCAGGTTGTGCATGTGTATCTCTTTCTATTGATGCGAGAGAGTTCCATGTGCAGCTTCACGTAACATCCTGCAGCAGGACCACCTCTTCTCTGCTGCTGCTGCTGGGCTCCCAGTTCCAAGCAACAAACTGGTGATGGAGGGAGAGGATAAGCACATTCCCAGCCACCACTTTTCGAGAGCTCCCAAAGGGAATGTCTGTGGGAACTCTTTCCCCTGTTCTTCGTTTCCATTGGGAAGGACAACGTTGGGGATTCATTGTTAGTCCTGCTTTCCCCGAACTCCTAAATCAGCAGTGGTGTTGAGATGGGGTAGACAGAGCCAGTCCTACTCACTCAAAAGGGGGTGGGCCCAACTTATTTAGCACCCCCTCCCCTAAGCTTTCTTTGTGTCTTCAACTCCTCCATAGGCAGTGCTGCTTTTGACTTGTTTGCAAAACTACCTGAACACATGGATCAGCCAGAACATGACAGTTCTGGGAAATCCAACAGCCCAGTCGGTAAGTGAAAGGGACAGGTCCTCCATATGCACTTTCAGGCATCATTTTGATCCTATAATTTTGATGGCTGCCATGGAGGTAAATTTCACACATACTACTCTTCTTCTCCCACTGCTTTTGTTTCATAGCATGCATTCTGCTGGAAAATAAGTCCGTGGCTTTGCCCTTGCTTACACCTATCATGTTTTGATGATTAGTTCTAGCCTTAAAGCTCCAGAGCAGCTTTCCCTAACCTGGTGCCCTCCAGATGTGTTGGGCTCCCATTTTCATAATCCCTGATTATTGGCCACAGGGCCTGGGGTTGATTGGAATTGTAGTCCAAAAAATCTGGATGGCACAAGGTTGGGGAAAGCTGCTCTAGAGTTTCCATTCTGGTCTGATTCCCCACATTGGCAGTGAGTAGAGATGGCCTTTCAGGTGGTGCCTTCCAGCTCTACGCTTTCAATGGGGGCTGATGCCAATGCAACATTGGGAGCTCCTAAGATGGATTTTTAAAAAATGTCCATGTGCAAAGGTTATATTAGAATGTATTACCCACAAAAGGTTTCTAGCAGCAATCCCAATTTCCAAAGAGGTTTTTTTTTGGGGGGGGGACGCCTTAGAGAAGAAGCTTTAAAGTGGGACTTGAACGATGAGACAGCAACAAATGTGTGTTAAAGGAAGGCAGTGCTGAGCATTAGGACAATTATGTAAGCAATGCTTTATACTTTGAACAATGACACACCCACAGCAGCAATGGGCAGCAGCTCTCCAGGGGCATTTAGGCACATATCTTTCCCTATTCTGGAAAATTAAGTTCCTTTTAACTGGAGATTGAACTGGTAGGCTGTACACCTGCTGATGTAAGTCACACACACCCATCTCCTAAAGATGTACGGAAGTGCATCTGTGAAAATGGTGGATTCTTAAGTATGAAGGATTGTGGCAGAAATGCAGCGTGAATAAGATTCCATGTCCAGTGTGCTGGTTTTAGCCCTTTTCAAGCCCTAAATGGTTTCATCAATCTGGTTCCTCCCCCAGATGTTGTTGGACTACAACTCCTATTATCCCTGACCACTGGCTATGCTGGTTGGCTGGAGCTGATGAGAGTAGTAGTCCAAAAGATCTCAAGACCACCGACTTGTGGAAGGCTGACCTAGAGGATTCCTCCTCCTGCAGGAGCCTGATTGGCCCTTCTTAGGCCCTTCTCCAAATGTTATGATCATCAACTGGTGCCTCACCTTTGGGATACCTTCTCAAGAGAGATTTGCTTGGTGCCGTTCTCTTTCTCTTTCTGATGTCAACTTAACACCTTTGTATTTGCCCAGTCCTTGTAGTTCTATTAGAATGCATAAGAATCTTTGAGATGGAGTTTTATTGTTGCTCTGGCCCAACTAAGCAGGCATGCTAGCGGAAGCTAATGCAAGGTTTCCCACTAGGGCAATAAGGCTTCCCCATCTCCTCTCCTCACAACTCCCCCAAATCCATTCAGGAGGTTAAGGAGAACCTGGGCAGGGGGAGGAGAGGGATCATTCTGTTTGGGAAACAGAAATGCTTGCACTGACAGAATGATCAGACGCAAACAACTGAGTTATTCCATTTGCTTTCTGTTTTTGTGTTTCCACTGTAGTGATTTTTTTTTATTATATCTATCAAGCTATTGTTTTCATTCATTTCATCTTTTTTATCATTAGCCACTCTGAGAACTTCATCTGAAGATGAGCCAATACAGTACATCTAAGAAAGGACTGAATAATTAATTGATTAAATGAGAACCCAGCAGGAAATGTGGGGCAAACCATGGAGTATCTCAGTGAAAAGGAACAGAAATAACACATCCTCCCTCTCTCTCTCTTATTGTTGGTAGATGTGGACCTGTTTGGTGACCTTATTCCAAGCACGAAAGAGAATGGAGTCAAGAATAAGGACGTTTTTGATATTGCAGGTTTAGGAGACTCTCTTCCTGATTCAAAGAAGGAGAAGAAAGACAGCAAAACGCCAGAGGCCTTTCTTGGCCCAAATGCCTCTTCTCTGGTTAATCTGGACTCCTTGGTCACAGCCCCTCAGAACCTGATGTCTCGTAATCCATTTCTGGCAGGTAGGCCTTATAGGCAGAATAGATCCATTAGCAATTCTGTCCCACAGTTTTGCCCAGAGTTTTGTAACGTGGCTAGCCCTACCATTAGGCCAACTGGGGTGGCAGCTGTCCCAGGCAGCAGATGGGAGGTAGTGTTCATGTGATGGACAGAACCGTGTGTGTCACATGGCTGCCCTACACTCCTGGAGCTAGCCTACTGACCTCAGGTGCAGTGGAAGATGCTTTCTTATTGCCAGTCTAATCAGTTTGGTCAGTGTTTATATGTGGAATGGGGGGGTCCATCTTACCATTTGCTTCAGGCAGCAACATGCCTTGTCTCAATCTTGTTTGGTGCCCACATTTGATTGCACTCAGCCTAGCACATTAGTTCCCCATTGTACAGTCCGCTCCCTAACGCCTGCCACACAGAGCTGCTATTCATCCTCCCCTCCTCTTTTTACTGGGCCCATTTCTTCACTGGAACTAGTCCTTGTCAGAAATTTCAGACTTGTTGATATTTGCCAGTTGCCGTGATTGGTGCTCAGGCCTTCTCTGCTTTTGACTCTAAAACTTGGAACTCAAAATATGTGGCAAAATGGGAACCCTCAGCAACACGTTTCCACACTTTCCTTATTTAACATTAGAGTGTTTGGGTCACATGGTTGTAGATACTGCCATATTTGTGTGCATTTTTTAAAAAACAGGGGGAGGGGAGCTTCACTTCCTTGGCCTCTGACCTTTGGAATGATGTGCTGATGACTTCTCTCCCTCCCTCTCCTTCTTCCAGGTCTCAGCACACCTTCTCCCACCAACCCATTCAACGTCATGGACCAGCCCAAACCAACTCTCAACCAGATGCGGACCAGCTCCCCAGTGCCCACCATAGCTATGGGGATGACCATGAACTCCATGACCTACAGTGCTTCACTCCCTCTCCCACTCAGCAGCATCCCACCAGCAATGGCCCTCCCGGCCTCCATGAGTGCCTTCCCTCAGACTGGAGCAGGGCCTTTCCCAGAGCTACCTGGCAACTTGCCTCAACCTCTCCTACCACTGTCTGGCTCAGGTCCCCCGCCACTACCTTCTCAAGGCGGTATGAACCCTTTCCTCTGAGAAGACTCTTGTTGGTGTCATGCAAACTGTTCTCTTGCTCCTTCCCCAGCTGCTATGGAAAACCTCCCATGCAAAATGGCTTTGTGGGCACATTAGTTTTGATGGGGGTGGGAGGAAATGTCTCCCTGGAAACTCTTCTCTAGTTTCTACCTAAGCCAAAGAGATTCATAAGCAAGAATCTCCTTGTTTGGTGGCCTACGGAAGAACCAATCGCTCCATCATGTTGAACATTGCCTGGAGTCTGCTGCCTCTGATGGAGAACTGGGACATCCCTGCCACTAGCTGGCCTTGTTTTGATGGGTACCCAGGAGATGGGAGATCTTTTAAGAAGGGCTTGAGTTTTCAAGGGTCTTCATTCTCCAGTGCTTTTATGTTGGTACACACAGAGGCTAGGATAAAATAAAAATTAACTCATGGAAGATTGTCCCTTCAGAGGGAAGGGAATCAAATTATTTCGTAACCTGCATGGAAAACACAAAAACGTTTTGCCAAGGCTTGCAGTGGCACTGCGTGCATGACAGTCTCACTTCTGGAAATCAGGATAGGTCAGCAAGTATAGCACTGTTATACATTAGAGGAGGAAATCCAATTTCTTTTTCCACAGTCACTTTCACTGGGTCCCTTAATGAAGGGCAGTCTCTTCCTCAGTTGCTCTTGTCCTCCAGTTACACTATTGGGGGGGGGGAATAGATATATTCAGAAGTCTGCAACTAGAAAACCTTCCTGACTGTAAAAATAAACAGCAGCAGCACACACATTCTTCTTTGTGCACCCTTCATTCTGCTTACAATTTTTGGAGCAAAGTTGATACGTTTTGAGACTGGTTATGGGAAGGAGGTGTAACAGCATCAAGAACAACAGCCTGACCACTGGAAGTCTGGCCCAACCTCTTCTGGCTTCTAATTCTTGAGTAGCAAATTTGCCCAAATTACTACCCAGGCTAGAAACTTGCCTTGTTAAAAAAAAAGCTCCTGAACTTGGATGCTCAGGATTCTGAAGAAGCATTACACTTTGCACTAGGAGAGCACAATTCTCAGTCTCTTGTTTCTGCCCAGATGTTCCTTCATTCCAAATCCGATGTCTCTGCCACTTGCGTTTCTGCCTCCTTCGGTCCGAACAACGTTTTCCTTTGACCCCTCAGTAATCATTTGAGGAATCCAGTTTCTCCTTTGTTATCATCATGGACAACCTCTTAGTTATATGCTTGATCACAGACTTTTGTTGCTGTCCCCAGCGCCTACCTCTCAAGCCACAAACTCAAAAACATGGGATACCTGCGACTGAGGGGCACTCCAGAAAGTGCAGATTCCACAGTGGAAAAGGGTGTTTGAATGAAGTTTGCGAAACTCACGAGGAAGTTCTGGACTGCTTTAATGGAGGCAAATGATGGAGGTCATTGTTTGAATATGATGTCGGGAATCCTGACTCCGTGATGATAAAACTTTATTATTGTGCTTGATGGCCTTGGAGCATTTCATTTTGGGGCTTAAACTTGCTTTAAAAACTCGAGAGAGAGATAAATGTATCAATAGGTGCGTTATCTTCAGTTCAGCCAAACTCTCCTTCCAAGCTGGAATGGCAGAGACAGAGTGTATGTACAGCATGAAGTTAAATCCCAGTTACCAACTGTGTCTTAATCTAGGATTTCAGCATGCCAATACAAGATTCATCTGCAGGACAAGATGTTTGTGGAGCACTGATCCAGCTAGAATAAGCTTGAGGTGGGATGTGAATAGGGGGCCAGGCATGGAGAGCATTGTGGTACAATCATTGAAGTTTTGTTGCCTATGCTTAAGCAATCACCATACCAATACAACTTTTCTGGCTATAATGGAACATAAAGAGGGGGGAGGGAAATAAGAAGTCAATAAAAAGTTCAAATATGCTTGAGGTTTCACACTTCATAATGGATTTCTTTTCTGTGTTAAATCACCTTCCTTCTCTTCAGGTTTGATCAAAGGGGTCTCAACTAAGGTTGCACACCTTTCGAAGGAAAAGAGTGGCTTGTGGGGAGGAGGTGTCCTGCTGTCTTTTAATAGCCCGACTATTTACTTCTTTTATGCCTGCACACTGCCTCTATTGGCAGCTGCTTCAGTTACATCTTTGTTTGAAAACTAGGGTTTCGTCTTTCCAGCTATACAGGCCACTCAATTCAGAGCCAGGCCAAAGCTCTTCGGTCTTAGTATAAATGGACAATTGCCATGACATGAAATCACCATTCAAATATGGTTATGTGACAACAGTACAAAGACAATTCAGAGTGTCAGCAATGTCCCTTGCCCTCACTCTCAACAGGCAAACATTTTCCCACCTGCATGCAACTCCTTGTGAGCTTTGCTGACTATTCACTGTTGGAGAGAGCATGATAATGCAGTAGCTGGACCTCCAGGCTGTTTTGAAATGCCTTGACAGTGCAAATGTCCTTATGCTAATTAATAACTAGAATCCATGGTGCACCATGTGATCAAAAACAGGAAGATTTTTGAGGTCCTTGAGCAGTCTTCTATAGCAACCTGTGTTGACAAGATTGTAGTCTAGTGGAGCCTTTGTTATTTGCTAACTGCAGGAAGTTGAGTCCTTTCCGAGCTGAAATGAATGAAAGCTGCTAACTCAAGTTCAAAACAAATCAGCATACCTCTTGTTTGCCATGTTAAGGTAACAAGCTAGACGTGTGCTGATTTGTTTTGAACTGCATTTGAGAGGCCTGGGTTTCTGCAGTCCATGCTAAAAAGAATAATATTCAGCACTGGTCTGTAGTTCCCCTTGAGATGAATGTAATGGAAAATTCACTGATGTTCTTGCTGGCAAATTAAAACCATTTACAGTCTTGCATGGCTGCATTCCCTAGGCATTTGTTTATTGCTTGCCAGCACAGGTAATGAGAGGGCATCACCTAGATATCTCAAAAACAGGATTCTCTTTAATGCCTGCTAGTTATTTCATTTACATTGGGTCAGGAAGACACAGGTTGCTTCCATGCTAGGGCCCATTAGCGTGACCTTCTATAATGCTTCATTAGGAAGTCCTGGTTAGGAAAAGAACTCTGCAATGTTAATCAAAAATTACCTACTCGTAGCTTTTGGTCATTTTATTGTTTGCTCAGGTTGCTGTAGGAGAACATTAGTGATGAAACGCAAAACAAAATAAAAGAGAGATTGGCATTAATGGTAATTAAGGGGTATCAGTAATCTTGCTGCTATGCTTAAGGAGATGCAATAACACAGGCAGAAGTTTCAAGCAAGCTCTTAATTACAAGCACAGGAGCCCCAAAAAGTCTCACTATAACTTTGGCTGTCCACACTGGACAGGTTTGCACTACAATGGCATTTTGATGCAAAATGTCCCTCACCCCAACCACCCATAATCAGATCAAGTATGCCTCTGGATACCAGTTGCTGTGACTCACAAGTGTGGAGAGTGCTGCTCTGATCTTTCTCTTAACCTATTTTGGAAGGGCCCAAATACAGCGATTAAAATAAAATAATATCTTAGCTCAGTCACAAGAGAAGTCCTTTCTGTTTGACTCCAGCTATTGAACTTTGTAATGTTTCCAAAGGAACATGGTTTTTCAAAACCATTCATTCGCAAGATTTAAATAATAGGTTTTGATGAACCCATTACTCAGCATTGAAACGTCTACATGTGTCACTGTATGCCATGAGGTATGTATACTATGCTAGTAGAAAGGTATCTCATCTTTTCTAAGGGCATTATTATAGATTTGCTTTGGAAATGGTTGCTGTAAAGTAAGCTGAGTGATAACCAGGGACAAAGCAGGGATGGGGAGCCTGTGGCACTTCAAATGTTGGACTACGGCTCCCATCAACACCAGCCAGCATGGCCAATGATCAGGGACAATAGACATTGTAGTCCAACATCATTTCGTGGGCCACGGGTTCCCCCCACCCCTTGCTCTTAGGGCAAGAGAAACGTAGTCAAAATGCAGAGTTGTTGGAAGGTTCGTAAAGGTAAAGGGACCCCTGACCATTAGGTCCAGTTGTGGCCGACTCTGGGGTTGTGGTGCTCATCTCGCTTTATTGGCCGAGGGAGCCAGCGTACAGCTTCCAGGTCATGTGTCCAGCATGACTAAGCCGCTTCTGGCGAACCAGAGCAGCGCACGGAAACGCCGTTTACCTTTCCGTCGGAGCGGTACCTATTTATCTACTTGCACTTTGACGTGCTTTCGAACTGCTAGGTGGGCAGAAGCAGGGACTGAGCAACGGGAGCTCACCCTGTTGCGGGGATTTGAACCGCCAACCTTCTGTTCGGCAAGTCCTAGGCTCTGTGGTTTAGACCACAGCGCCACCCGCGTCCAGGAAGGTTCATAAGGATATCACAAATCACTGCTGCGAGAGGCTTAGAAATGAAGGTTGAGAAAGGAATGGGGAATATTTGTTTCCCCATATCTTCTTGACTCTAGCTCCATTAATCTCCAGCTGGCATGCTCACTTGTCAGGGATGACGGGGGTTGCAGTTTAACAACATTTGGAGGGCCATAGATGGCCCACCCTGATATAAAGCAACAATAGTGGTGGGGGACGGAGGAGGATCTGTTTTAGGCTGTCTTGAGAAGTTAATGAATTATAACCCAATTATTAACGGGGTTCTGTGACTGGTTGCTATTCTGATTTTGTGAAAGCTTTTATCATAAATGATATCTGAACAGCACTGTGGCCCTCCACAATTTGAATCAATATAGTAGCTTGGAAAGTGCCATTTAAAATTAAAACAAGCAAACAAACCTTTAGGTGGATGAGATTAGACTATTTCAGTTAGATCTGCTTCTGCCCAGGCATAGGAGAAAACAGATTAAATTCCCAGTTTCAAATGGGCATGGGTGGGGTTTAAATCTGATCATTAAGATGCTGACACACAAGTTTGTGGGTAAGTATACTCACTGACTTGGCAGTTCCCCAGCCAATATGCTCCATGTCTTTTATATGCTGACAGTATATAAAGCTCATATTCTGTGCCACCACTCTGAAACTTCAGAAAAGACTGCAGAGATTGGCTCCATCAGAGCTGCTGTTTTCATTAATGTATCTAACTGAAAAATGCATAGGGCGTTAAGGAATTTGCTGCCCCAAGAAGTAGCGATGGCCACCAATTTAGAAGGGAAATAGACAATGTAATGAACATTTAGGCTATTAATGGCCACTAGCCATGATGTAGATAGGTACATGCTACCTCCAGTCAGGACCAGAGTCAACGTGCCTCTGAATACCAGTCCCTGGGGAACCATTGTGGCACAAGCCCCCCATATTATCTTTTTCAGGCTTTCCAGGTGCATCGTCCTGGTTGGCCACTGAGAGAAACAAGAAGCTCAGCTAGATGGTCTGATTCAGCAGCCTTTTCTGAAGTGGTTTGCCTCCCTGGTTTTTCTAGCACCAAGCACCATTTTTATTTGGACGGGTAGAAGTCGTGTGGGTGCTGTCTTTCTCCCTTTTCTGGCCCCCAAGGGCATTTTAAGGCAAGGGGTTAGAAGCAGTGATGTGGATGTGGTCCCTACTTGCTCCATAGGCTGTTTTTTTCATTTTTATTTATACTGTATTGGCCCGAATATAAGCCATATCTGCAAATAAGCCGCACCTTTAAAACTCAAGAAGAAGAAAAAAGACAACACCCAAATATAAGCCACCCGGTTAAAATTGTGTCTTATGCTGGTGTTGGTGGTCCTAGGAGCTACGCGCTGCTGTGGCGCCTGCCATCTTGCCTCACCAGAAGTCCCGTAAAAGCCAATTTTTGTAAGGTTGCGAATTTAAGCCGCACTTTTAACTTTTCATGGTAGGAATTTGGAAAAAAAGTGTGGCTTATATGCAGGCCAATACAGTAATAGTGGATAGGGAACAGCAAAAGGGATGCCTGCAACACTTGCCTTGTAGGTTGCCTTGCCTTCTTGTCCTAACGGGTTGATAGTAATAATAATAATAATAATAATAATAATAATAATAATAATAATAATAATAATAATAGCCTCCAGGCAGCTCAAGGTGGCCTACATGGTTCTTCCCCTCTCGAGTATATTATCCTGCAACAATCCTTTGAACCAGGTTAGGCTGAAAGACAGCGAGTGGCCCAAAATCGACCCTATCCAGCCAATAAATTGCTTTGTTCTATAGGAAAACCAGTACGTACTGTACAGTACTCCCAATTTTGTTTTGAGCCACACCCTCATGGCAGCCATTTTGAGTCAAGCCACACGCCTTGTGGCAGCCATTTTGTGACCAGTGCGCATGACATTCTCTCAACATTCCAAATATGCCACCGGGCCGAATAAAAGTTGGGTGACCTCTGTGAAGGCAATAATAATAAAGTTGCTACCATATAACCAGCAGGGGGCGTTTGTTCTGCTAAGAGTTTGATGGCAAAGGAAGTTTGTCAAGTACAATTTGGCCTACTGGAAGTGTTAAGAGCCATCTGCTTTCCTCTCCCACACATCACATTATAAAAAAAGTATTTATTTAAACATGCTACAGTATAACTGTTCTATTTGTAAAAATTCTAAGTGTCTTACAAAGGGAAACAATACACCCCCAAATGAATTCAAAAATACACTTGTAAGGAGGAAAAAACAAGAAGAAAACAGTGTGAAAAAGCCACCAAAGGTTTACCTAAATAAAAGTAGCATATATAGAAGCCAATTGTCTCAATCCATGGTAACATGGACAGTGAAGCAGACAGAAGCTTGAAAAAAGACTGCAGTTCTGTGCACTCTTTACCAATTGCAAAATAAGCTACATGAAATGCAGTAGGATTTACTTCTAAGTAGACATGGATAGGTGGGAATTGTGTGCCTAACTTCAGGTTTTCAATGTGTTTCATGCTCATCATCTCAATAATCTTTAAAACAGCCTCATATGGTAGGTCAGTAGAATATCCTCACCCTAAGCAGTGAAAGCCATGGCTTACCTAAGCTCCTGAAATCTGAATTTGTAGTACAGTGGTACCTCGGGTTACATACGCTTCAGGTTACATACGCTTCAGGTTACACACTCCACTAAGCAAGAAATAGTGCTTCAGATTAAGAACTTTGCTTCAGGATGAGAACATAAATCGGACTCCGGTGGCACGGCGGCAGAAGGAGGCCCCATTAGCTAAAGTGGTGCTTCAGGTTAAGAACAGTTTCAGGTTAAGTACGGACCTCCGGAACGAATTAAGTACTTAACCCTAGGTACCACTGTAGAGGTTTATCAGAGATTTGAACAGCTCAATTCAAGCTGAAACTGGTTTTGGGGGGAAATGCCTCAAAATGCAGAATTGCATAAGAAACAGCAGGATAGATATGGATTGTAGCTAAAATCATGTGTAAACCACTTCCCAAACTAGTAGTGAGAGTGCACTGGATGCAGAATTAACCAGAGTGTGTATACAACCGAAGTCCCACTGAATTCAATGCTTACTTATGAATAGACACGTATGAGATTGCAGTTAATTTGTGTGGTATTATATTGGTTTTGGCTTTCATATTGTTCTTAGTTTTGCTCAGACAGGGATTATTTCCGTTTGTTGCCGTTTTTAAAATTCTTCCAGTCACTTCGATTTCCTATCTGGGCCAGCTGTTGCCTCAGCAATCCGGTTTTTCCCTCTCCTTGAAATATGCTGACTTAAATTTGCATTTTATTCTTTTTGCAGGGTAGAAATCAGGCTTTTGTTGCTGCTCTTCTATAGACTACACAGAGCCATAATTAAGTCTAGCCTCATGTCAGACTACTCCTCCCAACCCCAAAAATCTATATATAAGGAAAACAAGCCCGTCTCTCTATCGTCCCCGGGCAACCCTCCTCCACCAGCTGCCTCTGCAACAAAGTACTTTGTCTCCTACCATCTTATTAAAAAGTTCTAGGGAAAAAAAATAACTTTTTATTCTCATGGGCACCTCTGCCAGCTTCACCCCTCCCCCTCAGTATGCACAAATAGTAAGTCAATGATCAAAAGTCAACTAGGCACCCGAGGAGGTTAATATGCTGAATACGTTTCCCGGGCCTTGGATGAACTTCCTTCCTCTCCCGGTTCACACCCGTTCCCTGACCCTTGCTCTGGCTGGCGCTTCTTGCACCGCTACCCGAGGATCCGGAATAACTCCCACCTCCCAAGCCCGGCTATAGAGAGAGCCAGGCTCCTCCTCCCTAGGCGAGCGGCGTTGCCTGTCTCTGCCCGCCAAACCCGCTCCGGGGGATCCCTTTGAGCGCCGCCCTTCGTTGCCCAGCAGCGGGGCCATGATCTCCGGCCCGGTCGCGCTCTTGCGCCGCGCTGGGGGCCGCCTGCTGCTCCGCCGGGCTGGGCTCAGCCGAACCTCCTGGGCTCGCAGGTACCGGGCCGTGCAGGCGAGCGACGCCGCTTTCCCACCCTCTCGGCCCCGGGGGACTTCCAGATCCGGATTAGCGACGTGCTGGTGTTTGTTTACATGCAGATAACAGCAGCCCAGCTGGCTGGCTGGCGTCTCCGGGTCTGTTTTGGCTCCCTCCCTGCCTTGTCAGTCCCTGGGTGATTCCGCAGGGGAGCTTCGGCCCTCCAAATAGCCTTTGCATGGGGGCGGGGGGGGTGGAGCTGAACAGGCTTGGCTGCTGCGGATTGCACTGCACGTTGGCGTTGCTTGGCCCAATGCATTTAGCCCTACGGGGGAAGCGGTGGCGATGTGGTTTCGCTTTGGGGCGCCACCCCTATAGAAGAGCATGGCATGTGCCCTCTTCTCCGCCCCCCTCGTCCCGCCCCCCAGCCGACATAGACGGCGAGCTTCGCTCACTCACACTCAGACCCCCTTTGCCCCCTTGTAAGTAGGACAGAGGCGGAAGCCAGTGGCCCTCTATATGTGTTGTTTGGACTACAGCTCCCATCATCCCCTCTTCACACCATTGCCATGGCGCTGATGGGAGTTGAAGTCCGGCAGCGTCCGAAAGGCACCAGGTTCCCCAGTCCTGCAAATAGAGGAGGTTTGAGCTAAACGGCGCTTTTGAATTTCTGCTCGACCCTTCAGTATTTTTCCTGAGGGGCTCCATGGCTGGTTTCCTGTCTGGTTCTGCTTCTTGTTGCAGTTTTCGTTTGCTCTGCCGTGCTCTACTGCAGATTTATCCGCCGGTCTAACTATTAGAGCGCAGAGAACATTCAGTTTCTCTTTCCGCCGTCGCGCTTCGTTGCATTGTTGGTGTTGTGTTTACAGTTCCTGCTGCTCCCAGATCTCTAGCCACACCTACCTATCGCTTGCTTAGACTAGAGTACCTGTAATATGACACTTGGATCTTGTGCTATACACCCACTGCACTCCTTACACATGCTCTGAAGGAATATAGTTACTAGAGACGGTTGCTCTCCCTAAGTGGCCAGCTTAATCACTTGGAGAGAGAGTGGAGTACTGCAGAGGTTTCACCCTAAAATGGCTAGTTTCCACCGTTTTTAATACCTTCAGCTCAATCTCTTCATTATGTGGCACAGTCTTGATTGGAGATATTTTCGGGACTACAAAGCTGACTTGGAAATTTTTCAGGATTCCAAGATCTTTGTATCATCTTTCACATACCCCTCCCTCTTGAAGCGTCTTGACCTCAGAATTGCAAGGCCTTTTTTGGTTATGTAACTCAAAGGTCATGGTTTCTGCCCTCCATGGGGCCTTTAGGATCTAGGCAAATGGACGCAGCTGTGCAGGAACATGCAATTTCATCTCCCAATTTTAATCTGATGCAAGTCCTGTTTATAGCCATCAGTCACTGGAACTTTCTTTTCCTGACTTTGGCAACCTTGCAGAGCTACCTTTCCCAAGATTCATCCTTTCTTCTCTCATTCGCACAAATTTTATTGATTACATTAAATACAGTAATACTATAAAGAATGAACAGTATGCATGAATATATTCCAGACCCATTTTGCAAAGTAATATGTAACTTAATACAGTATATTAAGTGATGCAGGTGTATCCCTAAACATACATTCAGATGAAGACACCTGTTCGTTAAGTGCACAAGGTCCTTTTTAAAAAGGTGCATACATGTAAAACACCCGAAGTTTAGACCTAAAACATGACATATATAGCCTTAAGATGCATCCTATGAGATATATAATGTAGTGTTGAGTCTCCCGAAATACTTTTAAACGGTCTCCGTATTTGCTTCATTCCTTTCAAAGAAGCTGAACTGAAGCTTTTCCAAGACTGCGCTTGCTCCACCCTCTGCAGGAAAAGTGAATTCTGATTGGTTAGACACAAATCACGTTTCCGGAATGTGGGTGGAGTCAACACTATTTTGAAAATCCGCATCTCTGGTGTGGTTTCCTTGTCATGGCAAGGGTAACCAAGTGACTTTAAGGAAGAGCCGAGAGAGGCTTCTGGTCAAATTTTAAATAGAAGCAACAGCAGGGAGTCCGCAAGGTGTTTTCTACTTATCCGTGTTTAACAGAACTATGATTATTCTCAAATGTGAGATCTATTTACATTAAGTGAAGCTGTGCTGCTTTAGAAATAACGGATATCTGAATATAAGGGACGTGTGGCAGCTTTAAAGAGGAGACAGCTTGATGTCGTAGTCCAGTTTGGTTGTGTACCTTCAATTTCCTGTGGGGCTGTTTGCTCTTAGAACTCTCCTTTAGATCTCAACTGTAGCTTCAGGAACTGGTACCTGAATTTGCTTTGCTTTCTTCAGCCCTCTCCATTCCCCTTTCCTTTCATACTGTGCCTATTAGACTGTGCGCCTGTGGACAGGAACAGTCTTACCTTTTAATCTCTACACAACGCTTTTAAACACAGTGTAATTGATAATGAATACTTTAGAATCAAGACATTCCTGGGCCAAGGAATTATGAGCATGTGGCCTATTGCACGCACATTATAGTAACAAAGACAGAGATAACGATTTGGGGAAAATGTATACAGTGGCGGAAAGCTTGGGAGCAATAAAGAGGAGATGTGTTTGGGAAGGTCTTGTAAATTAAGGCGAGGGAGGGAGGGAGGATGGATGAGGTGTAACTGAAGGCTGCGAGTGGCACATGGCAGTGGCTCAGTAGGGCTTCAGGGAAGAGATACTCTTAGCTCTACCTGCAGGTGCCAGAACTTCTGCATGTCTTGGGCTATAGCCAAAGTTTGCTCCAATCAACCAAAGCTGGTAAAAATAAAGAAAGGTAAAGGACCCCTGGATGGTTAAGTCCAGTCAAAGATGACTATGAGGTTGCGGCTCTCATCTCGCTTTCAGGCTGAGAGAGCCGGCGTTTGTCCACAGACAGCTTTCCAGGTCATGTGGCCAGCATGACTAAACCACTTCTGGTGCAATGGAACACTGTGATGGAAACCAAAGCGCATGGAAATGCCGTTTACCTTCCCGCCGCAGCAGTACCTATTTACCTACTTGCGCTGGTGTGCTTTCGAACTGCTAGGTTGGCAGAAGCTAGGACTTAGCAACGGGAGGTCACTCCATAACAGGGATTTGAACCGCCGACCTTCCAATTGGCAAGCCCAAGAGGCTCAGTGATTTAGACCACAGCACTACCCGCGTCCCTTTTACCAAAGCTGGTATTGTGAACCTAACATGAGAAAATCCCTGTCGTGCAGCAGCTGAATCACTGGACAAGGAGAGACGCTTTTCTTTCAGCTGTGGCGCAGCTCCCTCACAACCACAACAACACTTGCTGCCATAGGCCTCCTCCAGGAGGGAGCTCCACCCCAAGAGAGGTTCTGTGCCTGAAGTCAACAGGCATGGTATACCTTGGGGTTGGCAGCAGGCCCCTGAGGATAGCCCCAGGCTTCAGTTTTATTGCTCGCAGTCCTAGGCTTGCTTCTTCAGACAGAGAAGCCTACATTGTTTACTAATATAATGCAGACCCGAGTCTGTGCAGATGCTGATCTCATTGAGAGGTGTGTCTGCCTCACAGAGAGGCCTGGCACTGGAGCTAATCCAGATCTTAGCGCTATGGGGATTAGCCTAGCTAATAGCCTTCTGTCTGTGTTTGGTGTTGCAGATCTATACAACTGAGAGCAGCCTTGGCCATGGCCACGGGAGGGAAGGGTGGCCAGTCTAGCACTGCTCGTCCCACGAACCGTCTGATCTACGAGAAGTCTCCTTACCTCCTTCAGCATGCCCATAACCCTGTTGACTGGTAAGAGATGCTTTCTTTTCATGGGCTGAGAGGAGGGAGGCATGTTGGATGGGCTTTAGGGAAAACAAACTCGGAATTTCATGGATGCTTTTCTGCAGGAAATAGAGCCTTCCTCTCCCACTCTCAGCTGCTCCCAATCCTATTCTCCACCTCATTCCACCTTCCTTCTACATGGTGCTTTCTGACCTCTTTCAGTCTCTCCTTTAACACTTTCTGTAGTCTCATCCTCTACTGAAACAAAACTTAGGAATGTAGAGCTATGTTTGTTTGCATAACTACCCCCAAACAGATTTTTGAAAACTTCCTCCCCCTCCTCCTCCTCCTCCTCCTCCTCCTCCTCCTCCTTCTTCTTCGTGTGATTTTTCCATTGTTTGAATGATCTTTTATGCTACTCAGTCCTTGCTGCTGCTATTTTGAGTTCCGGTTACCATTGTTCTTAAAAAAAAAAAGTTGTATATGATGATCTCTCTTACTGTACACTACATTGAGTACATCTTCTTATAGGGCATAACTGAAATGAATGAATACACAACTAATAAGTGAGTTATGTGACGTTTGTTTGGCTTTGGGCGCTGACTTCCTACCCTGAGCTGAGTACACAAACTTACAATGCTACTGAAGATCAGAAACATGTTTGTGCTTTATTTTTCAAGGCTTAAGCTCCCTCGCTGACTGCACTGAAGCTGTTATATCATGGCTTAGTAAGCCTTTTTGCCTGCTCACAAAACCTCATGGCTCCTGCCCTTGTGAGAAGGGACTTGTGGGCAGAAGGCTTGTTCCAACTTGGCATCCACACCTGCCCCATGTTCTGCAATGCTTCTGCAGTTTTGACTATGGAACTAGAGCCTCTAAATCTGCTGTTGTACAACATGATTCCCCCCAAAGTGCCCACAGAATAGAAGCAAGATGCTTCCTATAGTTGTTTAACACCCAGAGAGCTACATCTAATTTCTAGTGGTCCATGGGGATTTTAAACCAACAATCCTAAGTAAGTATAGCTTGTCTTCTGCCAAATGATCCTCAACAGTAACACACACACACACACACACACACACACACACACACACACACAAACACTAACATGCTAGGAGATCAGCCAGGTGTTTCGGCCTCCACAGCTGGGTGTGTCTATAGGTAAATGGTAAAGGTAAAAGACCCCTGGACGGTTAAGTCCAGTCAAAGGTGACTATGGGGTTGCGGCGCTCATCTCGCTTTTCAGGCTGAGTGAGCTGGCATTGCTCCGCAGACAGCTTTCCAGGTCATGTGGCCAGCATGACTAAACTGCTTCTGGTGCAACGGAACACTGTGATGGAAACCAGAGCGCACGGAAACGCTGTTTACTTTCTCGCCGCAGCAGTACCTATTTATCTACTTGTACTGGTGTGCTTTCAAACTGCTAGGTTGGCAGAAGCTAGGACAGAGCAACGGGAGCTCACCCCGTCGCAGGGATTCGAACCGCTGACCTTCCAACCAGCAAGCCCAAGAGGCTCAGTGGTTTAGACCACAGCGCCACCTGCGTCCCTTTTTGGCTGTGGTTATAGCAGTGTAGCAAACACATCATCTACAGACATAGTGGCAACTGAAAAGACCTTATGTGTAATGGGAAGGATCAGGGTTTAATCAATGAACTGCTTAATATCAACTGCTTGCATTAAAAATAGGCATATTGATTTGAGTGATTATAGACATAAATCCTGGCATATTTCTCCTCTTTCTCTTCCCCTCAGGTATCCTTGGGGTCAGGAAGCCTTTGATAAAGCAAAGAGAGAAGATAAGCTGATATTTCTATCTGGTAACAAATGAGCTTCTTTGTTTTATGCTACCCCTGCATGAACATTCACAACTTTAAAAAGCACATGCACATATCTGTGAGTTCATAAAAGCATAGGGAAGAATGTCTCCTTCTTCTCCTCATTTTAATTTTATTCCATTCTTCAGCTGAAGAATGAGTGACTTACATACAAAGGAAAAAGCAACAGTGAGGAAACAACCCCTGCTTTCAAGCTTAAAAGACACGACATGAAAAGAAAAAGGGATGGGGAGGGAGAAGGGGAAAACAAGCAGACTCCGGCACCAGCTCTGATAGTTACAGTTTGTGCAGCAACCAGCTGGCATGGAGGCTGCCCAGGTAGCCTGGCAGAATGGCTATTGCTAGGTTTCAGCTGAGGAACAGTCAAAGGCAGCTGGTCTCTCAGCAGGGCCCATGAAATAGCCTTGCTTCCCTCCTCTCCATCTGCTGCAGCCTGACAGAATGGCTGCTGCAAAGTGACAATGCTTACTTACTTGAAAACTGCTCGAAACATGAAACAAATGTTTGCGCTTGGAGGAATAAATGTCGTCCAAATTGGGTCCTCATCTGCTGGGTGCTCCCTTGCTTTCAGTGAGCTGCTTTCTGGGAGAAGGCGGGGCAATATTTTTCCTGGCCTTGTAGTTTGCATCTGCAAAGAGCAGCACAGGAAATACTTGTGAGGATAAGCTGCTCAGCCTACCTACCTTGTGAAGCTCATAAATTTACTAGTGGAGGAGCAGATCCGGTATCTGGGAATTGCTCCAATTTGAGTTTCAAGCAGATGGGGATTTGGAGCTTGGGTGAAGATACACGTTAGAGTAATACTGGGAGTCTTGGATTTCTTCTTTTAAGCAATTCTAACAGCACAGGGCTATGCATGTTTACTCAAAAGGAGGAGTGGAATCTAAAAATATTTCTTCCCCTCCCCTGACCTGCTGCTGCTTTTTGAATTTACATTATAAGCAACTAAACTTATAGAAGTTTACTATAGTATGGGGATAACCCTCCAAGTATTATATGACTATAACTCCCACAATCCCTTGCCATTGGCACTGCTGGCTGGGAATCATGGGAATTATAGTCCAACAACATCTGGAGGTCACCACATTGGCTACGTCTCCTATAGAAACATCTGCTTAGACATTCTCAGTTGCTTGTTCTTCTATTTCCCAGGCTAGAAGTGCTCTAGTTACGTTCTTCCAAAAGGTCACTTTGCTGGGGTTTAGAAGCCTTGCATCGTTTATAGCCAACATTGAGCCATGAAAGGGCAGCTCTCTGTTTGTTCTCATGTTTGTACATGCAGGTCCCATTAGCAAAATGCTTGTTAAAGGAAAATTCACTTATCCAAACATGAGGAATTAGGACTCAAACTTTGCTACGCACACTGCAGATTCAGATATCGAAACAGCTGGAAGTGCGTGTAGTACGTGCAGTGCGTGCAATGACGCAGCCTTAAATAAGCATTACCTTTTGTGTTTTGCTGGTGCATGGCAGCTGTTTTGCCAGAAACTATGGTTGGGAAGGAAGGGGGAGAGATCAGACAAAATAAGGGAGCATTTCCCCATTCCATGTTTGCCTTTTGCAAGGTTTCAGAGGGTTTTCTCCTCATTTTGGGGTCAAAATTCTGTGGCTCACAATGCATTAGAAATTTCCCCTTAGGAATAAATGGAAATCGTCCATTCGTTAGACAGATGCTCGCCTAACAATCAATTTATTGAGAATTCATTGTGTTTGGATAGCAAAACCTGTGTGCTTTCTGCTAAAGCAGGCACAACCAGTGTGGTGCCCTTCAGATGAGGTCATACTACAACTCTCTTCTGCCCCAGCCATGGGGATGATGGGAGTTGTAGTACACCAAGGTTGGCTAGCCCTTTCTTAAAGCCAACTCCTTGTCCTAGCCTGCTGATTTGCTTGAATTATATACTTTTCTGTTTTGACTTTTCTTGCCCACCACTCCTCCCTGGGTACAGCAGGGCCTTCTCCTTCGGTGAGCCTTTCTTTAACCGCCGGCGTTTGTTTTCAGTTGGCTACTCGACCTGCCATTGGTGCCACGTGATGGAGCAGGAATCCTTCCAGAATGAAGAAATTGGCCAGATCCTGAACGACAACTTTGTGTGCATCAAGGTGGATCGGGAGGAGCGGCCAGATGTCGATAAAGTCTACATGGCCTTTGTGCAGGTGGGGAGCAGGAATGAGCATAGCAAACGGAAGACGACTGTTGCTCCTAGACTGTTGAAGGGAGCCATATCTTTTGTTTTCCTCCTGCAGGCAACCAGCAGTGGTGGAGGTTGGCCCATGAGTGTGTGGCTAACACCTGATCTCAAACCATTTGTAGGCGGGACCTATTTCCCTCCCGAGGATGGAATTTACCAGGTTGGCTTTCGGACCGTTCTGCTTCGCATCCTAGAGCAGGTATGGAGTCTGGCATCCAGGGTCATGGGATAGGTTGAGGTCCTCACTGGAGCAGTACACCGGGGACCACACTGTACTCGTTCCCATAGTGTCAGGCGTCAGGAAATCCAATCCCCCCACAGTAGGCTGCTGGGAATAGATAAGACAGGGAAAGTTCTTACCAATGTCTTTTATTCAGTATTCACAGAGAGGGGCTTAGAAATGCAGCCTTTTGGAGTAATGGGTGTTGCGCCGAGTAAATCTCCACCTCCCCCTTCTCTCCACTTCCTCTATCGTCAACAGCACAACCCACCTTACGGTGGCCACTTAGGGTCATTTGTCTCCAAGCTCTTCGCTCTCCTACTTTCTTTCATATATCTATCTATATCTATATCTATATCTATATCTATATCTATATCTATATCTATATCTATATCTATATCTATATCTATATCTATATCTATATCTATATCTATATCTATATCTATCTATCTATCTATCTATCTATCATCTATATATATATATATTACTTTTTTAACATATCATTTTTAACAGTAATTAAACATACTTTTACATCTTATACAGTTTTTTTTGACTGCCATCAATCATGTCTGAAAATTTTCCATTCTATTCTCTTAATATGCATTTCTCACATTCACTATTACCTTTAAATCTCGTAACTAATATCTCTATTCTTTCTCTACTTTGCAATATTTCATATATTTCTCCTTACAAAACTTCTTGTAGTCCTACTAGCGTAATTTATTGATTACAGTTGCTTTTCAAATCGTTTGTATATTTCTTCCAATCATCTGTAAATCTCTGGTTTCAAATCCTTCCTGTCATTTTGTCTAATTCTGCGTAGTCCATTAATTTTGTCTGCCATCCTTCTTTCGTCAGAATTTCTACTTGTTTCCATTTCTGGGCTAATTTGCTCTCCTACTTTCAATGCTTGCCAGGTCCTGGGAGGGGGGGGGGTCTGGAATGCTTTCTAGTGATAACATGTCGGCCAGCTGCTCCGGCTCTGCCTCCTCCTCTTCCATTATTTCCCAACTTTGCTCTTCATCTGCCTCTGAGCTATGACCTCCGGAAAACCACTGTTGTAAATGTATACTGTCTTCCACTTCTCTGGAAGGTTCAGGCTGGGGAGGCCGTTTCCGCCACTCCTCCTCTGTCCAGTCCCTAACACATAGTGGCTTTTGTGCTGGGGCAAAGCCCTAGAGCTGTCCTCCTGATACTGGCACCACTGTGCTTCATCTGTGAAGGGTGACACCAGCAGAGCCCAATCAGACACCCCTCCCCCTGTGCATCTGTGTAACCCCGTCCTTGCCCCTGCCTTGCCCCAGTCCTACTCAGGTAAGCTGCAGTGGTGTCAGGAGAGTGGCAGTGCCCCAAACATGAGAGCCAGTGTGGTGTAGTGGGTAAGAGCGCTAGTCTCGTAATCTGGGGAACTGGGTTCGCGTCTCCGCTCCTCCACATGCAGCTGCTGGGTGACCTTGGGCTAGTCACACTTCTCTGAAGTCTCTCAGCCTCACTCACCTCACAGAGTGTTTGTTGTGGTGGAGGAAGGGAAAGGAGAATGTTAGCCACTTCGGGTAGTGATAAAGCGGGATATCAAAACCAAACTCCTCTTCTTCTTCTCTTCATACCATCCACTTCTGGCTGGGACTGAACTTTTTGTCTAAAGGCTTTTTAGAGCAGGGGATGTGAACTGATTTTGTCACTTGGGGGCGAGTGTTCAGGGCAAGATGAATTAGGGAGAGAGAAGTTGGTTAATAGGAATTGGTTAACGTCACATTTGTCCAGCGTGGATAGAATTTGCTATGGGGTAAGAACAACTGGGCATTAACAATGTTTTTCTCCTTTACAGTTTAGTGTGTGCCCGATGGAAGCATCTGGGAACCTAGTTTTAATGAACGATACGTTGGCAAAAATTTTCGCGGCTAAAAATGTATAAGCAGACATTTTGGGGCCTGTTCTGTGATGCTTCCGTCGTGTGGCAGTGGCAGCTGTAATACCTGAGAACCGTTCAGGGGCCTTGTTCTGTTCACGCGAGTGGGAAAATGTGGACTCCTAGAGAAGAGGAATGGCCCTTCCACTGCTGTGCCAAGCCACACTGCTTTTGATATTTGAAAGCTCCTTTAAAATGGTGGGTGGGAAATGATTGGCCCTTTTTTTTTTGGAGGAGATAGGTGGTTGTGCGAGGCAAAAGGTGTGAGTGAATACTAGCAAAATGATGACTTGACTTCTTCCTTGTGCCCCCCCCCCGTCTCCTTGCCAGTGGAAGCGGAACAAAACTAGCCTTATGGAAAACAGCCAGAAAATCCTGTCTGCGCTGTTAGCCAGGACTGATGTCGGTGCTCGCGGGGAGGAAGCACCCCCATCTTCAAAGGAGGTGATGAGCAGGTGCTTCCAGCAGCTGTCAGAGTCCTATGATGAAGAATATGGTGGATTCTCGGAGTCTCCCAAATTCCCTACTCCAGGTTAGTCTGAGATCTTCCTGTCAAGCTATCTGAGTAGCTCAGGGATGTGTGGCTCTCCAGATGTTGTTGGACTCCAACTCCCATCAGTCCCAAGCCAGCAATTGCCTGTGGTCACAGGAGTGATGGGAGTCCAGGAACACCTGCAAAGCGATTCCCCATCGTAGCCATAAGAGGAGGCAGCGCTGCATAAACAACCAACCAAGGCTCATTACTTTCCTGCTTATTTGTATTCTAGTCAACTTGAATTTCCTCTTCTCTTACTGGGCTCTTCATCGGTCAACTACTGAAGGGGCTCGGGCACTGCAGATGGCCTTGCACACCCTCAAGATGATGGCCTATGGCGGGGTTCATGATCACATTGCCCAGGTATGAAGGGGTGGGGGCAGTGTGAGTTGAGTGGTTTCATGATTTTCACAAGGGAACTTTCATCCGTGTGACATTCTCCATTCCTTGACATAGAAGTTCTGTGTCCATCCACCTGCCTGATTTTGCTCATCACGCCATATTCTTTTTCAACTACCCACTTTCAGAGGAAGGAAGATCTGAGAAAAGGTAATAATAGATGCAGTGTTGCCGTGTAAAACTAAAAATGCCCGGAAATGGCTGTAAAGTGCTGCTGGAAATAGATATAAAGTGTTGCATCTTTCTGAGTTACAGAGGTGTACCCAAGAGATTCTTGGGTTTAACAGCAGGCAGTATTTTACTGAATAAACTGGTCCAATTCAAAGTCATTTTATCTATTCCACCCCATTCATGTGTGTAGGGTCAACTTGGTTATAAACACCATTATCTAACAATTTTTAGATCCCAGTGTGTGTGTGTAGTTTATTTTAAAGCTGAATTCCACAGACACACCCAAACTAAATGTGTAGGGTCAACTTGGTTATAAACACCATTATCTAACAATTTTTAGATCCCAGTGTGTGTGTGTAGTTTATTTTAAAGCTGAATTCCACAGACACACCCAAACTAAATCCTGTTGGGTCAGATTCTAGGAAGATATAGAAGGGATAATCTTCTGGAAATCTTTCCAAGGGACAGAGGTGTATCTGCAGCCGGGCCTGTTGTGCATGGCCTTGCTCCAGCTTTCACCTATATCTAAGCAGTTAGTGGTGCATAAGGTTCCACATGATACCCTCCTCCTTTGTGGATTATGGACATTGTGGCAGTTCTCCCGTGGATGAGCATCACACCACTGCAGGCTTGGTTGGTCTCAGTGGTTTCAAATCACCACCAGGTCCATTGACCCCTTTGCTGGATGCCCTAGTCCAGTGGTTCTCAACCTGTGGGTCCCCAGATGTTGTTGGACTACAACTCCCATCATCCCTGAGCTCTGGCCTTGCTAGCTAGGGGTGATGGGAGTTGTAGTTCAACAACATCTGGGGACCCACAGGTTGAGAAAGGCTGCCCTAGTCTGTTGAACTGAGAGTTCTCTGCCCCTCTCCCAGGCATGGGATACCTGACCACAGTCACAACTGGGCAGAAGTGACGAGACGTTTCTTCCCCTCTCTCTGCCGCAGGGGTTCCATCGCTACTCCACTGACCAGCGTTGGCACGTGCCTCACTTTGAAAAGATGCTGTACGATCAGGGGCAGCTGGCAGCAGCCTACGCCAAGGCATTTCAGGTACTTCCCCAGCTCAGATTCTTTTCTTTTTTTAAAAAGATATTTATTAAAATTTCAACATATTACAAAAACGAGCAAAATAAAGAAAGAAAAAATAAAGAAAAAAATAAAAATGAAAATACAAGATAAAAACAATTAAAGAACAGATTAGTCTTTCCATGTCTTATCTTTCATTTGCTTGTTTCCCCGACCTCCTCACACCTCCCTTTTTGTATTCCAGTTCAAATTCGTTAGTTCAGCAAATCCTTTCCCTCTTTAATTTTATCTTAATCTCTTATCTTAAAATATAATAACTTTAGATTATCACCTGTTAACAATCCATTTTTACATATTCCTTTTAACATTGCTGCTAAAAACCACTTAACTTCAATCCAACATCATTCTAACATTCATTAATTTTACAGTATTTCTGTAAATAGTCTTTAAATTTCTTCCAATCTTCTTCCACCGACTCTTCTCCTTGGTCTCGGATTCTGCCAGTCATTTCCGCCACCCAGCTCAGATTCTTGCCTCAACGATACCCTGCAGTCCCCTCCTTATTAGTTAAGGCCAGAGGACACGGTTCTCATCTTGGCAAAAGAGGCAGGCAGGAAGCAGAGCATGATGCTGGGATCGTGATACTTCTGTGCCAGCACCAGGGGGCAGCATTGTTGGGCATCTGCTGAGGTTTACAGTCAACCACCAGTGTTTCCTGGCTCTGCTGGCCCTCTGCACTTGCCCTCTCTGAGCGTGGAAGGCAGTGGCCAAAGCAAGAAGGCAGAGGAGAAGCCGCTTCTGCCAGCGCAGCGATGTAGTTGAATACGGCCCTCGCTTCTTAACCTCCTCACATTTTCGGCCTATCGCTGAAATGACATGGAGGTAAATGTGATTCGCCGCCGGAAAGCAGGAGGTTAGGTGGGAAGAAGACAAACACTGGGCTTCTTGAGCCTGATTCCCGCATCCAGGGACTCGTGCCTTCATGCAGAGGAGAGGAAAAGGAGACGTTTGTTGTTTTTCTTTGTAGGCCATCTATGGCAACAGAGGGAGAGGATGACACTTGGGTGGCGGGCAGGTGTGTGTGTGTGTATGTGTGTGTGTGTGTGAGGGTTCACCGCTTCCTTTCTTCCTGCAGCTGTTCTTGGCAGTTACCTGGCACCTCAGGAGTGTTAACAAAAACTGAGAGCGGCACTTGGGCTTTGTGGAACAGGCGGAGCTTTACAGAGGGTTGTTGGGGGGGGGAGCGGGGAAGAGAGAAGCGAGAAACGGTTCACATGGGCAAAGGCTGCTAATGTTCGCACTGTGGCAAGGGTGCTCTGAGATGGAAATAATTTGCTGCCACTCCCAGGGAATCTCGGGTGCCTGCCTCTCTCAGTGCTGCTTTCCACACAACAGTTCCACAAGCAAGTCCAGCCACCGCTGTGCTCCTCTTCCTTAGAAATTGGGACGGGGAGCACTTGACCATGGAGAGAAGGTTCCATTTTGTTTTATCCAAGGGGAGCCTTGGTGCTGGAGGAGGACGGAGCTGGGCAAGCCACACACAACTTGCCATGCGCACCCTAAGCTAGCCTACTGCCCTTGGGTGTAACACCTTGCCGTGTTGCCAGTGTAGAAGGTTCAGCTGCCAGTCCAGCCGACTTCTGTACTTGAAATTGTGGGGAGATGCCATCTTCCCCCTCAGGCTGCAGAATGCCTGTGGGCCCAAATAGCAGTTTCTCTTCTGGAGCAAGTAGCACCTTGCAAGGGGGCAGGGAGGATATTTGTCGGGAAAGCAGAGTGATGATGTGTTTGCAGGAGTGGGGTGCGTTAAATCAATTTGCTCTCTGGGCCTAATCCAGACTGAGAGGGCCCATGTCTGCTTCTTTCTTTCTTTCTTTCTTTCTTTCTTTCTTTCTTTCTTTCTTTCTTTCTCTGGAGAAATGAATCAATACAATACGACCATATGTGTAATACGTTGCCTAGGATGGTCCTGAGGGAGTCAGCCGTTGGGAGTCACTAAGGTTTCAAACTGTGCCCAGGCAAAAACTTTTATCTCTCAGTGAATATGTGGCTTAGTTGAGGCAGAGGATTCCCCCCACTAGTTTTGGGAATGCTGAGTGTGTAAGGAAATGAACTACTTGGATCCTTAAAAAATAATAATCTTGGTATGGTTTCTGAGGATTACAAGTTAAGGGTCTCACCATATAAGCCTAATGATGTGCCTTCTGGTTTTACTGTGTCTGACTTGGCACATTTTATATACTCCCGGTCTCTTTGTGTTCATAATTTAAGCAGAAGCATAAACAACTATGCCTGTTTTGGGGGTTTAAAAATCCATTATAACATTTTTTGGATTTATAGTAGTGAATAAATTTTAAGGAGCAATTTCAAGGGGAGGTCTAGTCTTGCAGCATTAGAGTTTCTGGACATTTAATAGCCAAGCTGAATTTTGGCAGGCGCAGTGTTTTGGGCTCCTGTGGGACTGTGATGTTACAAGCTGGGCCAACTGAAATGTTCTCTTCTGCATACCTGTTAAAGATACAGTACTCCAGTATTGAAGGCTGGCCATCCCTCCTTTAAGTGGAAGTAGCGATGCCATTTCATTCCTGCATTGTCTCCTGTGGTGCATATGATACTCCCCACCCCTGTTTTCCCTCCTGCATCATGCCTACAGCTAATTCCTCTCTGTTTATGTTGAAGGCAGGGTCTTCTCTCTGGTGGCACCTTCCCTGCAGAATAGCCTCCTGGGAGAGTTTTGCCAGGTTTGTTCTGTCGGAGCTCGACAGAGAGTTGTAAAAATATTGTTGTGTGCTCCTTAATCTCTGAGCAATGAGAGACTCCAGGGAGTTTGCTTGCCTTGGAATGAAGGTCTCTAGAGACACTGGTGCCTTTAGGATGTATGGCTTTATATGCACATATACAACCTGATCATAAGATGGTAGGGCTCACAGCACTAACTCTTCAAACAGATATTGCTTCCTCAATAGATTTCTGCCCTCCACTCCAAAGCCATAGCTTAGCTTTAAGCACAGATAGCCTGTGTGTCTTTTCAGCTCCCAGTTCCAGAGCAGACTAGACAAAAACTATTGGACTATTGTTTTCCTACCTGCTAAAGGCTGTGGCTCCCAGACAGGTTTTGGTGGGAGAGATTAACCTCTCCCGAAAGAGCATCACCAGTCAGTTGTCTCTATGGCAACATATCCGTACTTCACCAACTTTTTAGACATGTAAATAGATGCCTAACAGACTTGCCCAGGCCCATTACCTTAACGGAGAGACTGGTTTGGTCAGTCCCTTCTGCTACAAATTCCCACAGGCTTGGTTGGGCACAAAGGCATAGTCAAAACCAGCCCCCCATCTTATAACAATATTGTTCATTCTTCCAGGCTTTTGTAGGGAGGAGGAATGTCTCATTGATTCTGGCGCATATATTTTAGCTGTGTCGTAACATGTTTTGTGAGTTTCTAAGTCATTTAAATCTATTTATAGTCTACAGATGCAGTGCTGTGTACTGTTGATTTTAATTGCAAGAGACTTGGAGGGCTCTTGAGGCACACTGGCCAGAGCCACCTCCAGGGGGTAAATTCCTATGTAGACACCTCTGAGAGCACGCTGGGCCCTCTGTAAGAGTTGCTACTGTTGTGGTCATGGCTGGAGGTGAGAGCTTTCATGCTGAGCCAGTCTCCCCCTCCACACTAATTTAAATTGCTCATTACCGGGCTCCCCAGATTTGAACAGTTTGAACAGGATTTGCAGCTGTGGAATCCACAAGGGCTTTGAAGCCAGAAAACTACCCATCTGCTGCCTCTCCTTTCTGATGATTAGCTTCCCTGTATCCTGAAATATTCTTGGGGAGCCCCATTTCACATCCGATCATCCGCTTCTGGCACCAGGATAGCAACCTTCAACTTATTCACCTTTTAAAGAAAGCAGCTTTGAGAGAAATTTACATAAAGGTGGGAGTTGTGTCCATCTGTCCCAAATTCTGCAACCAGAAAGCCGAAATCCCATAAGAATAAATCGTACAGATCAGACAAATAGGAACAGGCAGGTGTAAAGTTCCCAGGTTAGTCCTGCTGTGAAATTCAAGTTCTTGCATATCATTATTGGGTTGTTGCTGGGGTTTTTGGGCAAGGGATCGGTGTGGCATTTGGGGCCAGGATGTGTACAAATTGGACTGGAAATCCATATGGACAGGTATCAGTTGCAGGTCCATCAGCTGCACCTATTTTGATGTTGTTTGTTTCTGAGCTTATAGCAGGGATGTGTTTGCATGCAACGTACATCTTAGCAGAGCCAAGAAGAGGGCTTGTGTCTCTCACAACCAGTGTCTTTCATTTATTTACTAGGCAACAGTTGCCCCAATGCACTGGGGGCTGAATGACCTGGGAATGATTCCTCCTCAGTATTCAACATTTCTGCTGCACAAAGATTGTTGAGACTGCATTGAGTAGCGTTGAGATGCCAACCTAAACTGTACCTATTGATTCTAGCAGTGGTGTGTGTATGTGTATTGTGGTCCAGAGATGGGGCCCAAGCTAATCCCATTGTGGGTGAACATCTTGTGCCATCCTCCTCTCCCATTTGATCTTTAAATCATAAGCTCCCTTTCCCTTTTCCCCACCCCCCAATTACATTATCTTTGGAATGCAATCTTCCTTGTGTCTTAAAACAGATCTCTGGGGATGAATTCTTTGCAGACATAGTTGCAGACATTCTGCTCTACGTTTCCCGGGATCTGAGTGACGGGGTAAGCTATCATCTCCAGGGTCTTGTCTTGCTGCTGTTAAATGTGGGTTGGACTTTGAGTCACCAACATCCATGTGGAACTGTTGCAACAGCAGCAGGTTCAGTCCTTGAGTGTAGATATCGTAGCTTTAGCACATCCTCCCACCAAGCCAATCCAGAGCTTTTCCTCATTGTTCCCATTCATTTTTCCTGGGGCAAAGCTGGGCTTGTTTGGGATCTACGCTTAATGATGTACCCTCTGATAGGCTTAAACATTTCTTTCAATGTTGAAAATGTCCATGATGGGTTATAAAAGTACTTCAAACAAAAAGACTTCAAATACTCTTAAAACAATAATTGTTGCAAGGGCCAAACCACATGTTACGTGCAAATTCTGACAGCTGTTTTGGGTGAGGGTGTGATGGACAGGGGAAGGGTTAAGCTTCCTCACCTCTGTTGCTTCTCTGGTTCAAATTACTCCTCCCCCAAGCTGCTTTGCCTAGAAAAAGCAGCTGCTGGAATTTTACTATACAGGCATGTGTATAAGGTGTAGTTCGTTGCTAAAAAAGTATTCTCAGAGGGGATTTCCAGGAGAGCAGCTATTTTAATCTGCTGTAGCAAAGGCAGCACAGAGTCCCCTAGCACCTTAATTCCATGCTGTTTGACAGGATCATGACAGTGAAAGTAACTAGACTTTCTTAATTGGACCATTCCCAGATAGGCTTTCACTAGGTTGATGATGCCATCACTGGTGTATTCCACATGTGTGTCTGCTAATAGTGGTGCTTTGTTTTTCAGTCTGGGGGGTTCTACAGTGCAGAGGATGCAGATTCCTACCCCACAGTCCAGTCAACAGAGAAGCAAGAGGGTGCATTCTGTGTGTGGACAGCTGAGGAGATCCGGTGGAACCTGCCAGACCCCATTGAAGGGATCCCAGAGGAAAAGACCATGGCAGATGTCTTCATGCATCACTATGGAGTTAAAGAGGACGGCAATGTGAATCCAATGAAGGTGCAGTGGGAGAGAAGGCACAACCTGGGTGGGAATTGTTGTGCTTCCCATCAGTCCCGATGTCACAGGCACTGCCCAATACGTGCCTGTGATGCTTGGGAAACTCCAATTTTTCCTCTGCTGGTGGTAGGATGAGCACTCTGCCTGACTCATAGATGAGGAGCTATTGAGGCTTTCCAACTTCAGGCAGCCTATAGATCTTGGAATTCACAAATGCTTACCAGCAGTTTCTAGATCCGAATTCTTCTTACATCAGGCACCAGCCCGAAGGGCTGGTGTGAAGCAGGGGCTTCATTAATGATATGGGACGGCAGAGGATTTCACTCCCTGGAAGATCTGATATTGCATGTCCTGTTCACATCCTTCTTCCCCTTACCTTAGCATGCTAACCCCTAAAGATGGTAATCTGTCTAGTAACATTTGATTATGCATCTTGGCATTGCATACGAAACACTACTTACATTTCAGATAAGTGAGTTACAGTTATCAATGACTACTCACGACTGCCAGGAATCGATCCTCCCCTGGCTTTCCTCCCCCTGGAACACAAGATCACTCCAGGTCACTTGGACTGCTCTGCTCCCTTTGGCTCCAGCCTCCCAGCTGCCCCTTAGAAAAGGAAGTAGGAAGAGGCTGCTGGCAGCCTGGCCAACAGGGCCTGTTTGGGGCTCTTTGGCTAGGTCTACAACCTGCGTTTTCAGTCTGTTGCTTGCCTGACTTCTTTGCCTTGCAATTCTGCCTGATCCTCACCCCCCAGACCCCAATTATTCTTAGAAGAGGGGGAAAAGTCCCAGTGGCCCCATTGGAAGCTCCCCATTCCCTGCTAAGCCATAAGAGGAGGGGACATGGTAGTCTTGATTCAAAGGCACTGTGGGACACATCTTGCCTCCTTGTCACTGAGTTAGATCAATATTCTTCAACTATTTTATTTTAATTTATAGCGAGAAAGATAAGACACACACAAAAAAAGAAGAAACAAGAAATAGTACCCATGTAAAATGACAAAAAAGATACTGTGTACATTCCAAAAAAATAATAATGGGGAAATTGTTATTGTAGTTAACCAGACCTTAATCTGTTATGGTATTTGTAAAAACGAATTCCAAATATTGTTAAATTTATCCATCTTTTTAACCCCAACATTCAACATGGGATCTTCTTTTAATTTCCCCTGTATATGCCCTTCCTTTTTGGCTTTCTTTTGTGTCTAGTTTCCTCCTTTTCCCCCCTACCTGCCTCTGGCTCCTCTTGCCAAACCAAAGTTACCAAGGGAGGAAAAAGGAACAATTCAATGGGATGGGCATTAGAGGCGCAACTCATTCTACGTTGCCCCAGTTACTGGCCTCAACTCACCAGTGAGTTAGAGTAATCCCAATGGCAGGGCCTGCTAGGGATGCTAACCCAAGTCTCACTTGGAGAGTATGCCGTCCCTTCCTGTTCTCCATTGTTGGGTTTTCCTTTCAGGACCCTCATAATGAGCTAAAAGGGAAAAACGTCCTGATTGTGCAGTATTCCCTGGAGCTCACAGCGGCCCGCTTTGGACTGCAGCTGGAGCAGCTGAAGACGCTGCTTGCTAAAGGCAAGGAGAAGCTCTCCAAGGCTCGTGGCCTGCGACCACGGCCCCACCTGGACACCAAGATGCTGGCGTCCTGGAACGGTGAGGTTGCTCTTGCACTGAGCTCACTGCCATGCATTCACATGCAATCGGCTGCACAGAGGTTGAGTGAATGGGTGGGAACACACAGGCAGTATATTAGCTGAAATAAGTTCTTCCATGATGCAAGCTGCTGAGCAGATATGCCCTGATGCTGGAGGGACGGTTGCTGATAGGAGCAAAACTGCCTACTGTTTCTTCCGTATTCTCCTGCCCTTGATGTAGACTCTCCACCCAAGAAGGTAGCTCTAGAGTCTAGACCAGGGGTCTGCAACCCGCGGCTCCGGAGCCACATGTGGCTCTTTTACACCTCTGCCGCGGCTCCAGGGCAGATACTAGCAAGGGGAGGAGGCACATTGTGTGCCCCGACACTCCCCACTGTGGCGGGCGCTGTACTGGCTGTGACGTCGCATGGGGGCGGTGCGTGCGTTAGTCACGCACCGTCCCGACGTCACCTTCCCGCCCGCTGTCAGATCGGAGGGCAGTGGCGCGCATGCTTTAAATGTCGCAGTGGTTTTGCGGCTCCCAGTTTTTTTTCCTTCGGAAACGGGTCCAAGTGGCTCTTTTTGTCTTAAAGGTTGCAGACCCCTGGTCTAGACTCTAGATTGAGGAAAGGTCCACTATTTTCCCTGAAACTCTTCTCCCCATTTTCCAGCAGGGGGCAGCAGAACCTTTCTCCTGTTTCCCCTCACAGGCGCTTTGAAATAATCTTCCTTTAACCTGTGCAGCTGCGGCATTACCCTTGACTTTTCACATTCTATAAATGGGGGCGCCCCTGTCCGTTATGGAGTAAAAGATACACAGACATATAGTGGGAGGAAAGAAGTAGAGAAACATGCCAGCCTCTTGGGAGAGAATGTGTGTGTGTGTGCTCAAGAAAGTGGTTCCAGAATTCACAGAATTCTCCTTTCGGAAATTGTCTTGTGCTTTCCGCTCGGAAGAGTGTGCTTATTTATTTATTTAAAAAACAAAACACAGAGGGAGAAATCGCTTTCGGAGCTGTGGAGACTGGCTGGCTGATTATCTGCGGCTGAGGGCAGGTATTTTGCCAGCTGACATCTTCCACGGAGGCAATATGAGGGAAATGTTTGGCCTCTCCTTCCAAATCCAGTATTATTATTATTATTATTATTATTATTATTATTATTATTATTATGGATGGGGTGGAAGGATGATGCATTTTTGCACCACAGGGCACCATGACTGTGCACTCGTTGGTAAGTCAGGCCCTGGAGAAGGATTGCCTGCCTTCACCCACCCTGCCTTCAGTGAATCTTGGGAGCCGCCATTTTGGTGAGAAAGTGACTTGGGCCTGTTAGCAGCATATCGCACCACACCAGCCTTCCGCATCTGCTGAATATCAGGGAAACACATTCTCTTCGCCAAACACATTGAGGGGTGTCAGTCGAGCGTGAGGCCACGTTGGTGCCGCTGCGACACACTGACTCTGCCTCCCTTCCTCTCCCAGGGCTGATGATTTCCGGCTTTGCTCAGAGCGGGGCCATCTTGGGCAAGCGGGAATACACCGACAGGGCCGTACGCGCGGCTTCCTTCCTGCGGCACCACATGTTCAGCGCCGTCACCGGGAAGCTGCTCAGAAGCTGCTACCCGGGCCAAGGAAGCGAGGTGGAGAAGAGGTATGCGTCCAGCGATGACAGGCAAGCCTGTAAAGAGGGGGCAGGAGGGGCCCAGAGCTCTTTGGGTAGGCGGCACGGGGGCAAAGGCACGTAGCTCAGCCCCCATGCCGAAACCAGCATCGCCACAGGCAGGGCACTGGGATTGGTTCCACTGCTGGGTCTCCTCAACCCTAGTGCTGAGCCTCTGTTTCTTCTGAGGGAAGAAAAGCTGTGGAATTCTGCGATCAGGTTCTGCAACCGGCAGAATTTCAAGGGCAAAATGGAGAGAGACTTCAGTATTCCCTACAGCTCATTGCTTTCTTTCCCCTGGCCCTTCATTGCTGCCCTTGCCTCTTTCCTCAACTTCTTCCTCCGCCTTGGCCCAAGTAGTGGGTTCAACGTTCTTGTACTAGTGTGGGAAAACTGAATAATCTAGGCTCAGGATTACTTAAGGACTCCCATACCCTGTACAGCCCAAGTCAGTCGCCAAGATAATCAGGGGGAGCACTGTTTCTGGTTGCCTATGGGCCAGAGTTGTGCCTTCATGTTATGGGCCCAGTTCTGTGGAACTCCCTCCCACAAGAAGTTAGGCCGGAACCGTCCCTACTGAGTTTCAGGCGCCTGCTCAAAACCATTTTATTTCAGGAGGCCTTTGCACCCAGAAGGCTTCTCAGATGTTTTACAGGTCTCTCTCTCTCTTTTTTAGATTTTTAATTCTTGAAGTTTAATTTTTTTGAGGTTTCATTCATGTTTTAAATTGTGTATATTTTGTTGTTGTAAGCCGCTTGAGACTTCCCTGGTGAAAGCAGCCTGTAATTTTTTAAAAAATAAATGAAGGCTTCTTCAAAATAAATAAACAATAATTTCCCTCAACACCCCCCAAAATTATGCTACTTTCCTCATCTTAATAAATAAGCGGTGTTTAAAATCAAGTCTGCTGGCAACGCAAATATTGCGTGCAGAAATTTAGTTACTGTAGTTCTCTCAATGCTGAACATGAAATTGGGAGTTTTCACTCTGGAAGGACCTTTATCACATGAATCCAGACCTTTGGCTCTGACCTTAACGCTGCAGGTGCAATCACTTCGTTCCATTGAGCAAAGTGGCAAAATTTCCACCGCTATTAATTAATGGCTCCGGATTGCAACCGGAATGAGCAGGGGAGGACGTGATCTTCATAGCAATAAGTAGAGCTTCTGCTTCACAGCCGCCTGTGCTTTGGCTCCTTTCCGAGTCACTGGGTGGCCTGTTAAAAAGTGTCTACATATGTTTACTAACAAATAGGCATTTAGTGCTAATGCTAAATAAAAGAACTCAGTGTTTATGCAGTGACCTTGTTTGCACATAATATTAAGGCAATCCATGGCTTTATTCAAATGCTTGGGCTTCTGGATTGCGGATGAGCTAAGCCATGGTTTGGCCTTGGGCTGTCGTCTGAACCTGGGCTTGTGATTTGCCTCGCTCCACCCAAACTATGAGCTGTATCCAAGGTTTGTTTTTGTTTTACAGCTCCTAGTTTGTCTAGAAGAGGCAAACCATGAGCCTGGGGTTAGGCGATATGCTAAACCAAACCATAGCACAGCAGGCGCAGGATTAAAGGTACCTTCACATTTGTGCTGAGTGATAGTTTGGCTTGGTGTTACGTGCCAACTGAGCTGTAAGTCCTTCAAAGCAGAGTTTCTCAACCTTGGGTCCCCAGCTGTTGTTGGGACTACAACTCCCATCATCCCTCGTGGCCAGGGAACACTGGGAGTTGTAGTCCAAGAACAGCTGGGGACCCAGGGTTGAGAAACTCTGCTTTAAAGTGCCCATAAAGGTAAAGGGACCCCTGACCATTAGGTCCAGTCGTGGCCGACTCTGGGGTTGCGGCGCTCATCTCGCTTTATTGGCCGAGGGAGCCGGCGTACAGCTTCCGGGTCATGTGGCCAGCATGACTAAGTCGCTTCTGGCAAACCAGAGCAGCGCACGGAAAAAATGTTTACCTTCCCGCTGGAGCGGTACCTATTTATCTACTTGCACTTTGATGTGCTTTCAAACTGCTAGGTTGGCAGGAGAAAATGCCCATATCCCTTTGCAAAAACTTTGTAAAGCATGCTGAGTATTAATACCCTGATATTACAGATGGTCAGTTGGCGCTGAAAGTGGCTTAAAAAGGAGCCCTGCTGCAGCAGACCAAAGTCCAGTTTTCCCAAACTTGGGTTGCCAGCTATTTTCTAGACTACACTTCCCATCATCCCTGACCACTGGTTTTGCTAGCTAGGGATGATGAGAGTTGTAGTCCAATAAACAGTTGGCCACCAAAGTTTGGGAAACCTTGATCTAGTCCACCATCCTGTTTCCCAGAGTGGCTCACCAGAGGCCCGCTGTTGCTCCCTGGCCAATTGGTAGAGAGAGGCCTAAGGAAGCATGTTCCAGGCTAGCCAGCTGAGGCCATGTTTCAGCTGGGGACTTCTAGGCTCCGGATCATCGCATGGCACCAGACCCCTTGTATCCAATAGGAGAAGCACAGACATGAATTCCATAAGGAGAAGCATGTTTGTGTGAACATTAAGGACAGGTGCAAAGGAATGTAACGCAAGATACATGCTTTAGAGAAATAATACATACAGTACAGTCATACCTCATGCTATGTTTGCTTCAGGTTGCGTATTTTCAGGTTGTGTCCCGCGGCAACCCGGAAGTACCAGAAAGGGGTTCGCCGCTCGCGCATGCGCAGATGCACAAAATGACGTCGCGCGCATGCGCAGAAGCGGTGAATCGTGGCACACACAGATGCGGGTTGTGTTCTTTTCAGGTTGTGAACAGGCCTCCAGAACGGATCCTGTTCGCAACCAGAGGTACCACTTTATATGGCAGTAAATAAAAATTTGAATGGAAACAACATGGAAATAAGGCTGGGCAGTCTTAAGGGAATATCGTGTTTAAATTGAATTGAGTTTGTTAAATGGTTTGAAAACTAGTTAAAACTTATGGAAAAAAGGAAAGATTTGGGACAGGTGCACGTACACTAGCGGGCCCAGAACACAGGCATATGTGTCACAGCTTGAGCTGCCACCGAGGGAACCCCCTTCCCTGCCGTCCCCGAGAAACGAAGCCAGTCACTGGAGGGGGCGGTTCCTGCAACCCCCTTGGCATTCCTGGCGCTGGCGCCTTCTGCCAGGTGGCAAACGGATGTCAAGCCTGTGGCAACAGAAGCTTCGGAAGGTCCCCCGCCTCCAAGCAAAACCCTCATCCCAGACTTACTCGTTCCAGGAGCCTGCTCTCCTCTTGAGCAAACACAAACGAAGCTCGTGTCAATAGAGATTAAGACAGTCGGGGAAAGTATGTGCGAGAGTGTGTGATTTGCTTGGCTACTTAATGCTAATAGCGCCTTTCCGCTGCATGTCAAGCTGATCTTTGCTTAACTGGTTGGCAAATTGAGGTGGCGGGAGAAAGGCAACGGGGAGGGCCGCATAAAGGTGATCCTGTTCCAGTGGCAAAGTAATTTACTTTTCCCTGTCTGCACAGCCTCTTCAGCAGGGGTTGAAATACGGTTCTTCCTCTTTGCCTGTCAGGCTGAGAAGAACAGTGGTAGAGCAGCTGCATTGAAAGCAGCAAGGTTCCCAGGTTCAATACCTCGTACCCCCAGGAGAGGCTGGGAAAGACTCCCAGTCTGAGAGCCCAGAAAGGTGCTGCCATTATTATTATTATTATTATTATTATTATTATTATTATTATTATTATTATTATTTATTTATACCCCGCCCATCTGGCTGGGTTTCCCCGGCCACTCTGGGCGGCTTCCAACAGAATATTAAAATACAATAACCTATTAAACATTAAAAGCTTCCCTAAACAGGGTTGCCTTCAGATGTCTTCTAAAAGTCTGGTAGTTGTTGTTCTCTTTGACATCTGGTGGGAGGGCGTTCCACAGGGCGGGTGCCACTACCGAGAAAGCCCTCTGCCTGGTTCCCTGTAACTTGGCTTCTCGCAGTGAGGGAACCGCCAGAAGGCCCTCCGGGCAGAACAATGGGGGTGGAGACGCTCCTTCAGGTATACTGGACCGAGGCTGTTTAGGGCTTTAAAGGTCAGCACCAACACTTTGAATTGTGCTCGGAAACGTACTGGGAGCCTACCTGTGAAAGGGCTTTGCCATCCCACTGTTTATGACTGGGAAGGCAGAAGCCTCTACGCAAAGGATGGGGGACTTGTGACCCTCTATACGTTGTTGGACTACGACTCCCGTCACCCCTCACCACTGGCCAGGGCAGTCCAATAGATTCCCCTCCAGTGTTCTTTAACTGGCTATGATGTCTTTCCCAAACATTGCAGGCGAAACAAAAGAAAGAGCATTAAAAACCAACCATCCATGTATTTTTAAAGTATTAATTTTATAATGAATGATTTTAGAGTGTTGTTTGTGCTGTACTTTTGTACTGTTTTATTGTTGTTAGCCGCCCTGAGCCCGGCTTCGGCTGGGGAGGGCGGGATATAAATAAATTATTATTATTATTATTATTATTATTATTATTATTATTAGCCATGCTGGCTGGGGGCAGCTCTTAGCTAAGATAATACATTGGGATAGCATGAGAGTGGATGACCTCCACCTGCCGTGCTCATTATGTTAGTTAAACAACAAACTTATTTTAAGATGATGTGGCTCCATTGCATTCTTGTGGCCTTGTGCAGCTCCATCCATGGCTTCCTGGAGGACTACGTCTTCGTCATCCAAGCGCTCTTTGACCTTTACGAGGCCTCGCTGGACCCGAACTGGTTGGAGTGGGCTGTGCAGCTGCAGCACAAGCAAGACGAGCTCTTCTGGGATCCAAAGGGTTTTGCCTACTTCTCCACGGAGGCTGGTGACCCTTCCTTGCTCCTGCGCATGAAGGATGGTACGTGTTTCCCCTTAGAGACGAGACCGTCAGGCATGCAACTCTCCGAGTGGATGAGCGAGAACCTTAATCAGAAATCCGGTTTTTTTCTTTTAAAAATATATTTTATTAATTTATGGATCGCTCTCTGACAATTTACAAACATACCATAAAACAGCTGACACTCTCCCTTATGGAAATATGTTCAACAGCAATACAGTGGTACCTTGGGTTACATACGCTTCAGGTTACAGACTCCACTAACCCAAAAATAGTACCTCGGGTTAAGAACTGTGCTTCAGGATGAGAACAGAAATTGCACGGCGGAGGCGTGGCGGCAGTGGTAGGCCCCATTAGCTAAAGTGGTGCTTCAGGTTAAGAACAGTTTCAGGTTAAGAACAGGCCTCCAGAACGAATTAAGCTCTTAACCCGAGGTACCAGTATACAGTGGAAAAGGCCAATCCATCCAGCTAGGTCTAACTTTAAAACTATTGAGTAGGGTCCTATGGAAATGCTGACAGGTCCTTTCCTGGTGTTTCCAGTGCCTGTGCTTAAAAACAAACAAACCGTAAAACGGGTTTCTGTGCTAGGTATAAGCCCACATCCATCTCCTGAGGCTAACGTGAAGCCTTGCCGAAGGGAAATGTCTCCTCAATCCACAACCCCACCTCTTGCCCCACTTTCCAGCCTTCAAAGATACAAGCGCTGGAGTTTCCAGCCTGGTGCGTGGGTTGGTGCAGAGATGTGCACCAGCCGAGCATCTCTCTGCCTGCTGTAGACACACACTCTGAGAAGGCACCACAGGCCTGGTGGTTTAGCCCGCTTGCCTTGTGCATTTATCACACTGCGGCTTCTCTATGTTACATTAGCATGCTCACAACCTACAGGCTGTCGGTGTTCAGTGCTGAGTGGGGCGACCTGATTTGCAGCGTATATGTACACGGTAGGTGAGGTTCAGAGGCTGGCTGTTGGCTTAGCTTCTCTGATGTCACAGATTGGGAAGGCGATTGCCCAACAGCTAAGAGGGACATGGGAGACAGGACCACTTGCCCGCTAAGGTCAGAAAGCAACTGCTTTAAAGTTAGGCTAGGATGTAATAGCCCTGTCCTGTGCCTGTTTGCTTGGCAATAAGTCGCACAGAATTCAGAGGTATTTACTCCTAAGTACCTGCGCAAAATGGGACGCGGGTGGCGCTGTGGGTTAAACCACAGAGCCTCGGACTTGCCGATCAGAAGATCGGCGGTTCAAATCCCTGCCACAGGGTGAGCTCCTGTTGCCCGGTCCCAGCTCCTGCCAACCTAGCAGTTCGAAAGCACGTCAAAGTGCAAGTAGATAAATAGGTACCGCTCCGGTGGGAAGGTAAACGGCATTTCCGTGCGCTGCTCTGGTTCACCAGAAGTGGCTTAGTCATGCTGGCCACAGGACCCGGAAGCTGTACGCCAGCTCCCTTGGCCAATAAAGTGAGATAAGCGCCACAACCCCAGAGTCGGCCACGACTGGACCTAGTGGTCAGGGTCACAGATTTCATATTGGGTCACAGGGTCACAGATTTCATATTGTCCCGGGGCTTCTGAAATGCCACTTAGCAGGGTTGCAGATCAGCTCTGGGGTTTGAGAGCCTCAAGTTCAAATGTCCTTGGCCACGGACAGGCTGGTGACCCTTGCTCCTTTACGGCCTGTGAATTTGCAAGCAGAAAGCTCATGCGCTCTGGGTGACTTGACTACTGTTTCTCCTGCCCCACACTTTCAGATCAAGACGGCGCAGAGCCCTGCCCCAACTCTATTGCTGTTACTAACCTTCTGCGGGCAGCCAGCTACACCGGCCACAAGGAATGGGTGAAGAAAGCGGGGCAGATCCTGGCTGCCTTCTCGGAGAGGCTGCTGAAAATCCCTGTGGTCCTCCCGGAGATGGCCCGATCCGCTGCAGCCTTCCACCGGACCCTGAAGCAGGTAACTTTTTGGGCTCCTCCTTAATGTTAAGGGGTGGGGGGATCCTCTGGCAGTCCCCAGCCTCTACTCCACAGGAAGATAGCCAGAGGAGATTGCCAGCATCCTTGCTCCCCCTTCCAAAGTGGCTAAAGTCAGGGTGGAAAGGGGAGACCATTCTCCCTACCCCCCCGGTTCCCACCATTTAACACCCCCCGCCATTTCTCCCTCCTTTGGCCTGAGCCAGCAGGGATGTTCTCATATTTTTTTAGTTCATAGGATCAGGAGAGTTGGACCCAACTAGTCCAGCCCCCTGCAATGCGGGAATATGCAGCTATTCATACAGAGATTGAACCTGCAACCTTAGCATTATCAGCACCACGCCGTAACCAACTGAGCTATCCAGTCTTTTGCCCTTCAAGAGAAGAACTTCAATACAGTCATACCTCATGTTACGTCTGCTTCATGTTACATTCTTTCAGGTTACGTCCCGCGACGACCCAGAAGTACCAGAAAAGGATACTTCTGTGTTTCGCCGCTCGCGCATGCGCACAAAAATGACCTCACGCACATGCGCAGAAGCCGCAAATCGCAACCCGCGCGTGCGCACATGCACCGCTATGGGTTGCACTCTTTTCATGTTGCAAAAGGGCCTCTGGAACGGATCCCATTTGCAACCAGAGGTACCACTGTATATACATTCTGGGCTGGATTCAGCCAACCCAATTTGTATACCGTCTTTCTATATCACTGCACACAAGGCAGTTTACAAGCTGAAGAAACTACCAAATGTACAACAAAGATCACATACCTTAGAACAATCTGATCCAATAATATAAACGTAACCTTAAAATAAAGTGTGTACAGGGGGAAGGGTGGAGAGGGAGGGTCCCTCGGCCTTTGTTTTGGCTTTTCTCCTACTGGGAGTTGGTTGCATCCCTCCTGAGTCTTTTATCGGTTGAAAGGTTCGAGGCATTCAGCCCAGAAATAGAACAGGCCTCTTGCGCATGCACACTGAGAGAGTCACCTGCGATGGGCCCTGGAAGACCCATGGCAACATGTTTCACCACTGCTTGTGAGCAGAGTATAGTTCATCGTTTTCTGCAGAGGTGTTTTCCCACCTGTTTTGTTTTCTTTGCTCTTTAAAGAAGTATTTGGAGCACATCCTTAATTCTGCTTTATTCTCTGGGCAGGTTGTTATCTGTGGTGACCCAGCAGGAGAAGACACCAGAGAGCTGCTGCACTGCTATTATTCCACGTACACTCCAAACAGGGTAAGACCCACCAGCGGACAGCTGGCTCCTCCCTCTTTTGTGCTTCTTCTGGGTCTTCTGGCCCAGGTGTTTTCACTTTCAGGATGTCGGTGACCGGGATGAAAGTGACCTTCACAAAGTCAAGGCCAGTTAAGGGGAGGTCCCAGAAGGAGCAGGTCCTCAGAGCAACAAAGAGCCACAAGATTCTTCACTAGGTCAGGTCTGATGGGCAAACTGATGGATGGTTAGAGAGAGGCAAAGCAGGGTCAGCGGCCGTACATATGTTGCTGGACCGCAGCCTCAATCAACCCCAGCAAGCATGACCAATGGCCAGGGGTTATGGGAGTTGTTGTTATGGAGGGCCTGAGGTTTCTTGCACCTGAAGTTGAATAAATATATTAGAAGATGGGTAGGCAAACTAAGGCCCGGGGGCCGGATCTGGCCCAATCACCTTCTAAATCCGGCCCGTGGACGGTCCGGGAATCAGCGTGTTTTTACCTGAGTAAAATGTGCGCTTTTATTTAAAATGCATCTCTGGGTTATTTGCGGGGCATAGGAATTCATCCCCCCCCAAAAAAAAATAGTCGGGCCCCCCCACAAGGTCTGAGGGACAGTGGACCAGCCCCCTGCTGAAAAAAATTGCTGACCCCTGTATTAGAAGATTCGGGATTTGGGGGGGGGGGGGGCAGAATGGTGCAGAGAACTCATCCACTTATTGCCACTCGTGGAAATTTTACATCATTGGAAGGGCACCAAGAAAAGTACAGTATGTAGGTGGCATGATAGGGTCTCGTGCTTAGCCTTGGTGGAAGTCACACAAGACACGTTTGATGTAGACCTTTTATTTCATACATCAGTTCAAACCCAGAGGGGCCCAGGCTTTCTGGTTTTCAAATGTCTTTTTGGAGAGGTTATTTGGCTTGATGCAATCAAGGTGAACAGTATGTTGAGGGGTGATATTTGAAATCCGTACAGCGATGTCCATTTCTTTGTACAAGATCAGTCAGTACCCTAGTATTATCTCTTCAAATGTGTGGCAAACGTAGCTATTATGGCTGTCTAGCCTACAACCTGTGTTTGTATGTCTGTGTTGGATTCTTTTGTTACCAGTAAAAAAATAATGTTTGTAAAAAGGGGGGGGGGAATCGGGGGAGGGGGCAGGCTGGATACAGGCTGGCTGACCATAGGGATCAAGTTGCCAGGGAGTATGACTGATGCCAACAACCCAAGGAAGTGCTGTGTTTGTTTGACAGAAATGGCAGGGGATGTTGTCGCTGGCTTGCCCACAAGAGCTCCAGTCCCCTAGTTTGAAGACTATAAGAAGAATGAGCACTCAAGACAATGTGATTTATTTCTTAGCCAACGTGCTAGCCTGCAGACCCATGTATGAGATGTAAAGCCCCACCCCAGAGTGGCTCTTTTCAGAGCTATCAACCAGGCACCTATTTGGTCTGCTTACCCAAGCAGCCTGCTTAGAGTAACTGCCTTTAATTCCTTGCACCCCCAGACAACCCTTGTGAAACTGCCCAGTGTTAGAAACTGAGAAATGAAAGCTCGGAGCTCAATGGCACCTTAAACCTAGGTTATGGGCACAGCAACGGAATGTCTAGGCATGCTTTATAATAACAAGAATACAAAGCTGAAAATGAATGAACTGCAGCTAAAATATTACGTTCGTTTTTCACATGGTCTGCTCCTTCCCCTGCCCACCCCACTAATATTCTTAAGAGGGTCTCTTCTCCAGTCTTCAGAGAATAGCTGGAAGTGGGGAGGCAGGAAAAGGTCCTCCTTTCCTTCTACTCTGCAGTTTTAATTTGATATCTTAGATGCAGTACTGCGCCAGAGCTCAGAAACTGCTCGCGCTAATGAAATTCCCTGTCGCAAAATGCGCCTAGAACAATGGGAGTTTCGAACATTGAAGCTGCCGTTGCCTTAATTAGGAGGGCCAGATTGCGTGACCAGTAGATGTTGCAGGAATGAAGGCAAAGGGTTGCACTGTTAGTTACGGATTTTAGATGTTTCTCCCCCCAGGATTGGGTTTCTGGAGGTCACTGAAAAACACAGAGACTCCTGGAAGTGGGGACTGCAGAAGCTCTGTCTCCACCACATAGCTGTTTTGCCACGTCCTGTTGTGCTCTACAAGCTGTGCCTCTTGGCAGAATCCTTTAAGGACTGTGTGAAAACTGGCAAACGCTGAAACGTCTGCAAAGGCAGCGAACATTTCTGAAGCTGAATTTGTGCACTCCATGAAGCTATTTGCTAGGCAATCGAGGGAGAGAGACACACAAGTCAAAATTTGCCTGCCTTCGGATTGGGGTGTAGCACTCTGCTTGATCTGTAGGCTCCAAGCAAAGCTGCTTGCCTTGACTACCGTGGGATGAAATCCTTGCAGTATGAAGAAGGCCTTGGGTTGTTTATGTCTCTTTGCTTCTCTCTGTTCTTCTTCTCTTTGATCTCCTTGCCCTCTTGGCTTTGTTGGATAAATTCTACTTCCCAGACACTCCCTTCCAGCTCGCTTCCCCTTCTTTCTCCAAGGTAAAGGCTGCGGTGTCTCATACTGCAGGGGCTGCTTTTATCTAACAGTGGCAACATCAGCAGCTTTGTCTTTTGGCCCCTGCCTGGGAAGCAGGTTGTTTCGACGGTTGCCACATATGCTTTAGCATGGGGTTCTCAGCACTTCCTCTCTGGGGGGCTAAGCACACGTTGCTGTGGCCTGCGTCTCGCCCAGCTGTCATCCTTGGATTGCCCACGCATCTGGAGTCATAAAGCTGACACAGATTCCATGCAGAAAAATGTCCTCTTTTCCTTAGCAAAATGGACGGTTTGGATGACAATAGGCAGACTGTTGACTGCAGAGTTTATTTCCCTCCTCTGGAGAGAGGATGCACGAGAGTGGTGGTTAAATGCATTAGGCTTGGGCTTTTGATTGCAGAGGCTTGTCTAATACCAGTTAGGGTGTCCCGGGATATGTCAGTCTGTTTAATTGTGCTTCAGGTTTGCCAGTGTCTTGGTTTATTCTGTGGGCCAGATTCTGCTTGAAGAAAGCTCTGCTCCAGCAGCTTGGGATAAATGCTGTCAGTTGCTTTGGCTGCATTATTTGGAGCATCTCGCCATTCCATTTTATTTTGCCTGCCGGTGACGTGCAACAGGGGGAGGAAAAGAGGTGGTAAAGGTGTCAGCTGTTTGGGGCAGTGGAATTGCTGGAGACAGATAGAGGGCAGGGGAGATACTGGGATCCCTGAAAAGAGGCAAGGGGACTGAGCAGCCGGACATCTCAGAAAACCATGCTTTGCGCCAGATTCGTAGGCACAACCCAGCTCTCCCCTTTTGCCAAATGCTTTACTCTGCACCCAAAAAAGTAAGTCAATTTTTTTGCCTCTTTTGGGGTTGAAGGGAGGAACATCAGTGAAGCTTTCATGCAGCAGAGGCTTGTCACTTAAATAAGTCTATGGTGGGGAACTGGATCCGACCAATGGGATAGATCCTTATCCCCACCACCTCCCGCAGGCCACGTTTGACAGGAAGGTGAGGCTATGAAAGCCCAGCTGATAGTTGGCACAGGCCAAATGGCCAGGCCTGGTGGACTACATTAGGCCCGTGGGCCAGGGGTTTCCCACCTGTGCCTTAAGGCTTCATGACGCGATGGGGTGCCGAGGTGTTTGTGTGTTTTGCTAAAAACAACCCTTGTGCTGATTCCATCCCATAGCCTCCTGGGCTGCCCACACTCCCCAAAAGCCCTTGGCAGGACCTCAAAGCGTGGGAGCGCCTGAGACGGGGCTTCCTGTATCTATAATGTGGCTCTGAGGATCTCCACAGGCAGCCTCCAGCGCTGCTCTTACTTTGAGGTCCTCTCCTTGGCCAGCTTTTAACACTATGAAGCCTTAACATGAGTGACAAACCCCCAGAAGTCCCCTCAACTTCCTATATTTTCAAGGCTGATTTATTTTTGCCTGAGTAAACCATGAGGGTGGCGGTGGGGAGATGTATCAGCAGAGCTTTAGTATCTCGATTCCTCCTATATTTTAGTGTGCGGCCTATAAGGTGGCATCTCAGGTCCCTCCTTATGGGCTTCCCAGGATGCTGTTGTGCTCAGGTACTACCTTTGGTCTTGCCTTAGGCATCAGGTTCATGACCGTGAGAACAGGATATCACATTAGATGGACCTTTAGACTGATCCAGCAGGACTCTTACATTTTGATGGCAGCTGGCTCTTCCAGCAGCTGTCACGTTTGCTAGGCTGCATCCCGCCTCCTTATGACTGATACCTTCCTTACTGAAGAACATGCCACGTTGAATGAAACTGGGATGGAGAAAGATTGGGGAACCTGGTGGTTGTGTGAGTTTGCCTGATGTTGGGTCTCCTCCGCAAGTGGCAATAAGCAGTCAAAGGGCCAGAAATTCATAAGCAAGCCATAGAAACCGTGACCCTACCTGCTTGAGACCTGCTTACTTCTATTGAGTTATATGTTCATGGGCATTTGGCTTATTGTACTAGGGAGCTATATACCAAGGTGTTGGTGTCAGGAACTTTCGTCTCCAGTCTCTACATGGAGCAGTACATATAGAATTTTGAAAACCTTACAGACACCTGAGACCTTTTGGCTTTTTTCTGTGTGCTTCCTTATAGGGGTGTTCAAAGTGTGAGAAGAACAAAACATTTGAAATTGCCTTAAGGCCCACAGATCTGGAGATGTGTCTGCAGTTGCGTAACAATCTGCCTTCACAGTTGCTCTCCCTTTGCCACTCAAGCCTCAGAACCAATCATAACAATACAATTCCCACAAAATCGGGAGTTAATGCCACAGCTTCACCCGCTGCCACAATACCAATCCTTTCCAAAACAGACAGACCAAATCAATCCCTGCTGATGGACTTGAACCAATCATGGCTTCTTGAGCCAATCGCATCCTTCCTTAGCCTAATTTGCCTCACGAAGCTGGTGTGAGGATAAAAATGGTACAAGCCATGCGTAAGCTAAGCTGTTCTGAGTACAGTGGACGCTTGGGTTGCGAACGTGATCTGTGCGGGATGCATGTTCGCAACCCACAGCGTTCGCAACCCACGTCTGCGCATGTGTGGGTTGCGATTTAGCATTTCTGCACATGTGCGACTGCCAAAACCCGGAAGTAACCCATTCCGGTACTTCCGGGTTTCGGTGGTCCGCAACCCGAAAAACGCAACCTGAAGTGGCTGTAATCCGAGGTATGACTGTACAGTGGTACCTTGGTTCTCAACCTTAATCTGTTCCGGAAGTCCATTCCAAAACCAAAGCGTTCCAAAACCAAGGCGCACTTTCCCATAGAAAGTAATGCAAACTGAATTAATCTGTTCCAGACTTTTAAAAACAACTCCTAAAATAGCAATTTAACATGAATTTTACTATCTAGCGATACCATAAAAGAAAGCAATAAACAATGTCCTGCAGTCACACAATCAATCAATCAGTAGCTGAACTGGGTTCCAAAAACAACAAAAAAGAGCCGCAAAAACAAAAACGCAAAATAAATAGCAAAAACAGACAGACCTCAGTGTAACACTCAAAATGGAAGTGTGGCCCTCAAATTGGAAGCGTAGCACTCAAAATAGAGCATGTTTGGCTTCCAAAAAAAGTTCACAAACTGGAACACTTACTTCCTGGTTTGCAGTGTTTGGGTTCCAAGTTGTTTGAGTACCAAGGCGTTTGAGAACCAAGGTACCACTGTACTATACAAAAAGAATACAATACAAATGTGTGTGAGGGCGTAAGAAGAGGCCTGCTGAGTCAGGCCCAAGGCCCACCTCGTCTGGCATCCTGTTCTCACAGCGGCCAAGCCGATGCCCATAGGAGGCCCGAGAGAGCGGGATTCGAACACAAGAGCCTTCTCCCCGCTCGTGATTCCCTGCAACTGGCGCCCAGAAGCATACTGTCTTCAGCACTGGACGGAGAACGTAGCCATTGTGATTAGTAGCCATCAAAATACCTCATCCTCCGCAAGGGAGATAAAGAGAAAGAACAGTGCTCTTCTAAGATAGGCTTCCAGGAGCTGTCCAGCACAAGTGACTGTATGGGAAATGTGGTCTGAAGTAGCTGCTCTTGCGCTGACTGCTGGGCTCTCTCAGGCATCGCTGGGGCTGAGGAGCAAATCCTGTCCTGCCCTGTACCTGGAGCTGTTTGCTGCTGCCCTGTCCCCGCCTCTGCTGCTGCTGCTCCACCTCTCCCTTTGCCTTGGCGGAGAAGGATTAAAAGCACTGACCCACTTTGGAGCTTTGAAAGCGCCGTGTCTGCAGCGGGGAGCCGAGCCCGCCGTTGCCAGTGCTAATAAATTACTCCCTTTCCCAACAGCTGTATCAGCTTTTTGTTCCCTGCAACCTGTACGTGTTCTGGGAGGGGCCCCAAGATAGATGATGAACCAGCGGAGGAGGCCTCTCGGAAGGGGAGCATGATCAAATCAAACAGCATGGAAATTAAATTCCATTCTCACCGTTTAATTCAATTTACTCTTAACTGCAGCAAAGAGCTTTGGAAGGAAAAGCTGTGATTGTCAGCAGCTCTTTCTCTATTTGTCTTCCATAAAAAGAATAGGGTGAGGGAAGGGGATGTTGCCCTCCCCCCTCTTTGAGTATTTTCCCTGGATGGCTGGACCTTTGGCGGGGATGGACCCCCACTTCACTCTGTGGTCATTGACTCTCATTTCCTCCCCTAACTGCTTCAGTGACATGCTGCCACCACCTTCTGGCCGTCCAGAGGAGCAGTAGTGACTTTGCTGTGAAAGAAAGATCAGCCCAAATTGCTTACTCAAAAGTCATAAACAAGGTGCAGTCAGCCCGCCCACCCACCCACGAAACATAACATGGAAGCTTCAGATGGTGGGTTGCACTGGCAGCGGACTTCACAACATGAGGCCTAATCGTGTGCAGGATTGAAACATGCCTGCAATGAATCAGAAGATTAAGCATGGGGTGTGATCACAGTGAGACTTGGGCCAAGGCACGTCACTCTAAACAACTGCATGTGCAGAAATGAAGCGCTTCCTAAGTTTTTGTACCACTAAATGGACAAATTGGGATCTCCAGTGGTGCTACATGCGATCACCACCTGGCTTGGCTTTGTCATGCAAGTCTGACCTTGGAATCAGCCAATGGAATCACTCTCTCTGCAGATTACCATCTTTCTTCCACCACTGTCTGGTTTAAATAAGACCCTCTTTCTTCAACAGCTTCTCTTGGCATGTCTGCCTCCCCTGTGGGGCTTCTGAGATTCCCTCTGGTATAGTCCTATCTTGGGGGGGAGACTATGGGGGGGACTATGGGTGGAAGGACCTTGCCAACAAAGGTCCGTATTGTTAAAGCTATGGTTTTCCCAGTAGCGATGTATGGAAGTGAGAGCTGGACCATAAAGAAGGCTGATCGCCGAAGAATTGATGCTTTTGAATTATGGTGCTGGAGGAGACTCTTGAGAATCCCATGGACTGCAAGAAGATCAAACCTCTTCATTCTTAAGGAAATCTGCCCTGAGTGCTCACTGGAAGACAGATCGTGAAGCTGAGGCTCCAATACTTTGGCCACCTCAAGAGAAGAGAAGACTCCCTGGAAAAGGCCCTGATGTTGGGAAAGATGGAGGGCACAAGGAGAAGGGGACGACAGCGGAAGAGATGGTTGGACAGTGTTCTCGAAGCTACCAGCATGAGTTTGACCAAACTGCGGGAGGCAGTGGAAGACAGGAGTGCCTGGCGTGCTCTGGTCCATGGGGTCATGAAGAGTCGGACATGACTAAACGACTAAACAACAACAACAACATGGGTGGAAGGAGTGTGGCAGCCATCTTTTCTGTGACGATCCATGGCTTTTTTCTTGATAACGTGCTCTCCATCCTTCTGAGTACATCCACATCATAGGCTCCCCCCCACCCACACTACCATATTTGAGTTCAGACCTGGGAACTTCTCAGAGGGCATCATCTGGCTCTCCATTTGCATGGTCAATGTTTTCACCATATTGTCCAATCAACATAACATAAAGGAATCATCATAAGAATACAATTGGATCAGACCAATGGTCCCTCTAATCCAGTATGCTGTCTCCTGATGTGGCCAACCAGATGAGACCAAGAAGCCTGCAAGCAGAGCAAAATGCAGACAAGTCATCTCCACCTTCTTCTCTCCCCTCCCACAACCCCCTCATCGTTCCTCAGAAGTGCATAGTTCAATCATTGCCAACAGAGGGAAAAATACAGATGCCATGAACTCTTCGTTTCCCAGTTTTTGTAGTAATTTGGTGTAGCAGCCAAGAATACCAGCATTGGGACCATCCTCAGTAATAGCACAAGAAAAGATAGAACCAGGGCACAGATTCCTTCAGGCGAAGAGCAAACTAGTTCTAACTGATCTGGGTAAAGGCTTGGCTCAGAATGGAATCCCCCAGGATTTTCACGCACATCAGCCCCATGTCTGGCCTCTTCACTGCTTATTTCATTTTGTGGGAATTCAGCAGCCTAAAGGACACAACAACAGTTGGGTTACTGTCTATAGTCACTGTCTATGTTGCTAACTGCCCATGTAACACCAGGTTGCCACGTTGGCCTGAATTTTAATGTTCAAGTAGGAAGAGTGTAGTAGTCAAGTAGGGACGCGGGTGGCGCTGTGGGTAAAAGCCTCAGCGCCTAGGGCTTGCCGATCAAAAGGTCGGCGGTTCGAATCCCCGCGGCGGGGTGCGCTCCCGCTGCTCGGTCCCAGCGCCTGCCAACCTAGCAGTTCGAAAGCAGCCCCGGGTGCAAGTAGATAAATAGGTACCGCTTACCAGCGGGAAGGTAAACGGCGTTCCGTGTGCTGCGCTGGCTCGCCAGATGCAGCTTTGTCACGCTGGCCACGTGACCCGGAAGTGTTTCCGGACAGCGCTGGCCCCCGGCCAATAGATGTGAGATGGGCGCACAAACCCCAGAGTCTGTCAAGACTGGCCCGTTTGGGCAGGGGTACCTTTACCTTTACTTTAGGAAGAGTGTAAACAAAAATCCTGGGAATGTGATGGCATTTGGGAGTGATGCTCGGGCACACGACCAATCAAAGTGAGCAACTGGAACACAAGAATGGGGCAGTTTGACAGTATTCAGGGCATGCTGAGAACTTTGGCCGGCTTAGCATTACAGAATATCACAGGGTGGTGACCCCAAAACAGGCTTTTTCTGCCATTGCCCCCTGCACTCTGGAATGCCCTTCCCTCTGCCTAATGCGAAACACCATCCAGAAGTTGCTTCAGACATCTTGTAAAGACTTATCTTATTGCCCAGGCTTTCCCTGACCCATAGAATTGGACCCTCGTATTACTAGTTCTCTGACGTTTTAAAAATCTCTGTTCTTATAATACTGTTTTTTATGGTTGCATTTATGGTTACACTAACTTAGAGATTTTAAAGGTTAAGCGGTTGAGAAATGCCTTTAAATATATAAATAAATGAACTGAGCTGTCCCGCTATTCCAGTGTCATTAGGCGTTACCCTCTCTGGGATAGGTGACTGAGAATTTTCCAGCAAAGCCTGTGAACGAAAGTGGGTGAAAGTGTAACCAGAGGCAAGGGAACGGCATAAAAAGAGAGGTGGTGCAGCAGCAGCCGTTGTTGCCCAGTCTAGGAAGAACTGATCCTCCTTTTGTGCACAGGCTGCGGTGCAAATTTAGGAAGATGTCTTCATTTTCTTTTTGCAGCTCCATTGATCTTTTTATTTTCCTTTTCTTGCATGTGATGAGGCAGCCCTGACTCACTTCCCCCCGGAGATGGGCTTGCTTGCAAGTCAAACAGATATATATCAGCATGTTACTTGACATCCTTACTTGCACTGTAGGAGCAAGGTGCTGGTGGCTAAGCCTGCCAGGGTGAATGTAATTGATTTGTCCATTATAGTAATTAATGCCTCACCAAACAATGTAGCAGCATCCTGCTTGGAGTGGAAAGAAAACAGTCAATTCTAAGGTGGAAAGGAGAAGTCAACTTTGCTTCAGACACCTGTGCTGGAAAGATGACTGGGCTTTTTTTCCTACGCTGGGACAGCATGGGAGGGTGGAACTGCATGGCACACCTCAGCCTTGTGTCCTCAAAGCCCAGCTGTTGCATCTCCTCTGCAGATTGGGAGCAGGAAGGGATGACGTCCGCCAGTGAAGTGGCAGGTGCAAAGTGAGCACTGAGCCCTGAGGTGGTGGTTTTCTCCCCACACCTGCATACTTCATTAACATTGCACTCGGGCCCCCAATTGGCAGATGGGGAGGCATGCCCAGGCTTTGAAGTGAAATACAATTTGTTATTCCACTCCCTTGGGACTGCCAGAGGTCTTCCTGACCAGGGGTGCAGCTCTCTATCCTTTTGACGTGCTGGGTGCGGATGGTCCAAGCCCAGGGTTTCTAGATGTCATGCAAAAAAATATTTGGGACAGAAATGTTGATGTAGGGGACTTCATGACTTCTCCAGCTTGAGAAAAATACAAAATCAATGAAAACAATTAAAATGGAGGCTCCGGTGGCCTCAGCAGCATGAAGTGCCTTCCATTGGCTTGAGCTGGTAGCCCAGCTATGACCCTATCTGGCCTGAGATAGCCTAATTTCTGTTGTCTATTCCTTGGTAGTCTGTAGGTTGGATTACTGCAATACATGGGGCTGAAACCTCAGCTGGTACAGAACTCAGTAGCTCGGCTGCTGACAAAATAAAAGAATCTTGACACGTCAAAAGAAACATGTATTATACATATAGAAGAGTCAAGCCCCATGCTGTACTATATTTTTGCAACATGGCTTTTAAAATATATTTAAGATCAACATATTTTTACACAGTCATATGCACTGTTGTATGTATTTGTTTATGTGGCAGGTTACTTTAGGAAACCTGTAGCGTACATGTGTATATCATCTGAATAATAAAGCCACTTCCGCCTTAAGGAGGAGGTGGGGTTGCGGGCTTCACGGCCTCTCCACATGCCCAGGGGGTGGGAGGCCAGCCCCTGCACAATTGGGGGATTCCCGGCTGTGTCACCCCCTGGCCAGCCAATCGGGTTGCTCTGGGGGTGTGGCCTGCCCCTTAAAGGCAGGATGCAGCCGGGGATTTCCGTCTTTGTCCGCCTTCCAGCTGCTCCGGTTTCCCCCACCCTCCCACCCTTCAAGGTTTTCTTTCCTTGACCTTGCTATGGACTTCAGTTGGTCACCGTTGAGGGACCTGGTAGGAATTTTTCCACTTGGCAAATTGGCACCAGTCACTTGGTTTTTGCCTGCCTCATAGCAAATCATCACAACTTCCTGGGTATTGGTGGTTAGGCATTGGAATAATTCTGTAGATGGAAAGAGGGGAGGTGGTGCCATCACCTGCCCCGCATATTGAAGGGTAGTCCATTAAAGGATTCTGGGGGGCATGGCCCTGTCCAAAGCCTAGGGAGGTTAGGGCCTAAGGGGAGCTCCTAGTTGATGTGCATCAGCAGGACTCCCCCTACTGGTGGTTAACCCTTCCCAGACTTCAAGCGGATGGGCTGGAGTCAGATATAGTCAGTTAGGTCCAATGTCTAAACCAATACTGCTCATCACCTGTAACTAATAAAGGTGTGGCCTTTTTTAGCCCATTAACCTTAATAATTGTGTCATGTTTCATTATTCTACCAGGGGCGGGCAGGAACTCGCCACACAATGCATATTGCATGTGAGAATGGTTTGTATTTTTTGTGGAACTGGTGGTGGTGTGTGCTTGCTTCCCATTTAGATTCAGGAGTTAGATGGGAATTAGGAAAAAAAAAATCCATGCAGATAAGCTTAACCAAGATTTTTAGGCAGTTCCATTCCTATCTCTTTCTGCTGGCTTCGGCCCCTCTGCTCTGATTTTTGGGCTCAGCCCTTGATGCCTGGCTCATCTCCGACAGCTGCTTACTCCTGAGCCTTGGCAGAAAACGGCATGTTTTGTTTTCCTTGAAAAGTGCCTCATGTTTGGGGTGATTTTTGACATCATTTGTAAGACAGATGTGTGTTGCTTAGCTGTGCTGCTCTCCTCGCTGCCATTCTTCCCTCTCCTTTTCCCTCACAGCCCCATGGCCTCGCTTGCCACCATCCTAATGGTCACGGTGACCCAAGCCCATGATGATCTCATGGACACTGGCGAACAAAACCACTCGGGTCACCCGTCACCACAACCAATCAGATTAAAGGTCGGCGTGACAGCAAATGAAGCTGAGGTCTGTGAGGGCAAAGAAGGATGAAAATGGCGCTGAGGAGAAGCCGCCGCCAAGGGAATAAAAAAGTGCTGAACAACATTGAAACAACATGAATAATCTGTCAGAGGATTTCTTTCCCCTCTGCACACAATAATTTGCTTTGCTGCGTGGCTTTGCTACTTCAAAAGTGCATATTGAAACTAGGGGGATTTCAGTGCCTCTCTATTCCAGATGTGATGTGTCCTTCCGAATGACAGGATTTGAGGGGGTCCCACTGTTGGAAAGGGAAGGCAGTGTCACACCCCATTCTGACACAAAAGTGAAAAAGGCAGGCAGTGGGCAGCTTCAGGCTGGAGTTTGCTTTCTGGTTTATTATTCCCTGCCCTGCTAATGGCCTATGGGTAATTATGAAGGATTTCATTATCTCCTTTGTCCACCAAGTGCTAATGCTCTGGCTTTCCTTTATCCTGCCTGAGCAAGAGGACCTCAGGGAGGCTGCAAAAAAAAATGAATTAATGAATTTCTGATTGGACATGAATTGGTAATTAATCACCCCTGGAATTCAAGATAAAGCCAATGAGAGAAAGTGACAGTTTATAAAAAAAAAGAAAAGAAAGACAAACACGGCCAGTTTGTGCAGGGGGGGGATGTGTGTGTCTGTTATCACTCTTGAAGATGCTCTGAATGCACCAGGGAGGTCATGTGGGTGAAACAGGTGGAATCTTTACCAAGGTTCCTCTTCCTGGTTTAGGTGGATCCAAGTACAATAAAATAGATAGTCTGTGTTGTAAGTAGGAGAATCTTTTGGGGGAGTGATGAAGGGGACTCTGCCACTTCCCAAGGAGTAGATGTAACTGACAGCCATCATGAGCCAGGAATTTGCCAACATATGGAGGGGGGAGATAGTGGGAAAGCAAAGGGTGAGTGGCAGGGGGAGCCACTGAAGGCATTGGAGCCTCATCTAGGGCATCTTTGGGGTGGTGGGGAATGTTTATTTGTACGAAGTAACATTTTCTGGCGTGCAGTTGACCAGGCACTTATGGTCAGGAATGCTGCCTTATTCAGAAGCTGCAGCAGGTTTTATGCATGCTAGATGCTGGCTGAAATTGAAAGGCATTTTGACATAGATATAGATATGGGTTGAGGCGACATATGCAATTGCCGACTTGGGGAGCGAAGGGTTGCACTCTTACCTGTAAACAAATGTTGCATGTTTTAAGGCACTTGCTGCAACCAAGTGGGAAATGAATTAGTATTAAGTGTGCCTTGGCACATGCAAGCGTAGCCATCTTTGGACGAGACCTGTTTGGTGGCTTCCCTGAATGGCTTTCCCAGACAGGGGAAAGTTAACAGCTCCATGTCAGACACCAGGTGCACTGGATTGGCCCCTCTGATGGCAACTGACTTCCCAGCCTAGGAGGATTATGGGCTCTGGTGTGAAACAGTCCATAATCACCTCTGACTAGCATTCCCAGTGGCTCAGGAAGTTGGTGTCTCTTACATAAGATCCCAGTTTGAGCTCAGCAGTGCATCACAGAAATGACATATTTGCCTTTACCCCAGGGTGCTGATGTGGGCAATACTGTTTATAGGAGGTTTGGGTACCCTCTGTTTCATATCCTCCATGTGCATGAGAGTGTGTGCACATGTTCTCGCTTTCACACAGTCCAGAGAAGCTTTTTTTGGAGGATGGATGGCGGCTAATGGATTGAAGTTGAATCCTGACAAGACAGAAGTACTGTTCTTGGGGGACAGGGGGCGGGCTGGTGTGGAGGACTCCCTGGTCCTGAATAGGGTAACTGTGCCCCTGAAGGACCAGGTGCGTAGCCTGGGAGTCATTTTGGACTCACAGCTGTCCATGGAGGCGCAGGTCAATTCTGTATCCAGGGCAGCTGTCTACCAACTCCACCTGGTACGCAGGCTGAGACCCTACCTGCCCGCGGACTGTCTGGCCAGAGTGGTGCATGCTCTAGTTATCTCCCGCTTGGACTACTGCAATGCGCTCTACGTGGGGCTACCTTTGAAGGTGACTCGGAAACTACAGCTAATCCAGAATGCGGCAGCTAGACTGGTGACTGGGGGCGGCCGCCGAGACTACATAACACCGGTCTTGAAAGACCTACATTGGCTCCCAGTACGTTTCCGAGCACAATTCAAAGTGCTGGTGTTGACCTTTAAAGCCCTAAACGGCTTCGGCCCAGTATACCTGAAGGAGCGTCTCCACCCCCATCGTTCTGCCCGGACACTGAGGTCCAGCGCCGAGGGCCTTCTGGCGGTTCCCTCATTGCGAGAAGCGAAGCTACAGGGAACCAGGCAGAGGGCCTTTTCGGTGGTGGCACCCGCCCTGTGGAATGCCCTCCCATCGGATGTCAAGGTGATGGACAACTACCTGACATTCAGAAGACATCTTAAGGCGGCCCTATTCAGGGAAGCTTTTAATGTATGATATTTTAGTGTTTTTTGGTTTCTGTGGAAGCCGCCCAGAGTGGCTGGGGAAACCCAGCCAGATGGGCGGGGTACAAATAATAAATTATTATTATTATTATTATTATTATTATTATTATTATTATTATTATTATTATTATTTTTCTCTTTCTATGTGACGGATAATGTGATAATTTCACCACACTGATGATTTCACCCTTTCCTGTTCATTTCCTTCTTCCCTTATAAATCAATCACTCTGTGTGTGTGTGTGTGTGTGTGTGAGAGAGAGAGAGAGAGAGAGAGAGAGAGAGAGAGAAGGGTCCATTGTCCTGTAATGACAGAAGTATTTAGTGTATCTTCTACCCTGTTTCATTTCAGCACACCCTGCCCTGTTTTACACCTTGAACAAAGGTAGACGATCCTTGCTCTTGACAAGCTTCATCCCCAATGCACTTTCCATTAACGCCCAGGACCCAGGGGAGCTAATAATAATTTCTGTATTGTAAAAATTAATTAGTGCTGCAGCCATTCATTTCTCAGGCATGATTAGAGCGTTCCTAACAGGGGTGACCCAATGCGACAGGAGCTGCTGCAGCTTTGATCTGGCCTAGAAAACACCCCAAGAGCCCACTTTGAAATGTTTGTGGAGAGAAAAATCAGAACAGGGAGAAGGACGCTGGGGCATTTTCCAGGAGTGAAACGAATATAATGAAAAGGAGGCCCTAAGCAGAATGAAGACTGGCAAGCAGAGGAGAGCCTTGCGCTAAAGAAAGGGCGTTTAGCTAGGAAGTCAGGTGTAGCCAAGTTACAGTGCACATATAATGACAAGGGAAAAGATGGGAGAGGAAAACAGCTAGGCATTTAAAAGGTAAGGGGGGAAAATGCAAGAGGTGAACAGGCTAGGAACGTGCATAGGGACGGGATGCTTAAGAAAGGGCCTTAACACACACACACACACACGGATATCAAAGGGGTGGAGTCCAACCATAGCAAAGGAGGTGACAAGTTCAGTTCTAAAGGCAAGGCTGAGTATGGACTCGGAGGCCACAACCCTGGCTGCTGTCGCAGACAGAGCAGTAAAGTGGCATAATATCACTCTTAAGTTAAACAATAATGCCAGTCCTTCCATGCTACCACGCATGTCTCAAAGGCTAGTAGTGGGGAGGATGTGGTTTGGGTGAATGGCACAGTGTGGCGCCTCCAGGTTTCATGCACATCAAAGCGCTTTAAGTCTTAGCAATAGCCCAACCATTTCTTGAAATGCTGGGAACAGAAGACTGTAGAAGAGAGAATGAAGATGTTCGGGTGCCTCTTGGGGGGGGGAGACCTCTTTGTGTGGAGAAAAAGAGGGAAGGGGCTACCGCACCTGGTGGGGCAGCTTGTCTGCCCACTTCCCACTCTGCACTGGCATGCTGGACACCCTCTGGCCAATCAGCTGCTGATACAGATGGAGAAGGAGCATCTTCCCTTTGGACCACTATGGGCTTATGTTACAGCAGGCCCAACAAGGAAGCAACTAGCACTTCTCCTGTCTCCCCACCTGACTATGGGCAACAAGGCCCTGGGTATCAAAAGCAAAGGTTTTTCCTTCTGCTCCTGGTCATCCTGAGCATCTTTGTACAATAGAATACCAAGAGCAATTTTTAAGAGGTGGGGAGAAGCAAGACAGTCCATTTTGAACACATTCCAAGGAAAACCTAATCTATCAGCTATAATAGTTTAATGGAACCTCCATGTTCAGAGAAAGTTGCCAGGGATATACAGATGGGAAGAGGTGATTCTTGCTTGTGGGTTTCCTGGAGGTTTCTGGCCGGATGCACTTGCTGCATCCTCAGTCTGTTCCAGCAGGGTTCTTCCTATTCTGGAGCCACCTGTGTGATGCTCACAAGCACCAATGGGCCCACTAGTACTTTCTGCGCCACCCATGAAAGATCTGCATAAACACTGTCTTGAAAAAGAATCCCGCAATCCCCTGTTCAGTGTTCCTGCTCAGTTTCTGTTTGGACAGATTTGGCTTTTCCTTTTTTTAAAAAAAATTAAAATATTTTCCATTTTTTATATTTACATGCATGACAACACCTTAAACATGCCCACATTTCATTGGATGCCAGGAATGGGGGACCCGTGCTTCCTTCCATTCTGAATCTCTCTTCTCTCTGTGAGTGAGCATGGCGTTGACTGGTGCGTCCCCTCCCACCCCCGGCTGATGTTGAGGAGGGGATGCCTGAGCTATTTTGTGGTCATTTTTTGGGCTCTTTTTGATGTGGCAGATGTTGTGTGTTATGCCATTCCCCTATACAGTGGTACCTCGGGTTACAGATGCTTCAGGTTACAGACTCCACTAACCCAGAAATAGTACCTCGGGTTAAGAACTTTGCTTCAGGATGAGAACAGAAATCGCGCGGTGGCAGGGGGAGGCCCCATTAGCTAAAGTGGTACCTCAGGTTAAGAACAGTTTCAGGTTAAGAACGGACCTCTGGAACGAATTAAGTTCTTAACCCGAAGTACCACTGTAACAGTGATGTCGTGTTATGCCACACCCCCATGGCAGACATTCCTCAAATTGACATGTGTGCCCACTGGCCCAAAAGGGTTGATGTCCCCTCTTCTGAAGCATCAGCCATTTCTCCTCAATCTGTTCTGGGTGCTTTTAAGTGGTGGGGGGTGGGGTGGGGGGAGGCAGGCCCAGAGTTGCTCAAAAGTCCCTGTCAATCACTTCCAGTGTTCAACAGTCATAATGCCTCAGCGAGAGCTGCTGTGATGGGCTTCTGTGCTGAAGGCAGCATGAGAGGCGACACAGGCATTTTGAGTGAATGAGAAAAAACCTAGTGGTACAAAGCCGACACATTCAAGGCATAGTTACAGGTAGGTAGCCATGTTGGTCTGCCATAGTTGGGGGGGGGGGAAATCCTTCCAGTAGCACCTTAGAGACCAACTAAGTTTGTTATTGGTATGAGCTTCCGTGTGCATGCACACTTCTTCAGATACACTGAAACATTCAAAGCATGGGTGAGAAGAAGCCGATTCAAGGCCTCACCATCCCCTCCCTGTTCCCCCGGAGGATGCTTCAGGTGGACCAAGTTCTTAGGAGCTTTCTATTTCAGTTTGGCTCTCGTGTGGCTGGTGCCAGCCTCCATTTCATCGTGGGATCTCCCTGTTCTCCATTCACGTGATCAGTGAATTCTGACCCTCTGGGAGCTACACATTCAGGATGCGTCAGGAAAGGCCCCCTCCACATATGCTCAGCTCCTCTACCCAATTGGGAACCCTGCTTGGTGCGCACAGCCCCTTTCACTAATGCTAAATGTGCAGCTGTGCGGGGAGCATGACCCAGGCTTGGACTGGTGTGGGAGGGACCCACCGGCCACACTTGTACCTCGTCACATGGCCTTGAATGCACGGCAGGGTTCATCTGGACATTTCCCCATGCAACTAATTTGTGTCAGACTCATTCTTTGGGTGGAGAGAGAGAGAGAGAGAGAGAGAGAGAGAGAGAGAGGGAGAAGGGCCTGCTATTTAGCCACTTGTGCCAGCCTGACATTCAGCTCCTCGCATGATCTTGCTGCAATCCGGCACCAAGGGAGCAGCGCTGGCTAGAATTTGGGCTAGGCCTGGGCTCAAGCTCCAGATCCTACGTGCAGGAAGCTGGCATGCTGTAAAAGTGATTAATGCAGTTTGAGTTCAATTAGAGCGGCGTGTTTGAAGCCTGCTGGGCAAGCGGGGGTGGCAGCAGCATGATTCTGTTGATCACAGCTTAGTTGTGGCACAGATGGGGCTGAACGGGGAGAGGGTGGCAGGAGGAGGGGAGGGGAAAACACAGGCTCTCTTCCCCGCAAACGGCTTCACAGCGCACTGCGCAGCCCCAAGTCCCCAGTGACAAGGAGTTGGACAAGGAGAGACTTGCTTAAATAAGTCGCACCTGCACAGCTCCTCATGTCCAGGACACACACGAGCCAGTCGGGATGCTGTGGGCTTGTTGACGCAGCCAGGCTGCTGGGTTGTTAACGGAAGGTGTCATTTCTGGTTTGCTATTCAGGGTAACAGTTTCTCCCCGGGCTTCATTTCACGAATCTCGGTTTGTCACCACGGATCTGGGTGTGACAAACTCAGGGTGGGCTCCTGTCCTCGGTACCTTAGGCAAGAGACAGGTGTAACACACCTTGGATAGTCTGTATTACAAATAGGATATTCTGCTCCTCCACATTTCTTCGCAGCAGGCTTGGTAGAGAGACTGTAGTGTTGCTTATGCTGCGTATTCCCCTGAGTTGTCAACAGGACAGAGGGAGAAGCTGCTGATTCTTCCATGTTTTCTTTTCATGCAATGTCAGAATTTTTCCAGAATGACTGGAAAGGATCTAGAAGGAATCTGATCGAAATGCCTGCACAGAGAGACAGGACCCACCATCCCAAATACAGTGGTACCTTGGGTTACATACGCTTCAGGTTATATACGCTTCAGGTTACAGACCCCGCTAACCCAGAAATAGTACCTCGGGTTAAGAACTTTGCTTCAGGATGAGAACAGAAATCGTGCTCTGGTGGTGCGGCGGCAGCAGGAGGCCCCATTAGCTAAAGTGGTGCTTCAGGTTAAGAACAGTTTCAGGTTAAGAACAGGCCTCCGGAACGAATTAAGTACTTAACCCGAGGTACCACTGTATTCTTATCGGAGTTGCTTACACACAAGCTGTTCAGTCTGGAGTTACCATCCTTGGTTCACTTAGATTTTATGCAGAATCCATATGCATTCCAGTGTTTTCTGTGTTCCTGCTCTCTGCATATATGATTTTAGGCTACTGTTTTCACTTGCAGCACCAGCCTGTTGGGTTTGTGCAGCCAAATCACAACTGAGACCTTTTAGGGCTGCTCAGTATTTAAGTAGAAGTTTCCTCCTAGTGGCTTCTGCCTCCAATTGCTTTCTGTTCAGCACATCCTTCGCCCCATAATCACTTCTTGTTCCCTTGGTGGGGGGTGGGGGGAAGCAGGCTTTAATTACTGGCTTTTATTTTTCCGGTCACTTTTTTAACTGTAAAAGGGCGTAATTTTGCAATTCAGAAAAAGAAAGAAAAATAATGAAAGGAAACCAGTCATTTAAGTCCCCGTCCCCCCAAAAATAGACTGAGCAAGAGGCAGTTAATCAGTGATGTTGCAAGCAGGGAGCTTGGAATTAAAGTTGAAGGGGACATTTGCTGAATGGGGACAACTTCTGAGTAAACATTATAGACAGAGCTTAGCAGTGGAGATGGGCATTTTGGATAATATAGCACTACATGGTCTTGTGGAATGGCCACCTTAATTGTGCTTCCAGCTGATTTTGAGCCCTAGTTTGCCAGCAACCCAGACAAATCCATATAATCAAGATTATAATGTGTCACAAGCAGGAGAGGCCAAGGTGTGCCATTCCAGAGACACTGATGGAGCAAAGAAAAAACGCCCCGGAGAGTTAATTTCTAAACATATATTTTAAAAATATCTATATGGTGCTTTTCTTGGCAAAGCCCAAGCAAAGCAACTTACAAGCAATAAAAACTACAAGAATGAACCCCCCCCCAATATTGCTAAAACTTAGAATAAAACAAATTTGCGAAGTCGAAAACAAACCCAGACATCCAGTAATATTTAACTTAGTTGACCCAGATGGCTCCCAGAAGCCACATGTGCTGCACATGTCAGAAAACTGCAGGCAGGGCAGGGGGAATGGGAGGACCGATGGAATGAGCCACCAGTTTAACCCTGGGTCTCTGAAACATTGCTGGATATTTGAGCAAGGCCCCGGTGCCTGGGAAAGGGAGCAGGTTGTATCATCTTTAACACTCACTTTAGCCTGTGTGTCTTCCTCCTTGTCTCTCCCATTTCAGGTGCTGATTCTTGCAGACGGGGACACCAAGGGGTTCCTGTACCGCCACCTTGGCTTCCTCTCCTCTCTGGAGAAGAAAGATGGAAAAGCCACAGCTTACCTTTGCGAGAACTTTGCCTGCTCCTTGCCCGTCACCTCCAGCCAGGAGTTACGCCGCCTGCTGCTGCCCTGAGCTGCCTCCCCTGGTGGCCCTTGCGCTTCAGTGGACATGAGAAGAGAGAGCCCTGCTTGGACCTCGCAATAAAGTCTCCTTTGAATAAAGCCAGGTTGAATAAAGGCAGGTTGGGCCCATTTCAACCCGCCTGTTTCCATTTGAATAGCACCTTCCTCCCATGTTCAGTAGTGGTCAAGTTTGTTTGCCATTAGGGGCAACCAATTTGCAGAGCTGGGGACCCTTGTGGGTCGCCCAGCGGTTGTTGGATTCCAACTCCCATCAGCCCCAGCCAGTGGGTCAGGGATGAAGGGAGCTGGATCCAGCAGCATCTAGTGGTCCACAGCCTCTCCTCACCTGCAGGGTTTACTTTTAGACTTGCAGAGGAAGCTCAGCAAGGCCCTAACTTTCCTCACAGCTCAGGTTATGATGGGCAAAGGGCCGTCTTGCCAGTGAGACTGTTTTAGGCACTGTTGTGGAACAACACTCACTGTTCCTGCCAACCTAGCAGTTTGAAAGCACCTCAAACTGCAAGTAGATAAATAGGTACCGCTCCGGTGGGAAGGTAAATGGTGTTTCCATGCACTGCGCTGGTTCGCCAGAAGCAGCTGAGTCATGCTGGCCACATAACCCGGAAGCTGTACGCCGGCTCCCTCGGCCAATAAAGCGAGATGAGCGCTGCAACCCCAGAGTCGGCCACGACTGGACCAATGGTCAGGGGGCCCTTTACCTTTGCCTTTTACATGGCTGCATAGCCCCAGGTTTAGTCCCAAAAGGTAGACTCCAGAGCTTGGCCCACATTTTTAATAAAGCAAGTTTCTAGCTCTCATATATTTGAAGGGGAAAACAAGGGCACTGCTTGGGCAACAAGGGCGCTGCTCCCTTCCCCGTGAACTGGCATGTACAACATTCCTTTCCCAGCTTGCCAAAACTTATTTCACCAGTGCAGGAGCTGCCAGTAAATCTCCGAAATTCATTGTAAATACGCTTCACAGCTCTAATCAGTTGGGAGAAAACACATGTATATTGGTTAGCTTAAGTGCCGCTTTTTGCAGAATTGGGGGCTGTTAAGTTTATAAACCATGCCTCTCTCTTCGTTTGCACACTCTGAAATTAAAGACTTGTGGGTTTGCCTCCCTGTGCTCTGTGGAGGATAGCAGGAAGAGAACCATTTCGCTTAGCTGGCGAGCACTGGCATCTGTGATTGGGACATGCAAGGAAGAGGCTGCCTGCAAATGGCATCGCTGACAAGCCTCTCTTTCTTCTGGGAACTTAAACCTTCTGCTTTCTGCACTTCCTTTCCTGTGCTTAAGCTTCTGGTCTCCAGTGGTTCAACATGGGGTCACGTTATATGATTCAAGAAGGCACCTCTCAACACCAGCCAGTTGTGCTGTCCGGGAAGGTGGGGAGCGCTGCTGATGGTGTTTTTCAGTGTAACAAGATAATTGACTCCTAATGAAAAGCCACATTGCTATGCCTTTGGACGGGCAATTCTCTTAAGTGACGCAGAGGCCATTGCAAGTTGCCAACTCCCCACTGGTGACGAGGAGACATTTCAACCAGAAATCCTAGAAATAGAGCCAGAACAGACTGACACCTGAAGCCAAGAAGCTCTGCTCTTGGGCAGACTGGCATTTGCTTCTGCTCTGGCTGCTCCCTATGGCCGCACCAGGGCAGCACAGGCCGAATTATTCAACACGCTCTCCTTCTGTTGTGAGGCTGGATGTGCCCTTCAAACCACAGTGCTCTCCCCACTCTTGAATCTTCTATCGGGTGTGCAGGAGTCACCAGGAGTCAGTCTGCCTGTGCCACATGAATGAGGTGTGTTGTGTGTGATGGAAGGTGGGCACTGAGCGTCACTTTCTGGAGTGAAACAGGCTATTTTGGGATGCTTTCCAGTGCAGAACTGCTCCATGTTAAAGACCCTGTTGGAAACGTGGAGTTCATCTGAGTTGATTTCTGACAGTCTGAACATTTTTGTCTCTGTTCAATGTGCAATAGCTGCTCAGAGAGCAGTTTTGCAGGAGTAGGAACCTTGTGGCCGTCCACATGTTGTTGGAATACAGCTCCCATCATCCCCAGCCATTGTGATGCTGGTTAGGGCTGATGGGAGTTGGAGTAAAATAAATCTGAAGGGCCAAAGATTCCCTTTTCCCTGTAGTAGGGCTACCTCCACATCGTCCCACATTTGAGGGAAGGGACTTTCCAAGACACATAAGCCCCCTATTCAGCAGAGCATTAGCTAAATTAGACCAATTTCCATATGGAAGGACCCCTATTTGGTTATGATATTTGGTCCAGCTCTACCTCCCCCTTGTGTAATTTAGGGTTGCCATATTTCAAAAAGTAAAAACTAGGACACCTCAAAAATGGTTGAGCTTTTTTATTATTATTAATTTTTATTAGTGTTCCAAATTTTAATAAATCCAAATTATTTAAATTTAATACAATTTTTTAAAAAATAAATAATTAGGTTTCCTGCTCCTGTTACAAACATATGTCCAATTGCTTCCTGATGTTGCCACTTCATTCTTTAATTGTTGAGCTTTTTTAAGGAAACCCCCAAAATGGTTGAGCCTAAGATCCAGGACAAAGCACCACCTTTTGGAAATTCCCCAAGACATCAATTCCACCTTTGAAATCCCGGTAATGTCCATACTTAGTGGCCCTAGTGTAATTGGGTAGTTCTAGGTGGTTACATCCTCTCGAGTACAGTAATTATTCTTGAAGCAAGGGCAGAATGGTTAAATCCCCTCTGGGACTGAGCACCCAATTCAGGATTCTTTGTCTTAGAGATAGTTGACAGCAGCTACAGCAGAGGTGTGCAACCCGCAGCCCTAGGTCGTACTTCCTCATAACTCTTGATTTAATTTTGTGTAGGGACGCGGGTGGCGCTATGGTCTAAACCACAGAGCCTAGGGCTTTCTGATCAGAAGGTTAGCGGTTCGAATCCCCTCGATGGAGTGAGTTCCCGTTGTTTGGTCCCAGCTCCTGCCCACCTAGCAGTTCGAAAGCATGTCAAGTACAAGTAGATAAATAGGTACCGCTATGGCGGGAAGGTAAACGGTGTTTCCGTGCGCTGCTCTGGTTCACTTAGTCATGCTGGCCACATGACCCAGAAGCTGTCTGCGGACAAATGCTGGTTCCCTTGGCCTATAGAGCAAGATGAGCGCGCAACCCCAGAGATGTCTGCGACTGGGCCTAATGGTCAGGGTTACCTTTACCTTTAGGTGGCAATGAGGGGGAAGTAGTGGGAAAAGGGTGGCAGGAAGAGTGATGAGTGGCAGGAAGAGAAAATGTATGGTCCCACCAAGTGCTATTTTTCTAGAAAAAAAGGATGCCGGAACTCACCACGAACACCTCCCTTGTTCTCTTATAATGGCAATTGTGCCCACTTGAGAGGTGCCAAAGAAAAGCCCTGGTCCCACCCACCACCAGCAGCTGGCAGCCCCCAACAAAAGTATCACAAGACAAAGCCCACCCTTGCGCTATGGAGTGTAGCAGAAACAACCGTTTGGTGTCACAGGAGACCCCATGGGAACAATCTGGCTTTTCTAAGTCCAGCTTTAGCAGCCTGCTAATTAATACCTGGCCTATCCCTTGAAATCCATCAAATTTGGGGCGAGATCTACAACCACAATTTGTTTCTGGTGCAACACTATCTGCTGGATCTCCAGCTGGAGCTCTGCCAGTCCTGTAAGGCTTCTGGTATTTTGAACTCTGCCAGTATCGGCAGGTACCGGGCTGCCAGCCAGCCAGGACCCAGGGAAGCTTTTGCACGGGACAGAAAAGGTCCCCAGGAACAAGGAACGTGGGATTCTGTGGAGCAGAAGAGCTGGCTGTGCTGTGACAGTGATGGATGGGTTTAGTTATGGGGTCTCCTGACCCTGCTGCTGTTCCTAGCAGTAAATTAGATAATGGCACTTCCAGACCTGATAGAAACAGTTTCGTCCTGTGCTGTACTAGCTCCCTCATTAGTTTTGCTTTGTGACAAGGGGATCGACGCCTCTCCCTCCACCACCAGCCAGAGGATCTGGGATTGTTCTTGCCAATGTATATACCTGCGATGAAGATGGGATGCGGGGACAGGCTGCGCTGTCAGCAGGGCTGATGGTGGGACCAGACCATGGCACTTGAATAAAGAAAGCTTTATCTCAGCCTTGGAGGAGCAGCATTCTTCGCAGCGGGAATGCAAGCTGTGTGTGTCTGTGTCTGAGCTTATGCACAAGCACAGAGATAACAAGAGGGAAGTAGGTAGCCCATTAACGGGTTTATTTTACCCCCATAGCCTTTTTAGAGCAGACTCCAATAGTCATAGAATTGCAGAGTTGGAAGGGACCCCAGGGTCATCTAGTCCAACCCCCCCTGCAATGCAGGAATGTCTGCAATTCATTTTCAGCTGCAAGTCCACATTTCTGGGCAGCCGCATGCTGCGGTGCGCAGAATAGTGTGGCAAAACCTCTCAGCTTCCTCCTCCTCAGTGTCAGCGTGATCCTTGTAGAAATCACCTTGGAAGGCGTATCACGGGCCAGGAGTCAGCTTCACCTGCTGAACAGCAGCCTGAAGGGGGAGGAGTGACTCCACCTGCAACTGATCAGCCTTCAAGGACACAAAGGAGGAGGAGGCGCTGATGAGAACCAGCTGGCTTCAGCCTTCTTAAGCAGAGCTTCCAGCAGCAGTTAGAAGCTGGTAACAATGCTTGTAGTTCCTGGCCCTACTTTGCTGCTTCCTGCTCGTCTTGACCCCCGACCCCATGATCACCAGATTCCCTGACCACGTGGGTTGCTGTTCACCTGCCCCTAGGACTGGACCTGACTTCGAATGCTGACCCGGCCTCCAGGCAAGTACACTTCAGAGACTCTTCTGGTTGGCTGGCCTCTCACTCAGCACTGAGTTCTTCCCGTTGTTGATCGGTAACAAAGCTATGACAAGGGCATGGGGGACAAAACTAGAATTATTTGGTTTTGTCTCTCATTGCCTGTGGCTCCACCTGGTGTCTGGGCTCCCTGCCTTCTGACCTGCCATTCCTAGTGGGCACCAGCCGCCACTGAACTGTCTGTGTCTGTGTACACAGGACAGTCTAGAAGGGTTTTGATTGCTGGCCTGTTGGTTGGCCTGTTCCCCTGACACTACTTACGAGTACAAACTGTGGTAACACATGGAAGCGCCAGAACATTCCTTGTCCTTGTTTCCGTGGGTTGTTCCTTTCTTCCAAACCATCCCAGCTACAAAGAGTGTCGGGCATGTTCCTTGTTAAAAGTTCACAGCCTCCATAGAACGCGATGGGTGTCCTCTATTTCGGTCTTCTCTGCTTCAAATTAATTGTGAAGTTTCGGGTCAGCCTTCTGGTTCTGCTCCTGAGAACTCCACAGGCCTCTTTCAAGTAAATGCATACAAGACAGTTGCTGGCCTGGGCCATTAGGCCAGAAATAACCTTGTTTTCCCTGAGAAGTTCTGCCCAGTTATATGAAAGCAATTAACATGGTTTGTCCCAACCCTTCATTTTAAGAGTCCTGTTTCCTTCCGTTTTCTTCCCAATAGTAAACATTTTTCATTACCTTGGCACTTTTATTCAGTGGTCATCAGTGACCAGTGCCGAAGTGGAAACCACAAAGCTCTGTTTGTTTTGCAATGCTGTGCATTTTAATAAAGAGCATGCTTTCTGAACAGCAGATAGGAAATGGGAATATTTTATAAGGAAACAGGTAATTGGAAACTACTAAATGAAACAGCCCTGTGTATAACTTGTGCTTCTTCAGTTTAAGCGCAGCCATTTTACCAGGACAGTCCAGCGTGTCTCCTGCTTATAAAAGAAGGGAGGAAATTGCTCTGCGATAATGACTAGGAAACCTCATGCTCGCCGGATGTTGATGGACTACAACTCCCACCATCTTTGACCATTGCCCATGCTTGCAGGGGGTGATGGGAGTTGGAGAACATGAATGGCTGCAGGTTCTCTTATGCCTGGCTAATGGTTACATATGAGAAGTGGCTAAACTTAGTGTTTGCTAATATTATTTGATGTGTAATCGAGATGCATTTAAGTCGGTCACTATGGCAAGCGCCACACCTCTTAAAGCTATAGCTGATATAACACGGTTGTATGCCAGTGCTTGGATGGACCAGACGTTGCAGTAAAATGGGAATAATGCAACAATGTCATGGTACTTGAGAATCCCAGGTGCTATTTACATTATAGCTTGGGTAATGCAATAATTTCTGAAGAGTGCTGTCATTTTTCAGGTGATGTACAACAGCGTATGATGAACATCTTGCCAGTTCTCCTTTAACAACAGGCTGGCATGACCCATAACAGTAATGTGTCAATGCAACTAAGAGGTGACATGTAGTTCTCTGACAATCATGTTTCCCTCTATCACAAGAAGCCACAGCCAAGGAAAATAGGTGTTGGACTTTAAATGCCACATATAAGCAGTCACACTTCCAGGTTCCTCCGTTTCTGTCCCCCAGTGTTTGTGATGTTCTGAACCAGGCATAAGCAACCTTCGGCCCTCCAGATGTTTTGGCCTACAACACCCATGATCCCTAGCTAACAGGACCAGTGGTCAGGGATGATGGGAATTGTAGTCCAAAACATCTGGAGGGCCGAAGGGTGCCTATGCCTGTTCTAAACCAATCTTAGGATTTCAGCAGAGTTTTCTGACTCATAACTTGGGATCATGAGACTACATAGCAAAGTCATCATGCCTCCCAGCAGGACAGTCTATGAAAAGAGCAACGGCAGGAGAGTTGGAAATCTCTGGTGCTGGCATGCAAGTTATTTTTACTACACGGGGATTAGGAAAGTGGATTCCTTTCACATGGCATCCTCTCTGTCTGGGCAAAAGTTGAAATAGCATCTCCAATGACAGGGCAAACGTACGGCAGAATGGAAATATTTTTCCTTACTCGCTCCAAGATTTTCTGTTTATGGCTTGAGATGCCTTGGTGTATCTCTCTAATGTTTTCAAGCTCTGCTTTGAAACGCTCCCCTCCCTTCACTCACAACCCCCCTCTCGTCACCCTTTAATGAGTGGCTGCTGCAATCTGGACGTTTGCCTCAACTGGGGGAAGTGAGCATTTGGTAATGTGTGTTGCCAGCTGGTTGTATCCACCGCTTTCCAAGGGGATATTCCAGGAATCAAGGAGAGGCAGCCAGGAGAAATGTATTTGAAGTTGGAGAGGAATTTTGCACCTCATCTTTATGAATATTTTCTTGTTTGCTGGAGAAAGAGGAGGAGGAGAGGTGGGAGGGTGGGGAGACCAATATATGTATTTTATGAATCCAGCCTGAAAGTGTGGGCTATGTAGGGGACTGGTCCTCCTTAATTTCGATACCAGCACACCTTCCAAACCTTTCCTCTTTGGGGGCCATGCTGCTGAACTTCAGCTACAATTTGCTGAATGTAAGGTGCTGGAAATTGCCAGACGGGTTCTGAAAATTGTCTTTCGGCAGCAGTCAATGGGAAAGGGGTTATTGGTTGCCAGACAGCCTCGTTCCCCACTTGGATTCGTTAGTTTTCTTTTGTGCTCATAGGAAGTGCTTCATGTGAGACTTGGTTGCTTCAGTCGGACTCCAGTGCCTCCCTTTGTGCGCCAGAGAGTGCAAAGGTACCTAGCGACAAGACTATAGATCCTTGAAGGGAAGATCGGGGAAGTGTGACAATAGCCGAAGTGAAAGACCCATTTAATTACAACAAATTGCATTTACACCGAAGACCTGTGAAGGTGCCGCCAGACACTGATCCCTGAAACTGAAACCCCTTTAGAACTCAGTTCACCAGCTGTGACTTAAAAGCAAACAGTTGAAGGGCTGTTTTTTAAGGTGTTGTTTTTATATGTATTTTATTATAAGCTGCCTGTTGGGCCCAGATAGGGTGAGATATAAATATGGTTGGTTGATAAGCAGAAATTCATTGGGTAGCCTTTAGCCAAGCCGCCCTGCTCTCGTCTTACACTATCTGTAATATGGGTATAATATTAGCACTGGCCTAGCATGCAAGGTTATTAAAATGGTTGTTGAGATAACCACACATGTAAAAAGTGCCTTATGAATCCTACCTTATTATTTATCATGTATATTTTATTACTCCTCAAGGGATGGATGTCCAAAATGTATTTGGTAACCATTTCTATCATTCAAACCTCAGGTGTTTGAACTGGGTGGCTGTGACTGGCTAGACATCAGACAAAAGCAGCTAAGCCAAACTGAAATATAGGCTTTGGTGGATGATGAAAAGGCACTTCATGAGAGAAGGGGTTTCGTGTTTTGTTGGTTTCATTTTTTGTTTTTGGACATATTTGTTACTTTAATAATAATAATAAAATCCACAGGGGTTAAAAAATAGCAGGTAACTCACACACAATTAAGGCTAGCACAGAAACATAACAAAATATGAGACAAAAACAAACTACAGCTTGACAGAGGGTTGGCCCTTTAAGAATCTTAAGTTCCTCACAAGAGGGCAGAGCCTGGGAGAGGTAGTTTGGGAGCAGAGGCTTGCAAGGGCTCAGTCTGCTTTCCGCCTTTGTCAGAGAAAGTGGCTTGCTTTGAGCTCTCCAGGGTCCTGTAACTCCTGATCCTCCACCTCCTCAAGGCTCTGGCACCAGAGCAGGACAACAAGGATGGTAAGCAGGAGATAATAAAGAGGAATAAGTGGCTAGCAGGAGGCATTGAGGAAGGCTAGCCTGAGGGCACCGAAATGACAGTGGTTTAGGTTCAAGGTGACAACACTAGGAAACCTCCAGTGCTTTCTGGAAGACCTTTCTCTGCTTCGCTGTGGTGACTGGTCCTGGGAGCAACGTCTACTGCAGTGTTTCCCAACCACTGTTCCGCGGCACACTAGTGTGCCGCGAGATGTTGCCTGGTGTGCCTCGAGATGTTGCCTGGAGGGAGGCGGGCGAGTCGGGCGGCGAGAGGCGGGGCGGCGGCAGCGAGGAGAGGCCGCCCAGCGCGGGGCTCTCGCCGTCTGCCTGCCTGGCTGCCTGCGAGCTCGGCGGGCAGCGCCTCCGTCCGCAGCGCCCGCCTCGCAGCTCTCATTCCCTGCCAAAGCTCACCCAGCCAAGCTGCGCTCTCCTTCCTGCCTCGCTTTGCTGCCTCCTCCCCCCCACCCCCAAAGCTTGGAGGTTCCCCGGCAAGGGGGAGGAAAAAAAATTGAAACTTACACTTTCGTGCGTCCCTCCCGGCGTGACGCTGCGCGCTGACGTCACGGGGCTGTAATGGTGGTGTGCCTCGAGATTTTTTTCATCAAACAAGTGTGCCTTTGCCCAAAAAAGGTTGGGAAACACTGGTCTACTGCATGGGTAACTCACCTGAGATTCCAAACAAAAGGGGACCACAGTTCATCTCCGCCTCCTCACTTTTTGCTTACTTCAAACCACAAAATTTGTGCACAATTGACTTATTAAAATGAATAGGATATGGATCGAAAAATCTTTTTTAAAAACTAGTGCTTGGATCTACTATGTTTGGTTCACCACTGTATGGAACATAATTGTTTAAAATGATATCTGACTGAAGACTGAGGCCTCTTTCTTCTGAATTTTTACTCGGAAACACAAAATGTTTCTTGTATGTTGACAAGGGGACTTTTAAAGGCAGGATTGATTTATTCCTACAGGAGAACAAAATGTATATAAAGAAGGAGTATGGCCTCCGTGAGCAAATGGACTGAAAAATCCTTCTGCCCTACAAACTCCTGAGAATGAGCAGGGAGGATTAGGTGTGCAGCAGAGTCTTAAGAGGACGTGAGGTGCCACCAACCCCTTTCTTTCATTATCAAAGTCTCTCTTTTCCTCCCCACCGCAGCTCAGTCCAATTAAAATTGACAGCTTGTTTACAGGGGATGGAAGAGAAGGCACAGAGTACAACAGGACACAGAAAAGAGAGAACCCAACAGCTCAGCATGCTGGGAGAAACTATCTCTATTTGAGAAATCTCAACATCATGTTCTGGGACCAGCATCCTTGCAGCTGCTACTGGGTTCCTGACTTCTGAGGCTTCCCGCACAGCACCAGGACGTTTAGAAACCAGGGAAGATGTAGATTCCAACACCCCATTTGCTCTTGTTTTTGGCTGTCAGGCAGAAGCACCACTAGCTGAGGGCATTATTTTTGAAGAGAATGTGACACAGCCAGGATCACAACTGTGCACAACTGTCACAAAGTGAAATTAGCAGGCCTTCTTAAATAACTTGAGGCTACTGGGTGATCTAATTCATTAATGCTTGGGTTGCCCGCTTTCAGAGCAGCTTCAAAAACAGACATGTTTACACCAGTTGCATTAACACCTCGTCATAAGCACAAAAACCCACAACTTCCACAATTAAGGGAGACGCTAAAGGTGAGCAAAATTACAGCTTGTGCTTCTAGAGGAGAAGTTCACATGATTGATTCAGCATAATCTGAAAACAAACAAAATAAATAGGTTCATCACCCGGTACAAGGAATGATTGCCTGTATTGGCATTCACTCTCTTATCACACTTTCTACTGTAAATAGATTTAAAATCCACTTTTTCATAGCCTCCAAATGGATACAGGACAAATTCCACTGTTAGCCAGCATTCCTTCATTCCTTCATGTTTCCCTTTTCTGGACTTTCAAAACAGCAGCTTGAGAACAGGAATCCCAAAACTCCCTTAAACTAGCTCAATATGAAGCCATAGGAAGGAAATCTGAAAGCTCAGAAACTTGAAAGTAATCTTCCTGAGGAAATGTTAGCTCAGCCGCACCACAACAGACCTATCCAAAACCCCAGGCACCACATAGGGATGCTTTGGGCACAGAAGTACATAATGAAGTTACCAGATATTGGCAAAAAAACCATCTTTGACAGCTATCGCAGGGCTATCCAGCCACACACCTGAGTTCACTCGACCCAATATACTTCCACTGTAGAATGACAGAGCTGGAGGAGGACTTTGCTTAGGACAACTGTGTGTGACAATCAGTTGCCTATGCTAAGCTCTGATTGTTATGTCATAATGACCCTGAGGTGGGAGCTGACAGAACATTGGTGCATTTGGGTCAGAAAGCTGGTCCATCCCACCTAAAACTGCAGGCATGCCATAACTCTCTGCCACATCCCTTGGGAGATTTGCAATATGCCAAGTCTGTAGCTGCAGGTTAGAAATGGGAAAAGTTCTCACCTCTGGTCCCAGGAGGTGAAATGTGGAGCAAACCTCCGAGGCACAGGCCTGATCCTTCCTTGGTTTGCTCCCCACCAGCCCCTACTGCACTGCAGAGGCTCCCACTTAAAATTTAATTGGTTTGCAGATTTGAAATGAAAGGAATGTATGTTAAGACAGAAGACTGTTTCAAGGTCTCTCTCTCTCTCTCTCTCTCTCTCTCTCTCTCTCTCTCTCACACACACACACACACACACACACACACACACACACACACACACCATACAGGAGCAGAGACTCTATTTTAAAGGAATAAAATATGAAGTGTGCAGGAAATCTGCAAAGAGGAAAGAAGAGCCCAGAGGAAAAACAAAATAACCAGCATAGGAAATGAGTGGCCTATCTACAAAGCCCTTGCAAAGAAAGGAATCAATCTGCTACAGCCCCTGGGGATGTAACGCCTTGCCTTAGCTCAATTGTATAACATGCTTGATTGTTTTTCTCCACCTCCAACCAGAGAGGTAAAGGCCTCTCTGTGTGTTAACCTTGGAGCCAGGTCCACAGCCACTTCCAAAGTCAAGCTGTCGGGTGAAGCCCAGAGGGAGATGTCAGGGAGAGGGATTCCTGGTGCTAAAGGAAGCGTCAGTTCCCTCCCAGGGCCCTGCTCTGGAGCAAGGCGACGAAGGCCGCTTGCTGGAGATGCTGGAATTGTCTAGGACACCGCTGTGAGCATGGGTGCATCAGCAGAGCAGTGCAAGCAGCATAGCCCAAAATATTAGGAAGCTCTCGCTCTTGCCTGGAGGGAGGGCTGCTTGGTTGAGAGCTGTGTAAGAGGCAAGGGCATTCCCTGGGCTCCGTTTGGCAGCTGCTGACTCGGCTGGCATCCTAGCAGGTTCATCCCTTGTGGTGAGCCAGGAGGTGTCAAACCGTCCTGCTGTCATGCTTCCCTGCCGGCTCCTGGATTTGCGGCCTGGACTGAGATGATGGCCCTAGAGAGCCACAGCCCAAGATCCTTTAAAAAGTTATAAGCCATTAACACCCCCCCACACACGCTTTCTGTCCTCGTTACATTTCCTGCCAGCAACTCTCCCATCTCCCTGCAAATTACGTTGATTTGCTGAAACTGTTGTTTTCCACCCCTTGCTTGTCTGCACAATTAATTTAAAGTTTTTTTGACAGCCTCAGTGCACGGACATGACAAGATGCAGCGAGGTGAAAAGTTTCCGCTCGGTGACTCACTCACTCGCTGATTGTGTTCTCTGGTTCCTCCTCCTGAGAACTGTGGTCACCGCCGTGTCCTACAGTCCCAGCATCTGGAACGGCGGGACATTGGCAGATCTGCCCAAAAGGCAAATTCTACCTCATGGACCCTTTGTCTGTTTCAAAGCCGGAAGGAAAGGGTTGAACCACCCAAGGTTTGAGTGCTCAGTGACCAGGTTGGGACCAGTTTGGATCATTTAAGAACCCAACAGCAAAACCAGGGATTAATAATAATAATATAATAATATTTATTTATACCCCACCCTCCCCGGCCGAGACGTGGCTCAGGGCAGCTAACACCAAATATATAATACATTAAAAACACAATCAAATAGAAGAAGACGCCTTTACCCCAGTATGGCTCCCCTTTATCACACACACAGCCCAACAAGACAATGACAAAAATCGACCAACAGCATACAAATCAATATGGCTGACCCGATCCAAAATACCCACTCACACATGGAAACAAAGACCACCACAGCCAACCACAAATGAACAGCCACACCCTAGGCCAACCACAAATGAACAGCCACACCCTAGGCCAACCACAAATGAACAGCCACACCCTAGGCCAACCACAAATGAACAGCCACACCCTAGGCCAACCCCAACCTCTCTCACCACCAAAGAAACACAAGTGAACAGCAGAGAACCTGCACAAGCAATGCTGACACAAAACCCCACATATATTAAGTAAAATAGAAACATCGCCACCCACCCCCACCCCCACTCATCTTCCCCCCCTCCACCTCTTTTCCTCTTTTCTTCCTAATGTCTCAACAAATGAAACCAATTTGTAAAAAAAAAAAAAAAAAAGTTTCATGGTTGGAAGAATACGAGAGAGCGACATTGCACATACCTTTGTAAATCAAGAAAATCTTTAATAAAAATACATTAAAAAACACACAAAATCAAACGATTAGATTTAAAATACAATTCAAAATCACATTTAAAATCAAAATAAAATTAAATGGGAAACCACAAATCATAACCGTAGGAGTAAGGAATTAAATGTTCACCAGTCCCGCTGCCTGTGCTGGTCCCATATGGGTTGATAGAAAGAGCCAAGGAGGCCACTTACATACAGGGTCCCATAGAAAGAAAGAAGGGGGTCAGACTTTGCCCAGAGCAAAGGCCTGGCAGAACAGCTCCGTCTTGCAGGCCCTGCAGAAAGATGTCAAATCCCTCAGGGCCCTGGTCTCTTGCGACAGAGCGTTCCACCAGACTGGGGCCAGGGCTGAAAAGGCTCTGGCCCTGGTCGAGGCCAGTCTAACCTCCTTGAGACCCAGGACCTCCAAAGTATTATTGTTTGTGGACCATTTGTAGAGCCAGAAATAACAATATTTCTTCAAATGATGTGGGTTCTCTGTAGTCTCGCCTCCATGGCATATGGCCATGGCAACCCACCAGTGGAGACATGGGCTTGGCTTGGGTTTCAGAGTTGGTCTCACAATCTGAGTTAATTCCTTACTGTCCCCGGTGTTTAAGAACACTGTTGAGCAGCCCACAAGGTCTCCACAAGGTCTCCACAAAGTGAAATGGCCCTAATGTTCCCAGTTCTGTCTCTCAGGCTACCTGCAGGACATTGAGGGCTCAAGTTCCTGGACCTCAGCGATGAGCCTTTTCTTCCTCAAACCCATCTTTCCTCCCTCCACAAACTTGCATCATTTTTCTGCTGCCGCCGCTAGATATATATGTAAAGGTTATGTTGCCCTAGAATCCCAACCTCCCCACTTGGCCCTTTAGACACCCCCTGGTCTTCTCCCCAGTATTCCCTGGCTAGAGATCAAGCAACTTAAGCCAGGCTGCTTCACCTCTTTCTCTTTTTTTCTGGTCCGTGTGACTTGAACTGGGGAATTACTGTCTAGCCAAAAGACCACAAAACCACACATATCATTTAAAACAAAGATAAGCTTTTGCTCAACACCCGGAAAAACACCAATAACCACATTCTATTAACAGTATCTGAGCAAAGGAGGAGAATTAAAATGTGAGAGAAACACTTCCAAAGAATTCCTTTGACCAGCTTTGTCTGGTACACCAGCTGTGGATCTGGATTGGGATAGCCTGGCCACTGCGGTCCATGCAGTGTTAACCTTGAGGCAGAATTACTGCAGTGGGTCTGATCTGGGGTGGACCTTGGGCCTGGGGCAGAAGCTCCAGCCAGTGCTGTATGCAGTGCCTCAGCTGCTGATGGAGGCAGTTGGCTGACGCCATGTCACACCCCTCCTAAAACATCTGCACTGGCTGTCCATAACGCATCTGAGGCAGGTTCAAGGCTCCTGTGCTAATTTTAACATGCAAAGTCCTGACCAACTTTGGTCTGGGATCTGAGCTATTATATCCCAGCTTGATCACTGGATCATCCAGAGGAGCGCTGTTACAGAGCCTTGACTGGTTTCAACCAGAAGTTGGGCATTTGGTGTTGCCGGCCCCAGACTGTGCAAATACTCTTCCAGCAGACATTTGGCAAGCTTCTTCACTGCTAATTTTCAGGTCTCTTGAAGACCTTTTTATGCCAACAAGCCTATTCAATTGTTTAAAATTTTGTGAGACGAGCCAGCCCTTTTAATGGTTATTTACACAGAATAGTAGAATTGTAGAGTTGGAAGGGGCCAAGAGGATCATCTAGTCCAGGCCTGTCCAACCGGTCAATCGCGATCTACCGGCCGATCACGGGCTGTCCCTGGTCAATCCTGGTTGATCGCGTGATCTCCTGCGATTGACCGAAAACAAAAAATTAAGCTCTTCCCCTAAAAAAAGCTCAGAAACTCTGGTCAATCCAATGGGTAGATCATTGCATCATTGCCAGATTATTTATAGTGGGAGTAGATCTAGTCCAACCCCCTGCAATGCAGGAATCTTTCACCCAACGTGGGGCTCGAACCCACAACCTTGGGATTAAAAGTCTCATGCTGTACCGACTGAGCTATCCAGCCTCCATTACTGTTCAATGGGATTTTTTGTTTCGTTGTCCTTGCCGTGAGTCACTGACCTGATCTAGCAGGGTTTTTCTTCGGTGGTTCTTATTTCCCCACCTACAATCGGAAGTGACGCAGGTGAGAATTCTACCCTCTCTATTTCTGCAGTGTCATTATGCAAGTCATTCCATTGATTCATCATCTAGCTCATTATTGTTGACACTGACCAGCAGCAGCTCTCCAGGGTTTCCGGTAGCAGTCTTCCCCGGTTTTACCTGAAGACACCAGGGATCGAACCCTTTGCCTGCGAAGCACATGCTCTACCACTGAGCTGGAGCCCTTCCACACAATAGTCAGCAAATCCTGAAAACTGGATCTGATGGAAGTCCTCCCTATCCAGTCGTGTCATCTGAGGCACTGATTTGGCCTTTCTGGTTGGTTGCAGTAAATGAAGCTTTGTGTCTAATTTGCCAATTAATATTCCATGGAAAAGCCAACACCGTCTGATCAGCAGCTGGTTCTGGGAATCTTGGCTTTTTATCTTGGTCGTATTGATGTTACATCAATGGGCAATGGGGACTTTGAAATCTGTTTGTGATGTTGGAGCCACAGGGGAGAACTAAACAAAGCGAGAGAGAGGGAGACAGAACACAATAAGCAAGGAAGACAAGCAGGGTAAATATTGCGGAGAACATACGTGCAGCAATGGAAATTTTCAGACACTGTGTTTAGCTCATTATGTCGGCCTTCATCACTGCAAAGTGAATGAGCAGTCCCGAAAGTATTGCTCCTGTACTGATACCACATTGCAGTAAAATATCTGTGGGTTTACCTCATTTCCTTACACTACATGACAGCCACCAGTGGCATGAGCATGTGTGTAGGCTTCATGCCACAGTTCCTATTTCTAGCCATCAAATAATCGCAGAAAAGAGATCCCATTTGCCAGCGCATTGAGTTGTTATTCCTGCTCTCTTCTCTCTGGCCCCTGGAATGGCTACAGTGCATTTTACAGAATTACCGTACCTGCAGTTATGGGTATGTATTTCCCCACTGCCCTTGCACACGAACTTCCCATTTCATTGTGTGCGTATAGGTAACATCCCGCTCAGACACAGACCTGCAAAGCCTGGACCTGAGCCTAGAAATGCAGCACAAAAGGAAGTCCCAAGATGTTAGAATTCCTGCTCCGTGTTTGCAGTCATGGGATTGTTGTCCATCACATGACGGTATATGTTTTGACTCCACAGAGTGGGAAGTGACGGAGACAAGATGTTTGTGTTACTGTGTTTCGTGAAGTGGGACTATTGTCCTTTGTTCTTTCTCTTTGCTGTCTGATGCTAGAGAGAGAGGGAGCCATGTTGCAGTGCTCTCTGTGTGTTTATATGTAAATAAAGTAGATTAGCCAAAATGCTGAGTTGCTGAGGCCTGTTATGCAAGCTGCGAAGACTCTGTGGATCCCTAAGTGTGCCGGTGTCTGTTGGCATCGGTCGCTGTGATGTTCGGGCTGAAGAAAGCTTTTGAAGCTCCCAAATGATCGATCAGGAGGGAGGGAACATGCCAGTCGGACATGTGTCTCTGCCAGGGTCCTACTTGAGTGTAGGATGAGCTCCTCACATGGGAAACGTGTGCCTTCTTGTGGAGATCCCCCCTGGATCTGTTTCCTACAGATCTCCCGGCCCTTCGAGCTTCCAGTTTGGTACACTGGTACCTCGGGAAAACATACGCTTCAGGTTGCATACGCCTCAGGTTACAGACTCCACTAACCCAGAAATAGTACCTCAGGTTAAGAACTTTGCTTCAGGATGAGAACAGAAATCGTGCTCCGGCGGCGCAGTGGCAGCAGGAGGCCCCATTAGCTAAAGTGGTGCTTCAGGTTAAGAACAGTTTCAGGTTAAGAACGGACCTCCGGAACAAATTAAGTACGTAACCAGAGGTACCACTGTATTGCAAAGCCTTTGTCCAGGAGACCACTGTGGTTTGTGGGTACCCTGTGCTGCCTCAATTCCCCCTACGCAGAGTCAGCAAGTTGCTTGCTCCGCACAAGGGTATATGCATCTTCTGCTCTCCAAAGGAGGTGAGAAAATGCACCCAGGCAAAATAAGCTGCCTGCAGGAGAAAGCCCATGGCTTAATGAGCTCCTTTCTCTCTGCCTTCTCTTTCCCAGAGTAGCTGTCACTACCAGGCGCGGGGAATAAAGAGACTCAAGGTGCCTCCAGAGGACTGGTGATGAGGGAGGAGGAAGTCGGGAGGTAAAAGAAAGCCAAGCAGATTTCTTTGTTGACTTTTCCATCGCACTTTGTGCTCACATACTGATCACAGGTCTCCGGCGTGAAGGCCTGCTTTTGCTTCTCTCATTTTCCTGCCATACTGTCAGTCTTTTCTTCTCCCAGGGATGGCTCTGGAGGTGCCGAGTCTTTTTCCCAGCAAGGGAAGGCTGTGCTGTGAAGTTGTCGCTGTGCTTCCGCTGCCAGATCTCTTATTACAGAGCCGTTGCCGAAAACAAAGGACGTTATGTGTGTGGTGTGTGTGTGTGCTTGTACAAATCATTTGGTTTATTCTCAGTCATTTTACAGCCACTACAGCATCAGACCCGCCTAAACCAGAATGTTATTTTGCATATTTCCACAATGCATTGTGGGAGAGAGAGCTAAAACGCTTCCAAAACTACCTTGCACTGCTGTTTGTGCTGTTCATTGGTGCATCGTCTGACTTCTGATGCTTTAATTAGTGCTTTTAATGGGCTTTCGTGGCTTAGAACCGTAATGCTAAACAAGCCCTTCTCTCAAATCGCGAAAGAGAGGATAAACACTCGATTAGCCCTGTTGTAAACAGCAACCAGAGACACTTTTATTGGCAGTGGAAGGGAATTCAGCCTCGTTTCTCACACTGTGTATCTAACTAAGAGTCATAGGAAGGAAGACCCAACTGGGAATAAAGTAATTTACAATGGCGGTAGGCAACCCACATTTAATATGTGGATATTTCCTCTGTACTGTGTAACAGGCCACAATTCTTCGTTACAAAATAGACCTAGAATGGTCTTTTATAGGTACAGCTGGGGCAGAGTTTGTGATAAATTATGGGGCAGGATAGCTCACTGGAAAGTCCTTGCACAGAGGCTTGATACCTCTGAATACCACCCGTTTGGGATAAACAACAAGGGAAGACTGTTCTGCCCTGCCAATGCCTCTATTTGTGATATTTCCAGAAGGATCCAGCTGGCTGCTGGTGGAAACAGAATGTTGAACTAGATGGACTCTTGGTCTGATCAAGCAAGGCGGAACTTCTGTTCTGATGCCATTTGTGTGGTGGGCGAGTGGATGAGTACATGAAATATATATATATGAGAATCCTTAGCCACCCACAACTTAAGTTGATGTCTTGCACAGGTTTTATACCTTGTTCCTGGCAAAAAGGACACAGTAGGTGGGATCTGAAATACACTCAAAGAATTGTAGAGTTGGAAGGGACCACGAGGGTCATCTAGTCCAACCCCCTGCAATGCAGGGATCCAACATGGGACTCAAACCCACAACCCAGCAAAGAGGAAGCACAGTTGATAGAGCATGAGACTCTTAATCTCAGGGTCACAGGTTTGAGCATCACATTGGGCAGAAGATTCCTGCATTGCAGGGCGTTGGACTAGATGTCCCTTGTGTTCCCTTTAACTCTACAATTCTGTGATTAAGTCTCATGCTCTACTGACTGAGCTATCATCATCATCATCAGCAGCAGCAGCAGCAGCGGCAGCGGCAGCAGCTTTGCCCTTCTCTGTCCACTTTGTCCTTCTCTGTTTTTCTTTTCCCTTTTAAAAAGTGTTGCATCCTCAAGGCCTAGACCATCCTAAGGCCTAGACCAGAAACTGTATGGGACAAACTTCTAAAGGCAAACATGGGAATGAACTGTAGCATCGAGGGTGCAACACTTTTTTATATGTATAGAAAGCAAATCCTTTCTTACCAAGCGAAGTTACAGGGAACCAGGCAGAGGGCCTTCTCGGTAGTGGCGCCCACCCTGTGGGCCCTCCCACCAGATGTCAAAGAGAACAACAACTACCAGACTTTTAGAAGACATCTGAAGGCAGCCCTGTTTAGGGAAGCTTTTAATGTTTGATGCATTACTGTATTTCAATATTTTGTTGAAAGCCGCCCAGAGTGGCTGGGGAAGCCCAGCCAGATGGGCAGGGTATAAATAATAATAGATAAATAATAATAAATTATTATTATTATATTACTCCTCCACTCCAAATCTACATACTAAGTTAATCAATCCAAGGTTAAGAGATGCATACAGGGTCCCTTTGACTTCTTTCAGGGTTTCCCCGCTACATTTTTTTAAAAAATAAATAAATCTTAATTTCACATACATGCTCATGGGGGTCTGAACTGGCAGTGACTGACAAGGTACAAGACCCTGGGGTCTTAATGGAGAGTTCAGTGAAGATGTTGACCCCATGCGTGGCACCTGTGAAGATGGCAAATTCTGTGCCAGGGATCATTAGGAAAGGAATTGAGAACGAAAATGCTGATATCGTAATGCTATTACAGAAATCTATGGTGCAACTGCATTTGGAACGCAAGTGTGCAGTTCTGGAAAAGTTCCTGAAAATGGTCCATCTATTCCAGCATCATTTTCTCACAGTAGCCAACCAGACGCCTGCGGGAAACTCGTGAGCAGGATAGTACCCATCTCATGCTCTGTTAATTTGTCTACTCCTCTTTCAAAGCCATCCAAATTGGTGGCCATCGCTGCCTGCTGTGGCAGGGAGTTCCACAGTTTATCTATGCGCTTCATTTTAAATAAAGAAATGTTATCCCAAACACATATGTCTGTGAAATATTTTTGTTATTAAAATAGATACACCGCCCGCCCACCAAAAGTTGCTTACTTTGTCTTCTAATAGTTGGAAATAGTTGCTTACTTTGTCTTCTCATTCTTCAAACACAAATGGTCATGCATTATTACCAAGCTCTTATTTAATATTCTATGACTGGCTCGAGGGACCGTACTGCCAAAGAGCCAATCTTAACCTCAGTCATTCCTGAGTAATTATTGTGTTTTAGCTCAGCTTCTTGTTTTTTCTTTCCCCAGTGATCAGTTCTTTCTTTACTTACTTTAAATGAATAGCCTTAATTGTGTCCATCACTGAGCATCAACACAATGAAAAATAACAATTTGCAGGGAAAACGCTTTCTAGTCTCAAAGGTGCTCTCTTCCTTGGTGGTTTTAATGCTAATCTTCATATTCATCCTCATTGTCATACTCTTCATCTTCCTCCTCCTTTTTCAATGGATTTCTGGAAATCTGCTGTGAACTATTCCAGGACAAGATTTGGATGAAGCAGTCCTCTGGAGGGGAGACTCTGAGTTTGCATGGACAATATCCAAACGAGACTGATGTTCTGTTTGATAAAGCAAACTCCGAAACATCTCTAGGTCTTCATTCTCATCAATATTTTGTATAGTTTGGTTGGAAGCAGTGTAAATTTCTAAGGCTTTCCAGCTCAGCTTCTTGTTTTAATAGGAAGCTTCTCAAAGTCTACAAGGGTTGCATAACCTCTGTGTGTCTCTCCATTCCGGTAACCTATTGCAACCAGAATCTGAGTCTGAGGCGGTGAGATCAGCACCTTAGTTCGTGAGACTTGGCCTGCTTCCTTCTGGTTTATACAAACCCTGGAGAGCTGTAGCTACTGTGTGTTGACAATACTAAGCTGGATGAGCCATGGATCTGATCCACTAACTTCCTATACTGTATTCCTATTTGGAGAGGGAGCATGGCTCCTAGCTGCCTGCCCTAGTGTGTATCCCGCAGCCTTAGTGATCTTGAGCGAGAGCACCTGGTTTTGCTGCAAAAGGTCACAAATTCAATCCCCGGCATCTCCAGTTAAAACAATGGCAGGTTGCAGGTGACAGGAAAGGCTCCTTTTCTGCCTGAGACCCTGAAGAGGTTCTGCCACAGAGTAGCTGATGCGGCGATCACACAGGGTCCCCGGACGTTTCACCATCTATTGATCCCTGTGCCACCACTTGATTTCTTGCTGCCACCACCCAGGCCCTACCTGGTACGATACTGAGTCCCGTCAGGTTTAAATTGGAACATAAACTTCTGTTTATTTATTGCAGTTTAACAAGCGTGTGGTTTCAGAAACGGTATCAGTCAATTACAATCATAGGGTGCCTATCCAGACCTATAACTTCCGCTAACTGCTCTTACTCACTAAACCACCTCTCAGATATTTACTTGTCTTCCTAGCTCCTAACTGTTCCTGACTCAGCTTATTTTGCTACACTAACTCAACCTATCCACATACTCTATCCCAATTCACTCCCACTCCAACCAACCACCCAACTCCCAACGAACTCCCCTTTCGCCCCTCCCAGAGCTGGTTTTATAGTCCCTCTGACTCCACCCCCTGGATTCTGATTGGGTAACTTGTTTAACTATTTCACCTCCAGCACTCTCATATGTTAACGTCACAGAGGGGAGGTTGTAGCTCCATGGCAGAGCTTCTGCTTTGCGTGCAGAAGATCCCAGGGTCAATCTCTCGCATCTCCAGGTCAGGTGGGGAATCCCTGGAGAACTCCTGCCAGCCAGTGTAGATCCTGAGCAAGATGATCTAGCAGCTTGCCTGTGAACAAGGCAAGGTTCACTTCCTGCACAACTTGGCAATGTTGAGAAGTTGTTCAAGATGTCTGTTTGCAACCCACTGCACACCTGAGTTCTTCCTTATCTCTTCTGGGTTTATGATTGAAATTGGGCACACACAGCGGAACTAATACCCCCAACTATCTCTTTTGGACTGGGAAATGAAATTGCTTTGGCGGCGTTCCTGCCCTTCTCAAGGAATCGCCATCTGATTACATGGCAGTGATTAAACGCTCCCTGAAAGCAGGTGCCGGCTGCGACTCGCTTTCCGTGGGAATTTGTCCCAGAGCCCACAACAAGGGAAGGGGAAAAAACAAAACAAAACCATGTGTTTTCAGTGTCTGATTGCAGCTACACAACACGGCTCAAAAGCGGAAGAGCAGGCGCATTTCTAGGCAAGCTCTAGGGGGAAACAGCAGTGAATAATTTTGGCACATAAATCTGACGTGCGCAGCCAAGAGGAAACAAAACACTAAGATGATCGTGTCAAATAATTGATGAAAAATTCCATTTCTTCACTTTTATCTTTGCTGCTTCCATTTGATCCATGACAGCACTGCTCAGAATACACCATTGACAGGCAAGAGTAAATCACAAGAGTGGAGTGATGAACAGAACAACCCGACACTCTTTCTCAGTCTACCGGACTGGGGTGGGTGCACTGCATTAGGCAGAGGCATCCCTCTGCCCGGCTATGCCAGCTGCCCAATACATGGCCAGGTAGGATCCCCACTCTAGGGCAGGCGTGGGGAATTTTTATCAACCCAAGCATGTCACTAGTATAAAGTAAAGGTAAAGGGGCCCCTGACCATTTGGTCCAGTCGTGACCGACTCTGGGGTTGTGGTGCTCATCTCGCTTTATTGGCCGAGGGAGCCGGCGTGCAGCTTCCAGGTCATGTGGCCAGCATGACTAAGCCGCTTCTGGAGAAACAGAGCAGCGCACAGAAACGTCATTTACCTTCCTGCCAGAGCGGTACCTATTTATCTACTTCCACTTTGATGTGCTTTTGAACTGCTAGGTTGGCAGGAGCAGGGACCGAGCAACGGGAGCTCACCCCATTGCGGGGATTCGAACCACCGACCTTCCGATCGGCAAGCCCTAGGCTCTGTGGTTTAACCCACAGCGCCACCCGCGTCCCATCACTGGTGGTAGGCAAGGGAAAAATAGATAGAGCAATAGATGTGACTCCAACCGTTGTACAGTGGACTACATTTCAGCCACACAGAAATCAAAGGTTTCAACTAACACCCCACCCCCGAAATCTCTGTTCAAGCAAGCAAGAAGCACAATCAGAGTACAAATATGCTATCCAGCACTCGAGAGAGGAGTAAGGCCTATGGATGGTGTGTGGGCTGGGCAGAGTCCCAAGAACTGCATACAGAGGCACGGAGGGGTGCATTTGGCCCCCAGGCCTGAGGTGTATATTTTCAGTGCGAGCGGAATCCCTGTTGGAGGAGCACACCTGACTTTGGCTGATCGCCAAAGAATGGATGCTTTTGAATTATGGTGCTGGCGGAGACTCTTGAGAGTCCCATGGACTGCAAGATCAAACCTATCCATTCTGAAGGAAATCAGCCCTGAGTGCTCACTGGAAGGACAGATCCTGAAGTTGAGGTTCTACTACTTTGGCCACCTCATGAGAAGAGAAGACTCCCTGGAAAAGACCCTGATGTTGGGAAAGATTGAGCGCACAAGGAGAAGGGGAGACAGAGGACGAGATGATTGGACAGTGTTCTCGAAGCTACCAGCATGAGTTTGACCAAACTGCGGGAGGCAGTGGAAGACAGGAGTGCATGGCATGCTCTGGTCCATGGGGTCATGAAGAGTCGGACATGACTAAACACCAACAACACAGTTTGGAAAATAAGAAAGCTGTGTTTATTGCAGGAAATCAGTGTTGTTTAGGGAAGATCCCTCATTCTAGCTGACTGAGGTGGAGCTGTAAAGATGTGAGATAGCCAGTCTCATATAACCAACATAAAGGTAAAGGTAAAGGGACCCCTGACTGTTACGTCCAGTTGTGGCCGACTCTGGGGTTGTGGCGCTCATCTCGCTTTACTGGCTGAGGGAGCCAGCATACAGCTTCCAGGTCATGTGGCCAGCATGACTAAGCCGCTTCTGGCAAACCAGAGCAGCGCACGGAAACGCCGTTTACCTTCCCGCCAGAGCGGTACCTATTTATCTATTTGCACTTTGATGTGCTTTCGAACTGCTAGGTTGGCAGGAGCAGGGACCAAGCAATGGGAGCTCACCCCATCGCGGGGATTCAAACCGCCAACCTTCTGATCGGCAAGCCCAAGATGCTCAGTGGTTTAGACCACAGCGCTACCCAAGTCCTATAACCAACATACTTAAGTCTAATTAATGCATGAAGGGGTAAATACCAGAGAGTAAGCTGTCCTGCCAGGCTTAGCTAAGTCCACTTCCCCCCACCTAGGGAGGAGCTAGTTAGCAAGCGTTTGTTCTCCCCCAGTTTACATGTCACCTTCATTGTGTGAAGAGCTCTAAGCTGCTTATTCCAGCCACATAGCTTTAACAAGCATCTCTTGAGTTCCTCTACCAATACTTTAGAAACTTTAACCACTTCATAATTAAGTTAAGTTTTACGGCCTGTGCAACTTTCCTGAAGCACATGAACGTGGCCGTTGAAGAGTTTGTAAGTAAACCATTTTTAACTTAAGAAACATGGTCTTTTTCCTATGCTGGGGGAAGAGGGAAACTTTGGAAAGATACCTTTTAAGGGCACATTTTGGAACTCACTTAGAAGGGCACGTTTTAAAGGTTTTTTCGGGTCTCCGCTGCGCCGTAGCGGCGAGAACCCCAAAATTCCGCGGAGCTTCTCCTCCTACTCAGAAGGAGACCGCCATTGCCGTTGGCGCCGCCTCCGGAAGTCTACTAGCTCTTTCATCTTAGCATGAGAGCGGCATGGAGAAGAAGTGAGGTCAAGTTATCAACCCTAAATGTACCAGTCTGACACTGAAGGAAGATCAATAGGTCAGCACAAAGAGTGCAGTCTAGGAAGCTTGGAGGTTCCACTCTATGTACCCTTTTAATGCAGGTATATCAACTACCAGTGCAAGCCAAGTTTCACTCTGACACTTCCAACCGCAGCACCATAGAAGAGAATGGAAACTGTGAAAAGAGAAGCAGCAGTGCCTTTGGCAATTTAGAGATGATGGAGGATAGCTGGCTACCTGCCTGGCGGGGGGGGGGGCGGATCTGGTGAGCTAATTTTGCAGATGGAGGAATGGATTCATGTTGCTGAGTTACATTCTAGTTGCACCAGGCTAGTTTCTCAGGGCACAATCGGGGAGGGTGGCTGTGTGGCTGGGGTAGGGAGAAAGAAGGAGATGGTAGGATACGTTGGTGTGGGAAAGTCAAAACAATTCCAAGATGCAACGTTTATTCTACGCACACCATTTAAATCGACTCCCCTCGGTTTCTTTCAGAAGCCTGCATGGCAAGGTTAAATAACTCACACTCAGTCATAAGATGAGGTCAAGTCCTGTCAGTAATTCTGTTCATTGTGGATATTATACCCAGTGCCATCCCTAGAGTGTAATTAGAGCCTTTAAGCTGCTGGGTTTTCCAGCACTTTCAATCATACATTTAAATGTGCTGAAGTGCATTCCCTGGAACAAGTATTATAGCTAAGAAGGACAGTGCGCTTGTTCGCAGGATGCCGGAATGGTGATGAGGTCATGCTCACCCTGGCCTGCTCAGGAGACTGCAGTGGAACAAAACTAGTCATGTGATAGCAAGGTAACACAGGGAGGCACCTGCAGAGGCGTCAGAGTCAGATAGGAGCCTCATAGCCTCTGGAACGCTTGAAACACCTCCGCAAAGGGCCGTGTGTACTTTGCAGAAAGAAAATTAAAATTCTGCACCCGAGCCACCACATTCTGCGCCGCAAAGGGACATTAGGTGACCTGCCTAAGTCATGTGAATGTAAACACATTCTTTTATGCTATTGTTGTTGTTGTTATTTACTGCCTTTCATCACAAGATCTCTGGGTGGATCACAGGATAAAAAATACTCTCCCCCCATCTTTTTAAAGCTGAGAGTCTAAAGAAGCTGTTTTCTGCGACTATTTTCATATTCTGGCAGTGGGCGTGGGGGGAGCCTCTTTGTTGTGCCCCTGTGGAATATACACTTAATTATCATCAGAAACATGTTTCAGACTATTTAATGTTATTAGAAGGAAGAGGCCTGGTCCAGCACTGAATTGACTGGAGTGAGCAGCAACATTTATACAGGTACTCAAATGCATTAGAAGGAACAGTTTGCAAAAGAAGCAGCAGCAGCAGCAGCATGCTTTCTCTAACACATTTGGAGGAAACTCTCTCTGGTCTGGGGGAGCAAGGGAACCATTAGCAGACAAGCAAACATGCTCTTCCCTTCTCCCCTACTTTGCATCAGATTGCCCAGCTGTGCAGAAAGTGGCAGGCGCAGGGGTTTGCTCTCTCTAATGTGTGTGTCACGTGATAATTATCAGCCAGGCAGAGATAAAGCACAGGCAAGGCTGGGAAATGCAAATCTGGAGCCGGCAAATGGTGACGCCTCTCTCCTTAAAAACGCTCTCTGCTCGCCAACCATAAACGACGCAGCCTCTGCTACAGTGATGAGGAAACTTTGCCTCTCCACACGTTGCAGAATTACAGTAACCATCATCCCTGACCTTTGGCTACGTTGTCTGGGGCCGATTGGACTTGGAGTCCGGCAACATCTGGAAGGTTCCCCATCTGTGCTCTAACCCAGGGTTTCCAAAACTTGGGTCTCCAGCTGTTTTTGGACTACAATTCCCATCTTTGCTGACCACTGGTCCTGCTAGCTAGGGGTGATGGGAGTTGTAGTCCAACAACTGCTGGCGCTCTAAGTTTGGGAAAGAATGCTAAATGCTACTAGGTCAGGTTCAAGGTTCTTGTATTAACTTACAAGGTCTTTAACAACTTGGTTCTAGGATACCTCAAGGGCTGCCTAATCCCTTTTATCTCTTCCTCATCACTGAGTTTTTAAAGGGAGTCATTGGCTTGGAGGCACTGCTGTATCCACTGGGAGCTATGCATTCAGGACTGTGAGCCCCATTTTATGAAACTCCCTTCCAGTTGAGGTCAGACCAGCCCCCTCCCTGTTGAAATTCCAGCACCTACCAAATACTTATTTTTATTCAAGCAGGCATTTTAATTGAAGCTTGAGTCGATAGCTTTAACTGATAATTTACCTTTTCCACATTGTATTTTCTGTACACCAATTAGACACAGTTGTACTTACGGTAAATAGTATATAAATAAAACCAAAACACCTGTGGTCCCTGCAAGGTTGTAAAGGTAAGACAAGGCCTACTAAATTAGTTCAAACGCCCGTCTGGTCTGGATGGGCTGGAGACACATATTTTGTTTTCTCTCCAATGGGCAGACTTGCCAGATCCTCAGTAGTATTTTTGTTTTTTTTAGAGTTGACATTATGCAAGAGATCAGTGGTAGAACTGGCATTATATCATCTAAGTCAGGGATGGGTAGACTACACACTTGCTGCATCTACTGCGGTGTGTTTTGCTTTGTTTTACTAGACCCCCAGAACCTACCAGCTAGAGACAGGTGTATAAAAAATACAGTTAAGAGAATTAAAGAACAGCAATGCACCTCTGAGCATATTCAGAGCCTAAGGAATTGTTTTCAAAGGCTAGGTCTGATCTGAACTCAGTCCTTTCATACAAAAGTCCACTCCTGCTTAGCTTTATTCATTCTAGCCGCTCACTTTGTGGAGAACAAATTGTTTTGTTGTGGCTGTTGTTAAACAGTTGGGAGTCATTGCAAATTTACTGCGAATCACCCAGATCCCTGCCTAATTTCTGCCCACTCCTGGATCTAGGTGTCTTAATGTTCAGCAAGTGCTCTGACTACCACACTCTGCTTTCCCAAAACATTTACCTTCTCTCTCTCTCTCTCTCTGCCTCTCTGCGTGCACACATTTCCCTGACACCATCCACTCAAGAACATGTTCCTCCATCACAACTTAAGTGCATTGATTCCCCCAGGGAAGGCCAACACGACTAAGAATGGCCGCTGTTTATCAATAACCCCATCAGTTGGTGAGGTGGTTACGGACCAAGAGGAGTGTCGCCTCCTCACAAAAGGCTACTTTGGGAACATCAGAGTAGCTTTCAGGGTAAACTGCAATGTGAGCTGTGATGCTGTTTGACGGGGACATAACTGTGGTGTCACTGCAGATTTGTGCCCTCTATTGATATATTGACGGAGGCGTTGAGAGGCAAAACTCAGCAGCATGGCCTGTCCATGATAGCTGCATGCCTGGAGAGTGAGGAGATGGACAATGGTGTGTGTTAAATCACTGCAGGGAGTTTCAAAGCATTACACAGTTTGGGCTCTGTGCTGATGAGTTTATATTCTTTACCTATTTGTCCTGTATTTTATGCTCTTCTAATTTTATGATGCTTGTAATGCTGTTGGTATTTCTAAAGGGGGGGGGGGAATGATAAAAATTGGGAAAAGCTGAGGGGAGACAAATAATGCATGTGCAATATTTTTATTCTCGTGTCTCTATTTTATCAGATCTCCTCACTATTTATATGATGTTTAGTATATAATGATATATACTGCAATCTGTATTATTATGAAATATCTTTATTTCTTTGATGTTTAGTACACAATTGCATATTATTTGCATTATACTATACTTTAAAAAAAACTTCGACTAATTTGGCAAAAGCACTGCTAGCAAATAAAGAAAATTACACTAATTAATAATAATTTTATGGTGGTTTTATTGCACATTGCCTTGTTAGTGTTTTTATGAGTTGGCATGGTGTGAGAGAAGTAAGTCAATCTAGGGCTGTCTTTATATGCGCCTCCTACTTTGAAGAAAGCCTGGTTGCTGCTGCACAGCTGTTGTTTCAAGTGTTATGATTGGGTGATGTCAAGAAACTGGGCTCAGGTGTTGGGATTTCAAACGTGGGGTCAGCCCAAGACTTTGTGATGCCTGTGGCAAAGGACAAATTGGTATCCTGCCCTGCCCATTCCATGTGCAGAAGCCAAGTAGACTGGACCAAGGATGGGCTAGCATCTTTTGCTGCACCTGAGGGCAGCACACTACCTTAGGACACAGAGTTCTGCCCTCCAATATCTTGCTGTCACTCCCCTCTTGCACTGGCTGCTCAAGGCCAATACCTCACTCTGCCTAATGGTAGGACCAGCCCTGAGTATCCATGGGCAGTATTCAACTAACTTGTCCTAACAGCACCAGGATGTACACTTGTGCAACTTTATTCTGCTTTTCAATAAACTATTATTATTGCTATGTATTGTTTTCAGAGCTGACACCAGCATAGTCAGACATCTTCTGAGTGCCCACTGACAAGACTCCACTGAACAGGTTGCCGTGAGGATGTGGGCTCACTGAGGGAAGAAGCCCTATCGTGTGTGTCTTGCCTAAGGGCTCTCTCTGGAGCTGACATTGACTACCGTATTTTCCTGTGTATAAGACTAGGTTTCCCCCCTAAAAGATAATGTCAAAAATTAGGGGGCGTCTTATACACGGATAGTGGCAAGGGTGGACTGGCGATTGGTCGTTGCTGCAAAAATAGGGTGTGTGTGTGTTATACGTGGGCACATCTTATAGACAGGAAAATACAGTATTTTCTATTTTTAAAAAATGTGGACCACAAATTTCCTTTCAAGGAGTGGCTGTCATTCAGTGATAGTTCACAGATTTAGTTCTGTGCATTTCCCCATAAGGAAATCACAGATAGCACGGCTGGGGAAAAGGATAAATTGAGGACATGAGGCCCTCCGAATGTTGCTGGACTCACATCATGCCTGACCATCAACCATGCTGGCTGGGGCTGATGGGAGTTGGGGTGCAGCAAAACCTGGACTTGCCAGGTGCATAGCATCCAACTTCCTCATAACTCAAGATCCAACAACAGACTTCAGTGGGTGCATTGTAAGGCTTCGAGTGATTGGTTTTTAAAGGTGATATATAGCAGGGGAGAGAGGGGAACGGTAAAGAGGTACCTGCTTGGAACCAGTCACTGTATTGAATAGCTAGGTGCCCAAATCAGACAAAGCTAAAATCTTGTGAGTCAGCCTCCATTTTAGAAAGCCTGAAATGCCACTCACTCACACGCTTGCAAGGTACAAACCTCAGCTGTCCAGATGAGAGGCTGATAATTGAACAAATCCTTGCTCAGGTGCTTCCCTATCGTAATGTTTCTGTGAATTCAGCTGTCTCAGCTGTCCACATTTCCATTTGACTTGATTGTCTCGTGCTGCTGTTTGGCTTAGATTCCCTTCTTGCCTGGCACACATCTGTGTCACATCTTTTCATCCCTCAGCAAATTCCTCCAGTGCCCACTCCAGTTTTCATTCCTATTATTTTCCTGCACACCCAAGTGAAAATGGAAAGAGAATTTGCTCTGTGACACATCATCAAACCATCTATTTTCATGCTGTTGTTGATTAGTCATTGTTGTTATTTACAGGAAGGCCATGACAAACCAAGAAGAAAGGCTCTGCATTTCAGCACAGCAGCAGGTAAGTACCTTTTACCTTCATGCCATCCGCTAAAATGCAGGTTTGTTCTCTCATCACAATCACTGTCTACCCACATCTTCCTTAAACTGCGCACCTTAGCCCGGCTTGATTGTGTACATTGACTGTTCTTGGTTAAAGATTAATAAGGGTAGAGTGGATCAGTTTCCTTTTGGGAAGCAAGTTTTTTTAGTAAAACAAACAGCCTAGGGTACCATGGAGAGGTAGTTTCTTTGACCAATTGGTTATTCTTCCTGCTGCAAAAATAACACAAAGATTTGTTTGGAGTGGCAAGGAATGTGCTGTTACGAGAAGGTGAGTTTTTCTTTCCAATAGTTAGTTGACGGGGAATTCCCTGCTGAAGTCAGGACTCCGTTATGAACTTGATGCTGGTGGCAGAAGGAAAGATGAGATCCTAGGGTTTGTCAGTCCATGTGTGTTCAAGCTTGCTTGAGATTGCTACTTCACTGTCGGGGTGTGCTGGTGTGTGTGTGTGTGCGTTGCTGTTCAAATGAAAGTTGATGCTTTTAATAATTTCAAAACCTGCACCTTCCGACTGGGGAGTTCCACAGCTCTCTCATTAATTTATGATGGGACCGCTGGCCTCAGCCACAACTCAAGAGAAACAAAAATGATTGCTCGAGGCAATCTGAGAGGCTGCTAATGCAACAACAGTGTCATATGACAGAAGGAAGGAAAAGAGGCCCTGCTTCAGATGAGCAGAAAGAGGGTGGGAGGAAAGGCAGGAAGTGTCAGAGCTACCCTGGCACAGAAGGACACAAATGCATAAGGAATTAGGCAAAGACATCCAGCCATTAAAGACCTATTTGTCATTCTAAAGCAGGGGTGAGGATCCTTTTTCATACCGAGGGCCACATTCCCTGCCAGGGGCCACATGCCGGTGCTAGGCAGGGCCAGAGTCAACAGTGTGTAGAGCAACAAATGCAAAGGTTACCTTTGCCCAGTAGGCAAGTTTCTGCACATTTCTGTCCATCCTTCCTCCAGGCAAGCAAGAGGTGATATCAGGTACCAATTGTAGCCAGGTAAAAACACTTTTGGCCACCAGTCCTGAGGTTCCTCTGTTTGAGAGTCTGCCTGTGGTATTTGCTAAACTAGAGGTATTTGTACTATTAATTCTATGAAAATTGGAATTGTATGTAGGTTTAATAACAAGAGCTGGTGAGCTCTGCTTGCAGGAGGAGGAATGAAGAGGGCTCGGGTCAGGTCAGAGCATAGGGCTCAGTCCTTCAAGGCTTTGGGTATGAATTCACTAGAAGATGCTCAAAGGACAAGAACTATGCAGAGGAAGGGAGAAAGGGGACAGTATCTAGGGGTTGCCTCCAGGCATTCAAGCAGATACTGGTAATTTCAGTTTGCACAAAGTGGGTTAAAGCCTTCTGTTGCTGTAGTGCATCAAATCCACTTTTTAAAAGAGCTTCTTGCAGTTAGGGAAGTGGATGGGAAATGCTCTGGAAAGTGTGGTATGAACAAATGATTAATGCAAAGACATACAGACACCCCACAAGCAAAACAGGATGGGTGCTCATTGTTATATAACCTCCCCACAGAGAAATCAGAATGAATGCTCAATAAAAACAGGGCATAGTTTAACCACTGCATAAGCTTTGTGCAATGAAACTGGGATGAATCGTCAATAAATTGGTTGTCTAGAGGAGCCCCAAGAGAAAGGTTAAGTGCTCTTTGCCCAGGTTGTTGTGAGAGATGGTGTTTAATGTTGGAAATGATGGGAGGAATTCAGCTTGGTGCTAAGTGGGGTGTGTATGCAGGCAACAAGGTCCATTCATGCAATGGAACTTTCCCTCTTCTCCTCCCCCTGTGCATCCTAATGTACCCCCATGCCTGTTCCAGAGGTTCCCCCAAAAGCTTAGTAAAATTTGTTTGTATTTGTTTCTTCAGTGACACGTTGGTTGCTACTGACGTTTTGTGCATGGTTTAACGGTTAACATGTTTTAGCCTCTAGAGATATAGTTAATTATTGTTGTAATATTATATTTATTCCTGCCCTGCGACCATTCAGCTATAAACACTATTAACTGCCCCCTCCATGATATCTTTTATTGGAGGGATGAGTGTTTAAAATACTGTGCCTTTGTGCTTTCCTCGTCAGGCTTTGGCAGTCAGAGTCAAAATATAAGGATGTTATGTGTTCAAGTTGCAGATAACTTCTGCATCCTGTGTCCTCCTTAGGGATAGGTTTTTCTCTCCTAGAATCTGGGGACTTCCAAAGAAGCTGAATGAGTGAAGATTCAGGACAAGAGAATGGAAAGCACTCAAGAGTCGAATTGTAGAATTAGCTCCCACAAGAGGTAGCAATGGCTATCACTTGAACGGCTTCACAGGAGGTTTAGACAAAATCATGAAGGCTAAGGCTGTAAATCACTACTAGTCATGATGGCTATATTCTGCCTGAACTGTTGGAGGCAGCAGGCCTCTGAATGTCAGTTGTTGGGAATCACTGGACTAGATGGGCATTGAACCTGATCCAGCAGAGCTTTCTTTATGTTCTTAGAACAAAGGAGCAGAATGGCTTAACTGTGATAATTACAAATAGCTTAGCTTCACTCTGAATTGTGTTGCTTAAGCCTCCTAGAGCGAAGCCTCTCTTGAGTTTTGGACTGGGGTTTGGGGAGAATGCAGCAAAAGGAGATAGCGTTTTTGGAGGAAGTGTCGCCTTGTGAGAGAGCTTGCTTCTCACACAGAAAACAGCCTATGTTTTTAATGGGAGCAACTTGCAGTATGACACTTTTCTATGTCACTGTGTGCGCAAGCCCCTCAAAGTGAGATGCAGTAGAAAAAAATTCAGTCTCCTTATTGACAGTGTCGTTCTTTCAGTCTCCAGAGATGGATGATCCCAGGCATTTCACATATCTTTTGAATTGCACAAGCCGGTATTTAAAGCCGCACAACTGCTCAGAGGCAATAAAATCTGTTCAACTAAGGCAAACTTAGATAAAGCCATTGGAGAGTCAGTAATTCTGAACTCCTCAATGTCGGGTTCCTCAATTCAGATCACTAGGGTTTCCTGAAGACAACAAGCAGGAGCTGTGTGTATCTAAGGACTTGTCAGCAAGCAACAGTTCAGTTCTTGTTGTTACAAGTAAAATGTGGCAAGATACTAAGCACCGCTCCGTATGCTACAGGTAGCTGCTCCTGTTGGCAAGCAGCGAGATTCCCTGGCTACCAAGGATATATAATTCAGGGAAACAGAAATGATGTTAAAATCTCCTTATGAGCATTTATAATTCATTCCAAGTTCTTTTTTCACAGAGTGGGGATTCAGGCTGCCAACTTGCTTGCGTTGTCGGGTGATTTTGAGCTGCTGCTGGTGGTTTGCGTTTTGAGGAACCTGCAGTTTTTGAAGGGGTCATTTGTTGTCTTCCAGCCGAAGCCAAAAGGTGCTATGGCAATCCTTCCATTGGTGCAAGCATTTCAGCTTGCTTGGTGGAATGCCCCTCCCCTTCTCCCCTTGTGCTTTGTTGTGGGTTCTCCTGACCCTCCACCCCAGAGCAAATCTGCTGGGACCACAGGGGAAGAAGAAGAAGAGTTTGGATTTGATATCCCGCTTTATCACTACCCGAAGGAGTCTCAAAGCGGCTAACATTCTCCTTTCCCTTTCTCCCCCACAACAAACACTCTGTGAGGTGAGTGGGGCTGAGAGACTTCAGAGAAGTGTGACTAGCGCAAGGTCACCCAGCAGCTGCATGTGGAGGAGCAGGGACGCGAACCCAGTTCACTCACGCTCTTAACCACTACACCCCACTGGCTATCTCCTTTTGCTGCATTCTCCCCAAACCCCAGTCCAAAACTCAAGAGAGGCTTCTCTCTAGGAGGCTTAAGCGGGAGAGCCCCGTTGTGGGCTTCCACAAGTGGATCTCATTAGTTGAATCCAGCTCAATGGCTTTCTTCAAGGGAAGAGTCTGCCGTAGGTTGGATGGCATGGGATGCTCCTGCTTTAGCTGTTGTGTGGTTGTTCTCTGCCCCCAAAAGTGGTGGGTCTCAAGGGATTCTGAGATACAGAGTCCCGCTCTTGCAATCGTCGTTGGTTGCTAAGTCCCCAGCATTTCCATTGTGAAGAAAGGAAAGGGCCGTAGCATAGTGATAGAGCACATGCTTTGCGCCCAAAATGTCCCAGAGTCAATTCCCAGCATCTCCAGGTAGAAATGAGATGGACTCCTGGCTGGAAACCCTGGAGAACTGCTGCCTGGCAGCGGTGACAATACTGATCTAGATGAACCGATGGTCTGTCTCAGTAGAAGGCAGCATTTTATACGCCAAGGGGAAAAAAAGCTTGCCCATGAGAATCAATATTTCTTTGTTTTGTTCCCTTTATATTCCACTTCCATTTCCAAGGAGCTCTAGGTTGTGTACATGGTTCTCCCTTGCGCACAATAACCCTGTAAGGTGCGTTTTCTTTCTTGGTAGTGGCGACCACCCTGTGGAACACCCTCCCATCAGGTACCAAGGAGACGAGTAATTATACCACTTTTAGAAGACATATGAAGGCAGCCCTGTATAAGGAAGTTTTTAATGTTTGATGTTTTATTATGTTTCTGCATATCCTGGAAGCTGCCCAGAGTGACTAGGGCAACCCAGTCAGATGGGTGGGGTATTATTATTTCTTCAGAGACATTGTTACTTCAAGCTTCATTCGGATGTGAGGGCGATCTGGCTGTGACATCTGTCACCCCATTGATCGCCAGGGTTGATTCAGCTGATCTGGCTGGCTAGGCGGGTGTCCCCTTCCTCCCTCACCACTCCACCTCACGCTCACTCCATGTGCGTCCCTCCTGAAGCTGCGGGCTCGGTGGAAGAGGACTGTGACATTAACATATGAGTGGAGGTGAAATAGTTAAACAGGTTGTCCAGTCAGGACCCAGGGGGGTGGAGTCAGTGGGACTATAAAACCAGCTCTGGGAGGGGCAAAGGGAGGAGTTGGTTGGGAGTTGGTTGGTTGGTTGGAGTGGGAGTGAATTGGGATAGAGTTTGTGAGTAGATTGAGTTAGTGTAACGAAATAGGCTGTGTCAGGAACAGACAAGCTAGGCAGACAAGTAAATATCGGAAAGGTGGTTTAGTGAGTGAGAGCAGGTAGTGAAAGTTATAGGACTGGATAGGCACCCCATGAATGTAATTGACTGATACTGTTTATGAAACCACACGCTTGTTAAACTACAATAAATAAACAAAAGTTTATGTTTCAATTTAACCCTGACGGGACTCAGTATTGTCCCAAGTAGGGCCTGGGTGGTGGCAGCGAGAAATAAAGTGGTGGCACAGGGATCAATAGACAGTGAAACGTCCGGAGACCCTGTGTGATCGCCCCAAAGACGACCACCCCGGATAGAAGGAGTGTACCGTTCTTCAGTCAAGGGTACACGATAGCTGCGCTCCCCTGCTAGAACCTCAAGCTTCATTTGAACCATACCTTGTGCCTTTTTGTACCACAGGATTCTCCGTAGTCCATATTTTCTTCTGCCTCCCTGGTTGAAGGATATAGAGCAGTAACACACACACACACACACACGCCTTTTTAGGGCCTGTGATCAGCAGTAGCTGTGACTGGCACGAGCGGATGTGCAGTTAAGCTTACATATCTAAGATGCTTAGATGTTCCGTGCTTCAAAGTGCCTTTACGCAAATGATGCACTTCAGGCGAGCGTGTCCTTAGGATCCAATCCCTCTATCCCGTGTGCCTGCTGCTGCCCCCGCAGCCCCAGAGGGAGACATGCCAGTCAAACCATGCGTGGGCGTATGAGACCAAGGCAGTGAGCACCGCTGGTTTGTGTTTTTTGTCCATAACAATGAGCAGCGGCACAATCCCTTTCTTCCTGGAGCCAGGGATAGAAAACAGAAAGAGGAGGCAGGGAGCAGAGGGGCTGGCAGGTGTGTCCCTTATTACTCCGAAGGCCAATTCTCTCCCCTACCTCTGACAGTGCCTGCGGAGAATGTGGCTTTTCACAAATGCCTCCGACAGCCCAATATTCCAAGGTGTCACAACCCAAAGAATTCAATAAACCACCTTTGCGATGGTGGCTGGCATTGTTTGGTGCTCAGGTGCATGTGGAGGGGGGTGGCAATGGAAAAGCGAGCTGCTGGAGGAGCTTTCTTTATCTTAGCGGCTATTATGAGAGGGCTAAATTAAACAAGCCAGCCGCTGAAAAGAAGGAAGCACTAAAGCCTCCCAGGAAGACTCTCTTGTTAATCAAAACAGAAAAGGCTCCTCTCTCTTTTTTCATTTAAGGATCTGAAAGACTCCTTCCTGCATGTGCGTCGAGAGCTAGGAAGAATTTGGGAGGAGGGGAATGTGAATATTGAATCTAAAACTGCTGGTTTTGCTGTATTTGGAGTTTTAGAGGGTTAACCCCTTTCACGGCACGCAGGTGGCACTGTGGGTTAAACCACAGAGCCTAGGACTTGCTGATCAGAAGGTCGGCGGTTCGAATCCCCGGGACGGGGTGAGCTCCCGTTGCTCAGTCCATGCTCCTGCCAACCGAGCAGTTCGAAAGCATGTCAAAGTGCAAGTAGATACATAGGTACCGCTCCGGCGGGAAGGTAAACGGCGTTTCTGTGAGCTGCTCTGGTTCGCCAGAAGCGGCTTAGTCATGTTGGCCACATGACCCGGAAGCTGTACTGAAATATACTCGGAGTCGAGAGTGGATTTCATGCTCTTTATTCAGCTCATAGTGGTGAGGAGGGAATGGAAGTCCCCTCAAAGTATCTGCTTTATATACATTATTTACACAATGGGCTGCACGTGATTGGCTAATTCTGGAATTCTCCTGTAAGCCAATCAGGTTGTGGATTCACTTCTATCTGGAGCTGGATTGGGTGGCTCCTGCTGACCAATCATACTGCTGCATTGTTCTAGGACCAATCAGACTGCTGCAGTTTGGATCCTATTCAACTCAGTACATAACATGTACGCTGGCTCCCTCGGCCAATAAAGTGAGATGAGCACCACAACCCCACAGTCGTCTGTGACTGGACCTAATGGTCAGGGGTCCCTTTAACTTTACCTTTACTATCTCCTAACCTCTCCAACTTCAATTCCAACCCTCTCAGCTCCCACAACTCCTGACTGTCTCTCCTCAAATCCTCTCCTTTTAAACCCTCCCTCCCGGAACCACAGCCAATCAGAGGTTGCCATTCATTAACCATCTGCTGGCAGGGAAGAAAGAAAGAAACACTTACTGTCCCAATCTGTCCAGCAAAACCAACTTTTTCGTCACACCAGCAGGAGTTTTGAATCCATAGTGATTTTCTTGTTTGAACTCATTTTTAGTTTCATTGTACCGAGTCTCCTGTACACCCTATAGAGGGGACTGTGATTAAGTGGTATACAAATTGTCAACATAGGTAAAAAAGTAAGCAGTCACTTCGCTGCAGATCCATAAAAAAGGTCTCTCTGATCTCAAGAAATGGTTGCGTTCCCATCTGCTTCCAGGTGGGAAGTGTACCTTCTCCACAGCATCTCAGGTACACATGATCAAGAGATGATAGAAATACTGTGACTTTGTAAGAAAAGAAGATGGTTGTTTCCTTTGTTGAAAACTAAATGGAACATCCAATCCTTTCCCATTTGTACAGTAAGCCTGCTGAGCCATTGGCTAGTCTCTTAGCAGACAGACTATATCCATTAAGTATGTAACTTTGATCGTACAAACAGTCTTGCTCTCCTGCACTGAAGAAACTAATGTACACCAAAATAACTGCAGGCCACCCAGCAGCTGACTTCTGACAAATTATGCCTCCACTAAATGACAGCTAATTTAGCTTGAATTACAGAGACTAATCAGATCAATAGGTTGAAGTGAAATACATAAGAGCAAAATCAATGGCTCCTAAAAGATGTATTGAGTAATGAATAAGTGTGGCAAAAGCCAGCATTGTTCATTCATTGTTAAGTGAGAAGGGTAAGGAATGTTTGGTACCTGATAAATTGCAGGCAGGGCCTGTGCAAGAGCAGAAGAGTGTCGCTGATCCGGGGAACTTACTCTGCTGTGTTGCATCTGGAACCATTGGGACAGACTTAAGGCCGCTGGAATGGAGGACTTAGGCCAGGCATAGGAAAACTCCAGCCCTCCAAATGTTTGGGACTACAATTCCCATCATCCCTAGCTAACAGGACCAGTGGTCAGGGATGATGGGAATTGTAGTCCCAAACACCTGGAGTTTGCCTATGCCTGACTTAGACACTTCAAGCTTGTCATGTCCAGATCAGGAACACCTGAGGCAATAGGAAGTTGGAGAGGAGCAAAAACCTGGTGGTGCATCCATTTGTAGCAGGGAACATTGGCCTGGATGGCAGGACCCTGGACAGCTCCAGCCTGATAAACTTGCTCTGGAGCCCACCATATTCTCAGCCTAGCTACTAATCTGAGGGTCCATTTCTTTGGGGTGGAAGGAGGAGTTTAAAGAGGCAGTCCTATCTAGATCAGCCTTTCTCAACCTGTGGGTCCCCAGATGATGTTGGACTACAACTTCCATCATCCCTGAGCTCTGGCCTTGCTAGCTAGGGGTGATGGGAGTTGTAGTTCAACAACATCTGGGGACCCACAGGTTGAGAAAGGCTGATCTAGAACATAGTAAGATATGCTCAGTTATTTTAAGCTGGGTGTGTTATCAGCTTCGCTAGGTGAAGGCAGAGACTGGGGGAGTCCTTGGGGATAAGGAGACCACCCTGGTAGCCTGCAGCTCAGGGGCTCCATTTCAGGGTGCTGGGATGGGGAGGATGCATGTTTGACAAGGTCAGTAATCAGAGATGAGGGAAGGTGTAGCCCACCAACAGCTGGAGGGGTTGCATGTTCTCCACCCCTATGTTAAAGGCACAGAGGTCCATTCCTCCTTTCGTCTCCTGACCTTCAATGGACCCAGAACATAGCACAGATCCCACTTACGACATTCAGTTATCCCTGCTTGAATAGCTATGCAGAAGAGGGAATTTTGGCAAATGCAGCTTCTCATGCAGAAATAGATCACATCTGCTGATTCCCCCCCAAAAAACTACTTGCTTATTAAAAAAATAATTTAGTTTTACTTATTGCAATTTGTTTTTAAACAATGCAATTATAATTATATTAAACAGCAATTACCGTATTTTTCGCCCTATAGGACACACTTTCCCCCCTCCAAAAATGAAGGGGAAATCTGTGTGCATCCTATGGGGCGAATGCAGGCTTTCACTGAAGCTTGGAGAACGAGAGGGGTTGGTGCGCACCGACCCTTCTCGCTCTCCAGGCTTCAGGAAGCTATCAGCAAGCCTGGAGAGCCCGCGGGAGTTCCCGCAGGGCTCCCTAGGCTGCGGATAGCAGCCTGCTGCCCGGAGCGCGGGGCGTGCTGAAGCAGAGCGCCCTGCGCTTTGGGCAGACATCGGGCAGCCCCACAAGCTTGGGGGACAGCAGGGAGGCGCAGCGCCACCATCCCGCTGTTCCTCGACCTGGTTTGGAGGCTGGCGCTGGGGAGCGCGCTTCTCCCCAGCGCCAGCCCCACAAGCTCGGGGACAGCGGGGAGGCGGACGCTGCCATCCCGCTGTTCCCCGACCTGGTTTGGATTCCCCGACCTGGTTTTGGGGGGGAAATAAAGGGGAAAAATCCCTTTATTTCCCCCCCAAAAAACAAGGGGGGGTGTACTATGGGCCGGTGCATCCTATGAGACGAAAAATACGGTATATCATGTAAAGAACTAAGAGCCCAACTCTCCTTTGCATCTGCTTCCCCTAGGTTGGTTCCACCTCAGGTGTACTTTGCTGCCTTGAAGCCGCCACAGATTCAGGTTTGGTGGCAGGTCATCCCATGGAATGCATTGTTAACATAAGGACTGTTAGTATTTTCCTGGAATTCTCACAACTAATGCAATACATTTAACAGACCTAACCCAACCCTTAGCTTCAGTGGTGGCTCTTGCCTACTGAGACTGGTCAGCCTAAGGCAAGGGGAGCAACAGTAGGTTGAGTGAAAGCCAATGAGAACTAGAGCCAATTAATTGTAGCTTGTCCCCATCCTCCTCCCTGCTGACCTCAACTTCCTCCAAGCCTCCTTCTGCTGAGGCCCCTCCCTCCCTCCTACTACTAATAATGACCTCTTTCCTCTCAACTCCATGTCCTTTGGTGACATCACAGGCAGCTCGCAGCCAATGGCAACCGCTGGGGATGCATCAACACAGCTCCCCTTGGCCTCGCAGTTTTGGGGGCACCTCAGCAGTGATTCATTTATTATTAATATATATATATATTTATAGCCCACCTTTCCAGTGTACAGACACTAGGGAGGGGCACACTACAAAACTCTGTTATCTGATGGGCTTCCAAAGGTGAAGATCAACCAGCTTACATCCACAAACACCAGCCTTATGGCACCAACTGGTTTTCAAACACGAGTTCTGCTGGCTTCCACTCACCTTCTGCCAGTTTCCACTAGGTCCATCACTTCTGGCCATGGATATCGGCTGCCTTCAGTGAGTTGGTTAGTAGTTCACAGCGTGCCACTGTCATGTGATCACTTCCATCCCTCTGCCGGTTCGCTGCCTCTAGCTAGAAGATGACTGGGCAATGCTGAATAGCACAGCCGTTGCCCACTGTGTTCTGCAGGGCAAGAGGGAAAGGCTCACTTTTATATACACTCAGCTGCCATGGGCTTTTGTGATGTCACAGATAGCCTGTAGCCAATGGCAACAAGCTGGAGATGCAGCATTCTAATCTCCCCAGGCCTCACAAATCCCACTCTGATCTCCCTTCAGCAACTGTATTAGCAGTTTTTGAGATGCCAATATGCGCATGATTCTTATTCTTATTCTTCATAATAATTAATAATTTTATTAGTATTTTCCACACAACAACACGAAAAATATCAAAAAATAACAATACACAAAACACAAAAACCAACATTCAAAAAACCAAAAAAACCAAATCCATATCTTACAAGTTAATAATATAAACACCAAAAAGAAAAACAAACATTGACTTCCACCAATCCTTTACCTCTCATTGTGTCTTCCTGTTTTCCTTATCATCTCTATCCTAGCATCCAGATATAAATCCCTCTTCCTTATCCTTTCACTTCACAAGGTTATTCCAGACTCAGCCAGATTTCTGTCCTCAAACCTTGGCTTTTAAGGTATTCATTTAGACACTCCCATTCCTTTTTCAATTCACTTTTTGGTTTTTGCCTTATTATATCTGTCAATTTGGCTAATTCTAAATATTCTGAAAGCTAATATGTGAATGATTCAGTAATTGTGTTACTGAGGACGATCCATTGTGGGATATAAACGAATCGTTCTCTTCCCAACGAAAGGTTAGGGTGGAAGATTTCTGACCATGAATAGCTGCTTGATGCAGTGTCAGAAAATTTGAGAGGGAAGCATAACTTATTGTGACTGTCATCACAGGTTTCTTACTAAACCTGATGGCCCAATTCACAAGTCCACTCCTGCCCTCTCTGCAGCAATGAACATCTGATTCCACAAACCTTATGGCAGACTGACATGGAGCCATGTATCCACTCCCCCCCTCCCCCCCATCCCGCCTCCAATGTCCTACCCTGGTCAATTGTTACTAGGGTGACAAAGGAGAGACTTTAACATACATGAGAGAAGATGAGTGAAGCAGAGCAGAAACTCATTCTCCCCCCTCCTTTTGCTTAAAATGGTTGCATAAGCTTTGGGGAAGCCTTCACTGCCAAGAGGAGCTGCCCACACTCCTGTTTTTAAATGAATGAGCAAGATGTTTATTTTTCATCCTTTGAAAATTATTCCTATAATGTTTGTGATCCCTTATAACTGGAAAAAAAGAACATCAGATCTGCAATGGGATGATAATGTTGGCAACTGAAGTTGTGTTATGCAGAGCTCTGTTGCGTGTACCTTAAGAGAACAGTGATTTCTGCAGATTCCTTGAAATTTTGAAAACCTCAGAAAGATTTCACTTGGAAGATGTGGATAACACCAAGATGTTATTTTGTCACACCACTGTTCCTACTTTATCTGCAGCACTCCATCTTTTCTGAGTGCAAACATATCATAGTAGCGGGGGGCAGCAATGTACCATATTTTTTTCTCTAAAAGACTAACCTTTTCTCTCCTAAAAAGTAAGGGGAAATGTGTGTGCATCCTACGGAGCGAATGCAGGCTGCGCAGCTATCCCAGAAGCCAGAACAGCAAGAGGGATTGCTGCTTTCACTGTGCAGCGCTGTTCTGGCTTCTGAGATTCAGAATTTTTTTCCTCTTGTTTTCCTCCTCCAAAAACTAGGTGCGTCTTGTGGTCTGGTGCGTCTTATAGAGCGAAAAATACGCTAATTGATATTAAAGTACATGCCAGGAACTGCTGCAGCTATGATAGGTCACTTCCTGATTACCTGTTTACTGGGAATTCATCCTGATTTGTTTGCAGGGAGGTTAGATGGCACCATCTATTTATCGAGCATTCATTCAAATATATCCAGTCATTCTTGAGAAAGACAGATGCCAACAACATTTAAATTTGCTGGTTGATTAATTGCACTTATATCCTTCATTTTTTGCCAAAGAGCTCAAGGTGACCTATGTGGGTTCTCTCCTTCCTCATTTAAACCCCACAACATCCCTTTTATGATACTTTAGATCAGTGGGTGACTGACCTAAGGTCACCCAGTGAGCTTTATGGCTGAGACGGGATTTAAACCCTGGCTTCCCAGGTCCTAGTCAAAACACTCGTACCACTCTGGCTCTCTTTTCAAGGAAGTTAGAAAACATTACATCGAGCAAGTGTTGTCCCTCACTTTGCAGTGAGGTGGCGCTGTGGTCTAAACCACGGAGCCTCTTGGGCTTGCCAATTAGAAGGTTGGCGGTTTGAATCCCTGCGACGGGGTGAACTTCCATTGTTCTGTGCCAGCTCCTGCTAACCTAGCAGTTCGAAAGCACAAAGTGCAAGTAGATAAATAGGTACCGCTGTGGCGGGAAGGTAAACGGCGTTTCCGTGCGTTCTGGCTTCCGTCATGGTGCTGCGTTGTGCCAGAAGTGGTTTAGTCATGCTGGCCGCATGACCGGGAAAGCTGTCTGTGGACAAACGCCGGCTCACTCGGCCTGAAAGCGGGATGAGTGCTGCAACCCCATAGTCGCCTTTGACTGGACCATCCAAGGGTCCTTTACCTTTACCTTTTACCTTTGTCACTTCCATTGTTGCAAAAAGCCCATATCTGAGTGGGGGGCAGGGGATTCTGTTCAAAAACTCCCAATCAACTATACACAGACAACCTGAATTTCCTGGTACGTGATTTAACCCCCCCCCCCGATAGTGACAGTTTGGATGTGGCAATAGATAACATTTACTTTTACTCAGTGCTATTTTTCTAGAAAAAGAGGTGCCAGAACTCACCGTGAACACTTCTCCAATCATGGCAATGGCGCCCACCTGAGAGGTGCCGGAACTGAGTTCTGGTGAGTTCTGGCTGGGGGAAAAGCCTTGCTTTTACTTCGGAAAAAGAACTTGGAGTCTCAGGATTCCTCGTTTTCTTGGAAGATAGGTCTAAGCTGCACAGAAACAATGAACTCATCCTAGCACAGGTCCATATGTAGCCAGACCAGCAACATCAACACAGAAGAGGGAGGGATGAGCAGGCTGACTGGGGGTGGGGGAAGAGAGATCTGGCAGGGAAAGCACCAGCATCCTCCTTGCACCTGCTCATGCTTCACTAGAAATGCTTCCCCCTCACAACTTCATAGGAAATTGGCACGGGCTGTACGATGACACTCAGCACGTGCCACCCCAGTGATTAAGCTTGGTCCTGAAGTAGGTGAGGTCATTAGTACACCAGAACCCGCTCGTGCTATTCTTCGTGCGTACAAAGGTTGTTAATGCAGGGCGGAATGTGGATGTGCATTTTTACTTCATGTGCTCATTACGCATCGCTTTCAGTAAAAGCCAATCTCGGCTCCAGTGGAACAGACTTTGTGACATGGTAGGGCTCCCTTTTGCTTGAGTATAACAGAGGCTCAACAGTCATGTGTCAGGGATGCTATCACGTGGGTGGAGCTGTGGTTTAAACAACAGCTCCTCTTGGGCTTGCTGATCAGAAGGTTGGCGGTTCGAATCCCCCCGATGGTGGTGAGCTCCCGCTGCTCTGTCCCAGCTCTTGCCAACCTAGCAGTTCAAAAGCATGCCAGTGCAAGTTGATAAATAGGTACCGCTGTGGCGGGAAGGTAAATGGCATTTCTGTGCACTCTGGCTTCCGTCATGGTGTTCTGTTGCACCAGAAGCGGTTTAGTCATGCTGGCCACATGACCCGGAAAGCTGTCTGCAGACAAATGCCGGCTCCCTTGGCCTGAAAACGAGATGAGCACTGCATCCCATAGTCACCTTTGACTACTGGACTTAACCATCTAGGGGTCCGTTATCTTTACTTTTTAACATTCCCTCCTGCATTGCTGACCTGGCACTGAGCAGAAGGGTGGACTGGGGGACCTTCAAGATCCAGCCATATAATTCCATTATTTTAGACCCGAAAAACATCATAAACATAGCTCAGTTGGTGGAGATGGAGACTTTTAACAAAAAATCCTGCTTTGAAGGGAGTTGGACTAGATGATCCTCATGATCCCTTCCAACTTTACAGTTCTATGATTCTATGATAAATTCATCAGTTTTCGACTATCCACAGGAAGTATGCACGGTCCTCTCTGGCGAGAGCAGGGGTAGTCAACCTTTTTATACCTACCGCCCACTAATGCATCTTTCTTGATGGTAAAATTTCCTTACCGCCCACCAGTGCTCGATGGAAGGAGGATTCAGCTTCTGCTGTAGAACCTGCTGCCGCCCACCTAGAATCCTGAAACGCCCACTAGTGGTTGGTAGGGACCAGGTTGACAACCCCTGGGCCAGAGCATCCTGTGAAAATGCGTACAACTGTTGTGCTCTAGCATATGGTGGAGATGGAGGAGTGGTGTTGTGTTGGCTGGCAACTGTAGTCTGCACACTGTAGCTGTGCATATATAACATAGCCAGGTCAATGTGGGGATCTGGGACTGCAGGGCAAGACGGCGCAATGCTATACGGGATAATGCCCTGAGCAAACCAAGAAAGGCACACACTCAGGTTTCTTAAAATGCTTACACTGTCAAACAGAATTGAAAAATGGAAGCGCAGAAATTGCTTACGATCTAAAACGCCTCAAGATTATGGTAAATATAATCGTGCGTTTCTGGGATATTGTTTTGCTGCTGCTATGTGTATGTTTTTACAATAAGCTTATCGCAAGTCGTTTGGTGCTTCAGATTTATTGTTATTTTATGGATTGTAAGCCGCCTTGGTTATTTTATAGCAAAGCAGGGTAGAATTATTATTTATATATGAATGCAATATTTCAAAACAGAAGTTCCCTGGTTAGGCGATGCTAGTGCTGATCTAGAGGCATTACAGAGGAGGAGAAGTTGGAATTTTCACCGGCATCACTTCAGATTGTGGGTGGGGGAATCATAAGAACAGAAAAATAGGCCTGCCGGATGAGGCCAATGACCCATTTAGTCCAGCATCCTGTTCTCACAGTTGCTGACCAGATGCCTGTGGGAGGCTTCCAAGCTGGACATGAGTACAGCAGCCCATCTGCCCACCAGAGATTCCTAGCAACTGATATTCAGAGGCATAATGCTTCTGATAGTGAAGGCTGAACACATCTTTTAAAGCTGTGCCATTATATATATATATATAAAACATCCCTACATGAGGACAAACTTTTTCCTATGATATGCATACTGTCAGGGAACTGACATCGGAGCAGAGTGGAGAGGCTAGGCTCCCAGATTCTGCAGGAGAGGGAACGAGTAAGGGAAGAGAGAGAACGTCCTCTGGGGAAAGAAGTCCCGGTGACACCAGGAAGAAGGGAGAGGCAGAGAGCACTTCGGAGGGGAGGCTCCGAGACTCTTCCAGTGAAGTCAGTGAGGAGAGTGGAGGACCACCGCTTGGCACGCCCACTCTGCGCAGAAGGCTTCCGCGCAGGGAGGCGAGGCGAAGGTTGTCCGTTAAGGAACTCTTATGCTGGAGGAAATTTAGGAGACACCCACTGACGGATTCTGCCAGTGACTGAGCAGCAGCGCAGAAGGGCTGCTCAGCCAGGGAAAGACACAAACAACCCAAGCAGTTGGGAACGGCTGGAGGTTTACACACAAGCAACCCCAATTCCCATGATACATACCCTCCAACAATAGGGCATCCTAAGGAAAAGTGGGACGTTCCAGGATCAAATCAGAAACTGGGACGGCTTCTCTAAATCCTGCTTCTAGGAAATATGGACACTTGGAGGGTCTGGATATGTAGTTTAATGTAGCCCTAATGTTTAGTGATACCTCGGGTTAAGAACTTAATTCGTTCTGGAGGTCCGTTCTTAACCTGAAACTGTTCTTAACCTGAGGTACCACTTTAGCTAACGGGGCCTCCCGCTGCTGCCACGCCATCACCATCCGATTTCTGTTCTCATCCTGAGGTAAAGTTCTTAACCTCAGGTACTATTTCTGGGTTAGCGGAGTCTGTAACCTGAAGCGTATGTAACCTGAAGCGTCTGTAACCCGAGGTACCACTGTATTTGTTTCCTACATGCAGGGTATGTTTCGTGTGTGCACACGCACGCAGCATTCAAAATGCCAGCAACTACCCCCCCCCCAAATCTGTTGCCCACCAAGTGCTGTTGGATTCCAACTCCCATCAACCCCAGCCAGCATGGTCAGTGGTCAGGAATGAGATCAGGGTTAGAGCAGGCTGTTGGAGAATCCTTCCACCGCAGTCTGCCAGCTCATGCAAAGTAATGGGCGGCTGATATTGTCTAGTTACGGTGCAGGATGTTTCATATCCCAGGGGTGTGGATATAACGGCAATGCAGAGCTTTGGTGCGGTAGTGAATCATATACTACACTTGTGCAATTCAGGCCACTGTGGCCTTCCTGGAAAAGACTCTCCCCACTCATGTAAATGAATGGAACGTCACTGATTAGAGAGCTCTTCTAATTCCTTTTGTCCTTATCTTTGTCCCTCTTTCCTCCATTTCCAGCAAAGGAATGCAACCAGAGCCAGGATCCTTTTTCATAGCTGACAGTTTATGAATATTTATAGAGGAATATTGAAATAATGGGCACCACAATACAGAATTAGTCACGGAGACCATGATGGATTGAGAATGCTCGCTGCAATGGTACTTGAGTTATTCTCCCAACTCTGCTGCTACTTTCGGGATCTCCTGGGTTTGTGGTAAAACAAGGCTAAGACCAAAAGGCTAGCCTTTTAAGAGCTGCCTTTACCGGACATCCCACTCATGTCCTAGCAAGGCCTTTAATTCCCACCCACCCCTCACCCCCGGGGTCCTGCCATTTCTTTATGACTCATCAGTGGGTACAGCTGGGCTCTCGGCTCCTTTCTTGTGGAATCTGGCCAAGACCAGCCGCAGGCTAACATCAGAGACTTGGGCCACACCATACATGGAAGCACTGTTATACCACTTTTAACAGTCATGGCTTCCTCCAAAGAATCCTGGGCACTGCAGTTGGTTAACGGCGATGAGAGTTGTTAGAGCTGCAACCCTCAGCTTTCCATGGGAAGAGGGATGGGTTTGTTTTGAAACCACTCTGAGAATTGTAGCTCTGTGAGGGGAGTAGGCAGGTCCAACCCAAGACATTTTGGCACTTGAAGCGAACCACAAAATGGCACTCTCCTCCACTTGCTAGGGAAGAAGAGGTGAGTGAAGATTTACCTCAGGAACAAGGGAAGAATTAAGATCTACATCGGGAGCAAGCGGGCAGTGAAGATCTACATCAGGAACAAGGGAGGGGGAAATCAAATCAACACTACCCAATTTAACAAGGGAGGAAAGGGCCCACTCTGAATCATGTGAGGTGGGTACAGAGCCCCAGAGACCCTAGAGGGCAGCCCCCACCATTTCCTCCCAAGGGGTTGTAGGAGACCAGCAGTGCCTTCCGTTAACCAAAAGGCCACTGTGGAGGCAGCATGGGGCGGGGGGCTGCCAAGGCGGAAGCAGATCCAGCCTCCAAGGTGTGTGCTAACCCTGTTGCCAGAGGCGGTCACCTCATTTTGCCTCATGGATGGGCTGGCCCTGGGAATAGGGGGTCTCTAAACAACTCTCAGCATCCTTAACAAACTACAGCTCCCAGGAGTCTTTGAGGGAAGCCATAACTGTTAAAGGGATAAAATAGTGTTTTAAATACACAATGTGAATGTGGCTTTGGAGAACATTGTGTTGCTTCTTTGCAACTGGAATGCAGAAGCATCTGTGCCTCCAGCAGTGGAGATATCTCCATGGGAATGAAAGGGGACATTGACTAAAACGAACAGTGCAAAGAATTAGAAGTGGCCCTTAGGCCAAATCCCCACCTTTCTGACCATATCTGGCCTGAAATCTTGCAGCTCTGCTAAATCAAACTTGGAACACAATGGAAACTGATTCAGTTCTGAACATTGTTCTCCCAGTCCAGCCATTACATTGAATCTAATCAATCTGAAGTTGCACCGGACTCAAGCTTTTCCCTGTGCCCTTTGAACATTTCCATCTCCTCACTCCAGCCTTCCATCTAGTCTATTGTACTTTAACCCCGCAGCGCTGTTGTTGAGAAATAAATGAGGCTAACAGGTTCTGTGTTTGCTGCATGTCTGTGCGGTATTTTATTGTTCCTCAGCGAAGACAGCAATCTGTCCTGCTGGCAGGAGGAGCACCAGCAAGTTGACAAAGGCTGGTTTCCCTAGGCTGCTATTTCAACTGATGTTGCTTTTAATAATCCAGGAGACTTGCTTGGGCATGTTCCTTTCTCCACACTTTATGACGAAGCCAGGACTAAACGTATATAGCCATTTAAAACACACACACACACACACACACACACACACACACACACACACACACACACATTTTTTGTATGTGCTGGGAAAAACATGGCCAAATTGTTTACAAGGAGGAGGGAAGGCAGTTTTTGAGCTTCTAAGAGGGTGATGGAGGCAGCTGAGAGTGAGAAACGAAACTTAATTGAGAAAATGAGTGCCAGACAGAAACCTGTGTCCGTGCACGTGGGGGCTGGAGGAATTCTGCAAAGGGATTCAGGGCAAATATATTTCCCTGGCGCCTCTCCTGGAGCCAGATCTAGGGTGTCCACTTATGGATGCAGCACCCCCCCAGGAGGAAATGCACCACCCAAAATAGAGGACAAAAAGGAGACAAATCGAATCAAATCTGCATGTGCTGATTTAGATGTGTAGCCAATATGTTGCCTTCCAGATGTTGGACTCTGGCTCTCAGCAGCCCCAGCCAGCACAGCCAAGAGTCAGACATGATGGGAGCTTTGATCCAGTAGCATCTGGAGGGAACCACATTGGCTGTTTCTGCTGCAGATGCAAATTTCAAAATTAATAAAAAATGCAGTACATCTCATTATAGTAGGGAAAACTAGGCAGTAGACTGTTGTGGACAACTTCCTGGCGCCTCCTGCTCTGCCTTCTCTGTGTACTTTAAAGCAGACTTGGACCAGGCAGCTTTTCCAACATAGGGTCCCTAGGCAAGAAAGGGCTGCCCCCTGAGAGCCCTTCCAGTAGAGGACTGTCCTCTGTAAAGTTGCACCAGCCCAAGCTACCCTCGTCTGGTCAGCAATTGTGGCTGCAATCCCTTACACAGGTCAGTGATCTTTTATATCTCCTGGTGCTCCTCTTTATTCCCCATATGGGTCTTACATTTCCATCTTTCACTTGAGATGGCAGGTAAGTCTCTAGGTGACAGGCAAATGAGGGAGGGGATGGATTACAGGACAAGGGAGCATGCTGGAGAGAGCAGGCATGGCTTCCTTGTCACCTGCATAGGGTGGCGCTGTGGTCTAAACCACTGAGCCTCTTGGGCTTGCTGATCAGAAGGTTGGCGGTTCAAATCCCTGTGATGGAGTGAGCTCCTGTTGCTCTGTCCCAGCTCCTTCCTACCTAGCAGTTTGAAAACAAGCCAGTGCAAGTATATAAATAGGTACCAATGTGGCGGGAAGGTAAAAAGCATTTACGTACACTCTGGCTTCCATCAGTGTTTCGTTGCGCCAGAAGTGGTTTGGTCATGCTGGCCACATGACCAGGAAAGCTGTCTGTGGACAAACACCGGCTCCCTCGGCCTGAAAGAGAAATGAGCGTCGCAACCCCATAGTCGCCTTTCTCTGGACTTAACCGTCCGGGGGTCCTTTGCCTTTTTACCTTAGTAAAAAGCCCATTAAAATATAGCAGTGTGTAACTCCTGATACTCAAATGTGAAATGCGTATACGCATTGTGTCGTTCAAGGTTTCTAGAGATAAGCAGACAAGAACTAACAGCAATCTCTTTGTTGCAAAGAGCTTATGCGTTGTAATAGTGGGGGAAATATGTAAAAAAGCATGGCATCTCCTTTGTTCACACTGAAGCCAGATGAAGTTGAGCTAAAAATGCTTATAATGCTGTATTTGGAGATGCTCCTACAAGACATCTCTCTTTCTTTAGTTGTTAGCAGACCGATTCTCCTTGTTTGTTTGACAGAAAAAAACAAACACAGGACAGCTTCTTGTGTGTTCTCTAGTGTGTCTTCCAGAGTTACCAGAGTATCTGTTTGTAAGCCTCTCATTCCAGGGTAGGGATGGCTGAACCTGTCCATCTCAGTTTGCCTCAGTTTCTTATTTTTCAGATCTTAGGTTCACTTTCCCACATTTCCACAACAGTTTGCAATTTAAAGAACAAAAGAGAGAAATATCCTGATGAATATTATTCAGCATTTTAGTGCAAATTTCTCCTACTGCATACATTTTGTGTACTCAGTTTTGCCTAATCTACACATTTTTACAAAGCCCTAATAGAATGCATTTTTGTACATTAGGTTCACAAATGCAAACTTTTTTTTTGCACACTTCACCCTAATATACGCGTTTTTGTACACAGTACTTGGCTGCAGAACCGCTTTGCAAAAATCGTGTGGATTTCAAAGGATGGCTGTCTTTTTTGTTTTGCACGTTGTTTCAGAAAGTATGCATTAGCTAGACTTTAAATGCAAACAAAATACAATTTCTCCTCCACCCCCAAGTTCCCATATATCTGCATACGCCAGTACGAAAGTTCTGTATTTCATGTGTGGGTCTCATGTGGGTGTGGACACTCTGTGGGCCCATACTGCCACACTGCACTGCCCATCCACCCCACTTCTTAAAGAGAGAATCCATTTTTAGACATAAGTATTATAGGAAGCCAGTAGTGATGTATGGAAGTGAGAGCTGGACCATAAAGAAGGCTGATCGCCGAAGAATTGATGCTTTTGAATTATGGTGCTGGAGGAAACTCTTGAGAGTCCCATGGACTGCAAGAAGATCAAACCTACCCATTCTTAAGGAAATCAGCCCTGAGTGCTCACTGGAAGGACAGATCCTGAAGCTGAGACTCAATACTTTGGCCACCTCATGAGAAGAGAAGACTCCCTGGAAAAGACCCTGATGCTGGGAAAGACTCTGATGCCCAAGGAGAAGGGGACGACAGAGGACGAGGTGGTTGGATAGTGTTCTCGAAGCTACCAGCATGAGTTTGACCTAACTGCGGGAGGCAGTGGAAGACAGAAGTGCCTGGCGTTCTCTGGTCCATGGGGTCACCAAGAGTCGGACACGACTAAACGACTAAACAACAACAAATTATAGGAAGATGTCTTGTACCAAGTCAGGATGTTAGTCCATCTAGCTCAGGAGTGTCTGTTCTGACTGGCAGCAGTTCTCCAGGGTCTCAGGCAGACAAAGTTCTTCACCATTACTCGCTACTTGATCATTTTTAAACTGGAGATGCCAGGGATCAAACTTGGCACATTCTGTCTTGAAAGCATGCACTTTCTACCACTGAGCTGCAGCCCTTGCTCAGATCCACACCAAATTCCATCCTATCATGAGCTGTTATTATCTGAAAAGTGAAAACATGGGTGGGATTCAGTCTGAATCATGAATAAAATATTTGGACATTAGGCATCCAGATGTCTCCTAAACACAACTGTTTCCGTTCCTGACTCTTGATGGTCTTGGGATATCATTCACGCTTCCTACAAAGACCTACCATAGATGTGATCGTATGAAGCAGACCTGAGATTTTCAGGATCTTGTAGGCTTTGTACACTTAAGCTTCTTACCTTGCAGAATTCTGGGCTTTGTAGCGAACGTTGCTGTTTCTCATCATCTTGCGAGATCTCCGTGTGTGTTTGCGCATGAGTCAAAAGGAATGAGCCAAGATGGAGCACGGGGAGGAAAAGCTTTAATTATTTTCTTGTCAGTGGCTAGCTTGCTGTCTGCCTGTGCATCTTACTTTCAAGTAGACTTCTTCTTCTGTTGCTGCTGCTGTTTGCCTATCCAGAGCACAAATGTCAAGTCTGGATAGCCCCTCTGTTTGTCTTCCACTGACATGAATGTGATGAGACCGGTTCATTTCATGATAGACGGATGAGTAGCATGTTCAGGTCAGAGGGCTTATTGTTTAGCCTTGTGATAATTTGTTGTATCTAAGTAATTAACCTCTGGTGACAGATGCCCAGTGTGGAAGTCCTAACAGGCCCTTGCAGAACTACCAGCTCTAAGAATGGAGTATATGGGTTCTGAACTAAAATATTGATTTTAGTTAGACCCAGTGGAAACATTCAGTCTTTCTTTCTTTCTTTCTTTCTTTCTTTCTTTCTTTCTTTCTTTCTTTCTTTCTTTCTCCCCATACAAAATGCTTCCGTGCAGGCAGGAATCAAAAACGGAAGGGGGAAAACGAGGGAGCCTGGGATCTGCATGTGTTTGAGAATCCTTTCCTCAGAGAGCAATTTAAGGAGCTTGCTCGCCTTTCTGATTGTACACCTTCCCACCTGCTTCCTTTTGAGAGTTGACTCCATTGCCCCATTATAGGAAGCAGCTTGTTCTTTTCTCCCTTCTACTTATTCGCCCATTTGCATTTTCTAGCATGTTACTTGCTGTTCCTAAGTCCACATACTGTAGGGTTTCCCTTTTCACTATGATTTCCATAGTTCCAATTATCTCCAATGTAAAAAAAAACACCCTCTCCCTTCCTTGCCTGCATGCTCTCCCTCTCGCCGCCCCCCCACTCCCTAATAATGAGAAACGTCAGGCAAGAGGAGAACTACTGTATGCTAATCTGCGATGACAGCAGTTTTCACAGCCTGTAGCTACCTGTAAGTGTCTTTATCAAAGCTGTGACCTGATCTGTCAACAAATCTGACAAGAGATGGAGACCTTGTTTGGACATGAGCGACTTCATCACAGGTTGGGTAGATGGATGAGTGAGAGAGAATCATAAATACTTCAAGACGACAGGCAGCCTCGCGCCATAATTGCCATCATTGCACTGCATTTAAATCAGATGTGCCAGAGATTGAAACGGCATTCCCCATTTCAATTATCCCCATTTCTTCAAAATGTAATGTCTAGAAAACTTCGAATTGTGCTCTAAAACATAATCTGTGCTTAATTTGATGACTGTCACAAAGTTAATGTTCTCCATCCTTCTCTCTCTCTTTTTTAAAGTCAGGTATTCCCCACCCCCACCCCCACTTCCTAGCTGTACTATTCAAACTGAGAACAAATCTCAAACTCTTTTTCTATGAGTTGATGGCCCTGGAGAAGCAAACATGTGAGTGTGAAATCACATGTCAAGTCAGTCTCCTTCCCTTGTTACAGTTCAGCTTCTCCCTCCTTATCCTTGACAGATAATGTGTGTTGTGAATGGTTCCATTTACATAAGGTCTAAAATGATTATTCATTTTAGGACTTGTCACCAAACAATCTCTAGATGATGCACATCTTGCTGTATCATCTGTGTGGTAGATCATCTCCTTTTTATGCAGAAAATCTCGGGTTTGACCCCTGACATCTCCAGGTAGGAATGAGAACCGAGCCCTGACCAAGTAAAGATCACAAAGGCCTCAGAGGATGAAGCAGACACCCCCACTGATCAAGGGTAGCAGGCAGGTTCCTCTAGGATCAGCACTAAGGATCCCCTTGAGGGACCCTTGGGCGGTGGAAGACTCACAAGTAATAATAATAATAATAATAATAATAATAATAATTTAAAAAAATTATTTATACCCCACCCATCTGGCTGGGTTTCCCCAGCCACTCTGGGCAGCTTCCAACAAAATATTAAAATACAATAAAACACCAGACATTAAAATTTTCCCTAAACAGGTCTGCCTTCAAGTGTCTTCTAAAAGTCAGATAGTTGTTTATTTCTTTGACATCTAATGGGAGGGCATTACACAGGGTGGGTGCCGCTACCGAGAAGGCCCTCTGCCTGGTTCCCTTTAACTTCACTTCTTGCAGTGAGGGAACTGCCAGAAGGCCCTCAGTGCTGGACCTCAGTGTCCAGGCAGAACAATGGGGGTGGAGATGCTCCTTCAGGTATACTGGGCTGAGAACTCCCAGTGTTGTCAGGGGGCTGGGAAGAACCCTACCCTCAACAATGCCAGTGTCAAAAACCCAGACTCAGGCCTAGGAGCTACAACGTTTACAAACTGTTAGAGTCATCATGCACCTTGTGAGTAGAAGTTCCCCTGGAAGTCAGGGGTCTCCCAGACACCTTGACCACCAGCTGTATTTGGACTGTGGCCTGGGAGGTCTCTGGCTCCTTGATCCTGAACCTAGTTGCCCCTCCTTGCTGTGCTGTACCATGACTAGATTCCCTTTGGTATTGACTTTGGACTGGTTCCCGACCTTATCTTTGGATTACATTTTGGAACTATACTGTTTCCCTGTGCTTGGCTCTTGGTGATCTTTGTGGTTGTCATAATCAACCCTGTTTTCCTTCTTTAGTGCTTTGGATAGGGAGTTTATACCTCCATGAACTGGGACCCCATTCCAGAGGACACCTGCTGGAGTGTAACACAACATCACCTGGAGAGTCACAGTCAGTCTGTATAGACAGTACTGAGCTAGATGAACCAGTGATCTTTGGGAGATTAGTAGACAAAACTAACGAATGCATATTCTTGCTAGTTAGCATAAGAAGGGGCAGAGTTGTATTGCTGCTAGGCAGATACTCAGACCATAGAAATACAACTGACAGAAAGGACTCTGTGCAGTGCAATTTCCCTCCTCTCCTGGAAAGGAAGTAGCATATAGTATTTCCTGTTCCGTCTTTAACTAGCATTGGATGTAGACATGCCTGTGCTTTAGGTACATGCTTGAAGCTAGTTATAAAATGCTAGTAAATACAAGCATTTTGCCTGCATGGTTTTTACTGCTACTGTTGTTGTGAATCAATGCAAGATTATAAATCTTATTTTACTAGTTGTTGCCTAATTGCTATGTTTTTAATTTTGCTGCCAAGGATGAGATTTTCATCATCATCATCATCAAACCTTTACTGGCATCACATATAAACATTCAGAATAAATAGGCCAGTGCAATCTCATCGCTATTAGGATGGGATTTTGAAACTCTGTTTAACCCACACAGGTGGGCACCTGGGGGGATAACTTGCAATTAATATATCCTCTCCTATCCATTAAAACCTATATCACGTCATCTGATTTGGTGTAAGGCAGCTTCGTGTGTGTGTGTGTGTGTGTGTGTGTGTGTGTGTATTGGTAGCAGCTGTTCAATGGGATCCTAAGGATATTATGCAGAAGCAGGGACGCCGACTTATAAAAAATATTGGGGGAGCCCGCGAAAGCTCATGAATAATAAATAAGCTCATGAATATGCAGATAAAGTGGCGTCGCCTCCTCGTGAGCGAATAGGGGAGAGCGTGCTGCGCCTATTAATCAGCTCCGAAGGAAATTGGGTGGAGCTTTTGCTCGGGAGGGAGGGCAGGAAGCATGCAGCCCGACCCTGTGCATTTTGGGCTGGGGGAGGGGCGGCGGTGGCGCTCTGCTGGAGGGGCGCCCGAGATTATTGGGGAGGCAGAGCCCCCCCAAACGAATTTTTGAGGGGGCTCGGGCCCCCTCAGGCCCCATGGAGTCGGCGCCTCTGTGCAGAAGCCCAAATGCATTCAATGGGAGTTACTCCTTAGTAACTGTACTGAACATTGCAGCTTTAAACTCTGACCATGTTTTAAAGTTCCACCAAAGCATCACCTATATTACCATTATTATCCACTTGTGGTTATCCCTGTTTTTACCCTAACTTTAACAACAGCAATAAATTTACTCATTTAGTCAATCAGCTTGATTATCTAGCAGTGAAATTGCTTATGGTTTAGGTTCAGCCAGTGAGTCCATTTTTGCTTTGGCTGTCTCTGCATGCCATCCTATCTGGCTTGGAGCATTCATGTGACTCGTTTTCACAATTGCCAGGACAGTAGTTCTCTGGAGACCAGGCAAATATGCACTCTCTTGTTTCTCTTGCCGAGTTGGACTCTCCTGGAAGCCTCTTACATAAAGCATAAATATTTCAAGATGAAAAAATGAAATCCTCTTGGAGCACTGCAGACACAGACACACACTCCAATCAGGGTTCTCGAAAAAAGGCATCGGCCACTTTGAAGCGCTCCCAGCAAAGCTGAGTTACTGGGGCAGCAATGTTGGCACAAGAGACGGTTTGGTTCCATAATAATCAGGAGACCTGAGGTTGTTAGATGTATTGCAGAGTCTAGGTTTTTCTGTACACATATTTATAAAGACCACTTTGGGCTTTGTGAGTAGGATGGAGCCCCAAAGCTGCTTGCTGAGCACCCAGTATCATAGATGGCACTGCCTTACACCTTAGTTAATAAGATCAGCAGGAATGGGAGCGCATCATCTCTCTGTTGCTCAGATTCAGAAGTGGCACCACCTTCCTACTCTGGTCTGTCCTGAATGTACCAGCAATGATTACAGTGTGGTGTTGATTACACAAGGGAAGGCAGAAGAAGGTAGACCAAGATCTTTTCAACTCTATGACTCTATCCACTGGAGGTCAGCTGGCCAATTTCAGGGGGACCACATATGGGCTGCTGCAAGAACACAAGACTCTATGGCCCTTGTGTTGATCCAGCAAGTCACCACTTAGTGCAGAGATGGCTAACTTAAGACCTTATTTATGTGGTTGGATTCCAGTTCCCATCATTACGGATCATTTCCCATGCTATCTGGAGGGCCACAAGTTCTGCAACCATGGCTTATAGTCGCACAAGCAAGAGCACATATTCAAAAGGAAAACTTAATTGCATCCCAGTCACAGAGTGGCCCTCTGCGTTCCCTCTTGCTTTGTTAAAATACACCAGCAGATTGCTGGGTTCTTATTATTAAAAAAGCACAGCATGCAAGGCAGAAGCCAGCCCACCTCCAGTTTACATGACCTATATTCATAATCATATGTACAGAGTGAGATCCCTTGTCAGAGTTAATTCCAAGAAGGACTGGGGCTGGTGGCTTGTTTTAAACCTAGGTGAGGGCTGAGACTCGAAACTTGATAATCACTGTTTTCATTTTGAATCTCTTTCTTGGCTGATCCTTTAAACAAGTCATTTTTGCTCAAGCACAGAAAGGATTTCTGTGTCCCCAGATGCAAGGCAGTGCATTGTGTTCTGTCTTGGACAGAGAGAGGCTGCTCCCTGAGAACCATAAAGCCGGCTCTACAGATTGCCTGCCTTTTTCAAGATGAATCAGAATCCTGAAGTCTCATCCCCCCCTACCTCCTCCCTTCATGTTATTCTCCCTCCTGTGGCCAACTCTGCTCCCCACCCCCCTTCTCTCTGTTCAGTCATACTTCTGGACGCATCTGCTCATAGAATGACTTTAATTTATATTCTTTGGACTGCCCCATGCACAGGCGCCCAGGAATAATGCAAGCTCTTTCATTACAGAGAACTGAATTAATATTTTCAAAGCTGGGGGAATTCGTATAGATGCTCCATGGAAGTTTGCAGCCTTCGTTCAAGCTTTGTTCCTCTTTATAGTTCTACCTGGGCTTCAGTTTTAGGCTGGACTCCTTATTTATACATTTATTATACATAATGTTTCTATCCCACTAAATCAAGGAGAAGGGGGCATGGAAACTTCTCAAAGTGATGTACGTCATAAAACCAATAATCAAATCAAGGGTAGAAAGGTGAAGATCAGAAGAACAGGAAAACTAGGTCATATGGAAGGGTAAGCTAAAAACATTTTCAGCCGGAATCTAAAACGGAACATGGAAGATGTCTGCCTAATCTGCAAGAGAATTGAACCTCACAATCTACAGTGCACTAAATGTCCCTTTCCATGTGGCAGCTGAATGGATGTCATAAGGGACAGTTAGCAATGCTTCTGCAGCAGATCTCAAAGAACAAGCAGGAATGTGTAAAGAAGGGTGGTACTCGGGTAGATTGCTGCCAAGAAATTTAAGGCTTTATACGCTAGCGGTAATACCTTACAACCTGGGGGGAGGTGCTCACAGTGAAAGTAGTTGAGCAGTACCAGATGTGATGGTATAATACAATGCCCCTCAAACTCCCCTCCTGCCCCATGGACTTTTAAAAAAAATTGCTGGGTTTTCTTGGAGGACTGCTTAACAAACATTTTTGTTGCTCCACCAATTCAAACACATATATCAAATTCACTATACTTTTTGGGAAGTAAGTTTGTTCAACATGGATTTGGACACATCTGAAGATACTGTTGTATTATGCAAGAGCAGTGTTTTCACTTGCGTTAGGATATAACCAGATGTCATTTTTTTTTAAATAAAATTTTTATTGGGATTTTCTCATTTTTTAAGACAAACACAAACAAAAAATAAACATCAACATTACACACAAAAAACACATATAATTTCAAAATCTTATTTTCCTAACCACTTTCCCAGACTTCCCCCACCTCCCCTTCTTGCATCCCCATTCAAAATTTAGCCCAGCAAGTTCTTTATGCCCAAATCAATCCCTTATTAATATTTTATTTAAATCATCTTCATTAACCATTTTCAAACTTCTATACCTTATTTTAATACCCACATCCACCTTTTCTAAGATCGATCCACTCTCCCTTTCACGAAATTCCCAATTATATATATTTACAGAAAATCTTAACAAATAAGAGCATATGCTTGTAACCCTTTGGATTCTAACGTTCCTCCTCCCCCCCCCCCCGGTTTTGATCCCCCCAAAATTGTCTTTCTATCTGACAGTTCTCAGCCTGGATCTATCACGTCCGAGGCCTTTAAATCTCTTTCAGTCCCTTTCAGCCGGTTTTGTTGACAGTCCTTTATGTTGATCCAATCTCGGAGCATCTTCGACCCAAAAGGGTCCAAATCTTTTCCAACCAGTCCTTCGTGTTCAAAAGAAGAGTCCAGATCTTGCTTCCTGTTCTTTCCAAGTCCAAATATCCCAAATGCCTCAAACGGTCCAATTTTCACCTTCGCCACATTTGTAATCCATAAGTCTTTCGGACTCCCCATGGGAAAAAATCCCCACTCTTCATTCTCAATTTCAATTTCAAACCAGATTTTTGACATACAAACTTTATCTTCCATGCATCCTGACCTTGAAGGCCTCTGGTTGTCCTTTTTCACTTGCGTCATTTCTGCTCCTTCTTCCCATTCCTCCAAAACAGCACACAAGTCTTTCTTCCCAGCTGTAGATTCTTCTTGAGTCAGGTCCACCACTTCAGCAGAGTTGTTTATTTCTAAATTCAAGGTTGTCAGATTCATAGCCATAACAGAACTCTGCTTTTGCAGCTTTCCCAGCAGTTCAAAGACCCTATTTAACTCTGCTTGTAATTTTCCATCTGCAGCCATTGTAATGTTCCAAATCCCCTCTAGAGGGATTTTTGTTACTAAGTGTTCTTTTCCCAACAATCCGGATATTTTGTTATTGTTGCCACTCTAATTTTAAAAGCTTACAGTTCCAATGTTACAAAAGTAACCGACACAAATGACAAAAAACAGAATTTCTTGACTTTGACAGCTCAGTTGACAGCTGTCAAACTCTGTAAATATCTTCACAGGCTCCCTCTCGGGTCACTCCCAGATCGGGGGGGGGGGGTTGCACTTCAACTCCAAAGATCAGTTCAAATCCTCCAGCAATTAGCTTATAAGTCCAAATCGTGAAATTAAGAATTTTATCTCAAAAAGAGAAAGACAGTCTCTCGATCTTAGTTGTTTAATTCTTGCTTTAAATTGCCTGCAAGAGGGGGGGAGGCGGACTTCCTTTTAGCACCTCCCCCGGTCGTACCGAATTCAATTAGAAGAAATTTTTAGTTCCAATTACTCACGGGTTGTTGCATTTTAAGTCCAAATATTCAAGGAAAGAAGTCAGTGCTCTCCAGCCATGGCTTGCGGCTTCACTCCGTGGAAGAAGCGGTCTACTCACAGCACCACGCCGCTCCCCGTATCCTCTCCAAAGCCTTTAAAAAGGCTTCTTTGTGGGTCGGGGGGCGCAAATGATGCCCGCCGAGTCACCAGGTCCACAGGCATCCGTGCCTGTGGTTTCTAAGGGTCCCCGCGTCGCCGCCGCGGCAGGACCCCTCCTCCACCGAGCCGATTCCCTCCGGAGCTTGGAGGGAATCCGCCATTAGCTGGTCGCACCAACCCGGAAGTCGCCTAACCAGATGTCATTTTGGATCAAGGGACCAGACCAAAGCTGCTCTGGTATCAGCTGCCGCGCTGATTTATTTTTTGGTTTCTTAGAATTTTCAAGCAACCTGGAAATTAGTCTGCTAGTCATTCTTATTTTAATGATTTTAGTCTTGTCTTTCTAAGAAAACGGATGAAGAATTATGGAACAACAATAATGTCTTCTTCAGTGCTGGCATCTTCATTGAAACCAGCACATTGATCTTTGACATCAAAAAAGAGGGGGGAAATCAAGTGGAGGGCCATGTACAGAATCTCTCAAGGCAAATCTATAAAAATGTAGTATAAACACCAACAACTGGGAAACACTGGCCTGCATGTGCTCCAATTGGAGAACAGCCTTTACCAAAGGTGTCATGGGCTTTGAAGATGCTCAAACTCAGGACGAAAGGGAGAAATGTGCTAAGAGGAAGGCACACTTGGCAAACCTTCACCACGATCAGCTCCCACCCAGAAACCTACGTCTCCATGTTGGAAGGATGTGTGGATCCAGAATTGGTCTCCACAGTCACTTACGGACTCACTGTTAAGACTGTGTTCATGAAAGACAATCTTACTCGGCTATGAGTGATCGCCAAAGAAGAAGGAGACAGATCTTCTCAACTATACTGAATTCTTTCCATGGACACAGACTATTACTGGTTTACAGACCACAGTTTGAGACCCTCTTACCTCAAGAAAGCTGCCTTATATTGGATCCTTTAGCTTAGCCTTTCTCAACCTGTGGGTCCCCAGGTGTTGTTAAACTACAACTCCCATCACCCTTAGCTAGCAAGGCCAGAGCTCAGGGATGATGGGAGTTGGAGTCCAACAACATCTGGGGACCCACAGATTGAGAACCGCTGCTCTAGTTTAATATTTTCAACTCCTGATTGACAGGGGCTTTCTAGTGTTTCCCAGCCCTATGTGGAGATGTCAGGGATTGAACCTCAGACCTTCTTCAGGCAAAGCAGTGTGAGCTCTACCACCTCCACGGGCACAATGTTGACAACCCCTGGACTAGACGATATCTAGCTCGGCGTCAGCAGTCCTTTCTTCTAGCAGTGTGGAATACTGAGGGGCAGATAATGGTGGGGAGTGTGAGCCAATTCACATGGGAGAAAGGATAAATGAATAATGCAGGACAGGTCAGGGAAAGAGCAGGGGGGAAAGTGGAGATTAGCACCCCTAACAAGATATGATAGCTATCATCACGCCTTTACAAACAGCTCCTGACAAGAGCTGTTAGCTCACTGGTGAGTAAAACAAATATACTGACACACTCTGAAGTGGCGCTGTGACCTTGTCACTGCCTTCGTTGCTGGTGGCTCATTGATGTGCCAAGTATCTGAGGGAGGATGGTCCGAGCTGTGATGGACACCGAACCCCAGGAAAAGAAAAACCGCACTGAATAACAAACCCAGCAGGCTAGATAATCGTTTCCTCATCAGCTAGAGAAAAGGCAAATGGTCTGATACCTGAACAGGAAGAAGGAGGAGCGAGACACAGTGCTGATTTTAAGGTGTGGTTGAAAGAACATCAGATCTAGAAATGGTGGGCACGCGACTGCGTACAATGGGTGCTATTCAACTAACTTTTCATTTCATTTCATTTATTTATTTACGGCTATTAGCCCATAAAATATGTACAAACATAAAAAAGCACAAAGGCTTAAAAACCGAAATATCTGGCAACAGAAGGTGAACACTGCGATGCAAGGGTGGGTCATTGGGCAGAGCCAAATAATAGGATGTGGCCCGGAGAGCTCCAAGGGACGGTTCACAGAAAAAGGAAAACTGAAGACGAGATCCGACATGCACTCTCATCATAACTGTCCGATTAGATTTTGATGTTGTTGTTGTTGTTGTTGTTGTTTTTTGGTGGTTTTTGCGTGTGAGATAACCGCATTCAGGAATCTCGCCACCTGCAGAGTAACAGAAGGATCTGTATCCTGCAAAAGCAGTGCGGCGTGTGACTCAACAGGCCTGCTAACCAAGCGCAGTAAAGCAGGGCCCAGGAATTTAGTCCTGGCTATGCTATGTAGGGGACAGTTGAACATTATATGTGGAAGAGATTCAACAGTTTTCCCATCACACACGCATAGCGGAGACACCAAACCCTTGGAAAATCTGTGGCTCAGCAGGTTCGATGGAAGGACATTGAACCTTGCACGAATAAATGCAAGTCGGTGAGGTACTGATGAAAGAGATGACATGTATGATGGAAGGTCAAGTGGTGGGGTTATTCCGTGATACCTGGGGGAGCAGACACCCCCACCTCTGGCAAGGTTGTGTTGATTTTCAATGTCTGCTAATCTTTGCTCAATTAGGCTTTTAGCTGAGCGTAAGTTCATCTTTAAGGAGTCCGCTGGGGAGATTCCGATGCTCAGAAGTTTGGCATGGATTTTTCCTACCCACGGATTAACAAATTCGTCCCGCCAGAGGCACTGAAAAAGGTAATGGTCGGGAAGCCTATGCCAGCTGGACAGCCAATAGCCAAAGACTCGCTTCCAGATGACAGTCTCCAATGTTGCAATCCTTAACTCCAGACGTATGGCTGCGTTGCTCACACACATGGGGAGTTTCAGGAGGCGACGGAGAAACTGATTCTGCAATGTCTCCAGCGATGTTAAATTGGACCCAGGGGCCCAGAGCGGGGCAGCATAGCAGAGGGTGGAAACCACTTTTGCGTAGTATACCTTCAATGCAGAGGGGATGTGGGAGGCTCCGTCAGCCGCAAAAAATTGGAGTAGAGCATAAAGTATTGTTTTCCCTTTGTTTAGTAAATACTGTATCTGTGGCTTCCAGCTTAGGTTGTAGTGAAAAAAGACTCCCAGGTATTTAAATTTGAAAACCTGTTCTAATTGGACTCCATCTAACTTCCAGCTGTAAGTTTTCCGAGACCTGGTAAAGACCAGGACTTTAGATTTCCCATGATTAATTGTCAGATGGTTGAGTTTGCAATAAGCCGCAAAAATCTTTAGAGCTCTGCATAAACCGACTCTAGAGTAGGAAAGGATCGCTGCATCATCGGCGTATAGGAGCAAAGGGCAGCGGAAATCGGCGAGGCGGGGGGCATGAATGTTGGCTTGAGACTCATTCAGAAAGAGCTTCATATCGCTAATAAACAGGTTGAAGAGGAGTGGGGCCAAAATGCAGCCTTGGCGCACACCTCTATTTATTGGGACCTCGTTGGATAGGTTTCCCGCAGGTGTGAGTCTCACTCTAGCCGACGACCCGTGGTGTAATTGGGTTATAAGCCATAACAGTCTTCTATCTATGCCCCATCTCTCTAGTTTCTTCCATAGACAGTTTCTTGGGATACTGTCGAAGGCGGCCTTTAGGTCTATGAAAGCGACACATAGGCGCCCCCGCCTCGGGGCAGAATATTTTCTGGCAAGATGATACATAATTACCATATGGTCAGAGGTCGAGTAATTGTTCCTAAAGCCCGCTTGCTCATGGCCAATCAGATTTGAGTCGTTTGCCCAATGAGACAGCTTAGACAGCAAAAATTTTGCATAGATTTTCCCGATGATAGACAAAAGGCTGATGTTCCGATAGTTCTCCGGGTCAGCAGGGGGACCCTTTTTATGGACTGGCACGATCACGGCCTCCTTCCATGACCTAGGGATAAGCCCCGTAGAATTAATTGCGTCAAAGACTTTGGCCAGAATTTCAGCCCACCACCTCGGTTGCGCAACAATAGCCTCAGCAGGGACTAGATCCGGCCCGGGGGCTTTGCCCGTTTTCAGATCTAATATCAAGTCCATTATCAGGTCTGGGTCGGTAGAGGGCCACAGAGGTAGATGGTCGGCTTGGAATTCCGTGGATGAGTTGGATTCCTCTGCCAAGGAAAAATATTTACTCAAGAATTTTTCCCATGTGGGCGCAGGGATAGTCGTCAGTGGGTACTTCCTTCCTCTTATGTTTATCAGAGCCCAAAATTCCTGGGGTCTGCGGGATTTAGAGGCCGCTATCAAGGCTCGCCAACGCTTTTGATGCCACTCGCGTTTGGCCAGCTTTAAAGTCTGTTTGTATGCTCTTTTGGCTTGTAAATAGGAGGATGGTAGAGCTTGGGCATTAGAGTTTTTGTATTCATTATAGATGGAACGAAGAAGGGATCTTGCTTGTTTGCAAGAGGTGTTAAACCAAGGGGCCCCAGCACTGAAATGCGCCACTTTCGCCTTTTGAGGAGGTGATGTAAAAAAGGTGGTAAGGTTTGTTGTAAGAAGGTTAAAAAGTTTCAAAACCGAATTGGAATCTTGTAAATCAGTAGTTATTTGAGGTAGATAGGCAGTGATTTCCCTATGGAAAAAATCCTGGTATTTTTGGGCTACAGCCTCCGACCATTTGATCCCTCTTATTTGGACCGATGATGAGGTTTCCAGAAGAACTGAGTGTTTATAGTCCTTCTGGCGCCGGAACAATGACAAAGTGGTCACTACTGGGAGGTGATCACTGAAATGTTGATTTTCAACTTGGAAGGAAAGTACATTAACGGCCAAATTTGCGGAGATCAAGATGTAATCGATAACACTGTTAGATGTTGGTCCCAGGTGAGTGAACTCCCCCGGTATATCGGGGGGGAAGGTGCCGTTCAAGAATACTAGATTCAAGCAAATGGCCATTTGGTAAAGGGTCACTCCTGCTTTGTTTACTCTGTTGTCCTTTGAAGTTCTAATTCTGGTATGTTCCAAGTCAAAGTTGTCCAAACATGGGGGAGTCCACCAGTTGGACTTAGTTAGTAGGTCCCAATTAGTGGCAATACGAGCATTAAAATCTCCCCCAATTAAGGAATACGAGTTAGGGCATTTGGTATGACATGACAATAGGTGATTTTCAAATGATTCCCATCTCCAATCAAGATCAGGTGCTGAGCCTTCGGGGGGGAGATAAACATTAGTAATTAGTAATGAGGACTTCCCTTCTGTGATCAGTCCAGATAGAGCAAAAGGCGGGGACAACTAACTTTTACTTGGAGCAGACAGATTGAAATTAATAAACCTAATTTCAGTGGGTCTACTCTGCATAGTCCTAGTGTTGAATTCCATTCCATGTGTTTCCTGTAAATGTGATAACTAGGGCCAGCAGAGTGAAGCAACCTGCTTCAGGCAGCACCATGAAGGTGGGGGAGATAAATTAAGGCTGAAATTGGTGTATGAAAGGTGCAGCATGCCTCCCCCAAGCTCCAAATGTGGTCCCTAATCAGTGCACAGCATCATTGGGGTTTGTGCTTCAGGCAACAAAATGTCTTGGGCCAGCACTGGGGAGAGCCAGTCTCCTCTATTTTTGACAGTCTGCTTGTAACTGCTGCAGGGACCCATGGTACTCTGTTGTCCATATATACAGTGTTCCACAGCACCTAGTAAACAAAACAAAAAGCCAAAGGCAAGAAGAGTACATTGTTTGCAGGTAAGCGTTTGCATGTAATGAGGAACGCTGAGTATGCTTGCTTTTGGTATGAGAGAGATAGAGAGGTTTAACATAAGACAGTCACTACAAGAATAGCAGTTTGTAGGAATTGCAGGTATGGCAGTTGCTCTTACATTGGCTGTAGGTGTGAGATTCCATAGCTCGTGGCAGAGGTCACTGTGTGAGATTGAACAGGACGTTGTGAAGCTATATTATACCAGATCAGACTATGTATCCATCAGACCTAACGCTGACTACTGTGGCTGCAGCTCTCTATGATCTTGGGGCAGAGAAGGGACCTGAAACATACAGAGATGCAGCAGGAAGCCTCTTCAGTAAGCACTTTGGGCTCACTGGGACTTTTAATTATTGCATTGATTTATTGCCCATGGGTGGCACCATAGGAGCCAACTCCTAGGGGCTGAGGTCCCTTAACCCCCCCAATAAAATATTTGAGTGGGTTACCCCCCTCCCCCAAAGTGGATGGATAATGCCATTCAAATGGTGTGCACATGCCACATCTTGTGATTGATTGTGTGGGGTGAGGTTTACCTGTCCATTTCCCCCCAATATTTTATTCAAGTTGGCACCCCTGGGCGGCACACACTTTGGGAACAATTGCTGTATAGTAGTAGGGTTGCAGGGGAGATGGTAACGGCTCCTGCTGCTCGCAGGATGACCAGATTGGCCATAACAAACAAGAATACGCAATCCGTGCTTATGCCGGTCATTTACTTAAGGAAGAATCGAATATGTGACTAATGCTCATTCTCAAAGGACACTGTTTCCTGGTCACTGTGACCTGCTCTGACAGATCCCTCTGCACTGACTCCAGGTACTACCCCCCCATTGCTACCTGCGATTAAACAACAAGCACAGCCTGATTTGTAGCAAACCCTCTACGCCTCATGATTGCCACGCAGAGAACACAGCGAACCTGCGTTCCTGCTTACCAAGCTGTCAGGGAACCTGGCCCGTCTCCCAGTCTGGGAGGCCTCCGATTCTCCAGCCTCAGAGGAAGGGACACCTTGTCAGAACGGGTGAGGTCGGAAGGTGTTGTTGCTGCTGTTGCTGAGGCCCTGCATGCCCCGAGGAACTGGCGACCCTGCGATGGAGCTGGCTTCTGTCCTAAACCCTCCCTCCCCTCCTTCTTCCCCTTGCTGTCAGCTGAATCTTCCACTTCTGCTGAAGGCAGGCAGTCGGCAGGCCTGGGAGCACCGGAGGGAGGCTGAAGGTGAAATTCTCCAAGGATGACAACCAAAGGCTCCTTTCTGCAAGTGCTGAAGATTCTGGGCTGCGCTGAGAAAAATGTAGCTGTAATTTTCTATCTCCTCCTCCTCCCCATCCCTCTCCACCTCCCTCTGGATTCCCTTTCCTCCTTGTCTCTGTCATGTCATTTGAAGCTCCCGTTTTTAGACTTTAATGAACCTCTCAGTTACTGCCACTAATGCAAGGCCATATTATGGGCTTTCATTAGCAGGCCATTTGAGATGGACTTCTTGTGATTGAATACAATAGACAGCCCCCAAATGGGCCTTGGGGCTGGCGGCGCACTTCCCAGGCATTCAGAGCAAACGCTCGCACTTCTCTGATCCAGCTTCTTCTTGGATAAATGAGGCTCAGAGATCACTTTTAATCTCCTTACTACAAGGTGGGCCTGCTACGCCCCGCACCAAAGCTCTCCACAAGTAATTAAAGGGCTGGTTGTTGGCCACTAGGGAGAAGGCAGAGCTCGGGGAGGTGGAATACTAAAACGGGGAGGAGGTTGGGTCTCCTCCTCTTGTTGCTCTCAGTAGCCAAGTCACCAAGAAGGAAACTGGGAGGAAAGAGCAGAACAAATAGAAGAAATTTGTATAGTGTTGCACGCCACCCCAAACTCCGAGTGGTGTGATATTCCAGCGGTTCCAGGTGCTTTCTCAGGGTTCGTGTTTCCTTTTGTGAATGAGGCACAGCAGAGACTATGGTGTCTGGTTCATTCATACATATATACAACCTGAGCCGATGATGGAGGGGTTCACAGCATCAACACCCCAAAAGCATATTTCTTCTCCCATAGCTGCAGCCTTGGATTCAAACAAACCAAACATTGCTGCCCAACATTTCTCTCTCTCTCCAGCTTGCTGCTTTTTCTCTAAGTCACACCATTGCTCTCAGAACTCTCTTCTCTTTATCCTTTGACGGAGTGGCTCCCACACATTTGCCATCTTGCCTCTTAACCCTCACTGCACCAGAAGGCTAACCTGGCTATTCCAAGAATTAGAAGCCTTGATTAAATTTAAACACTTGCTGGATCCAGAGATTAGAGGAGCCTGGCACACATCTGAACACCCCAAACTCACAATAATATATATTCCCCCACGTCACCCTGTTGCCAGCAGTAGAAAGCACTGCTGAGAAGGGAACAGGGAGAAATGCATGATATGTCTGCCAAAGCAATATGTTTGGTAGTCCGCTGGCAGAGTGGAAAGCACAGAGGCCAATGACAGCCAGAGCCTGAACCGATAAATGCTAGAGCCAGTTATGATCTTGTTCACACCCTCTTCCTTGAGTTGTTCTGCTAAGGCAAGTCGGTATGGAGGAGGAAGCTGACAGGCCTCTTCTATGTGACAGCCCTTTAGTTATTTGAATGGTGTTCTCCTTCCCCACCAAGTTCTTCTCTTCTCCAGGCCAGTAGGAGGTTTGGAACTGATACCTGTGTGTAGCCAGCATATGTAGCCTGGATAGCTCAGTTGGTTAGAGCAGTGTTTCCCAACCGGTGTTCCGCGGCACACTAGTGTGCCGTGAGACATCGGCTGGTGTGCCGTGGGAGGGAGGCGGGCGAGGCGGGCGGTGAAAGGCGGCGGCGGCGAGGATCCGCGTCGAGCCAGGGGCGGCTCCGCGGTGGTGGTGCCGAGCGGCGGGGCAGCGCGTGCAAAAGGGAGGAACGTGAGACAGCGGAGGAGGAGGAGGCCGGCATGTCCGGGCAGCAGCAGCAACAACAGCAGCAGCAACTCCCGCCGCCGCCCCCTCCTCCGCCCGCTATCGCCGCCACCACCACAACAGCCGCCGCCGCCTCAGCTGCCGCCGTCCCTCAGTGCCTCGCTCTGCTGCCTCCCCCCCCACCCCCAAAGCTTGGAGGTTCCCCGGCAAGGGGGAGGGAAAAAATTAAAAACTTTCACTTTCGTGCGTCCCTCCCAGCGTGACGCTGCGCGCTGACGTCACGGGGCTGTAATGGTGGTGTGCCGCGAGATTTTTTTCATTAAACAGGTGTGCCGTTGCCCAAAAAAGGTTGGGAAACACTGGGTTAGAGCACAGTGCTGATAATGCCAAGGTTGCAGGTTCAAACCCCATATGGGGCAGCTGCATATTCCTGCATTGCAGGGGCTTGGACCTCAGGGTCCCTTCCAATTCTATGTGTTTTCAGCCCCCCTGCCCACCCAGCCTAGCTGCTTGGTTTCTCTGCACAGATCTTTAGCCTCTTTTCCATCCAGCAGGGGGTGGTGCAAGGAAAGGAACACAGCCAGGAAGGAGCAGCAGAACTGCTTCTCACACAACAGGGTGTCGCCGAAGGAGCTGGTGGTGGTGTCCCCCACCCCTACCAAACAATGAAGTAAGCTAGGACAAGAAAACAAGCTAAATATGGTCTAGCAGTGACATGCCAGTGTCCCAGCTGCATGCAACTGTATTGGGTATGCCTTGAGAGCAACATAAAGTCAAGCCAAGCTGCCTCACTCCACACCTTTCTCACAGCCACCAAAACCTGGAGTGACCGCAAGAGTGTGGCCTCTCACGCAGAGTGCTAGAGATGATTCGGATCGTTTCTTTCTCTGCCACCTTCCAGTCCTGCCTGTGGAACGATAACTCTGCAAAACACTGGTCTCCCACTGAATGCTTTGCCTTGGCCAGATATGCATAGCCGGCTGGGTAACTGCTCTTGCTTGCAACCGAGAGCCAAAATTCCCCTCTTATTCACTCACAATTATAGCAACAACCAGGGGAGGAGGAGGAGGGGAAGAGTGGTTTTGTAACAGAACAATGCAGGCCTCTCTGATGGCAGAGCCTCTGACTGAGCCCAGGCAGAGATCCTTGTGTGATGGGACTATAGACCTAGAAAATGGAATATGCCGAGATGAGTTTCCTGCCTGTTTCTGTGCCAGCCAGAGGCAAGGATTTCTGTTTAGCCAGCAGAGGGCACTGTGGGGAGTTTGATGGAGAGGCAACTACTGTATTAGACTAGGTATTTGTACCAAATGCAAAGAGATGGTAGAAACAGGGATTTTGGGGAGGTGGGGGTGGGGAGGGAGAGGCGGACTGAGATTGCTGTCTTTTTATTTCAAAACATTGGCGTCTCATACTGGGTACACGCTATTGAATGTTGAACTGCAGTTTGTATACAAGATAGAGGGGAAATAGATGTGTGAGAGAACTTGTTGCGGGTGGGTGAAAAAGAAGGAGAGAGTTTTATAAGGCTGGTGGAAGAACCTCTGTTCAAAGTACAGTCTATAAGGCTGGGAGCTTGTGTAGGTTTGGGGAGAGATGTGTGTGTGTTAGTCGAACAAATCTAATGTTTGGCTGAGATCTTGGAAATGTTCACTACATTTGCCTGCTCTGCCTGCTCCCCTGTGGCTGGGATAATTCACGAGGTCACTGTTAGCCCCTGGAGAGAGAGAGAGAGAGAGAGAGAGCGAGCGAGCGAGAGCACTTGCGTGACTGGGGCCGGGTATGAAAACAATGCAATGAGAAGCTGACTGAAGCACTCCAACGCGTTGGCTTCATTTCATCAAAGCATTCAGATCAAAATCTCACAAGCGGAATGCAAATTGGAAGCAGATTTGGGCACAGCGACGGCAGGCAGGCGTTCAAAGGTAATGTGTGCGAGCGTGCCTGTGCAAAAATAAATAAATAAAAGGCATAGTTGGAGAAGTATGGTCATCTTGTCAGCCCCACCATAAGAGCAGCTCTGCTAAAGATATGGAAAATAGGGGTGGTTCCAGTGTTTTTCCTTTTTCTTTTTTTAATATTCAGGGGTACTCTCGCTTTCCTATTCATATTGAAATACTGCCCCTCAATGAAACCAAACTTAGATTCAAAAAAAGGTCTAAGGGTATGCGTACCCCTGCGTACCCACAGAAAAAAAATCACTGGGTGGTTCTAAGGTGGGGGTCCATGTATTGATTCATTGCTATCTGAGCCAGCTTGCAGAGGAAAGAAATAAGACTTGCTGGAAGGCTTTGCAGAAGTTCTTAAGGTTGTGCCCTGAAAGGAGAATGCCTCATTTATTATTGAATTGGATATTTTTGTGGAGAAGGCCTGTATGTAAGAGTGGATTAGGTTTTCCCTTGGGCTCAGTGACATTTGCAGTGACCAAGTGGTGTGACTCTATGAATGGCATGGAGGAAATAAATTTTGCGCGCTCTCTCTCTCTCTTTTCTCAAATGGGCTTATCCACTGGAATCATAGAATTGTAGAATTGGAAGGGACCGTGAAGATAGTAGATCCAGGATATGGGGCAGTGTTTCTTCATGCCACACAAAGTTAAACTGTGGAGGATTCATTTACAAACTGGATGTTTTGACAGTTATAAGCCCAGACCATATTTTGAAAGGATTCAGTAAACAGGACCTGTTGGAGCTGGAGGTTGGGATGACTAGAACACAGGTGGTGGTGGGGAAAACCCCTGGGATGAAAAATAGCAGGTTAGAGCCCATTGGAAGCCTTACTCAAGGACGTTGCTGGCAGTGAAGAAAACTTACTTTTTCACTGGCATAGTATCTACAAAATGTTTTCCAGCAGAGCTAGTTCTTAGAGAACTCTTGCAGCCCCTTGTGGTCAACCCACAGTGCCATCAAAACCCCCACTTGTTTGTGGGACACTTTGTGGATAATGCTGCTCACATCATCTCTGACATGGGAAGCTATTTTGATATCAGAATCTGTGTTGCAAGAGATCTTGATTTGGGCTTCTTGCAATTGCTTGGATGAGCTGCAGTTGAGTGCAAATAAGGGTGCAGACCAGGCACTTGAAGAGGTTTGAGTCATAACATGTCCACTTGATCCTTGCCTAAGGTTGGCAGGACTGGTCAGCAGAATAGTCAATGCCTTTTGTTCAGTAGATCTTGAGCTTGCCACATCAAAAGGGGCTGTGGCTCAACCCCTGGTATGCATTAGGGCCATGTATGGACTCCTGATCTGTTTCTGGACCCAATCCAATTCTTTGGAGCACCCCCAAACTGATCTGGGACAATCTGGGGCTGAGCTGACCCATACCTGGGCCACAAACCATTTTGGGTGTCTTGTACAGTTGTGCAGCCAGGAATGGGGGAGAAGGAGATGCATGTAGACTGCCTAAGCATCTTCTCTCCCTCATCTTCTTGCCACCAGACACCCCACCACCACCATGTGGCAGTCCCAGATCACTCCAGGTAGACCTGAACTGAGGTGATCTAGAACTGACTCAACCTGATCAACTGAATCCTGAGTTGACCCAAATTGACCCAGTTCAGTTTGGGATCCAGAATATATATTTATAGTTAGACTTCAATCATTATAGGCAAGTCTCAGATTTTCCATTTGTGGGCAAAGTTGTGGCATCCTCCAGGTATTCCTGAATGAAACTAGTCTAGATTCTTTTCTGTCTGCTTTTAACCCTGATTGCTTTGGTTGCCCTGATGGATGATTTCTACTGATATAACCAGCGATGGTATTCTTCCTGGACCACCTTTTAGAATTGCAAGATTGAGGCACCATTTTGCAATCAGTTTTCTCCATTTTGGACAGCAGGTTTCAGAATGTAGTGCTGGAGAGCCACTGCTCCTTCCCATAGGAATTATTCTCCAGGGTTCCACAACATTTAATTTTTGTCTCCCCTGCTCTTTAACACCTCCATGAAATTGTTGGGAGAGGTTGTCTGATGGTATTGGATGAGATGTCACCCAACTATACACTTTCCTTTTTATCAGATTCAGGTGTGAGTGAGTGTCTCAAATCAGTGATGGGCAGAATGAGGGTAAAGAAACTTCAGCTCAGACAAGACGTGACTGTTACTCCAGGCTGTCACTATTTTATGGGAGGGATTTGAGCTCACACTGGAAGATTAGGTTTGTCCAGTTAAAGTAGGGATTCAAGTGCTCTGTCACCATAGTGCAACAAATCCAAGTATTTAAAAAGAACGGACTGTTTTGCAGTTAAGAAAGTGACTGGAAAATGCACCGAATGGTGTGGAATGAACAAATAATCATTGGAAAGGCATGTAACCACCATGTGAGCAATTCAGGAAGAATGTTCATTGTCATATAACCTCCCTTCAAATAACATAGAATGAATACTCAATACTGGACATAATCTAACAACTGTGTAAGCTCTGAACAAACAAATCAGGATAAATGCTCTATGAATGTTGGAGGCGCCTAGAAATGGGCCAGATATCCCCTACACACACACTTTTGCAGGATCATTTATCCCCCATGACAGTGGGGGGGGGCATTTTTTGGCCACTTCCAGGTGGACGGTAACAAAAACGAAAATGGGAGCTTGCCATTTTGAGAAGCGGTAACAGCAGACTCAAACTAAAAAAGCGCTCTTCTGCCACTTCAAGTGACAGTGGAGCTGGAAACAACAGGATGGCAGCCATTTTGAAAAACAAGCATGTAATGCCCAGGGAGAATAAATGCATCATAATTTTTATGATGATTGATTGGTTGATTGATTAAGACTGCTGATTTATTTGATGCTTTCTACCAGTCTCAAAGCAACTTAGAACAATAACATTAATACAGATATACAATCCATAAAATATAAAATAATTAGTAACGTGCTCAAAGTGGTAGTCTACTAATAACAATTAAAGAATAAAAAATACCCTTTCCCCCCATATTCTTATACAAAAATAATCAGCAAAGATCCCCAGTAACATAGCCCCAAGAACCAATATTCGCATGGAATGAATGAAAACATCTGATTTAGTGCCATTCCCATTTGGGCATTTTATAGCCGGAGATTGCTATGATGCTGGGCTGCTGCTTACAGCTCTGTGATGGTGGAGCTTTCTTTGGGAGGAGGGAAGTTAAATATAAGTGGAACCCTCTGCTGCCTCTTTTCAAAATGGTAAGCCCCCAACCCCTAGGCATTTTAATTTTTCATTACTACACTCCCAGTGCTGTGATGGGCATGATGTTTGGCCCACCTCCAAACTCTGAAAATGGAGGAAGGCTCAGGGCCAAATACCAGGGTGGGAATAACATGCTCTCCTGAGGACCAAGCTCATAGAGAGGTGGTACTTTTTTGTGCTGATGGGCATTTTCAGCTGTTTGATTTTTGATTAGACATTTACCTTGAATTTATTATCTGCTTTTGTTATTTTAAATTATGTTTAATATTTTTATATCATACACTGCCTTGATACATTTTAAGATGTGGTGGTGGTGGTGTCTGTCTACCTATAACTATCTCCTACAAGCTGAGTAATTCAAAAAATATTGACTTACTGATTATCTGGGCGACAAACTAGACGCGACGATAGAGATGCAAATAGCAGCTGTGGAGTGCGTGTAGGAGTAGCAGCATGGGGAAACAGGGTGGCAACCTTCCCCACTCTTGCTGATGAAAACCCTCTCTGAAACTGTTACTTGCCCTATTAGGGAAAACATATGCGTCAGCATATGTGCTCACACAACTCCAATCATTATTTTTAGTGGTACCCTAACTGAACTAGTTATTGTGCTAATTTCTGACTTTTGTGTGATTGGTGGATGTAGTGGTAAATCTGGTGTAATCTGACACATGCACACAAACGCCACTCCAATGATATTCTATCCATCTCACTGTGATTTTTTGATTTTTTTTTACCCAAGAGGCAAAAGACACCATATTAAGTATGAGTGTTCCCATCCGTCCCTGGAAGGAAATCTGTGTATTATTTCCCATACGTCCTATTAATCTTCTGTATGGCTGTTTTGACTACCATTTGAGTTGATCAGCTGCTAAAAAAACAACACCCCGGACCTTGGATAGACACAGTGGTTGCTGGTTATGCTTTTTTTAAAAAAAAAATAATATTTTGTGTGTTTCTTCTTCTAGGGTTCTGTGGAGAGAGGAAGGGGCGTTTCAGACACTCCCTTGGTAAGCATGCAAAAACGAAAGAAAAGAAAAGGAATCGCTGCAGACTGTTTGTTCGCAGAATCCTGTTTCCATGGCGACATTCATTGCAGTGTATGTATATGTGAGCCAATAGTGCAAGCCTGAAATGTACTGTACAGGGGAGGAAAACCTCCCTGTCCTCATTGAGATGCATCTGAGACTGTTGCTCTACTGAAGGGGAATCCCGGTTTCAAACGGAGGAAACCCTGGCTGAGCCTTACCTGCCAGAGGAGGAGGAGTTGAAACAGGTGGAAAACAGTGTGTGTGTGTGTGTGTGTGTGTGTGTGTGTGTGTGAGAGAGAGAGAGAGAGAGAGAGAGAGAGAGAGATCAGGAAAAGGCCTCCATTCTGGCTGTCCACTATTTGGGGGGGGCAGGAAGTTACACACACACACACACACACACACACACACACACACAAGCTAGGATAATACATCATCTCCCCCCACCCTCACCCCCACAAATAGAAGTTACTTAAGGCCTCATTTTCCTCCCATCCTCAACCCCAACCCCCACCAATACTGCCGGACTCGTTCTCGGTGATTACAAGTATCTCTCCCAGAGCAAATAATTATAGAATTAAAACCCAATCCTTTTGGTCCCTTAATAGCTTTAGCCAATCTGTCAGCGTCTGCCTCTGTGCGATGGGGGAAGAAGAGGCAGGAGAGAGCTGTTATGTAAGACCTCAGCGGCACGTGAACTCCCTTCCTCATCACTAGTCACATCCCTGAGAGAGCTTTGCTCTCCGGAACCTTCCAAACTACCCACCGCCATCATCCAGCCGCATGCCAAGGTAAGCCTGAGGTGCCGTGTGGTGATTGTTAAAACAACAACAACAGCAGCAGCAGCAATAAAAACAATCCAAAGCTTGGGGCTTTGAGATCACTTTGGACCTAATTTCATATATACGTCTCCAGTCCTCACACAACCCTGTCAGTTTCCCCCTGAAACACACACCTTAGGGATTCATGGATGTTTTATGAATTCTGCTGTTCCAGTTTTAAGGGGGGAAACCTACTTTCTCATGCGTATGCTCTGAAGGCATACATTAGGAGATTGGGGTGGGTCTGCGAAGATGCACCATGAAGTTATATTGTTAAGGCTAAACAAATCCCAGCATGGCTGGTTAGTGACTTATTAGGAACGGCTTTTTTCCAGGTGGAACTCACTGGAACTCTGTTCCGGCACCTCTCAGGTGGGCGCTATTGCCATTATGGTGGTACCTCAGGTTACATACGCTTCAGGTTACAGACTCCGCTAACCCAGAGATAGTACCTCGGGTTAAGAACTTTACCTCAGGATGAGAACAGAAATCATGCTCCAGCGGCGCGGCAGCAGCGGGAGGCCCCATTAGCTAAAGTGGTACCTCAGGTTAAGAACAGTTTCAGGTTAATAACGGACCTCCAGAACGAATTAAGTTCTTAACCCGAAATACCACTGTATAAGAGAACCAGAGAGGTGTTCATAGTGAGTTCCAGCACCTCTTTTCCCAGAGAAATAGCACTGATTAGGAGACACTCCCACCCCCCACCCCCGGAAGCTGTTCTGAGTTTTCCAAAGGAAGATCAGAATGGAAAAGCATAATTGTATACACTTCATGAATCATCACCCAGATCTGTGTGCTCCCTGAATCCAAACAAATAAGCTTCCACCATGACTCCATCTGCTCTGAGATTCAGGTAAGCTCCTTTTCCTGACCTTTAGCAGGCTCTTGTCTTGGGGGAACCCCTAGCAATACTTGTCACAATTGCAGAGCTCTTAAGGGAATTCCGAGAGGAATTGCAGGGGGGAAAAGAGGGTGGCGGAAAGCTGTTCCTATAAAAGAAAACCACATCTCATTTCCACCTCAGTATCACCTGATATTCCAGGGACGATGGTTGATGGAGATGTTTAATGACATAGAACAGGATAAGGAAAAGGCAAGGAACATACCCACAGCAGAATTAAATGAAACCATAAGCCTCTCATGTTCACGGCGCTATTCGGCTTGAGGCAGTAGATTACCTTGGAGTGTGCCAGCTTCCTGAAGGCAAGGAACTTCCCCTTTATTAATTTATTCAAACATTTCCATATTGAATAGCAAGATGTTTCACAGGATAAAATCAGTGCAGCGAAACAACAACATAGGAAAAAATACCAAAGATATCCAACATTTTCAATAGAATGGGCACTAAAAGAATTACACCTCATAATTATCCACAATGAAAGATGCTCTAGTTTTAGGTTTGTGCCTTTCCCTTTGTTTTGTGCGCTCTCTCTCTCACACACACCCACACATCTCTCTTCCATAACTAGCCTGGTTGTATACAGTCCCAATCTTCCATTATTTTGGCTTTAATGTATATTAGTTGTACGTGAAACATATGAATTAGCTGCAGTGGTTCCTAGGTCTGATTAGTGCTTACATTTCAAAATTTCCAAAAGGGCAAATCAAAGTTGCTCTTTGGTTCAGGCAAACTATAGATTGCCATGATGTCCAAACCAGGCAAATGATGGTTTGTGCAAACCATGGTGTTTGTGTGCAAACCATAAAATTTGCTTCCAAGCCAGGAAAGGGAAGCAATTCTGGTTTGAAGTGTGTTTTCAGTTCCAGAAGAAAATTACAGTACACATGATTCAGATGTTACAGCAAACTATGGTTTGATCAAATCAGACAGGAAGGAAATTTGAGCACATAAAGGCAGTTGTAAGAAACTGAGCCAAATTATAATGGATGTCTGTGTGTGTCTGTGTGTGTCTGTGTGTGTGTGTGTGTGTGTGTGTGTGTGTGTGTATATATATATATATATATATATATATATATATATGTATGTATGTATATATATATAAAACCAGCTCTATTATGGACATTTTCTTTCTTTCAATTCACACTCAAAATCAAGCAACATTTCTTGTTCTTGTTACATTTCCATGAATGCATGCATTTCCATTTTGGATCATTATCATTAGGCATTGTTAGAACACTTTTGATACCTTGACAAAAGTGTGAAGAACTTGGAAAAGCTCCCCCTTCCCTTTGTTGTGTGTTGCTTGGAACAAAATGTTGGAAATTCAGCTGAGGGTGGCAATGTGGCTGTTTCCCTCTGATGTGATTGGTGAAGCTCCTATTCAGTGTAGTGTGTGAGAGAGGAATCTCAGAGCCAGTAGCCAAATATGGCCCTCTAGGTTTCTCTGTCTGGCCCTTGGCACTCTCCCCAGGCCATAACCTTCACCAGCCCTAGCTTGCACCATCCTTGGATTCCGCCCCCCCCCCCCCAGGTGGAATGCGTCCTTGAACTCTGATAATGAGGCAATAGTGGGTGGATCAAGAAATGTAATTTTTACTTTTGTACGGTAGGCTAGTTCCTGCACTCAAACACCCCTCTCTATCCTCCATGCAGGCAAGAAAAAGGCATCATCAGAGTTCAAGGACATATACCAGCCACGCAAAACCACTCATGGAAGGTGCCAAGTAAGGTTGGCAAGAGGTGTGGGAAGTGTCCTGAGGCAGAAGGGCTTAGAGGGCCACATTGCTTCCCCACCAGGCCTGAGGTACCTTCCCCGGCTATAGAAACTGATGCTGGCATGCAATGTGAATACTGGCCAGATCCTGATTATGCATAGTGGGGTAGCCCCACATTCCTGACCCTACTGCTATCTTGACGCAAAGACTGGTTGAGAATTGCCAGGGTGGGTGATGGTTGTTGGAGAAAACTAGATTTAGATATAGTGCGAACTTGGATAGGTTTGTGGAAGAGGAATTTGCAGTTTTGTTCAGCTCTTTAGATAATAATATATGGGAATATTTCTGGCTGTACTTTCAATCTTCAGCCCTGTTGTGGTATTTTGCGAACCCAAGATATTGAACTCTGGCAGCAAGAACAACAACAACCTGAGGATATCTTCCTACTATAAAATTGACAAAACTTTTTAGTAAATTCCTGCTGGGAGTTCTGATGATGACAGGTGGTGAGGAAGTGCTTTCCGCTGTAGGTTTGCACTGTGCCTGCATATGTAGTTTATATCTACAGCCACTTGTCCACTTTTCCTGTTTCAACGGGAAGCAAATGGGAGGTAAAGCTTGTCTGAGCTCTTGGTCTTGTTCCTTGGCAAGGAACGCTTCCAGAAAAACATCTAACAATCCCACTCTGGACAAAGCTGAAGTTCATCTTTCTTTCTTCACTTCGTTTTCTGTTATTCTCATCATAATTAATGCCATTTGGGTAGCTGAGCTATGCAAGAGCTTGAACTGTCTATGCTACGCCCTCTCTCTTTCTCTCTGTGTGTGTACACACACACACACACACACACACACACACACACACACACACACACACAGTTCAGTTACAACATGCTGCTTGTAATCTGCTTTAATCTCTTTCCTGGACTGGAAGGAAATGCCTGGCTTGCGGACGCATGGCTCTGCCAGACGTGTGGCTCTTGGCTGTATTGGAGGCAGAAGAATTACCCTGTTCCCTGCCCTGACCTTTGCTCAAAGTATGGCTTGGCTTTGGTTCCCTGAGGAAAGTGTTTACACAGGTCTGGCTCAAATGCTTTTTAATAAAGCCTTCAGCCCTTCTAAGGCATTGTCCTCTGATAAACCCAAGCATACATTCCGGGCAGGGCAGTGGTGGGGGAATGCGAGAGAACTGACCCCTCTTCAGTTTCTGCACCAAAACACTATGAACTTTGCTGCAGGACTGAAAATGAGTTTCAGGTCAGCTGAAACTACAAGTTTCATGTGTAGTCTGAAATGCCATCCTGATGTATTCGCAGTTGGTGTGTGTGATACTTCTTTGCCAGGCTGGTTATATATATATATATATATATATATATATATATATATATATACCCCAAAACATTCATTGGATCAGCATTCAAATTCAGCATCAATATGGAGATGGTCAGAGGGGTTAGTGTGCTGTAGTGCTAGGAGTTCCAGACTAGGAACTTTTTTTCATATGTGGTGGGCATGTAAAAAGGTTAAAGAGTACTGGGAAATGATTTATAATGAGATGAAAAAAAATGTTTAAAACAACTTTGCCTAAAAGACCGGAGGCATTTTTACTAGGAATCATTCAGACAGCGGTTCCCAGGTGCCAGAAAAACTTATTTATGCAGGCAACAATGGCGACCCGAGTTTTGTTAGCCCAAAAATGGGAAGTGAGGGAGGTCCCAGGTAAGGAGGATTGGCAGGTTAAGATGATAGAATACGCAGAACTAGCTGGCCTAACGTATAGAATAAAAGAGCAAGAAGAACATGTATTTAAAGCGAAGTGGATTTTTAATTTTTTTGCTGAGTATTATATGGAAAATAATTGCACACAGTTGAAAACGCTGGCAGCATTAAAGTAAATTCAACCATATGATAAACACTTGAGTGATGTAAGATAGGAGAACTGAATAAAATGGCTATAGTAAAATATGCAGGGATGGTGGATAATGAACCATAGAAGGGGAAAGAGGGAAGTCATTGAATGTATGGTACTATGTAAGATGTATATTTTGAGATGTGAAATTGAAAAATTAATAACAACTATAAAAAAGGAGTTCCAGACTAGGACCGGAGGACACCAGGTTCAAATCCCCACCCAACCATTATGCTCACTGGGTGACCTTGGGTCCATTTCTTTTAGCCTAACTAACCCCATAGGATTGTTATGCATATAACACGGAGCAGGAGAGCCATGTACATTACCTTGGACTTCTTGGGAGAAAGGAGGGGGTGTGCATGCAATAAATTAATAAAGTAATATAACATCATGAGGCTGCTTGTGCATCTGAAATGGGAGCAGCTGTGGCTTTTTCTTTTCTCTCTGCTTCTCCATGAAAATCAAATGGAAATGCGTTTGGCTTCCACAGTGCCAGGATGAAAAAGATGGAACACATCACCACTTGTGATTCTTATTAATTATAAATTACTAACTCCAGATGTCGTTGTTATCATACATTACATTCATGATCATTTGTGCTCATGATGGTATCAGGGTGGTTATACACAATCTCACGTCCTACACTGTTTGCACCGGCAATAGTTATTTTGGGGGGAGGCATACCTTTATACTTCTTCAAGTCCAGTCAGTGCATGTCCTGTAACATCCTCTTTGAAATCCCCAAAAGGTTTTATGTTGTATTTTTTTCAGGGAGGGGTTGTTGTTGTTGTTCCACTTTTATTGTCCTGTAGTGCAAGAGTTGCTCCTCCAAATTGCAATAACGCGATAGCATTGAGGAAGCAATGCAAAACCACTTATTGAAAGAAATGGTGTGGGGACAGCCCACTACAAATCCACCATGAATGCACTATTATGGTGTCAAAAGCATGTTGCAAAAGACTCAAACTGTTCTGGAGAGATGCTAAATGTCAAAAGAAATTTGGCTGGTAGATAGTGCCAAAAACAAACAAAACAACAACACCCCACCTGAAAATTGACTGAGAAATCAGCTTTAAAATCATGACTTTATGGTACTACGGAGCTCATAACAGCCTTTTGATTTTCCAGTAGAGTAATAGTTATTGTTGCAAATATATTCTGTTTTGTTAGATAGGTGTCTTCTTGCCTATCTGTGATTTCAAATCCACAGCAAAGGTGGGTTTTCATGTCATGGAAGTTCTCATGTTCTCCTGACTTAGAAAAGGAACCTGGATAATGAGAAGGAAGCTGCCTTTGACTGACAGTAAGCTCAGACAAACTTGGGGGTTCTTTAAAGCTGATTTCCTTCCAACTCTTAAGAAATATTTTGCAAAGACCTTTTAATAGTCTATTTCCTTGCGCAATATAGCATGCATCTAAACTATTTGCATTATCAAAAGTTCAGATCCATGGCTGTGCTGTTTACATGGGACGACATTGCCACGAGCCAGTAACTCTGTGGAATTTTAGCAACGAAAAGCAGGTTTTTTTGTTTTAAAATTAGTTACAGTATCACAACCTGACTCAGAAACTTGCTTTGGGCCAAACAAGTACCTTAATGATCAAGTGTGTGTGTGATGTTATGCTTATAGCTAAAATGATTAGATAATGGTTTGAAACTGCTTTCAGATTATGTGCAAAGCATTTTGAGATAGTAAGTGACTTTACATGTAGCATGACCAGGTGCCTGTTCATGCAGCAGGGATTATCCTTTCTTTCCTCCCCCTGTAGTCCCCTGCCACCCCCCCCCCAAAAAAAAATTTAGGAGGCTTGTGGGACCCTCTGGAAAAAGCTCACTTTGTCTGGATTTCCCTCTGGCTTTGGCTCTCTCCCTCCGGCACTGATGGCAGTTCCCTGACACACACGCTTGTTAAACCACAATAAATAAACAGAAGTTTATGTTCCAATTTAACCCTGACTGGACTCAGTATTGTACCAGCTAGGGCCTGGGTGGTGGCAGCGAGAAATAAAGTGGTGGCACAGGGATCAATAGATGGTGAAACATCTGGGGACCCTGTGTGATTGCCACACATGCTTGGAACCTTGTGGGGGTGGGGAGGAGCTTAGGGGAGTGATATGAAGTGGAGAAGCCCACTTCGCCTGCTACTTCTCTGCTCCCAATTGCCCCTCACAAAGTGGATTTTCCTTAAACACTAGGTCGCTGGAGGACTGTTCCATGCATTTACATACAGCATGCAGATAGGCCCAACAGCAAATGGAAAAACAGACCAGAGTATAGCAGTCCAGACAGTAGAGTCAATGCAATTACTGTATTACACCCTGCTTATCAGTTGTTCTCTCCCCTGGAGTTTTTATTGCTAGGCACATTTATATTAAAAATAAACACAAGCCAAGATATAATCCTGGGTTCACCAAGGACCTTATCCCACTTCTCCCCCCTGGAAACAATTCACTGCTTGCAACTGGGACTGAAACATGGAAATATACTGCTTGAAGAATCATGCTCTCACATTGCCTGCACACTGGCCATTTCACCAGCTCTGAATTAACTACTATGCTAGGAACTACATGGACTAAGGCCTCATATAGCCTGAGGTCCTTGGGCAGAAGGAAAACTTAGAATATTCATAGTTTGGCCAACATGGAGAAACAAATGTTCTATGTATCAGAGAAGGTTCTTTGGGTAGAGGAAGATGAGATAGGCAGGATGAAACAGGGTACTGGGTAGGAAATAATAATAATAATAATAATAATAATAATAATAATAATAATAATATACCCCGCCCATCTGGCTGGGCTTCCCCAGCCACTCTAGGCGGCTTCCAAGAAAAGTAATGCATCAAACATTAAACACTTCCCTAAACAAGGCTGCTTTCAGAGGTTTTCTAAAAGTCTGGTAGTTGTTCTCTTTGGCATCTGGTGGGAGGGCGTTCCACAGGGCGGGCGCCACTACCGAGAAGGCCCTCTGCCTGGTTGCCTGTAACTTGGCTTCTCGCAGTGAGGGAACCACCAGAAGGCCCTCGGTGCTGGACCTCAGTGTCCGGGTAGAACGATGGGGGTGGAGACGCTCCTTCAGGTATACTGGACTGAGGCCGTTTAGGGCTTTAAAGGTCAGCACCAACACTTTGAATTGTGCTCGGAAGCGTACTGGGAGCCAATGTAGTATAGTGGTTGCTTCACATTTTCTGTCCCTGAGCAGAAATCCCAGCTTAGCTAGCGAGGCTGATGGGTTTTGTTCGTTAAGGTGGAATTATTTGGCCGTGTGTGATATGTGGCACACCGGGATCATTTCATTAAATTGTTCTTGAAGTGCATGGCCAAATTTAGCGTGGGGCACCTTATTAACTGTTCCATCTCTCGACTTGTCATGAGCGGATGATGGAGTAGATCCGGGAATGTGCGGTGGGTAAGATTGGATCATGGTCTTCAGGTCCGTTGCAGTCCTATGATTCCAATAGCAATGCCCGCCCCCCCTTCCAGGAATGCATTCTGCTGTTCTCTGCTGCCACTCTTGAGTGGTGGCTGGGAGTGGGGAGGGTCATCATTGCTATCTGCCATTCACTCAAGGCAAGTGAAGAAAGGTGGGAAGCCCAGTTCTGTTGGAATATCATTGCAGCTGCCTATTATTTATGCAAACAGCACTAGTAGTCTGTGTTCACCAGTGACCATGCCATTGGTTTATGCCAGCTTTCCCCAGCTCGGTGCCCTCCAGATGTTGCTGAACTATAATCTCTTACCATTGTTCATACTGGCTGGAGCTGATGGGGTGCTGGGAAAGGATGGCTTGTGTAAGTAAGCCATCCTGGACAGCTGTGCATTTTCTGTGCAAACCAATTCCATCCACTGCTGCCCTTCCCTCCTCTACAGCATTGGTAGTAGCTAATAGGTATGGACCCCGCAGCTGTTTGGGTGAAGGGCAAGAACCAGGATATAAACCATTCCAGTGGGCAGAATGGAGCAAATGATTTCACAAACGCTTTATTAATTATATATGTATTTTCTGGTTGTTAGCTGCTTTCAGGGGATAAAAATGCAATAAAGGGTGGGGGGGCTACATTTTTCCACACCCTTCACTGTATGTAGATGCTGATAAACTATAAAGCAGAGGCATAAGACCCCGGGGTGTAGCTGAGCAGAGGGACCCATATCCTTTAATCTGGCCCTGATCCAAACCATACCAGAAAAGAAATTATTCAGTTTCTCCGAGAAAAAATATATCCAGGGAAATATATATAAAATAACTCCCCGAGGCCGCTTGTTTCCTTGGCCAACTGTTCTTACAAAGTTGCAGCTTAAACCCGTTGATTTCTGTCCTTCCCTGAGGTATCCTCTATCTTCTTTATAGCAGCCTTTTAAACATGTGAAAACTGTTAATCCTTTTTTCCTCCAGGCTTAATGTACCCAGTTTCTTTCTGGTCCACGCTCATTTTTCTTGCATTCAAAACACTTCAACATCTTTGTTGCTCCCCTTTGAATCCTCTCCAATTTGTCCACATCCTCCTTAAAAATCTGGCAAAGGGAGCCGAACATAATACTTCTTCGGCTTAGCCTTAAGTGGTGCCAAGTGGAGCAATGCTATTCCTTCCTCTGTTCTGGATAGAATGCTTCTCCCACCTCCCCCCCCCTTTTTTAATTTTTTGGCTAATGCAGCTCAAAATGGCATTTTGGTATTGTGGACGGATGGGAGGGGTGGGGGTAGGGGGAGCACATTATTGCTGATTCATGTTCGGCCTGTGATCTACTATAACCACACACACACACACACACACACACATCTGGCTATTTGTGCTTTGTTTTCTGAAATAAGAGATGCCATGGCTCAGGCCTGCCCCTCCCTATTTGATTAATGTGGTGCCATTTATTATGACAGGAAGGTTCATTTGTGCCAAACCTTGGGGTCACTTTCCCTCCAGAGGCAGCCTGTCTCTGGTTACCAGCTGCTAGGCTTCCCATGGACATCTGGAGGACCACTGTGAGAACAGGATCCTGGGCTAGATAGGCCACACTGATCCAGCTGGGCTTTTCTTCTGTTCAAAACTCACCCACTCCTTGTTATTACAGTGGGAAGTGGTGGGACATGAATTTAGGGGGGGGGATTTATTTTTAAGAAATTATTATTAGGCATATTTATATTCTGCACTTCTGTTGAGAGCTCATGAGAGCTCAGAACAGCTGAGTTACAACACAGCACAAAAACGATTCACCAAAAGATTGACAAGTAAACCCAATTTAATGATATTTTATTGAGGATTTTTGTTCATGGTACAGGAGTCCAACTCTATGAGAATGGTATTTAGAGTTCACAATGATACCTAACACCTTAGGCATGCACTTCTTCCTTCAAAGCCTCCTAGAGGTATGTTTTTTTAAAAAAAAAAAAATCTTAACACATCTATATCTCAACGTGTTCAGCAATGTAAAGTGGCTATTGTGCTATTGGATGGCCTCAGTGGTGCAGCGCATGCTTTGCACCGAGATAGTCACAGGTTTAGTCCAGGGGTCAGCAAACCTTTTCAGCAGGGGGCCGGTCCACTGTCCCTCAGAACTTGTGGGGGGCCGGACTATATTTTTTTTTTTGGGGGGGGGAATGAACGAATTCCTATGCCCCACAAATAACCCAGTGATGCATTTTAAATAAAAGCACACATTCTACTCATGTAAAAACACCAGGCAGACCCCATAAATAACCCAGAGATGCATTTTAAATAAAAGGGCACATTCTACTCATGTAAAACATGCTGATTCCTGGACCACCCGCAGGCTGTATTTAGAAGGTGATTAGGCCGGATCCAGCCCCCGGGCCTTAGTTTGCCTACCCATGGGTTTAGTCCCTAGCATCCCCAGTTAGCATCAGGAAGGTGAGCTGGGAAGGATCCACATCCAAGACTCTGAAATGCTACCAGTCAGTATAGATAATACCGGACAACTTCATGCAGAGTTTTCACCTGTGAGGATCATTTACAAGCTTCAGTGCCCTGGATAGATGATGTTTTGTTCCACCCTGTTCACTCTGACTGGGGTCCACTAGACCTCAATGCTGTTTCAACAAATTAAAACACACATATGCACACACCTCTGTGCATGCAATCTTACACACTCCGTACGAAAGAGAAGCAATGGAATGCCACGGAATAATAGACTTCTTTGTTGTAGGAGAACACATGGAATATGAAGTGGTAGAAGCTGGGCTTTGTGTGCTACATTATTTTATGTCCTTTTGAGGTCAATTATAGACGATCAATCCCAGTATGAATTGCTTACTGTTGTCGTGCGCTATTCCTCTTTCATTTAGCTGTAACACACGTTGGGTGGCTAACACACATTTAAGGGGTCCTGGTTAACACTCCTCAGCTGCAAAGTGGTAAGGGACAATTTGTAGGTGTGCCATTCCCAGTCTTCTGGGCAGGATAGTAGTCTAGCTCAGTGTTCCCCAACCTTGGGTCTCCAGCTGTTTTCGGACTGCAATTCCCATCATCCCTGACCACTGGTCTTGTTAGCAAGGGATGATGGGAGTTGTAGTCCAAAAACAGCTGGAGACCCAAGGTTGGGGAACACTGGTCTAGCTGAACTAGTGAGTGTAAATACTGAGCAGCTGAACAATGACCAAGACGGGAGCTGTCCAGCAGTGTGTTAGCTGGGTTATCAAGCACCATTGTTCTCCAAAGCACTTTGAATGCTTTCAAGTCTAAAGCAGGGATGGGAAAATCTGTGGCCTCCAGGTCTACAAGTCTCAGCAACCGCAGCCAGCCTGTTTAATGCTCATGAATTATGGGAGTTGTAGTCTAACAACATCTGGAGAGCCACAGGTTCCCCAGTCCTGCTGTAAAACACCATAGAAACAGTGGCAAAGCCATACAGCCAATGGTATTTACCCAGTTTCATTCCCAATGTCATGAAGTGAATAAGGCAGCCTTCTCTAACCTAGTGCCCTCCAGATGTTGTGAGGAAAATGGCCATCAGTGGCTATTAACCGCAGTCAGAGGCAGTATGGCTCTGATTGCTATTTGCTGGGAATGGCAAACCGTCTTGTTGTGCTAAGGTTCTGCTTGCAGGTTTCCAACAGGCATCATGATGGCCTCTGGAAGAGCCGGATGCTGAACTAGAGAGATCTTGGACCTGATCTAGCAGGGCTGCTTTTATCTTCTAAGGTTGAGTCTCTTGGAAGAATCCATCTAATTCAGCTGAACTCCCTCTCTCCCAATCAGCTGGCTGCAGTCTCATCTAAGCTGCAATTTAAACCAGTTTTCAATAGCCAGACTTTCTTCCAAGGGACCTTGAGAACAGGACCTTTCGTGGAGATGCTGGAAACTTTGCTAGAAACTTGTAGCTATCTCACAGAGCGGCCATTCCCAGGGTTTCTTGAGGTAACCATTTATGCATTGCCAAAGAAGAGGAGATGCATCACCAAACCAAAGGACACAGATTTACATGAAATTTGCATGAGCTAATTTTATATGTATGGGTGTACAGTTAGAAATAATTACTGTAATGTAAAAAGAATAGAGGTTCAGCGGGCTGGATTCAATTAAAAAGCTGCACTAGTGGAAGGCAAGACTAGATAGGCTAGCACAATAGGGCTTTACCCCTCCCCTCCCTGTGCCCCTACACCCCAAATCAAGTCAGTAAGGTGGGAGAACAACAGAACAGAGTGGTGGGAGAGGAGATGGTTCCATCTAGCTGGCAGAAATTCTTGCACAGACAAAGCAATTGCATTAGCATGATGCTGGATTCAACTCATAGCTGCCAACCTTCCGTTTTTTTGCGGAAAATTCCCTTATTCCAGCACCGTTTCCCGCTGCTTCCCACTGCTATCCCGGATTGTTAGATATCCCATAGACTGTCCCCAGGACAGGTGAGGCTGCTGATCCCTTATTTTCAAATCTGAAAGTTGACACCTATGATTGCACTCAATGTATCTAACCAGGTAACCTGTGTGGCTGTTCACTCCTCTCTCCAGAAGTTGCCTTGGTTGGGCAACTTCATAGCCCCTGCTATCCTTTCTCGTGGTTCTTTATCTTTAAGCCAGGCTTAGATCTGTCAGCCTTTCAAACTGTGGGCTGTCCTCTGTACAGTAGGGCAGCTGGCCACTCTAGCAGAAACCCTAGCCATTCATCTGATTTATGTTTGTAACGTACACATGCCTGAACATCTATTGCTCCCTGCGCCACCATGTTCTCCTTCACTCTTGCTTTCACTCTCGTTATTAACTGCACCTGATTTCCATAAGTCATTATATAATCTAGGGCTGGGAAATGTCGTCCCCCCCCCCCAATATATCATCCTTGACCGTGAGCCATGCTGGCTGGGTCTGATGAGAGCTGGAGCTCAACATCTGGAGCTACAGAGGCTCCCTGTCCCTGGCATGGTCCCTCCATATATCTCATGATCAAATATTGTTTTCATAATCTAGCGCCATTTGCCTTCTTCCTCGTCCTGTGCTGTATTGTTGTCTTCACTACAGGCAGCATTGCATCCTTAACTATCCCAAGGGATTTTCATGAAGGTTTTTATTTCTAAAAGCTAATAAGTTGCAGCCTGATTACCTAAATGTGGAAAATGTTTCGCTGGGCCCAGAAAGGGGTTTCTGAGATGCTCATAGGCCTGAATTGCCCAGGATATGCTTTCAGGCTTGCCTATTTATAGAAACAATCATCATCTTAATGTCTTGGTTTGCTCCCATCTAGAGCTGGTGTCACAGTGCCAGCCTGTGAAAAGGAAACCCATCTTTTTTACCGTCCGCAAGAGACAACCTCTCTGGTTCTCCATATCTGATACCCCAACTCTGGCTGTAGCCACAAAGCCACCCATTAGTCTTCTAACATTTGCTGTTGCAAGGGTTGCCACCTTTAAGTGAGCTTCTCACAGAAGCTCGGCACATAGAAATATGCCATTTCCATCTCCATTCCAAGAAAAGCTTCGCCTGCTTAATGTCTTGCATACCTAGCTGCTGTTAAAGCCACAGGAGGAGAAAGGTCAGTGGAAGAAGTGGCAACTCTCTCTGTGGCAAGGAAAATAGCGAGCACATTTGTGTGCTTAAATGGCTGGCAAACCAATGAGAAAGCACCCTTTTTTTAAAAAAAGGACATACCGTATTTTTCGCTCTACAAGACACACTTTCCCCCTCCTAAAAAGTAAGGGGAAATGTGTGTGCGTCTTATGGAGCGAATGCAGGCTGCGCAGCTATCCCAGAAGCCAGAACAGCGAGAGGGATCGCTGTGCAGCGCTCCCTCTCGTTCTTCTAGCTTCTGGGTTAGCGAGGCGCAGCCTCTTCAGGGCAGCGGGGAGCCTTCATCCCACTGCCCTGAAGAGGCTGTGCAGCTATCCCAGAAGCCAGAACAGCGAGAGGGATCACTGCACTCCCTCTCGTTGTTCTAGCTTCTGGCTTAGCTGCGCTCTGTCCCTTCCCCCACCTCCCGCAAAAGCCCCCAAGAGCCACGCTCCCTTTAAAGAGCCTGGGGTGCATAGAGGCTCTGCTCAGCGCTCCCTTCAAAAAATATTTTTTTTCTTGCATTCCCCCTCTAAAAACTAGGTGCGTATTAAGGTCAGGTGCGTCTTATGGAGCGAAAAATATGGTAATTTAAAACTGAGTTTTAAATCCAAGGAACGTTTGGAGCTGGGAATACATTTACTATTATCTTGACCTAAGCTTGGTAGGGAATCCAGCAACCACACAGAAACGCAACCAGCATGTGTTTCAATGTCATCCTGGTCATAGTTGGGTTGTTTGCTGATTTCAGCAAGACTTAAGCACCCCAACTGCTGCTGTGCAGGAACTCAGCCTAATGCATCGTCATTTCTAATTGCCTTTTCACTCTGGAAGACAGCTCTCACTGTATTGTGTGACAGATCTCATTTCATTGTTCCGTGTTTAGTCTTGATGTTTGTGCTTTGCAAAGTTGAGCTTGTCTCCCTTCGTTTTGTTGCTGTTTATGTATAATTTAAGGCATTTTTAGTTGTCTTGTAATTGAGTTTCATGTGTCCCAGACTTATGCATCAAGAAGAAAATATCAATATTTAACATCCTCCACTGGTAATGAAGATTTGCATTTACTTCATTTTGGTTCCTGGCATATGAATATTCTGCACCACAGCTCCCTGGGTATTAAATTCATCCCCTGTTATGCAATACAATGTTAATGACAGGCAGGAAGCCAGATCTCTTAAAATGGTTAATGCTATTAACTCTTCTTAGTTGGTAGGGGAGCAGGGGAGAAACACATGCAGTTTATGAACAGGCAGGTATTCAGCTGCTGAATGCCTGAAAAACACAACTCCTTGGGGGCTTAGCTAATTGAGAATGTCCTCCTGCAGAGCTGCAACCGGGGAGGTGGGCCACATGAGTGGCGTTAACAGAGATTCAGGATGATTCCCCAGTTAGATCCCTATACACATGTCTGAATACCCATGCATAGGATTGGACTGACCTCCACCTGTTTTTTTGCTGTCCATGGGAATCATCTTACACTAATATGTATGTGTGTGTGGACTGCTTTTATGGTAAGTAATAGTTACTGGAAGCAGTCTGCATGTGCAACCACATTCTAATGGATGTGCTGCCCAGGGGAGGAGGGAGGGGAAGTATCACATTTTCCCAGGGTTTTAAAAATATTGTGGTTTGAAAGCTCAGAAAATGCAGAGTCCCTGCAACACAACCACAACCACCAAGTCAGGCATATGGATGGTGCATAGTTCAATAGACTGTCAGTGATCAAACAACTGATCCATGTGGGAAAGAGCCCTTGGTCTGGTGGTGGTGGTGGCTGTTTTTGCACAGAGACAAATAGTTGCAGATTTTATTCCAAAAGCTGGTGGAGAAATATGCATCTTTGTATAAACGCAACACAACAATAGTTCAAAAGAACATCTGGCAGCTGTGAGCAACGCAAGGGAGAAACAGAGCAAGGGAGCCGAGTTGAGGGCTCTTTGTAGCTGAGCTGGCAGGGCACAAAGCAGCGAATAAAGAAATAAACAAGGCCGGCAAGGAAAGGGTGTGCGGGTCACACCTGCAACATACATCTAAAGCATTCCAATAGCACTTTAGCAGCCACACCTTCATGCAAAGAATCCTGGGAACTGAAGTTTGCTAAGGATGCTCAGAGTTCTTGGTTTGCTAACTGTAATTAAGAAATGACAGTTCCTGGGACTCTTTGGGTGAAAGCCATGGCTGTTTGAGTAGTATAAAAAGGTAAAGGGACCCCTGACCATTAGGTCCAGTTGTGGCCGACTCTGGGGTTGTGGTGCTCATCTCGCTTTATTGGCCGAGGGAGCCAGCGTACAGCTTCCGGGTCATGTGGCCAGCATGACTAAGCCACTTCTGGCGAACCAGAGCAGCGCACGGAAACGCCGTTTACCTTTCCGCCGGAGCGGTACCTATTTATCTCCTTGCACTTTGACGTGCTTTCGAACTGCTAGGTTGGCAGGAGCTGGGACTGAACAACGGGAGCTCACCCCGTCACAAGGATTCGAACCACCGACCTTCTGATCGTCAAGTCCTAGGCTCTGTGGTTTAACCTACAGTGCCACCCGCATCCCTGTTTGAGTTGTATAAGAGTGCTTTAATTGTGTGGAACTGAGGTGACTGAACTCTCCACCTGTCACCAGCCTGGCAGAAAGTGGGGAAAGCAGGAGAGCCCCCCCTCCCCGGGCTATGTTGTGCACAGGGCCCAGCCCTACCTTTATGCAGACATTAGGTGGTGGGTGCTAGGGGCGGAAAGCAGTGTCAAAGTGTTGGAGGAGAGAGATGTCATACAGCTAGTTGTGTGCCCCCAGAGCTCACCGACTGCTGCCCTCAAGTACGGAAGAGGGCACTGCCCCTTTGCCAACATTGAGATAAGGTTCTACTGTCAGTCTGGTCAGCTTCTGCACATGGGACAGCACCATCTTATCCTATATCTCAGGTAGCAAAAGGATTTGGCCAGCTCTGGCAGTGCAGACTGCCCCAGCATACCATGTGCAGTTCTGGGATTGTCAACTGGTCCAAACGGGGGGGGGGGGGGGATTGTTTATGGCAGGTAGACTTTATAAGGGTCTGAAAAGTGTCCAGTGAACTAGTAAACATTAGACTTATTGACCGCCTAGCCCGACAGAACCTTAGCTCCAAAACCAAAGTGCACTTTCCCATAGAAAGTAATGCAAAATGGATTAATCTGTTCTAGACTTTTAAGAACAACCCCTAAAACAGCAATTTAACATGAATTTTACTATCTCATGAGACCGTTGATCCATAAAATGAAAGCAATAAACAATGTGCTGCAGTCACACAATCAATCAATCAATCAATCAGTAGCTGAACTGGGTTCCACACAGTCACAAAAACAAAACAAAAAAGCAGCAAAAACAAAAAATGCAAAATAAATAGCAAAAACAGACAGACCTCAGTGTAACACTCAAAACTGAGCGTGTTTGGCTTCCAAAAAATGTTTGCAAACTGGAACACTTTCTTACGGGTTTGCAGTGTTTGTTTCCAAGTTGTTTGAGTACCAAGGCATTTGGGAACCAAGGTACCACTGTATTGTTGAAAGCAAAAGTTGTTGACTCTCTTGGACAGCCTGTGTCTGCCATTGAAAGGGAATGTTCTGCTCTCTGCCACCATTGATCTCCAGGAAGACACATATGTACTACACAGGCCAGGCTACGCCTGCCCCACCATATCACCTCGCCTGCTTCTTGATGTCAGCAGATGGTGGCGTTGGCCCTCAGGCAATAGGACTAGGCCCCAATAGGATTCCACATGGTTGTGCAATACCTTGATGCCATCCCACTTGTGAAGTAATTGAACAATTGCCAAGCAGATGCTTCTGGGAAGAATGGGCTCCTTTTGCTGCTCTCTTAGTGGCCTAGCCCTGAGAGAAGCTCATAGATGCAACAGGTTCCACTGCAGACAGAACCCCCTACTGGCCAAACAAGGTCAAAACAGCTCCAGCAGATCTTGCTAGTGACACTGTGGGGAATTGGGTCCAGTGAGTTGATAGGCTATTTTGGGTTATTTTTTTTTAAAAATGGCAAATTGCAAATTGACAGCCTTTCTTTTCACAAGAACAGATAAGGCAAGCAGCAGGATGCCAGTTAGCAGGCAAACTGTCATCACCCACCACCGCCCCAGTTACAGTATTAATACGCGCTGCCTCAAAAGTGTTGAACCGGGCGTCAAAGAGAAGCTCATGTGTTTGCATAATGATTGATCTGCCAGAGATAGCAAGTTCTTTTTATGAGTTGTTTCGGGGCTGGAGTCCAAAGGACAGGTGGCAGGTGGTTAACTACATCTGCTGGAACATCAAGAAGTTCAAATAAAAGCGCTTCCTAACAGCATTACAAAAGTGGGCAAAGGCAGATTCACTTTCAACTAAAGGAGGGTCTCACCTGTACATTTGTTCTCATAGTAGGCACCCCACTTTGAGAGTTAAACAAGCTGCTGCACTCCTAAATGCACCGAGAACACAACAAAATATATCTCCTGTTATCGTTGTTTCTCTATATCTATGCCTTTTCATCATCATCATCATCATCAAAATGAGGAGGAGGAGGAGGAAATTTTATAGTGCAGATTAGGGAACCTGTAGCCTCTCAGATGTTGTTGTGCTCCAACTCCCATCAGCCCCAGCCAGAATGAGCAGTGATCAGGTATGATGGGAATTGTAGTCTGGCAACATCAGGGAGGGCCACAGGTTCCTTACCCTTATAATATGACCTTCATTGTTCAAAGCGTCATGCATAGATAGCACTGCTAAGCCTAGCAATAATTATCATCCCATATTTTGGAGGAGGGATAATGGTTTGCCTGAGGCCACCTTGAGAGTTTGTGTCTTGAGGTGGGATGGATGCATTAAGGAAGCAGTGCAGCCAGTGCAAGAGCTGCAATGGATGGTGGGAGATCTGGGTTTGAAATCCTACCCCGCCATGGACTTCAGGGATGAACGTGGGCAGATGCCAGCTACGCCTTATGCCTAAGGCTAAAATAGTGGCTTTGGTATCACCATCAGCTGGGATGGGGCAGAGCTGGCAAGATCTGTCAGAGGAGGATTCAAGGGTTGGCACTGGAGAGAGCTCAGGTAATGAGCTGGGAGAGGTTTCCGCCCCTTTGTTGTCGGGCATCACAAGTCAGCTTTTCCCCTGCTACTTGGGAGTGAAGTCCCCATGGTAGCAGAGGAGGCAGAGTGATGTCCAGTCAGCAGGGCTGGCTGAACCAGAGGTTCAGAAGGACTGACTCAGGTCCCATCACAAGGGAGCGCCTGCAGGAGCACAGATTTGCAAGTACCGTCTTCTCGCTTTGGATGGGAAGCACACAAATGACTCTTCCTTCACTACTCTTTAAAAGTAGAGCAGCAGAGGCATGCCAAGTGTAGGGGCAACACCTTAGCTACTGCCTAGCCATGAATCTTAGAGCTGTGCTTGTAGACTTACGAACCGTGTATCTTGTAATTATCATTATTATTATTATTTCTACCCCGCCCATCTGGCTGGGCTTCCCCAGCCACTCTGGGCGGCTTCCAACAAAATATTAAAATACAATAATGCATCAAACTTTAAAAGCTTCCCTAAACAGGGCAGCCTTCAGATGTCATCTAAAAGTCTGGTAGTAGTTGTTCTCTTTGACATCTGATGGGAGGGCGTTCCACAGGGCGGGTGCCACTACCGAGAAGGCCCTCTGCCTGGTTCCCTGTAACTTGGCTTCTCGCAGTGAGGGAACCGCCAGAAGGCCCTCGGTGCTGGACCTTAGTGTCCGGGTAGAACGATGGGGGTGGAGGTGCTCCTTCAGATATACTGAACTGAGGCCATTTAGGGCTTTAAATGTCAACACCAGCACTTTGAATTGTGGTCAGAAACCTTGAACTAATGCTGAGACTTGAGTCCAAATACTGTGTCTGAGGGTGAGAGCCAGGACAGTGTCGTCTTTGCATGAAAGAACCCTATTCCTTCCCTAAGTTGTTGTATGTTTACTCTGCTTTTCCAATTCCATTCTCTCTTTCCTGGTCATATGGGAAATGTGCATGAAATCCCCAAGCCTGATGGGTTGGGAGCAAAAGGTGTCTCCCAGTAAAGCTGTGTTTCAGCTTGAGAAGCTTAACTGAATTGTCCTGACTGGACACTAAACCATTGGGACACATTTATTGTTTGGAGCTTTTCTGGGAGTCATGGATTTGCTTGCAGGCATTTTTAAACTTTCCTATAATATGATTCCAGCTGATCTCATATGGCTTGGTGAGGTCAAAATCCTACTCCAGGTGTTTCCATTTCTCCCTGCTTGCAGTACGGTGAGTCTGTGGGGACTCAAGTCCGGGAAATAATAGATTTTGTCTGAGCCAGCCAATGCCTTCATCTCCATTTCCTCCAAGACCGAAGCAGACAAAACAAACTGCTTGGAGGAGGGGTGTGAATACTGCTTTTCTACTGGAAACCTTGGGCAACAGATTGAATTTCTAAATTCCTGGCTTAGTCTGCAACTGCTGGAAAAGGTGTCACACACACACACACACACACACACACACACACACACACACACACACTGGTGGGATTCACCTAATGAATCCCGTCAATGCAGAACCTGCACAAGGGCTTCCACTTGCGCAATGGGGCTTTCCCCTCCTCTCCTTCCCTCCATGACCCCCCAGCACTCTCCCAAATTGGCTTGGCGGGGTGGGGGGAACTCTAGAACGGCACATAGGGGGAGGAGAGGGAGGATTGTTCCATCTGGCAAGCCTCAACTCTTGCATTGACGAGACATTCACCATAGCATGATGTTGAATTCCACCCGTATATTCTGCTTTATATGAACAAAAACTGCTCTTAAAGGGGCTTATATTTCCTGCATCTGGCAGATTTTTTAAAGGTGTAGTTGGCTCAAGTGTTTGATTGTGAATGGCAGATCAACCAAAGAGGGGGAAAGGTAATATCAGCTGGAACAGATACCTCTGTGCTGCTACTTTTGTGAGAGCCTGGGTCTCTGGTAGTCAGATGGAAAATGTGACTTTGTTTCTTGGTCTGTTCCCAAGTGAAAATATTGCCAGCCAGCCATAGAAAATCCACCTGGACCTGGAACGATGGATGGGGAAAAACAAAGTTGTACTTACCTGTAACTATTGATCACACAGATTCACACACACTGACAAGGCTTGCACTGGTGGTACATACTGGGTTGTAGCCAATGCTAGTCCTACTCACAGTACCCATTGAAAGTAATGAACATGACTGACTCAAGCTCATTGCTATCAGTGGGTTGGATACAACCCATACGATATGTTTGCATTGGTGACACAAATCCTAAAACTGGAAAGATACAGAGAATATGAGGGTGACAGATAATTAAATGAAACATCCCTTCTTTTGGGGGCAGAGGAATGGTGGCAGTCCAGTGGTAGAATGCATACACATCCAGCAGAGCCGGCCCTAACATTGGGCAGAGTGAGGAAGCTGATTTGGGGTATCATGAAAGGGCAAGAAATGGGTTGCTATTCAATTTATCTGCCTTCTATTTTTACCATGAAAGATGGGGGAGAGGCCCTGTGAGATATATATTTTTTGTCCTCGGAGACAGTCCAGCCTTTGGTACTATGCATCTTGACTACTCCATCTTAGGCAGCAATGTGTCTTGGGCTGGCCCTGTACACCTACAAAAGGTCCCAGATTCAATCCCCAGGTAAGGTTAAGGGAGTTTCTGCCCTCTCCCCTCTGTGATTTCCAGCAACTAACTGGCCTTCAGAAGCATTAGCGCCTCTGGCTGTGAAGGCATAGCCATCAAGCCTAGTAGCCATTGATAGCCTTAACCTCTATGAATTTGTCTAATCCAGGCTTCCTCAACCTTGGTCCTTCAGATGTTTTGAGACTACAATCCCCAGCATCCCTGACCACTGGTCCTTCTAGCTAGGGATCATGGGAATTGTTAGCCAAAAACACCTGGAGGGCCGAGGCTGAGGAAGCCTGGTGTAATCCTCTTTCAAAGCCATTCAAGTTGGTGGCCATCACTGCATCCCATGGGAGTGTATGGCATGGTTTATGCACTTTGCGACATATACTTGTACCTTGCTTTCCCACCCAGGAGCTGGAAGGTTTTGCACGTTTTCTTCGCCTCCAGCTTTTTACCCTTTTTTTTTTGCAACCAGCCCTGTGACGTAGGCTAAATGAAAATATGTAAGCAGCCATTCTTATCAATAGATTGCCGGGAGAGACAGGTGCAAGGGGCCCAATCCACATACAGTGTACAGGACCCAGGAAATCCTGTTGGTGTCCCTGTTTGGGATTTAGGGCTTGGGTTTATGCACATTCAAGTGTGGAGCCTTCGGTCTCACTAATGCTAGAGAAATGTCTGTGTCTTGAGGGGTGGGGGTCACAATCTTCCTGCTCTATTATTTGCTCTGCTCCCTGCTCTCTGCTTCTTCATTTCTGAATCTAGTGGATTGCAGAAGAGGTATTTCTTCAAAGCCTCCCTTTCTCTTTTATATACAGTGGTACCTTGGGTTAAGAACTTAATTCGTTCTGGAGGTCCGTTCTTAACCTGAAACTGTTCTTAACCTGAGGTAACACTTTAGCTAATAGGGCCTCCTGCTGCTGCTGCGCAATTTCTGTTCTCATCCTGGGGCAAAGTTCTTAACCTGAGGTACTACTTCTGGGTTAGTGGAGTCTGTAACCTGAAACGTCTGTAACCTGAAGCATCTGTAACTTGAAGCGTCTGTAACCTGAAGTACCACTGTATATATATTTGGACAGGGAGGAGAAGGACATTGTGCTCTATTGAGGAATCCTGCCGTACTTTGTCTCCTCCTTACCCTTTTCCAGGAAAAAAAGAGCTCTCTCTATCTTCTCACCCCCTCCAGTGCTTCACAGAAGGTCCCTAACACAGTTTGCCTCGATCTGGTGCTCTTCATTTCCTCATGGGCTGAACTAATATCTGCCTGGTTTCAGAGCCACTGTATGTTATCTCTTATGACATTTGCCAGTGTTTTACTAAAAAAGCTAAGACTGAAAGAGCTCCTTGGTGTGCAGCATGATTTTTTTTTTTGGGGGGGGGGAGATGCCACCTTTTTTTTTTTAATCCTTACGAAAATTCACCAGCATTTTGGTCAAATTCCTCCTAATATTCACATTTTTGTCTGCAATTCTTCCTCATATTCACTTTTTTTTTTGCAAAGTAACTTCCTATAATATAATGCACTTCTGTATGTTGTTTGACACCAATATATGCAATTTTATCCACGCTTTGCGTTTGTGTATAGATTGTTTGGCTGGAGAAAACTGCATCGCAAAAATTGGAAAGCTGCAGATTCGAGAAAGGTTTCAGTTCACATGTTGTTTCAGACTGTGCAAGTTAGGTAGGTTTGCCTTTAAATGTGAATTGCATCAATCCAGCCCCCCCCCCCAATTTCTAGGTGGTGGTGGAGAAGGGACTTCATCTCTTTTGGACCACTGAGCTCTGGCTTCCCCAGAGTCGAAGGACAGGAATGTTCCCCCCCCCACTCCCACTCCTTTTGCCTGGTCAGCTCCTGCCAGGCAGACTCGAAAAGAGAGCTCCGTTGTCCACCTAGGGCTGATCAGAGAGCAGCTCCACACCCTTTGCAGCAGGAAGCAGCTTTCAAGCATTCAGAGGCTGGAAAATGCCAGGGGAGCTTCTAGCTCAGAACGCAAGAAAAAGCTCTAGATGAAAAGGACAGAGCTGACAGGTGCTCCTTCCAAACAGAAGGGAAGCTGTCAAATAAATCTGACCTTGGTAGATCCCTTGTTCCTACGCGCCACCAAAAAAAGCGCAAAAAAGCAGCCAGGTGTCCCTTTACCCCCCAAAATCTTCTTAATACCTGCAGTAGACTGTGTGGGATACAATCCAACCTTCCAAGGATGTTGCACTGCTTGTAATGGGGCAAATGGTGAGAATGAAGAAGTTATGTGCCTGTGCCACATACTCACTGATGTGGAATATGTCCTTTCAGTTGCAGATGAGAAACAGGGCAAAGCTGCATTCATTATGAGGATGATGATCTGCAGTGAGAAAGCAGCAGAAACTGCTTGGCGTACAGATTGTTGGTGTAGAGTTCAGTTTGGCATCCTGTGAACCAGGCAAAGGATTCTGTCTAGGCTGTAGCTCATGCTGGCATGTCAAACCCCTCATTGCAACCCATGGTGAACTTGTGGTTGGATCCTGCTTCATCCTTATAGGAGAGAGAATCTCTAAAACTGTGCCAGAATCCCAAACTGTTTCTTGAGGACAATCCCCTTTTCTCTCCTTAGCTCCCTGTAGTAAAGCCAATGAGAAGACATTTTCAGGCACTGGAAAGGGCGGTTCTTAGGATTACTGGCTGGAATATCATACCAATGTCACACTGACTTTGATCCAAGTGTGACATCATTTTAAAACCAAATTTGTGGCATGTGCAATCAACCAGACATGTGGCAAACAGGATGGTTACTGGTGAAGAGGAAAAAGATAGGTTGCCGTTTTATATGTTTGTAGAGCTAGCAAATTGTAAAGGTAAAGGGACCCCTGACCCTTAGGTCCAGTCGTGACCGACTCTGGGGTTGCGGCGCTCATCTTGCTTTACTGGCTGAGGGAGCCAGCATGACTAAGCCGCTTCTAGCGAAGCAGAGCAGCGCACGGAAACGCCATTTACCTTCCTGCCGGAGCGGTACCTGTTTATCTACTTGCACTTTGATGTGCTTTTGAACTGCTAGGTTGGCAGGAGCAGGGACCGAGCAATGGGAGCTCACCCCGTCACAGGGATTCAAACCGCCGACCTTCTGATCGGCAAGTCCTAGGCTCTATGGTTTAACCCACAGAGCCAAAGCTCAGTCAAATTGTACTCACTCCCTAATTCATTATCCTTCTGGCTAGTCTGGGCTGATCTCGTTTACAGTATATGAATGAGTTATGCACATTTTGCAAAGCCTACAGAACTGATGGGGAGCGGGGAAATGCTTCCATTTCTTGGGCTTCCTGTTTTGGAGTGCTACTCCATTGCAAGCACTGAAGGTTACCACAATAATTGAGTGCTATGGTCATCTGTCCTTTCCTGGGTTTTTATGAGTGTGTTCAGCAGTTCTTATGCACCACCTTCTTTAATCTCTGTTGCACCAAGCCTTAAGAAGCCGTGGCTCTGCAACAGAAGGCGTGTGCTGCTTATTAGCAAAACTGAAGCAGAAGTTGTTCTATTTCCCAGGGAATTCATTCATGTAATGATGATTCATATTTTGGAAGGCACAGGGTACTTCTGCAATTCACCTAAGTGATGCTGAATTAGTGCAAAATCTGCGCTGGCAAGCAGGTATCTCACTGCTTCAGCTCCTGGAAAAAAAATGAACTTTAGGCATGTTAATCATCTAACAGAGAAAGGCATGAACTGATCACAAATGAAATACAATGCTGTTCCTCATCTACAACCATGACAGAATGCGAGACTGAGTGAGTTTGCTTTTTAATTTGTGGCACATTTCTCCCTCCCTGTGATGGAGTCACAGCCCCTTTCTCTTTTCAGTTTGACGTGGCTTTGGCTTTTGACTGCGCAAATATTGCCAAAGCATAAGGAAAAAGCAAAGCCTTTTGGAGGCTTTCTGGGACAGGGACTATGAACACCTTATGGCTAATGGCTAATGTGCAGCCACAAGGTAATGCTGACATATATGGACACAATTCTCTTGTGCAAAAGACACAGAGAGATAAACTACAAATCTTCTGAGGGTTAATAGTAGGGGGGTTGTGAGGAGGGGTTGTTGGGAACACAGTGGGGGAAGAAAGACTTATACACCCCTTCCCCCAACATGCCGCGACCCCAACCCTGATGCTCCCCCAACTCTCACCTACCAGCTCAGCTTAGATTGACTTCCCCTTCTACCAGAAAGTTCTTCCCTCAAGCCAGACAATGCAGCCAGTGGCCAGGTTCTGGAGGAAGGCCTGCACCTTGTCTACAACAGCAGTTTGTGTGGTGAGCTCCCACCTCCACCAATGGAAATAATGACACATGACACAATTATTAAGGTTAATGGGCTAAATAAGGCCACAACTTTATTGGTTACAGGTGATGAGCTGTATTGGCTTAGGCATTGGTCCTAACAGACCATATCCGACTTCAGCCCGTCCGCTTGAAGTCCGGGAAGGGTTAACCACCAGTTGGGGGAGTCCTGCTGATGCACATCAACTAGGAACTCCCCTGGGGTCACCGCTCGGGGCGTGCCTTAGGCCCTCACCTCCCCAGGCATCAGACAGGGCCACGTCCCCCGGAATCCTTTATCGGACTACCCTTCAATATATGGGGCAGGTGATGGTGCTATCTCACCTCTTCCATCTACAGAACAATACCAATGCCTAACCACCAAGTTGTGACGATTAGCTACGAGGTAGGCGAAAACCAAGTGACTGGTGCCAATTTGCCAAGTGGAAAAATCCCTACCAGGCCCCTCAACGGTGACCAACCAAGGTCCATAGCAAGGTCAAAGAACAAAAACCTGATAGGGCGGGAGGGTGGCAAAAGCAGGAACAGCTGGCAGGTGGCAAAGAGGGAGATCCCCAGCCGCGTCCTGCCTTAAATAGGGCAGGCCACACCCCCTGAGCCAGCTGATTGGCTGGCCAGGGGATGACGCAGCCAGGAATCCCCCCAATAGTGCAGCGGCTGGTTCCAGCCACTGCGCGCATATCGGGGCCATGACGCCCGCAACTCCACCTCCATAGGGCAGAAGTGGCTTTGCTTTGTCCAGTCATCCCTGGGGGGAGCAACTGCAGGTGGCTTTCATGTCCTCTGCCCCCTCTTCCAGGAACCCATCCCATCTCAAGTTTCCATCACTTAGTCATCCACCTGCAACACCTGGAACCAGCTGTCATACCACAGGGTGAAACAGCCTGCTTCACGGGGAAGGGGCTGCCGCTGGAGGTTAGCTGAGGGCAGGGCTTGGTGTCTGAACAGCGCAGCAAAACTTTTTAAAATGTTGTTCCCATATCTCTCTCCTTGTTGCACAGAGGCACCATTTGGACTCTGCTTCAGGAAGCAAAATGTTCTGGGCTAGCACTGGCTGTTAACTTACAAAGCAGTCTTCCCTTTGTTGTTATCCTTGCATCACCCACCTTCTGCTCTCCTTTCCCTATATGCTTCACACTTCTCCCGCTCTCCTCCTCCTCCTCCTCCTCCTTCTCCTCACCTTTCTTGCTCCCCACCCCCACGCAAGAACATGCCCACACTGGGTCCCCCCCCCCGGCACCTCCAGATTCCATTATGTTTGACCAGCAGGGCTGAACAGAGAAGCGATGTCCTTGTTCCCATAGATCATAAAGCAGCAGCAAGCTGCAGGGAAACAAAGAACCTAAAGTCTTCTTAAAAGTTATCTGCTGTACGGAGGGAGTGGTGTTTTGACACTTGGAAGGATGCTAGTGAGAGACAGGATTACTGGGACAGGTTCAGTGGCAGAAGGCCAGGAGCCATCTGAACATCTCTTTAAAAGGCAGGTGCCAGATATGTCCATAAAATAATAACTAATAACCTATAAACAGTGACATCACTGTCCACCTCAGTGCTGTGGAGGTGATTTAGAGACACTTTGCCAGCTTGAAATGAGAACAGCTGCTCTCTGCTGGAAAGAGAAGGAAATCTTCTCATTAGCATTAAATTTAAATGAACCATTCCTCATTTGCATATTTCTGCGGTGCTCTATTTCTGTAAAAGGGTAACTTGGGAGTGACAATTCAGATCAAGGTTCAGTAATCGGGTTCTCCTTGACTGCATTTCTTAAAAGCATAAAACAATGCTTTCTGGGTTTTTTACTCATCTCACAAAAAGGATGGAAATCTTTACTTGCCCTTTGTAATCTCCATCCTGCCTCAGTGCCTAGCCCTGCAGAAGCCCATCCTTCCCATTGACCCATGGCCCAGGGGAATGCTGTATCACCACAACCACTGGTACCCAGAACTTACTATCTGAACCCAACCAGGCAAATCCATCCTTGGATGGCCATGGTCTCACCTTCTGTGGTTCTCCTGTTTCCCTAGTGCAACCAGTCAGAGTTGCACACATGATGTTTTAGATATATAACTAAGGTTTTTGAAATATGCAACTACAAATGCAAAGTATGTTTGAGTCAAATGCATGCTCAGAAGCATGCTGTTATATTAAGGGAGTCAAAAGTAGATGTGGCCTCTTGTTATGTATATACTGTATTCAGTGGCACTCCCAGTTTGCTGCCATATGATGCCTTATGCATCTTCTCTCTCTCTCTCTCTCTCTCTCTCTCTCTCTCTCTCTCTCTCTCTCTCACACACACACACACACACACACACACACACACCACACCTGTCTTTGACACTACAGACCAGGGGTCAGCAAACTTTTTCAGCAGGGGGCCGGTCCACTGTCCCTCAGACCTTGTGGGGGGCCGGACTATATTTTGAAGGAAAAAAATGAACGAATGCCTATGCCCCACAAATCACCCAGAGATGCATTTTAAATAAAAGGACACATTCTATTCATGTAAAAACACGCTGATTTCTGGACCGACCATGGGCTGGATTTAGAAGGCGATTGGGCTGGATCCGGCCCCCGACCTTAGTTTGCCTACCCATGCTACAGACTGTCAGCTCTACTGTACCCTTGGAAGACCACTTCAGTTCATACGTTACTTGAATTCGTATTTATGAATACAAGCATGAAGTGTGAACGTTTGCAAACACGTGAGAAATGTAGCTAGGGAATTGTGACTGGCTGTGCATCTTGGCTGAGGTTGTATTACACCACAAGCTGCTACACACAACACCCCATCTTTCAGCATAGACCTATAAATGTAAAATACAACTGTGGTGACAAAAAAACCCAACCCTCACTCCACACCTGCTTACCTGTGTATTATATTGTTGACAGGCTGCCATTTTTGCTCATTATGCAAACCTTGGTGGCAAACCTGGATTTTCTGCCCTGCAGTGTGCAGTGTGGCCTAGGACAAGGCAGAAATGACTGTGGCTGCATGTGCCATGTCCGTGACTGCTCTTGGGAAATGTTGCTGGTGGTTCATGTCGCAATTGGATCTCTAGTTGTAGTTTTCAGACACAGTAATGACCAGAGAACTTGATATTTGAAGAAGAGGTGTACAAATTCTCAGCCATCTGGTTATTATTGAGACGTTGAGTTAATGGCCACCTGGCAGTGGCTTTACGTCAGTCAAACAACCAACTGGTACCGTGTGTGTGTGTGTGTGTGTGTGTGTGTGTGTGTTCGTGCATACTCCAATTTCTAGGGTACTTGGGCACCTCCCAGTTTGGCTCTCTATGTGACTTGCCTGATCTGGAGAAATAAATTAAATGCAGGGAATGAAAATCAAGAGGCCACACTTAATGGTTGCTGTGGACATTTGAGAGTGCTCTTGGAACGTGGACAACTGTTTCCCTGTGTAAAGCTTTGTGCTATGTCTTGTGCAGGTGTCTGGCTGGCCGTGGGGAGATGAATATAAACAAAGCTTGAATGAGTCTGGATTCTCCCCCTACCCCCCACTCTACCCCCCAAAACTTAGACCAACACTTTCTCTGGTACAGAAATGGTCTTAAATCTAAATTAGGCCAGAGAGAGTCATGCCGAAAGAGGGCCAATGCCTGAAACACAGCTGACATAACGAGATTTAAATCTTAGCCTCAGGGCATATGTGGGGGTGGGAGCGGGGGGGGGAGGGGAGAGACACCAAGGGAACGAAATGAAGCCCAGTCTGCAGAATGAGCTGCAATGCAAACCTAGGCGAGCAAACCTGCTTGCTGAAAGCTCAGTAAATGCCACACAAAAAGGAAAGCAGTTCTTTCCAATATGCCAACCAAGAGGGAGAGGGATTTCCTGTGCCTATGGCTACTATCTTAAACAGCAGAGACATCACCTTGCCAACAAAGGTCTGTATAGTTAAAGCCATGGTTTTCCCTGTAGTGATGTATGGAAGTGAGAGCTGGACCATAAAGAAGGCTGACTGACGAAGAATTGATGCTTTTGAATTATGGTGCTGGAGGAGACTCTTGAGAGTCCCATGGACTGCAAGAAGATCAAACCTATCCATTCTGAAGGAAATCAGCCCTGAGTGCTCACTGAAAGGACAGATCCTGAAGCTGAGGCTCCAGTACTTTGGCCACCTCATGAGAAGACTCCCTGGAAAAGACCCTGAAGTTGGGAAAGATGGAGGGCAGAAGGAGAAGGGGACGACAGAGGACGAGATTGTTGGACAGTGTTCTCGAAGCTACCAACATGAGTTTAACCAAACTGCGGGAGGCAGTGTAAGACAGGAGTGCCTGGCGTGCTCTGGTCCACGGGGTCATGAAGAGTCGGACACGACTAAACAACAACAGCATGGCTGCTATAAACTAAGAATTTCAGTAGAGCTCTTTTCTTAAAAACATACACACACAAACACAATTTCTTTTTCCTCTGCCGCATCTGAACCATTCTTCCCTGCCTCTTCCGAAGGTGATACAAAGAGCTGTAAGCAGGAACTCCTACTTCCCCAAGGACTGAATCAAATCTTCATGAGGGACAAACCTTTCTTCCGACCCAGGAGTTACTGCTGCTTCCATATGCACCTGAGATGGAGGTGCGGCTGATCTTTGGCTACTGGGAAGAAGTAAAGCCTTGGTCCCATAACCAAAATCCAAGGGAAGCCGGCAGCCACTGTGAGAGAGTGGAAGGGCCATCGTGCTACTTCCACCTGCCTCGGGAGCAAGACTCACATGCTGCCCAGCTAACAAACAAAAAAAGGACAGCAGCTTTCATATGTGGTGGGCAGACAGAATCAATCCTGGAGCTGGCCAGTCTTGCCAGGCAAATGGAAAGTGCTTTTCCATGCCAGAAGAAGCTTAAAACAATAAGCACCTTGACATAAAGGGGTGCAATATGGCAAAACTTTGCTCTGGAGTGACCTTTGCCAATACACCAAGCTGATGTTAGCAGCTTTGCACTTGGGCCCATGGGGCCAATTGCCAGGCTTAGTCCCCAAAGGGTCTGCTTTGCTGGCTGCCCTCAAACATCTTGGCACAAACAGATGCCTTGTTGCTAAGATATGGAGCTCAGATAACACCTGGGTTCAGTTCTCCATTCTGCTGCAGGTTTCCTGCATGATCTCCTCTGTCCAGCCATTTAGGAAACAGCCACACATAGATAGATAGATAGATAGATAGATAGATAGATAGATAGATAGATAGATAGATGATAGATATAGATAGATAGATATAGATCAAGATCTCCATCCCACCTTCCAGGACACAAAGGGCACTATTCAATGAATGAGTCAAACTAGCAGAAGCCCATGCAAGGGGCTTCATGCAGTGTGGAATTTAAGGTGGTTCCCTCGCACAGGGTGCCAAGCTCGGGGAGGGGACGCAAAATTGAGAAGATCCATTTGGGGTTGCTAAATGTTGGCCTTGCACAGAGCGCCACATTACGAAAGTTTACCCAAGTCTGCCCCTGCTTCCTGGGCGGTAGCAGTAGGACAGGACAGCATGAAAACACAGTTACAGCAAGAATAAAGTCTATTTTGCTCAGGGAATAGTGAATCTGTGTCCCTCCCGACGTTGTTGGCTCCTATCATTCCTGACCATTGGCTAAAAACATCTGGCGGGGGCGCAGTTCCCCCATCCTTGAATAGCTGGATGTTCTTTTCAGCTGCCAGAACCGGGAGTCGGTTCCCCATTATTCTTCTCATTTGGTTATCTTAGCTGCAACCTGTGAACTGATGTTAACATGCTTGGTATTATTTTTAATGATATTTTGTTTCAAAAGACCATTAATTATCAAGATTTCCCAGAAGATGCATTAACAGAAACTCATTCTGCATCAAGAATTCACTTGGCCAGTGTGGAAAATGAAGTCTGATTGCTGGAGATGATGATGCCTGGGTAAACATGGAAAGCACATTGCAGAGCTGGGAAAAGTTAAGAAGCACTTTTGTATGTGGTTCCCAATTGGTGGTCCATGGATCGCAGGGGGTCTGTGGCAGCATTCACATAACAAAAACTACCATAGACATATCCAAATTTTCAAAAGTAGTGGGTCCATGTTTTGACTTTTGGAATATAGGTGGTCCGTAGTACTAGGCTAATTGGGAACCACTATCCTAAAACACAGGGTTGCGATTCGCTTTGTGAAAAGGTCCAAGCTCTGATTCAGCAAAGCTTTGACGTCCAGAGCAGGGTTAGCAACATGTACATTAAAGGTATTGCTGTTGCAATTAAAATGGCAGTAGTTACTAGTAGCAGGGATAAGTTGTGACTCAGCTACACAGCTGCAAATAAAACATTCTAAATGTGTTGTAAGGTGCAATATAAAAGTGTGACACTGGACGGCGATGGCGAGCTATGCAAAATTCAATGTATTTTTCAAAACTTTTTTTATACCTTCGTTGGCAGAGTATCTGCTATGCACACAAAAGGTCCCAGGTTCAGTCCCCAGCATCTCCAGATAGAGCTGGGGGAGAGCCCTGTCTGAACCCCTAGAGAGTTGCTGCCAGTCAGTGTCAACAATACTGAGCTATATGGACCCAGTGGTTTGACTGGATGAGCCTGTGGGCATAGGAAGCTGTTTATATTACTAATTAATAAAAGCACAACCTCATTAAAACCCAACAATGAGAAACCTTACTTTTCAGAATTTCTCATGCATCTTAATCCACTTGACTGGACATTATGTTAACTCTGTAGAAGGTTTCTCAAAGGTTGTGGGTGGCTGACTCCCACTGCCACCGCTGCCACCACCATGAGTGGACTGGCTATAATTTAGCAACATAGACATCCTGCAGCATAACAGGCTGGGGTAAAAATATAGGAACAGGTGGCTGTTAGGGAGTCTGAGTAGATTCCTGCCTACATAAGCAGAGCACTCAATAGGATGTGGTGGTGAGTACCAATTGGAAGCAGTCAAGACTCATGCAATAAATAAAGAAATAAATCATGAGCCCCAGGTTCTGTATAAAGAACACTCCTGCTTATTCAGGTGTCCTTTTATACTCGTCCTCCTGCTGCTAATGCACATTAAAATTACGAAGGGAACTTCCTTGCATAGCAAACTGAAGTCTTCCATATACAGTGGTACCTTGGGTTACAAACACCTAGGGTTACAAACACTTTGAGTTACAGAGTCGGCTAACCCGGAAGTAGCACCTTGGGTTAAGAACTTTACCTCAGGATGAGAACAGAAATCGTGCGGTGGCAGCGCAGCAGCAGTGGAAGGCCCCATTAGCTAAAGTGGTACCTCAGGTTAAGAATGGTTTCAGGTTAAGAACGGACCTCTGGAACGAATTAAGTTCATAACCAGAGGTACCACTGTACAAAATATACACTGCATACTTCAACTGGTTTAATGGTGTGTGTGTCCTGTCCCCCGGTCACTGCAGGGAACTATAGTTCTGTAAGGAGGCTAGTGATCCCTAATGGAGGTTTCTCTCCAAACTCCAAATTCTCTCCTGGGATTCTTTTGGAGATAGAGAAATTGTGCCTCCCCACCCGCTAGGTGATGTTGGAGTCATAATCCCTGACGTTTAGCCATGCTGGCTAGGGTTGATGACAACACCCAGCCTGTCTCTATTTTGCAGGTGGGATTCTATTGCATAGTGGCACATTCAAGTTGTTCGTTTAAAGTGGATCTGAACTCTTGCGTAAAAAAACCCCAGAACAGAACTTCTCTTTAGGGATAGTTAATTCTGAAATTCTGAAGGACCTTAAAAAAAAAAAATTATGTACAGTATGCTACAACCGCAGCCAGAATGGTATTTGCCCAGAGGTGGAAAGAGGATGCTGTTCCAGCCAAGGAAGAATGGCTGATTAAAATTTATGGATTACGCCAAAATGGCAAAATTAACGGATGTGGTAAGAAACCACAAAATTTATTAAAGAGTGGGGGACATTTGTTGAATATTTGGAAAATCATGGGATGCAAGTAAGTGCATTAGTAGGGCTAACTTAAATCAAGCAGTTAAAAGTACTATTAAGATTAATTGTAGAATAATTAAAAAATGGAGTAAAGTGGAAAATTCAGTGTTAAAAATTTAAATAAGATAAGAAACCACAAAAAAGGGGAGGAGGGAAGTCTAATGTGCATTTGTGTTGGAAGTATATGGTTGTAAGGTGTGTATCTGTAAATTTTTGAAAACTGAAAACTCAAAAAAGGAGGGCTTGTGATGGAAAAATGCACCGGGAACTGTAGAGTCACAGTTGCTTAGTGTGATGTTGTAACACCTCCCCAGAAACAAATTTGAATGAATGCTCAATGAGCAGCTGGTGTCATATAACCTCACAGTACAAACAAACCAGAATGAATGTCCACAAAACAGGTTGTCTGAAAGGAACCTATATCAATGGGAAAAGCTTAGCTTGGATTTGAGGGTGAGGGAAGATTAGTTTCCCCATTTGGTTGTGGAAGTTGGCCATGAATCAACAAGACGGAGATGAAAATATTGAAAAGAGCTAAGTATAAGAGACTTGTGAGTTACTGCGGGCTTCTCTTTTGTTAACATCTGGATTAGGCTATATCCCTGTGAAAATAAGTAAAAGGGTGTTGCTTCCATATTGGTCAAAAAGAATGCAAGGCCCTGGTCTCCGAATGCGAGTCTGCAAGATTTCAAAGCTTTGCAGAGTTATTTGCACACAATTTCCGACAGATGGTTCAAAGAAAGTTTTCCTCTTATGTACTCCGTGCCTTCAAATAAAAAAATGGCATTTACTAAACATATAGAAAACATTTCTCCTTGCAAAAAATAATATATAAATCAAAAGCTGTAGTGCCATCTATTAAAATAAAGAGGTTAACAAAGTTCTATGAAGTAGTCATATGGATTTGCAGCTTTTTTTATCTAATGAAAATGCGATGCTATTTTTTGTCAATTTAACAATAGATCGGCAAAAGGATACCTACAAAAGTGTTTTTCCCCTCTTAGCATTTCATTAAGGGAGTTTTGCACACCAATTTTTAAATAGGTACTTGTTGTTCAGATCTTCATGCGGCAAGGCACTTATTGCAGCCCCTCTCAGCAAGATCTTAATCACGTAATTAGAAACATATGACTAGCCCCATTGAAATGTATGGGATTACTCCCTTGTCTGATGTTGAAGTGATGTTAAACATAAGTTGATGTGTTAAACATGGTAAAGTGCTTTATTGACTATGGCTAGACAGGCACATGGTTACAATTTAGCATATTATTTTAGCTACAGTATTCCCCTCCACACTAGGATCTATACGTTTAAGAGTGAATTGCCCTTACCCAGCAATTTCGTTTGGGTGTATTGGTCCAATGTGCATATGAAGCCGCTCCCCTTTCAGTATTGAAAGAGGCCTGCTCCATTTATTTTAAGACCTGGAGTGAGCAGGTTTTATTCAAATGACAGTATTCTGCACAGAGCTTGGACACTCCACTGAATGTCCATTAGGGTTCTGGGTGGGTATTCTAAAGGCCTGGTTCAAACATGCATGTTTATTGCTTGACGATGGCAGTAGGAAGTGGCAACTTACAGGTGAGAATGCGTCGTCACAGTTCTAACACAGCAGGCGGAGCTTTTACATCACCATACAGAATTTCGAGCGCAATATTTCTCAGTGGATTTGGGGAGGAGAAGGGGAAGAACATTCCATTGCACCAGCAGAAATCCTCGCACTGATGGAATGCTCATGTAGTGCTGTGCTGGGTACCACCCATTATTTACAGCCCATTGTTCTAGTCCTGCAGTCTCAGATGATTATCTCACTCCTGCCCCACTTGCTCCTTCCTAAGATTAGCGTCTTCCTCCTAACCGCTATGGTTTCCTTCCAATCTGCTAGGAGGGAACGCTGTCATTCACAGCAAGTTTGTCTAGCCCAGCGATGCATTTGCTAGGCCCTTTCCTTGCCAGTCAGCCACCAACCATGTATCCAAGGCCCTCAGGCCCTGTCCTTTTGCCTTCCTCTGGGCCACTCTCCCCCATCTTCCTCCTGATTTGAACGCCAGACATGCATATGATGTCTGATGCTAATTCCCCCCCAAAGAGTTAAATGATAACTCATCAGAGGCAGCTACAGTTGCAAATGGAAACAAAATATCTGTGAAAGGAAGAGGAGCAGGTTTGCTCAAGTGTGTTGCAGGTAGAAATACTGTTTGTAATGAAGTGAGAGCAGTAGTTGCTCGAATTAACGAATAAGAAAGTTTTGAGAATTTACATGCTAGATTAAAATTGATTAATTCATTGAGAAGGGGATTGAAAGAAAAACACTGGGGCCTAATTTGAATAATAGAGTGCCTGGTATCTGGTGGGCAATCTTCTCCTTTATTTCTACACTGTGGCTGTAAACCAAATCACCTGTCAGGAGAGCTATGAGATTCAGGTGAGGGTCATATGCTTTGTCAATCCCAGCAGGTATATAACAGGAAGACCCAGGCATTATTTTAAGAATAACATTACAACTTCATTTTCCAAAAAATAATGCTCATTCCACAAAATGTTTACAAAGTTCAGCTACTGCAAAAGTTTTATGCTTTTTTTTTTTTAATCACCATGGTATTTAACCATCTTATGTCCTTTAGAGGAGAAGTTGTGAATTGCAGAATTTTAAATACCCGTCATCATCCTTGGCTTCACTCAGTTTTGTTTATAACACTCTTCCATTTTATTCTAGTCGTGAGGGTGGGGAGGGGCCTCACAAGTGGAGTAGCCTAGGGCCTCTCTTCATCTAAATCCGACCCTGATCAGGGCAGGAGATCATATTCAAACTAAGCTCAGCAAAGTTCATGGTTGAAGGGAAGGAGTTTTCTGTGGCTCTGTTTTCTAGCAGGGCCATGAAATACAGCGGATATCAGGACTGGGGAAAAGCTCAGCCACCAACCGTTCCCCAGAGAGGATTCATTTTTAACTAAGCTGCTGTGTGTGCACCTGAACCAGTGTCTCATTTTTCTCTTGTCTTTTTCCTTTGTCAGGCAGGGCTTGAAGATTCAATTACGGAGGGAACTGGCCGGCCTGGCGTAGATGGTGCTTTGCTTCCCCACAGACTTTACAGACTTGCTGTAAGAATTTGTGTCGCATGCGAACCAGATTGCATTTTTAAACTAAGATGATAGGTGTATAGGGAAAGACCACGGGAATTAAAAACTACAGCGGCAAAGCAAAACACGAAAGCCAGGAAGCAAAAACAGCAGGTGATGTTGTCTTAAAAGGCATTAAGATGCAGAACCTGCAATTTGGAAAGAAAAATAATGTGCAGTATTATAGCTGAATGCGCCTTTGGCCCCTTCTTTCCTGGGGACTCCGTTTGTGCCCCTGTGCTGGTGTGGGATGAGTGAGCTGAGTGAGCTGAGCTCTAAACCTTCATGTCTACTTAGAATATATACAAGACCAGCTCTGCCAAAACTGCAAGATGCTGCTTATAATGAATGGCACTTAGAGATATTATGCCTTCCAGGTGAAGCACAAACAGATGCTTCTGAGCAGCTTTCACTACTTCTGGCCTACTGAGCCAAACACAGACTACCAGACTTCTCCAAATTTGCAGTGGCTGCACTCCAAGAAGCTGCTTCCAACAGCAGTGTTCTTCTGCTCAGCCCAGTCTTGCATTTGGAAGCATGCATCTCTCCCTTTCACAGATTCAAAAGATTTCTTGAGGTGCAGTGCCTTAGTTAAGTGTCAAACGCACTAGAGGCTTATTTGTTTGTCAGGAAGCACAGGGGGAACCCGTAGTTTGCAAAACTGAAAGGAGAGCTGCAATTCTTGGCCGTCTGCAAAAAGAATCTCTCCTTTCAATGGCTTGTTTTAAATTTTGGTTTCTGGAAAATGCAACTTGACTTTTTTAGGCAGTGTAAAGCTAAAGGTAAAGGGACCCCTGACCATTAGGTCCAGTTGTGGCCGACTCTGGGGTTGCGGCACTCATCTCGCTTTATTGGCCGAGGGAGCCGGCGTACAGCTTCTGGGTCATGTGGCCAGCATGACTAAGCCGCTTCTGGCGAACCAGAGCAGTGCACGGAAACGCTCTTTACCTTCCCGCCGGAGTGGTACCTATTTATCTACTTGCACTTTGACGTGCTTTCTAACTGCCAGGTTGGCAGGAGCTGGGACCGAGCAATGGGAGCTCACCCCATGGCAGCGATTCGATCCCCCGATCTTCTGATCAGCAAGTCCTAGGCTCTGTGGTTTAACCCACAGCGCCACCCGCGTCCCAAGTAGTTTTTAGGCAGTGAATAGCACCCAAAGGCTTTACAGTGTCAAATAGATATTGACCGGAGTGAAAGATTTTTCTGTTGGAATAAATCTAATGATTCCAACTGGATCCACAGCCCGACTTCAGCCGGGGAGGGCGGGATATAAATAAAAGTTTATTAGTTTATTATTATTAAGAATACATACACATCACGTTTTCTGGCATTTTCCTCTCCCAAGAGGCTAACTTGTTTTCCCTTCAAAGCCCAGAACTCATTTGACAGTGCAATCCTATACACAGAATTGTAGAGTTGGAAGGGACCACGAGGGTTGAACCTCAAGTGCTTGAGGGTCCCCCACTTCAACTTGTGTTGGCTCATAAGGCTCCCACTTTTCCTCTGACAAGCCCCAGATTTCTCCAAGGCACCCCATTTCAGCTCAGAATTCAATATTCCTGCACACCCCAATATAAAAGTTCTGAAACTTGTTGATTAGTTACCCAGATGGTGGCTTCACCTTTGTGTTTCATCACTACGTACACACTTCCTAGCTTTTTTCCTCTGTATGGCCCTGGAACCAGGCATTTAGGAAACACTTCTGCACCAGTCGTCAAAGGCCTATATCCCTGATAATACCTCAGTACATGAGGGTGTTTATTGTTCAAACAGATGTGACAGAAGACAATCACGTTTCCTGGTTCTTGGCTTGCCTAGGTTTATTACTCAAAGCAATGAACGCATGTAGAACCATTGTACCAAGAACAGATTTTCATGTGGTAAAGTAATGGATGTTCAGCAAAATTGTGCTGTTACAGAAGTTTGCTTTTAAATAAGCAAACATACAGCACAAATGCTCCATTTCACGTTGCATGTGGAGAGGACTGTCCCATTCTAGTTTTAAATACAATGCGCCTCATTCTTCCATTGATTTTCCAAGAGGGATAATTAGCATGCTGTTCTGGGAGAATGTGCTAATAAGTTATTAGTCATGTGCTGCTTAAATACTTGGCTTTGGCAAATGTAAATGCCCCGCAGCCCAATACTGCTAAGCTTCCATTGCGCCAGCATATTTAATTGGATTTAATAGTGTAAAACTTCAGGACATTCTAGAACCCCTTTGTGTCAGAGTAATTGCATTCTGGAGAAGCCTGGGGTTCCTCTGAAGTGTATATCCTGGGTCCCTCCATGGGAAGGTAGTTGGTGGCAAACAAGCTTCTCTGAAATATATTTCGGCCGCCACAGCAGCAGCTGCCACCCGCTGCAATGCCCAGCTGTCAAGGAATGTTGGATGTGCTTCTACACTACATGCAGAGATTATGTGGACCAAAAACAAGTCCCACCAAACTTTGCAGGTGCTCCCTGTGGGATGAATCTATATCCCCTAGAACGTTTCCCAGAATCAGATGTCAGAGAAACGCACTGAAAACGGACTATCAAATGGATTTCCTCCCATCTGCCCATTCAATCCCCAACACAGCACAGACTCCTGCTTTTTTGCTTTAGTCCTCCATAACAAAAGTTGTTGTTTTTAAAGATGCATTGCACACTTTATATCTAAATAGATATGTAAATTGCTTTGAATTTACATATCCATTGATGTCGAATTGCTGCTGTCCTGACAGATGCCTGAGGCAGCCTAAATGCACCAGGACTGTCAATCCTAACCATGGTTACTCAGAAGTCAGCAGCACTGAATTGAATGGGACTTCATCTTGGCCAGGGAGGGTTAGGGTTGTAACTTGAATCCACTTTTTACTGTGAACTATAAAATCAAGTGAATGCAGCGTGCTGTGTCCCACTTGCACTGCCACTATGGGTGCCCTGGCTCTTACCAAACTCAGTGGGAGCCAGGGCATTCCTCAAACTATTGCTGCTCTCTCTGCTTCTCTGCCCAGGGGTGGGGAAGGCAAGTGGCAATGGGGTGAGCTAGAACACCTTCCTTTCCGTGGCAAAATTGGTGGGATGGGTGGAGCATTGCCTCTTACACTTCTGCCACCTGAGGCAGGTCGTTCACCCCACATCATAGGTGGGCCAGTGCTGTCTTTTCCCATGGAAAGAAGTGATCTCTTTTGTTACCTGTGGACTTTAGCAGTCAAAGTGAAGAGGAACATATGGATTGGCACCCGTCCCCTAAATCTTCATTTTGAAGTATTGCCCTACTAGCCAAGTCCCAACATCTGAAACAAATTACCTAGAGAGTTTTGGGATGCGGGTGGCACTGTGGGTTAAACCACAGAGCCTAGGACTTGCCGATCAGAAGGTCGGTGGTTCGTATCCCCGTGACGGGGTGAGCTCCCATTGCTCGGTCCCTGCTCCTGCCAACCTAGCAGTTCAAAAGCATGTCAAAGTGCAAGTAGATAAATAGGTACCACTCCGGCGGGAAGCTAAACGGCGTTTCCATGCGCTGCTCTGGTTCGCCAGAAGCGGCTTAGTCATGCTGGCCACAGGACCCGGAAGCTGTACGCCAGCTCCCTCGTCCAATAAAGCGAGATGAGCGCCGCAACCCCAGAGTCGGTTACGACTGGACCTAAGGGTCAGGGGTCCCTTTACCTTACCTAGAGAGTTTATGTTTCAGCAGAAACACCCAAACATCACCATTTTGTGAGTAACATCTGCATGCATGAAATAAAATGTTGCAATAAAGAAAGGACTTACATTATGGTTAAAGAGCGTTATTACTGACTGAAGGATTAATTCATATATAAAGAGCAAAATGTCAAGAGGGTGCTAAACCACCCCTCCCTGATGCCTGGGTGAGGGAAAGCAGACAAGATGACAGGTGATGGACTGTGAAATCAAGCTAACCAGTTAGGCTGCGATTCTGACTCCGCTCACCTCATTGAATTCCATGGGGCTTACTTCTGAGTAGACATGGCTAGAATTGCAAGCATGCAGAGCTTTGTAATGGACCATGAAGGTGCTTCAAGACTCTTGGTTGCTTTTGCTGCATGCAAGGAACACCAAGGGAAAGTAACTGATTTTTAAATATATGTTGATGATATTTTGTGTGCCACAAAATGCATTTTCTTAAAACATGCATTTCCATACAAGTAGAGGATGAAAAGGAAGACTTGTGCAAAAGAAACCAATTTCAGCAGAACAGAAAACATCAGATTAATGTGCAAATGGATGTTGGCATGATCTTTGAAATGTCCGTACATTAAGGTTACCAGATCTTTTTCAATGAATCCGGGGACACTTTTCAACTTCAATGGATTTTGTGTGGGGACTGATTTGTAAATCTGGGGACTGTCCCCGGGAAATGGGGACGTCTGGTAACCTTACCATACATCCCTACACAGAAACTCCATGACTGACACTTGGAGGGGCGGGAGGTTCTCAGCATGCAAATCAATGGGCAAACAGAGGGCTCCTAGATGCAAGACCCATTGCCTTAGTGTCTTAGTGCTGCCGCTCCACCGTGTAGTCCGCTACTGCTTCAGACCAAATCACCAACTTAGAATCATAGGACTGTAGAGTCGAAAGGGACCCGGGGGGTCATCCAATCGAAACCCCTGCAATGCAGGAATATGCAGCTGTCCCATACGGGGATTGAACCTGCAACCCTGGCGTTATCAGCACCACGCTCTAACCAACAGAGCCATGCAGGCCTTCCTAAACAGCCATGTTTTCAATCTAAGCTAAACAACAGAGAAGCCATGTGGCAGGCTTTCTCAACCTCGGCCCGCCAGATGTTTTTGGCCTACAACTCCCATGATTCCTAGCTAGCAGGACCAGTGGTCAGGGGTGATGGGAATTGTAGTCTCAAAACATCTGGAGGGCCAAGGTTGAGGAAGCCTGCCATATGGGTTACTAGTGATGGGAGGAGAAGGAGGATGAATGCTCACCCCGAATGGGAAATCTAATCTGAGCTAATATTATGGCAGTTTGTAAGAAAGACTGCTATAGGTTCAGGTGTTTTGGGGGTCCAAGCAACAAGGAGGCAGGAATGATCAATTCATCAGGCAATGCCATTTTAACTTGTCTTTAGCTGCCAAATTTCCAGTGAAGGGCTTCCTATTCTTTTCTTTTTTTAAAAAAACAACCCCTCTCTGCTTCTTATTTGGCAGGTCATCTTCTCCAGCTGTGCTGGTGCCGCTGCAATATTCCAACAGCCTGCTGTAGGGTGTGGGGTGCTGGCTGTCTACTGCAAGAGGAAAGAGGTGAGCGTCTGGACATTACGCCTGCCAAAAATCCTTTTTATCAAGAGAACATCTTTTATTTCAGAGCATCCCTGCCCATGGAATTTCAGCAGTTGTATTCTGGAACAGGGAAGATGCAGCTCTGCTGAATGGATACCACAGCTTCAAAAGCACTCTTTTGTTTTGCAGGGTTTTATCTGATGAATCTCGTGGTAGGAGAATCTGGTGCTGTTTGATTGTTCCTTCTCACAGAATAGTTGCCGGTCAGAAATTGGCAGCCTGAAGCGTACCGGAAGGCAAACAAGGGAATGAGGTGTTGTGCACATCCACAAGCCATTCAGCATTATGCAAGAAGACTATTGCACTGCAAACTTCCATGAGAAATTGTGTGGCTACGTAGCCATGATACCAGCATTATTTTGCATTAAAAATATACAGTGGTACCTCGGGTTACAGGCGCTTCAGGTTACAGACTCCGCTAACCCAGAAATAGTACCTTGGGTTAAGAACTTTACCTCAGGATGAGAACAGAAATCGTGCAGCAGCGGTGCAGTGGCAGCAGGAGGCCCCATTAGCTAAAGTGGTACATCAGGTTAAGAACAGTTTCAGGTTAAGAACGGACCTCCAGAACGAATTAAGTTCTTAACCCGAGGTACCACTGTATAGGTTTTAGGCCAGGTGATTGCCATGGCTTCTCCCAACAAATCTTGGGGGGTTGTAATTCAATTGATGGTGCTGAGAGTTCTTTTAGAGATCTCTAATTATTAGTATTTTATTGAATTTCAAGTGAAAGCTGCATTTTAAGTTTGCATATTTGCCTGAGATGTGGGAATTAGGTTGGTTTGCAATGAGCAATGAACAAATTTTTCCCCATCCCTACCTGCTTAGTACGAACAAATTAGTACTACTATCCCTAATGCAATCATCAGCACAAGGTAAGGACTTGCATGACTGGGTGGGTTCGCAAAGTCCAATGTAGCACTTTCCAGTACTCTCGAGCACACCGTAATGACTAACCTAAATTTGTAAAAGCCAGAGCAATTACTCTTCCTGTGGAATTTGCTGTCAGGTCTGTTGGAGATGCTGTTAAGAATGTAGCCGGTTGCTTACCTGTCATCAAGCAGCGTCTTAATAATGTAGTTGAATTTGAATAAGCAGTTATATATGAATCCTGGTCCTACCTTCCGAGTGTGACACTGTAGATGAAATTGAATCTCCACTTCAGTTTTTAAGCCCGGGAATGAGCAAGCATCTTATCTGAATATAATTTGTAGGCTAGCAGCTGAAGCAGCTGCTTACACGGGATTTAGTCTGTGCTTCTTAGAACTGATCGAAAATATTATCCTGCCTTATTAAAATCACTCTGCAGCTTTTCCAGTCATGTGTCAACGGGAAAACAAAAACAAACACCAGAATGCATCTTTTTCCAAGCTGTGGTATGAAAAAGGCTAGTTTGCAGAGATTCACTTTTGCCATTACAAATAAGCAAGGCTTTTGTATAGTTCACAGAACGTTTACAATGATACAATACAATATATATATATGCATATTTTGGACATATTTGACTATATATACACACACACACACACACACACACACACACACACACACACACACAATTTTTAAGTATTTGTGAAAACATATTTCACAACATTTGTGCATTTTTTAACTGATAAACACGGCACAGAATTTAGAGAACTACATTACTTTGCTGATTGCTGTGCTACATTCAGTGCAGCAGTCTGGGTTTCATGAGCTGATTTGGTCCTCATCAAATGAGGACTGAACAAATCCTCAAACATCCCAAGCTGTAAATCAGCAACACCTTTTTAACCAATTAGAAAGCTTTTAATTGATTCACCCAACCAATTAATTGACTAAGCGCCACAGCCCTACTTATTTTGTTATGATTCACTGCTTCACAGATTAATATGTTGATTAACCATGGCTCTCAAAACTATGATAATTCATTGATAAGTCTTCCATCACTACAGGGTAAAAGTGCTCACTTCCCAGGTCAACAATCTCCTGCTTCTGTTCTTGGGGAAGCAGAGGCATAGTAGCAGCTGGTTTTCCACTTCAGAGGCAGGTTATCTGCCCATCCTCACCAATTCCACTGCAATGCAATGACTTGTACCAGAATAATCATAAAAGCTACGTCTATTTCTTCACATGCACGTAGCTAATCTTGCAGAAGGCACTCCCTCAAATTACTTTTTTTTATATAAAATTTTTATTGGTTTTACAAAGTTTTAAAGAACAAACAAACACTTAAAAAGACATACAAACACGTATAATTTCATAACATTTTTTCATAGACCTCTTTTCTGAGACTCCCCCATACCCCCCCTTTCTGCATCCCAATGTCCATAGTTTTATAGCAACTCCCAATTGTTCCTTTCCAACCTCTGTCATCTTAGTCATCTCTGTATTCTGACCTTATGTCACTGTATCCCTTTATTCCTAAAAACCACAACACTCTAACATTCATCAAGTTTATAATAGTCCTTAAGATAACTTTTGAATTTTCTCCATTCTTCTTCCGCCGTCTCTTTTCCTTGGTCACGGATTCTGCCTGTCATCTCGGCCAGTGTCATATAGTCCATCACTTTCATCTGCCACTCTTCCAGAGTAGGTAGATCTTGTGTCTGGCACTCCCTCAAATTACTGTGCTTTCTCCTAGCCTATGTTTGCTCTCAGATGTCCAACAAGGTCTAGCAGAGCTGAACATCTGGTGATGATGTGGTGGTGGCTCTCAACTTGGATGGCTTTAAAATGGGATTAGACAAATTCACCGAGGACAAGGCAATCGATAGCTACTACTTGTCTTGATGGCTATATGTGAACTCCAGGACCAGAAGCAACATGCCTCTGAATAGTAGGGATCATGAGTGGAAGAGTGCTGTTGCATTCATACCCTGCTTCTGAGTCTCCCAAAAGTATCTGGATGGCCCTGGTGAGAATGGAATGCTGGACTCTGGTGGGTTTTTGGTCTGTTCCATCAGGGCTCTTCTTGTGTTTTTAACTTTTCTGCCAATTACAGGGCTGCTTCTGTTCTATATTGCCCTGTTCCTGTTGGGGATCTCTTCATAGTTACCAGTCCTATTGTTCTCCTCCATATTCCTGTCCAGAGACTTTAATGCAAAGCTAACACAAGAAGAGCAGAGGAGAGCTACTGAGCATTTACACGGGCTAAGGGACTCCATTTCTGTTGCCTCCCCTCTTCTGGAGGACTTGTACAACTGCCCGGAAACTGGGGTCTTCCAGCCATCTGTGGCCCACAGGGTCATCCTCCATCAGCCAGCTCCCACAAAGGTCACACCACACATCCAATTTGCCCATGTGGCTCTCCTCCGCTGTTGCTCATGTGCAGTGGAACCCAAAGGACTGCAAGGGAGATGATCTACCCGCTTCCGATATTCCAGTGGCAACAGTGATCTCAATTTCCTCATTACGGAGCATGAAGTTTCTCTGTCTTCAGACCTCCTTGTCCTTGTACCATCTGGGTCATCCTCTGCTCAGTATCATTTCCATTTCCACACTATCCTTACAATATAATTAGGGGGCCAGAATAGTGTGTGTGACTGACAAATGTGACCTCATTAGATTCTTCGGCGGTATCAAAATATTATGCACTCATTTGCATCTCAAATCCCCCAATTCCTTTGCATTTAATCCTTGTGGCCGCTTCGTCCTTTGCTGCGGTTGTCAGGGTTCGATTCTCATTCCCCTTTCACTCAGATCTGGCAGGGAGCACAGCACAATAATCCCAGATACATGCATAGCTCAAAAATTTCATTTTTTAATCAACTAGATGTTATATGTTGTTTTTTTAAAAAATGAGGAATATGCATTCTTTTACATAGGGCCCCAAGTCAAATTAGCACTGAAGTGACGCCCAACTTCTGCTTGCCAACTGATAATGAAAATGTCCCTGAAGGTTGCATGGTCCCCCTGTGCTGATCACAGACACCACAGCATACAAACTATATGGTCATATTAACATCAGGATGGCTCTCTGTGGTCTCTTTCCTCTACATGGCTATTACAACATCTGGGAATTCGAATCTGATTCAAGAGTAAGGCTGGATTTTGAGTTTAGGGTGGGGATAAATGAGAACCGAGACCTGTAGGGATTAGGCACTTACAAATCTTAAATTATAATTAAGGTTGCCGGCAGCCACACCCCAGACATTGGCTGATAGGGAGAACTGTAGAGTCTCTGAATTCATAATTCAAGGGGGCTTCATAAATTGGACCGAAACAGCAAAAACTTAATATACAAGGCCGATTTTGTTTAATTTTAAGATATTTAATTTGCGAAATACATTAACATCTCTGTGCATTTGCACTTATTTGACAGAAAAATGGAAAGAGATTTACATTGGTACCTTGGTTCCCAAATGGCTTGGCTCCCAAACAAATCGGCTCCTGAACGTCGCAAACCTGTTCCTGTTTGCAAACATTTTTTGGAAGCCAAACATCCGTTTCGGCTGTTGGCATTGTTTCTGGGGCCAATCAGAAGCTGCGTCTTGGTTTGTGAATGTTTTGGAAGTCAAACAGACTTCCAGAACAGATTGAGTTCAGGAACCAAGGTACCACTGTACCTCCAACTGAGCGACTGGATAATGGCTGCCTGTACGTTTTTCCTGATTTTGCCATATTTGAATGAGCTTGAATGAGCTTCTTTTTAAAAGAAGAAATCTGAACATTCAAGACAGGGACCTGGAATATGTCTGAGGGGTAGAAGATTACAAATTTTCCTATTTTTGTGGGTCTTAGAACTTTTGAAGTTGATTCATGGTTGATTTATATCTAGTTCTTGAAGAGCTTCTGCATTAGAAATGTATCCTGTATCCAACATTCCAAGCTACAAGGCCATAGGACAGTCTCCAGGTGACTCTGGTATGCTCTGGTTTCTGCCTTCATCCAGGGACCTTTAATTAAAATAATAATAAAAAAGAAGTCTGGTGACAACTGCAAAACCTTATGTCTTGGGTTTTAAAAAGAAGTGCTCCCCACTACCCCAAACTCAATTTGGGAAGTGGCACATAAAATTTTGGGTATTGAGGTCATGGAGGAATTAACTCATCATCTCTGGGTACTGAAATGTCAGGTCAGTCCAGAGTCTTGCAGTTTGGCATGACTTTATTCAGTATGACAATTCACACAATCAAATTCCAATACTAAAAATTATGGAATAAGATTTTGTCATTTTTTGTGTCCACCGGAATCTGTTTGGAAGGGGACAAAATGTGCTATAGTCTGTTGGGTATATACTGTACATGCATAATATTTGCTGCCTCGCAAGTGGAATTTCTTGTAAGTCAGTCCTTTTGTGTTTTTCCTTTTATTTGTTTCTTTTGTACTTTTGAATGTGACTGTAATGAATAGTTGCAAAATAAATTTAAAGAATGAGCATTTTAAAAACCTTCTTTCTTTTGTCTTCCCATCATAGAATCCATTGGGGCTCATTTCAGGAAAATGCAGGTTTGTGCATATCCCCACAACTACAGTCAGAAAGAATTAAGAAGCGGCAAGTTTCACCTTCTTGAAATGAGGCAGGGGCTGAAGCAGAAAAAGGAGTTGAGAGTGGTTTCAACTAAGAGGTGATATATATCCTGTTCTCATGTTTTCGATTCAGATAAACACTTTTGAAGTGCAGTATATTCACTTGGGAAAACGCTGACCTCCTCAAAATTGTTTGCAGCGTTTTAGTGCAGCGAGATGCCTGCACAGATTCCTAGCTAATTGCAATGTGGGGGAAAGCAGCAGGGAATTCACACTTAGATAAGCTCAGGAATGAAGCACAAGCCTTGGCCACAGTGCAAATAAAATAACAAAAGATTTTCCATATCACAGTAATCATCATTGGCATTTTCCTCTTGTTCCACTCACAAACTCCTGATTAGATGAGGCCCTTGTAGAAGGTGTGCATACCTCAAGTGCACGGCAACTGTCTCTTATTGTGGTGATTATTGTCGCTTATTGTGGCACACAGGTATTGCGCACCTGATTTGCTTTAGATATGTTCCTCAAATCACTGCTGACCCATATAGATGGTTAGGATGGGCTTGTCTGGTCATCAGTTTTGTTTATGTCTGAAATCATGAACCATCTCCAGTCTTCAGCTATTCTTCACACACCAACATAATCAAGGATAGTGCTTGATTCTCCTCCCTGGAGGAAAGGTAGCTTAGCATCATTTATCTAATTTGCATCGGCAACATGGAGAAGCTTTAGGGAAGATGAGTTCTCTGCTTTGTCCTGCATGTAGCCACACACACACACAAATATGTCCCCATTGTGAGGTTCTGTGTTTGTTCAACCCCGATTGCTGCCGTGTCAGTGTTCTCCTGGGAAGGCAGCTGTCATGAAAAGAGATGCTTCTATCCTCTAATCTTCTTACATATCGTATATCTAAGATAAGGGTCTCAACTATTATGCTCAAAGAAGCAAGAAATGACGTGGAGTGAAATGCTCATGTCATCCCAAGTTAACACTTCTCCTTGATCCTGTAAGACATTCGCTTTCTCCTGTCCTCCTCCTCCTTTTGGTAGAGAAGTAGCTTTTGCGGTTGCACAAGACCTGTGCCCAGAGTATTAGTTGAGGCCACCTTGCCCTGCTCTCTGAATTCTAAGCAATTGAATTCTGGGGTCTCAGTTGAATCTGGGATGTGCTCCAACACTGGGCATGCCTCTCCTGGTGTTCAGACTGGTACAAACTGAGTAATTTGGTGTTTGATTGGGCAATGTAATTTCACTATGTTTGTGTTAGGGTGTTTCCATGCCAGCGTTTTAGAGATGATCTACATGTGTGTGTTTTTATTAAAAAAAAACACATGATCAAGTGCTTCTTTGCAGCAAAATCTGCTTGCATGATGGAAGAAAGCTTTCAGTGTAAGCAGGGAGGGCACTGCTGTTTTTAATGTGGTCAGGCATTCAAACCTATGTGCATTTTGAAGTAATACAACCCTATGTAGACTGTACCACATGTGCAACTTCTTGCAAATTATCATGTGGGCATATAGACCAGCTCCTCTCATCTGGAATGCATCAATCTACAGAGGTGGTTTAATGAACTCTAGAAATGGTGTGTGTGTGTGTGTGTGTGTGTGTGTGTGTGTGTGTGTGTGTGTGTTTAAAATTGAATGTACATGCTAGTCAACCTAAGTTTTCCATTCAGTTTACAGACATGAGAAACGCAAAAACTGGTTTAAGGGCCATCTCTAAAAATGACACCTGAGAGTGACAGCCAAGCTGGTAAGATGAGACTTCTAACAGGACCAGTCTATATTGATGAGCAGCATGCACTAGACTTTCAAGCACTCTCAACAATGCTTGATGGCAAATTATATCATCCCTTGCCCACATTATTCTGCTGGAAAATTCTCCTGTTCCCAGAAAGAAATGCAATTTGACAGAAATGTACGAATTAAAAGGAACAAAATGTAATTAAAATGGCGATAGCACATAATCTGGTAACCCACTTTAGAGGCTCAGAGCTTCATCTGTGTGGGTGTTTTTTTTTAAAAAAATGTTTTATTTAAATGGATTTGAAGCAAACAAAATGACACACAAAGGTTCCCCTCTATATTATCACTTTGCAAAGCAAGCCAGATCAAAAGTTGTCCGCTGCGTCCATCTGCTTTGTGCACAACGAGAAATGCTTGATCTAAGATGGCACTCAGCTTATGCAAATGGATTTTTTTCCAAACCTTACTACAGAATTTCATTATTAATAAAGACACCTAAACTAGAACTGGCAGGATTAAAAGGAGGGGGAAAATCCTGCAGAAATAGTGAAGATTGAGTTGAACATTTCCGTGAGCATTAACCGTATACATAAGAAATACAGGTATGTGTTTGTATGAAGGAAGAGTCAGCATTGCAACCCTCTAGAATCTCTGGGATTCATTTCTAGCCTTGCTATTCATCTCTCCATCTCCTTCATATATATCTTGTCCTTTGAAATTAACCCCCCCCCATGCATTTAACAAAAGTACCTACTTTTGTCTGGATACAGGGACACCATTCTGGGGTGGTCTAACCACTAATCTATATTTTAGACCACATGTGATTCTTGTTCAGGAAGATTTATTTCTCAGACCAGCTCACTGAGTTCTTCACACCAAGTGACTATTTTTATAAAGCAATTAAATGAGCCCTGTATAACTATTTGTGCCAAAATTGCAAATCCTTTTCCTTCAAAAATAAAGGAAGTGGCTGTGGCTGTTTAACCTGTGTAGATGGCACTGCTAGTGTTAGTATGAGACGGAAAATGAAATCACAACAAATGCTCCTGGAATGCATTGCACTTTTTTGCCATTTCCCCCTAACACAGCCCAACGAGGCTGTTCTTCTTTTAAACCCTTGCTGTGGATCTCTCCAGCTTGCCAGAGTCTGTGCACACACCTGAAATCTCTTAATCTCATCCCCATCCTCTTGAAATGATACCCATTGGTGGATCATGTCCAAGGTTAGCAAACATGTTCCTCAAGCATTCTAATCCAGCCTCCTCTTAAAGTTAGGGTGGCCAGTTGTCCTGCTTTGCAGAGGACAATCTTCTATCTGAAGAGCTGCCAAAGGACAGATCTCTCTTCTACTGGCTCAAGTCTGGATTGTAAATAAATAACTTTGATGGGGAAAGGATGCTGCCCATCAACACTTCACTGCATTTGGACAGCAGACTAAGTGGACACACAACTCACCTATTCTTGGTCTTCTCCAATATGATCCACAATCTTCTTCAATGCTGAGATATATTGCATTTCTGTTTATAGTGTATGTGCCTCTATACCAGGGGTCAGCAAACCTTTTCAGCAGGGGGCCGGTCCACTGTCCCTCAGACCTTGTGGGGGGCCAGACTATATTTTGAAGAAGAAGAGAAGAACGAATTCCTATGCCCCACAAATAACCCAGAGGTGCATTTAAAATAAAAGCACACATTCTACTCATGGAAAAAAACTTGATTCTTGGACCGTCCACAGGCCAGATTTAGAAGGTGATTGGGCCAGATCCGGCCCCCGAGCCATAGTTTGCCTACCCATGCTCTATACAGTGGTACCTCTGGTTGTGAACGGGATCCTTTCTGGAGGCCCGTTCACAACATGAAAAGAACGCAACCCGAAGCGATGCATCTGTGCATGTGCGGGTTGCAATTTGTCACTTCTGTGCATGCGCGTGACGTAATTTCGAGCTTCTGCACATGTGCGAGCGGCGAAACCTGGAAGTACCCCTTTCTGGTACTTCCAGGTTGCCGCGGGACATAACCTGAAAGAATGTAACATGAAGCAGACGTAACATGAGGTATGACTGTACACTTAATGAGCACCTTTTAATGCAAATATCTGTTTTGGTAATGTATTTCCTCCTTTTCCATGATGCACAAATGGCCACCCTATTTACGGGGCTGTCCCTTTGCCTTGTGAGGAATAGACCTGGAAGCAGGAACATCCACCATGCAGGGATGCTGGCACTTAGCTGGCTTCCTAGCATGTGTGTTGCTATGGATTGTGGGGAGGGAGAGGTGGTAGAGAGGACACTGCGGTGCAAGAGTTGTAGAGGGAGCGTAAGATTGGATCTGTTGGTGTGTTCGCAATGGGCCAACCACCCTGCCCCCCCTCCCTATAAGCCACAGCTATGCGCTTTCTGGGAGGCTAGGTGAGTGCTGCCACCCTACCCCACCGGATGCTCCTGCCTGAGAGAATGCAAACACTTTAAGGCTGCAACCCTGTGTGCAACTTCCTGGGAATAAGCCCTATTGAAAAAGCACTGATAGGATTGCCCTGGTGTAGCTTTCTTAAGAAAGTAGTCCTAGTTATGTCATGTGACAAACAATTTAAATAAGGGAAAGTTGGCAAGTCACTCCGTAAATTTTGTCAAGAAGCATACGACAAAAATAAACACACGAGAAAAACCCTCCTAATCTGATATCCTATAAATACCACAAAAGACTTGCAAAAAAACCAAAAACCCGTTTAACCATTCAGTCTGCATCAGAGCATTGCTGACTCCAAACAAAAGGATGCTTTTAAAAAATCTAAACTGTCCTTATAGACCTTACTTTAAAAATCTAGACCGGGGTTGTCACAGTCATGGTGAGATTTTGAAGTGAAGAAAAATGCTTGAATTCTCCACCATATACAAACCACGGAGTTGGAGCGTTCTCTGTTTAAAAACTAAACAAGCAAAGCAATTTAAAAATGAAACAAATAAAAACCAGAATCTTGACAAATAAATAAAAGCAACTTAAATGAAAGCAAAACAAAAACAGCTGTGTGGATGTGCTTATATAAAGTTAAATATAAATAATAATACAGAAAATTAAAACAGAATAAAAAGAGTGATGTTAATAGAGCTCTGTGAATACATGATTCACAGTAGCTCACTAAGGTAGACCTCTTCCCACCAGTTCCAATTCATGCCCTGAAGTTTCTGATAGACACTTCTGTCTGTGGTGTTTGATCTAGGATGGCTTATTCACTCATGAAAGTCACCACTTAGACCCTGGAGTCACCAAGTGACCAAGTGATGAAAACACAGGTATGAAACACTCAAAACCAATATACTTTTATTTATGGAAATGGAGGCATCCAAATCTTGGCCATGTTTTCATCTAACCAGCCTGAATTTCTGGCTTTTAGGGTAGGATTGAAATTAAAATTGAATTTGTCAACCTCTCCCCTTTAGCCTGAATTACAAATCCACTCCTGCCCTTCTCCCAAGAATTAGAATTAAAAGCTAACTAAACTGCTTTTTAAACACACTCACACTGTTTTCCATAATCTGGTAGTTCAATGAGAAGACTTGATATTTCCAGTTAGCTAGCTAACTTGACGCTTGAATTTTCAAACTTTGGAGTTCCGGGCCTACTAAACTGCAGTGAGTGGCATACTTAATTGACTTTTAATATATGTACAGCTGTCAAAGCCTCTCTGATCCCCCTCCCCCACCCTTCATTTGACATTTGGACGGAAACCACCAAGAGAGCTTTCTTACTTCCAGAAATCCCAGCTGAAGAGAGGCAAAGCAGAGGCGCAAGAAGAACCTTCTGTCCACCCTCACATTTCCTTCCACTGTGTCCCTGTTCTGGAAGCCAAGGGGATCTTGGATCCAAAGCCTGCGCTGCTGTGGACAAGTTGGAAACAGAATGTTACATTCATTGGCCCAGCTCCATGGCAAACGAAGATGGATTCCGAATTTCTGACAAAAATGGAAGTGGCCAAAGTGAAAGTTGAATCATGAGGCGGAACACACAATCTGCTCCTAAGCTTCAGCTTCGTCGAGAAGGGCCAGTGATGCATTCAAGAGGTAAAGATGCAGCTCTCTCACACACACCCTGTGGCATAAACACATTAGAAACAAGGGAGAGGCAACAGCACAGAAAGTTTATACTATTTATATCCATGTACTATCTGGGATGCAGGTGGCGCTGTGGGTTAAACCACAGAGCCTAGGACTTGCCGATCAGAAGGTCGGCGGTTCGAATCCCCACGACGGGGTGAGCTCCCATTGCTCAGTCCCTGCTCCTGCCCACCTAGCAGTTCGAAAACACATCAAAGTGCAAGTAGATAAATAGGTACCGCTCCGGTGGGAAGGTAAACGGCGTTTCCGTGCACTGCTTTGGTTCGCCAGAAGCAGCTTAGTCATGCTGGCCACATGACCAAGAAGCTGTACGCCGGCTCCCTCGGCCAGTAAAGCGAGATGAGCGCTGCAACCCCAGAGTCAGTTACGACTGGACCTAATGGTCAGGGGTCCCTTTACTTTTACCTTACTATCTGGAAGCCTTGAAATCAGCAATGTAGAACTAGTGGTCCTCCAGATATTCTTGGACCCCGGTTCCTGTCAGCCCCAGCCAGCATAGCCAATGGCTAGGGATGATGTGAGTTAAGCCACATCTGGAGATGTGGGGGCCACACTGGAAGGTGAGCCATGGGCTCCCCATCCCTGTGATGGAGCTATTTCCAACACACTTGCCCAACAAACTAGTTTGGAGGGTTGTTGAGAGCCTTCAGTGGATAAAGCGGTGTTTAGATTGGGCATGGCCAACTGGTAGCCCCATGAGCCACATCTTTGTCACCCATAGTGTAAATCTAGGATGCAGTTTGAGACATCTTCTGTACTTGACTTGGCGGAGTACACTCTTTCTCATCAAATTAACTTGAGTTGGCAAACTTCCTTTGAATTTCTGTGGCCCAGTTTATGATGTCTTGTAAGTACTTCAAAAATTCACTGTGACCACATGATAGACCCCAGCAAACCAATTCATATTCTCTGACAGGACTACCCTGCAGCTATTTAGAGAGGGGTTAACGCTATGGGGAATCACAGAAATCTGACCATGTCGGTCTTGTGAAGCCTAGAATTTTGTGATGTCCCAGGGTACATTTGCACAACTAAAATCGCCCACACTTTGGTCTGACACTTTCTTGACGTGTGTATACATCAAGATCTGGAATAACCCCTCGTCTCCATCTGACACATAGCACATCTGATGTTCCCAGTTAAAGTATTGACGTTACACAAGGCCAGAGCCTGCAGGCCACATTAGGATGGTCTGGATGCGGTCAGGGCTGAATTAAAGTGATATATCAACAAGCCTTGTCTTTTGTTGACAATTTTACTCTGTACAGCCTGTGAAACATACGCCCTGGTTAATGTCTTGCACCAGTTCCCTGTATAGTAGCAACTTCTCAAGACTGCTCCTCTGCAGGCTCTTGATCTTGACATCTCCTCTTCTTGGCTCCCCAGCATCCCTTAAACTTCATTTCCTCACCAGCTCTCCCTGAACGCCTGTTGTTAAATCCCTTCTCTGTTCTGCTGATAGTGCTAATTCCACACTTCTTTTGCTCTGCCTCTCGCCTGTCTACCCAGACATCAGAAACCCACCAGCCAGATGACCTGCTTATTGCTTGCTGCTTGATTCTTATATCCCCAGGCTGTTTCCTCCCTTATCGAGTCTCTTTCCTTGAGCCATGTGCCTATCTTTTTTCGTTTGTTCCTCTCAAGTGGCATTCCCTCCTTGGGCTCACATCTTTGCTTAGTTCAGCTCTTTCCTTATCCTGCCTTTATCCTGTCATCTTTGGAGGCTGAGCCAGAGGAGGGAGCTCAGAGTACTGAAAGCTATGGCGTGTTTGGGGAGGGGGGTGGAAGGCATTTCTGAGCAATGCACACCAGGATGCTCCATCTCCCCATACACTTGCCCTTTCCTCCAACCCATAACCTCTGTATTACTAATGGCGGAACAGGCATCTTGGCAATTTATTACATTTGTAACCCCCCCCCCCACACTTCATCCTAGGAAGCTCAGGGGGCATACGCGGACCACCTGATCCATTATTACCTTGCCCAATTACTGAGATTTGAGGGTGAGAGCACGCTTTCGCATGGCTCAGACAGACAGTCATAAGGACCAGAAGCTGGGCACTCAGTGTTGTGGGCCCAAGCCTGTGGAACTCCCTCCCAACTGAGATTAGAGAGACTGAACTCCAGGCAAACACAGCAAAGACTTTCTTATTCCAGTAGGCATTCTGAGGTAGCTTGGGTTTATGATCAATTGTTAACTGTTTTTTCTCCGTTTGGTTTGTTTTTATGTGCGCCACTAATAAATACTAGTGGGACGTGAGTGGTGCTGTGGGTTAAACCACAGTGCCTAGGGCTTGCTGATCAGCAGGTTGGCAGTTCGAATCCCCACAACGGGGTGAGCTCCTGTTGCTCAGTTCCTGCTCCTGCCAACCTAGCAGTTCAAAAGCATGAACTACAAGTAGATAAATAGGTACCGCTCTGGTGGGAAGGTAAACGGCGTTTCCGTGCGCTGCTCTGGTTCGTCAGAAGCGGCTTAGTCATGCTGGCCACATGACCCAGAAGTTGTACGCCGGCTCCCTCGGCCAATAAAGCAAGATGAGCGTCACAACCCCAGAGTCGGCCACGACTGGACCTAATGGTCAGCGGTCCCTTTACCTTAAGCAATATATAAACAGATGAAATGGTTCTTCTCCACCTTTAATCCTCACAATGAACTTGTGAAGCAGGTTAGGCTCAGAGTGTGTGTGACTGGCCCAAAGCCACCCAGTTAGCTCCAAGTGGAGATTTGAACTCTGATCTTCCTGGTCCTAGTCTAAGGTTCAAGGCATTGCCCTGCTCTGGCAATGTGTGTGACTGGCATGTGTTTTGAACTGGAAGTGTGTACGCGTGGCACGCTTGGGAATGCCTCTGAGAGAGAGACAGGTGGGGGAGAGAATTACTGAGGTACCAATTAGTCTGGGGATTTCACACAACATTCACTCTTCTGGGTTGTACCACCTCCAGCTGATCCTGTGATTCCCCAGTCTGTTCCTCTTGGACTAGCAGGGGCTATCAGCATGGGACTTTGTGGCTTGTTTGGACCTGAAGTAGAGTTACGGTAGGTCTATTTTCCTGTCTGCTTTCAGGTGTTTCTGTGTTTCCTGGCCTGGCAGGCTAGAGGCAAAACCATGCCTAGGTGGTTGAGGAGGAGAAGGTGGGGGCTACATATGTCCTGCTATACTGCCTAACTCATACCGTGGACTTGACTTGTAGCATGTTCGCCAGAAACCTTGACCACCAGACCATCCTCCTCCTCCTCTGCCACAGAGATGCACGAAGTTGTCTCCAAGCACAAATGCAGGAACCGCTTCCAAGACCAGCTGTGGTTAGTTGTCTCCCGCTATCTGTGCAGCAACAATACAGCAGTACAATGCCTCTGGGCATGTACAGAGAACACCGTCCTCACCATAGAGAAACAACAAGATTTGTGCGTTTGGTCTCCAGGTAGGGAGTGAGCCACTGCAGTTTCCGTCTAGAAAATGGCTTTGACCTGACCCCTTGCGCCTAGAGAAGGGAGGGCGAAACTCCCACAGATTTGCCCTGGATCTGGAGCGGATCCTACCCTGGTGCCCCTCCGAAGTTCCCCGCCAGGATGCGCCCCTTCGCCTCCTTGATCAGCGGCATCTTGTTCAGACTGATGCCCTCCTGCTCCTCCTCCGGCCATGTCCAGTCCCCGCCACCCCCTGGAGCAGGAGGGAGGCACGAGGGACTGCGCTGGTGCAGCAGCGCTCACAGCTTTCTCCCGATCGGTTGCTCTTGGCCGTCCTTCTCGCTTTCTCTCCCGCCGAGTTGCTCCTGCTCTCTTCGTCCGCGTTTGTTCCATCGCCTCTCGCTCATTCCCCTCTTTTCTTTGCGCTCCCTCAAATCCTCCAGCAAGCCTCCGAAAGCTCAGCTGCCCTCGTTTATGCGCCGAGCTGGGGCTCTCCTCTGCCGCCGCCGCCGCCACCACGACCCCACGATCTGGGGCAAGGGAAATGACCCCGATCTGCACCATTCAAAGGGAAGCCCCAGCCCTCCTCGAAGAGATCTGGCGGTGCTGGAAGCGGGCTCGGTGCCTGGGCAGCTCAGGGGCCAATCCGAGAGGGGCTCTGCCCCACCCGCGCGCCCCATTGGATCTCCACGCCCCATGAAGGCGCTTGAGGCAGCCGGGAGGGGAGGGTACCTAGCGGCGCTCCGCTAACTGTGGCTGCTTCCAGCTGTGGTTCTCGCCCGGGCTGTATCTTTTTTCTTATGGCTGCCTCCCGCGGCCAATGAGGAGGGTCTGAAGGGGGCTCCGGATTGGCTGGCGCCGCGGCTCCGGGGCGGAGCTCCGGCTTGAAGTTGGAGTGAGGGATCCAGCTGTGAGGTGCTCGGAGCGCCCAGCTTTTTCGCTCGCTTCTCCCGTCCGGCAGAGGCAGCGGCGAGGAGGAGCATCCCTCCTCACCGTCCTTCCTGCGGCTCCGGCTCCGCGCGCGTTGCATCTGCTCTTCCCCACCCCACACCTCGCCCCAAACCTCGTGTCACCCCTCCCCACCCTCTCCAGTAGCCCCCGCAGGGCGGGAGGAGCCCAACCTACAGGAGAGGCTCCTGGACACCCCCCACCCTCTCTGGATCCCTTCCAAACCCTTAGGATACCCCGCGCAGTCCCCGGCACGACGAGGATGCTGAGGCTGGAGGGCTAGGAGCGGAGTCTCCCCATTCAGCCGGACCTGAAAGAGGCGCCCCCCGCAGCAGTCTCCGTCGTCTTCTCCTCTTTCCCGCTCGCCCGGCAATGCGCCCCGGAGTTGGAGCGCGGAGGAGCTGGGTGGATCATCGGGGCACCGGCTCCCACCCTCCTCGCCGCTAACCGGGGACTCCCTCCTTTCCCCAGCCCTCCTTCCCCGGCTGCCTCAGGATCTTGGGGGAGAAAGAAGGCGCCAAAAGTGACGAGAAGCTCCCGTGCTGGCTGCGGTCTGGATCCCGATGGAGAGAGCGGGGTTTACGCAGCCGCCCCAGCGGGAGAGGAGGAGGCTCCCTCGCCGCTTCTGAAGCCCCTTCCTTTCCCGAGCCAACCCCGCTGCCACCCCACACCGCGATCCTCCCCATGGCCAGCGATTCTTCCCCACCAGCCCCATGGCCGGCTCATCACCCTAACGCCTAAGGAGCTCCTGCCCTCTCCTCTCCCGCTCCCTGCCTCTCTCCTCCGGGGGCGCATCTTCTTTCCTTCGGTCAGCTCGTCGGACCCGGGTCTGGTGGCCGGAGAATGGACGAGGATGGACCGCGAGCAGCCGAGGAGCAGGACCCGGAGGAGGACAGCGCCTCCAAGACCTTCGTCCGCCTTAACGATCTCTCGGGAGATGGAGGTCGCTCGGTCCCCGGGGACAAGGAGAAGGACCCGGGCAGCGGGGACTCGGACGGCGAAGCGCTCCCTTACCCGGCCCTCGCGCCGATCGTCTTCTTCTATTTGAGCCAGCACAGCCGACCCAGGAGCTGGTGCCTCAGGATCGTGTGCAACCCATATCCTTTTTCCACCCCCACCCCACCCCATCCCCCAAGGTGACAGGGGCAGGTGGCCGCCGCCGGCGCGGCCAAGGTAAGCCGGGGCAGCCGCCCTCCCCTCTGCAGCTTGAAGGTAAGCAAAGTTTCCTCTCCTCGCTCGTCCCAGCAGCCCAAGAAGTTGCGTCTTCCCAGGTGGGAGTGGGGGGTTGCTGCCGCCGCCATAAAGACCTCTGGACCACCAGCCTGCAAGCTAGTCCATTTGTTGCAAAAAGCTTTTTTTTGGGGGGGGAGGGCAGACAAAATGCAACGCAAATAATTGAGGAAGGAGAAAGCTGTTTATTTCCAGAGGAGGCAGCCTGTCGCATGCAAGGCGCCTTACCTTAAAAAAAAAAAAAAAAGGGGAAAAATATTATGATGATTTCCAAACTTTTGAAGCTTTTTCTACAGGGCAGGAAAGAAGTGGTGTGTGGTGTTTTCTTATGTGCGTGTGTGTTGGTGGAGATCTCCCCGTCTCTGTGTCTCTCTGCTACGTCTGTCTCCAATTCATGACTTGGAAGTTTTTCCAGAATCTGTTGAAGGGGTGTCTCAATGTTTCCTGCCCTACTAGGCAGGGATTTCTCTGGGGCTGAAGTCATAACATGGAATTCCAGAAAAGTACTAGAAAATGGAAACAATATGTAACTCTCAATGGAGAGAAGAACTATGGGAAGGAAACAAGAGCAGGTCTCTCGCGCGCTCTCCCTCCGAGACGGATTTGCTCTGATTCCCTCTTGCCTTTTCTCTCTCTCTCTCTCTCTTCCCTCCGCCCCCCTCCCGCAAGCTTTCCTTCTCATCTTTTAGCTGAGGAGATGAGAGCCGGAATAAAACTTAACATGGATAATCCTGGATTGCTCTGCTACAAAAACACATCTAAAAAAGGTCTATCTTCTCCCCAGGAGGAAAGCTGGGTGGACAGTTGCTACGATAGCATGATCAACTCGCAGTACAGTTGCAAGAGAAGTTTGAAGGGTGGGGGACTTAATCTTCAGGAACCTGCCCCCCTTTCCGTTCTTTCTGTGGATTTCCGATCCAAAGAACTATGATTTCAAAGGACAACACACACACAAGTGCCCCCACCCACGAGAAACAAACCTCAGGGAAGTCACTGGGCATGTATGAATGTAATCCATCTATTTATTTATACACGCAATCTACCTCCCACCCTCACCTCAGACCCAGACATAACAATGTGTCCTGAGCTTCTGGCCTCACATTTATTAAGCAAAAGTTAGCATTTCCCAGACGCTCCCCCCCCCTACTCCCCAACCCGCACCCTCCCACCTTCTCTCTTGAACTGTGGATGGATGCAGAGGAGATATAAATAAATAAATAAATAAATAAAGCTTTTAATAATTTCCCTCGCCTTCAACAACTAGGCAATTTTAGCGGGGAGATATGAAGAATGTTTCTTTTTAAAAAGTCTCTGTGTGAGAGAGAATTAGACTGTAAAGGGAGTTCAAGGAAGCCAGTGACTGCTCCATCTACTGCAGTGACAAGAGAATGTGGGGTTCTCCCCCCCCCTTTTAAAATATAATTATAGCATTTGCATGACAGAGAGAGAGAGTCTTTCTGGCAAACACATACACAAAGCTGCCCTAGCAGAAGCTCCTTTCACACCCATCCTATTTATTATATGATTTAGTTACAGTTTAAAGCACGCACGCCATAATTTATGACAGGCTTTTAAACAGGGAATGCAGCCTGAAATTTAGCATTGGATCTGATGTACACAAAAATGGGTTGGGGGGAACTAACCACAAATGGGAAGGAAGGGGAAAGCTGCATACGATGGGTTGCTACCCCCACCCCCAGAATCTGACCGAGGTGTAAACTTAAGTGGTTTAGGCACAATCCAAGGGGCAGTTCTGCTGCGTGTGACACTGACACGAAGAGGGGTAATCTTGCCTAGTTCCCATTCATTCCAAAGGAGACTTTTCAGTGGATGGTGGCCCATGGTGGCAACCGCCTCACTGCACCTTGCTTGCCGGTTCAAATACAACACTGAACCAGCAGCGGGAGCAAAGTCCTGAATCTGATTCAGAAATCAGGAAGCTTGACAATACCGTAGCTGGTCCGTTCTGTTATTGGATAAAAGTAGTGAGGATCCTTCCATGGGAATGGCCTGTGGGATTCCCCCCCCCCATCCCCTTCCTCACTGACTTCTGTTTGTACACTTACGGATTACACAAGGCCAGTCTATACAGATGAATGACCTGGAGGGGCAGGAATCCTACAGGGAATGCTGAATAGCCAGCTGCCAGGAATTTCGCCCCAAAAGGAAAACGAGACTCATCCAAACTACGAACTGAAATCAGTTTGAAACAGCTTTAATTATCAGGATTTCTCCGAAAGAACCTGGAAAGCTGATTATATAATTTTATTAGAGATCCTTAATCCCACCGTAGTACAGTTCTCGGGGTTCATTGATAGGAAGCCAACCAGCAGGCAGGCAGGTATATTGATAGCACAGCAGCAGCAGCAGCAGCAGCAGCAGCAGCAGCAGCATCTAAGCCATATTGTGTTGTGCATTGGTGGAAGCCATAAGAGTTAAGCAACTTTGGAATATGGGGTATGTTTGTCATGTAGGCAGATCAGGTGCAACTGGTCAGAGGTGTGTGTGTGTGTGTGTGTGTGCGTGCGTGCGTGTGCAGAGCCACTGGGACTGAGCAGCATTTGAGAAGCAGCTACCCTGAAACATATTTCTGTCAGCAAGCCCTACTGGACTTAGTCATGTGTACATACATTGAGAGTAGAGGCCTCATGAACCTTGAGAGACTGGGTGGTGTGTTTTCCCCACCCCCTGCCCCAGCCAATTTGGACAGACCCGGGCTTAGTGAAGATGCAATGAAGTTGCTAGTGCCAAAGTAAAAACCCTTTTGCAGTCTTTGTATGTGCTTAACTGTAGTGGGGGGGGGGGGGAGTGCTTCCCCCATAAACGGAATTCTTGATTAGAAGGAATGTCTTTTGATCGCTCTCAGACTTTGTGAATGTGTCTGCTCTAGACATTTTCTTCACATTAGATGTGAAGTTCAAATACTGGTATGTAGTTACCTGAGCATCTGAACGAAAGAACCTTAGAACCACTTGCGGGGGGACGGGACCCCACTATCCTTTGGGACAAAAGAAACAAGATGGGAAGTTAAGGAAGGCCATGTTGGGTCAGCCCAGTGGTCTCTCTAAGCTCAATAACTGGGTGTCCAGAAAGTTAATAAATGCGACAAAACAATGATATTCACTAGTCCTTGCTGGTCCCCAGAATCCACCACATATGAATATGGGGATGGGTTGTGTTTCTAGTTATTGTGATGGCTTTAGTTCTAACATTCAAGGCGCCAGACATCAGAATGAGTCTGGGGTGGTTTAACCATCTTTTGAAGGACACTGGAAGACCTAATTGCCCCACTGATAATTAGTAGCAATTGAAAGAGATGCCTTGCATTCCCCCCACCAAAAAAGGAGGATATTTTGTTGTAGTTGGCTAAGACTACCACAATACTTGTGGCATTGAATTCTCAAAGTTTAATATGCATTTGTTGAAGGACGTATCTCTGCTACCTACCTCTTTCATTGATCCCAGCTCTTCTCTATTCGCATGTTGTAATCCTTATTTTGTTCCTCTGAATTCCGTCTCCCTCCTATGCTGAACAGTTAGAGTTGACAGTAAATAACCAGGCTGCTCTCTTTTTAGGGATATATTTATGAGTAATGTTCTTTCTCCCAAATCCTCTTTTTTTATTTATTTCATGACTTCAGACAGTATCTCAGAAATATGCCGGGCATTTCTCTATCACATATGCTTTATTTCTTCTCATGGTAATTTCAGCAGCAGGAATGGTTAAATCCCAAATCTCATGGTCTTGTGCAGGTCTGGAATCTTAAGGTTTGGATCTTGGAGATCATGGTACATATCCCAGTACAGCTTTGGATTAAATTGCATGTGCTTGGGGGGTCAGTCAGTGTGCTTTAGTCTGTCTGTTAAGTGGTTATAATAATAACCTTCTTCATGAGTTCTTGTGAAGCTGGATGAATCAAGGAATGATGAAATAGCTCAGTTGGTAGAGCATGATACTTTGAATCTCAGGGTTGTGGGTTCAAGCCCCACATTGGGCAAAAAGTTTCCTGCATTGCAGGGGGTTGGACCAGATTACTGCACAGCCACCTGAAACCTCCAGAAAACAAGGAAATAGATGGGGGGAACTGCAGCTAAGACAGTGATGCAGTGAAGACAAGGATGTGGTCCATAATAATGCCAGTCTTCAGACTAGGCAGCCCAGTCCCTAAGAACTAAAAGTTCACCAGACTGATTCCAGTGGAACATACACCCAAATAAAGCTGTGGTCCCATAGCATGCTTAATTGATTAGGGTCAGGCCAGAACATGTTCACAATTACACCCTCTAAATCTGTTTTCAAACTTGCTTAATATACCGCACCACCTTCAGTTGGTTCTCCTCCCCTCCTGCACCTTATTTGCTCAGTTCAGGGTAGATGCTTTTTGTAACCAGAAAGCGCATTTAGAAACAAGTCAACAAACCAAAACAGGTTACATTTTTGTCCTTGGGAAATGCATGTTATTTAAAAAGTCTCCCACTGGGCACCTGCGGGCACCGGTTCAAAGAGAGGCAGGCACTAATCATGGGCTGGAAAACAAAAAAAAAAAATCCACTAGGTGCTTGTTTCTCAGTAATGAACAAGAGAGCAAAGCGAAGAAGGGAACCGCAAGACCACGCTGGGTCAGAAGGAGATGTGCAGTGACCCCTTATCTGTAGCAAAGCAAAAGTTGTTTGTGGCACGTCACCGATGAGAAGAAAAATGAGTTTTAATGTGTGGGTTTTCTTGCCCTGTAGTGAGCAAGAGAACTGTTCTTTTCTCCTCGGAGTATCGATCAGGACTTGCTGAAAGATTTAAATAAACCTCATGAAACCAGCTGGCATTGCCCCTTCCTTTTGGAAGTATTTGACTCCTTTCCCTTTTAATTAATGATTGCTGCTGGGAGTTGGAAAAGTGCCTGTTTATGGTTTTTCCTCCCTCTCCTCATTAGTGTACTTGTTAAAAAAAAAAGTGACTTAGTGCAACAGCAATATTTTAGGTTCATGTCAAATAAATAATTTCATCCAGCTTGGATCAGAACAGTCCCAAGTCTTCCAGTGCTACCAGCTATTCAGAAGAAAGGGAAGGGACCATGTTTTAGAGGACATCTGATTGATATTCCCACCAATTCTCATTAGCAGCTGCACAAAAACTAGCTTTAAGGGGTGGTGGGGTAACACTCTAAGCAGAATAGGTAGGGGAAGCATTTTCTAAGACTGTTTTCTCTTTTGCTAAAAGAAAAGAACAAAAAAATGTTTAAAAAACTAGAAGGTCATGGGCAGGGGTGGAGAAGGAGAGAAACGAGTTTTGTTCGCCTTTTAGGATGAACCTAACTTCTTCCCATCAACTAATGCACAAACTGAAATGCCACTATCCTCCTTAGCATCAAATACCAATAAGGCACTGCAAAACCATTGAAACAGCAGGCTCACCCTGAAAAAAGTTTAAACAACTCAATAGGCTTGTTGGCATGAATAAGTGATCCCTAACCGTTCATCGCAAGGATGCCTGCCAAATCTCTCTGATGGGAGGGTTTCTCACAGTATGGGACAAGTGATACTAAATGCCCAACTTCCAGTTGAAGCCAGTTGGGCTTCTGAAACATGGGGCACAACAAACAGCCTTCCTCCAGGTGATCTCAGTGACTGAGTTGGGATATAAAGGCTCGGAGTTCAGACCACTTGATGGATGGCCTTTATAGAGGCAGAGAGAAGGCAGTGCAACTATGCTCCTTCTGCTCCATCTCTCAGCAGCTTTTGCTACCATTGACCATGGGATTCTCCTGGACTGTTTCTGCAGGATGGAGAGTGGTGGTACTGTGGCTCCATCCCTACCTGCAAGGCTGTGTTCAGAGAGTAGCATTTGGTGAATGTTCTTCAACCCCCTATGATATGGAGTGGCACAAGGCACTGTTTTGTCCCACATACTTTTCAACATCTACATGAAGCCATTGAAAATGGTCATTAGGAGGCTTGGAGCAAGGTGTCCTCAGTATGCTGATGATACCCAACTCTGTTTCTCCCTTACAACTGAGTCAAGAGAGGCCGTGCAAGCTCTGGACGAGTGCTTGGGCACAGTGCTGGACTGGGTGATGGTCAATACACTGAACTTGAATCCTTGAAAGATGGAGGCCTTATGGGTGGGTAGTTCTTGTATCCAGGAGAGAGGTCAACTATCTGAAGGAGCAGGAGTGCAGTCTTGGGTACTCCTTGATCCATTTGTGTCCCTAGAGGCCCACATGACCTCTGTAGCAAAGTGTTGTTTTTTAAAATCAGGTCCAGGATGGTATACCAGCTGTGGCAGCTCCTGGGGCATGACAGCACAGTGCATTGGCAACTTCAAGGTTTGATTGTTTGTATAGTGTTTTATGTGGGGCTGCTCTGGTATCTGGTTGAAAAGCTTCAGCCAGTGTAGAAGGCAGCAGCCAGTCAGCTCACAAGAGCAGATGACTGGGTCCTGTACATGTTACTCCTCTGCTGGGAAAGTTTCACTGCTGGGAAAGTTGCCAATTTGCTACCAGTTCAGGTTCAAGGTACGTGTGTTAATCCACAAAGCGCTAAGCAACTTGGGACCAAAGTACATTAGGGACTGCCTGATTGTGCATCTTCTTTAGCCACGAGGTCCTCTGATGGAGCATGTCTCGTGGTTCCCCACACTCTGAAATTTGGTTGGTCCCCACTATGGGACCCCACTTTAGCATGGCAGGATCTGCCCTGTGGAACTCCCTACCAATAGAGCATCAGCGGAAACCCCTCCCTCCAGTCACCTTTTGAAAACTTTTTTAAATTAGGCGGCCGATTACAAAATGATTTCCTCTCTTTTAACCAGTCAGTATTTATAGATACATTAATGCTTTTAATTATGTTTGCATGGATTTTTTGTTGTTGCTGTTTCATCCTTATATGTTGTACTCTGCCCTGCTATATTTTAATGGAAGTACAGATTATAAAGTCGTAAATAAAATTAATACAATTTTAGGTAAAATGCACATGCAAACACATACAAAATTTCCTGCAGGCTTAAAAACAAACAAACCACAAACTGATATGGATATGTGGGAGAACTGAATTTAAGATTGGAAACTGAGACTTTCCGTTCAGTTGGTTAGAGCATGGTGCTGATAGTACCAAAATTGCAGGTTTGAGCTCCATAAGGGGCAGCTGCATAGTCCTGCTTTGCAGGGGGTTGAACTATTAGCAGTAGTAATAGTAGTCCCCCTCCTATCTGACTAGGTTTCCCCAGCCACTTTGGGCAGCTCCCAGCATACACACAAACATAATTAAACATCAGACATTAAAAACTCTGCAGGGTTGCCTTCAGATGTCTTCTAAAGGCTGTATGGTTACCTCCCTTGATGGGAGGGCATTCCATAGGGTGGGCATATAAACCTTTGGAAGTGGTCTTTTTGTAATTTGTAAACAAAATTAAGCTCTACCATTCTCCCACAAAGGTATATTTGCGCCTTGTTCCTTTTGTCACTCTAGATGATTCTCAGGGTTCTTTCCAATTCTGTGATCCTATGATCCTAAGAGAGCCTATGATTCTAAGGGGTGGCGCTGTGGTCTAAACCACTGAGCCTAGGGCTTGCTGATCAGAAGGTTGGCGGTTTGAATCCCCGCGACGGGGTGAGCTCCAGTTGCTCGGTCCCAACTGCTGCCAACCTAACAGTTTGAAAGCACGTCAAAGTGCAAGTAGATAAATAGGTACCACCCCGGTGGGAGGGTAAATGGCGTTTCTGTGCGCTGCTCTGGTTTCGTCAGAAGCAGCTTTGTCATGCTGGCCACATGACCCGGAAAAACTGTCTGTGGACAAATGTCGGCTTCCTCGGCCAGTAAAGCGAGATGAGAGCCACAACCCCAGAGTTGTCTGTGACTGGACTTAACTGTCAGGGGTCCTTTACCTTTACCTTTTACAGCTTGGTTCAAGACATCTTGCTTCCCCTAAGAACCTGTACCATGTGATCAAAGAGGTAGTACGCAGGGTCACAAATCCTATTGGACCCAGTTCTTAAAACATAGACAGCCCTGCAAAGGACTCTGGAAGGCCACATGTATAGGGAAGTTTTTAATGTTTGATGTTTTGCTGTGTTTCTATATCCTGTTTGAAGCCACCCAGAGTGGCTGGGGCAACCCAGTCAGATGGGAGGCATACAAATAAAAATTATTATTATTATTATTATTATTATTATTATTATTATTATTATTATTAGCATCAGCATCAGCATCAGCATCTCAATCTCAGACTGCAGACTGCTTTAGTGGTTCTGTGAAGATGGTTGACACACGGTCTGCTTATGCTGTTATTCACAGCCAGGGATATAATTTAAGCCCTGATGGGAAGATAACTATTTTGCAAAGTTCAGAATGTTGGGTCCTTGGGATCTTGCGTAACGGCATCTGTTTCCTTCCTATTTACCTTTCCCCTCCTTCCCTCCCACTCCTGTTGCCCTTTATTAATTCAATTAATTTACTTGCTGTATTTGTCAGACAAGGACAGATTGCGGAAACATGCAGTTTCCCAATTTGGCAGGGTCTACTTACCAGTGTGGGCTTTGTCATATGGCAATATAAATGATAAACTTTGCCATTTGCTTGGGGTGCCTGAGTGTTCTGCCAGTCCTGGTCCAGTGCCCTTGGCTTCCTCCCTGTGTCCCCAAGGTAAGGAGAGGCTTTGAAATAAACCAAACTTCTTCTTGGCTGGAGCAACCTAAGATTGCCCACACTGGTGATGGAACAGTCTTCCAAAAGGTCTCTGCAAAGCTGTTTGCTATTTGGGTTGCCCTTGATCCTGTGAGTGATGAGGGTACCAGGGGAAGGGAAGGGAAGAACATAATAGATTGGTTTTGATGCAACATACTTAATATTTGGCTGCCTAGAATAAAATAACCATCAGGGACAAGAAGAATAACCTTATGGCAGCCCTTCCTGGTGGAATCTCTTGGAAGTCAAAACATCTCCTCATTTGAATTTCTGTGCTGTGTGACCTAGAAAATGGGAATGGGAATCTTTGTCTACAATTGGACATTTTACTAGAGATAAAGGCTGATATATGAAGATTTACATACCCAATCTTGGCTCGTAGGATCCTATAGGGGTGGGTGGATCTGTCTGTCTTTGTTTCTCTCAGTTTTCTTATTTTTCCAATCTTAAGTTCAAGTCGCCACGTTTCCACATCAGTTTGTGCTTGGGATTTTGTGTTTTTTAAAGAGTCCTCATGGAAATGCATCAAAGTTTTACTGCAAATTTCTCCGAATATGCACATTTTTGTGAAGCACCCCCCCCCAATCCAACACATTTTTATATGTTATTTCACAATTATATGCACATGTTGCCTAGTATTTGTATTTTCCTATGCATTGCTTAGCTGGAGGAAGGCACTGCAAACTTTGGAGAAATGCAAGGTTTCGAAAGAGGGCTGTGCTTTGGTTCACATATTATTTCTGAATGTGCAAATTAGGTGAAGTGCAAACTGAATTGAATCCCTCCCCTGTCCCAAGTGTCACTATCAGGGAGGTGCAGGTCAGGAAAATCTAGTTCGAAAGTGAAGTCCCAGTTCTGTGGTTGCATTTCTATTGAGGGCCACAATTCTAATTCATTCGGGTTGAACCATTTAGTTAAGGTAAAAGCAGGACTATTGTACCCCAAACATGATGCTGAGAGCTGGTTGTGTGATACTGCTTTTTGAAGCTTACCTTGCATTTGCTCTGCCTCTCCTTCCCAACACCTACCTGCACACAAACCACAATGCCAGTCAGGTGGTGAATCATCTTGTAACAAGGGGAAACTATTTGAGAGGCACTTGTGGTTCTTACGGGTAATTGTAATCTCCAGTAATTTCAATAATGGGTTGTTCAGTATTTTCCATTTTTCTTGCTGCTTGGTGAATGGTGCAGTCACTGTTGCAAAGCTAAGGATATATATATGTATGTATGTAAATTTGGAGTCGTAGTGGTTGCAGAGAAAAGGCTGAAAGCATGATGGCAGTGCATGCTAAATGCTCAAAGATCAGAAGTGAAAAAGTGACTTCCTGTGAGCAGGGGGTGTCCTTCCCCACCCCTTAAGGGAACAATGAATATAACACTGATTTATAGCCCTCCAGGGAGCTTTTAATACTATGAGATCTGGGATTTGTCAATGCATTTTCTAAATAAAAAGATATGCACTTGTTGACAGACATCTAACAGTGTATGGATAGAACCTCAGGATTGCATGTGAATTTCTGGTTTGAAAATCAGCGTGCTGTTAACATCTTGGCATTGAAATTATAAGATCCTAAGTTTTCAACAACTGCACTAGTTATAGATTGTGTGACAGCTACCCAAGTCTCCTACAGCTAATCAACTAGTTGCGCTATAAGTCCACAAGGCATTTTCATGACCCTGTTGTAGCTTTGTGCAGCATAACCATTATGTGAAAAGAGCACACTAGTTCTTCTGAATTGCTGACCGTTCAAAGTTGTTCTTTCAAGTTGCCTGGATGCTTGTGTATTGTGCTGCATAATAGTTTCTATTGACAGTCTTTAGTAAATAGAGATGTTTCTCCACAGATGATACAAGGCATTCTGGTGCTTGAGGCAAACCTCCCCCCCCCCCAAAAAAAAACAACACAAAATGGTGCCCTGCCCACCATGATGGGAAGAAAATGAAATATTAAAATAAATTTGCCATCCCTCAGTGATACCTCAACACCTCACCCACCCAGTCTATTGGTAGAGATTCAGCCTTGTATTGTTAAGAAAGTGTTACCCGGTAAAGTGCTAACTATCCGTAACTCTTGCCAAAGCCATTACAAACAAATGGCATTAGCACCTTGCAGGACTGAGGCCTTTGGCTAAACTTGGAAAGAGATAGCGCTCTGGCGTCCAATTGTGCAACAGCCAGATTTAGAACGGTGGAGACCAGCCAGTTTTGTTTTTAATGTTTAAGTTTAAATTGCTTTGAAAAAGCAGAATGGGAGTTCTGGACTCGTTCCCTACAGCTGAAATATCATAGCTGACCTTGCATGGGTCAAATAGCTGAGGTGTAAAACATTGACTTCCTTAACTTCATCCCAGCGGCTGACCCGACACTTGGGCTTCCCTTTTATCATAAGACGTTGTCTGCTTCTGTAGGTTGACGCACGAGGGACTGATACTCAGTAATACAAGTACGTGCCAGAACACACTGTGGAAGAAGATAACAGCCACTGGCTTGCTTATGTCCCTAGCTTGTTTTCTGAGTAAGCAACAGTATTGCTAGCGCAAGGGCTGTGATTATTTATTCTGCTGAAATCCGTAGGGAAATTCATTGCTGTGGATTCCCATAGCGACACCTGATGATCTGACTTTGAGCAAACTTTTCAGTGTTCGCAGAGCGCAATCTCATCTCAAAGGCTACATGCCCCAAATATCACAGCAATCTCGAATCATCCTTGGAAGATTCCATCCGTACAATTTTTTTCCTGTGGCCCAAATGCTTGTAAACCAGAGCACCCCAAATGCATCTGTTTCTCCAAGCCCTGGCAAGTGTTGCATTTCTAATTAAGAGTGCTGAAGCCCAGCACAAGCTCGTTCCCTTGGTTCAATGCATGATGAGCAAATACAAAACGAGCTCGTATGAAAATGCATGGTTTCTTGCAGATCACGATGCTAGGCTGGAAGAGTACAGTCATCTTGCCACACAAATAGCCTTAAGACTGTGTTGTGCTGAGGTGCAGTGTGGTGCCCCTCAGCCTCCTTGCGTTAGCACAGATGTAAATAACTTCATGTTCAAATAGCTGAACACTCCAGTGGCAGGTTTCTCAAAATGTCAGATTCAAATTCCGAAAGACAGAAGAGTTTCCTGCCAGGTAAAAATAAATGCCTTTCAGCAGCATAGAATAGTAGCTTGGACATCTCACACAGCGGGTAAAACGTCACAGGTGATAACTAACCATGTAGGGATAATCTAAATGGGGGCGGAGGGAAGCAGTGATTGACAGATGTCATCTTAGCTTTGGCAAAATAAAAACACCTTTAAAATTCCAGCTTCAGGAATATTCAACATTGGGGAATATTTAGTATTAGCAACACAATTTTTAAAAACTCTAAACAACGTCGTCGTCCCCCAAAGAAAGGTTACATCTTTGTCATAAATAACAACTTTAGATTTTTTAAGTTGTACAGTACTATATGTGATATGTACTGCTTTTTGAAAATAAAAAACACTTAATTACAAAAAGAAACCTGGAAGAAAACCTTAGGAGTTGAAGAACTATTGAGAACCAGATTAACAAATGAAGAGTTATGAAACCTGATGACATAAAAAATTGATATAGCTCTAGCTAGTGATGGCATTGCAGAAATCACCCATGCCTCTTTTGTAAAAGCTCCATACTATTCACACGCCTGTAAAAGCCAAACTGAGCAGGCATCTGCTGCTAGGAATAGCACTCCTTCTTGCGATGTCCTTTGGCCATTGCATGGAAAGCGCAAGCTATTGTTCCTAGAATGGTATAACTTTTGCCTCCTACAAGACGGGGAGATTGGCATTTCATACCTAGAAAGCAGTGTGGCATAGTTGGCTGGACTTTGACAGCAAGACTCAGAAAACCCATGTTTATAATACTCAGAAATGAAAATTACTGAATGACCTTGGGCCAAGTGTAATACATTAATACTAGCTAGGCTTCCTTCCCTTTCATTGACAAAAGGCTCCCTCCTGGTTTTAAGAAGTACACACCAGACAGAATTCCCACAGCTAAAGCACCCCTGTCTCTATTCATGTTTGCCCCCCAAAATAAAACATTTAAAACAAAAATCCCATAGTTTTCTTAGTGCCTCCTTCCTATCAGCCCTAGTTTTATTGAGACTTTGTCAGCTACTTGGAAGGAAATCGGCCTGGAGTTTAAAGCCACACTCCTCAGCTGAATGCAACTTCTGGAGGCAACCTCTTCACTTTTCATTAGCCCCAATTAACATCCATCTTAATTTTCACCCTGAATGTATATGGACAGCGCACTTGTATAGCACCTGCTTAATGCTAAGGTGGTGCTTCACAGAGGACACCCTTTATTTTGAAGAGCAGTCAGATGACAGTCCTCTCTTTGAAAGTGCCCTTCATTTGAGAGCTGTCCAGCCTAGTTCTGGAATACAGATAAAGAACCATAAGAAGGGAGAGCAGGAGTCTTGAAGTTGTCCATCAGCAGATATTGGCAGCTGATCAGGAGGCTAGGCTGGCTCACGACTCACCTGATGCTTCCCCACTATGATGAGAAGCAAAGTTTTTCTTTGACCTCAGAGCAGCTGCACCAATAGCAAATCTAGGAGCTGTGAAATCTGTATATAAGTCTAATGTGGCATTGCAGAAATCAGTGATGTTGCTCCACATGCAAGTTGGGAATTTGGATGACAAATACAGTGGTACCTCGGGTTACAAACACTTCGGGTTACAAACTCCGCTAACCCGGAAGTAATACTTCGGGTTGAGAACTTTGCCCCAGGATGAGAACGGAAATTGTGCGGCGGCAGCAGGAGGCCCTATTAGCGAAAGCGCGCCTCAGGTTAAGAACGGTTTTGGGTTAAGAACGGACCTCTGGAACGAATTAACTTCATAACCTGAGGTACCACTGTATGCTGTATAGATAGTTCTTGTGCAGTTAGACAGCAACAGTGACCAGACTGGTATTTTTGCTTCAAATGCAGAGAGAGGGACAAATATTGAGTAAAAAGATTGATTTAATTAATGAGGTGGCAGAGAAGATTAAATGTTCTTGATGAAGAGTGGGGAAAAATAAATATTGCCTTCCCTCCCCACTGAGTCATCTCCCCAAAACACGACAAGAGGCGGTGAGCTCCCTGAGGCATAGAAACCCGGGCCAGAATTCTGGGCACTGTAGTTTAAGTGTTGTTGGCAATTGTAGCTCTGTGAGGGGTAAACTACACTGCCCAGATTTTTTTGTGGAAGATAATGTGCTTAGAATGTGATTTAAAAGTAAAGTGCGTATGCAGCCCTATTTTTTCCCCTTATTTGACTCTGCATAAGTGCTGTGTTTGATGATAGTGCAATAATATAGAAATGGGGAGACAAAAATCACCACTTACTTATTCAGCCATCAATAGACAGTAATTATTGGCTTCCACTGAATTCAAACATGGTGTAAACTAAATCTAAATGTCACTTATACACCGGTGTGTATATATCCCTCCATTTATAGACATTTGTGTCCAATGATTACCTCATTTACCTGACAGGAGAGGGAGAGAGCTCTGCCTTGTTTGTCATTTGTGCCTATGTGTAAATTTTTCAAGGACAGAGATGTTCATTAATTCCCCCTTCTGGGCTGTTGTGTGTCACATCTGGAAGTTTGTGTAGGAGTTTATCCAAGCACTGCAGCACAGTTACAGCTTTTTCTCATTTAAAAATCATAGGCTGGCATTTCGAATTGAGGGCTGGGGAGAGAAGGGGAGGTGGGGAGAGTTATCTGCCAAATGTGAGGCTGGAGGAGAATTGTAAATGATTTCCAGAAGTTCTCTCTCTCTCTCTCTCTCTCTCTCTCTCTCTCTCTCTCTCTCTCTCTCTCTCTGTGTGTGTGTGTGTATCTGAAAACTGCAGATATGAATGTCTGAATGAAATCAAATCTTTTGTCACCTTTGTGTATTTTTCTATGTAGCTTCACTTTTTATTAGTGGGTGCCAGGATGCAGTGAGCCTGGGGGAAATTGGGTGAAGCACTGGGAGGTTCATTTGGAGAATGAGACTCCTGGAAGAAGAGGAGGGACTTGTGCCGTCGTAAGGATACTCCAACTCTGTGACTGTCAAATTGGGTTCTTGCCTCTTGCAGGAAATCCGGAACAAGGATTCCTACAAGATGTGTGACTGAAGACAGTCTCCGAGGCCTGTTTTTAATTTGTTAAGGGAGAAAGGAATTTCTGAAGTTGTTACTTCAGAGTAGGTTTGCCACCTCTCAGGATGGGGTGAGTGCGTGGGTCGGAGCAGCTGGCATTCACTTGTGCATGCTAATACTTTTAAATATTTGTAGTTTTAAAAAAGAACTCAACCACAGCACTGGGCAGTCAAGGAGCGGTGGTGAAAATAGGTGTACTTGTGTGTGTGTTTTATTATAAATGAACAACACGGTTGCATTACAAACAAGTCAGACTGGTTGAAAAGTTGCCAGCTTGTAAGCTTTCCCCAGATGCCAAACCACTTATTATTGTCATCACTGCTTAAAGGAATGTTACCACATAGAATGAGCCTCAGTGTAGCAGTCTGAAGTGGGCCTCATTTTACAGTCTGGCTCAGCAAGCTTGATTTAAAGGAGTCTGGAGAAGGCCCCAATTCAAAGCAATCTACAATAGACTCCTAATTTGCTGTTTTGGAGTGGGATTGCTTTAAAGCGCTCTGAGCTTTATTCTCAGGCATTTGTCTGTCAGTCTGTTTGTTAGACATGTCTGATTTGATGTGATATTACACCCACCCCCATCATATGGCAGATGAATGTTTGTATTCATGGGTTATATGTTACAGTGTCCTTCCATTCATCTAAAACTCTTTGATCCAGCCCAGGGCCCAAGTTTTAGAGGTGGTGGTGGAAGGAACAGAACAGAACAGAACACTTTCTTGGAGCCCAGAGATTCATATTTGTGTGTGTGTGTGTGTGTGCGCGCGCGCGCGCGCTGTGGGAGTGTTTTTATTTATATAATGGTCTATTTCTAAAAATGTTTGCAGCTGTGTTGATCCATTAGAAGAAGAAATATCAAAACACTGGCAAGATTAATACCTGTATTGGGACCAAAAGTTACAAGTAGTCGGCAAGCTTTCTAGGGTGGATGTGACGTTAGATAAAAATAGACAACAGTTCTGCAAAGTGAAAATAGCAAAAGTGTTTGTGATGCATGCATGTTTGGGGTGAATGTTAAGAAAAGGAAAAAAAACCCTTCATTGTGGGCAAGGGGAAATTTTTTGAAAATGTAATTTCGGAATTAAAGTTAAACTCATGACATTGTATGTATAGGGCCATGGTATGTGTATGGAAAGGTGTGTGTGTGTAAGGTTGTGTGTGCTGTACCTTTATCTTGCCCTTTCCCCTGTCAGAAAAATGTTTGGGATGTAGTGGAGGCTTCTGTGAGCGGAAAGCAGGGAGGTAATTTCGGCTGACTCCCATCCCCATCATCAACCTCAAAATCTGGAGGGACCCTCTGTAAGAGCATGGGAGGCTGTGTGACAAACAGAGGAATAATGTACCCTCCACCCCATCTTTTTTTGAAAGCCTCTGCAGGAACAAAGAGCCTCCTGTTAACCGAAGGACAACATTAGATATTACACAGCTCCATGTTGTAAAACACTGTGATTTTCTAAATAGAAAAAAAGAGATTACACATATATTTAAATAGTAAAAAGTGATCTTAATTGTCTTTGTGTATGCATAATACAACACAGTATTTTTTGGGGGGGAGTTATGCATGGTTGGCTCCTAGAGGCTACAATTTTCAGAATTTCAAAACTCACTATGCAGTGGAAAAGTTGTCAAGTCAAGAAAGCTGATATTCCTCTACCAGCAAGAAAGATAAGTGTTGGGCGATGTGTTTCCAAAATGACAAACTTAATTCACTCCACAAGGAGATGTGGTAATGGCCACTGGCTTGGTTGACTTTAAAAAGCGATAAGACCAATTCCCTAAGGATATGACTATCATCTCGTCTATTAGCAATGTTTGGGGATTAGTGCCAACCTCCGTATAGCTAAAAACGGCACGGTCACGAACAAAATAGCACTATCAGTCAGCTTTGTGGAATCCTAACATCTACAAAAAGAGGCAAAAGAGAGAGAGAACCCCTCTCCCAAAACAATCCAATGAAGACTGAGCATGGTCAGTGACCACAAAATGAAAAACATTAGTTCCAGCTTTTTGAAGTTGCTCATAGTGAGAAATTAGATCTGAGGAAAGCTGCACATTTTTTAGGCTATTTTGTGTCCACAAAGCTGGGGCGAAGTGGCATGGGGAGATATTTGTAGAGGAGACACAGCAGAGGAGGGGTGCTTAACCCTTCCATGAACCGCCACTTTCCCCCTGGCTAGAATTTTCAAGTCCCATGTTTGTGATGGAAAGACCAGAGGCTTAGAAGCCCAAAGCAGAGTACAGTGGTGGAGGATGTGGCCTCCTGCTTCTCCCCCTCCCCCCCTGTAAAATATCCTCTTCCCCGCTGCTATTTTGCCCCAGAAGAGGTGGCCAGGTTTTCTAGCTGCGCAATGGTGGTCAAACACATACAAATTCTGGCCCAGTTTATTGATTTACAAAAGTGTTAGCCTGTATTGTAATAAAATATTTCCTAGGCAAGAGAAAACAAAATCATTAAAGCAATGAAAGCCCCTGGCAGCTAAGCCCAAACTACGGATTGTGCCCTTGCTTTGGGTGAGTGTGTTTCCTAGGTTCTTCTTTTCATGTGACTTTTATAACTGCTTCCTGCAAAATTCCCTGTTTATGGAGGAGTTGCTTTGGTCAACTTGACACAACTGCTCTGCTTTGCAGAGACCGCTTCTGTTGTGCGATGCCTTGGATGCACCACCGCAGTTTCTGCAAGGAAGAATCTTTATCAAGCCATTCATCCCAGAGCAATTTGCACTATGCAAAGAGAGAGTGTGTCACTCCTACAAACGATATAATTACAGGCTACAGCTTCCCCTGCATAGAGAGAACTTTGATGGTGGCATTTGGCTTGCCGTCAAGGAAGATAAGAATCCCAACACACTGCAATACACTACAATACACCATTTGCCATCCCTGCAACTTATTGTGGTCCTTGTTTGTATCACATACAATAGCACTTGGAGGCTTCAATCAAGATCAGGCTCGCATTGTCCAAAGGTGCTGTTGAAACAGGCGTTCTGGGTGGAGGCTGGGAAATTATTTAAAAACTTTGTTCCTTGGTGTTCTGTAATGGGCCTTGTCTGCATTCACCTCAGCCCTTTCTATATTTAATGAAAAAAGGCTGGAGGCAAAAATGTGGAATTTTGCTCGGGAGAGCAATGAAGCTTGTATCCAAAGTAATGCTACATCACTTATTTGGTTAGTGCAAGGTTTTCTGCTTGCTCATTGGAATTTCCACCCCTTCTCTCGTTGTCCCTTAAATTTGTTTTGGGGTTTCCCCCCAATGCTCTAGAGCAGGATTGGGAATGGTGCTGGGCACGCAGAGGGGGAAAAGCGGGGTGTATGTGTGTGTGTTATACTGTGCTAATGGAGCAAGGTCATAGGATATCACTGTTCAGCCCAGACACTGAGGTCCATCTCTGGTGGTTCCCTCAGTGAGAAAAGTGAATCTATAGGGAACCAGGCAGAGGGCCTTGTCGGTAGCAGCAGCCTCCCTGTGGAACGCCCTCCCATCAGATGTCAAGGAGATAAATAACTACAGTGGTACCTCTGGTTACGAACTTAATTCATTCCGTAGGTCCATTCTTAACCTGAAACCGTTCTTAACCTGAGGTACCACTTTAGCTAATGGGGCCTCCCGCTGCCACCGCCGAGCGATTTCTGTTCTCATCCTGAGGTAAAGTTCTTAACCCAAGGTACTACTTCTGGGTTAGTGGAGTCTGTAACCCGAAGTGTTACCTGAGGTGTTTGTAACCCAAGGTACCACTGTATACAACTTACAGAAGACATCCTTAGGCAGCCCTGTGTTAGGAAGTTTTAATGTTTGTTTTTAAACTTCCTAAAGTGGCTGAGGCAACGCATCCAGATGGACAGGGTATAAATAAAATAATAATAACAATCATGATGATAATAATAATAATCCTGTATGTGAGGCAGCCCTCTGTAATTAGCGAGTATGGTTCAGTATTACTTCCCAAGAATCTCTGTCTGGCTACAGATGGAGGTTAATTTTCTTTAAAATTGCATCCAGGGGTAGCGAACCTGGATGTTGTTGAACTACAACTCCCATCATCCCCGGCTGCTGGCCATGTTGCCCAGGGTTGATGGGAGATGGAGTCCATCAACATCAGGAGGGCCACAGGTTCCCCAGCCCTGCTCTAACCAATCCCCCACAAGTATGCTGCAGTGTTATGTGTTGCTCTTTTGTCACAGAGGCTATTGTGGCTGCAATCAGAGCGAGCGACTTGCACACTTAGGCAGGAAGGTATATCAGTGCATATTCTCAAGTGGCTGCTAGACCGTTTTGTGCCACAGAGTAGCCTTATTACATAGATTGGAGATGTATTTTGCCAGCGATTTGCTTCCAATAACCCAAAGCAATCCTAGACAGCAGCCAACAGAGCTCAGGAGTGTCAATCCGGAGAAAACCTGACTTGTCTTTGCTCTGATTGAGTGCGAGAGAGTGGTTTTCTCCAGGTGAGGGTTGCTGGGAGGAGTGGAGCAAGAGGAAGTGTGGATTAACCCCTGGGGGACTTAGTTTGCACTGGAATTTACAAAGAGCAAATTCTTCCAATATAGATATATGCAACTCAGCAATTCTACCTTAAATACAGGAAGGAGAAGTCCTAGTGAGGTTAATAAATACTCCACCACAGGTATACAGTACCACTGAATTAATGCCTACTTGGTCAGGCAGGCAGGGGTACAATTCAATTAATATCCGATTTCTGACTGCTTCTAAACCTGCTTATTGACTTACCTTGCTTTGGAAGAACACGATATAAATCTGGCAATGTGGATTTGGTATCATATTCTTTCCAGATTATTGAGAGATCTACTCTGGACATTTATCATGAACTCTAGGATCACATTTCCAGTTATAACTAACCAAGTTTACCATCTGATAAAAGAATTAAGATGGTTTTCATCTGGATATCTGGGTGTGTTCTACAAATACAGAAGTGTTTTGCATGTATAACGAACAATTTCTTTTATAAGGCTTACTCCCCCCCTTCAGCTCCCCCCAACACACACACACACACACACACACCCTAGTCTGCTTGGTTCACTTTTGAAGAATTAAATAATATAAAGTGGCATGGAATCCGTTTCCTATAGGTTATTGGTTTAAAACTAATGGTCCACCAGAGCTGCAATTCTGCATACTTAGGGGAGTGGGGAGTCTTGTTGAACTCAGCGAGGCTTAAAAAGTTAAAGGGACCCCTGACCATTAGGTCCAGTCGTGACTGACTCTGGGGTTGCGGCGCTCATCTCGCTTTATTGGTCGAGAGAGCCGGTGTACAGCTTCCGGGTCATGTGGCCAGCATGACTAAGCTGCTTCTGTTGAACCAGAGCAGCGCACAGAAACGCCGTTTACCTTCCCGCCGGAGGGGTACCTATTTATCTACTTGCACTTTGACTTGCTTTTGAACTGCTAGGTTGGCAGGAGCAGGGAGAGAGCAACAGGAGCTCACCCTGTCATGGGGACCTTCTGATCGGCAAGTCCTAGGCTCTGTGGTTTAACCCACAGCGCCACCCGCGTCCCTGTCAGCGAGGCTTAAGTCTGAGTAAATATGCATGAAATCTGACTGCAGAGATATAGCTGACCTATATGCTTATGGAGCCTTACTTGGGGTGGGGATAGGAAAGGAAGCAGAAAGGCAGTTCACTCTGGAACAGGAAATGGGGAGCCTGTGGCCCCCAGATGTTCCTGAACCAGCTGCTGGGAGTTGAGTGCAGCAACATCTGGAGGACCAAAGGTTCCCCATCCCTGTTCTTAGAAGCTGATGGAAGTAGGGACAGGGATGTGGCCCATTTGGCTTCCCCATCCAGGTGTATATTGCAAATGAAGTTGCCCAGCCATAGGGCGGATTCACTTTTAAAGAGCACCTTGCTGGTCCTTTTTGAGGGGTTGCTTCTGAAAGAGGAAAGGATGCTCAGAAACGAGAATTTTTGTTGCTGTTTGCAGAGCCCAGGCCTGGGGCTGGCCAGTGCCAGCTGGAGGTCTTTTTGTCTGCCTGCAGGAGAGTTTATGGGAGGTTTGCTCACTCTCCTGGAAGAAATGCAACTTCTCTGTTAAAGGCAACGGAAGCCCTGCAGGGTATCGCAGTAAGTGAGGTACTTGACCCAGCACTCTGCTTGGTGCACTGAGGGTGCAAAATGCGTATTGCATTGGCCCCACTGGGCTTTGCTGAGCTAGATGCCATGGAGTTTGCTAGAGTGTCCACGAGGGGAGGGGAGGGGAGCAGAGTTCACAAATCCCCCTTCTGTGTCCATGTTCATGGCAGCTTGTCTGTTTTTCCTTTTCCATCTCTCCCAAATGCACAATACGCATCCTGCTACTTCTTGCATTAAACCTCCACTGAGTGCTAGTAAACGGGAAGTTTGGCTGCAAAAGGCGAGGGAGAAAATAGGAGTTAACCTCCCATTCTTTTCGTAGATGCAACAGGCTTTCTGCCAACGCTGCCTGGCTCCGCTTGCATTAACTTGTGGCGCATGATGGCCTTCCCAGATGAACGGTTTATAGCACAATAAATGTGCAGTTGTCATTCATTTGCTGAGGGGATTCCAAAGGTCTTTCCTAAAGGCAATGTTCTTACTGAGAGGATACTTTACAAAAACAACAACAATAACCACACAATCCAGCTGCTATGTGGAAAGCTAGTAGGAAGACGGGGAACCTCTGGCCCTACAAGTGTTTTAGGGTTCCCATCAGCCTCAGCCAACATGACTCGTGATCAGGTATGATGGGAATTGTAACCAGTGGCGTAGTGTGGAGGGTGCAGGGGGGGCCGGCCGCACCGGGCGCAACATCTGGGGGTTAGGGTTGGGGGCGCAAATCCACGGGTAAGGGGGCGCAAATCCACGGGTTAGGGGGCGCAAATTACTTGCCTTGCCCCGGGTGCTGACAGCCCACGCTACGCCACTGATTGTAACCCCAAAGCATCTGTAAGGCTACAAATCACGCACCTCTGATTAACAAGTTTCAGAAAAGGATACAGTGGTATCTCGGGTTACGTATGCTTCAGGTTACAGACTCTGCTAACCCAGAAACAGTACCTCAGGTTAAGAACTTTGCTTCAGGATGAGAACAGAAATCGTGCAGCAATGGCAGCAGGAGGCCCCATTAGCTAAAGTGGTGCTTCAGGTTAAGAACAGTTGCAGGTTAAGAACGGACCTCCAGAACGAATTAAGTACTTAACCCGAGGTACCACTATACTAGCTTTATCTTCTATCTGATCTAACTTTGCTCACGTAGGACTTCTTTTTTTAATGTGTCTAAAACATGTGGTTTCCACTTCAACCCCTGTCCCAGAATCCTGAAGTGACACAGAAGGCAGGAGGACCATAACACATACCTTTCTTAAATATTAGAATTAGCTGCTTCCCAGTGTGATTTGCACTTCCAAATAGCTGGATATCATCACTCTCATTTTGCCCCCAGGGGAGATACTTTGTGCTGGATCTGGGACCGGTGTTGTTATGTTGTTGATGGGGGCATGGCTGTGAACTGAAGCTGAATAGGATTCGGCACAAGGGTGCCCCTCCTTGCCACGCATCTCACCCATACCTCTGTCCCATGTTGGTTGTCCCATCAGTGTATATGAGACATTCTACCGTTTTCTCTGCCATGGGGGCAACACATCCAGCATTCTGCTGGTGGAGCAGGACTTCATCCCACACTCTTCCAATCAGTGGATCTTCAGGATAAGATTGAAGCCTATACCTATGGCATGGAAACTTTATTGAGCATGATGGGTCAACTAAAGAATTACATGAGCACAAGGATTAGCACTAGCGCAACAGGTCTTTCCCCCCTCTCTCCTCCCCCTGTGCATGGCTTGCACCACCTCCAGATCTCCTCTGGAGGGTAGGGGGTATGGGATTGCCAGCTTCATATAGCTAACATGCTTAAGTCTGGTTCGTGCATGGAGGGGTTGATGTCCTGCTGGGCTTAGTTGGGTTGCTTCCCCTCACCTTGGGAGGAAAGTAATCAACCTATTGTTGTACCTTGGTCTGCCTGAGAAGCTCAGTGTGTAAAAAGGTCTGAGCTGGTTCCTCCATTCAGAAACTGCGTGGCTCTTACAAGTCATTCTTGTGTTCCTATACCAATAATGTAGGCACTTTCACCACTGTAAGCCAAGTTTTACTGCCTGTGCTTTCTGACTGATGTATGGGAAAGCACATGAAACTGACCTTTGGAGAGTTTGCAAGTAAACCATTTTTAACTTACCAAAAGAAAATCTTTTCATTTTGGACAGGCTTGTTTTGTGTTGTGAGGCATCAAATTAATGGGTTAAATCCCCTCCACGAATTTGTATCTCTATCCTGTTTTTTGCAAGTTCTTACCTTTTGTGCCAGCCTTTTAGCAATCTGCAGGATTTGGTAAAAAAAAATGCACCTCTATTATAGAGGGGAAAGGATTTTAAAGTTTGGAAGTCATCTGAATAGTGGTGGTGGAGAGAAATAGAATGTTCTTTTTCAGAAAAAAACTGATTAGTTGAGCTCCCAAATCAATATTGGCATATGTTTGGAACTCTGTGCCTTTTAGGACTTTGTACTGATGCTAACAGAGTCCCTTTGGCTTCAATAAGATCTGGTTTGAGTTTTCAGCCGATAAAAGTACCACCCCATCATTATCTTTCAACACCCGTCATTTAACAGTCTCAAAGCTGGCAGCCTGCAGACATACACTGAGCTCTGTGAGGTCGATCCAACAGGCAGGCCTGGCATGAGGTTGGTACTGTTGAGAAGTAGCTGATGGCCCTCAGGGGGACCCACCACCTACCTTGCTGCCAACCCTACAGCCACCTGGGCCTGTCTTAGAGCTGGGGCTCAGGTGGCTTGTAGCTGGCACACATTCTCCCACAATGCCTCTGGGGTCCTAACGTAAGTGTTGTTCCAGAGTGGGGTGGGTTTAGCTTTAGCACCTGCCGACCATCTCACCCCTGTGCTTGAGTTTTGTCTTGTTTTTTGCTCTGCACCCACCTGCCACCACCAAGGTAAAGGGAGAGTGCTGCCATGGGGGGGTCCACCTGCAAGGAGCCTTGAGCTCCCCCCATTTGATGCAGATAGGTTAGAAGATGTCCTTGAGCCTTGTTACCATCGGACATCAACAACCCTTTGACCTATCGCTAATGCTCGTTGGCAAGCTGGGAGTATGTGTGAAAGAGCAATACAAACGGAGTACAGTGGTACCTCGGGTTACATACGCTTCAGGTTACAGACTCTGCTAACCCAGAAATATTACCTCGGGTTAAGAACTTTGCTTCAGGGTGAGAACAGAAATCATGCTCCGGCGGTGCGGCAGCAGCAGGAGGCCCCATTAGCTAAAGTGGTGCTTCAGGTTAAGCACAGTTTCAGGTTAAGAACGGACCTCCGGAACGAATTAAGTACTTAACCTGAGGTACCACTGTACAAACAATACAAACCAAGATTCTCAGGTACTTCCCAAATACCATAGAATCATAGGTTGGAAGGGACCTGTAGTTTAACCCATAAACAATCACCTAATTCTAAAGAATTAATTCGCCTAGGAGATTCATCCCACCGGTCCTTTAGTAATCCACATCTAAATAACTGAAAGGACAAAAGAGATAGATATGTATAATTAAACCGCATCCCAAATCTTAATTATTGCTTCTGCTACCAGCCTGGTGTTCCCATCCGGTCCCCCTCCACTATTTTGACTTTGTTTTGCATTAATATTATTTCATACGTCAAGGGGCAGAATGGAAGTTGGTGTACGCGTGATGTAGCTATTCAAGGAGTTGTGATCTCTGCGTTTCATTTTGCAGTTCAGCTGGAAAGCTCTCGTTTCCAAATACACCCACACACAGACGCAGGGCGAGGGGAGAGAGCCTCAGCAGTAAGCAGGGGGAAGATTGGGGAGCTGCTTCTGGTGAGAGATATGCAGGGAGGCTAATGAAAGGGAAAAGATAGGAGAGGCTGGGCTCCAGTGGGGTCAATATATAGGACACATTCTTATCGCTTGAGACACCGAAGCAGCGGGTGAAGGAGGGGTGGGCACACAGCCACCCTTTTAAACAAAAACTCACAAAGCTCCTGGAAGTGAACAGCCGAAGCTGCTATATTTGTGCATAGCTCTGACAGAAGACAGTAACTTCAAAAGTCAATTTTAACACATTCCTTGGAAAAAAGAGAGCGAGGAATATGTTGTAGTAGTAAATACGGCATACAGTAAATACAGATTGCTTGTTGCAAGCTTAGATATGCTCCTGGCTGCCACAGGAAATCCCTCTTCCTCCTGAGATTGCTATAGCAAACCCCCACATTGGTGTGGCTTGCCCCATTTTCAATTTCTCTTTCCCTCCGCCTGAGGCATCTTCCACACAGGCCAGCGGTTCTGTCCTGTCTGTGCTCTGTGCTCCACTGCAAGCTGCTGTTACGAGGCAGGTTTCCTATCCCGAATGTCAAGGGAGATAAGTAAATACTGTTTCGTTTCCCGATTTTCATAGCAAATGGGGTAATTGCCGGACGCTGTGCATACAAAAAAACCAACAAATCAAAACACTTTTCTATCTGCTGTGGGGAAAACCTTAACCATTTTGGTACCATTGCTGCCCAGGAGCAACTTGCGCGAGTCAGCAATACTAAAGCATCTGCGTCTTTCAATAGCCAAGAAATGAAGATCGCTGGGGAAGCATTCTGATAGGAAATTCACCTAGAATCCTTGAGAGATGATTACGGCCCAGGTTGTTTGCAGGAGTGATTTAATTACAGATTCCTTCCAATGTGTAGGCGAGACAATTAAGATGTTGGGAAGCCACGTCCAGCAATTTTCTTCTTTTGATCACAAGCCCTGTGAAACAGAGAGAAATCTGACTTTTGTCTTTCTCCAGTTCCTGTCCCTCCCACCCCTCCCCATGCAAATCTTGCTGGTTGTAAAAGGATACATGATTAGAGCACCCAATTCACTACACTTATCGGTGAAAAGGCGTGGGAAGCCAATGCATCATAAGTTGCCCCCCCTTTTTTTACTTCACCTGTAGAAGGGAGGCGGGTGGTGCTGTGGTCTAAACCACTGAGCCTCTGGGGCTTGCTGATCAGAAGGTTGCGGTTCGAATCCCCACAATGGGGTGAGCTCCTGTTGCTCTGACCCAGCTCTGTCAACCTAGCAGTTCGAAAGCACACCAGTGCAAGTAGATAAATAGGTACCGCTGCGGCGGGAAGGTAAACGGAGTTTCTGTGCACTCTGGTTTCCGTCACAGTGTCCTGTTGCACCAGAAGTAGTTTAGTCATGCTGGCCACATGACCCAGAAAGCTGTCTGTGGACCAACGCTGGCTCCCTTGGCCTAAAAGCGAGATGAGCACGGCAACCCCATAGTCGCCTTGGACTGGACTTAACCATCCAGGGGTCCTTTTTTACCTACTTCACCTGTACAGCTGCCCTGGAAAAATGAGGGGCAACTCATTTTTGGACATCCAATTGGACACCCTCCAAGAGTTGATGGTCAGCTTTCCATTGCAGCTTTGTTAAATGCCTCATTTGTTGCCAGGTGTAGCTGACAGCATGCTACCCAAGGGGGCTTACAGAGTGTTGCTGTTTTCAGGTGGGATTCGATCACATACCAGCAAACTCAGATTGGGCCATTAAAGTTGATTTGGTGCTATTGTGTAACAAACTTGCTGCCACAACTCAACAAAACTTTTTCACGTTAAGAAAACTTTTGGGCAAGTGCATTTATTTGAGAGTGGGATCACAGTTGAAGCAGCGTTGAATAACCTCACCAGAAACCAGTCTGAATGAATGCTCAATAAATGGCTGAAGTCATCTAACCTCCATGAAAACATTGCACAAGGCTAATCAGGACGGATGCTCAATAATCATTTCACTGGGAAGCGACCTGACCATAAGTATAACACAGAAGGGAAATTTCTTCTGGGTGCTGCTTTACCCGTTGCTACCATCACAAAACAAGTCCCAAAGTATTGTTCGTTGAATTTTCCCTCCCATGGAACATGTTAAGTCACAAGGACTCTTTCAGAGTCAGGAGATGGTAGCTGCAGGTATCAAAAATATAAACTAATTCAAATGATTTCATTAAAAATTTAAAGAACTGTTAACATTAGGCTAGTTTCCCCTTCCCTCCCCCCTCCTATAGCACTTCTGCCCATTGTCTGATTGTGGCTCGATGCTGGCAGAAACTCATGGGTGTTGGGTGAGGGGGGAAATAAGTGCTGAAATGTAGTCTGAGCCGTATTTATTTCAACATAATGCGACCTTGGAACCAAGTTGCTCTCAGCTAACTAATGCAAGGGTAGATTGTGTGATGTTTATGGTAGAAACTGACATCCGATCAGTGAATCCAAACACTGAAGCTAGAAGGGCTGGTGATGTGATTTAATGGTGCAGTTCTATACAGGATGACTCAGACACAAGGCCTGTTGAGTTAACGGGGACTGATTTCTGGGTGGAAATCTATAGGGTTGCCCTGTAAGCAGGGATGGGGGTTGGGGGAGGAATTTGATTCACTACACATTTCAGGCCAAACTTGCCTCATCAACTTGTTCTGAAACAATGAACGGACCAAAACACAGCCATCCTTTGAGATCAGCCCTTCTCCGTATTTTGCATTTCAGTTTTCCAGCCAAGGGGAGTGTGCAAAAAATGTACAATATTTTTCAGTCTATAAGACGCCCCCATGTATAAGATGACCCCTATTTTTTGAGCCCCAAATTAAAAAATAAATATTTTAAACATTCTGTGTATAAGACGACCCCCAATTTTAAACTTAAAAAATTTGGGGGGAAGATATAGTCTTATACACGGAAAAATACGGTATATACCAGGGCAAAATGTGCGCATACGTTAATGGAAATAACATAAGAATGCATTGTATTAGGGGGAATTGATTTGCAAAAATGTATATGCTAAGGGAAAGTCAAGCTAAAATGCTGGTGAATTTTCATGAGGACTTAAACAATATTCACATGCTGATCTGGAAACGTGGAGAACTGAATTTCACATTGGAAAAGCGAGAAACCAAAACTGACAAATTCACCCATCCCTAACTGTATGTGACGACTTCTTCTTTTTACATTGTGATGGGCGTCTGTTACACAAGCCAAACTTGGTTAAAATGCCAACATCACTGAGAGCCCCATAAAATAGGGAAATAAATATAATGGCATTGGGAACACCTGAGCAGCCATTTCTCCCAAGGTCTGCTGTGGCCCAGATTTAGCAGCAACGTGGCAAAAGGAGCATCTGAGGACCGAAATGAGGTGGTTTTCTTTTAACAAACACTGCAGGTCAGATTTAATTAAACAGTCGCACCAGCAGGAACCCACACAATGGGGTGGGGTTTCCCTCTCTTCTCCCCTTGTATGCCCCCTCCCGAAAATCAGCTGGGGGGGGGCTCCCATAATAATGTGCAGGGGAGATCAATCCACCTGGCGAGCAGAAATGCGTGCATGAACAGTTACAATAGCATGATATTGAATTCCCTACTTCAGCTCCCCCCTAGTAACTCTTGCCTGATTTGTAACCCGCCTCTAGAATTTGGTCAGTGAATGCTTTAAGAAAATAAAACTTTCTAAAGTTGGCAAGGATAGATAAAAAGGTAAAGGGGTAAAGGGACCACTAGGTCCAGTCATGGCCGACTCTGGGGCTGTGGCGCTCATCTCGCTTTATTGGCCGAGGGAGCCGGCGTACAGCTTCTGGGTCATGTGGCCAGCATGACTAAGCCGCTTCTGGCAAACCAGAGCAGCACACGGAAACGCTGTTTACCTTCCCGCCGGAGCGGTACCTATTTATCTACTTGCACTTTGCTGTGCTTTCGAACTGCTAAGTTGGCAGGAGGGCAAGGATAGATACCCTAGTTTATTAATAAGAAATTTGTTGTTGTTGTTGCATTCATGTTTTTATCATTCTGATTCATTTCCATCCGTTGAGGTGTATCAGCCACCCTTTGCACATGCTATAACTTCCACACGGAGGAGAAAAATTTGATCAGCCACATGTTCTTGGCAAATGTTACTCTTTTCTTCATAAATAAAGCAACATGTGGAACAGAAGCTTCGAACTATTAAAAAAAAGAATTGGATGCATCCCTGGTCCTCCTAGGAAGGCTTAGCATCTATTTCTATTTCAGGCAATGCATTGGTGCCATTCCCTAAAGAGCTCTGTGATCTGACTGTGTTGCCCTCTCCATGGTTGCCTACCTAGTATGATTAGAGGAAAGCATAGAGGCCAACAGACCACCTGCCTTCCCTTGTGGTTTGTGAGAAGCAGTTGTGTGTGGAAACTAATGAGGGGATTCTTTTCTGGCAGGCAGGCGGGCAGGCAAGTTTTGATCTTTGCAGCAGAGCATGCCTGGGAAGGGCCACAGCGACATATAGCAGGGCGGGACAGCCTCTCCTATTTACCTGTCCTCGTCTTTGAATTTACATAGGGTTGTGCCTTTCCCCTTCTGTTGAGAATGCAACTGCTGCCATCCTCTCTCTTCTACCACACAGTCTCTGATCCTGATACTTCATGCCTTTCCTTCACGCCTTTCCCCCTTCCCCGCGTCCCCAAGGCAGGCTGCCTTTGTCTGGAGCTGATTAGAGAACGAGCCGCGGTACCTCAAAGCAAACCTGTTTCAGGCGCTTTGAAACCAGAAGCCTAGAGAAACAAATGAGAGTTTTAGTGGAATCTTTCTGACATGACTCTTTTGATTTCCTCTGTGCAACAAAAGTTATTTTTCTTGGTATTGGCACTCGGCTATTCATCTCTCCCCTTGCCCTGCCACTCTGCTCCCCTCCTTTCCTTTCCCCTCCCCTCCTCCTTTGCTTTCAGTTACTCCACATATCAGTCTGATTAACAGAAGGTAAGTTCGCTTTTTGGGATGTGGCAGCTGTTCAAGCCAGCCTGCAAAAGGATGCTCCTCTTTTCCTCTAGGCTGGTCTGATTAAAATCTCAAATTCTTCCATTTTTCAAAAAGGACTTGGATGTTTAGCGCCGAGCTTGAAAAGTCTCTATAGCAACAGCCGAGGGAAACTTTTCGGCATAAATCTGTCCGTGTGTTAGAGAGAGGTCATCTGGTGTAATGATTTGTCTATTTTAAAACCATATCATATTTGTGGCAGCAAGTGCTGGAAGAGTGGGAGAGGTGTGGAATTTCTTTAAACTGGAGCCACAACAAGCATCTTTGTTGCTCCTCCTCCTCCTCTCTCGACTTTCTGGGGGCTTCCAGGTTTTCTTGAGATTTTAAAATAACATTTTGTATTGATTGGCATCACTTTTTATTTTAAGAGTGTACTGCGTCTTAGGGCCTGTGAGGAATAATTAATGATCTTCTTTAACAAAAAGAAAGAAAGAAAGAAAGAAAGAAAGAAAGAAAGAAAGAAAGAAAGAAAGAGCAGTTGCTAGAAAATGCTACTGGGCTACAAAATTCAGAGAGGAACTTCGCTTCTAGTTGCAGTTACTGTAAATTTGTGCCCCGGACCAACCAGTGGGAGATTTTAGGATAGGCAAAAGGCAGTGCTTTTTCACTCCTGCACAATGTAGCGTTGGCCACAGATGTGGACAGCTTTAAAAGGGAATTAGAAAAAAATCACGGAGGATAATGCTGCCCATGGCTGCTTGTCATGGTGGCTCAAGTAAATTGGCATGTTCCTCTTGGGATCATGAGTAGGAGACTGCTATTGTGCAGGTGTCCTGCTTGTGCGCTTTCCAATTGACACCCAGGTGGCCTCTGTAAGGACAGGACTTTGAACTAGATAAGCTTTTCCTCTGATCCAGCAAGGATCTTGGTAGATACTTGAATAAGGTGAACGACTCCCTTAAACCTTTGTTATAGTTTTAGAGGCCATTTTGACCCACTTGGTCCCAGCAGTACAAAAAAACATCCTTGCCTCTCTCTTTCTATCTGCAGTTTGTCTGTAACAGGTTTTTTTGTTGTATGGGTGTTCTAGATCTAATCGTGTAGTAGGCAATTCAGTGGCTATGCTAGTGGAAGAGCCACAGGAACGCTATAGGCAGAGATCTGCAATTGTGCAAATTGTACAAGCTCTGCAGAGCTACATCAGGGATTCCCAGTGACTTGTAGTGTTGACTCCCTTTGCCTGAACAGCAGACCACATACACATACACATACGCACGCACACACACAGAGAGAGAGAGAGAGAGAGAGAGAGAGAGAGAGAGAGAGAGAGAGAGTTTGAGACCCTGTTTTGAAAATCCTGGCATGCTGGGCAGCACAAGTCCAAAGCACTCTCAGGTGTAAGAAGCTGTTTGATGCTATTTTATAGGAGGGCGTTCGCACAAATCTGCTCTCATGAGTTATTGGAAGTATGCTTGGACTACTGCAATGTGCTCTATGTGGGGCTACCTTCGAAGGTGACCCGGAAACTACAACTAATCCAGAATGCAGCAGCTAGACTGGTGACTGGGAGTGGCCGCCAAGACCACATAACACCGGTCTTGAAAGACCTACACTGGCTCCCGGTATGTTTCCGAGCACAATTCAAAGTGTTGGTGCTGACCTTTAAAGCCCTAAATGGCCTTGGCCCAGTATACCTGAAGGAGCGTCTCCACCTCCATCATTCTGCCCGGACACTGAGGTCCAGCGCCGAGGGCCTTCTGGCGGTTCCCTCGCTGCGAGAAGCCAAGTTACAGGGAACCAGGCAGAGGGCCTTCTCGGTAGTGGCGCCCGCCCTGTGGAACGCCCTCCCACCAGATGTCAAAGACATCAACTACCAGACTTTTAGAAGACATCTGAAGGCAGCCCTGTTTAGGGAAGCTTTTAATGTTTAATAGGTATTTTAGTGTTTTGTTGGAAGCCGCCCAGAGTGGCTGGGGAAACCCAGCCAAATGGGCGGGGTATAAATAATAAATTATTATTATTATTATTATTATTATTATTATTATTATTATTATTATTTATGAGGGGTTTTTGGTTTGCTCTGCCCACCGCTGCTGATGCAAGCTCTTCCCATCCCACTCAGAAGCTGCATGTTTGGTGACCCCATGAAAGGGATCTTACCAGCATAGACACAAGCAGGAATCTTGACTGGCCTAGCATGACCCCTCCTTCTGTTGAGGAGACCTATACAGGTTCATGAATACATGCATAGGGTCAGGGACGCGGACTTATAAAAAATATTGGGGGGGCCCGGGAAAGCTCATGAATAATAAATAAGCTCATGAATATGCAAATAAAGTGGCGCCGCCTCCTCGTGAGCGAATAGGGGAGAGCGTGCAGCGCCTATTAATCAGCTCCGAAGGAAATTGGGTGGAGCTTTTGCTCGGGAGGGAGGGCAGGAGGCATGCAGCCCGACCCTGTGCATTTTGGGCTGGGGGAGGGGCGGCGATGGCGCTCTGCTGGAGGGGCGCCAGAGATTATTGGGGGGCAGAGCCCCCCCAAACGAATTTTTGAGGGGGCTCGGGCCCCCTCAAGCCCCATGGAGTCGGCGCCTATGCATAGGGTCCCACCATGAGGTTGCTGAATGCGGGGAGGGGAATGTGGAGACAGGCTTCACAGGTTGAGCAGAACACGTGAGCCTTTACTGAAGAAATAAACTGGTTAGAATCCCCCTACCCGCTTTCAAAAACAACAACAACGTGCATTTGTTTTACACTCTCATTTTTTTGCTGCTTTAGAATGGCACAATAATTTTCTTCCTCCCTGTGCTGTCAACAACGTGGTAGAAGCAGGCTTTCCGATTCCACGTTCAAAATCTTGTTGGACACTGGCAAAGAACCGATTATATTCCACTTCCTTATGCTTGCCGTGTCTTTCCAGATATTAAGATGCAGGATGTTAGAACGAAATGGTAGCCAAGGGAGTAATGCCGACTTGAGTATGCCGTCGGGTCACCCTCATTATGCTCATCATGCTTCTTAAGGATTCTGCCTTGTAAAATAAAATAAAAATAAAAATGTCGTATTTGGCAGAGGCCTGGCAGTGTTCCATGTTTTGAAATATGAGCAGGTAGGATTCTCCTGAGGCCTGGCAAGAAAGTGCTAAAATAAAATAAAAATGGAAATAAACTTGGGTCCAGTCGAAGGACATGACATATGTTCCTTTACTAATGGTGGTTCCATCTTCTCTTGCAAATAGGTACAGTGTGTTGGTGTTTTTGTTTTTTGTTTCAATTAATTTTCTTGATGCAAAACCATTTTGTTACAAAGATAGCTATAGATATATAGCAGCAGGCACTCAGTCTGGAAGAGCCTTGTCTTTCGATCCAGCCTTTTCTTTGGAGGCCTGAGCGGCTTAGGTGGCATAATACACCTTTCACTAGCTGAGGCTGATGCGGACTCTCCTGGGACAGAGACTGCCAGGCTATGCTTATGCTCTAGTAACATTTTGCTTAGATTACTGCAATGAGTTATATGGGGTTATCGTTGCTCAGATACAGCAGTAGCTTCAAAACACAGCACCTAGGCTAGCCACCCCCCAACTTGTGCATTCCAGAGGCCCTGGGATAGCTCAGTAGGTAGAGCATGAGACTCTTAATCTCAGGGTTGTGGGTTCAAGCCCCATGTTGGAAACCCTGAGTTCCTATTAATTATTATTATTATTATTATTATTATTATTATTATTATTATTATTAAATATTATTCTACAAATTTATAAAGCCACCCTAGGAGTGTAGAAGCTAAAAAAAAAAGAATAAAATACAAAACACCTAGAATCAATTCAGCGAATGCTAAAAGGAAGAAAACCAATATTCATGGGAAGTACATGTTTTGAGGTGTGGTTCAACAACAGAAAAAGAATAAAGGCTGTTCATTATTGGGAAAGATATTAGCAGGGGAAATATCAAGTGGTATAGCGTTTTGCAAGAATACAGGAAGGAGGAGGGGAACTGAAGGCATTCCTTGCCCAGGGTGTTATTTAGGAAATACAACCCTCGAAACTCCTCCGGTTTCTACAGCTCAGGTTGGTTGTTGCTACGAAGGCGTTTGGGTCGTCCCTGTCCTGTTCCTATTTTCCTGCTGCAAACACTGCAGAAAGCAGGTAGCTGGAGGAAACAAAGGAGATGGTAATGGGAAATGAAACTCTTAACCTCTGTTGGCAGGATCATGGTGCAATATTTCACGAGGCCCTTAGAGACAGGAATAATGGATGAGTCTGTTAATATTGACAGTGTATGCCAGGGCCCATCCATTTCCACCTTTGTCACCTGTGCTGGGATGAGCACGCCAGATGTAAACACAATTGTTCCTTTTCGAAGCTTAATGCACACAGTTCCCCGACGTTATGTAATTCCTTGGGTAAAATGTAATAACAAATGAAAGCTCTTTCAGCGGGTTGCACAGTACTTCCCCAGCAATGGGAGCATTGGTTATTATGTCCCTGATTTATAGAATTCTATGGAATAATTAAATAAGTCATTTTCTATTAAATATCATAAGGCTCTGGAGATATTCCTGTAAAACCTAGCCTCTTTTCCGAGATAACAGTTTGCTTTGTAATAAGGCAGTGGCAATATATATATATCTCCCCATAGTTTACTAATGACCTATTTAAACATGGTAATTTGGAGATGAGGACATTTTCATACAGGATGCAAGCAGTACAAGTGTACATGCTAGCAGTCTTAAGAAAGGCGTATGGCAAGGTCAGGGCCCATGGAAGCTGCTGCAGAGATCCCATAGGAGGATTTAGAAGTCTGTCATTCAGCCTACATGGGACTCTCCTCCTGCTGTGTCAAGTGTAAGACTGCCCAAAGAACTGGCTCGCTGTGTGCTACACCATCCAAGCTTCTTTGCTGGCCTTCCAGTCTCTCCCCTCTACAGCTGCAAATAATCCTGTCCACAGATTTAGAACCCCACTGGCCAGCCAATGGGCATAGGCAGAGGTGTCTGGTGGCTCCAAAACAGGGGAACTCACTGGCCCCATCCACCCCATCAAGCTGCTCTCACAACACACCTTCCTTCAGCTTCTCCCACTCAACATTATCTCAACCACTTTGTTTGAGCTCCATCTATGGAAATCCCTTCCTACCTGCCCTGAGAGTTCCATGGAACCTCCATGGTTTAGAAGCATGGTTATATGTATCACATCAGCTGGATATGATGAGTTGGCTGGAGCGTGGTGCTGATAATGGCAAGGTTGCAGGTTTGAACCCCGTAAGGGACAGCTGCATATTCCTTTCATTGCAGGGGTTTGGACTAGATGCAGTGGTTCTCAACCTGTGGGTCCCCAGATGTTGTTGGACTACAGCTCCCATCATCCCTGAGCTCTGGCCTTCCTAGCTACGGGTGATGGGAGTTGTAGTTCAGCAACATCTTGGGACCCGCAGGTTGAGAAAGGCTGGACTAGAGGATCCTCAGGGCCCCTTCCAACTCTAATACTATGATATCCTGTGATAATATGCCTCTCAATGACTGATGCTGCAGATGAGCAATGGGGGAGCAATGGTTCACAGAGGCATCTGATCTGTAGGGAGCAGAGTGCTGAACTAGGAGGAATGCATAGGAAGCACCGTTCCCATGGACCCTAACGGTTTCCTAATCAAGCCCTGGGCGGGACTCCATCTCCCATGGATCCTTCTGTCTCATACGAGTATGTGTAACAGAGTTTTCATGTGCAAGGATCCATAGTGAAAAATTATAATGGAACTTGCTGGCACCAAAGGTCCAGTGGAGGCCCCACAGCAAGGCATCCTTGCGGCAGCTCAATGGTGTATATGAAGGAGAGAATGTGTGTGGAAGGGCTGAGCCAATTATGAGCTTAGCCTGAAATTCAGAGGGAGCTTGGGCTGAGCTTGTAATGAGGAATAACACACACACACACACACACACACACACACACACACACACACACACAATATTTATTCCAGTAGGCCATAGATCTTCTTCAGTGAAGCTTGATCTTATGCTGCCTCTAGCAGAAAGAGAGAGCACTCTTGAGGTGCAAAATGAAATGTGCTGTGTGCCCAATTGGTATCTTCCTTGTGGCTTCTTCAAATGCCGTGCCAGCAACAGGTGCATGAGGGATCCAAATGGATGCAGCCAATTGCAAGACTCCTTCCGATATAGAGGCATCCCCCAACAGTTTTGCTGCTGGAGAAAGTGCTTCAATTCGCAGCTTAGAAAGAAAGGCATTAATCAATCTTATTAATCTGTAAAATCCTGCCTCCAACTTTGCCATGTTGAGTTTTCCAGCTTTGAGTGTTGTGCCAGCTCTTGAAATAAAATTCTTGGGCAAGGCTTATGGGTGGCATTAAGCGGTATGGATGTGAAGCTTGGCTGCTGGAGGTGGGATTGGGCAGGTGGGAGAGCAGAACTCATATGTTGGGAGCAAATAGGAGGGACCCAGAGCAAAAGCTGTCTGCTTACTTAAGGAGTATAGCTTAAAAAAAACCGACTAGAGTTGAAAACCAGCCTTGCCCCCACCCTATGATCAAAAACCCTGACCAGGTTATTCACCCTTTTCTGGTCTGGTTGCTGATAACCCTACAAGCTATTGACGATGGATCATAGTAACTCTGAAGTGGGAAGTTTGTTCTCACTGCTGTACAAATATATCTGTACACTACCTGGAAATTGGCCTGAAGACTCCTGCGGTTTTGCTGCTTCTGTCTTCTTCCATGGTCAGCGAAGCTTGCTAAACCTGCAAAATCTCTCCTAGTAGATTTCATGCTCTGTGAAATGACATCAATCAAGCTGAAACTTGCATTCTGCAAACTTTTCTGACAGTGCCATCTCCAGCTGACATGTTTCCCTGTGTATTAAAAATGTATGTGTCTTATGTATGACGCCACTGCCTATCCTGTGTGGCGTTTACCCTTTGGGTTTCGTACCCCAAAGGCCAAACGTAACTGTAGGGATGCTTTTAAAAACAAGAACAACAAAAGATACCACCCAACAAACTATCTGATACAGACCTAGGGGGGCAGCCATGCAAATTAAATCTGTGTGCGTATGTCTGATATAAGCATTCCTCTGGAGTAAAAAATTTGGGCTATAAGTAGAACACGTAATTAGCATAGTTCGGCAGCAGAATTGTGAACAAGATGGTGGGGAACGCATATACAAAGAAGTATAGCATCCCAAATAATATTGAGCCAAGCAAGGTCTTAGGCTTCGGGCTAAGGAACCGGGACTTGCTCACGAGCCATTTTTGCTAACATGGTTTTATTCTGCTGAACAAGAAGAAGGGAGCCATTTGCCAGGAGCAGAGCTACCTCCTCTCCAAAAGCGGGGGAGCACTTTGCGATTTGCAGAGCAGACATGGCTCGGAGTTTACAGGTTCAACCAAAAAGCTGACCTCATTCAGATGTGCTGCCTTACGGTGTCTCCTGCTACTTCTTGCTTCTCCTCCAGCCTCGGCAGTTAAGGTACTTGGGGGCTGTGCTCCCATTAATCTCCAGAAATGGAAGTCCTTATCACACAAATTAGAAATGGGGGAAAGACCTGCTGGCATCTGCAATTCTTCTTGCTGCTAGGCCACATGATTCTTTGCTGCAGAGTCTCCAGACTACGTACTGTTTAGCGATTTCTGTTTTAGAAAGGGGGCACAGGGAGGTCAGCAATACCTGTTTGGAATCCTTCTGAAATTCTCTGACTTCAGCACTCACTTTCTGTCAGCTCAGCTGGCATTCAAGTCTTGACAGTTGCCATAGCAACGTGGGGGAAATCACGTGACTTCACAGGTCTAAACTGTATGCTGTGGAAACCTGTATCACCCAGGGCCTCCAGTAGCCATGGTAATTGCGTCACATGGTTCTTACCTGTCTTCCAGGTAACCCTTTAGTCTCCTTGATATATAGCCAAGTAAACTGCATCCCCTTAGCTGGAAAGGCTGTAAGCAAGTGGCATCTGACATCCTTGAATGATTTCAAGGGGACAAGGGGGTTTTTAACAGCTATGGTAACTAATCAGTGCTGCACGGTGACACAAACCTTCGGTAACCATGGTAACAGACGAACATCACATAGCAACATGTACCTCATCTCCCCATGGAAACCTGCTCATTAGGGTTTTTTCGTATTGATGCTTAAAAAAAAAATCCCTGCCATTGTTTGTTCTGAGAATAACTTTTATAATGAATTATACAGATGTTCAGTGTTCAGGTCGACCTGAACACTTGCTTGACATGGCATGCTGGTGACAGAATATGCACACAGTATGACCTTAGCCACACGTGGAACCATTTTCACGTGGCTATATGGGCTCTATCATTGCCTCAGTGATGTTGCGAAGTTACCATTAACACCTCCCCCCCCCATCCCACACTGGGCAGGCACCTTGGGCCTAACAGCTGAGAACCAGCTGCTATATAGCTCAGTGCTTTAGTTGCCCACAAACTCTGTAGAATTCAAACTCCACTTTTTCTCAGGTCAGGACTTGGCAGTACCCCAAAACTAACTCTGTCTCCCCTGCCACTCTCCCTCGGCATCAACACACATTTGCATGTAATAAACCCACATCCAACCAAAGTAGGGAGCTTGTGGCTTTTCCTTCCCTTTTCCTCAACTTCCTGCCGCAGTTGCCCTCACCCCTGTTGCCATGGTTTCTCTGTCCCTTTCCTTCCAACAACACTACACAGCAGAATTTCCATTCATCCCTGTATACAATCAGAGAAATGAAGGAGATGAGAATCACCTTATCAATGGGGGGAAATGCATGACTGAAATAGCCATGTAGCTTCTGGAGACAACTGGCCAAGACAAGCAAGTTATCCTATTCAGCTCCCATTTCTTTTTTCTTTTTTTAAAAAATCAGAGAGTAACACACTATTCCTCATGGATTCAGAGTCAGTGTGGAGGCAATTTCTCCCACTGCATCCTGCAAGGACTTCCTTCCTCCTAAGGCATCTGCTTTGTTGTGGGTCTGTTTCTTTCATATAACAAGACTTATGTGGCAGGCTATTAGGTATGTCATGGGACAGTGGAAATGGCGGTTATGAAGATATTCGCTTTTGCCTTCTTGCAACCATGACAGGTTGTTTTGCTTTGTTTTTATAATTTTTGGCAGGACGCATATAGGATTTGAGCGAGAGCTGCTCATGGCGGCGGCTTACGAAATATTATAAGAGATTTTATGCTCTCCTGAGCACCTGCCTCCAAGGCTTTGGGAAGTTTTCCTCTTCATTTGGCACATTGGGCTGTGATGAGCAGGAGGACCTTGGCTTCTCCAAGCGTAGTTTGACAGAAAAAGGAAAGAGAGACTTTGCCCTCCAGGCATCTATGAAGTTTATCACAAGGGCAACAGATCCTAAGAAAAATCTATTTGGATTAATGCAGAGAAACATCTGATGGGCTCTTGGAACTGGATTTGAAGGAAACTCTTATTATACAGACACCGGAATAAAGTAGGGGAGACCAATTTTCTTCAAAACTGGCAGAACAATGTAGGCAAGTCCCCTCCCCACTTGGAGCCTCCTAGTGTTCAATTCTGGAGCACCTTATGCACTTTGACCTGGGGATCATTTGCTTTTCAATTCTGAAACACGTTTGTCGAATTTTTAGTCCTTCAAGTCCTTTTGGGGTATGTTGCAAAGCGACTTAATGCACATTATGGCCACATACAAAAGGGAGCAGGGTGTGCATTTTTAATAGAAGCCCGGAAGGAAAATCTCAGTGGGGAAAAATATTTTGGTTTTACCCCTGATTGACAAGGTGTGCCTGCTAAAAGCTCTTCCTTGATGTGTGATGCGAAGTACAGGAATCTTGTCCTCCTCCTGAAGTTTATCACCTTATTGCATCAAAGGGAAGAATGAATTATCGGAGTGTAAACTGGCACAATTATGCCCAATACTCTAAATGATCATTAGCTAAAACATCATGTAAACCAAACCAATGTCTGTGCTTACACTTGCTGAGTAGCACTGGATGAGCATAGGGTTACTAGGCGTGCTTTGTATCAGCTGTGCCAATGCGCAGTTAATTCATCTGGCTTGTTGCATGCACAGATACTGAAGAAGTGTGCATGCACATGAAAGCTCACACCAGTAACAAACTTAGTTGGTCTCTAAGGTGCTGCTGGAAGGAATTTTTTTTATTTCAGTTCCTTCCTGATGCTCAGTGACTCACTCTCTCTGATACTGAAAAATGGTGTTCCCCTGATTTAGGCTGTCAGTGCGCATGGACACTGGAGGCATCATGGCCACTCTAAATTTTCACAGCAGCTCCCAGATTGTGTCAAGCTGTTTGTGTGAGGCAGCCTTGTCAATGGAGAGTGTTGGCATTCAAACGATCCCAGATGAATGGTGAAAAATAGATATCCTAACAGCCCCTTCTGTGTGACTTGTCAACATTTGCTATATATACCTCTGAGCTTTCAGACATTAACAGAATTTCCCTGGGATTGTTTATCTTCGCATGTGAATGTAAATATTCATCAAATTTCAACATTCACTGCAACATAAATACACACATCACCATGGGTAATATGATTATCAGCAAACTACATGCTTTCCAACAGCTGTACTTCACAGGCCCAGAACATTGTTTCCTTTTCACCACTTAGCCAGTAACACCAAACTTAATATATTTTTAAAGAGCATATTATATGAGACCTGCTTAGAGTCTGCAGGCTTTTTCTTCTCTTTTCTAAACTGGAGAAGCAACTTAAAGACAAATCCAATGCAGTAGCCTGGGGTTTTTTCTTTCCCCCTTTTCTTTCTGAATACAATGATCATATATGTAAGGAAAACATGTAGTAAATATCTCAAAGGGTACCAAAAGAATAACTATCATTTCCTCCCTCGAATGCTGTTTTAAAGCAAGGAGCAACCATCTCCCTTGCAGAACCTCCATCGATTATTATTTTTTTGCTATATGTATCAGGGCTAAAACCTACAATTCAGAAAGAGTGTGTCACCCCAACTGCAAATGTTCAGGTGCAGGGAATCTCTGTCAAAATGATTATCGACACTCTCTATATAAAGAAAGGTTTTTTAACTTCCACAAATTATGGTTGCCAAATAACAGCAGAAAACAGCCAGGTGTGTTGCTGTGCCTGAAATTAGCCAATGAAACGTTAAATGAGCAAATTAAACTTTCCATGTCATAAAGATACGCACTATCATCTGCCTGAAGGCAGCTTGACTTATTGCATCAGTGAGAGCAGGTCATAAGTTTACCCATTGCTACCAGTATCAGGTCCTGCCAACCTAGCAGTTCGAAAGCACGTCAAAGTGCAAGTAGATAAATAGGTACCACTCTGTGCACTGCTCTGGTATGCCGGCTCCCTCGGCCAATAAAGTGAGATGAGCGCCGCAACCCCAAAGTCGGCCACGAGTGGACCTAATGGTCAGGGGTCCCTTTACCTTTACCAGTATCAGGCCACAGTAGCAGTCTGCTCTAAGTTGCCAGGGGACAAACAAGGCCATTGTCCAATCTGTCAAGGTGGAGGCCAGAGCAAGCAGATCAGTACCCCAGGGTCAAGGGACAGGACTGGACAGGGTGTAGATTTGCAGAGAATATGGCAATGAGCCTACTACTGTAGCTCAGAGGTACAAGTTGGTCAGACTGGTGGACCAGCTTTGGGAACAGGGATTAATGGGCATAGGTGAGCAAGAATTGGGTTGTGCAGTCAGCTGACAACTATAGTAGCCTCTGTGGTCCCCTTGTACTGCTTTGACAAGCTTGCAGGGAGGCACCTGCACAAGCATGTGTGCATAGACACACATATCCTGCTGTTATTAAATAGAATGACACCAAAATAGCTATTAATTCTTAGAAAATTATTGAGCCCAAGGGCTCATAGAGCACAACTGAGAGGGGTGTGCACACCCCTGAGTTTTTCTGAAGGCAACTTTCAGTGGCAACTCCTGCAGAATCCCCAGATTGCTCTTTAAATTTCCAGGGTTTATGAAGCAGTCTGGAAAGTCTGATGCAAGATTTATTTAAATTGCCAGCTGCCAATGGTGTGTGCAAGCAACATTTACCTTGGGTTTTCTTGAAAACTGCAATTGGACAAAAACCAATGAAGGGAATAATGTTGATGTGTGTAAAGCCCACCCCCAGCTGCAGCCATATTCACTTACGGGTGACATTTTATCCTACTGTGTGACTCTCCTTAATCTCAGCCTTTGTCCCCAAACAGAAACCTGAATTATAAAGGTTGCAAAAGAATGAGTCTGGGAATGGAAAATCATAACTACTATATTAAAAAAAACAAAAAAACCAACCCCTATTTAAGGGATTAAACTGAGATCTTGGCTTCATAATCAATTAGCCCCCACAACAGCATTATCAACACCCATGCTCATCTACCCACACATTCCATTTCGCGGAACTCTTATTTTATGCCACAGTGCCCTTGTATCCTGAACCGATGGCCTACAGGGCAGCAAATCGGTATGTCACTTCCGAAGTTCAAGGGGCAATCCGCATAAGCGAAGTCCAAAGGTCAGGAAACACAGTTCAGGGTCAATGCAAGTAGCCAAGCCTGAAATTCAGCAGTCAGGATACAGTTCAGAGTCTAACCCAAAGCACTACCCATAGATGTCCAGGGGTGTTCAAGTCAAGGTCCATCAACAAGGCCAGTTGAGCAGACACAGCACCTCCGCTCTACTTCCCTTCTGTACTTTGCATGTTGATTGCAGCATCTGGGCTTGATGAGGCACAAGACCCTCACCTGTTCCAAGCCTACTTCAGCTGATGAATCACCCTCACCTGGCCAACTAAAGAGATGAGCTCTGTGCCCTTACCTGCCTCAGCCTCCTAGAGCACCATGCCTGTTGCTCCATATGCCCCAGAGACTGCCCTGCTTGTGGAGACAGGGGCTCCTCTGGTTCTGCCGTTGGGATCCTGTGCATTGACCCCCATCCTCCATTATCCTGTGAGTACTTCCTTCCTCACCCCCTGCTTGTCCCAGTGTGTCCCAGTCCCAGTTACACCCCTCACTGGGATCCTCTTCCTCCTCCCTGTCAGCCTGCCAGCTCATAACACCTTGTGTAGTTGAAGTTGTGTTTTTCTTATATACCCACGACACCCGATTGAAATTCAGCCACTGTCTTCAGGCACCCAGTAGTAATGTGTATGTAAAACCATAAAAATGCCAGTGGGCTGTAAAGTATTGGGCAGCTGAGCACCTGCTGGAGCATCACTAAGCATGAGCAGGTGGAGGAACCATCAGCCTCCCCTTTAAAAGTTGCCTTACCCATTGGCCAGCTGGGAAGCAAACATGCAGGGAGAGATATTTTGATCTGCTTTACAAGGAAAACATTCTATTTGGGGCTTTTTTTAAAGCAAAGTCAAGCTGGAACAAGAGTATCAGTTGGTAATGGACAAGGGACAGGGTGGGGGTGAGCCAAGGCAAGGCACCAGTGAGCCCTGCTGGAGTGTTTGGGCCCTGGGGGGTGCTCCAGTGCATCAGGTGCAACTGCAGGCCTAGCCAAAAACACATTTCCAGCTGTGTGCTTGTACCAGGGACATGGAATTAGGCATAAATCCTTGGTACTCCATCTGTATGAGTTGTGGAAAATGAGCATATAACACTGTGTAGCATGGAAGGGTCTGGAAAAAGAGCCCCGGGAAGCTAGAAACCTGTGCCACTTTTTTGGGATTGGCACGGCATTAAAGCTCTAGACATCTTCATTGCCACCTCCTGTAGAGTGTGAGATTTGCAGCCCGATCCTGCCTATCTTGTTTATTGAGAAGAACTTTGTTCAGAAGTCTTGCTGAATTCAGTTAGGCCACCACCCAACAGTAAGTATGTGTAGAATTGCATTGGATTTCTGAGTTTATTTGAGCAAGCTTTTGTAACATTACCTCTGCAAGCTTTGCTCGTGATTTGAGTATCACTAGTGGTGGCTCATGCTAAAGTATAAGACATATAAGAATAAGGGTGAAGGTGGTTGTTTGATGACTGAGTTCTGCAGAAAGGATTCGGTGCATAATTTCTGCTGCGTTTCCAGTACTGATGCTGTGGACTCTGCCTTGATTCTAGAGTCTGCCTGGATTTATAGCACATTTACTACGACCTTCTGTGCTTCACACAGGAGCACATGACAGAGCCAATCCACGCATAGTATGGTAGGGCCTCCACTCCTGATTGGTGAAGTCTAGGGCAACAAGGGGGCTTGATAGAATCACCAGAAGGTTCTGCAAATCCCAATTCCAGAAATTCCAGAAATCCAGCACTAAATCCCACGAAATTAAGCAATATTTTTGTCTACCCACTCCACTGGCAAAGTGTGGGAATAATATGATTTTTATAAGGAGATATTCTTGTGTGTGTGTGTGTTCTTTCTGAGAGCAGATACCTTGCTGTAGATAAAGTGCTGGTCCTTCTCTTCCACCAGGATGTGGGTTTCATAGCGACATGTCTTTTCTGTTTTCCGAATTGCACCCGTCTCAGTGCTGCTGAAGGAGAGCTCTTTGCTTTCTCTCATTTGCAGGCTTTGTTAGACCTAATGGCATCAATGATAGGACTTGGTGTAAAAGGCACATTTGATCAGCCCCATTAAGTGACAAAAAGGAAGAAGTGAGTCGGTTCCCAGTTAATTTAGCAACAACTTGCAAGAATTAATCTGTTTCGACAGCTCCTTATTGCTTTGTGACTGGGAAGCCAAGGCACAGAGTGCATTGTCACAAGCCCCAGTTTTCTCACTGGTTCCCACATGCAATGTGCATGGCTTGGTTTCTGGTGATGACTGTGTGAATTTGACTGACTCTGCAGAAAGCATTGTATTTTACTTGAAGATGATGTGGGGCAAAATGAAAGTAAAAAGACCGAAAGACCCAGGATAGCCTGTAAGCTTCTTGCTGCCTTAACCAGGTTATTATTAATAGGGATGTGTGAATCATGGTGACACCTATCAATCAGTAGAGATTGCTGCTTTAATTAATGGCTGTTTACTAAGAATATTGGCTGCATTGTGAATCTTTATGTGTTTCCCAGGAACTGTCTCTCTTTCTCTCTCAACTCTGCCTGCCAAGAAATAAGCTTAGAATTCCACATTTACAATCTCTTATACAGTACTGTGTTTACATGCAGCTTTCAAGAGATGGGTTGTCCCACCCCCCACCCCCAGTTTATTAGCAGAAATCATCATTCCTGTGAATTCTGCCCAGAAGGTTTAGGTTGTCTTTTGCTACCTTGGATGATACACTAGTCCAATAAGGTTTTATTTTGGAAGATCGTGTTATATGCTTTATTACAGTATTATTATTTTATTTTCCACCTTTATCGTGGATCAGAGCTTACATATAAAAATGCAAATGCAGGTGGAATAGAAAAAGCTAAAAACATAGAAAAGACAATAATTTAAAATGAATTAAACACTAATAAAATCAAAAGGATATATTAAAAAACAAATATATTAAAAGTACAGATAAGGAAAACACTAAAAATGATCATAGCACTAGCCCTTTCCTTAAAAACAGTCAGTTCCTAAAGGCCTGTCGGAATAAAACAGTCTTCACCTGCTGGTGGGAGGACAAGGAGGGGACCAATTTGGCTACTCTAGGAAGGGAGTTCCAAAGTCTGGGAGCAGCCACCAAGAAGGCCCCGTCCCACATCCCCACCCAGCATGCCTGTGAGGGTGGCGGGAATGAGAGAAGGGCATTTCCTGAAGAACTCAGGGCCTGGGCAGGTTCATAGGAGAGAATATGGTTTTTCAGATAGCATGGGCCTAAGCCATATAGGGCTTTTTTTGTAGGTCATGCTTTACATGGATTAAACACCATCAGGGTGCACTTTAACCATGACGTATGGTTACTTCAGGTTGAGACAGACACTGCTGCCTATTCCAACTAGACTAAGTTGGATGTGGTTCAGAGCAGCTGTGTGTGTGTGTGTGTGTGTGTGTGTGTGTGTGTGTTTACTCCTAATGCCATCTCCGATTTAGCAAACTTTTGGAACCCAAACAAAACCTGTTTATGGGAGGTGAAAGTGGGAAGAGTGTCTGACGTTCATGTACAACACACACACACACACACACACACACACACACACACACGTGGGGTAAACCCTGTTGTTTATCTCCAGCGTCATGTTTCCGCTAGGTAAGATAATTTTGGGGGTAACCTTATGTGGCGGGAAAACAGCTATGTAAGTGTTGGTGGAAACGAGGTCCCAGTGGATGGGCGGTGGGTGGAGTGTGTTTAATAAGCTTCTCCGTGCAGAATGTGTGGGTGTGTTCAGGGAGTCCAGGGAAGCCATGGAGTCTGTTTTGCTTCCGTTGGACTGCTTTACGGGGAGAACACCCTGCTAGCTTCCCTTAACAGATTCAAGCTGGGAAAAGAATTTTTATTCCAGACTCTTTGGTGAAAAGTGGAAGAAATCCGTCTTGCCTCCCCCCACCCCCCTTCCCCTTTTCTTTCTGACCTAATGAAGTCAGCACTCAGTTTTGAGCACATTTTTGGCAACCGCCTGAAAATCCCAGGACTCCGTTCAACCAGCAGCATGCTAATAATAATGATAATAATAATAATAAGAGCCAAAGGGGAGGGGGAAATCCTCATGGGCAGCCTGCCTTGGCAAGGGTTCAGCTGCTTGTGGAGCAGGAGTTCCATAAAATGAACAGAGCTGTACCGTTTATCAGAAAGCCCTACCCAATCCAGCCACGGCATCCAGTCGAAGTTACGTATCTTACCTCGTTAAGCAGATCCACTCTGTTGACCTGATGCCAGTGGTCAGCGCCACTAATCCCAGAGAGGCCCCAGAAGCAACTTTGCCCACACTACTTAAAATGTTGGAGTCTAGTAGGCCCGATTTGTGTCACACGACTCTAATTCATTTTTAAAAAATGTATGTATTTCAATAATCCCATAGTTTGACACTCAGTAGCACAGAAGTTATAAAGGTGTGGTGATCTGTCATGGAGCAGCCCCACTGAAGAAGATAACAGTGGTTACCCAGACCTTGTTGCAGCTCCCTATGGCAGTTCAAGCTTCAAGGTCCCCCAAATGTATGTCCACCACTGCCAATGGTACCATAGCAGTAATATTTGGAACATTAACTAACAAAATAGGTTTGATTACCCTGTTTTCCAAATTACGGTTTTCTGAGCAGAAAAGTGTACCACCGCAGTATTTTATTTTGACCTTAAAAGCTCTTCTTCTTTGTTCTGATCTGAGTTGAGCAACTTTTATTTCCTTGGGATTTTGCAAACTTTATTAAGGTTTTGTTAAGCCTGTGATTTCCTAGATGCCCATCATTGGAAGTTTAATATTTTCCCTTTATTGCTCTTTCAGGGAAGTGTGTATGGGAGGGAGGGAGGCTGAAGCTAGTGGGAGAGCATTAAGTTGGTTTGCATTTAAAATACTATGGGGAGATTCTAAGGACACAAAGGTCATCAGCTCTGTCAAGATTATTACCGCTTTCAGTAGCGTCAAGCACTGTCCTGTTGAAGGGATCATTTCGTGTTGACAATATTAATTTGTATCACCAAAGGGACAAAATCAAGGGCACTGTGTCCTTAAGACGCAGAGTTGGATGCAGACTTAAGTCTGCGCTTAAGTCAAACCGAAATCTATGTGAAAAGTTAGTCATAACTAAGGGCTCATCCACACTCCTGCTGTTTTCCCCCAGGAAAACCTGCTCTTTACTGCTGAATCAGAGCAAATGTTGGCATTTGCTCCAATTCAGCAGTAAAAAGCAGGTTTTCCCAGAGAAAGGAACAGGGACCGTGTTTTCCAGGTGTGTGACAAGCAAAATGTAGATGAGCCCTAAAGGTCCTATGGATTCCTGTGGGAGCTAAATGAAACTTATTTGGTCTGGTTGCAACCCTCTGTAAAATATTTAGATGGTGTTTCTTCTATGAAGAGCACCATTCTCAAATGGGAAGCTGGAAAGCCCTGAGACTCCAGTAGGAGGTAGAGGTTAAGTGTCAAGTCTTCCAGCTGCAGACCTTTACTCTCAGGGCTGCTGTGAAGGAACGTGCCCCAAAGTCATTTTGATACTGCAAAATGATAGTATTCGTCCCGCTGTTTGTTTGTTTGCTCTACAGAATAGGTGGAATGAAGGCATGAGCTGCTGCCATTCTGCATCCCAGCATTCAAATTCTCAGTTGTCCACATCAGATCTTGAGGGACCAAAGTGTTTAGGAGGCAGCGGCCTATTCAGAAATAGAGAGTGGTAAGAACGAGCCATAACCATTCCATGTGACAAACTGGGGAAGTGATGCTCCAGAGCCACTGTTCCCTGGGGCACTTGTGTAAGTGGAACAGTGTCGTGACCTCAGTTTCAGATGGCTCTGAGGATCAAGCTCTGAGAATAATTGAAATGACCACTGAAGCACGTTGCTCGGCAAGGAACTGAACCCACAAATCTCAGGGGTTTTAGTCAAGAAGGTTAGCCAAAGACCAAACACTCAATGAGTCAGAAGAATATTATGACTGAGAGAGACAATTTTGCTCCAGTTTTTCAGGAGATTCACCACACGCCGCTCTCCACAGCACATGCAATAGTTCCCTGTTCCCCAGATAGCTCTGAAGAAAGCTTTTGCTAAGTGCTTTATCATTCAGCCTGCTGGGATTAACCCACCTCTGATGGCTTTAGGATGAGGTAACTTAAACCAATCAGCCCTGAGTGCTCACTGGAAGGACAGATCCTGAAGCTGAGTATCCAATACTTTGGCCAACTCAAGAGAAGAGAAGACTCCCTGGAAAAGACCCTGATGTTAGGAAAGATGGAGGGCACAAGGAGAAGAGGAGACAGAGGACGAGATGGTTGGACAGTGTTATCGAAGCTACTAACATGAGTTTGAACAAACTGCGGGAGGCAGTGTAAGACAGGAGTGCCTGGTGTGCTCTGGTCCATGGGGTCACGAAGAGTCGGACACGACTAAACGACTAAACAACAACTTAAACCATTTGATTCCACTAGGAAGAGAGTCAATTTAGTTGTCATAATGTAAGTTTCTAGCTGACCCTTCCCCATTGGGGTGCCCTCTTTGGCCATTGAACCTGGTAGCTGGGGCTGATGAGAGGAGTCCAACAAGCAAGACAGTTCGAGCCATGAGCCAGCATCAATTTTTTGGTGATAACTTGCCACTTCTCTGCAGTGAGTGGTGACACAGGGGGGCAGTTGTAGCAGCAGAGTAAGGTGGCACTTCCATACCCTCCAACATTTCTCTGATGAAAATAGGGACATCCTATTCTAATAATAATAATAATAATAATAATAATAATAATAATAATATCAATACCCTGCCCATCTGACTGGGTTGCCCCAGCCACCCAAGCTTCTGGTTAGGGTGCCTGTGATTCCTTGCATACCACTTTGGGTGAGATGTGCTACTCGTCACAGACACCAATGACTGGAAACTGTGCAAGCTCTGCCAAGGCTCAGGCATTGCCTTCAACACCATCTGCTCCATCCAGCCTCCTATGGATCGATCAAAATCAGTTTGCTGAAATGCGAAGTATAAACAACTGAGTTAAAAGACTTCTGGACCTTAAAAGGAAGCCTCTTGAAGGCCTGGCTGCACCATTTAAACAAACTGAAGCTCATAGCTATATGCACCCTCCTGTTAATTATAGGAGGAACAATGAAGTACAACAGTCCTGATTGACGCGATCTTCCAGGAAGGCGGTCGATTTAGCCCAGAGCTCAGGACTTTCTAAGAGGGAAGGTTAGAAGTATGTTTCTCTTGCAGTGTGCTTAGATACCACAACCTGGCATCTTCCAAGTTTTGATGAACTCCCATCAGCCACAGCCAGCATGGCTTGTGGTCAGAGATGATGGGAATTGTAGTCCAGCAACATCTGGAGAACCACAGGTTCCCCACCCCCACTACCAGATGGGTCGCTCTTCTTAAATGCTATATGGCTGCTTCTGAACATAGCTCATATTTAATTCCTACACCTGGTGCTGTTTTCCTAGAAAAAGAGGTGGTGCTGGGACTCACCACGAACACCTCCTTTGTTCTCTTATAATGGCAATAGTGCCCACATGAGAGGTGCCAGAACTGAGTCCTGGCTGGGCAAAAAAAGCCCTGCATGCAAGTCTCCAATGAATCGTTACCAAATTGCTTCTCCAGACAGATCAGTTTGCTGCACAGTAACTGTGAAGCTTATTGCTGGGGATTTGTTGCAGATGTCTTTCCTGAAGGAACCACTTCTAATGTGGAGGGACAGAATATCACTCTTCCCAACCCCTGGATCCCCAGTGTTCAGTCACCGACAAAAACGTATTTGTTCATTATGTTAATTTATATCAGGATAACTCAGTCGTTAGAGCATGAGACTGTTCATCTCAGGGTTGCGAGTTTCAGCCTCACATTGATTCCTGCATTATTATTATTATTATTATTCATTTCCCCCCAGCCATGCTGGGCGGCTTCCAACAGAATATTAAAATACAATAACCTATTAAACATTAAAAGCTTCCCTAGACAGGGCTGCCTTCAGATGTCTTCTAAAAGTCTGGTAGTTGTTGTTCTCTTTGACATCTGATGGAGGGTGTTCCACAGGGCGAGTGCCACTACCGAGAAGGCCCTCTGCCTGGTTCCCTGTAACCTCACTTCTCGCAATGAGGGAACCACCAGAAGGCCCTCGGCACTGGACCTCAGTGTCCGGGCAGAACAATGGAGCTGGAGACGCTCCTTCAGGTTTTGGACTAGATTACAGGGAATTGGACTAGATTGGACCCTTCCAATTCTATGATCCCTTTCTTTCAGGTAGCTGTCCCCCTCATTTAATTCTCACAACAACCTTGTAAAGCAGGTTAGTCAGAGTGCTGGGCACCAAGTGGCTGAGTGAGGATTAGCCCCTGGGGCCCTGTGTTGTTTTACACTGGTTCCCAGGAGAAGAGCTGAAGAGGGGGTGGGCAGCAAGGGTGGATCTTAGAAGTTCCCAGTGTGGCCAGTTGCCTAGGTCTTCCTCCCCAACTGGAGCAGAGAAATCATTCCCTGTGCTGACATGGAAGGGTGGCTGTTATCTCCTCTGGGACGCGGCAAAGAGCATCACGTGGGCTGCTGGGGCCGTGACACATGTTTGCAGAGAACTGAACATAAACACTGTCACTTTAAATTACACTGCACGCTCTCCATTGTTCAGACGCTTGCAGTCCCAGCCTTGATCAAGCCTCCTGCAATCTGAGCTTGAGAAGCCAGGGCCAAGAGCACAAGTCTTCCAAACCATGAGCCGGCTGTGTCCTCCGTGCTTTGGGAGAGCAGCCTTGGTTGATTAAGAGGCGGTTGCATAACCTCTAACAAGGCTATTTCCTTCTCTCGTTTCTGTCCTGCCTTTCTCCTCCAATTAATCCAGGAAGTGTTTCCCCCAAAGAATCATCTTTCAGACAGAGGCTGCTACCCAGATAAAGTGGCTGGAGACTCCTTTGTGTTGCTGTATTTACAGGGGCAAAAGGGTCACTGCCTACCTGATTCTCCCTCCGTATTTTTGACACACATCTCTGCTGAACTTTGCCATTTTTCTTACTAGTTTCCTACTAGTTGCTAATGTACGTTTAACAGGGCAGCAGTCCACAGCCAGGAATTCAGGAAAAGTTATCCCGCTTGAGTAGTTTACAGTTTAGGGAAAGGGAGAAAGGAATCGATTTGGCCTGCTTTCTGCAGCGGACCAAACTGATCTGACAGTCTCAAACTTGCTTGTGAATCAAAAGGCGACTCCCAGTCGGATTATCACACTGCTCCAGAATTGGCAGAGCATTTATTGGTGTGCAAACGTGTGCATATATGGATGTGTCTTATGTAAAGAAGGTATACAGAATATGTGTTTTCATAGAATCATGGAGTTGGAAAGAACCACAAAGGTCCTCATCTACCGGTAGTCCAACCCCCTGCAATGCAGGAATCTTTTGCCCAACATGAGACTCGAACCCAGGACCCTGGGAATAAAACTATTGTGCTCTGTCAATAGCAACCTTATTTGTATAGTACTTTCATAAAATTTCATATGCAGTACAGTCATATCTCATGTTACGGACACTTCAGGTTACGTCTTTTCAGGTAGTCCTTTTCCGGAAGTCCTGGAAAGGGTTACTTCTGAGTTTTGCCGCTTGTGCATGTGCACAAGTGCCAAATCGCGCCACACACCTGTGCAGATACGGCACTTCAGCTTGCTCTTTTCAGATTGTGAACGGGCCTCTAGAATGGATCCCGTTCGCAACCAGAGGTACCACTGTATCGTGTCACAATGCTGTCAAACAGCGCTGCAAACTGAGTCAGTGTTAATCATCTCCCATAGTTCAGATGCGGTGGCTGACTCTAAATGAGAGTGGTTACCTTAAGGCCACCCAGGGAGTTCACGACAGAGGTGAGATTCACACTGGGAACTTCGCAATTCATGGCTCCAATTCTTATCCACTATATTACACCAGCAGAGTTGTTCTTTTGTGTGGAACTCTAATCTTCAAAGAGAGCAGGGCACCTGGTGTTCTTCTTTTCTAATGTATTGCAAGATCACCCCTTGCCCCGGTAGTTCCTAAAAAACCCTCCCTAATTCTTAGTTGACTGAAGGCACATTAGCATTCACGAGAAAACCACACAGCCTGTATTTCAAGAAGCAAATACATTTTGGAAGCCACGCTCTCAGCTGCCTGTTTTCTTCTTTGGCGACCACTCCTAGCCGAGTAAGATTGTCCTCCATAAACATGGTTTTGAGATGGGTTTTTGGAAGAAACCTGTGTGTGACTTTGTTTTATGTGTGTAGATCAGTGCACGCTGACCAACGCACAGTCTTCGTAGTAAGGCTGTATTCCAATGCCATGAGTATTCACAACGACCAGTAGATTCTTATCTGCTGCAGCCTTCATCCGCCTTCACAGCCATTGTAACATACTGCTTGTTATCTTCTGCCTGTTCTGCCGCTGAGGACATTTTGGGTCATTCTTTGTCTAGCTGCTCCCCTTTGACCTTACCACCTTGGGTGACCCTGCTGGGAGTACGAGACTCCTGATGGCTGTGCTCACAAGGGTCATAGGATTGTGCAGGGCTTTGTAAAGTCCAGCACTCTTAGGAACTTAGACTGCATCAGATGATTGGCCAACCATTGTCAGCACTGGCCACTTTGCGGTGACTCGCATTGGCCCTTCCAGATTCCATGGAGGGGTCTTTTCCAGCCCTTCCTAGAGATTCTGGGGGATGGGGTTTGAGCATGGGACTTTTGCATACAAGTCATCTGCTCTGGCCCTGAGCTATGGCCCTCCCCTGTCTAGTGCGGCATAGTAAGTTCAGTCCCTAATAAAGTGGGTGGGAGAAGACGGCATGTTCTGAGCCGACAAAGCGGAAAGTAGAAATGGCCCCAGGAAGGCTGCCTTTAACCACATTTTACCACAGCTCTTCTCAGACCGCAGACCACCCACAGTTCCCCCCTCTCCTGCCTAGGGTACTTTGCATTTCCTCCTGGGAAGCATTTGTGTACACACACACACACACACACACACACATATATGTTAGCATGCTTCTTTATAGAGACTCATGTTAATCTGCACATTCATTATTAGTGTCAGTTATACCATTGAATATACCCTCAGATTGGATTAACATGGAAAATAAGGCTTGCAGACAGAATGGAGACCACAACCGATAACTAACATGAACATAAGTACTATGGACAATGGCAGTTCCAGAACCTTCCCTACCTTCCACCGCTCCAAAGTTATCATCTGTATTCTGTATATAGTGGTACCTCAGGTTACAGACGCTTGAGGTTACAGACGCTTCAGGTTACAGACTCCGCTAACCCAGAAATAGTACCTCAGGTTAAGAACTTTACCTCAGGATGAGAACAGAAATCGGATGGTGATGGCATGGCAGCAGCGGGAGGCCGCATTAGGTAAAGTGGTACCTCAGGTTAAGAACAGTTTCATGTTAAGAACGGACCTCCAGAACGAATTAAGTTCTTAAGCTGAGGTACTACGGCATACCCTATGCAGTTGGGTGGAAGGGAGGGTATTGGTGAGCTGTTTCAGATGGCGGAAGAATGAATTCAAAATCCACAATCGGGATACAGCCTTTATTAGGCCCAATTAAAAAGTCACAAAATAGGGAGCAAGCTTTAAAGCTCTCAAGAACTCTCCGTCCAGCTGAATGTCAAGCCAAGTGGGGAGGATTGGGGGGGGGGGAGGCAGTGTGGAGCTGGCTTGTTGAAGTCACGGAGTTTGCATTTAAGCCCTAAATTACTCAAGAGAAGAATGTGTGGCTTGCGCTTCCTACCTGGAAGAGCACAAGCCTCTCACTGAAAGAGGGGAGCCAACGTTGTTCACCCCAGAATCGTTGGCTCTGTGTCTAGTGCTGGATTGAACAGGCCTTGGAGTGTCTCGGGGTTCTCCCTTGATTTGGAAAATGTGGGCCAAGCTGAGCGTGAGCAGTGACTGAGAGAGATCTGTAATAAATTATTGTAATGGGCCATGAAGCTGTTGGTCGTAAATCTACATGTTTTTGGTTTAGTCCATTTATATTTGTATCCTGAATTTGTGTTTCCAGACTCCTGCTTTAAAGTCGTTGCGCAAGCTGTCTCTGAGGGTGACGACTGGGAGACTTGCTCCGGAATGTAAAAGGGCAAGGGAACTCTTTGCCATTTCTTTTTAGTTTTCAAATACGTGAGGGAACAGAGGTGGGGAACTTGTGGGCCCTACAATTTCATGTCCAGGTGCAGACACCCCCTGATGTCCCATGTCCCGCCCCCCCCCCCCCAAGCCAGTGTGGTGTAGTGGTTGAGAGCGGTAGTCTCGTAATCTGGGGAACCGGGTTCGCGTCTCCGCTCCTCCACATGCAGCTGCTGGGTGACCTTGGGCCAGTCACACTTCTCTGAAGTCTCTCAGCCCCACTCACCTCACAGAGTGTTTGTTGTGGGGGAGGAAGGGAAAGGAGAATGTTAGCCGCTTTGAGACTCCTTCGGGTAGTGATAAAGTGGGATATCAAATCCAATTTAGGACAAGAACCAGTCAAGACACAATATATTGGTTTTGGGGTCAAACAAGGCCACAACGTTTATTGATTACAGATGTAAGAGGCTTGGTTTAGGCACTGGGTGGAACCATTAACAACCAGCCTGCCCGCTGGCAGTATTTCCGCAGGGGGCCGCCCTTGAGGCAGGGAGGACCTGTGACATACACCAAATAGGAGTGCCACCTTGAGGAGTGCTGTGGCCCTAGTAGGTGTCCGGACAGAAGCACTCCTCCTGTATCCCTTTAATGGGATACCCCTTTCCTTTGGAGGGACAGGCAGAGGCCTACAAACCTCCCCTCCACCCCTATAGTGAACCCAATGCCTAACCACCAAAGTTGTGGCAGATGCTATGAGGCGGCAGAGGTGGGGTTGGGGACCCAGACAGGGCCAATTGGTCTGAATGGCAAATTCCTGCCAAATAGCAAGGTCAAGAATATAAGAGAGGCATAAAACAAGGGGAGGGGGGCAGGTGATTGATGTGGAATTGCACCCAGAGGCTAAGGTCAGGCCTCTTTAATAGTGGACCTAAGTGAAGCCTATGGACTGCGTTGGCTCTGTCCATTGAGGAGCTGCGTCCCGTCCCCGTCCCCCAAGCCACCTGGCATTGGCCAGTTTGGCAGGCGGCTTGGATTCCCTTCTCCTGGCTGGCCAGGTTGACCATTTGGGCTCCTGCCGATCCAGAGAAGCCTCTACATGCCTCCCCCCACCAGGACGATGTACGGGGCAGCAACAGCCATCCTGCAATGCCGCTTATCCTTAAAGGAAGTAAGAAGACTTCCCATCATCCCTGACTATTGGCCATTCTGGCTGGGGCTGATGGGAGGTAGAGTCCATCAACACCTGGAGGTCCGCAGGCACCTCGCCCTGATGTAGGAGCTCAGTGATGAATAGGATGAGTCTAGGCTTGAGATCTTCCTGCTGCAGTGACAGCTTCATTGTATTGTGCAGTGGTATCTGACAGGGTGCCATAGGCAACCTATGCATATGCAAGACCAGTGATAGGACAGACGGGACTAGGGTGAGATTCAGATGTGAGACCCTAAACTGTTCTAGAATTTGCCCCAATCTTTGCTACAGTCTACCTGCTGACCCCTGGACAGCAGGGGTGGAGATAGCAAGCAGGACTTCCAGGGTTGACACAGCAGAAACACTTACTTTTTGCCCCCCTGCTTTCTAGACACAGGACCACGCTTCCAAGCTCTGGGCCTGAGCACTTTTCTTTTTGCTCCTCCGCTTTCCCCAGGAAAACCTGTTCTCAAATGCCAAATTGGAACAAACAGCAATCTAGGTTTTTCACAGATTGCTGTTTGCTCTGATTCAGCAGTAAAGAGTGGGTTGGGGAGCGGAATACCACTCTGACATGGAGCCAACGTGTGCCTAGAAACTCTTCACAAAAGGAAGTCTGGATGAGTGCTAGAATTTGGACCATGCTGCACACATGCTCACCAATGTGTTCCCCAAACCTCTCAGTGTCCCTGCTTCACATTCTGAATGTTTCTGCCTGGTTGGAATGTGTCCTCTAACTCTGAGAATTCCTCTTGCTTGCATCAATGAATGGAGGATAGAGGGGTCTGAGTGTGTGTAGAATTCTGCCTGCTTTGCAAAGGTAACATTCACATTTATTGCCCCACCCACTTTTGCCTCTGGCCACTGGCGGAAGAAGAGGAGTGTGGGAGAAACGCCCACCCCCGGCAGCGTGATCCCATTGGGGTGCCATCGCAGCTGCCCCCACCCCCTGCCTCCCCAGGATGCGCGCCAACCCCGCCCCCGCCTGCTCTCTGCCCTCCCAGCATGAAGCTCCACCACTGCCTCTGGCCCTTTCCACTACTGGCATGCGGCCCTCAAAAGGTTTCACTGAAGGAATGTAGCCCTCATGCTGAACAGGTTTCCCTAGCTCTGATTAAAAACACCTGGTATAGGCTGGAAACATACATTGATGGTTTGATGACTCAACCCCCTGCAGCTTCAGTGCTAGTGGCTGGTGACCTTAATGCCAGAACTAGCTCTGCTGCAGACTGTGGTGAGCATTACTTTAAGAGCGTCTCTGAATGGAAGAGCCCAGGGATCAGAGCTGCTCTGCCCAGGCTCAGTCTGCATTTCCAATTAATGTTTCACATTTATTTATCAGTTTTGCTTGTTTGTGGTACTTCTGTGCCACCCCCATAACTGAAGTTTGCTGGGTGGAATACTTAAAAGTGGTTTGAAATGTAATGTAAAGAGGACCAAAATTCCCAGATGTCTGGGAAATTTAATTCACTTACTCTGCATTAATTCCAGAGTGGAGTTGGGCCCATCACGGTGTGCAGAACAGCCAGTTAGCAATCTGATTACTGTTAGAAAAATCAGCAAAATCGGGTCACTGTGAATTTGGCAGCAAAAAAAGTCACCTACAAGGAAAAGCGAATTCCATAAACAGAAACCTTATATCCAGCCTCAAGAATGTATTGCATTGAGCTAATGTACATGGTTCTGTGGAATGTGTGTTTACCTTGTGTAAGGTAAGTTTGTGAGTTTGGGCAAGGGTGGTGAGGATGTAAATGGCAGAGGATATTGAAGACTGGTGACTCAGAGCACCATTCCAAAAGACCTGGGGCACCATCCTGCCAGGTCCTAACGCCTGACCTTCTGTGGCTACTGGCAGGATTGTGGAATCATCAGGTTTTGTGCCAGCTGCCAGATTCTGAGCAAATATAATCAGCCCCAGAATAGCAACATCCTTGGGACCTTGATTGCTCACATTTGTAAGATGAAACATATTCTGGGTTCTTGTTGCAGATGGCAACCTATGGCTGTTATTTGCCCTCTATTGCTACTCTTTTAATTTGCAAAGCATTTTATCATTTTCATTGTGTTTGACCTCACAAAGCTTCCGCAAGGCTGGCCATGGTTATTAGCATTTTATACATTGGAAATAGCTGCCTGAACCCAGCCTTCCAGGCGCAGGCTCTGTCCCTTTATCAAGTGGCTCTTCTTGCTACCAGATCTCCATCTTTAACATAAAATACTAACCGATTCCTGACGCTGCAAGGAGGAAGGCTGAACAAGTTTTGCCCTTAATTGTGTGCCTCTGCCCCACCCCTTAACCTATTAAGGGGTCCTCAGTTCTGTGACAATTTGTTGGCCATGTGGTAGCATGACCAAGAGACTGACTCTGGGGTCCCCACTCAATATACAGTTATATCCTATTAATATTGTTATGTACTGAGTTGAATAGGATCCAAAATGAAGCCGTCTGATTGTTGCATTCTGAATCCTATTGTTCTAGGACCAATCTGATTGGTCCTGGAACAATAGGATTCAGAATGCAGCAGTCTGATTGGTCCTAGAACAATAGGATCCAGAATGCAGCAGTCTGATTGGCCCACAGGAGCCACCCAATCCAGCTCCAGGTGGAAGTGAATCCGCAACCTGATTGGCCTACAGGAGAATCCCGGAATTAGCCAATCACGTGGGACCCATTGTGTAAATAATGTATATAAAGCAGACATTCTGGGGGATCTTCCATTCCTCCTCACCACTATGAGCTGAATAAAGAGCATGAAATCCACTCTCAACTCCGAGTATATTTCAAATATCATGTTGAAGGAGGGAAGCGAGGCTCTTTCATGTGATAAGAAGGGAACGAGAGTACTGTACAGATCTTATTTAAATCTGCTAGCAGAGCAAAGCTAGGATCTCTTGCCTCCCAGGCCTATGCAGAGAACCGCTCTCCGTATCCCAAACAGCAACAACAAAATTAGGCACGTGGGTTCTCTCTGCTGTTGAATGGCTGGGTATGTGAGGTAAGAAGGTCAGGGTCAAGGGGACCAGGCTGTTCTTCTCTCCAAGAGTAATGTGTTTGCTTTGTACGCAAGGCCAGCTCTGCTCCTCATCACACAGGCATGCTGGGCCTGATCGAGCATTCACAGGAGCCAATAGGATCAGGATGGAGCCATTTATAGGCCTAGAATTGCTGGTTCCAAGCTGTTGGACAGGAAAATACCTGAGCTGCTGCTCACTGCCTATTAAAACTGGTGCAGAATTATTGAGAAATTGCTGCCTGGCAAGGAAGAAAAAAGCCTGAAATATTTATTTTGGAGTGCTGTAAAAGGCAATAGAGGGAGAAGCTGGGAAGGGTAGGTGGGGAAGATGCCAAATTTTTTTGGGAGCAGGGGGAGGAAGGCATTAGAAAGGAAGGACAACTTTGTTTTTCTTCTTCCTGAAACAGAAGAACATAACAAGGCAGGCAGGGTCCCATTGGCCCAAGCTCTCCTTTGATTCGACGCTTAAAAGACTGTATGGCCGGCACATCTGGGGTGTCAGAAGGATGCTGGGAAACACAAGAGACCTTGGCCTTGCTGCAGATACAATAAAAGAGGGAGTCGTCTTTCTCTGACTTCAGCAAGAGCCCTTGGCTTCTGCAGGGGGATTGGAGCAGGGAGTGGGGGGGGGGGAGAGAGATTTGGCAGAGCCGCCTCCTCTCTCGCCATTTGGGTTGCTGTGGCTAAGGGAGGGGGGAGGATGCATGAGCACTTGGGGGAGGCACACAGAGGGAGGGGAACTCACACAAGGCTTTGCTTCCCAAGGTTGGAACAAAAAGAAAAGAGAGAGAGGAGAAAGCCACAATGACATTTAAGGCATTGCACAATTTGGTACAGCTGGCAGTGGTTTGGTTTTTGTTTCTCAGTTTTGCTCGATCATAGCCAGTATTAGAACAGAAGCAGAGGTGGGACGGGGGGACCTGGGGGGAACTGCAGTTCAGGGTTGAGGATGTTGGGGAAATAATTCTGGGTGGACACAGAAGAGGATGCTGAGGAAGCAGATCTAGAGGGATGAACATAAGACTTTAAAGCTAGGGTAACATCAAAAAAACGAAGATCGTGGCCACTGGTCCCATCACATCCCGGCAAATAGAAGGGGAAGAAATGGAGGCAGTGAGAGATTTTACTTTCTTGGGTTCTATGATCACTACAGATGGTGACAGCAGTCACAAAATTAAAAGACGCCTGCTTCTTGGGAGAAAAGCAATGACAAACCTAGACAGCATCTTAAAAAGCAGAGACATCACCTTGCCAACAAAGGTCCATATTGTTAAAGCTATGGTTTTCCCAGTAGTGATGTATGGAAGTGAGAGCTGGACCATAAAGAAGGCTGATCACCGATGAATTGATGCTTTTGAATTATGGTGCTGGAGGAGACTCTTGAGAGTCCCATGGACTGCAAGAAGATCAAACCTATCCATTCTGAAGGAAATCAGTCTTGAATGCTCACTGGAAGGACAGATCCTGAAGCTGAGGCTCCAATACTTTGGCCACCTCATGAGAAGAGAAGACTCCCTGGAAAAGACCCTGATGTTGGGAAAGATTGAGGACACAAGAAGAAGGGGATGACAGAGGACAAGATGGTTTGACAGTGTTCTCGAAGCTACCAGCATGAGCTTGACCAAACTGCGGGAGGCAATGGAAGACAGGAGTGCCTGGCGTGCTCTGGTCCATGGGGTCATGAAGAGTCGGACACGACTAAACGACTAAACAACAACAATAGGCATCTAGAAAGGGAAGTAGGCATCATGGCATGTTCATATCCCGTCGTGCATCCAAGGGAACACACAAAACAGCTTTATACTGAGTTAGACCCCTGGTCCATCTCGCTCGGTGTTCTAAACTGACTGGCAATGGCTCTCACGAGTTTCATGCAGGGTGTTTCCCCTAGCTCTAGCTGGAGAAGTTGGGTTAAACTCCAACATGCAAAGCAGATGTTTCATCGCTGAGCTATGGCTCTCCCCCAAGTTGTTCACCATTTCCTCCCTCACAACCACCCTGTGAAATAGATCAGGAGGAGGCCAGTCTCTAGCCCATGGTCACCCAGTGAGGCAGAATGCAAGCCCAAGTCTGCCCATTTCACTACACCACACCTGTGGAGGGCAGAAGACAGGATTGGGGGCTTCAGGTGTAGTTGGGGTGGGGGTTGTTGAGGCAGGTTCTTGGCAGTTGACGAGTTTAAGTTGGACCCTTAAAAGAAAACTTACATTGTGAGGCAATTTCTGGAAGACCCTGTATTGACTGACAACCTTTAAGGGCAGGGCTCAAAGCGCTTTAGGATCTGGGAACAACTTTGACAAGAAATAGCAGTAGAAAATTAAAGATTTGAGACATAACTATGCTCCATTCAACACATTTTTGTTAGGGTCAGAGAGGGCCAACAATCATACAATAAGTTCATTGAACACTGGAGAGAGAGTGTGTGTGTGTGTGTGTGTGTGTGTGTGTGTGTGTGTGCATGTAATGCACTGCAATGTGAAGAGAAGATTCAGTATCACCATTAATTTTTTTTGGTGCAATTTGAAATGTGTAAGTTATGGAAACAATTTAAAATGTGGTGCATGCTGTAGTACAATTGATTATCTATATTTGAAAATGAATTAAGGTAACTTACGGTTCCTTGCTTGTTGTTATTGTTATGAGATTCTGCCGAGCGAAAATTGTGTGTGAAGATTTGGGCTGCATTCAGATGGCATTTTTATTCCATTTTTCCTGGTGTTTCCGTACCTGACCATTTTTGTGTTTTATGTGATCTTTCAGGTGATAAAAAAGCCAGTTCTGGAATCATAAAATTGTAGAGTTGGAAGGGATCCTGAGGATCATCTAGCCCAACCCCCTACGACGCAGGAATAAATCTAGTGCAATCTAGTGGGAGCTCAATGCTCATTTCCATATTAATTGCTTCTAGGGGGAAAAAATCCATTTGCAGCCCTGTAAACTTGGAAAATTGCAAGAGTTTAACATGGTGAAATTTGCAGTTCTAATCGTGGCATACAGTTCTTTTCCTGTTGTTTTAAATTTTGTGTGACATGATGCTATATTGATAATAAAGCCACAGTTTTATCACACAACAGGTAAAGGTGACCGACTCTGGGGTTGCAGCGCTCATCTTGCTTTATTGGCTGAGGGAGCTGGCATACAGCTTCCAGGTCATGTGGCCAGCATGACTAAGCCACTTCTGGCGAACCAGAGCAGCACACGGAAATGCCGTTTACCTTCCCGCCAGAGTGGTACCTATTTATCTACTTGCACTTTGACTGCTAGGTTGGCAGGAGCAGGGACTGAGCAACGGGAGCTCACCCCGTTGCGGGGATTCGAACCGCCGACCTTCTGATTGGCAAGTCCTAGGCTCTGTGGTTTAACCCACATCGCCACGTGCGTCCCTTCACACAACAGGTAGCTCAGTGCAAAAGGAACGTTAGAAATCAGGAGAGAACACTAGTATTAAAAACAGTAAAGCTAATGCAACAAACCCCATGTTCGAATGCAGCATAGGACAAAGTTATGGAGGACAAGACTATCTGGCCATGATGGTTATGTTCTGTCTCCACTCTCGGAGGGAGGCAGTATGCTTCTCAATGCCAGTTGCGGAGGCTCAAGGCTGGTGAGAATGCTGTTCTGCTCTGGTCCTGCTTCCAGTCTTCCATTTGGGGCAACCACTTGACCACTGTGAGGACACTGGATTGGAGAGACCTTGGCCTCATCCATCAGGGCTGCTCTTAGATCAAGAGCCTTTGGGAAGCAGAGGTGGATTCACTCAAGGGATGGATTGCAGGTTAGCTGTAGGGCACTGAGGAGTAGTGCTTAAGAGGTTTGCTGCAGACTCTGGCTGGAGAAAGAGGCACCAGTAGATCAAGATGGATGAGGGGTTGTGACTACCTCCTTGTGGGCATAGAAGGAGCTGGTGCCAAACCACTCTCAGGTGGGCGCCATTGTCATCATAAGAGAACAAGGGAGGCGTTCATGGTGAGTTCCAGCACCTCTTTTTCTAGAAAAACAGCACTGCTGAGGATGTGTTGGTAGCAGAGCAACGTTGTCTCGTTGCTGCCATAGAACAGACTCAGTAATGACCTGTGTTTTCATGTGGGCTCTGCACTGTGGGAGAAGATGCTTAGGGGGTGATCGTGTCTACTGAGTTTTAGTTTGCTTGATCTGTTTCCGTTTCATGAGCGCCAGTCTCCTTTTCAAATGATGCCTTCAGAACTCTGCAAACCCACCTGACTGTCTGGGGGATACAATTCCCTTGGGGGTATAGAATCTACAGGATGACATGTCCCCTGAGACTCGCAGGAACCGCTGGGGATGTGGCTCCTGAGAGGCCAAATGCTAACAGAATCCAGCTCCAAACAAATTATGTCGCTGAGACAAAGACAGCTGATTGGCCTGCCTCCTCCCTGTGTACCGACTTGCCAAGGCTAAAGGTTTGCTTTACTTTACCCTTTTGCTCTCAGGGGAGTAGTCCTGTTCTGGTGCCTATACTGTTTTGGAAAGCAAGGCAACAGCAGCACATGAAAAGCTGCATTTCTACATACGCACCCAATAGATACTGAAAGCTACAGTGGTGGAGTTCAGAAGGGGAACCGATGGAGGATATTTCAGAATAGGTAGAAGCTACTCACCAGATGAATTTTATACATATATGTGCATGTATCTCATATATTTAGAAGCTTCTGGCCTATAAACACCCCGAGTGGCAAAAATGGCTGAAAAGTAAAGTGACTGCTTGATATTTAGTTTCGTTTCCTGGGCAATGATGCTCTGCTAGTTGGGATGGGAGGAAAATTCAGGAAGGAGCATGATCGACTTGTGCCATTTGGCAGTGTCACTTTTAAACCACCATCGAACAATTGCTTTGGTAATGGAAAACAATTATGGAAATGACAATAACTTGGATTTTTAAAATACCTTCGTTGCTTGCTGCATCGGAAGTGGGCTGAACCATCCAGTCAGGTCTGGATCAGAGCCAAGGTGGGCTCTGGATTAGGAGGCTGTAGTTAGGGTGTCACAAGAGAGAGAGAGAGAGCAAAAAAGATTGCATGAAATTTGCATTTATATGTAGAGATGCAAACTTAGAAATGATTGCTGTGATTTAAACAGAAACCTCACACAACTGCAGTTTATCCCTCACAGAGCTGCACTTCCTAGCACCGTTTAACATACTACAGTTCCCTGAAGTCTTTGCGGGGAAAGATGTGCTTTCGTTATATGTTGTGTATGCAACCTTGTCAAACACTTTGTTCATTGCACCACATTGGCTCCTATTGTTTCAGCTAACCGCAGTATGCCAACCTGGATACAAAGCCGTGCAAATCTGGTGTGTGCTTTTCCCTCTGATTCCTTGGCCCACACGAAATTGGCCCGTGAAAGATGATCACATTTACATGTTCCCGTTTCGTAGACTGTTTCAACAGGATCATCCCTTCTCTTTGAAATCTCTGTAGCATTAGAATCTTAGCTATCTTGCTAACCACATTTCTCAAGCACAAAGCCTTTTAAGAACAAGAGGTCTCATTATTTGCACAGGGACCAGGGTGGTCCACCTGCTCTTTCTTCCCTTCCGCATTTCTTCTCTGCTGAAGTCTACCTCTGCTTTGTGCAAATATCCAGGGAGCTCTCCTTTCCTTTTTTGGGCCTGTGTAGCTGTGCTGCAAAGGCTGGTAAGTCCCAGAGGAGGTGGAACAGCAGGAATGTCACCTGGGACTCATTAACTCTCTACCCTGGTAGATGTGCTTTCACTCCTGCACATCTAAGTCATGTGCAAACAAGTGCCACAGTGGCCTGTGTAGCCCTTGCAGTGCGGGTTGACACTCTGCAGGCGCCCTGGGCCGACGATCTGGGAGTTAGCAAATGTTAAACACCGGTGTCGGGTTTTGATAACTGCCACAAGAAGCACCGTTTGTAAAGAGCAAAGCTTCTTACCGCAGTAGTCCTGTTCCTGCGGCACCCTGGCTGGCACTCCTTCTGTGTAGGTGCGCCCCTTGGCATTTAGTATGGAAACCTGTTGTTAATTGAGAGAGATGCTCTTTGCTCTGAGGGCCATGCCGGGTTACACTGGGAGACAGGATGCAATCAGTTCAGTTACAAAGCACGTCACAGGCTCCTAGTGAGAGGCAGGGACCACCCCTTCCTAATCCCCGGGCCTCAGCTGGCTCCGTGGGAAGGCCTGGCTGATGTAATGTTTTCATCCAGGCTATAAGTGGCTGGGAAATACCTTGCTGTTGTTAATGTGTCGTGATGGAAAGGTGCCATGTTATTCCAGAAGGTCTAAGGAGAGCCCAGCGTAGGTCAGAGAGCTTTGTCATCTTAGCAACTGACGCAGAGACGGCTTGCTGAACTGTGACACTGAAGGATGCTCCTGCTACAGGGATATTCCTGTGATACTTGATGGGTGAAAGGAGATACAGCTGTTCTTATGTTAAGCAAGTCAGCAGCATGCAAGCTTCGCTGTAGATGGCTGTTTTTAAAAATCTGCACAAATGTAAATAAGACTGGGTACGTATGCAAATTGGGAGGCACACGATCAGGTGCATAGCCTGTGCACAGCTGTTTGGAATAGACATGAAATAATCCCAGAGAGAGAGAATGCAAGAAACCTACACCCATGGCTCATTTGGGGAAATATATAGGATTCATTTAGTTGCTTTTCAGCAAACACACAGACACACACACACAGACACACACACCAAAAAACAACAACCTGGCTGGCATTTCTCTTGTGTCTCCCTACTGGAGCAGCCAAAATTTATTATGGTGGAATCATCATTGGAGAGTTTTTAAAAGAAACTGGAAAAGTTGTATAGGAATCCCAGCTTTGAGGCAGGAAACTGAAATGCAGAATTCTTGGCTTTCTACCGCACACCTGAAATTTACATCAGAGGTCCTGCTCCAAGTCCCTTTACACACACACACACACACACACACACACACACAGAGAGAGAGAGAGAGAGAGAGAGAGAGAGAGAGAGAGAGAGAGAGAGAGATTGCTTTTTCCCCAGCTCTGGCTGGTTTGCCAGCTATGGCCCTGGTTGGACAGAGATGACCTGGCCACTACTCCATGATCTGGTAACTTCCAGATTGGATTACTGCAATGTCCTCTATGTGGAGTTGCCCTTGAAGATGACTCAGAAATTTGGCCCAAAATGCTGCAGCCAGATTGCTGGTGGGGTTTCCCTTCAGAGCTCGTATAACCCTGTTCTAAAACTGCTGCACTTGTTGCGAGTTCATTTCCAAACTACACCCAATCCAGGATGCTCACATTAAATGACTCAGGACCCAAATACCCGAAAGGCTCCCTTATTCACTACAGACCATCTCAAGCTTTAAGAATGGCAGAGGGTGCCCTCTTGGTTGCTCCGCTGCCCTCAGAAGTTGGGGGTGGTGGTGGCCCTGGATAGGGGTTTTTGTAGCAGCCGCTAAATTGTGGAACTTGCTTCTCACAGAGGTGCTTTTGGCACCTTCATAGGTATAGCTTTTGGTTAATTGGGAAGACGCACCTCTTTCCCCTGACTTTTCATACTTGAGATGTATATTTTTAGGACCCACCATATTTCTGTAATTGGGGGTTGTTTTAAGCGGTTTCCAATACAGTGGTACCTCAGGTTAAGAACGTAAATCGTTTGGGAGGTCCATTCTTAACCTGAAACTGTTCTTAATCTGAGGTACCACTTTAGCTAATGGGGCCTCCCACTGCCACCGCGCCGCCGGAGCACGATTTCTGTTCTCACCCTGAAGCAAAGTTCTTAACCCAGGTACTATTTCTGGGTTAGCAGAGTCTGTAACCTGAAGCGTCTGTAACCCGAGGTACCACTGTACTGTGAAATTTTGTGTTTTAGTATTAATGTTGCATTTTAATTGTTGAAACCCACCCCAGACACATAGGATGAAGGATGGGCAATAAATTGCAGCAGCAGCAGCAGCAACAACAACAACAATGTTGGCTACCCCTGAGTTAGGCATTCCAGGACGGCATCCAATCATGCAAAGGTTTTGTTCATGTGACCTGGTCATATTTGCTGAGGGATTGCACAGTTCCCTTCCTCTCAGTGTCTGGGAGCTTCTCTTCTCTGCTTTGTGACCAGTTGGCTAGACCCAGAGCTAGGAGATTCTCTGGAGTCTCATAACTCTACAGTCAGTGTCTGAGGCTTGTCCAAAAAAACCAGAACACTTTTGATTTCATTAGGTTTTTTTTTTAAATGAAAAGGGTCTCTCTCACTGAACATGCAAATTTTGATATAAATACCTTCAAGCTCTCAAAATGTTGGCTCAGTTCTTGTGTCTGTCACACACAATATTGGAGGGGAAGGTGGGGGAGTTGTGGCAGTGACTGTATCCCACCATGGCCTTGTGTCTTTCCTTCCCATTTCTCTCTCTCCCAACCCCTTTCCCTTCCTTCTCCCTGTAACAAGGGCTGCTTGTGGCAGAGCTTCAGTGCCAAGGGCACAATGCATTTCCAAAATAATGTGGCACGATCTCCTGCTGCAGTCTTATGGGTCTATTTCGTGCCTACTCTCAAGTAAACACTTATGTAGATTTGGGCCTCTGCTTGAAATAAATACCCCACTGTTGTCGGAGCAGAAATTTAATAAGGCTTTTCAAATTAATGGGTAAAATCCGAGTGTTTATATCCTTAGAATGCTCTAATTAGAACAATTTGCATCATTTGAGGAGTGCAGTAATACGGACAGATTTCAGATAATTGAATTAAAATGAAGATGCTTTCTTTTTTAAAAATAAAAAATAAAGCTCACGTCATTCAATTTGTTCAGCTAATTATATGCCAGAGAATCTACAAGGCAAGACATAAACTTACATGGATGGATTCGTTTATTTAAGCCTGGAGCAGTTGCTCTGAAATAAAGGCAGAACTCCTGTTGACCTGAGTGGTCTCAAGGTTACAGTGGCATGCAAGGAGGAGAAATAGGAAAATAAGTGGGATCTGCAACGGAATGTTACAGTGTGCTCCTGATCAGGGTGCCAGTCTTTAATTTGGTTTGCCCCCGCCCCATAAAAAACAGCTATTTGATTTATTTAGTTTGTGAACTCCTTGGGGTCAGAACTCATGTCGTGCTTGTGGGTTTCCCATGGACTTCTAGTTGGCCACTGTGACAACAGGATATTGGACTCGATGGGCCATGTGCCTGATCCACCAGGGCTCTTCTTAATGTTTTTAATGTTCAGAAGAATGAACATTTAGAAAAAAACAGCAAAATTTGAGGCCCATGGGCTAGAGATGGGATGGGGGGGGGGGGAATGAACAAGTCAATAAAACAGACACACTGGATGGCAAGCAGCCACCTGATTCTTCTCCAACCCGCTTAAGTCTGTGCTGAGCTATCACAGCTATGCAGATTTATAGAGTCATCATTTCTTAACGGTAACAGGAAAGCTCAGAGGACTATCCTTTTCTCTCCCTTTCTCAACCATGAAAGTAGCTTCTGTAAGTAAAGTAGTTTATGCAGAAATAGGTGACATCTTCCTGTGTAAACTACTTTCCTTATTGCAGCAGATTTCATGGTGGTTTTGTACTCAAAGGACCTGCTCTGGGACTAGACAGGAAGAGTTTTGCCACGGCTGTATCGCAGCTAAAATGCCGCTGAGCCCACCTCACATTTGTTGCAAACTCCTCAGATTGCTAACCTAGAGATTTAACTTTTTCATGTGCTCCTTTTTATGGATTTTTATAGGAACCTGGATTTCATTTTATTTTTTAAAAAACTAGATTTTTTTAAAGTACTGGGGAACTTGCATTTTTCATTTAAACACGCACACACAAAGAGAGAGAATCCAATATAATCTGGCTGCTTGTATTTTGGAAGGTTGAAGCTGGTGGTTCTGTGGAGGGTTTTTTGGTTTCTGTTATGGAGGGCAAAATGTGGGTTCACAGATGGACAGAAGGGAAAGGAAGGCCACCCACCCACTGCACTACAGTTGCCCATATTCAGAATTTTCCCACTGCTCAGCCTATAGAATTTAGAACACAGAATAGCCATCAAGACAGAAGGAGCAAGGTGGTTCTCTCACTGCGAGGAGCCAAGTTACAGGGAACCAGGCAGAGGGCCTTCTCGGTAGTGGCACCCGCCCTATGGAACGCCCTCCCACCAGATGTCAAAGAGAACAACAACTACCAGACTTTCAGAAGACATCTGAAGGCAGCCCTGTTTAGGGAAGCTTTTAATGTTTGATGCATTACTGTATTTTAATATTTTGTTGGAAGCCACCCAGAGTGGCTGGGGAAGCCCAGCCAGATGGGCGGGGTATAAAGAATACATTATTTTTATTGTTGTTGTTGCCTATAGGGCAGGGATGGGGAAACTGTGACCCTCCAAATGTTGCTGCACTGTGTTTAAAGCAAAAAGGAGCTGGAGTTCAACATCTGTAGGGCCAGAGACTCCCCATCTCTGCTATGGGGGGGGACTATTGGCTTAATAAAGTATCATGTTGAAAGCTGATACCAATATAACTCAAAGGAAAAAAATCCTTCCTCACTCATAAACATCATCATCATCATCATCATCATAAATTACTAATTGAATGTATTTTTAATATTTTGTTGGAAGCTGCCCAAAGTGGCTGGGGAAACCCAGCCAGATGGGCAGGGTATAAATTATTATTACTATTATTACTATTATTATTTATTTATTTATTAATATCCCACCCTTCCCTACAAAGAAACTAAGGGTGGGAAGCAGATCCATAATTTAAAAACAAAACAAAGCGTTATGAAACAGTTAAAGCATTCTGAAACCAGTTATATTTAAAAACATACTAAAAGCAGTTACAGTTAAAAAATATACCGTATTTTTTCCTCTATAAGACTCACTTTTTCCGTCCTAAAAAGTAAGGGGAAATGTGTGTGCGTCTTATGGAGCGAATGCAGGCTGCGCAGCTATCCCAGAAGCCAGAACAGCAAGAGGGATTGCTGCTTTCACTGCGCAGTGATCCCTCTTGCTGTTCTGGCTTCCGAGATTCAGAATATTTTTTTTCTTGTTTTCCTCCTCCAAAAACTAGGTGCGTCTTGTGGTCTGGTGCGTCTTATGGAGCAAAAAATATGGTATTCATTGTTCTTGGGGTTGCCATGAACAAATCTGTTCCTGTTCAACCACCAAATGGCTGGGTAAACAGGAATGTTTTCAGATTCTTCAGGGAAGTTAATAAAATGGAGACAGGCGCAGCTTAGTTGGGAGGAGCATTCTGCAACTGGGGAATCACCACTGAAAAGGCCCTACCAGGGGTGAGTGCCAGCTAGGCAGTCCCCAGTGGCAGACCCACCACTATGCAATGATGCAGAAATAAAATCAACTACTGGACTTTTTCATGGAATGAGGAAAATCTGTAGCTCTTTAAGCACTTCCATATTTCCAGTTCAAGCTGCTTTTTCAGTGCCATCATAGGAATGATACCGGGTCCAACATATTAGGAGAAAAATACTATCCCACCCCAGCCAAGGCACTGCTAGAAATTTGGAGTGAGTGTGAAACAGGGTAGCAATGAGTCGGGCTGTTCTGCTTTCCCCCCATTTTAAGTTGCAGGCTCAGCTTTGCAAAAGAGTTTTGGTGTTAATGTTATACAGCCTAGGCAATGTGATGTGATCAACGACTCATCATACAGTAGGATGGCAAGATTAAAACAAAGCAAATCTAAGGGCTGTTGGAGCCGTGTTATTCTGGTATAGATACAGGATGTCAGCCATAGCCTTGAGTTTTCTCCTGCTCATCCTTTCCCACTGTGTTAATGTGGGAAAGTGGGGTCTGGGGTGAGATACATCTCTGCTCCTATTATTCCCTGCCCTCTGCTCCCCATAGCTGGGTTCCCAGTGTCTGCTGCTCTGACATTTTCCTGCAAGAGGAAAGTGCTTGTTTATATTGGGCTGCTGGTTTTTATAACCCTGAGAATGGATCTCTGAGACATCCGCTTGTCTCCAGGGACTCAGAGGTCACATCAGTGCGAAGGAAATCTCTGACGGGGAGTGACATCTATTTAAATTTTTTAAAAAATACCAGTCTGAGATTGCGTCAAGTCAAGGACTGGGGAGAGAGAGACAGGAGGAACTAAGAACAGGGAACTAAGAGCAAATGTGTTTGCCACACCAATCAGCTTTCTTTCTGGGTGACATGTTGGCTACATTTGGGGTGTTCTCATTGGATTCCCTCTTGCATTAGGTTAGGCAATTGCTCAGCATCGCATCATATTATCCCCCTATTCCAGCATTCCTAATTGCATCTTCTCCATGCAAACTGCACAGGCTTTATTAAAAACAACTTTTTGCAATCCAGGTTGCTTGCACACTAGTCATTTAGGCTGCTGTCCTAACCTTGTCTACTGAGAAGTAAGCTGTATTGAAATCCATGGGATACGCTGGCAGGTAAATAGGAATAGAATTGCAGCCTTAGTCTGGAATTGCCACCTGCTATTACACTCCATTTTTAATGGAGTATTCAGGTGATATCATTACCAGCTGTTGCATTCTCTTGTTTTCTACATTATCCTCCTGTCTCTTTCTTTTCTTTTCAGGCCTGATTTGTATTCCATTTCCCCCACTTAAAATGCTACTATAGCACCAGCTTCCCTTGTGTGGACTAGCGAAATGTTACATAGGCTCATAAAGGCTATTGTGCCTTAAATTAGAAACTTCTTCAATGCAACTTCTGCCTCTAATTGTTTGCTGATGGGCAAAAACCAAAACCAAAAAAGGGTAAGATGGTAATGAAAGCAGGAACTGCCTAAGTGAGGGTATTGGTCACCAATGCTGTGCCATGCTGGATAACAAGCAATTAGAGGAAGAAGCGGCAAAGAGGAAGTTTTTAAGTAACATTGTAAGGGTTCTTTGCTAAATGTGATTTACATCTCAGTTAACATTATGGAAGGATCTGGGGTCAAGGAATTGCTGGCGAGTTCTCTTGCCACAATCCTCTTCCTGGCTCAGAAGGAGAGAAAACATAACTTGGGGAACTATTACCCACCCACAGACTATCCAGACCAGACGGTGTAGCCTTTCTGGACTCTTCTAGCTTTGAGGGCACTCTGTAGGAACTAGTAGTTACAAAATAGAACTCTTAAAAAACAGAGGGGGTGGGTCTAATAAGGCTGTTCAAGCTAGCCCATGGGTAGGCAAATTAAGGCCCGGGGGCCAGATCTGGCCCAATCGCCTTCTCAGTCCGGCCCGTGAATGGTCCAGGAACCTGTGTAGAATCTGTGTACATGAGTAGAATGTGCCATTTTATTTAAAATGCATCTCTGGGTTATTTGTGGGGCATAGGAATTCACTCATTTTTTTCCCTTCAAAATATAGTTCTGCTCCCCACAAGGTCTGTGGGAAACAGTTTGCTGACCTCTGAGCTAGCCAGTGCTCCTAAAGCATCAGAAAACACAAGCAGGGTGTTGAGTCAGCGGCTGCTGTTGAGTGAATCCCAGCTAGCACTGGCTGCTGTGAGCTCTCCAGGGTGCTGCCCTGCTGTGGATCTGGCAGTGCCTACCAGATTTGGCTGTACTGCTGGCCTTGCCTTGCCATGACCCTGATGTCTGGGATGTGACCTCTGTCCTGTTACCAAATCCCAGCATCAACCCAGCTTCCCCATGGACCCTAAAGTGGGATAAGATAAGACAATTGCCAGTGAAGACAGTAGCACCTCAAGCCCACGCAGAAGCACCATTTAAAATTCTGTGTCCAATGGATTTCAGAAATGCAAAATGCTGTAGAGTCCTAGCACAGAACATTCACCATGCTACAACCTTATATGTCACACGCCCCAGGGAATTTTGAATATAGCCAAAACAAATCTAAAACTCTTTTTTTTAATGAACACATATTCAATCTCAAACAGGGCACTTTGTCATATCAGGACTATAGAATCTGATGCTTGCTTGCTTAATTTATCATCCCTTTTTGAACAAATTCCTGGCTATGTCCCTGTTGTCTCATAGCCACAGGACTGGAGCTAGATTTGCCCCATCAAGATGACAAAAATAATGAGCACTGTAGAGTTTTCAATGACATTGAAAACAAGAGAAATCCACTGTGCTCTGAAGGGCCATGGTGTGTTGGAGAAAGAGTCAAAGCTGTTCCTGGAGAGGATAACACTAGAGCTTTCTGGCCATACTCAGCCAGATATTTCAAGATGTTGAGGAGGATCAAGATGTGGCAGCCTTTTCCTTCCCTGTTAACGTCCTGCATTTCTTCATACCGAATTGCATATGGAGTGAAGCAGCCTTTTCCAAACTAGGTACCATCCAGATGTTTTGGACTATGTACAGCAGGGGTACCCAAACTTTTTTCAAAGAGGGACATATTTGATGAAGTGAACATGTGTAAGGGCCAACCAAGGCTGTTGAACTTTTCTAGGATTGAAGTTGTTGAGCCCTCAAATTAGGATTTTTGGGGATTAGGCCCCCAAAACAGACTTTGGACATGCTTGATGTACAGCTTCCATCACCCCAGATGATTGGCCATGTTCTCCGTGCCACCTGGAGGACAAGAAGTCAGATCTGGAGCAACTCCCATCTGCTGACAGATCATGAGATTAAGCAAGTGGAACTTTTTCTTCTTGCTGTCTGAAAAACAAACGAGTTTGGTATTCAGCTAAGTTTCACTCCATGCAGACCCATTGAAATTAAAGGGTTAGTTAATTAGGCCCACAATTAACTTAGTTAGACCCATTATTTTCAACCATTCTACTCTTTAGTAAAGCTTAGCTGAGCACTACCCATAGTCGTCAACAGGTTTACCACACCCATTGAACCAATCACCCATCTCCTACTACCCTTCTGAGAAATACCCCACCCTCCCGCTATATATAAGGGTAAGGGTCTGGTGATTTCTGCTTCAGTGGATCTGAAGAAGTGTGCATGCACACGAAAGCTTATACCCAGAACAAACTTAGTTGGTCTCTAAGGTGCTACTGGACAATTTTTTATTTTTTTATTTCGACCACCCGTAGGTCATCATAATTGTGTGATTTTAACTGATGCATTGATTTCGCCCAAGCTGTACAAAAGGCTTTATGCTTGCCTCCCTGCCACACCCACACACTGATATCACCTCTGGGGCTTTATACCTGGAACCCATTGCTTTTTGTAATTGCGAAATCAAGTAGCTGAGCTGAGAATATGTGTTTATCCCAGATCACACGCAGCATAGCCCTGTGAAATGCAGATTGGGGGTGGTGGGGTGGGTGTAGCACGAGAATGGAGAGCGTAGATTGCCCAGGGTGAGGTGGGAAAAACAAAGGCATGAGCAAAATGCAGCAGCCTTTCAACGCTACCTATGAAAGCCACTGCCCTTCTTTCCACTACAAAAGAAAAAAATTATAATTCTGTTTTATGCTTGATGTTCACAGCTGCACTTCTTCCACAGGGTTCTGGTCAATAACCTTAGGGCATGTATTTATTTATTTGTTTGTTTGATTTTAGCAGGCCCTCTTCTTACAACATCAAGCAGTTTGCTATATACGGCAGGTTTTCTGTGTGCAGCCGTTGTAGCTGCAGATAGCCTCTGAGTAACACAGGTCAAGAGATTCTGATTTTGGAGTAACCCCAGGGTTCGTGGATAAAATAGGCAGCTTGCTTGATGGAAAACTATGTGTGCATCTGTAAGCCTGAGTCTCAAAACAAGAAAATCCATGAAAATGTGGCACAGCCTAGCGGATATGCGCTCGTGACTCTACAGTGGCAGACTCGTATCTTGTAAAGTCGGCCATCGCCATGCATCTGCAAAACGGAGTGTGGGTGCTCTTTTTAAGTGGACCTCAATCTTTCTTTCACTTGCAGCCCCCACCTCCCCACCATACTCTTCCCCCAAGTTGTTTCTTCCTGTCACTTTCCCACTAGAAATTGCCCCACCCCTTGACCTACAGGTATTTGTCAGTGCCCCATGTCTTTGGACTTCCACAGGAGTTTGCCACTCATGCATCTGGCTATGCCATGCAGTAAGGTAAAGGTAAAGGGGCCCCTGACCATTAGGTCCAGTTGTGGCTGACTCTGGGGTTGTGGCGCTCATCTCGCTTTATTGGCCAAGGGAGCCGACGTACAGCTTCCGGGTCATGTGGCCAGCATGACTAAGCCGCTTCTGGCGAACCAGAGCAGCGCACGGAAGTGCCATTTACCTTCCCGCCGGAGCGGTACCTATTTATCTACTTGCACTTTGACATGCTTTCGAACTGCTAGGTTGGCAGGAGCAGGGACTGAGCAACGGGAGCTCACCCCGTCGCAGGGATTCAAACCGCCAACCTTCTGATCGGCAAGTCCTAGGCTCTGTGGTTTAACCCACAGCGCCACCCGCGTCCCATGCCATGCAGTAGCTCTGCTGAATAAGTCTCAAGACACCATCTTTCCTCCAGCCTCTTTGTCTTCTCTATTAGAGCTGACCAAACCCATAATTATTTGGGTGAGCAGAGCTCCTCCCGGAACTGTCTGAATCAAATGCTCAATTGATTTCCAAGCCTCCTCCTGCCAGCCAAGCCCATTTGAAGCGCCTTGAAAAAAGTCTCCTCAGTGCACTTCACTCTGCATGCTTCTCTCTTCCTTGCAACTGTTGAGCCAAGTGAATAATTCATAAAAGCATAATTTATCTGGCTGATTTATTAACTTGACAAATGTCACCTCTTTCTCTCCCCGTAAATTGTCCACAAGGAGCTTACGGCTTTCTCAAATCTATGCGAATTTATTCACTAGTTAATTTCACTTCATGAATACTTCCTTGGCTCATAGATTATCCCCAAATAGTTGGTTGCAAGAGTCTGAGCCTTTCATAGTTGGGCTTGGAGACTGCAGAGCAGAGCTGTGATTCCTAGAGGAAGAGGAGTTTGGATTTGATATCCCGCTTTATCACTACCCAAAGGAGTCTCAAAGCGGCTGACATTCTCCTTTCCCTTCCTCCCCCACAACAAACACTCTGTGAGGTGAGTGGGGCTGAGAGACTTCAGAGAAGTGTGACTGGCCCAAGGTCACCCAGCAGCTGCATGTGGAGGAGCGGAGACGCGAACCCGGTTCCCCAGATTACGAGACTACCGCTCTTAACCACTGCACCACACTGGCTCTCAGCTGCTCAGGTGCTTTTTCTTGTTGCTATTGTTCTCCTTCAAGTATTAGTACTTTCTGGCACTCTTCTAAAGATTAACCCTGTCCGCAAACAACACAAATTATGGAAATTATGTAGGATTCCTGAATATGATGGGCTGGATTCAACTAAGTAGTTGTGCAACTGGGACCCAGTTCAAGAACTCCTGCTAGTGCAAAGGGGCTTCCCCCTCTCTTCTCTCTCTGCATACCCCCAACCAAATAGGTTTGGGGGGATCTGTAGAACCCTCCAGAACAGTGCATGGGAGGAGCAGAAGGGAGTTTGTTCCACTGGGCAAGCCAAAACACTTACACTCATGGATCATTGGTTGAGGGTGATCCCAATGACTTGAAGTAGTTAAATATTAAAAGAGAACATGTTCTTTCCATCCATCTAGCTTCACAGGGGCAGATGGCTGCTACCATTAGTTTGACGACATAATGGAAGGAGAAGATGCCCAGTGGCCATTTTAGAAAATCATATGCTTCCCACTGACCCATCGCAAGGGATGTAAGATCAAAGGGGACCTGAATTGCTCAAGTCACATTGGATATAATGCCAGGGATTTATATAGTAAGCACTGGGATTGGAAGCACTACCCTTTTTACATGTACTCCCAAAACTAGCATCTGCACATGGCAAGTGTGTCTTTTTGCCTGCATATATCTTCTAGGCCTGCACCTCAGAAGGTGAGATCAGCCACAGCTCCCTCCCATTGGGGCTGTGGGTCTGGCAAACGCAGATGTACTGTGGTGTCATGCAAAGTTTGGCTCTTAGTGGGAAAATGCAAGCTGCTGAGTTCCCAAGAATTCAGTGGACAACACAACAAGAAGGCTGGAGCTCAGCTAAGGACAAGTCAGTGAAGCTCTCAAGCTTCTGCTGTCCCCACAACTAGAAGTTGATATCGTTCCTACTTTGTCACATTGAGGAAAAAGCGGTGTGCTAGGATCATAGAACCATAGAATTGTAGCATTGGAAAGGACCGCGAGGGCCATCAGTCCCACTCCCTGCAATGCAGGAATCCTTTGCCCAACATGGGGCTTGAACCCATGTTCCTGAGATTAAGAGTCTCATGCACTACCAACCGAGCTCTCGAGCATATTAATACAAAACATCCAAAACAAATCAATACAGAATTACCACTTCCCCAGTGGCACAAAACATTTGCTAAAAGAAAGGAGGCAAAGCAGTCTGTCGTCACATTCTAGGTCTCCAGGGAGGTCAGACGTCTGCAGTGTATTTTGACAACAAAAAAAAAAATAGAGATATTTTGCCACTAACCTGGTGAGCTCCTGATCATTCCCCAGTAATAGAAAATGTATGACCTCCAACTCTGGTTTCCATTTGGGGATACAGAGTTGATCTAGAAATTGCTGACGGAGATCAGCATATAGTTTACAGTTAAGAACCATATGTGTAAGGGTTTCCACCAGGTGGTCTTCACATGGGCAACTTCTTTCTCCTTCCACCCTGCCTGAGAACCTTCCCCAAAGGAGGTTTGAATTAAACCTGGCCAGCGAAAGTTGGATCATTGGAAGCTGCCTTATACTGAGACCACTGGTCCATCTTGCTCAGGATTGTCCATACTGGCTGACAGTGGCTCTCTAGGGTTTCGGACAAAGGGCACTCCCAGCTCTACCTGGAAATTCTGGTGATTGTACCTGGAACTTTGTAAATCCAAAGCAGATCCTATACTGCTGAGCTACAGCCCCAACCACTGAGCTCTGAATCTTGCCAGCATTCCAAATAGCTAGATATCAGTCCGAGTTGCAGATAGAAGTGACATCGGGTTTTTTGTTTTTGTTTCCGAATCCTGGGTGACTTCTCTTCCTTGTCAGTGTGACAGAATTTGAAACTCTTCCACAGATGCCAGCAGCGCTCAGTGTAAAGATCCCCTGGTGGACCTTAGTCAGGAATGATGAATCGAGCTGGTTGACTTAAACCTCTTTACTAAGACGAAAAAGCGGCAATGTTGGGCAGCAACAGCACAAAAGTGACAGCCGTGTTCTTTGAGATAAGTTGGTATTCCAGACTTGGGTCCACCTGACTGTAGTCATCTGTAGGTTATTTATATACTAATGGCCTTGTGGGTATGGAAAGAAAACTGACTCTTCCACTTAAGTTGGAATACTGACATTGGTGATGATGCGTTGATGCGGAATGAGGATGAACAAAGGAATACAATTAAAGAAAGGGGAACAGCAAATTCCAAGCATTGGGCTGTGGTTTGCCCTTTAAAAGTGCTCTTTTCCACGGAAAAGGGCAACAGCAGCAGCATCAATCTTCCAGAAAGCTCCCAAGGACAGTCTTAACAGCTCAAGAGGGTTCTGTTCTATCTCTTTGACAGTAGGCAGTTCCTAGAACTTTTTAAGGAAGTATATAGCAGGTGTGGCAGACCTTCAGCTCTCCTGGAGTAAACCTTCTATTATCCCTGATCTTTAGCCATCCTGGCCATTTATTGCCTTTCCAGAGAACAGAGATTTCTTAGAACAGGTGCAGAGAACCTTTGGCCCTGCAGATGTTGCTGAACTACAACTCCCATCAGCCCTTGCAAACATGGCCGGAGACCAGGAATGATGGGAGCTGTAGTTCCACAACATCTGGAGAGCCAAAAGCTCCCCACAACTGTGTTAGAAGTTTAGTAATTGGTTTCATTTGGTTAATGCCATATGGGACATCACTCTACCGTTCTCTTGTTCTCATCCTTCTCCCCCCTTTTTATCCTCCTAGTCTTAGTCTCCACATTGCCCTTCCTTTTTTCTCTCTGCTTTGCTCCCTGGGCTCTAATGCACTGTAAAAGCATAAACAGATGTGTGATGGTCAAATCTGCACCATCTGCAGATGAATAAGAGGCAGGCTTAGTAATCTGGTTCCAGCGAAAGGGTGAACGGGGGGGGAGGGGGAATCAGCCCAGCAGATGCCTGCTATACTACTCTCGCCCTCTGTTGTAAAGTCTCCTGGAACCAAAGAGCTTCGTTCTGAATGGCTTAGGCTATGCTAGAACTTGTTAGATGTTCTACACAGGTCCCTTTGGACAAAATTACAGGGGAAGGAGTATTGGCTTCAGGTGCTACACAACGATGCAAGACAGCTGCACAGTGAAGGTGGGGGACCTGTAGTCTCTCACCTGTTGCTGAACTACAACTCCCATTACCCCTGGCCATGCCAGACGAGCCCATCAACATCTGGAGGGCTGCAGGTTCCCCATCCCTGCTGGACGACACAAAATATCCCACTGTACTTTGAGGCCCACCGGGTTCGCCTAACTCCTGCCTGAGAAGCTTACCCATGCCGTGTGTGGTTTCCAGTTTCCTTGCCCACCTTCCAGAGATGGCTTTCCTTTGCTTCCATTTCTGATGTACACAGATATGCAACAGCAAAATGGCTCTCTGTCGTGTTGACGTGGGGAATGTTGCCCCTTTAATTGCTTCCCTTGTCTTATGCAATGTCCCTGGCTCCCCTACTGTATCAGCCTGCAGTTTCCCTCCTTACCAGTAGTACCCTGCCTGACACAATAATTACTGAGATCCTTGCCTGGAGGAACAGTAATGTCTAACTCTTTTAAGAACCAGGATCCACATTATGCCCCCTGTAATTAATTAAAGTGCAGCGGTCTGCAATAAACAGATTTCTAGGCATGCTGAGAGCAGGAAGAGCTTGGAATGTTTTGACAGCCAATCCCACAATGCCCCTGCAAACCAAAGAGGGGCTCCAGTAACCTCTTCTCTGTGCCCATATAATCACTTGTGCTGTGCTATTGTATTAGTGCCTCTTTGTACGTTTGAAGGGGAGGGCAGAATCTGCAGCACGGATGGCCAAACTAATAATTGTGAGCTTCTGTGACCCCCTCTGGCAAACTGTTGTATCAGTCACAAAGAATTCAGTTCCCATAATCCCCAGGACTAAAGTGAGATGGATAAGGAGTGCCTTGAAGTCTTCAAAATGCTCTTCAGTGTATAGCCTGAAGTATCCGCTGTGAAATCCGCCGTTTCTTTCAAGGCTGGTGAACCTCATCTGACATTTTCAAGGGATGGGGTGCACCTGGGGGAGGGGGGGCGACATCTGAGCGATGCTGCTCTGCCTGAATCCAAAGTTGTTCACATTTTCCTCATCACTGGTAATCTCAAGGCTTTGGAGGTGACTTCCTGCTGACGGTATCAGGCTTTGTATTCCCGATGGGGATTCAAAAGAATGAGGTGGAACTGCAGAGGGCCTTCTTGGTAGTGGCGCCCTCCCTGTGGAATGCCCTCCCTTCAGGTGCCAAGGAAATAAACAACTATCTGACTTTTAGAAGACACCTGAAGGCAGCCCTCTTTAGGGAAGCTTTTAAGAATTGATGTTTTTATTATGTTTTTAGATCTGTTGTAAGCCCCCCAGAGTGGCTGGGGAAACCCAGATGGGCAAGGTATAAATAATAAAATTGTTGTTGTTGTTATTATTATTGATAGGCAGTGCTGATGGGAACAGAGAAACACCCTTTCCTTTCATTTTGCAGACTGTTCCATTCTTTATTGCTCCCCGTTTATTATTCCCTCTTTTAGAGACTTTAAGAAATGTCATGGGGCGTTGGGATGCAGAAAGATTAAACAGTAGAAAATGCAGTAAGATCTGTAAGCTTCTGCCACTTATAGGACCTGCCTTCCTATGTTGTTCAGGCAAGACTTTCAGCTGCCATTTCCCCAGCTGCTATACGTATATTTCTCTGCCATATTTTGGTGGTGTTGGGGGGGGAACCCCCACCAAACTTATCATCCACCACTCCAAGGAAGGGCCAGGATTGACGTCAGACCAGGAGTGAAAGTGTACACTGACTTACCATGCCAGTCCCACCCCTCCCCTTCTCCTCTGTTACTCTTCCATCCAGATTCTCACTACTTGCTCCTTCCTCCCTTTCCCAACAAAATACCGTACACTTCCTTTTCTTTGATCTCGTTGGCTCTGCTGCCAGTGCTCACTTGTCGCAGAGCATTTGCTGTACGCATATTTTGTGGGTCAAACCTTTTCCTGGGTAATCTCCAATTTGCTAATTTTTTAAAAATAAAAAGGTTGCCCTAGCTGGAGCATGAACCCATAATCCCTGGTTTTGGAGGGCAGCCCTCTTCCGTTCTGTATTTACACTGCACCAGCCAGGTTAAAAATAAGTGTTTCTGGGTTTTGTGGTTTATTTCTGAAGAATGTCTAAATATTTTTTCCCCTACGTAGAATTCTTCCCCACCCCCCTTTAACCAGCTCATACCAATTGCCTAATTCTATTCTCTCCCCACTCCAAATTCCAGCTATATTCATTCTATTCAGTGCTCTGCAGTTAAGGATCATTTCAGCCAGCCTATAGGCCTTGTGTTCACTATTTAAAGACAGAAGCTGGGGATGGGTGGCAGGAAGGCTGTGCAACTTTTTTTCTGATTCTGTACAATTATTTAATCTTGAGTGATTTGACTTCACAGCCCTCTCTCATTCTCTACTAATTTAGCACCCAGAAGCCTTAGATGTTAGTCTAAAGGAAAGCAGTTTGTATCTTTTTCTGTTGTTTTTTTTTTTAATTTAAAAAGCTCATCACACATGTAAACACAGTGGGAGTTAAAGTGTTTTAAGCACTGGTGTGAATACATTCTGAGCACATTTGCAGACAATGCCTACTCCTTGCAGCACATGCACATACCTGAATCCTGTCCTGACAATCCATGCACAGATCAGTTGTGATCCAAACAAGCTAGCAGGATCAGGACCAGCATGGGCAGCACAGCATCTTTGGAGCAATGCTAGAAGCAGTAGCAAGAAACACACATGCTTTTGACCATATCTCTCCTTGATACTTCCTGTTCCACTTTCTATTCTGGTGCTACCATTGCCTTGAGGAGCTGCCATCTGGAAGAAGCACCCTGAGATTCCACGGCATATTTATTATTGCTCGCAGTAGCATGTTTGTAGGAGGGAGCAGCTGGTATCTCCCATGGTGAGTAACACAGGGAGTGCCCAGTGTCACTCATGTTCAGAAGGGATCCATCAATTTTGCCACAACTGCCTTACTGTCCACAAGTACAATGGTACCTCGGGTTAAGTACTTAATTCGTTCTGGAGGTCCGTACTTAACCTGAAACTGTTCTTAACCTGAAGCACCACTTTAGCTAATGGGGCCTCCTGCTGCTGCCGCGCCGCCGGAGCACGATTTCTGTTCTCATCCTGAGGTAAAGTTCTTAACCCGAGGTACTATTTCTGGGTTAGCAGAGTCTGGAACCTGAAGTGGATGTAGCGTATTTGTCGCCCCATAGGATGCACCGGCCCATAGGACGCACCTAGTTTTGTAGGGGGGAAAATAAAGAAAAAAAATTATTTCCCCCCCAGGCGCGGGGCTGGGGCGGGGGAAGCCCCAGCTTCCCCTGACCCCAGCCCCCAGAATAGGCAGCTCTTCACAAGCCTTGGGAGACCGGCGCGACTTCCTGCTGGGCTCCAATGCCTTGCGGATATCTGCTAGCCTCCAAACCACGTCAGAGGACAGCGGGATGGCGGCGTTCCGCCTCCCTGCTGTCCCCCGAGCTTGTGGGGCTGGTGGCAGGGAGAAGCACGCTTCTTCCCGCCGTCAGCCTCCAAACCAGGTCGGGGAACCAAAGCCCGGGGCGCGCTGTGCGTGCCCCTGGCTTTGAGATGCAGGCTGCTATCCGCAAGCCTAAGGAGCCCGACGGGAACTCCCGCGGGCTCCCAAGGCTTGTGGAGAGCTTCCTGAAGGTGCGCACCGACCCCTCTCGCTCTCCAGGCTTCAGCAAAAGCCTGCATTCGCCCCATAGGACGCACACACATTTCACCTTCATTTTTGGAGGGGGAAAAGTGCGTCCTATAGGGCAAAAAATACGGTAACCTGAAGCATATGTAACCCGAGGTACCACTGTACTTTGCTGTTAGGCTTCTGTCTCAAAACACTATGGCAACGACTCTTACTTGAGAGTAAAGAAAAGATCTGTCTCCAGGCTAAAGGCAGGACAGACTCAGCAGCAAGCATGAGGTCCAGAAGTCAAGATTCCAAGGTACAGAGGTTCATAGCCAAATGGAAGCTACGAAGATGTCTCAACAGCTGGCACACCCCTCCCACCAAGCTTCTAAAGTTGAAGTGGGGAAAGCTCACTCCTGGGACTCTTCTTAAACTTTGAATCTGCTACACACGCTCTGTCTGGGCAGTTCTTGGCGACAAGACTGTGTCTTGCCCTTCTACCTCCAGCGCCAACACCCCCTTCTCCTATTCAGTCTCACTCTCTGGCTGGTCAAAGTCCTCCCTGATGAGGTTTCATGCTTTGCTGGAGGGGCCGGCAGATCTGCTTCCTCCTTTCTGCTACCTGGAGGCAGAAGGTCAGGATCTCTCCCCTCCATCCCTGGGTGATCATCTTCCGGAGCCCCATCCGCTTCTTTTTTCTCCTCTTCCTCTTTCATCTGGGGCTGCCAGCTTATGCCATGTTCTACTGAGGGGCCCCCAACATTCATTAAATTGCAATCCTATAAATGTCTGCTCAGAAGTAAGTACCAATGACTTGAATGGGGACTACTCCTGGGCAAATAGCAGTACTATTGCAAACTAAAGAGGTTTAAAGGTGCGTCCACAGCTGCTATGTGATTATCATTTTACAGATGTATCCAAGACTGTGGCACTTTAGTGTGCAATTGTCATCCAGGCCATGAATCCATCAGATCATTTCCTATCATCAGGGAAACAGTATGCCCCGCCTCCCCCCCCCCAAAAAAACCCCAAACTATAAAGCAGCGGAAATCTGAGCTTGTATATGTGCTGCTGGGGTTGGGGGATGCATGTGAAATGATTATGCTTGCAAAAGATGCACATTCTGCAATCAGGATTGTGGAGCCTAAGTTAGTGTGTGTTAATTATTTGTACCTGTCCTGGAAAACCAGGGAGATTTGTTGAATTTGCATATTCCTCAGTCCTGTTGAGGGTGTCCCTTTGTTGCAAAGGCTGCATTTTGGCACATATGTGCTGATGGAGGCGAGGGAGGCGAGGGAACTCCATTCTGCTGTTTAGATCATTGCTTTCACTGTCTGTTCTCCTGCCAGAGTCTAAACGGGATTCCCATAAGCATCCAGCCTTGTGCCAGACTGGCTACCCCCATCATCTTTCCCCGCCCCTCCAATAGCTGAAGAGAACGTACATCTGGAGTTGATTGATAAACTGTTTTGTGCTCTGAGGTCCCTTCAAAGCTTCATTGCATCCTGTGGGAGGAGCAAACAAGGAGGTCGTGGCAGCAGGGAGGAGGAGGAGGAGGAGGAGGAGGAGGAGGAGGAGGAGGAGGAGGAGAGTCTAAATGAAACTGCCTTTTCATGCGCTGGACTTTGCAGTTACAAAACAAAGCTGGAGAATGCAGCTCTCTCCATCCAGACACCCCACAGGCAGATCTAAGTGAAGAGAGGGCTTAAACCGTCTGTCTCTGAAGGAGGGATGATGTAAAGAAGAGTTGGCAGATGGATAAAATGAGCAAGGGAGATTAAGGCACCCACTTGTGCGTTGCCCGAAAAGAGAGCATCGATTTCTGAATGTAGGTGTACATTTCTAAACAATGCCTATAATTTAAATACAGTGGTACCTCGGGTTAAGTACTTAATTCGTTCCGGAGGTCCGTTCTTAACCTGAAACTGTTCTTAACCTAAAGCACCACTTTAGCTAATGGGGCCTCCTGCTGCTGACACGCCGCCGGAGCACGATTTCTGTTCTCATCCTGAAGCAAAGTTCTTAACCTGAGGTAATATTTCTGAGTCAGCAGAGTCTGTAACCCGAAGCATATGTAACCTGAAGCGTCTGTAACCCAAGGTACCACAGTAGAAATGCAATGCACCCCGCCATAGTAAGGAAGACTGTGACTAGGTGGCCTTTGTGTCTCCTCCTTCTGCTGACCAGGCGCTGCTAAACTACTGACAGGCAGCTTCAAGGTGTGAGTTAGGAATAGAATGGATGTGCTGGAGAGATGCTTGTGTCTATTCTTGAGATATATCTTCTTCTTCTTCTTCTTCTTCTTCTTCTTCTTCTTCTTCCTCTTCCTCCTCCTCCTCCTCCTCCTCCTCCTCCTCCTCCTCCTCCTCCTCCTCCTCCTCCTCTTCTTTTTGCAAAGGAAAGGAAATCCAACATGTTGGGAATGGAGCCACCTTGCTACTCTGTATTCTTCTGCATTTATCCCCATGTCCCTTACTTCCCAGCCCCGCTTTTAACAGAACTTCAGTGCGAGAGATGAGAACAACTCTTAAATGGCGAGACAATGTTCTCGCAGGAAGGAGAAACTTTGCTGCTTGAGATTAGCGACTAGAAATCTCAAAATGGCACGGGCGGCAAAGGGTTTTCATATTTGCACAGACAGTGATCAACATCCTCCCTGGAGTGGGGCGGCAGGCGTGCTCAGCTTCATGTGAAAACAAACGAAACATCCCCAGCTGGCTTTTCAGAAAAGGTTAAAATTGTGATAGCAGAAGAAAGGTGGAGGGGAGGAATGCAAAGCAGCTTGCTACGCTATGTCACAAGCAAAAAACATTGTGTTCAATAGATTCTGCCCTCGAGCCAACAGTATACTCATAGCAATTTCAGGAACTATTAATGCACGTGTACGAAATTGCATATTTTTTTCCCCGGCTGCAAAGAGAAGCTGTAGCCTGGTTTGGAGTGGGGCCGTTTGAATCCCTCTGCAATGGATGTGCTAGCTGGGAGAACGGTATGCAGATCCCTCACAAGAGCTGAATAAGGGAGGGTTTTGCATTCCCTGTATAATAAACAATAATCTGGAATGGGCTGCAGAATTTGATAGTATACAGGGGGAGGGGGAATTTCCCTGCTGCACTGTATTCCCCCCCCCCCCCGCCCGCCCTTTGTTCAAGCATAAGAGGCACACAAGTCATACATTTAGGGATGCCGGCCTGAAGAGTTGTTTACATTTAGGGAAATGAAATATCTCTCTATGGGGAAGAGCGGGCAAGTTTTCTGGGGCACAGGGAGACCAGGGTGGAGGGGAAGACTCAATTGAATATCCTCTCTGCCATATGCTTGATGTGGAAGCATGCTTTGAATGGTGCCCATTCCAAGGGCACCTTCCGGCCCTACAGTCCTATGGGGGTGCAGTGATCCCACTGGGATTCTGGCGCACATACTCTGTGGCCCGCTTGCTTTGCTCGGTAGCACATGCGTTTTCCTTTGTTTGCGTCAGCATATGTTTCTGAAGTCCTTGGGCACAGTACAGTGGTACCTCGGATTACAGACGCTTCAAGTTACAGACGCTTCAGGTTACAGACTCCACTAACTCAGAAATAGTACCTCGGGTTAAGAACTTTACCTCAGGATGAGACCAAAAACCACGTGGCAGCAGCAGGAGGCCCCATTAGCTAAAGTTGTGCTTCAGGTTAAGAACAGTTTCAGGTTTAGAACGAACCTCCAAAACGAATTAAGTTCTTAACCCGAGGTACCACTGTACTACCCAAGTGTTGACTGCGATGATTTATTACAGCATCTGTCTGGCCATGGGATAGCATGCAGAAGGAATTGCGGCAAACCTGAAAGCAAGTGGGATGGGTTGGGAGGGGTTAAGCAAGAGGGGCATGCCAAGGAAGAAATGCCCATCATCGCACATATACCTGTTCCTTGGTGTTTGGGCTGTGTTTTTGCACTCCCTTTGTAGGCCAAAATTGCTACTGTGTTTTTTGAATCACAATCCGCTTGTCCGCCACGTAGATGCTAATAAGATAGCCTTGCACCCATTTCTGCTGGCAGAACTTCATCCCTGTCACACGATGATTATGTTATGGAGGGGAGGGGGGCAAAATTCCTTTTTCAATGAATTGTTTGTACCCTGTTTTCTGAAAATGAGGTACAAACAATTAATTAAAAAATGAATTTTCTGAAAACAGGATACAAACAATTCATTTAAAAAGGAATTTTGTGCTCCCAGAACATAATTACCATGTGACCAAGTGCAGACCAGGGCAAATTATTTACAGAATGAAATATAGTAACGGAAGTTCAAAACACCCCTCCCCAAACCCTTTAGAATTTCTCTGAAATGTTCTCCAATAATTCTCCAATGCAATTTCTTTTCTCACAAATTTACGATTCCCCATCAAACACACACACATAAAAGACATTTTCAGGATACTGCTGCTTTCAGGTGGCAGGTCGATTGCTGGGTTACAGTGTCCTTATTTTTTATTATTTAAAAGCATTCATAAAGCACTAAATATTTAAAAAATATCCTATGGGGTTTGCATTTTTTTAAAAGTATCATTAAAACAGCAATATAAAAGCAGATAAAACAGGCATTCAGGGGACTGAAACACATAAATTGGAGTCCAGTATTATGGATAAGAGAAAACCAGGGGGTGGGGAGGGAAAACTGATGGTTGCTATTCCATGTATGGGAGATGGAGGGGGCATTCCACAACACAGGGGAAATAACAGAAAATAATTGTTTAGTGGGAGTTAAGCATGCATGGGCTGCCAAGGTTATCAGTTTTACTGGCCTTGCCAGAATATTATCCTCCTGGCATCTTGTCAAATTAGGAGGTGAGAAAGCCAAGGGTGGGGATTTGCAGTGTGTCCTCAGTATAATGCAAAGGTGTGTCCACCTGTGCGCACCTAAATCTCTTTGCAGTGGGGAGGGCAATGTGTCTCTAAATAGATGCTGGGAGTCCTAAGTAGAGTGCATGTTGTCGCACTCATGTCTCCCACTGGCATCTGGTTGGCCACGGTGAGAACTGAATGCTGGACTAGATGGGTCTTTGATCTCAGCAGTGCTCTTTGTATGTTCTCAAGGGATCTCTTGGGGGCGCTCTGTATATGCTCAGAAGTATTCTATCCTTAAGTCACTTTCCAAAAAAAGAAGAAGAAAAAAGAAGCTGTATCCCTTATGAAAGAAAAGGTATTTTGCATACGTTCAGAGGTACCCTAGGTCCTTTTGCACGGGGGGACGACGACTCCTCCCTGTTTTGGTTCAGTTGGCTCCAGGGTCAACCCCAACACTGTGAAAACCAAAGTTGGCAGCACAAGTAGTAGCGTAACAGAATATGGCAGCTGTGAGCATAAAAAAACAGGCAACCCACTTAGTGGCACGTATATACAGTGGTACCTCGGGTTACATATGCTTGAGGTTACATACGCTTCAGGTTACAGATTTCGCTAACCCAGAAATAGTACCTTGGGTTAAGAACTTTGCTTCAGGATGAGAACAGAAATTGTGCTCCGGTGGTGCGGCGGCAGCAGGAGGCCCCATTAGATAAAGTGGTGCTTCCGGTTAAGAACAGTTTCAGGGTAAGAACGGACCTCTGGAACGAATTAAGTACTTAACTTGAGGTACCACTGCACCAGTCAGATTCCTCCTCTCCTTCGCTCTTGGATGAGATGCAAAATGGCCACTGAAGAGTTAACCAGGAGGCAGTTCTGCATGGAGGGCAAGCTTCCTGCAAGGCCTGTGCACACACATGCTCACACACACAGAGCCATGTTTTGATTTGGTTCCCTGCCCCCACCCGTGTGACTGAAGCTCTGCCTTTCCCAAGCGCTTTGACTAAAGAGGAGTTTTGAGGGTTATGCGAAAGGGGACTGACCCAGATCACATCTGTTACTGGGCCTGCTGATGTTTGCAAGCCGAGAGTGACTTAAAGGCTCAGGAGGGCAAGAAGGGAGGCTGGCTAACTGAATTTTCTGAGCTGATAATTATATCCTATGTGGAACAAGGACTCTTGCTCTGTATTTCTATTAGTTCCTAGGTAGGTTTTTTTTTAATACACCAGGATGTGTTCAGATTGTCTCCAATTTACTCTCAAATAGCATTATGTTGTTGTTGTTGTTTTTAAAAAATACTTAGCCAAATTGCTAAACTGGATTAAGTCTTAAACATGAGAGCATTAAAGGTGGAAAAGTTTATGTGTGATCTTTAAGATCCTGAAATAATCTGGTTTCCAAACTCTTCTCCGCAATCATGGAGTCCGAGTCTGTCACTTAAAAAAATATAAAGTGTGAAAAGCAAAACTTCCCTGGTCTTAATTGTATGCAGGATAACTGTAAACCTTATGAAGTACACGCATAACATTGGCAGTTGCAATGTAATTGACAACTTTGCACCATAAATTTCAACTGCTGAGGTGGATGTTGGAAGAAAGGCTGGAGTTGGTGCAGCTGTTTCATTGCTAGCGTAGTCACAAACACCAGGTTTCAGGTACACAGAATAGCCGCAGTGCTCTACACGCCATATCACCTCAATGCAGGCCATATATTAAATCCTCGGTGGGGGCAGAGCAGCTTTTGAAGAAAAATATGCAAAAGAACTTAAATGGAGGTGAATGTATCAAATCTGCATAATGTGCTTCAGTGGAAAAAATAGGCATTTTTATGCATACATTTTGTGATGGGTGCTCAGCTAAGGTTTGCATTAATTTTCTACAAGAGGACTAAAGACCAAAAAGCCTTACCTAGGTACCCCGCCCCATCCCACCCACTTTCAGCTGCAACATGCAATGCAAATATTCAATGTGACAATGAGGACTAGAACCTACATTTCTAGTTTGCTTTTAATCAAGCAGCTCAGCTACACACGCTAGTATTATCCTGAAGTGCACCCAGGCCACAAGAGCAGCAAAAAAATCCCAACTATGTGTGTGAGAGCGTGAGACAGAGAAAGAGAGGGGGAAAACCCTGGAGGTTTTGAGGCTTACACATGAGTTTGGGACTAAAGTACAGAGGTACCTTGGTTCTCAAACTTAATCCGTTCCGGAAGTCCGTTCCAAAACCAAAGCATTCTAAAACCAAGGCACCCTTTCCCATAGAATGTAATACAAAATGGATTAATCCATTCCAGACTTTTAAAACAACCCCTAAAACAGCAATTTAACATGAATTTTACTATCTAACGAGACCATTGATCCATGAAATGAAATCAATAAACAACGTACTGCTGTCACACAATCAATCAGTCAGTAGCTGAACTGGGTTCCACACAGTCACAAAAACACAACAAAAGGAGCCACAAAAACACAAAATAAATAGCAAAAACAGGCCAACCTCAATGTAACACTCAAATTGGAAGTGTAACACTCAAAATGAAGCACATTTGGCTTCCAAAAAAAAGTTAGCAAACTGGAAGACTTACTTCCCGGTTTGCAGTGTTTGGGTTCCAAGTTGTTTGAGTACCAAGGTGTTTGAGAACCAAGGTACCACTGTAATGAATTTTGAGTATTTGGGGCAGCAACCTAGAAAATGTGTTTAAATCCCAGCAACAGTGCCTCTCTTGCACCCTTCTACTTCCTCCTTAGCACTGACACACCTGTCCATTTACTTGCCAGCCCCCTGGGATCAATTTGCCCCATTAGCCAGAAGGAGAGGGCAAAGCAAGTGGTTGGAAGCCGCCGCCGCCACCGCTGCTGCTGCTTTTGCTTGTCCTCCTCATACTCATCGCTGCTTGCCTGCTTAGAGAGAGAAAGCAAGTGAATAGGCGGTGGCGGCAGCAAGGAAGAAGAGCCACAGAAGGGACTGGGGGCCCCTGCTGTGGTCCTCAGCAAGGACTCAGCCATACCATCTTCTGACACTAGCCCTGCACCAGTCTCTAAAATTAAATATATGTGGAATAAAATTATGCATTTTAAAAGGTTGCCTTATAAGCTTTGGGATTTGCATGCACACAGAGAGAGAGAGAGAGGGAGAGAGAGAGATTCCTGGATGTTTTTGGCACTGCAGTTCTGCAAATCAGGGCCAGATCTCTTGAGGAAACGTAAGCTGCTCTGTGACAATTTTGACAGTGCTGCTACCAGTCACAGCCTGACCTAAGTTCAGAAGTATCTGGAAAGAAAAGCTAATGAAAGGCAAATTATTTCCGAATTTTCTTTGAACTTCAAAAGCCGCTTCTCTCCCCACCGCCGCCACCCATAATTTTCAGGTGGACTCTCTCGTTCTGTGAAACGAGCACCTTCAGGGAGGGAGGGAGGGAAGTGGGGGTGGAACAACTCTTTATGGAAAGCAGCGACACATTAAAAAAGGCACTAGCGGTGATGTGCAATGCTAAAAATGTAGTTAGAAATGAATGACGGGAAAGCAGGTTAGCGTGCAACTGGAAAGCCTTTTGTTTTCTCCTCCCTGTGCATATTACAGATGTGTACACAACCACTCATGTGTCCTGATGACAAACAGTGACTGAGCATTTTATCAGTGCACAACTCCTCAGTCTGAATCCCTTGTGCAGCGGAGAGCTCTAACTCTCCTGCCCTTTGCTCTCCATCTGGCAGGGGCCACTTCTTCAGCTGTTCATTCTCTCCCTCCCCTCGCTCTCTCTCTCTTTGCTTAGGTGAGAGAAGTCTGAAAGGTCTTGGTTAGGGAGTTGATTCCGCCCGCCCCCCCCCCCCCGGTAAGAAGCTTTACTTCATTTACTTCTGCATATCAAACATCATATATCCTCAGCCTATTATAATACAGTGGTACCTCTGGAGGCGAACGGGATCCTTTCCAGAGCCCTGTTCACATCCAGAGCAGAACGCAACCTGCATCTGCATGGGTTGCGATTTGTCGCTTCTGCGCATGCGCGTGGTGCCATTTTGAGCGTCTGTGCATGCCTGAGGTATGACTGTAGTAATAATAATAATAATAATAATAATAATAATAATAATAATAATAATAATAATTTATTATTTGTACCCTGCCCATCTGGCTGGGTTTCTTCCCTGGCCACTCTGGGCGGCTTCCAACAAAGATTAAGAATACATTAAAATGTCACACATTAAAAACTTCCCTGATGTCTTCTGAATGTCAGGTAGTTGTTTATCTCTTTGACATCTGATGGGAGGACGTTCCACAGGGTGGGCGCCACTACCAAGAAGGCCCTCTGCCTGGTTCCCTGTAGCTTTGCTTCTTGCAGCGAGGGAACTGCCAGAAGGCCCTCAGTGCTGGACCTCAGTGTCTGGGCAGAACAATGGGGGTGGAGACGCTCCTTCAGGTGTGTTGACCTCTGCTTCCGAGGCCAGTCCTAGCGTTGGACAGAACGAGGCAGCCACCTCAGGTATAATGAAAAGGCAGCGATTTCATCATCATCATCATTATTACAGTATTATTATTATTATATTAAATTTCCATTTAAAATTATTTAAACACATCCTTGCTATTAACTTTTGCTCATTATGAGCTTATCGACTTCCCTCCCTCCCGCCTCATGGTTTCCATATTTTATTACTTTATCATAGCATTTGTACCTTTTCCAATTTGTGTTTTGTTCATTCCAGTTGTCAGAAATTTTTAAATAAAAATAAAAAGGTAATAATCATTAACATTACAAGTCTTTATAATCAACCCTACTAGTATTGGTAGTTGTTTACAATTGACCTTCAAATATTGTACAAATTTACTCCAGTCTTTTTGAAAAGCTTGGTCACGCTGGTTTCGGATTTTCCCAGTCAGTCTCGCCAGTTCTACATGTTCCATCATCTTCATCTGCCACTCTTCTATTGTTGATATTTCTTGTTGCTTCCATTTTTGAGCTAAAAGAATCCTTGCTGCCGTTGTTGCATACATAAACAGTTTTTGGTCTCTCTTTGGGATGCAAATTCATTAACTTAGCTTGTTATCAATGTGTCAGGGAACAGGAGAGGCGCTCGTGGGGTTTTCTGCTTCAGGTGGCAAAATAACATGGTTGGCTTTGGGTGCTGTGCACCTTGACTTGGGGATGGGAGATGCCATTTGCTGCTTAGCCTTAGGTGGCAAAGTGACTTCGACCAGCCCCCTTTCCCCGCTGCCCTCAAATACTGAAAACTATTGCAAGCCTAAGTTTGGCCAAGTGACTGTGATGCTCAAGCTGTAGGAATGATCGCTGGGTGCGGAGCACACTCCCTGCCCGTAGGCAGCCTCAGCTACCTGCACGTGTGACCTTGGGGTGTGGGGCACACTCCCCCTCACAGATAAAACCACAGCTGACTGAACATCTTGCCCTCTGTCTAACCTTTTGTGGTCTCAGTAGTCTGCAGTGTCCTGTCTGTGACCTTTATCTCTGAGACCTTTGTCCCTTTCGCCATACACTGTGCAAGGGGAAAATAACGCAGTGGAAACAGGTGCCAAAATAACTTTGTACCACCCCACAATCTCGGGACTGGAAGATGTGTAAAGGTCACAGCCCAAAATGTATGTGCCTGGGTTTGCATATTGTGTCAATAAAAGGAGCCTCCACAGAGCTGGCCGGCAGCTTGCTTGCAGCTCACCTGTGCGCAGCTCACCTGCATTATCAACTCCTGCCTCATGTCCTTCACTTCACAAGCGAAGAAGTATTGTACACTGCTAGCTCTGGGAACAGCTGTGCTCAGTGGTAGAATATCTGCCTCTCATGCAGAAAGTCCCAGGTTTAATCCCGGGAATCTCCAGGAAGGGGTGGGATAGAACTTTGCCTAAAACCCTGTAGAAACTGGTGCCGGTCAATGTAGGCAGTACTGAGTGAGGTGGACCAATGGACTGACTTGGTAAAAGGCAACTTGCTATGTTCCCAGGTGGCCAGCTCCATTCAAACACCTAGCACTTCTCTTCTCCCAGTGCAAGCAACAAAGAAGCATAGGCAAGAATCAAGAATGACAGGGCAGCAGAGAGAGGCAGAAGAACAGGAGCTTGGGGAAACAGGAGACCAAGAAAAGCATGGTGTAGAGACAAAAGTATTCTTCCTCTTTCTGTTCCCCTCCTTCGATTCTCTGCAGTTCTGCACTTGTTACTGCTACTCTCCAGCTGGAGATAGTCATCTTGACTTCCAGTGGGCATTCAACCTCTCCTCATAGAGAAAATATTTCGGGAGGAGGCAGGGGGAAGAATCTTACAAGCATTACAGGCCCATATTTAGATAGAGCTACAATTAAACTGCAAAGAAAGCCATTTATTTTAAGAGCTTTTTTTTGCAATTGCTTTTCCGACTTGGCAAATGATGGATCTGTCTTTGCCTTAGTGTGCTTTGTTCTGACTCCAGTTTATTTAGCTGGAGTGCAGCATCTCTTAAGGTAACACCCTGGGGATGATTGCATCACTTTGTATAGCACTTCGGAATCTAGGCAATATGCAGAACTCCAGGAAAATTATCCACATAGAACAATTGCACGCACCCTTTTTCCCCTCCACAAAAGCAGGTAATTTGTATGGTGTTGAAACAACTTTGCAAGATTTTGGAATACTCAAATTTTTAAATAAAAGATAGAGCAGGTGTCAATGTCAAAATCTGAAGCTGAAATTCAGTGTTAAATTGTGGGGAGAATGTTTATATCAAAATTCCCCTCTTCAGACAGGTTGAAGGAATTACATTAACGTAAACTAAATTTTACTAAATTATGTTGCAGATCAGCTTTCGGATATTGACAAATGCTGACTGCTGTTGTATGCCAACTGTGAGATACTGCCAAATCTGTTGACTGCTGCTACCAAATCTTTCAATGTCAAATGCCGATGACAAATCTCACCTGCTTGGTGAATATTTGTACACCCTCATAATGGCTGGAGAACATTGGCCTTGGAAATTTGAGCACCATTTGGTGGGAGGGAATGATACACACTTAACAAATAAATAATAAAACAGAAGTTGCAGAGGCTTTTGAGGAGAACATCCTGAGGCAAATAAACTTAATATCACTCCCTAAACCAGCTCACCCGCATTTTATGAAAATTGTCACTATATGTTAAATGAGCAATTTGTCTAGATATATAGCTGCCCTTGATAAATAACCACATATACAGAAGGAATTCCTACCTCCTGCTATTGCAGCAGTGGGAAACCTTTGGCCCTTCAGATGTTGATGACCTAAGAAGATCCATCCCTACTGGATCATGCCATTGGTCCATCTATTCCAGCATCCCCTTCTCACAGTGACAGTCCATGGAAGAAGCCTTGAAGCTGCACATGAGTGCCACTAAAACTCCCATCAGCCCCAGCAAGCATGGCCAGTGACTAGGGATTATGGGAGTTGTAGTTCGGCAATATCTGAGGGCCAAAGCTTCCCCCATACCTGTGCTATAGAGTAGTGATTAGAGTATCAGATGAGAACTGGGGAAACCCAGGTTCAAATTCCCGTCCAGCTGTGAAACTTCATGGGTGACTTTGGCCAGTTGCCATTTCTCAACACTGACCTACTTCACAAGTTTGTTATGGGAGATGAAACAGAAGCATTCTGAGCTCCTTGTGGGGAGAGTGGGCCTTGGGATAAAAACATTAGAACGCAGCCTAATTAAACAGCACCTTGTAAATGCACCAAAGTTAATTCTTTGACATGTATAAGCAACTTTAAAATTGCCTGGTGCTGATGAAGAACTTAATAGAAAAGCAAACAAACCAAGTTGGTTCAGTTTAAAATGGGCCACATTTCAACTTGGGGGAATATGTGTACATGAGTTACAAAACCAGAGCCAATGGTTTCAAAGCAAATGTCTTCTTTCTTTCTTTTTATAAGACTTCCAGTCATAAATGGAGAGCCATAATTTGCAGCGCCAATAAAAATGTTTGTTAACAATGCATGCTTAAGAAAGGCACAGAAAAGCTGTAAGCGATATTTACTGTGCATGATAAAATGATACGATCCCCAAGGTTAGGACATCCAAGAGTGTAGCTCTGCGTGATGCTCTGCTCTAGAGACATAATCTGGGCTTAGGGCACAGCACACATTGCAGGAACTGATGCAGTGTGTGCCAAGTCCAACTCTGGCTGGAAGAGCCATCGGGCATCAGCCACTGTGACACTGATACTCAGTCAATATTTGTGCACAGGGAGAGCAAATGGCTGTGTATACATCAGTGTTTATGAAAATTATACCAAAAACCTCTTAGAACCTGCAGCTGTTACCTCCATTCGGAGGCGATTGCATCTAGGTGGGGGTGTTTTGCCCTTTTCTCTCTTGGTCATGAATGTCATATATTTGTCCTCTGCAGAAAATGGCCTCCTTATGCCAAGGAACTTGTATAGTGCTGGGAAACATGTGGTGCCAAGTCCAGCTTCCAGCTGAGATAAGAGAGAGCCATGGTGCTTGATTGTTTGTCCTCACCCATCCAAGGGACAGAGAAAACCTCTTACCCAGAGCCCGGTTTCGATGGGAAAGTGGCCTGCTTGCTCCCTCGTGTCAGACCCAAAGCAGAAATGATCCGTTGACGTTACTCTCAGCAAGCGCCCCCTTACATTCAAGGCTGCTAGCAGGACTGTTTGCATGCCAGAAATGAAGGTTCCATGCTCATAGAAATATATGCAAAGTATTTAGACTTGCATATTTCAAAGTGCACAATCCAAAGTGTTGGTGCTGACCTTTAAAGCCCTAAACGGCCTCGGCCCAGTATACCTGAAGGAGCGTCTCCACCCCCATCATTATGCCCGGACGTTGAGGTCCAGTGCCGAGGGCCTTCTGGCAGTTCCCTCGCTGCAAGAAGCAAAGCTACAGGGAACCAGGCAGAGGGCCTTCTCGGTAGTGGCGCCCACCCTGTGGAACGTCCTCCCATCAGATGTCAAAGAGATAAACAACTACCTGACATTTAGAAAACATCAGGGAAGTTTTTAATGTGTGACATTTTGATGTATTTTTAATCTTTGTTGGAGGCCACCCAGAGGGGCTGGGGAGGCCCGGCCAGATGGGTGGGGTACAAATAATAAATTATTATTATTATTATTATTATTATTATTATTATTATTATTTATATGCTTCATTCACATACCAATTTTAAGTTGAGTGCTTGGGGTCTTTGAGTAAGTTGGAATATTTTGCCTAAGGGTTTAGAGAAAGGGAGGAGGTGTGGGCCCTCTTCAGACCCTCTTCCCACCACCCTTCTACCTTCTACAGTGGTACCTCGGGTTAAGTACTTAATTCGTTCCGGAGGTCCGTACTTAACCTTAAACTGTTCTTAACCTGAAGCACCACTTTAGCTAATGGGGCCTCCTGCTGCTGCCGCGCCACCGGAGCACGTTTCTGTTCTCACCCTGAAGCAAAGTTCTTAACCCGAGGTACTATTTCTGGGTTAGTGGAGTCTGTAACCTGAAGCGTATGTAACCTGAAGCGTATGTAACCTGAGGTACCAGTGTAATTACCATTTTAGCCAGTTGTCCCAAGCTAACAATTGTTCCAGTAATGTACCAGGGGTCTCTCAGGAGCCTCTTTCAGCTGTTCAAACTGTTCAAGGTGAGCCCCACCTAGTGGAAACGGGTCTTGCAGTAGAAGAATAAGAAGAGTTTGGATTTGATATCCCGCCTTTCACTCCCTTTAAGAGTCTCAAAGCGGCTAACATTCTCCTTTCCCTTCCTCCCCCACAACAAACACTCTGTGAGGTGAGTGGGGCTAAGAGACTTCAAAGAAGTGTGACTGGCCCAAGGTCACCCAGCAGCCGCATGTGGAGGAGGGGGAAGCAAACCCGGTTCCCCAGATTACGAGACTATTACTCTTAACCACTACACCACGCTGGCTCTTGTAAGGAGTGGTCTTCCTTCCAGCACTCACAGCAGCATGTTTTTATATATGTTGGAAGCTGCCCAGAGTGGCTGTGGCAACCCAGGAAGATGTATGGGGTATAAATGGTAAAATTATCAGCATGGAATGGTACGTCCCTATTTTCATCGGAGAAATGTTGGAGGGTTGTTACAAACTGCAGCTTGGAGTTTTTCCATTATGCCAAACCATGTCTGTCTCCCCCACACATACCTTTTTGGGCAAGTTTCCAGCCTGAAGAAGAATTCTGGAGAACTTGAGAGCCTGTTCACTATTTGGGGACGTTTTAATTGGCATTTGCAATGTTTCAGTAATTGTGTTGGCTTAAGAACAGAAGTGAAGGTTCAGATTTTTTAAATGTTGAGTTATGTGCCAGATACACAGCATGGGCAAATGTGTATTTATTGTGAGGATGCTGCGTGAAATCGAGTCTAAAAGTCCATTCATTCATTCAGTTTCAACCTCCCTGCCATTCCACATTTGTGCCCAAGGCAGCTAACAAAATATTCAGTCAGATACAGCACAGAAATTAAATCCAAAAGGCACATATAAACGAAAGCTACTGAATTGCTACTGATTTAAAATACTCCCATTCCTAAGGGTTGTTCTAAATAAATGAAGAAGCCTTTCCACTGCAGACTGGCCCATTAACAGGCCTGCTTTGGGAGGCAATTCCAGAAGTGCTAGAGCCGTAGCCGAAATGGCCTGCTTATATTTTCCTCTAGACTTTCCCCTTCCAGACCCTTCAAGTGTCCCTATTTCCAGGGACAGTCCCAGATTTACAGAAGCTGTACCGGTTTCTGATTTGAACTTGGCATATCCCACTATTCCTTGGGATGTCCCTATTTTCATTGGGAAAATGTTGGAAGGTATAGAGCAGGCATGTTCAACCGGTTGATCGTGATCTTCTGGTCGATTGCGGGGCATCCCTGGTCAATCCTAGTTGATCGCATGATCCTGATCAACTGGTTCAAAAACAAAACAAAACAAAACAGCTCTGCAACTTTGGCGAATGCTCCCTCAAAAAAGCTCAACAACTTTGGGTTTTCTTCCCCAGAAAAAGTTCAACAACAATCCAATCACTGCCAGGTTTGTTTGTTTTTTATAGCTGGAGTAGATCGCAATCTCTTGGGAGCTGGACATGTCTGAAGGCATCCCTGTTTAGGGAAGGTTTTTTAAAAAATGTTTAATGTTTTATTATGTTTTTATATGTGTTGGAAGCCACCCGGAGTGGCTGTGGCAACCCAGTCAGATGGCTGGGGTATAAATAATAAAATAATTATTGTGGAATAGGACATCCCTATTTTCGTCAGAGAAATGTTGGAGGGTATGTCCTCATGAAAAACCTTAAGGGGAAGGCAAGCTCACACTGAGGCTTTCTGTGCTAGTAGACAGAGGTATAAATACACTCTTCTGGAAGCCCATGTAGGCCGTCAACTTCTTTCCTTCTCTTTCTGTCTTTTCGCATCCATGCTGAGAGAGCCATTGGTCACATGGTGGCGTGCTCAGAGCTGATGCAGAGATGGGAACTGAAAGATGTTTACATGCGGCACTGTGCATCCAGAAACAATGCTTGGGGAGAGGGGAAACAACCCATGGAATAAATGCTTCCTTCTCTCCAGTGCCCTTTGTTTTGGTTGTTTGCTAAAACATGGCTATAAGCATAATAAGAATAAGAATAAGAATTTATTATTTATACCCCACCCATCTGGTTGGGTTTCCCCAGCCACTCTGGGTGGCTTCCAACAAAACACTAAAATACAATAACCTATAAAACATTAAAAGCTTCCCTAAACAGGGCTACCTTCAGATGTCTTCTAAAAGTTTGGTAGTTATTTTTCTCTTTGACATCTGATGGGAGGGCGTTCCACAGGGCGGGCACCACTACCGAGAAGGCCCTCTGCCTGGTTCCCTGTAACTTGGCTTCTCACAGCGAGGGAACCACCAGAAGGCCCTCGGCGCTGGACCTCAGTGTCCGGGCAGAACAATGGAGGTAGAGACGCTCCTTCAGATATACTGGACCGAGGCCGTTTAGGGCTTTAAAGGTCAGCACCAACACTTTGAATTGTGCCCGGAAACGTACTGGGAGCCAGTGTAGGTCTTTCAAGACCGGTGTTATGTGGTCTCGGCGGCCGCTCCCAGTCACCAGTCTAGCTGCCACATTCTGGATGAGTTGTAGTTTCTGGGTCACCTTCAAAGGTAGCCCCACATAGAGCACATACTAAAGTTTCCAGTGTAGATGAGGGACACTTGAGGGATTCATTCTTTGCAAGTTCTGAAAGGAGCTGACCAGACCTGCACCTCCCAGACTAATGTCGAAATGCAGCCGTTCTTCAAAGTTCACACTTCTCTGAATTTTGCAACGCTAAGCCAAGCAGTGTATACAAAATGCAACAAAAGTGTGAATAAAAACACAATATAAGATGTGCTTAAATGCGTCATATTAGGGAGAAGTGCTTGTAAAGGTGTGGACATTAGGCAAAAAAAACATGCAAAAATTGTTAAGTTGTGGAAATTGTACGCAGAATGGGTATATAAAGAGAAATTAGTAGAGGGTGGGTGGCCTATAGGCTTTTTCACAAAGGCCGAAGAATCGCAAGGCTGGATAGGTAATTCCACAGGACCAATTATTTCAGGAAATGGACTCCAATTTGGGAGGAGTGTGGTGATTGTGAATCTTCTGTCTCTAGTGATGGGATTAAGCCAGGTGTCCTGTGGTTTAGCTCTTACACATCTTGATAGTCATTATGAGAACAGTGCAGGACATGGCAGGTGCCTGCTTTACAGGACCTGTTCATCAAGACACATCACTCACCAGAGATCAGGTGGGAGGAAAGACCAGGGGGAAATCAATTAGTTCATAGGAATGAACCCTTGATCTGGACAGTAACCATTAATCCAGCTCAGTCCTCCTTATTTACAGCTGCAGAGAGTGAAGGCAAGAGAAAGGCGTCCTGGCAAGATAATATAAAGCCGATCTCATTCCCTCTCGGCTGCTGTGTTCTCACTAATGTATTTGCTGGCAGAGTCCGTAGTCCCCGGAGCATGAGCAATAGAGTTCAAGCAGCTCTTTACAGCCAAGAGGAAGTGTGTCAGTTCAGGGGTAGGATCAGGATGTTCTGTGAAGGCTAAAGGGACCTCCAGTTTGGCAAAGACAAACCCAGAGGAATTGTGAGGGTAGCCATGTGGGTGAAGTGCCAGAGGAATTAGCTCAGGAGAGAGCAAAAGGGGGAACAGATACTCTTTGGGATTTTGATGCAAGGCTGTGGAAGGCAGGCTACAAACAGCCCAGGTAAATATATTTTATTATTTTTATTTCCTCACCGAAAATAAGGAATGCCCTTATTATTGGGCATGCCTCTGAGAAGGATGGGTGGAAAATACCTTGGTTTGAGGCCTTGCATGCTGTAATAAGTTTGCCAATCTTGGGTGTGCATGTGGGCAGCAGGTTTTGCACAGGCAAACTCTCCCAAAGTTGTCCCAAAGCTTTTTCTACATAGTCTACACACAATCTATTTATGTGGTACATTTATTTATATTTTTGCCCCTGAAGAGCACTTCTTGAGAAACTGGTTTCTTTCTGAAAGTAAAAGCTTGTGGCAGATGAATTCTACATTACGTCACAGTGTGTTCATTTGGAAACAGTTGTAGGCAGTCCCAGCAATGGTGTGTGGGTGTGCGCGCATCCTCACCTGACCAATGAAGGTGTAGGTGGGCGTATACCAAGAGCACAATCACCCTGTCCTTATTCATTCATCTGGAGCATGTGCAGGGAGGGAACGGTGTGGATAACCTGATCAATAAGAGAGTTTTCAAATACGCATCAAGTAATCATGCCCACCCTTGTAGGTGGCAGGATTTAGTATCAATCTAGATCGAAAGCATCCTGTTGAGGATGGGCACGAATGATTCCAGATTTAAAATAACTACAATTTTTTGTGTGCTAGAAAGAGGTCAGTATGCATGCAGCATAAGTCAGGTCCATTAATTTCAATGAGTAAAAATTGATCGACTACCATCCTGAAACTTTGTGCTCACCATACCGAGCACATAATGCACGTTTTGTTTACAGAACACTTGAATAACATTAACAAGGATAAGAATGGCAGATCTCTTAGACAATTATCTAGATTTGCTTGGTGCCATTCATAAGTCATTTGATTTGAGAGAAACGGAAGCAGCCATTCTTTAGGCTGTTTTGAGGAGGACTGCCCACTGAATCCACAAGCCAAATAACTTTTTATTGCACTTAGCCATAGGCTACAACAGCAAAAAAAAAAAAAAAAAAACCTACCAAAAATCCACTAACCTTGTCTCAAAATGGCAGGGAACAAATTGATTCTGCAAGGATTTGTGATCCACAAGGATAAGTAGTTGCAGAGACCATGCCATGCAGTCCGTTGTACAGCAGCCGCCTTTCAAACTCTGTTCCAGCTTGCAGTTCTCTACATGAGACTAGTATCGTTGACTCAGTGCTTTGTTTGATGTGGCGAGGAGCAAAGTGGGAACCAGCTCATCTCTTCCTGTACATTCTCTCTAAGCATCTGAAGCAACCCAGATATGCGCTAACCCAAAATGCACCGTGAGGAGCATTTGGAAATGGGTCATTTCCAAAGCATCATTATGGGTATACATCACCAGGGGAACAGCCATTTCTCAGTAGTAGACCATCTTCCTTGCATGTCGAAGGTCGCAGGTTCAATCCCCTACATCTCTAGTGGGGCTGGGAGAGACTCCAGAGAGTTGCTGTCAGTCAGTGTAGACAGTACTGAGCTTGATGGATTCCATGTAAGGCAGCTTCCTTTGCTCCTATGTATATTTTCACAAGGCGTCCCTCTATATTCTAAGCAGATTTACCTTGAAGCCGGACCACTGATTTCAGTGAAACTTGCTTCCAAGTAAGAATGATTAGGCTGGCAGACCTGGAACCCAATTCTGTGGCTGTTCATTTGGAAGTCAGTGTTATTGACAGCCAGTGTGGTGTAGTGGTTAAGAGCGGTAGTCTCGTAATCTGGTGAACTGGGTTCGCTTCCCTGCTCCTCCACATGCAGCTGCTGGGTGACCTTGGGCCAGTCACACTTCTCTGAAGTCTATCAGCCCCACTCACCTCACAGAGTGTTTGCCGTGGGGGAGGAAGGGAAAGGAGAATGTTAGCCGCTTTGAGACTCCTTTGGGTAGTGATAAAGCAGGATATCAAATCCAAACTCCTCTTCTTCTTACTGTTCAAGGAGACTTTCTTCCAAGAGCAATCCTAAACATTTAATCTCCACTGAGCTCAATGGGATTGAATCCTTAGCAGATGTGCCTAAGGTTGCCGCCATAATACAACTGTCTCTCTCAATGTGTGGCACAAAGGGAAAGAGAAGTAGCGTTTATTTCAAGCAAAGGTGGTACCAGTTGTGAAGTCCTGGTAGATGTGTGTGTGCGTGTGTGTAAATATATTTATATATTAGGCAGTAATCTTCCAGGTGAAAAACTAAGCATCCTTCATTTTCATGTGCAAAAGAAATTGAACTGGAAAGGAACAGAACCCTTGAAACTACTCACCCCTTTGAGAAGTGGGGTGCAGGTATAATTGGTGCTGAAGGACCCCGTTTTCTAACACTGGTTTTCAGATGCTCCACTTGGAACATTTTCCAATCTTTAATCTAATAAAGGCTGATAACATTATTTGACTTGGTTGTGAGTGAAGGTGATAAAAAAATTATGAGGCCTAAATGGGTTGCTCAGGACATGAGTGCTTTTTCCAGCGAATGTGTGTCCTGCCTCATCCTTTCTTCCGTCCTCAGCCTGCTTAGGAGAAATGTTTGCCTCAGTAGAAGCTTTGGGGAAAAGACAAATATTAACATGGCTAGATTTTACCTAATCCTTCCTCTCATCTGCATCACTGCTGCTGTGGTTAGAAAGAGAGACACACACACTGTTTCCTAGCCAGAGGATTCATTACAGTCCAATCTCAGGGGTTCGGAGGGAAAATCGGAGCACTCGCTAATGAAGGGATAGCAATAGCTAGACCTCATTTCAAAGCAATAATGGAATTAGGAAGAAGACAAACATAGATCAGTCTTGTGCTTGATGTCTTTATTTTCAGCTTCCTTTGTGTGGGGATGATTTTTTTATTTATTTTTTACTTTATTAGCTAGTATTAGAACATACATGTTTTATTAGGGGGAAGCTGATTAGATCGCATGGGATTAGAAAGAGTTAGTAGCTGCAGGCTATGCTGAGACATCCTGACCACTTTTTTTTTTAATAAGCTATTGCACAGAGAGCAGCTAAGTGTGAAGTACTTGGGAAGGCAAGGGCATGAGACAAAATGAGGCAGGACCTGAGATGGGATGGGTATCGGTGCTGATGGAGACAGAGAGCCATTTCGGCAGGGATCATAATGCGCTATTAAAGTGCAAATGGCCACACTCCCCCCCCCCACAAGATAATTTTGGTTAATTTCTAAGTATACTTGAGTTTCCTTTGCAGTCAGATATGGAACTGTACATTGATCTCAGTCAACAGGGCCAGCTCAAGACATTTTGGCACCTGAGGTGAACCACAAAATTGCACTACCCCCGCCAGGAAATAAGGGGTGAGTGAAGGGGGAATAAGGCAGCATGGGGGGGGCTGCTGAGGACGCGACAGCTGTGGCCTCCAAGGGAATCTGAACGAAATGCAGCCACACCATGAGACAAGCTTGGGTCATATATTCTGGACATTGTTAGAAGAAGCAGATTTTATTGGGGTAGGGATGAAAAGATACTTAAATTTGCTATTTAAGTATACCTGAAGGAGCGTCTCCACCCCCATCATTCTACCCAGACACTGATGTCCAGCGCCGAGGGGCTTCTGGTGGTTCCCACACTGTGAGAAGCGAAGTTACAGGGAACCAGGCCGAGGGCCTTCTCGGTTGTGGCGCCCGCCCTGTGGAACACCCTCCCATCAGATGTCAACAAAATAAACAACTATTTGACTTTTAGAAGACACCTGAAGGCAACCCTGTTTAGGGAAGTTTTTAATGACTGATGTTTTAATGTATTTTTAACCTTCTGTTGGAAGCTGCCCAGAATGCCTGGGAAGGCCCAGCCAGATGGGCAGGGTAGAAATAAATTATTATTATTATTTTTATTATTATTATTATTATTATTATTATTATTATTATTATTATTATTATTATATTATATTATATTATATTATATTATTTTATTTTATTTTATTTTATTTTAATATCAGAGAGTGAAAATAATGGCAGAGATCATAGACTCTCATGTCCTCACCATGCCTTTGCAGGGCTTGCTCTAGGTGGGTTCTGAACTAGGCCTTACTCTTTTTTGACCCCTTGTCAAAACATTTGCACAGATGATTGATATATTTCTTCATTGATGGAAAGGGACACATTTGTACTTCCCCACCATGCCAATTTTTAGAATGGTGTATAAACCAGATCTATGGTCGGGCCCAGTCTCAGCTTGCCTGGACAGAGATTTTACCATTCAGTGACATCTTTCACATGAGCCTGGAAAACGCCCAGCCCGAGAGGGCATTGGAAAATTGGGGTTTTTAATTTTGCAGATTTGACCCAGTCCTATGTATTTTTTTAGGATTTGATATATTTATTTCTTCCAATTAATGTAGGTAATAAATAGGTTCATTGGTCACAGAATAAACAGTATGAAATCTTTATTGGCCGTGTCCCCTGTGCAAATCTATAAACATCGATTGATTTGGACATTCATTATTTTCCTATCGTGGTTTGTCTGTGTTGTTTAGTCTACTTAATCCTCAACATGTGGCATGTTATAAAAGTGTCTTAACTTAAAAAAAAAATAATCAATTCATCAGCAGATTAATTGGCTGCCAGTAGCAACGAGAAATTAATATACATTTAATCGTTTGGTGGTCCTGATTTTCTAGATTCAATTGAGTTAAGGACTATTGACTTAATAAAGCATATCATGTTAACCCAAAGGCTACAGGGTTAAAGAAGGCAAATGGGGATGTGGCAGGAAAAGGCTTAAGCACTGAGTATCTATTTTCTGGTACATTGTGTATGTTCAGCAGGACTTCCTCTGTACCTTTTCAGTATGCTAATTAACTAACTGGGATGGTGTGTAATCTGCACGCTCCGTGCATGAAAGGCATTGCAAAGCAAATCCACTTATAGCTGCTACGGTGTTTCTCCTCAGGCTGGAATAAACCTGCTTTCTTACCCCCAACCTGGGAGTCTATTTCCTTTATTCTGAAAGCTCTGAGAGAAAGGCACCCTGACGGTGCAGTTAATTGCCCCCTCCTGTTATTGATGGGTTATTTCAGAAGAGGTTGGTGTGTAGCGACATAGGGAACAACAAACACCAGATGTACTTCCCCTTTTGTGCCTCGACTCCTTGCCTGGAAAAATCCTTCCACCGATCAGCATGAGTAGCATACGTGAACTTGTTGGAGGTGGCGTCTGTCTCCCCACAAGCAAAACATTCTCGCCAGGGCAGCCATCTGAAAACATAGTGGCAATTAGATGTGATGGGTCAATGCCGACACCGTGGGATGCTAAGACACGAGTCGCCAGCCAGTGTGGATGGTAAGGGTTTGGTTGTTGTGTGTCAAACCACACTGCAGTCAGGTTTTTTTTGGGTTTTGGTTTATTTTCTGGCTCAGATCACATCTGGAACAGGGTGCACAGTAAAGTTTATCACGTATTGCCAATGCCAGCTGAAGGGTGGTTGTGCAAAGAGGTTGACAGAATGCTGACTCTTTGGGACAGTTATCCTTCTAGAGGGAGCACTCAGAACTGTCAAGGTTTATTTCATTTTTCTGAATGACAAGGTGGTTTTCTGTCTCTTAAAAGAGAACTCTTGTATCTCCTTCCATCCTGCTCACTCCAAGCATGGCCCCTTCTAATTAAAATACATGGATATTTCACACAGTAAGGCTTTCATTTTGGGAAACACGGATCTTTCAGGCTTCTGTTCACTACTTTTTGTGTTTTTTGGGGGGGCGGGGTTGCCCCAGTGGTAGGACTGAATGAAATCACGAAGCTTGCATGCAATATGCCTCTTGAACACCTGAGCAGTTCCAACACAGTCCAGCCATATACTCGTGTGGACAAAAAATAACGCACAGAGAGGGGGATTCAGAAATGTAACCAGCAGCAACTATTACAACTGTGGCCACTGGGGGAAAAAGTGCTGCCACACAATCATAAGAACTGCTGTGGATGATATGATCTCCCAGTTCATTCATCCCAGTTATTCACATGAGTGGGCAGGATCAAGACTGTTCATGTGGATGTTTAGATAGATGATAGATAGATAGATGATTGGTAGATAGATAGATAGATAGATAGATAGATAGATAGATAGATGATAGATAGATAGATAGATAGATAGATAGATAGATTAGATTAGATTAGATTAGATATAGATATAGTGTGTGTGTGTGTGTGTGTGTGTGTGTGTGTGTGTGTGTGTGTGTGTGCAAAATGCTTTCATGTCAAGGAGGATGCAAGTAATGTTATTTGAGGCTAAAACTAAGGGCTGCTGTAGTTTGCAAAGACACCAAAAACCTCCAAAAGGAATTTTCACATCCCACCTACTGCTGATACAAAGGATTGGAAAGCAGGAATAAATGAATCCATCTTCAGTACTAGCAAGATACCCAGTCCTCTACTGTGTGTGTGGTTTTTTTTTTTAATTGACGTCAGTGGTGATGCTTTTATGATTTTTTTAAATACCTATTTCAGGATCTGGGTTGAGGCTCCAGCTGCCACTGTGGGGCTTCCTCCCACTGCTTTCAAGGATGATTTGTTGTCTGTGTTCCGCGTTTCCTGCCTTCTGTTGGCTCATGTCAAGCCTTGATATTAATTAAACAGAGTGTTTTGTGTTTAATAGACTGACATGTGAGAGGTGGGCCAGCAGACTGCCCTTCTCTTTGCTTAGAAATTTCTTCACCTGATTAAACCTCAGGCTTCACTGCCGCCAGCTTCTCTCAGGTGTGTGAGCGCTGCTTTGTCAGGCTGGCTGTTGGGCTGTGAAGGATGAAAGGGAAGCTGGCAGAGAAGAAGGTATTCCAACTCTTGGTTGCGGAGTGAGAGGTTTGATTAGATTTGGGGCTTTCTAGCAGAATCACCAGGAAGCAGAAGTACTTGGCTGAAGTGCCGCATTGCAAAATTCAGAAAAGCACAAACTTTGATGGGTGGTTGTGTTCCTGTATTATTTCAGAAAATGTGAATTAGGTAGGTTTGCTTTTAAATGCAAACTGTGTTGAATTTATTTCCCATCACTCCTTATACCAGATACACCTGATTGAAGCAAGGAAAATGCCTTTTCTCTCAAATCATTTGGGATGGGATGGGAAGGCTCTTAGGGAAAGGCAGAAGAGTCCCGCTCATCCGAGGGGACAAGAACCCTACTGTGTGTCCTTTCACCTTCTTTTCATCAAAATGCATGAATTCCACAAAGGAAGGGGAAGCTACACCTGTTGCTGTTATTAGTGATAATTGGGGGTGGCCCAAACTATTTTGCTGCCTGAGGCAAAAGAGAAGACAGCACACAGCACACCCACCCGCACACCAGTTTCTGTGTACAGAAGATGACAGGACTGGCAATTGTTGTCTTATTTCATCCTCCACCACACCTGACGACAGCACACTAGCTTAAGGGATACTAGGACAAGACATGTGGAACACACAGCCTAAAGCAACCACACTGCCATCTGCCAGCATCAGCCACCTGAGGCAACAGTCTCACTCTGCCTAATGCTAGGGCCGGCTTTGGTGGTGATGTTGATAATAATTAATAGCCACCAGGTGTAACGTCCCTGTTGTAGAAATGGCAGCGGTGGGGGTGGGGAGACTTCAGATGCTGCCAGGCAGCTGTTTACAGCAAAGAGCCCGAGCAGGGTGGGTGTGAGGAGATGTCAACCCAGGTGAAAATGGAACAGCAGAATGTGGACTCTCTCCTGCCATCCTAGAAAAGACAGAGCAGCTTTAACCTGCAACAGCCAATTATACAGCGCAGTAAAAATTGAATTGTGGAAGGAGCTTTAGGGAAGAAGGCTTGAAGTAACTAAGACTGGAAATTAATTCAGGCTCCTGGAGCTTAACTAACCACACCTAGGCTGGCTGGCAGGCAGGCCCAAATCCAACTGCATGGGCAAAAGCAGAGCGGTTTGCAGGCTCCGCCCATTGCATGATCAATGGTTCCAGCAAATCCACAGCAGGGAGCTGTGTCCTTGCCTTCCTCACCTGATGTCAGGTGTCCGGCAGGTAGCGGCTTGGGGGAAGTGGCCTCACAGGCCAAATTAGGACCCCTGTTGGGCCTAGAGGTTCCCCACCATATAATATAGAATTGCTAGAATAGGCCTTATTCAGCCAGTATTTATAATAATTTATAATAATACATTTAACAGTCACACAGTTAAGAGGGCCTCCTCATAGATCTTAATACAGATCTTAATGGGCAGCTGTTTGAGAGAGACAGAAACAGAAGCACACTTTCTCAGGTCTCCAGCTGTATAGTGCTTAATGTGTCAGTACAAGCATCTTGAACTTGGTTCATTGGCTTATAGGAGCTCTTTCAAAAGTGGTATAAAATGCTCATGGTAGGCAGCCCCATGTAAGAGCCTTGCCATGGTATCATTCTGCACCAGCTACAGCTTCCAAGCTAGCCACAAGGCAACCCCATGTAGAACACAACAGAGCACAATAGACCCACATTCATGGCCTTCATCTTGTCTGGGTTCAGTCTCAATATATTGACTCTTACCCGAGCACCAGTCCAGGGCCTGCACATCTTCTTCTGACTCAGGTAATTATGTAGTGGGGCACTTTTCTCCAGTGCTATTTAACAACTATATGAAGCCATTGGGAACTGTCCATTCCTCTATACTGTCTGAGTCCCAGTTCCATTTTGTGCCCTGTAGGTAGGACCAGAATCACTGTATTACCGTGCCTCGAACTCCCCACCCACAAAATTGATCCATCAGGATACCATGGTTAATGGGTCAGAATGATCAAGGAGAATCAACAGAGTCACATTCCTCCTGCCTCTCTCCTGACAGAGGTCTAGGCTGGTTTTGTCCTGAAACCAAGCCTGCTTTCGTCCTGAAACCAAACCTGGACATATATTAGAATGGCTGCCGGTAAAATGTTCATTCCAATGGTCTCTGAAGCCGAAAGAATGTCCCCTTCTTGAGAACCATCTCCCTGAAGGTGATATTAGTGACTGATTGATAGTTGTCACAAAGGTCCAGGTCCATGTGTTGTTGTTTTTAAGGGGTGGGCATCCTGATAAAGTCCACAGTAAGCAGCCAGTACATGCATTTGTATGTAATTGCCTATAAAAGAATACTAAATACAAATACAATGGTTGACTTTTCTGTACACAAAGCCTTTTTATGTTTATTGCAGACTGTCAGGAGGGTTGTCAAAACAGTGCTGTCTTCTGTTAATAATTATCTGATGTCTTTTTCCTTTTCTTCAAAGCCGTTGTGCGGGGGCAGTTATTTTGATTTCAGAAAATGTTTAACATTAGGGATAAACCTGTTTCCTTGACCAATATCACCCTTCCCTCCGTTGTTTTGCAGTGGGGTGGGCGACAGTTGGAACCAATCACAACCCGTGGTGCTCAATTTCAATTGGGGCACAGAATTGGGATATATATATATATATATATATATATATATATATATATATATATATATCCTCCCCCAACGCAGCTTGTCCAATCAGATTAGCAGCAGCACCCCCACCCCACCCCAGGTTGCATATGAAGTACGTTAATAAACATTGGGGACCACAGATCTCCATTAGGTGTGTAAAAGAATGTGTGAGGGCTTAAAGTGGGAAGGGGGCATACTCAGAGACCTGCCTTTGATATCCCAATGTGTGCTGGTTCTTCTGCACACATTGCATATTTAGCACAAACGTCTGAAGGGGTATTCTAACCACATTCTGTGGAACGTAGTAACAATCTCCCTGCAAGCATGAAGGCCGAGGGTGGAGAGAAGGGCCATGGCTCAGTGCATGCAGGAGGACCCTGGTTCAGTCCCCATATGAAGAGAAACCCCACCCCACCTTAAACTCTGAAGAGCCACTGCCCATCAATGCAGACAGTACTGAACTATATGAGCCAATGATGTGACTCAAGATATGGCAGCTTCTCATGTTTCTGTGAGGTGGCAGTGTGGCACATATGTGGGTAATGTTTACTGCATGTGCTGCCCCACAAACCCCCTACATTGTTTAGGCCAGTGTGGTGTCGTGGTTAAGAGTGTTAGACTCGTAATCTGGTGAACCGGATTCGCGTCTCCGCTCCTCCACATGCAGCTGCTGGGTGACCTTGGGCTAGTCAGACTTCTTTGAAGTCTCTCAGCCCCATTCACCTCACAGAGTGTTTCTTGTGGGGGAGGAAGGGAAAAGAGAATGTTAGCCGGGTAGTGATAAAGCAGGATATCAAATCCAAACTCTTCTTCCTTCCTTTGAACAACTGAGGAGGACTTCTGCCATGTCTAGTTTGGTCCTTAGAAGCTAGCCACTCACAATACCTCCAGCCATGTCCATCTTAAACATGTTTACTTGGAAGCAAATCCTGCTGCTTTCAGTGGGCCTTTACTTCCAAGTAAGCACTCTTAGCAGTGGTGTTCAGGCAGCAGATGCGACTTTGATTTGGGGTCCCTTTCAGCAGCAAGGAAGAGCTCAAGCAGTTGTTGCCTTATCCATGTCACCTGCCAGAATACCTGAACAACAATAGGTGCAATCCCCAGCACTTGTCTTTGTCCTGGTCCAACTTTTTGGGGATGTGTGGGTGTGTTATAAGACGGTGTTAACATTGTCAGCTCTGCTTAAAGCCGCTGAATGCCACAATACACAAAGCCCTGGAAAATTTTTGGTATTTTTTGTGAGGATAAGAAAAGACAGTCATCCCCTTCCACTCCTCCTTCTTCCTCACTCCTTTTCTTTTCTTCTCTTCCTCCCCACCCTCCTTTCTTTGGAAGGGGGGAGATTTGACACATGCAGGCTAATACCTATCAATGTCCGCATAAACAATGACAATAAAAAATAATGCAAATGTGTCCGGCGGTGCCTTATATAAGAGAGAGTAATTTAGCTGTGAGCACAGAGGGAAAAAGAACATGAAAGATCCCCCTAGTTATATAACTGCAGCAAAGCAGGGCTGCTTAAGCAGACAACGGCACAAAGACTAATAACATGGAACTAATGAGGGGTTTCTGAGGGGTTTCTGACACGGGCATTTTGAACTACAGCTTCCGATACTTCCTGCGATTTATAGGATTAATTTTGCTATTGCAGCAGCTGACGTCTCTTTGTGCCGCTGCAGACTTTTTAAACATTCATGTTCTATTGACAAAAGAGACCTTCTGAAAGATAGAGGCACTCTAGGAGGAGGTTTGGAAAAGGTGAGGGAGTGGAGAGAGAGAGAGAGAGAGAGAGAGGAGGAAGATTTTTATTTTGACCGCAGGGGGTGGTGAATCTGGGGGTGGGCCTGAGATCTAGATATCTTTAGTCAAGTGGGAAAAGAAGCTGAAATTAGAACAAAAGGCACTAATTGATTGGCGTACAGAGAGGACTTTGAATTTGAAGTGAGGAACAGGGTATTTAGCCATTGCCCACAGGATTTGGTAGTTTTCACAGAATCTTGACTGAGGCTATAGCCCGGCCCTACCATTAGGCAGAGTGGAGCAGCTGCCTCAGAGCTCATTTTGGGTGCCATGAAAGGACACCCAAAATTCACTATATAATTTATTATTGCCACATTTTTACTGCTAGGGATGAGGAGAGAAACTTGTAGGATTATCAGGCCTGTACTGGCACAAAGTATGTTGAAGAAGAATTGGGCAGGGGGCAGGCTTAAAAAAAAACACACAGGTGAGAAAACGGGACATTGCCAAACCGCAACCCACGTGATTTCTTAAGTTCCTCCACCTGCCCAGAACAACCTTTATGTCACAACACTTGCTTTAAAGCCCAGAGCAATGCTTCTCATGCTGCCTGTAGCTAAAATAATGTGGGGGGATGCATGAACACCCCACTGTTCAACCCCAAAGGGCTCAAGCTGTTGTAAGCATTCAAAACATCTGCAAAGCACTGATTTTTTTTGTCATCATCTGGTGTGAACACTGATGAAACAAGCGAATATCTCCACTGCAGTGCACACTGTGGTATCTCCTCCAGGACGCTGTCTTGTTTGCTGGTGTTGCATGGCGGAGTCTGAAATATTAATCCTGCTTTGCATTTCCAAGTCAGCATTTTCATTTCCCCGAAGAACCAGGAGCTCACACTCCTTAACAGGAACCCCTTGCTGGGTAATAGGCGCACATTGCTCTCAGGTTGTAGGCACAGCCACTGCTGCCACAGACAGATGACCTCCCTCCTCCTCCTCCTCTTCTCGCTCTCCAACTCGCTCAGCCTCCTTCCAGCTGATCTCTTCCTTCCAAAGCTTTCCACAGCTCAGAGCTCCTCCAATCCTCAGCAACAAATTCAGACAGTTTATGGAGCATGCTGCTGATGCTGCGAAACACATTGCTGATGCCACCCGGCTTCATCCTTCCCACCATTCATTGCCTCTTTCTTTCTTTCTTTCTTTCTTTCTTTCTTTCTTTCTTTCTTTCTTTCTTTCTTTCTTTCACATGTACTCATAGCCTGCCCCTTCCCAGGACGGGTTACCAAAATGCCACCATTAAAGCAAGTATGGTTTGCCTTTAAAATACAGATCATACAACTAAACCACAAAACAAGCTAGCAAAACAGCAGTGCGGTACTGTGGAGGGATTATAGCTCTGTGATAACAGTATGCACTTTGCATGGGAAATGGTCCTGGGTTCAATTCCTAGCATCACCCAGTTTAAAAGGGCTTGGAAAGACCCTTCTCTGCTTGAGAGTGCCTGCAGGCAATGTATACAATGCTGGTCTCAGCTAGGTGGACAAAAAGCCTGAGCTGATGATATAAGGTTGCTTCCTATGGGTATCTGGAGACATGGGCTGTGTGTGTGTGTTTCAGTGCAAGCCATACTGCTAATTTGCAGGTAAGGAGGAGAATGGAGCAGTGTGCCCTGCTCTGTCTATGTGTTTGTGTGTGTGTGTGTGTGTGTGTGTGTGTGTGTGTGTGTGTGTTGCTTACCTGCGGAAAAAAGCCGCTTGTGCACATTGCAACTAGGTGTGATTTTTTTTGAAAAAACCCAGAAACTAGCTGCTCTCTCTTTGGCAGCTTATTCTGAAGCAAACTGTCCTACATCAGGGCCATAGGTAATAATAATAATAATAATAATAATAATAATAATAATAATAATAATAATAATAATAATAATAATTACCCACCCTTCATCAGCAGGTCTCAGGTGGGTTACGACAATTTAAAATCCCAAACTAAAAACAGACTACAATCCCAGCAATGGGGTGAGCCTTGAAAACACACATCTCAGGTTTCAAAGAGGTGTGTTTTCATTGTTCATCGAAAGCTGTATAGTGGAGAAGCCAGACACACCTCTGTGGGGAAAGAGTTCAGCCAGAGAATTCCACAGCTGATGTCCTTTCCTATGGTGCCCTCCACCCCACTGAATTTTAGAGGGAGGTGGAACTACCAAGAGGGCCCCTCAACTGATCTTAACACCCAGAAGGGCCTTTGAGGAAGCAGGAGGTTTTTCAGATATTTTGCAGCCTAAGTCATAGCACTTGATTTCTTTCCAGTCAGGTGGGCCTGACCATGTTACAGGACTAGCTTGACTGAACCAGCCATTCAGTTTGTTAGGTGCACGAGGTGAAACTGCCTTTGTGATCTTGCAGTTGCCATCCTCTATATTATCATAAGGAATCTACGGCTGCCTCTCAGCCTCCTAGCAGCAGCAGCAAATAGGGGAAAAAATGCCTTGGCCCCAACTTGGCCATATGCAACCAACTACGGCTGGCTCTGTTCTAGGGAAATAAATGTTGTTAAATCAGTTTTTCTCCTCCCCCTTCCCAAGAACTCAGAGCAAGGTGTATTACAGGTCTATGTGGCTGTACACACGTGGATGGCATTGGTTGCCGGCTTAGGCAGGAATACATGATAGTTCCAGTTGAGTAGACTTCATGTGTCTTTTCTGGTGAGCAGACAAATCCGGCACTTGAGTCTACCCTTCTGCCACCGACATCTGGCCAACTCCAAGGTCATGCTGAAGCTGGAACTAACCACAGAACACCATATCCACATTAGCCTTTATCAGCAGTAATTTTCCAGGATTTTGGAGCTTGACTGAACATGGAAAGCCCTTAATACAATTTGATAAACTGAAAGGGTTTTTTGTTAATTGAATCCATATATCACAGGGATGCCGTATATTCTCTAATGTTGATGTTTGCTCCAAACAGAGCAGCTGAATATATTACGGGGAAGGAGGGGGGGAGGCTGCCTGCACTGAACATCTGTATTGTCTTGATGATGCCTGGCATCTTTTCATCCCTGTAGCTGATGCTATTGCTCAGTGCCCTTTCCCTTTCCCTTTCTTTGCTCACACCCTTCTCACTGGCCCATTTAATGCAGCTGGTTGCAGCTTGTTTATGAGTGTCCACAACGTCATTGCATAGGGCAAAGCTTTGTGACATTACTTGACAAAACCTCATCGGTTTGCAATACAAGTAAATGGCAATATGAATAAATAGTATTGTGGGTTCAGCTCTCTCAGAGGATGTTCCCATATGGAGAAATTTTCTTTGTATGCTACCTTTCCCTATATATTACGCTCAAGGCGCTTTACATCAACCTTGGCAAGAAATAATAATCATGCAAAAATCAACAAAAACTATTTGCAATATTGCACTTAAGAGAACCATATAATAAAGAATTTGTGGTAAGGCCATACAACCTGCATACGTAAGATATTAAATAATATTTCAATAAACATGTTTTTAAAATAAGATAAAAAGGAAGTCGCATAACATAACAAATCAGTTCATAAATTAGCACCTAACAGTATACTTCATAAATCTGCCTTTTGTAGTGCGTTAAGCAGCAGCCAATAGTATAGTATCCTTAAAATAGCTTAGCTCATCATTTCTTTAGTCTCTACACCATAGAGACTCTTAGTGGCATCCTGAATTGAATAACTTTTTTTTTCTATTATTGGATTTACAGGACTACTGAGTGCACAATAACTATGGGAAGATTGCTTCAAAAACCCTGTACAGTATGTGTTGGTCCTAGTTCACAGTATCCACCACTAGGTATATAAGGTTCCATTTTCAATACATGGCAACAGCAAGCACTCCATAAATTATGTTGTCGTTTCATGTCAAAAGATGAACCCTGTGGGCAGTGCGGCGTTCATATGGGTGGCTGGCCTGCAGGCTGAGAGTCAGCATACACAGGGCTGTGCACTCAATGGCTGTGTGGCAATTTTGACTGACATCTTGGGGTTGATACAGCAGGAAATGACTGAAGACCGTCGTTCAGGATGCTAACAGAATAGAACATCTCCAGAACAGCTCTTTGCAGGATCAGAGTCCCTACATCTAAATTTCCAAGGAGCTATCATGGGAGGTGTGATGAAATGAAAGATGCAATGGATCCACTATGTTCACAAGGAACATAAGAGCCCTGCTGGATCTAACCAAGTAATCTACTCTCAGTGTAGCCAACCAGGGCATGATGACAACAGCACTCTTCCACTTGTGATCCCAGCTGCTGGTATTCAGGGTCATGCTTCCTTCGATAATGGAAGTAATATACAGTCATGCTTAGTCCAACGTTCATTGGGGGGGGGCATTGCGTTTTGGAAGCCTGCAAATACTGAAGGTCCTCTTTCAGTTATAGCAGTTGAAGGTGTTGTTGACTTGAATATAAAACCACTACAAATTTTTAAACCGACTGGGAAACAAATTTCACTGGCACATTTTCTTTTCAAAGTTCAATTACCATGATTTGTTTCTAAAGGTTAATTATAATTTCTTAAGATTCTAGCTGGCTTTGGGAGCATTTGTGTGTGTGTGTGTCTGTGATTACTTCTAGCATTTTGTTACAAGTGCCTAGTCTAGTTGCTGTCCTTTTAAAAGTCGTGGTTTTGTGGTGTGTCATATAGTAGGTAATGACAGCCTACATAGGGCCTGTGGAAGGGTGCTGGCAGGGGGGCAAGTTCTCCTAATGGCATTAAATATTTCTGTATTTAGGAAGTTGTGGGGCAACATTCTGTGGTATCACTGACTTGCCCTCCCTCTGACGTCAGTTACTGTGATACCATTACTGTGAATCTCAGTTGCTGGCATGTGAAGACACCAGGGTGGGAGGAGATAAATCTCTCTGTTCCTGATCATGTGTAAGGCTCATACTTTTAAAAGACACGGCTTCCTCCGAAGAATCCTGGGAACTATAACTTGCCATTCACTACCATTCACAGTCTCCCTCGGGAGGTTGTGAACTCTCCTTCTTTGGAGGCTTTTAAGCAGAGGTTGGATGGCCATCTGTCATGGATGCTTTAGCTGAGATTCCTGCATTGCAGAGAGTTGGACTAGAGGACCCTTGGGATCCCTTCCAACTCTACAAGAATTCTACCATTCATAGTTCCCAGCAACCTTAGCAAACTACAGTTCTCAGGGTTCTTTGGGGGAAGCTACACTGTGGGTTAAACCACAGAGCCTAGGACTTGCCGATCAGAAGGTCGGCGGTTCGAATCCCTGTGATGGGGTGAGCTCCCGTTCCTCAGTCCCTGCTCCTGCCAACCTGGCAGTTCGAAAGCACATCAGAGTGCAAGTAGATAAATAGGTACCGCTCCAGTGGGAAGGTAAACACCGTTTCCGTGCGTTGCTCTGGTTTGCCAGAAGCGGCTTAGTCATGCTGGCCACATGACCCAGAAGCTGTACGCAGGCTCCCTCGGCCAATAAAGCGAGATGAGTGCCGCAACCCCGGAGTAGGTCACGACTGGACCTAATGGTCAGGGGTCCCTTTACCTTTACCTTTACATGCTTTAAATATGTGGTGTGGGTGTGGCCTAAGATCCAGTTTGGGATTAGATCCAGCTGCTTCTACCATACCATTTTCATAATAAACCCTTCCTGTGTGATCATTAATCTTGTACAGTGGTACCTCTGGTTAAGAACTTAATTCGTTCCGGAGGTCCGTTCTTAACCTGAAACTGTTCTTAACCTGAAGCACCACTTTAGCTAATGGGGCCTCCTGCTGCCGCCGCCGCACAATTTCTGTTTTCATCCTGAAGCAAAGTTCTTAACCCGAGGTACTATTTCTGGTTTAGCGGAGTCTGTAACCTGAAGTGTCTGTAACCTGAAGCATCTGCAACTCGAGGTACCACTGTAAACTTGACATTGCTGTGTCTCATGGCATTGCTTCCTGAGTGTTCCAATGCTGGCCATTCCATTGAAGGTTGCTTTCTCCATCACCATTGGGGCTCTTCCCCTTCTCTTTCTGATCATTCAGTTACCTGCCTCGTTTGACACCTACTTTGTCTATTTGATGCTATTTCTGCAGGTGATCAGGACTTGATGATGAACAGGCAAACAGAATCGGTATACAAAAGATGGCGCAACTGACTGACTCCCAAATGGCAAGCAGAACCCATGGTTCTGCAACTGCAGATGGTCCATCTCACCACATGCATATAATGACAAATTTCCAGTTGCTTCCTAGGCCAGGGGATTATCTTACCTTCCAGCCAAACAATTAGACATCAGGGCATTGGTCAGCACTTACAGGAGTTTGCCACCAGCTAATGCTTGAGCCTAATAAATACCTTGGTGACACTTGCTCAGAGTAGTGGAGACCAAGGCAGAGGTGTGAATCCTGATGTTCTGCCTTTAGAAGTTTTGTTTATTCCCATCATAAACTTTTCCTTGTAGAACTAATTCAGGCTTTCTGCTATCATATTCAGATTGCCATCTCAGTTCCCAATTAGCACCGATTTTATGGACGTTTTCCCACCAGGAAGTACCATGTGTCCAACAAATCATTTCACACAGTTTGTTGCCTCATGGTAATGAGTTTAAAAGCTCTGGGGAGTTTTGACGCTGCATTTTTTTATTTTTGCACCCATGAAAAATGATTGAAGCAGGTGAGAACAGGGCTGCATATCACTGAGCCGAATAGCTTCTTTAAAATATGGAAAGGAAAGATTACCGCTCTCAGATCCAATTGCTCATACAGACAGAATTTGCAAGGCAGTTTTGCACCCCAGAGACACGGCTGGTATAAAAAGGACCTGAACCAGTGACCTCTGAGATGCTTCATTTTGGAGGGAGAAAAGAGCAAAGCTGGATTTATTTAATTACACAAAACTGAACAAAATGAAGGGGGAAATTGGCTGTGGGTGCAGTTCCTGTTATTTTTATGAGACATGGTAGATATGTATTCACCTGTACCCTCAGCCTGAAGCGAGATGAGCGCCGCACCCCATAATTGCCTTTGACTGGACTTAATCATCCAGGGGTCATTTAACTACTTTTTACCTACCTTAGAATATATTTGGGGAATGCCAGTGGAATACAGTGGCTGAAAGAGCTTTGGGAACTGGCTTTATTCTTTTGTTTGCACAATTCATATAATTTACTTAGATTGATGTTCCAAGGGCAACCAACAATATTAAGAAAGAAAAGGTGTCATTTAAACAACAATACAGACATATTAGTATAGCAATGAGTAGTTTGAAGCAATGGTGAACTCAGACTGCTCTAATTTACAGAGCATGTGGCCCCTTGGAGGTTTGCATAAGGGAATGTGGTCCTTTAGCTGAAAAGGTTCCTTGCTTCTTGACCAGCATGCTGAGTGGGGGAATGGAGAGCTCAGGTTGAAATTCCCATTCGTCTGTGAGCCTCACAAGCTGTAGTTTGGGGCAAGCCACAGTCTCCCAAGCTCATTTCTTTGCTGAAATGAAACTGTAAAGCTTTGGAGAAAGGGCAGAATACAAATGCAAGAGGCAAATTCTGGGAAGATGCATCCATCCACAGCTGTGAGCCCTGATGGCCAAAGCTTGCCTCCCATTTCAAGGGCTACATCCCCCTGGATGCTGATTGCTGGGTAGTGGGCAAACAGGCTGTTGTCTTCATTGATCTACTTGTGTCCCACCAGCTGTGGGCATCCCAGAAGCAATTGGCCAGCCATTTCTTCTGGGGAAGTTAGAGAGAGAATCAAGAAGCATGGGCTCGTTGGAAGAAAACAGGCAGGCAGACAATGGGTAGTCTCGTAATCTGGGGAACCGGGTTCGCGTCTCCGCTCCCCCACATGCAGCTGCTGGGTGACCTTGGGCTAGTCACACTTCTCTGAAGTCTCTCAGCCCCACTCACCTCACAGAGTGTTTGTTGTGGGGGAGGAAGGGAAAGGAGAATGTGAGCTGCTTTGAGACTCCTTCGGGTAGTGATAAAGCGGGATATCAAATCCAAACTCTTCTTCTTATTCTCTCATCTGGGCTCTGACAGGCAGGGTTGTTTGGGTTCTCCCCTCCCAGCACTTCCTTGCTTGCTTCCCTCTGCTCAGATCATATCGGTTTCCCTCCTAATGCCTTAAGTCTGTGATGTGTCCTTTATTTGTCGTCAGTTAAGGTCAAGGGAGGATTTGGCAGCAGCGGAAATCTTTGCGATAAGCAGAAACATGTTTTTCTTATTTATGAAAACAAAGTGGGAAAAGCCACTTCACCATGTATGACAGTATTCAGCGGGGCGGGGGGTTAAATAGAGAGAGAAAAAGAGAAGCTGGGGAGCTGATCCCAATCTTGTGGGAAGGTGTTGTTTTTCAAGGATGGCCTGTTGCATTTTAGGCACCCTGGACAGCGACTGGCTTTGTGTAGAGTCAGCAGCACCTCTCAATTCTCCCCATTCCATCTCCACCTCCAGCCTGCGAGCCACTCACAGCCTCTATTACCAATGTCTTTCTCCCTTGCAGTTCTGGCAATTCTCCCTTTTCCTCCAAATTCTTTTCCCCACAAGCTGTTCCCAAACCCCGGAACTCCCCTTTTCAATGGCTGTGTTATTATCGGTCTGTGTTATTATATACGAGCGAAACAAAATGAAACCCTTGTTGTTGTTTCTCCCCTTCTGCTTCACCCCGTCTTCTATCTATCAAATTGTAACCGCAATATTATGAAATTCTTATATTTATGTGTTGGTAATCTTATGTGGATGCATTGATTATACATCCTATGGGATAAGGTTTTATTCCACAAAAAATAAGTATCAGACAGATACACAGATATAGCAGCAAAATATTTCACATTTCTGTAAGCAGGAAAACCCAATTCAGTTGCCATAGCATGTCATGGATGACATTCAGGGCTCTCACGGTAGTGGTGGGAAATTTGTAACCTTCCAGATGTTGCTGGACTACAACTCCCATCATCCTTAGTAACTGGTCATTCTGGTCGGGGAAGGTTGCAGAGTAGGTTTCACCCACATTGTAAAGACAGACCTGGCTGTGAACTTTAAACGGGATCCTTCTCTTAACATCATCAGTCATTGCTGGTTACAGCAGAAAAGACGTAGAAAGGTGAAAGAGAAACTGAAATCGGACAACTTCGCTTCCCAGGCCTTGATATATTAACCCTTTAGTGGCATTGCAGTGCAGTGGGTATTAAATGAAAGATCACACCCCTAGGGGGCAGGTTTTACACCCCACTTCTGTTTTAAAGCCTTTGGGAAACTGTTTGTTTTGGCTGCTTCCAAAGATGCCTTTACAATTTATGCAAACGGCATAAAGAAAAGGTGCATCTACCTATTGTGTCACAGTAAAGGCAAATGTTGGGCAGCACTCCAGCAGAAGGCTAGGCGGATGCAAGATGCCCTTGTTCTGAATGTGCACACATGTCTTTTAAGACGCAGGTTAACTGAAAGAGCCCTTGGTGGTGTACCATACAGAGCTTTTAGTATAATGGACCTCTTGGGCCACACAGCATTAAATTTAACCAAGCAGCTATAACCCTGGGAGAAATAACGTCTGGAGAGCACGAGGCTGTTTGTTTAGCTGGAATGAATGACTTTTCCTGACAGCTCTTCCTAGGAGTATTTTCTCTGGCTCTGTGTCCCAGCGGGGGGGGGGGGATTCCCTTTCAGTTTTTCCCTGATCTAGACGTTGCAAGGACTTTGGTGGAAAAGAGCAAGATGAATGCCTGTAATTGCAGCCATTTCCTGGGCTTCCTCTCTCCTTAGCGGGGGTTTTTGTGGTCCTCGCTTACTTATTGTGTCTTATTGATTTCCTGACACCCACTTGTTATAGATATTAAGGAAGCACTGAATTAATCAGCGCCTGCTATTGACCCACTGGAGCTGTAACTTTTCTTGTGCTCCCATCTCTGGGCTGGCTCATGTTCCCTGCCCTGAATTAATCTTTCAGAGGCTCACTTCATGGATTTTTAATTGCTGTGGGATTTGGTCAAAGCATGTGCAGGCTTCAGGCTGTGGGTTCCACTGCACAGGATGAGGGCAGCCCAGATCCTCTAAGGGTGCCTCTTGACTGCCGCTATTTTGCAGAAGGGATTTAAGCAAATCTTGGAGCTTTAGGTTTGCTCAGTTAAAGTCACCTTAGCACAATTAACCCACTTCAGAAAAATCTGGAATATTTGCAGTTTGGAAAATGATGGGGGAAATGCATGGAAAAGTGTGGGTTGAGTGAATGATTAATGGGGGACACATGTAAATACCCCACACAAGCAAATCGTGGTGAATGCTCATTGTTAGAGAACATCATCATAAACAAATCAGAATGAATGGCCAATGGAAACTGGGCATAGTCTAACCATTGTGTAAGCTTTGTGCAAGCAAATCAGGATGATTGCTGAATGAACAGATAGTAGGGAAGAGCCCTAAGCCTCAGGTTATGTAGAGCAGGTGAGGACCATAGGGGTTGAAAAAGACTCGGGACTCTTGGAGATTTAGGAGAAAATTACACAGCGCTTATTGCTGCCAGGCACTTTGTGCAGAATTAGATGTTTGCCTACTGGTTAATCAGTGTCTTACTTCTTGAAATGTAAACTCTATACATGTGAATTAGCAGTAACAGGATTTCCACCCTTTGGAAAAAAAGTGAAGATCCAGGATGGACTAGTGTTAAAGCTGTTCAGAGAGAGATTTACTTATATAAGTGCAGGTGTATTTCTGCTTATGTATGCTTCCACATTGTCCTGGTTTAGAAATTTTCAGGGTAGGCAACACCAAATCATAGCTGTTTTCCTTTGGATCAGGCTAGGATTTTGCCTAGGTGTGTGCAATATACTGGTGGGGGTGATATAGGTGTGCTGATATAACTCTTGAAATTCAGTTTCCCTAAAGGGGGGGAAATCAACCACCACCCCATCCCTTGAGGAAGTAAGTATGAAAAAGAAACAAAGGCAGATTAGTGGACAGAAGGAGCAAAAGTAGGAAGTGGTCAGTAAGAGGCAAAAGGAAACAGAACTGAAATGCAGTGAGAGTGCATGTCTGGACAAAGCTTTAGACAGCCGAGTCATGAATGATGGTTACTTTCTCAAGGCTACCAACCCAAGGCTGGTCAGAGATTTGAACTCAGCTCTCTGGGATCCAAGGCCAACAGACTCTTAAAACACGGGGTCCCTGACAAACCTAGCTTTCCTCTATCTAAATCTTCTGTGTGTGTTACTACTGCTATTGCCTAGTGCTCAGCACTGGCATTTTTTATTTTTGGTTACTGCATGTTTTGCTCAGGAAAACGATATTTCAATGTCCATGGGACAGAAGCATTAGATATAATTACATTAATTTGTCATTGCTAGTTCTTATAGCAGTTATGTACTGATGGACAGAGGGCACAGTTATGCACAGTGCATAGAGGGCAAATGAGGTCAATTCACCCCTTCTTATCGGGTGTGATTCAAGGCAGCAGCACCAGCATCCATTGGGCTTATATGGGGTATTTGTATGGAAGTAGCATGCTTTTGACATTCGGTTCATTAAGTGCCGAGAAAACACAGATGGACCTGGTTCCGTTTCTCCATCTGCCCCAGGCTTGCGGTTTCTTTGCTTGCTCAGTAGTTCAGGGCAAGAGTGCTGGCAAGCCAAATTAAGCTGAAACCTGAGAAAACTGATATGTAGAGGGAGACAGACCTTGTGAATAAGGGAAAGAGGGAACAATGTATGTCATTGATGGGGTTCTGCTTCTGTTGGGCCACGAAGATTCAAAGGCTTGACCCACATTGGTTCTGGATTTTCATAGCAAAGGCATCCATGCCTGGGAAGGGCAATAGCTCAGTGGTAGAGAACATGTTTTTCATGCAGAAGGTGCAAGTTCAATTCATGGCATCTCTAGGTAGGGCTGGGAGAAACCCTGAACAGCCTCTGCCAATCAGATAAATAAACCTGAGCTCTGTGAACCGGTGGCCTGATTCACCATAAGGCAGATTCTGATGTTCCCATCAGGCTGCAAATCTTGCTTTCAAATGCAGGCCTAGTGACCATCATTTGTGCTTTTATAATCTCAAACTCATGTTCTACACTGAGCTGTCCTCTGAATGTGCGTGGGGTGTGTGTGAAAAATAACCCACAAATACCAGCATTCAACCTTGCAAATATTACAAAGCCTTTACAGTTTCTGCCCATAGTTACTCCCTACTGTTTTGTTGCTCATGGTGAGCAGAGTGGCCAACCCCTTTTATTATGAGCAAAATGTGGAATTGCGGGAGGCACCGTTCAGCTCACACTGATGAAGTTTCTGGTGGCAGATTGAAAGTGCTGAATTACATGTGGGAGGCCAGACAACCCATTTGCTGGGAGCCTGCATAGGCAAGACGAAAGAAGAAGTAGTTCTGGTACACATGACACCTCAGTGGCTTATATTCCATGCCATGCATAGACAACATGGCAGTCTCCAGATGATATTGGACCTCAACTCTCATCAACCCTAGTCAGCGTGTCCGTTGACCAGGGATTAAGTCTAAGAACTTCTAGAGGCCATAGAAACTGTCTTGTTTTGTTTGCTTTCTAAGCATGTAGTGGAGCAGCTCGTACATATATATGGACTTCAATGATTCCCTTTTCTTCGTGGCTGGAACAAAATGCTGCTTCTGAAGCCAGAAGAGACTATTGAGTTCACATCATTCTGCTTTCATCTTCTGAGCAGGCTACTCAGAGTAGCATAATACAAAATTCCAGGTAGCATTTCCTCCATGAAACTCCAATGTACCTTGAAAGCAAGAACATTTTTATCAAGAAGAAGCTGTGGGAGAAACTTCCATTTATTCAGTCACCCACTTGAACACTTTCTATTCAATCTCTCCTGAAATGCATTAGAATCTTCTGTCTTGTGCTCCTTCTGTTCTGGTCAGAGTCTCTTGAATTTGCTACAGGAAAGGAAACTGCTGTAGGAAAGGCTTTTAACAGATCCTCAGATTGAATCACACCTGCAGATGCTTGGTTGTTTGCACTCAAATCATGAAAGTCATCTGCCATGACCTGGCCAAATCTCCCCAAACCTGATATGTGGAAAGATTGTGAGTTGAGCCCCTCTTGGTTTGCCCACTTAAAACTATTAAAGCTTTGTTGGCCTATCCTGACAGAAACCAAATCATTTTGCTAACTATGGACATGATCCATTTAAAGAGAAACTATTTTAATTTCTTTTGATTTCAGTTCACACTCTTAAATCCCTCCCAATGAAACCAGCAGGACTTTAAAAGCTGTAATCCTATGCCTAGTTACCTGGGAGTAAGACCAACTGAAGTAAATGGGGCTTACTTCTAAGTAGATGCACGTAGGCTTGCACTGTAAAGTTCTTAACATTGGCTTGACTGTTCCAGATTATTTCTTAAAGGCTTCTGACTGTGCTGTAATTTTTTGTGAGATTTTGGTACCATCTGAAAATCAACAAGGAAGGATTATGGGATTTGAAGATAGTGATAATGCAATTGGCCAATAATAATTGTCACTACCTTTACCTGTCTTGACAACAGCCTGCTAGACAGTTTTAAAAACAGTCTGAAAGAGCTTTAAAATAAAACGTGGAAAGGAGTGATGGTGGCACATCTTTTTCTACTTATCTCGCTTTCATCAAAGTGCAGGAACAGCAAAAATGCTCTCAAATGCCATAAGAAAGGTATTAAAATAAACATGAAGACACCTGGATAGACACTCTGGCTAAAAATCTGTGTCTTCAGTATAATATATGAGATTTCAACAGTCTCAGAAACAGGTAGCAACACATGGCCATTAGAAAGGAACCAAAATGAGGGTGTGTTTTTTTCTTGTTCATAAATATTTTTGACACTCAGTCCAGTGTGAGTTCTGCCTTACTTTGTACTAATGTGGTTAGTTGATGAATTTGAACAACTCAGACTTTTAAAAAATCCATTGTAACTGAAGAGCACTATATCAGAATTTTCCTGTCTGAATTTCCTAGCATTGGCAGATATAAAGGGCTATGTCGCGCACACAACATTTCACCTATATGAATATTGGAAAGGGGGGAGGGATATGTACTCTGAAGAGTCCACGTTTATCTGTTTTGCTGTGTGTGTCTGCATTGGGAATCTGCAGCCAAACATGGCTTCCCATCAAAGCAAAGAGGTGCTTTGTGTTCTTCATGCGTGCATTTCTAAACATTGCTAATAACGTAATTATCACCATCTGTGCTTTCTGCATTTCATTTCCTTCAGACCTCATGGTTTGCAGTTCTCCACCCCCTCACCATGTAACACAGGATAACACTCAATGCGTCTGAAGAAGGGGACTGTACTTCATGAGAGATTTATGCCAGGGTATGTTGCTCAGTCAGTAAGATACCACAATACACTTTGTTGCTTTGTCAGCTGAGGCAGCCTTACATATAGCCCAGGCAGCCCCACATCCAGACTTCTTACAGAGTTGTGCTAGGCTTGAGTTAGAACTGAATTCTGTGACTTCAGATCACTCTGTTAGCCTACATAGGTTGCTGTTTTCCAAACATGAAAGTGAAAAACTAAGGAAAATTGGCACGTTGATATCAATATGTAATTCAGCTCCTTATGCCAAATTCACCCAACACCTAGGTGTTTCTCCATAATATGGTCTGGAGTGAACAGCAACCCCCCCCCCAGTCTGTAAAGGTAAAGGGACCCCTGACCATTAGGTCCAGTCGTGACCGACTCTGGGGTTGCGGCGCTCATCTCGCTTTATTGGCCGAGGGAGCCGGCATACAGCATGTGGCCAGCATGACTAAGCCGCTTCTGGTGAACCAGAGCAGCGCACGGAAACGCCGTTTCCCGCCAGAGTGGTACCTATTTATCTACTTGCACTGTGTGCTTTCGAACTGCTAGGTTGGCAGGAGCAGGGACCGAGCAACAGGAGCTCATCCCATCACGGGGATTCGAACCACCGACCTTCCGATCAGCAAGTCCTAGCCTCTGTGGTTTAACCCACAGCGCGACCCGCGTCCCCCCCCCCAGTCTGTAGAAGTTGGGTATTTCTCTAATTCTCTTCACCCTTTCAAGCAGAGGTTGAGAAAGTATTATTCTATGTGGTTCATATGCAAGGTCTACTTTGGCGTAATCTCCTGTTGTCAATATCTTAAACTGGCAATATAAAAGTTTCCTCTTTTGAGCTGCATTAAGCAAGTTTTGTGGAGCTGTCAGCATGCAAAGAATGAATGATCACCCATTTTTATGTAACTGAGTGCAGTGGCTCCCGAGGTGTTTTGAGCTCTGGCAGCTGCTGGGAACAATATATGACGTTTCCATCAGCCAAAGCATTGTGGAAGCAGAGATGTGGAGAAAAGCAGTGAAAGGTTTACACCTGACCATGGCCCATGTGTCTCATACATCCATATCTGCTGGTGGCAGATGCAATGGGAAAGAATAAAGGGCTGGTCTTGGCTGTAGGAGAACAGCAGCTGAATGACAGTGGTTGGCCCAATAGGCAACAGGAAAGAACAAAGCTGTCTGTTCTGCATAGAATAATCGTAGCTACATTGCAAATGGTATGATCAGAGATAAACAGCATAAAGGGTGATGATGGAGTCCTACAAAATGTTTCAGGAGCAGGAGACACTAATGAAGAAGACCTCAGTTAACTTTTGTTGGAACAAATTTGTACTGTCCATTACTCCACCTGTATCAGATGCCCGTTCTGCTATCTCCCTCCAGTGATGATGTGGAATCTGGCGTGATTTTGGCTCTTGATTTTTCACTGAGATGTTGTCTACGTTGTCTGCATGTAGTGAAAGGCAAACAGGCAACTAGATAAGTAAGGATAAGATTATTATTTTTTAAAGTCACAAACTTTTGTTACTTCAAGGGGAGAAAGCAAAAGAGGACATGACCTTTTTTTGTCCTTATTGCATCATCTAAATGGACTCTCTTCCATGCTGGTCCCCATTAACCTCAGCATTCATTTTGCTCCTCTTTTTGCCTCCTGAATAATTCCCATCACTCCTCCAAAGAACTCTGGCTACTTGAATTGGTGCATGCCATCACCTACTAAGGGCTGGTTTGCACTAGAGCATTTTGAAGTATAAGTTACTGAGTGACTGGTGAGGGTTGATCATTGGAGTGCTTCACCATGCAGGCACATTGCAATTTACTACCCCATGATTGAGCTTGCTTTCTGAAGTTTTGCAGGTGTTCCATGAACTGCAGGTTTGCTGAGTAGTAGATAGGGGTGCCAACTTGAATGAAATATGGGGGAGCAGGTAAGGCCCACTCTGCATAATCAGTCACATGATGTGGTGCATGCATACAATTTAAATGGCAATGCCTATCAATTGGGGAGGCTGGCCCCCATCAAATAACCCTTGGCCCCCTAGAAGTTGGATCCTATGGTAGTAGATTGAACAGAGATCTGCTTTGCAGTGGATCCACTGCTTACCCAATTGACGTTTTATTATTTTTATATGTGCTGGAAGCCGCCCAAAGTGGCTGGGGAAACCCAGCCAGATGGGCGGGGTATAAATAATAAAAATGTTGTTGTTGTTGTTACTTACATAATACCGAAAGGGGTTTCCAAAGCAACCTTGTATCAGAGTAAAGGTTCAGTTTGACAAATGTCAACTCAAATTGACTTTACAATGTGGCAGTATGTTCCTGTTATTGTGGCAACAAGTTGAGTTTACTATGTGGTGCGGTCATTTTGGGTTCACTAGCAAGCTTAAGCAAAAAATAGTTCCAGTCAAACACTCATCTGGTAGCATCAGAGTCCTTGTTGACCAGCCAGTTTGGAGGACTCCAAAGGTTCAACTGTTGTTCTAAATATATTATTGCTTTGCATATTTAGCCTGGAGAAGAAATGATTAAGAGGTGATATGACATCCATTTTCAAATATTTGAAGGACTGCCATGCAGATGGTGGTGTGAATTTGTTTTCTGTTACCCTCAAGGGTAGAACTTGAACCAATGAATTCAAATTACAAGGGGAAAAAACATTAGGCTAAGCATTAGGAAGAAGATCCTAATGGCACACGCTGTTGGACACTTGAGCAGACTACTTTGGAAGGCCGTGGGCTCTTCTTCATTGCAGTTCTTAAAGGAGAGGGTGGACCAATTAAGTCAATTTTGTGCATCAGCTGCAGGTTGGGCCAGATGACCTTCAATGTGTCCCTTCCAACTCTATTATTCAAACATTACAATGTGTTAAGCTAAACAAGGCATAAATCATTCAGTATTTGAAGATGATGCCTTGAATTGTATTTGCTCGCAGGCTGGCATTTGAAAACCTTAGGTTCTTTATTTCATACTGATGTTCAGTAGTGTGATTTGGGAGGAAAGAGTACTTACCAAGTGTTTTCTTTTGGGTGCATTATGTAAACCAGGCAGACCTACAGCTGTGCTGGAGAGTGTTAAGGGGGGAAAGTGCATGGCAAGGGAGACCATTTTGCTTGCTTAGAGAAATAAATATATTTTGTTTGACAAAAGACTCGTCATTCCAACCAGAAATGCTTTCGTTGCCTTAAATAATAGCAGGGATCTCTAATTGTTCAATATGACCAAAGGGAGCCCTGTATAGGGAAGCTTTTTAATGTGTAATGTTTTGTTATGCTTTAATATATGTTGGAAGCCACTCAGAGTGGCTAGGGCAACCATGTCAGATGGGTGGGGTACATATAGAATAATACTAAATAATACTAATAATTTTGACTCCTTGAGAAAATCAAAGATTTAGGAATTCATCTACAGTACTGCAAATTTGGATAGTATGAATCTAGAATAATGGACATTAATTAATCTAGAATAGTGGGCATTCGTACATGCAATCCTGTGCATGCTTATAGGGAAGTAAGCCCCTCTGTGTTTAATGGGTCTGACTGCCAGGGAAATGAGCCTGAACTGTCAGTTTGCCTCAATATGCAAGGGTGAGTCCTGTTGTGAGTTACCTTATGCTTAGCCCAGAGCATTATGGAATCCTGGTCTGGATCAAGAAAATATATACCATAAACTTTACAACCATTTTAGGTTTGTGAGCACATTTGGAATTTTGAGATAGTGCCAGTCACAAAATGGCTGCTGTGGGTGTGTAGCATCACACAAAATGGCATGTGTGTAAGAGATGCCCTGTTAGTGACAATAATTGGGAGGGAAAAGCAACTATTCTGTCACACACTTTGAATTTTGAGGAAATATTTAATGATACCTTTCACAGGTGCCATGAGTGTGTGTGTGTGTACTGGCAATCACATTTGTTGGTGACTCTGACATTACAGTGACATGGGGTAGATTTGCCATCTATCATATGACCATTATGGTACAGTGTTAAAATATATGATATTATATAAAATGAAGTGTGAATATGTTTGAAAGTGGAGATTAATCCATTAACCCAGAATTGGGGCAGGAAAATACAAAATAACATGATTACAGGAAGACTAGGAAAGCTGAGATAAGAATCAAACCAGGACCCATTCAGTAGCTGCAAACACAAAACTTAATAAAGAGCAGGTGACAAAGCTAAGGGTTTGCCTTGTGCCTCTTGGAGAAAGGAAATTATATTGTGCCTTATAGTCCTCCTGCGAACCAGTACTGTACCAGTTGATTGTATGTGTCAAACCAGTTACTGGTATTTAACGCTTACTGGCCTGAACCAGCACCAAACCAGAATAATTGCAGCTCATCCAAAACCAGAGTTAAATGTGAAAAGCTTTTATTTTCTGCACGTGCCTGTATCTGGGGGGAAATAATTTTTAATCACCTTCATAAACATGGCTCTGTAAAGGGTTAATTAACTCTTGTTAAATAATCTAGAGTAAGCTACTATGGAGCTGATTTTGGGGACCCTTGAGTTTACATTTTATTACCGCAGAGGAGAAGGAATGCAGGGTTACTCCTTGCCCCATCGCTAGACACATGGTCTTGGCAAACTGTAACCATTTATGGAATTAAAATACTGATTCCACAAGGATGTCTCTTGGTGCCTTCTGATTTGCTTTTCCAGCCTCAACTCATTGCATAATTTTGAAGAAGAATTATTTATTTCTTTTTCTGTTGTGCTGAAGATGTTACAATTTTGGCTGAAGTGCTTCAGAAGTGTTGGAACGACCATGCAGGGATTGTATTTGGAATGAAATTGCACGAAGCTGCAATGTAATACATGAGTTATGACTTCATACTTAATTTCCAAAGTGGGACACACAAGAGCAAACAGGGGCATGGCCCCATGGCATGATGTGCAACTCCAGAGGGGGAGAACCCAGCAAAGTAAAACTCATGTAGAAAACTGGGAACAGGGAATAGAGTCCGTAAATTAATATACCATGTCCACATCTGATTTATATTGTGTGCTGCAGACTTTGGCCCCTCCTCCTTCTCTTTCTTGAGTTAATGAATAGATCCCACCCTTCCAGTGGGTAAGGGGCTATAGAATAACTTGTGTCACAACTGTCTAAACCTAGACTGAGTAGCTATAGATGATTGCTACTTCAATAATTTACTTTTGTGTCTTTGTTGGAGTTAGGGCAGGGGTTACATCCTATACTTTAGGGAATGGCACCTGTCTGGCTTGGTGCAGATGAAGCCAAATTGCAAAATGAGAAGAAAGAAGCCCTGACCCTTATAAGCCAAGGACACATCACCTTGAGAATCTGATGATGAGAAAGCTAAATTAAATATGAACTGTTTGAAAAGAATGTGATAACCAGTAACCATGTCACTCTTTCTGAAACCTAATTCTGAATTGGGTTACATGCATAATAATCACTTTCTGTCCTCCTTGTTGCTGGAAGTGAGCCAGTGTTAAACTGCTACAGTGAGTTCTAGCAAATACCCGCTTTGTTCTGCAGGACACTCTGGCTACTGCTGTGTTTGCAGCATACTATATAATCTGGATGGCATGTGGGCAGTACTCCTTGAAGCACTGAGAAGAGAAAAACCTACCTGAGAATTTGTAGTCCAGTTCTGGTTTGCAGAGAAGCTATGGCTTTCTCAGTTAAGATACAGGCCCCATCTGAACTATGCATTTCATGCAGTACCAGTACACTTTAAACAGTCACGGCTTCTCCCAGAGAACCCTGGGAGCTGTTGTTTGTTAAGGGTGGTGAGAGAGGTTATGAGACCCCTCTTATTCCCACTGAGCTACAATTCAGAGTGTTTTAACCATCAGTTCCTCTTCCCAGGGAACCCTGGAAATTGTAGATTCGTGAGGGGAAAATGAGCCTCCTTGTAACTCCCAGCAGACTTAAACTACGCTTCCCTCAGTTCTTGAAGCCATGATTGTTGTGGTAGGATGCTGTTTTAAATGTGTAGTGCAGATGAGGCCCTAATGGCAAACAGCTTTGCTTCAAAGGCGAAAGTGCAGGAAGGTGCAAGAAGAGGAAGCAATGCTAGCGAGTGAGTTTGGATTCGTCCTTAAGGTAGGCATAATTTAAGAAGACGATAGTGTCCAAAGGTGGGACTCATAATCTTCATTAACCTTTCACACTTCTTCGCCTAATTCAAGCACTGGGAGAGGAAGCGTATGAGCCTTATATACAGTCATGTGATGCCAAACCGTAGTTTGGCGCTACACATGAATTAGCCAATGTGTGGTGGACATATATGTATTTACACAAAGGTTTTTGTCACATCCATGTTTTAATTCATTCCTGCAAGGAAAAAACTACTCACTTCAATCTTCCTTTTGTTGTCTAAAAATTCAGTATGATTTAAAAAGAGTGTTGCTGTCTAACCAACTCAGAACAAACCCAGGTTGGTTATTTCCTTAAGAATATTCGTACTAACACAGACAAGGATTTGTATGCAAACAGCTTTCCATTTCTCTGAGTGTTCAGCTACCCCTTGCTGTGAAAATATTCTCCAAACCTACCAAAAACTTTGTAGAATTTTTTTATTTTGTTTTTTTGAAATGAAAGCCTGATTTCACTTTGTAGCAGCCCAGGAGAAAATCCATTTAAATGCCCAACATCATGATAGAAATCCTATAATCCTTGGACCAAGCTTTGCATCAGGAATCGTTTTCAGACACAATCAAGAGACAAAAACGGAAAAGAGGGTGATTTCCTTCTGAGAGGAAGAAGGATTTTGAAGGACTGTTAAACTGGCGCCTCAATGGGCTTGAATTAATGTCTTAATGCTATTGAGACTTTTTCTCTCTCTCTCAAAAGCAGAACCGTGGACATCCTGCAAGGCTCTTGTCAAGAGGGCCTATTTCTGGAATGGGTGGTATGCAACCATCCATTCTCATTAATTGCTGTAGCTTAACTTAGTGTCATCTCTGACCTGCCAGGACTCAGCTGGCACCGCAGCAGAAGCCTGTCATCCATTTCTGCCTGCTTTTTCTGAATCTCATTTGCATGCACATTCCAAGGCCCTGGAATATTCCTCATTGTGCTTTTCAAGCAGGAGCCACAGTGGTAAAAGACCCAAGGTTTTAGCGAGCAGGCTAGTGCTTTTGCTTGTATGTAGCCACCTTCCAGAGTGTTCACAACTTAAGTCAGCCCCATTCTCAGTTATGAGTCAAATCATCCCACCTGTTGTGCTCCCCCCTCCCCCCCCATGTCTGTTATGCATGTAAGTTGGAACCTATCCTCTTTTATAGCAGAAAGCCCTTTTAAAAAATTTTAATAAGGAGATGGGGAACCTTAGGAGATCGATTCTCCCCACCGCCCCTTGCTTCAAAAGAGGTCCGGGGACAGCGGGAAGCGCTTCCCGCTGCCTCCGGACCTCTTTTGAAGCAAGGGGCTGCGGGGAGATCGCTTCTCCCCACCTGCCCCCACCGCCCGGCTTCGGAACGCTGCTCCGAAGCGGGGCGGGGGGGCGGGAAAACCTGCCCCAGCCGCCCCGCTTCGCAACGCTGCTCCGAAGCGGGGCGGGGGGGAGGGAACACCTGCCCCCACCGCCCGGCTTCGGAACGCTGCTCCGAAGCGGGGCGGGGGGGAGGGAACACCTGCCCCCACCGCCTGGCTTCGGAACACTGCTCCGAAGCGGGGTGGGGGGGAGGGAACACCTGCCCCCACCGCCCGGCTTCGGAACGCTGCTCCGAAGCGGGGCGGGGGGGAGGGAACACCTGCCCCAGCCGCCCTGCTTCAGAACGCTGCTCCGAAGCGGGGCGGGGGGGAGGGAACACCTTCTGAAGGCGGGCGGGGGGCGAAAGTCTTTGTCCCCCCTGCCTGCCTTCCCAGGGGCTTTTAAATCGCCCCGGACAGCGGAGAAGTCCTCCTCTGTCCCGGGCGATTTTAAAATGCCGCCCGCCAGCATTTTAAGATCGCCCGGACAGCGGAGAAGTCCTCTGCTGTCCCGGGGTTTTTTAAAATGCTGGGGGTGGGAAGAAAAGCCCTTGTCCCCCCCCCCAGCCTTCAGAAGAGGTCCGGGGATAGACTGTCCCCGGACCTGGTCTGAAGGCGGTTTCCCTAGGAACGCATTAATTGATTTTCAATGCATTCCTATGGGAAACCGTGCATCGCAAGACGAAAAACTCGCAAGACGAAGAGACTTGCGGAACGAATTAATTTCGTCTTGCGAGGCACCACTGTACACCGGCAGAGGCAGGAGAGCAGCTGGAGCTCCGAAACTTTCAGCACATTCAGGACCATCGTTCCAAGGCTGTGTGGCAGTAGCCAGACTGTACCCCAGTTCTGTCATGAACCTCCCTTGCGCTGGTCAGCACCTCACACTCTGGCGAAAATAGGGGACCAGCCAGATAAGGAGGACCAGAAATGAAGGCCATGGAAAAGTTTGACACTAGGCCTGAATCAGAGCCTGCATGCCGTCAGTGGGGAACCTCAAGCACAGAGCCTTCAGTTCTCTCATAACACTTCCCAGGCGATACTTTTCACTGGTCCTGCATCATACCTTGAGGGTTTTTGCCTGACTGGAATATGTCCTTGAACTCTGATAATGCCTCTTGCTCATCTGTGGAGGACAGGTGGGTGGGTATAGAAACTAGCCTATTGTGCAAAGGTAAACTTTTCATTTGCTGCACTGCTTGTGTTTGTCTCTGACCCCACTGGTCACTAGCATGTGGCCCTCAGGAGGTTGTGCAGAAGGAAATGTGGATCTCCGCCCTTCCTCCCCCCCCCCCCCGTAAGTCTAGAAAACCTTGAATCGCGCTGGGCTCTTCGGATGAAGGGTGGTACACAAATTAAATTAACAACAACTATCCAGTGAGCAAACACAGTTGAGAAAGTGTACACAGTCTCCTCCTTGCTGGCCTTGGGAGGCAGGTAAGATGTTGGCTCCAGTTGAAAGTTGAAAATTGACTATTGTCCCACACTATAAATTGATTTTCACTCTACTATTTATTTTTTAAAAATAATAATTAGGTTTTTTGGGAGTTTGTTTGTCCTGAGTGATATTTAGTGGTGTTTGCTGTTGTCTTTAACCCTCCCCCCCCCCTTTAAAATTAATGAATAACAGTCTAGGAAGGCCTGCAAATGAGTGAGTGAGTGAATGAATGTAAAATTCCTAGAACATTTCCCAGTATGAAATTCAAGACAGCCATAACAAACTTAAAATGCAAAGCTAATTGACAAATTATTGCAAACCCCCAAAGCAATACGACCACATTAAAGGCAGAGTTTCAAAACACAAATCCAAAAGGCCTGGGAGAATTTTTTAAAAAGTTTTCATTTGGCCCTCTAAGAACAATATACTTGGTGGCAGACAGACCTCTCTGGTGGGCAGGGGCAGCCCAGACAGCTCATATTTAAAAGGTAATACTCCCCTCTGTAGCTGGGAAATATCTTCAGATTTCATCCCCCCACCTACCTTTGAAAGGTTGGTATTTGGGACTTTTCACCCCACCTCCAAAAATGTTTCAGCCCAGCACTAATCCTGAGCCATTTCACACATACATACATTTTAAAACAGGGAACATCATAGGTGTACACTTAAAAGGTATGATATTTAGAGAGGCTCTGTGTAGTTCTATGCATGGCAATGTAGAATACTGGCAGGCACAGTTCATGGGGAGAGTTAGCAATGTTTTTCTGGCAGTTGCTTACAATGGGCTGCTGACATTGAGAAAACCTCCCCAGCCAGGAGGAAACAGTAGGGTGGAAATTAGCAGCATTGTTGTCCCAGGTTTGTATAATATTGTGATTGTTTCACTAGGCACATCCACTTGTCTTGAAGAAAAGAATCAAGAATTCATGAAACACTTCTCAGTTTTAAAACTGATCTGGATAATTACGTGAAGGATATCCTTATGGTGCATGCATGTTAATTGGTTGTCTCAGTAGAGGCCTGCTGGGAGATTGGGAACGAGTTCCTCCCTCCCTCTTCCCCATCTTAAGTTTTTGCTCATTCTCCACATCCTCTCCACATCAGTGAGAATCACAGCTGAAGATGAAATATCAGATGGGTTGGATTTGCACTGGAGAGCTAAGAACACTTAGTCTTTGAAGAGGTTCGACGGACAGGTTTCTCTTTCATGCTTTGATTCTGCTGCTCACCATATGCTAGATTGGGAAGGAATTTTCCCTCTGGAACATTAGCTAGTGACCTGGCTCCTTCCCTCCCTCCCCTGCCTTCACTTGTAGCATAAAGTACATAGCAGCAAGAATATGTGTGCCTGAGCTACCAGGGTGCATGGGTGCCCTGCTATGTTACACTTCAGTCTATCCTACTAACCTCCTTAGGCGCTTAGGAACATAGGAAGCTGCTTTTTACTGAGAGCATTGGCCTACCCATCTCAGTATTTGTCTAACACTAACTCTTAGAGGCTCTGCAGTGTTTCAGACAGGAGTCTCTGCCAGCCCTACCCAAAGATGATGGAAATTATTGACCCTTCTGCATGCCAGGCAGATGCTGTGCTACTGTGGTCCTTCTCTATATTCAGGTTCAGGTGATGGACTAGATAAACTATGCACATCCCTTTCACCCTGACAGCCTTACTTTGGGAAGGCTGAGATGTTTGTTCATTGCTCCTTTTGCTGCAGCAGGTTCCTTTGGGCAACCTGGCTGCTTCTGTGGATAGTAGTTGCCGAACCAAATATTGTCTAGTTGAGGGACCACATATTGTTCTGTACTTCCAAAGGCACATTGAGATTGGATTTAGGGAGGAGTCTTGTCCAGCCACAAGATCCAGCTTCTTGATGCATCAGACACTGCTGTGAGGTGTAATCACCTGGATCATTTGTTTGTTCTTGCTGAGTCGGTTGACCAGAGACTTCTGTAATCTCACTGGAGCTGCCCCTACTATTCTCTTTGCACACTTTTCCTTTTTACCTTTTGCATGTGCTCCTGAAGTTGTGGCAGCAGCTGAAAAATTCAATAAGACTTCTGGTGCCCTGGCTAATTGAAGTGTTTTCCTTTGTCAGCTGCTCGGCTCAAACAACGTCAAGTACAAAGCAGTAGCCATCAGCACTTTGTGTATCTCCAAAATCCCATTAGTGGTAAAAAGAGCTTGAAGTTTCATTTGCAGAAAAGAAAAAGGAGGGGGAAACAGGGAGGGAGAGAATAAGAAAGGGGGCAGGAAACTTCCATCATCTGTGCATTAACATATCACCCTGAGCGCAGCCAGTCTCAGAGTCACTTTTCCTCTCACAACTATGAGAATTTTTAATCAAGGTGCAGCATTATATTAGAAGGACATTTATTAGCTTCAGGGGGTGATATGCTGATCAGAGGGTTTGCTGATAAAATTAGGAATCATTATTTTTTTAAAAAGTAAATAAAACTTTCAGCCAATGCAATGCATTCTCTTTCCTTTCTGCCCTTCTTTTCCCGGAGGTATGTTTGTTACTGCAAAATTACAGAAGTCCCGAATAGCAACAGCAATGAGAATTCTAATGTTCTGTTGATCCACAGCAAATAAATAGCCAACATTTTGAGGGAGGGTCAAACTGCTTTAAAAGGCAGTGATCTTTATAGTGCCTCATATGCAAGAATATGTGGTGAACACAGGATATTTCAGAACGTTATTTGACCTAAACTTCAAAGGTTTTCCATTTTGTCCAAGGCTGCCTATAGAGCAGTATAGTACTGAATTTGGATGTGGGGTGACTCTCATTAGGTCATTTTAGGCAAGTTCCCTAGTTCTTTCCCCACAAGGTTGCTGCAATGATAAATGAAATTAGCAGCACTGAACTGTGTAAAGAGAAGCAGCTTTAATCTGTTGCACAAGCCAAAGGGCACTTCCAGGTGACCTGTTTATCAAGTATTCATCCTGATCTCTTTGCAGAGAGGCTAGATGATGTGGGCTATTTAGTGAGTATTTGTCCTGATTGGTTTGTGGGGAGGTTAGATGAAGTTGCATCAAGCAAGTGGTATCCCACACTTTATAGGGCATTTCCCTCTTACTTTCCGCATGGTTAAAAAATCCCAATATTTAGGGGAAGCAGGCTTTCTTTACAGTGTGACATAGCACCAATCCCGTTGTAGCACTCTGCCCCAAATTAGAATGGGATGCTGCCAAGTTTCAAGTGGTGTCATAGCATTTGTTTTGGGTTTTTTAAAAAGAAAAAGGGGTGAACGCTCAGCTCCCCATTAACTGCTTCTCACAATTGATGGGAGTCCTGAAGTGATTTACAGAACAAAAAATAAAATGCAGAAAACACAATACTGAGTACATATAGTGTTGATCCGAAAAAATAACTTAAAAAACAGGAAAAAGCCCTCCATTCTAGACCGAACCATTTTCATCTAGGCTTCCCACAAATTATCAAAATGCTGTGATAAACAAGGGGGTGAAAAACTGTATCAAAGGGTGTGTGTGTGTGTGTGTGTGTGTGTGTGTGTGTGTGTGTGTGTGTTTGCATTTTACAATATTTTAACAACAAAAATTCAATCTAAACAAATCCAGCCTGCTTTTTCTTCAACTTCCCTCCCCCTCCCTCTGCGGTTTCTTATTTTATATTGTAATCTTACTTCATAACCAATTCAAACCTATTTACAAGTTTAACCTTTTTACTCCCTAACTATATCAAAGGTATTTGTGAGAAAGATATGAAGCAAGACATGAGATTAGAATCGGAAGTGGCTGCTTTAATTCTTGAAATCTTGCCTATGCTGAGTGATGGGCTAATGCTATATGATCTTTGATAAACCCTTTGCTTTTATATTCCTGTTTAATTGCTTGGCTAAAGGGTGTAATAATGAAACTTGAAATAAGGTACCACAAAATAAGCCTTGTGTCATTTAAAGACCAACAAATTTATTATGTCATAAGCTTTTGGGGACTACACAAAAAAAAAAAATAATGCTCATGGGCATGTGCATTTTCATAACTCTTAGCTCAGTGGAACACACACACACACAAAAACATTTTGCCAAACTTCATAAACAGTTAATGCTTTGGGCCAGTCACCAATTCTCAGCCTAACCTGCCTCACATGACCATTCCAAAGTTACAGAAGGAGATATGAAAGTTCCTATAGCCCAAGTGATGCTGCTTTGTGCTATAAAGGGTCAAGTTTTTCCCCGATTCTTACACCTGCAAATGTTTAAACCAATCTTAAGATGGCCTGATGGTCGCATATTTTAGATGCATAATTTCTGCTTGCCATCTGTAGAAGAGGAGAGGTGGGAAGGAAAGAGGCAGAACCTCTATGAATAGTTTTCATACTGTGTGTGTGTGTGTGTGTGTGTGTGTGTGTGTGTGTGTGTGTGTGTGTGTATTACTGTATTATTGGCTTGAAGGTTCTGCTGCACTTCTGCCTTCAACATTTTCCTTCCTTCTTTCATATAATTTAAACATCATCTCTGTTTCCTGCAACCTATTATTATTTATCATTCAAGGAAGAGGAAATCTGCATTTGACTGGGAAACTTGTGGTGAATTCAGGCTGGATAATTGGGGGGGGGGGAGGAAAAGAAGAGGAAGGACTGTTATCCCCACTTTGCAATTATGTGTACTAAGGCATTGACTGGATCAAATCCCACAAGCAGTTGGATGGATGCTTCTTATCCTATGGCAGTGTTTCCCAAATGTTTTTGGGCAACGGCACACCTGCTTACCGGAAAAAAATCTCGCGGCACACCACCATTAAAGCCCCGCCCCGTGACGTCAGCGCGCAGCGTCACGCTGGGAGGGACGCACAGAAATGAAAGTTTTTTCCCTCCCCCTTGCCGGGGTGGGAGGAGGCAGCAGAGCGAGGGCAGCTGAGGCGGCGGCGGCAGCTGAGGCGGCGGCGGCTGCGATAGCGGGCGGAGGAGGAGCCGTCGCCGGGAGTTGCTGCTGCTGCTGCTGTTGCTGCTGCTGCCCGGACATGCCGGCCTCCTCCTCCTCCGCTGTCTCGCGCGCCTCCCTTTTGCGCGCGCTGCCCCGCCGCTCGGCACCACCACCGCGGAGCCGCCCCGGCTCGACGCGGATCCTCGCCGCCGCCGCCGCCTCTCGCCGCCGCCTCTCGCCCGCCTCCCTCCCACGGCACACCAGCCGGTGTCTCACGGCACAGTAGTGTGCCGCGGAACACCGGTTGGGAAACACTGTCCTATGGCATCGTAGAAAAAGAAAGTACCTTAAGGTCTAATCACATCATCTTTAGAGCTGGCAAATGCATGGATATCAATGGGTCCTTTCCTACTCTTGTTTGGCATACTCACACTACTGTAACAGCACCTTCGCTGATCAATGTAAGTTTGGGGGGGGGGTGGAAGGACAGCAGGGAGGATTCCAGGAAGCAGGATTAAACTGCTCTGATAAGGACAGGTGTGGGGAATCTCAGGCCCCCCATGACTCTCTGTCTGGCCCTCAGGACTCTATCCAGGCCATGCCCATCACTGGCCCTGCTCTGCACTCTTCTTTACTGGTTTTACCTTGAATTGGTCATTGACCTCTGCTAATACAGGCTTCCTCAAACTAGGCCCTCCTGATGTTCTTGGCCTACAACTACCATGAACCCTAGCTAGCAGGACCAGTGGACAGGGATGATGGGAATTGTAGTCTCAAAACAGCTGGAGGGCCGAGGTTGAGGAAGCATGTGCTAATACCTCCTACTTACCTAGAGGGACTATGGAGAGCCGTGTGTGTGTGTGTGTGTGTGTGTGTGTGTGTGTGTGTGTGTGTGTGTGTTTGGCCACACCCACTGCTGGAAGGCTGCCCACAAGGGAATGTGGGCCATGGACTGAAAAAGATTCCCCATTTGTGGATTAGGATTAGACCCAGACCAGTGCAGCTGGTAACAAAAAAGCAGTAGTGTGGAGTGTTCCTGTGCATGGCTGGATGCTTGTCTGGTGTCTTCCAGTATTCTCCATTCTATTATCCCTCCCTTTTGTTCCCCCTTCAGGTCCAGGTTAGGCTTCTTATTAGGAGCAGCTTAATCATGGCATCTTTCAAATAGGTCGATGGAAGGAACAGTGCCAAGGAGGAATTTATATCCTGCGTCTTAGCCCTGCCCTCTACCTGTTTGCTGTAATAAGTCAAGATGGGCAAGGAACCAGCATACAGGTAGTCGGCCAAACTTGTCCAAATCAATTGAGCCTTAAAGCTGAAAATCATCCAGCAATACCAGGCTGGACTCCTTCCCTAATGAAACTGGTTTAAACATGACATCAAAGTTGCTTAATCCTCACAACGTTTTGCAAACACATCTCAGTGTCATGGGCCAGGCGTCAGCTTCACCTGCTGAGCAGCAGCCTGAAGGAGCAAAAGGCAAAGTGACTTCACCTGCTGCTGATCAGCCCTTTTGCTCCTGATTAGAACCAGCTGGCTTCAGCTTTCTTAAGCAGGGTTTCCAGCCTCAGTTAGTTGCTGGAAACAATATTTGTTGTTCCTGGTCAGACTTTGCTGCTTCTCACTTCTTGTGACCTTGGACCCTCGGCTTTCTTGACCCCCGGATCGTCTGACTACGTGAATCGAGATATTCCTGACCTTAGGACCAGACTGAACCTTGTATATAGACTCTGCCTCTAGGCAAGTACCCTCCTGGAACTCAGCTGGTTGGCTGGCTTCTCCCTCCACTGAGCTCCTCCGTGGCTGGCAGCACAGGACTCTGACACACAGTCTGCCCCCAAGGGTTGGGCCACATCCCTTTCTGTGCCAGATTGTTCCAAGTCCCTGCTGCCCTCACAGAAAATCCCCTGCTGGATGACATTTAGAAGATGTAACATAGGGGGTAGGGGGAGAACTTCTTCACCTCCACCACAGAATAGGCTTGATAATATTTAGTAAACTTTTCAGTCTGATTCAGCAAAAGCCTTCCTCCACCTGCGCTTAAGCCATCTTCCTTTTTGCATCATGGCATGGACCAGGAAGCGTGTTCAATTTAATAATAGCTCTCATGGGTATTTGGTGTCAAACCCATGTAACAAATGGTGGCAGAATCTTGTGGAACGGCTTCAGGGAAGGGTGATTTGCGGCAGAGAAGAGTGTGTGCATGCGTGTGCATCTGTTCCTTTCCTCACCTGCACAATAATTCTTCCCCCTATTGCTTTCTCTACCTGCTTGGGGAATCATCCAATCGCTCTACTTCTCTGCCACAAATCACTCCCTCCAAAAACTGCCTTGGGTCAGAGACCGAGGAGCAGTTTTCCGTTTCCACTACACAAGGAGACCAACCTGCAAGAAGGCACCAGCAGGTAGAATGGATCGTTTTTGAAGACCCCATTTGGGTCATCCCAATTATTAACATTGTAAATGTTCCCAATTTTGTTATCATGTTATTTCATTTCTGCCAGTTATTTACATGGATTCCTTTTTTACTTTGTGTAGTTAGAATAGGAGCGATGGTGAGAGTACCCTTAATTATGTTAGCTGGGGTGAGCTTTCGGAGTGCATCTCATCGACTGCTCAGGTTTACAGCTCTGACCTGTGGGCCGGGTGTAAAGTTGGTGATAGCACCTTTTAGCTTGGAAATGCTTTCTTCTGTACTGTGGTTTTACTGTCTTACATTGTTTCCATTGCTGACTGATGTATGGCCCTTGTAGTTTGTAGTTTGGGGCTACATTTTGCTTTAATATGCTATTCTACTTTGGAGACTTCTGGGTCAAGAAGTGGCATGTAGAGAAGACGATAATAAGGTTAGTAGGGATGGCAGTTTTGTGAATGTGTTCACATATACCCAACACTCCCAATTTTTCTAGGAAAGTAAGTTTTTGGCTCAGTTCTCATTTTGTTTTTAATACAACCTGCCAATGCAGCATGCTATGCCATGGAATACAATTATTTGTTATAAGAGGTTTAACGAAAAGAGTAACTAATAGTGACAAGGCTACTCTCGGGTATGAGTGCCAGAGAGTTCAATGGGGCTTATTTTCAGGAAGTGTGCTTAGGATTGCTGCCTGAGAGACTCTTTGGGCTTGAGGGTGAGGCCCTTCAAGACTGGTGTGCTCTCATACGCAGACGGCTATTTAAATTCTGCTTTGATGTTGATATTTATTAGCCTAGAATCTTTCTTTTTACTCCCAAGGAAATATTTACACATTTATGAGAATAGGAATTCCAGCTGCCAGCTTGAGGTCACAGCTTGGAAGATTCATCCCAAATATAGCAATGTGGGAGAAGACAGTGTAGGCAGCAAAGAGAAAGAGGTAGAGCCATCTTGGAGATGTAGTTCCTTTCGTCTGACATTGTTTGGATAGCATCCATCTGTGGGGGCCAGTGACTTCCACAATGCTGTGATGAGCTGCAAAGCCTTTAATACAATAAAATACTACAGCACAAACTGCGGGGAGATCCCAGATAAACAGCAGAATAAATGTGTCAGAGAAGAGCTGCGAGTGAGCATGTGAAATCTCCAGTGTAGGAGCCAAAGAGTTTAGAATTAACCTGTTTAGGGCCTCTGTGCACACTTGTGGGGTGTGTTTGTGTGTGTAGGGGGCACATTTAAAAGCATATTTGATTCCAGTTTGCTATGCACACTTTCCTTCAAGGCAGCACTTACATTAAAATGATACCACATTCTTGTACACCTAGAAGTTCAGTACTTGGAACTTTAGGAAATGTTTGGTAGGTTCTCTTCCCCCTTCCACACCCCAGCTATGGATTTGTTTCTTCCCCCCACCCCTTGCAGGGCAGGGGGAACCCCTCTATTCATAACTGTTAGGAAAAAGAATTGGTATAATCAAAATTCGGAATAGTTAGCTCACAACCAAAGCTTTTCTACAATTTAGGTTTTTTTAAGGGAAGGAAGCAGGGAAGGAAGTGTAGAGAGAACAGGCAGTATATTAAGAGGAAAGAAAAAGGGAAAATCAGACAGTCAGTACAGGTGATGAGAAAATGAGTCAACATGCCGAAAATGGGAAGGAAAGATTGTAGAAACCAAGGCATTTTATGGGTCTCATAGCATTGCCCTGATAGGTTTTGACAATGAAATAAGACTCAAGTTTCAAGATAAGTTGCTGTTTTATTTTTAATGCAAGAAAGAATTTGATATTTTAAAAAAATATGCAAGAAAGCCATCCATTCAGCCAAGTCAATGTGATAGAGCCAGTGTCTCAGTTGTGTTGAAGGAGTATTTTGTAGTGCTACTTGTGCTGGGGTATGGCACAATCCTAGTGTAGGCTAGTCCATCACGGCCTCATCACATTCATGTACACATGCTTGCCATCGGGTGTGGAGCTGCCACCACATACCATTCTTGGGCAGCTGCCAGGATTCTGGCAGGGCTCACTACAGAGACCCAATGTCAGACTAGGACCTAGGAGACCCGGGTTCAAATCCTACTCAGCCATGAAGCTTATTGGGTGAACTTGGGCCAGCCACTGCTTCTCGGCCTAACCTACCTTACAGGATTGTTGTGGGGTTAAATGAGGGCGCAGCAAACCATGTCCGCTGCCTTGAGCTCCTTAGAGAAAGGGGTTAGATCTAGATGCAATCAATCAATAGTAATAAATTAGAAAGATATCCTGAGAGCTCTTTTTAAAAACATAACCTATTTGCAACAGTCACCTATTCCCTAGAAGTAGAGTTCTCATCTGGAGAACTTTGGAAAAAAGTGTACTAGAGGTTGCCAATATGGCCAGGATAAGCCTTCCAGGGACCCCAGCAGACCACCACTGTAGGGCAGAGCACCCATCAGGGGCCCTTTTTTGCCAAGGATCTTCTCAAGCTTTGCTTGGCATGCTCATGTCACAGTATTGGACAACTCATTTGCCTTCCTTAGTCCCTTTGTGCTCCAACTTGCCAGCATTTGTATGCCATAGCAATAGTTTATAACTGTAGAGGCTCAGCAACATAAGGAGCTGACAGTTATTGTGGAAATGACACCTGGAGAAATCAGAAAATGCCAGAGCAACTTCAGGGAAGGCATTGAAACATGAATGCCTTTTTTCAGCAGCTCAAGAAATTATAAAATGTGATTACCACAGGATTGCCATCAAATTTAGGCTCAAAACAAGATGCATGCTGCAAAACTGCTGCATTGGCATAGTCACAATATGACCTCTTGTAAAGAACTCTGCAGTTGTCCTTATTGTGGTGCCTTGGATTGTATTCCTGTGGCAAGGTGTGCAATCATCAAGACTGCTTCTACTTCAGAGCATGAATTTGGCACAGGGTATGGAACTGCATAGTAATGGAATAGAGGAAAGAGAGACAAAAGGAGCTTGATGAATGTGCTATGCCTTGTGCAAATGTTTCATGACAGTGAAAAACCTAATATTATACAGACATTGCGGATCAGTCCAGTGGTCCATCTTGCCAAAGCCTTTGGGATCATGCAGTTGTGCAAACTTACAGAGAATTTAGCAGCTGTGGCAGAATGTCAGGTTCTAGGTCCCAGTGGCCTCTCAGCCTAAGGCTCTTCAGGCTCATATATTTCTGCAGTTGAGAGTTGTCCAGCAGCTTCTGCTTTACTCTGCTTTCAGTACCTAGTTTTTCTCTCACCACTTTTCCTGGGCATCAGACTTCTCAAAAAAACACCTTCTGCCACAAGACTTGCCTCATCATTGCCACCATGCCATTGAATAACTTCAGCATTCTGTTTGACAAGGAAATGCATGATTGCATGCAGTCGCATGCTAGGAATTTGTGTTCACAGATGCTCCATGTTGCAGGCCATGGTTTTGTATGCAAAATGCTGCAAGAGGAATTGCAGTTGGCTTTGCTACTTACTGTGCCACCTATAAATAATCATGGTTTAGAGTTCTGTGATATATTGCAAACTAAGTTAGCATATATAGTAGGAACAAAATGTATATCAGACTGTATAATCCTTGCAACCATCAGGGTTCATGTTAGTGTGTATGGATAGATAGATGGATAGATTCAGTTTTTCCAAGGCCTACTGGCCAAAGACAAGAGAACAGGAGGTAAAGGATGTGCATTTTACACAACTGGATTGCATACATCCACGAGTGTGATCAGTAGTTGCAAGAACTGTGACCCCCCCCCCTTTAGACATTTCTTTGTGTAAGTCTGGTGACAAAGAGGCTTTTTGGTAATAGGAATATTTTTGGCCCACAAATACTTAGCAAGCATATTTTCATCTGGCCTTTTCCATCGTTGCTTCATCGTTGTCTATTGATAAGCTTCTTCTGTAAGGTGGTCCGCTGTTGTCCACGGAGAAGCTCGTTGTGTTCTATATGTAGTTGTCATCTTGAGCACTAGCCTTTGTTATGCCAGAGATCCATAGTGCGAAGAACATTTAGAATTTTTTTCTGTGGTTTGGAATCCCTTAATAAGATTTCAAAAGAAAGCTGCAGAAAACTAATGGAAGAAGGCCAGCAGCTGGGCTGTGCCAAGAGCCACAGAGTTTTGCTGTGCTTGTTGTGCCTTCAGTCTGCGTGGAGGCCAAAAAAGGGAAGGAGCATGAGATAGAAACAAGAAGGATCCAGGGAGCAGGAGTGGCTCCAGAAAGGACCGCAGATCAGTAGGGCATCTGCTTTGTATACTGAAGGTCACGAGTTCAGTTCCTGGCATCTGGTGGTAGGGCTGGGAAAGACTTCCTGTCGGGAAACCCAGAGACTAGCTGCCAATCAGTGTAGACACTGCTGAGATGAACCATTGGTCTGATTTGGCATAAGGAAGCATCCCACTTTTAAGAACACTAATGCCAAACGGAGGATGAAAAAAGCAGTATATCATCATCGTTTTATTTATATGCTGCCTTTCCATAATTAAAACCATGCTCAAGGCGGCTCACAACATAAAAAGATTTACATAATTACAAACATGACAAAAGTAGTCATAAATAAATAAAACTCACCATAAAGTACATAGCCAAGGTGAACAGTTTCCTCATAAAAATGGTTTCCTCATAGAAACAACAACCAAAACCCCATAAACAATACCCCAGCCCAAAATTCTGTTCAGCAGCTTCAATTTTTGTAGCTGGAGTTGACCAATTGAAGTTAAGTTCCAGTGCACCATGAAATATACCTCAAGCTGTCGACAGACAGTTTCTACATCTGTGGAAACTTCTTATGGTTTGATTCCACCAAGGAATTAGATAGTAAAAAGTGAAGATATCAAGCTACGTATTTAATGGTGTGTTTGCCAGAGCTATTGCAAAGGAAACATGGTTTCCTTGCCTCTTCTTCTTAGCATTGATGTCCTACATATATTGACTGCAGTGGCAAAGCACAATTGACCCTTGAGCTCTCACCGCCTTTCATTCAGTGCACTCTAAAGTAATTAGCTCTCTCAGAACAGCTCCAAGAAACGAGCAAATTCCAGCCCAATTTCATGCATGTTTTACTTGGAAATACGTGGTGCTGAGATAAAGGGCCCTTACCCCTAAGTTAGGGTTGCAGCCTTCTATATCCAAACATATATCGTACAGGACTATATGTTTTATATAAGGTCATGAAGATTATATATTTGTATAAAAAGCTAAAGGTAAGGGACCCCTGACAGTTAAGTCTAGTCACAGATGACTGGGGTGTTGCAGCGCTCATCTCGCTTTACAGGCCGAGGGAGCTGGCGTTTGTCCTCAGACAGGTCATGTGGCCAGCATGACTAAGCCGCTTCTGGCTCAATGGAAACCAGAAACCAGAGCAGTGCATGGAAACACTGTTTACCTTCCTGCTGGAGCAGTACCTATTTATCTACTTGCACTTTTTGACGTGCTTTTGAATTGCTAAGTTGGCAGGAGCAGGGACTGAGCAACGGGAGCTCACCACGTCGCGGGGATTCAAACCACTGACCTTCTGATCGGCAAGCCCAAGAGGCTCAGTGGTATAGCCATTATGGTCAAGCAGTGCCTCTGGCCACACTGCAGCAGGGGGGTGGGAAAGTGGATTCCTCAAATATGCCTGATGTGGACATTTTTCAATATGCTGCACTATTTCTCCTGTGACCAGAACCAGGTTTAAACAGAGCCTTCAGCAGCGTTTTCTTGCACTAAAGGGTTGGAGAACTTGGTGCTCGAATAGAATCTATATTGACTTCAGTGACTGTCTTAACCTCAGGAGTCCTGAAGTCATTGGAAATGCCCACTAGAGGGACACAGAGAAATTCCTTTCCGTCTAGACCTGAAACCTCCCTTTGTGCGATCTGCTGCTGCAGTTCGATTTATCCTGTCAGATAAATTGTCAGCTTCTTGAAATCTGACCCAGCCCAACTTGGTCCCTGGCAACAGTTCTCAAATTTAGAAGTCGGAAGGGCTTTTGGAAAGAGGAAAATGGAGTGGGGGTGTGTGTGGCAGACAGCAAAGTGATTTGTTTCTATACCACATCTCCACAGACTCAGCGATAACATGGCTAAGGCACTACGGTTTGGATGGAATCGCACATTGAAATCATTTCCAGACAGCGTGCCTGGGACTAACTATGGCATGGCAGACATAATACAGGATTCTAGTTTTATGATACGGTTTAGTTTTGTTATGGACGTATGTTGCTATAATACTAAATAATACTTTTTAAATTTTTATTTAGCAAATCTGTAGCAAAAGCCATCAAACATAAAAACAGAATAAAGCGCACGGACACAAATTCTGGAGGGGGGGGGAATCATCAAACTCTAAAAATCAATGAAACCCTCTTTATAACTTCTAAAAACAATAAAGCAATTTCTTCAGGTTTACAATGTCATAAAACATGTCAGATGTGCAACATGCCATTGATGCAATAATAGTCCATTTTTGGTCGGTTCACATTGTACTATGCAAACATCATTCCCCTTCATTAGTTCTTCTGCAATGCTTTCCCAATATTATTGCATTACTGCCACCTTGAGGGGCACATTTGCGCTATACAGTGGTACCTCGGTTTAAGAACAGTCCTGTTTACGAACGATTCGGTTTATGAACTCCACAAAAGTGGAAGCAGTGTCTTGGTTTGAGAACTTTACCTCTAAGAACAGAATCCGAACAGTGGAAGGGCACTGGCAGTGGGAGGCCTCGTTAGGGAAAGCGTGCCTCGGTTTAAGAATGGTTTTGGTTTAAGAACGGACTTCCGGAACGGATTAAGTTCGTAAACCAAGGTATCACTGTAGTGCAACAAAAGTGGGACAGCTATTGCTGCCCCCCCCCCAAATGGTGCGAAAGTGGCAGAATTGGAGCAGGAAGCCATGGGACATGCACTGACTGGAAACAAAGCACATCTGCCACCCCAAATTTTGTAAGTGCAAACAGTGTAATACATATAATTGCCCCAATACCATCATGAGCACACATCAATCATGAATGCACAATAGAAAGGACATCTGGAAATGACTTATTCATGGAGAATAAATAGTCTGCTTTATCTGGTTTTATAGAATTCTGCTATTTTAATCTTAAATCTTAGTTGGAAATGGTTTATAGAGTGGCCAGCTTTTTAATACCTACATTCGGGGCATATCATAATTAGGAAAGCATTTTAATGCCACTTAACCTGATGCAGAGAAGTGGAGAGCTCTTTGACAGTTGAATGGACTCTCTCGGAAGGTGGTGGACTCTCCTTCATTGGAGATTGGATGGTCTTTAAGGAGTTTGCTTTTAAGCAGAGGTTGGATGGTCATCTGCCAAAGGGAGCTTTAGATGCTATGACTACTTCATTGGTGTTGCATCATTCGTTGGCACCCGGGGCACAGACAGTGAACAGAACCCACCGCGCTGGTCCAGCCCTCGTCACCAGAGCCAAGTGGGGCTGCACTGTACCGTCTGCGTAGAGGGGAGCAAACCCTCCTGATGCTGGCCGGTTGGCCATTCAGTGTGGGGGCTGGAGATGCAGTGGCCAGGCCAGGCTAGGCTGGACTCTGGGGCCCAGAGACAATTGGCAGCAGGCAGTACGGAATGGGGATCGCTGCATGGGGGGGGCTGGTTTGCGCCCCTCAAAATTGTGTACCTGGGCTATGCCTCCCCCCCTCCCACTATGCCCCTGGACTATTTCAAAGTACTACTGTGGGACGGGGGAAGTATGATAATCATACACACACACACTCTTTTTATCTGTGTGTACATTGTATCCACCATACTCTTGGTGAGTGATCTTATAATTGATGAAGACATAGATGTAATTTGCATCACCATAACAATCTGTATGCAATTTGCACACTTTCCCCTGCACAGAAGTGTTTCCTGTGCGCTCAGTTTGTTACGTTTGAAGGGTCCCTGAGGGTCTTTCCACAAGCAGTGGCGTAGCATGGGTTGTCAGCACCCGGGGCAAGGCAAGTAATTTGCGCCCCCTAACCCATGGATTTGCGCCCCCTAACCCTAACCCCCAGATGTTGCGCCCGGTGCGGCCGGCCCCCCCTGCACCCCCCACGCTACGCCACTGTCCACAAGTGAGGCTTAAATCAGTTCTTGCATTTCCTGTGTCTGCAAATCAGTTGCTACTAGAGTACACATTCAGCTTTAAAATGGTTCCTTTCCACTTTGTCCCTCTTATTAATAGCATTCATAAATCATTCATTCCCGTCTATGGCATTCTTAGTGTCGCTTAGGAAATTGCCCTAAACTTTGCATGGACTTGGTTCCTAGCACATATCCTTTCAGCTTTTATCTACAGTACTGACGGCATGATTAGGGAGGAATAAAATGGACAGTTTCTCTTAAAATAGCAGAGACAAAATCAGGTTGCTCAGAAGTCCAAGAACAAGAGCTATTGTGCACAGCCAGCTTTCTCTCCTTCCCTGTAGCCCTGGGATCCGTGCTGTTGCTTGCACATACCTGTTGTTGTTCTTCATAATGTTTTTATCCTACTCTTCCTCCAAGAGCTGAAGGTGGCATTCATTCATTTTTTTCCATTTTAGACAGACAAGAACCATGTGATGTACGTAAGACTAAGAGGGAATGACAAGCTCCCAGTCCCCCGGTGAATTTCATGCCAAGCTGAGCAGAGCTTAATCCAGTTCCAAGTCTATCACTCCATCAACGAAATCAGGGATGGGCAGACTTCATACTTCTTGGTTCTACTTGATTTTTAAATTATACACAGGAGCATACAGTGGTGCCTCGCAAGACGAAAAGAATCCGTTCTGTGATTCTCTTCGTCTAGCGGTTTTTTCGTCTTGCGAAGCAAGCCCATTGACGGATTAGCGCTATTAGCGCTATTAGCGCTATTAGCGGCTTTTAGCGGCTTTTAGCGGCTTATGGGATCAGCTGATAAGCGGCTTAGCGGCTTAGAAAAAGGGGGGGAAGGAAAAAAACCCCGCAGGAACTCGCAAGACATTTTCGTCTTGCGAAGCAAGCCCATAGGAGATTCGTTTTGCGAAGCACCTCCAAAATGGAAAACTCTTTCGTCTAGCGAGTTTTCCGTCTTGCGGGGCACCACTGTATTGCCCAATGTGGCAGAGCTGCAGTAGTAGCCTCCTAGCAGCATCACTGCCCTTACCAGGAGGGGCAAGGCAACAGTGAGATCAGGGCTGTGCAATTCACCCGTGAAGCCACTCCAGTACTCTTGCAGCTCTGCTCTCACCATCCCCTTCTGCTCCTGACAAGTGTCAGTGCTGCTGCTGGGAGGCTGTTGCTGTGGCATCTCCCATCTAGGCAACCTGCTTCAGCTAGAACCCCAAGATCTACCAAGCAGGTGCAAAAGACACATCATTAGAATAAAAGAACTGGCCAGTGGAGGCTGCTCCATTTGAGCAAATGCCCCACCAACTTCCACAACTTGGTTTTTAATTTTCATTCAGCAGATTTTGCCTTTAGCAGCAAAAATCTAGCCTTCCTCCCCCTCCACTAACAGTTTTGATCTGTCGCTAAATTATTATAGGGATTCCTTTGAATGAGCTGTTCTGGGGTGTTTCCCCCCCCCCCAAATGCATGAATTTTATTAAACATATTCATGTTTATCATAGGAGCCAAAACCTGGTCCTGAAACTCTCTTTAATCCTAATAGAGGACTTGCTATTTAAAAATTTGTCATCTCTTTGGTTGAGAACATATTGTTTCACAAAGATAAGCACAGCCATTTGCTAAGGATGTGCTGTGTACAAATGAAGACAGTACATTGAATTTACATTGAGTTCATTTCTGGCCAAACACAGATGAGAGGGAGGGGAAACTGATAAGTAAAAGCAGTCCAACATTGTGAGAACTTCTAGATGGGACTGTTGCAATACACCGTATGTGGGGCTGCCCTTGAATATATGGCTGAAAGTTAACATGATCCTATTTTCTTGCATTTACTTGGGAGTAGGCACCTTCTTAATAGAATCTAAGAAACTTTACACTGAGTAAACTTGGTCAGGCTGCACAGCTGTAGCAATGGAAGATCTATCCATGTTAACTGGGGCGTAGGGATAAAATCCTTAAGGAGATTGAACCATTTTCATTAGGCTTTCTGCAACTCCAAGTGTCTGAGTGGCTGGGTAACAAAAGAACAAGTCTGCAGGTCTTTAAGTTTGTGGCATGCTCTCCCCAGGGAGGTTTGCCTGGTGCCTTCAATATATACCTTTAGACACCAGACAGAATTATTCCTCTTCAATCAGGCCTTCGGCTATCTAACATCCAATATCATTTTAAATGTGTTTGGGGGGAGGTTATTGGTTTGTTTTGTTCCTGTTTTTATTATGTATTATGTGCTTTTATCTCAAACCCGCCAAGTGTCCCTATTTTCCAGGGACAGTCCCAGATTTACAGAAGCCATCCCGGTTTCTAATTTGATCCTGGAATATCTCACTTTTCCTTAGGACACCCCTATTTTTATTACAGAAATGTTCGAGGGTATGGTAGGATGTCCCTATTTTCATTGGATAAATGTTGGAGCATATGGTTATACGACCCCCAAGGAGATAAGTAACTATACAAGCTTTAGAAGAAATCTGAAGGCAGCCCTGTATAGGGAATCATAGAATCATAGAATCATAGAGTTGGAAGAGATCACAAGGGCCATCGAGTCCAACCCCCTGCCAAGCAGGAAACACCATGAAAGCACTCCTGACATATGGTTGTCAAGCCTCTGCTTAAAGACCTCCAAAGTAGGAGACTCCACCACACTCCTTGGCAGCAAATTCCACTGTCGAACAGCTCTTACTGTCAGGAAGTTCTTCCTAATGTTTAGGTGGAATCTTCTTTCTTGTAGTTTGGATCTATTGCTCCGTGTCCGCTTCTCTGGAGCAGCAGAAAACAACCTTTCTCCCTCCTCTATGTGACATCCTTTTATATATTTGAACATGGCTATCATATCACCCCTTAACCTCCTCTTCTCCAGGCTAAACATGCCCAGCTCCCTTAGCCGTTCCTCATAAGGCATCGTTTCCAGGCCTTTGACCATTTTGGTTGCTCTTCTCTGGACACGTTCCAGTTTGTCAGTGTCCTTCTTGAACTGTGGTGCCCAGAACTGGACACAGTACTCCAGGTGAGGTCTGACCAGAGCAGAATACAGTGGCACTATTACTTCCCTTGATCTAGATGCTATACTCCTATTGATGCAGCCCAGAATTGCATTGGCTTTTTTAGCTGCCGCGTCACACTGTTGGCTCATGTCAAGTTTGTGGTCAACCAAGACTCCTAGATCCTTTTCACATGTACTGCTCTCAAGCCAGGTGTCCCCCATCTTGTATTTGTGCCTCTCAATTTTTTTGCCCAAGTGCAATACTTTACATTTCTCCCTGTTAAAATTCATCTTGTTTGTTTTTGCCCAGTTCTCTAATCTGTCAAGGTCGTTTTGAAGTGTGATCCTGTCCTCTGGGGTGTTAGCCACCCCTCCCAGTTTGGTGTCATCTGCAAATTTGATCAGGATGCCCTTGAGTCCATCATCCAAGTCGTTGATAAAGATGTTGAATAAGACCGGGCCCAAGACAGAACCCTGTGGCACCCCACTGGTCACTCTTCTCCAGGATGAAGAGGAACCATTGATGAGCACCCTTTGGGTTCGGTTAGTCAGCCAGTTACAAATCCACTGAGTGGTAGCATAGTCAAGACCGCATTTTACCAGCTTCTTTACAAGAATATCATGGGGCACCTTGTCAAATGCCTTGCTGAAATCAAGGTAGGCTACAGCCACTGCGTTCTCTTCATCTACCAGGCTTGTAATTCTGTCAAAAAATGAGATCAGGTTAGTCTGACATGACTTATTTTTCAGAAATCCATGCTGACTATTGGTGATCACAGCATTCCTTTCTAGGTGCTCACAGACTGTTTGCTTAATGATCTTCTCCAGAATCTTCCCTGGTATTGATGTCAGACTGACTGGGCGGTAATTATTTGGGTCCTCTCTTTTCCCCTTTTTGAAAATAAGGACGACATTTGCCCTCCTCCAGTCTGCCGGGACTTCGGAAGTTTTGTTTAATGTTTTATTATTATTATTTATGTGTTGGAAGCTGCCCAGAGTGGCTGGGGCAACCCAGTCAGATGGGTGGGGTATTAAAAGTAGTAGTAGTAGTAATAAATAATAATAATAAATAGAATAGGAAGTCTCTATTTTCACTGGAGAAATATTGAAGGGTATGTTGTATTTTTATTCTGTGTGCATAAATCCATGAGATCTATGGATTAGGGGTAATACACAAATTAATAATAATAATAATTGAGGGGTCACACAAAGTATATGGGAGAAGAGAGGAGAGAAAATAAGTTTCCTTCGTGCTCCAAAAAGAAAGAAACAAGTGTGTACACGAAACACAGCTGTTCCAGGGTCTTGGGGAGGAAAGGAGAAAAGTAAGTTACCAGGCGTGGGTGAGTGAGAGAAGAGAAGATCCTACTGGACTTTCTCAACTGAACTCTGATGTATCCCCTTCATTGCCTGAGCAGAGAAAGGACAGCTGCCATTCACCCGTCCTGGAGAAGAACGAAGAGGCCCTCATCCTGACTGCAGCCAGTCAGGCAGCTGCATTATTACCCCACTGCATACACCTTGCCTTTTGAATTTCTTGGTTCTGCCAGCACAGCAGCAGCAGCTGTTTGCCCACCCAGTGCATTTGGTTGTGGTCCTGGAGCCGGGGAGGTTGCTAGTGGGCTTCTCAGACGCTCTGGGCTATGGGCCATTGCCCCACTTTGTGGATGGGTCTGACCTTGGCAATTCCACCACCACATAGGGAATGGCGGCCTAGGAGAGGTGCTCTCTCTGCAGCAGCCACTGAACTATGAAATTCCCTCCCCACATGTAAAGACTGGTGTTTCCCCTTCGCAGTAACACCCAGTGTGGTATTTACAGTCTTTATTACATGTTTACAAGAAACAGCTTCAGTTCAGAATTATGCGTCCGAACCCATTGAGTCAGATTTGGGGAGTGGCTTCCTATGATTCCAGCGCGATATCTTTCATTTCCCTCCTTATCCGTGCTGATTTGAAAGCTCCCTCCCTTCCTGAGCTGAGCTTCCTTCCCAAGCCTCTACCAGCGGTTCTCAACCTGTGAGTCCCCAGATGTTGTTGGACTACAGCTTCCATCATCCCTGAGCTCTGGCCTTGCTAGCTAGGGGTGATGGGAGTTGTAGTTCAACAACATCTGGGGACCCACAGGTTGAGAAAGGCTGCGCAGTTGCAGGACTCTTCAGCATCCCTGAGCCCTTGCCCTCCCTGGCTACTCTCCGCCATCTCTTCCGCTTCCCCTGTCTCTGGGTGGTTGGGGCGCGCTTCTGCATCCCTGAGCCCCTGTTCTGCCTCTTCTGTCCATTGCACCTCCGAATCCTCCCTGACACCACAGAAGGTTGTAGAGCTTTCACCACATGCTAAAGATGTGTCTCTTGACCTCTGACAGCTAAGATATTTTGTTCTGTAGGACCCACCTGTTTTGCCAAAATTATACTGTTCTGTTCCATTTGGAACTGTTTTACTCGTTTTTATAACACTAATGCTTTTGTTTGTTTTCATAACTGTGTTTTATAAATTGTTGTAGCCTGCCATTGGGCCTTCTAATAAAGGACAGGTAAAAAATCTAATAAATAAACAAGCCTTGTGTGGATAAGTATTTCATTCTGTGAACTGCCCTAAGATCGTATGAGGAGGTATAGAAATCTAATATATAAAGGTATTAATAAATGATACAAGTAATAACCAAGTCCCATTTTCTAACAAAACAGGGCCTCTCTGGAACAGCACTTTTGTGCTGCTTAGCCCTATTGTTTGGGTAGCCGTTTGTAGTACTTTGATACTATCATGTATTTGTCTAAAATCCTAAGAAAAAGTCATTGGAAGTTGCACCTGCAGCACCTGTGTATAATAACAATGATGTCGCCACTTGTGCAGAAACCACTGAGATGATGACTATTGTCTGATTTCATTGTCTCTTCCCTTTTATTGTAGTAAATATGGCACTATCTCAGTTTGACTTCTGGGAGTAGCAGATTCTGTCAAACAGTGTGCGGAATCATAGCCAGTAGATGAATAGTCAGCTTCTAAGGTGAAAGATTGGGGAAACAAGTCCACTCCTCCCCCTCCCTGGAAATTCTACTCATTTCCCTAATGCCTAATAATGTGGTGTCCCTGAATGGCAGATGAAGTTGATGGACTACATGGAACTGGCGGAAATGACTGGCAGAATCCGGGACCAAGGAGAGGAGTCGGTGGAAGAAGATTGAAAAAAGTTTAAAGACTATCTACGGAAATATTGTAAAATTAATGAATGTTAGAAAAATGTTGAAATGAAGTTATATGGTTTTAGTAGAAATATTATAAGGAATTAAGTACAGATAGGTTAATAGAGTATTAAAGGAAAAAATAAGGTTAGAATGAGTTAAGATAATTATAGGACAGAAAACAGAGGAAGAAGGAAAGGAATTGCTGAAATATTTAACAGAAGTGGAATACAAAAAGGGAGGTGTGAGGAGGTCGTGGAAATAAGTGAATGAAAGATGGGATAATGAAATTGTTTGATTTATTTTGTTGTCTTTGTCTTGTTTTGTTAATTTGATGTGTTGTATTGTTTTTCTTTTTCTTTTTTTCTTCTTTTTTTAGTGTTTTTGGAAAAATAGTAAATATTATTAAAAAAATAATAATAATGTGATGTCCCTGGTGCTAATGGATGATTCTTAGCTTGCACTCTGAAAATGCTTGTTTTCCTTGACTGATTTCCTGTGCACCTGGTTTGAAAGAGTCAGCATGCTGGTAATTCTCCTGAACTGTGTCACTCTGGGCATGTTCCACCCTTGTGAAGATATGGGCTGCGACTCCCCACGCTGCAAGATTCTTCAGGTAAAGACTTTTTTTCCTTTTTTTAAAAAAACAACAGGTTATTTCTTGTTTGACATAACATATCATGTGGGAGGAACTATAGTTCCAGTGACAGAGCACATGCACAGAGGGACCCAGGGCCAGCTCTTGGCACCTGCTGCTAGAAGTATCCCATTAGAAAGTGCATCCTTTTGGGCTTGATGAAAATCAGTAAAAATTAACCATAAGATCAGGAAAGCTTACTTAAAAATGCCTGCTGAAATGAAATGGCTAAGGTTAGATCCCCACCACCCATTTGAAGCATGTGGCTGCATCTAGAGCAGAGCTTTCCAAACTGTGTGTCAGGACATGTTGGTGTGTCGGCTGCAGTGTGTAGGTATGTCTTCTGAACGCTCCCCACACTCCTCCTGGGGCTGGAAAGGGGTTAGTTTAACCTCCGGTTTGCTAGTAAAACTGAATTACTGTTTCACGAAATGATGGTGTGTCACCAACATGAAAAGTTTGGAAAGCTCTGGTCTAGAGAATCTTGGGAGCTGTAATTGTAGCTGTCTGATGGGTAGACTACAGTCCTTTGATTCTTTGAGGGAAGCAATGGCTATTTCAAGTGGTATAAATGTGCTTCAAATGTGGCAGTGTGAAAACATAAGCTTCTCTAATTTTTTATGGTTAATTTTAACCAGTTTTATCTTTTGTATTTGTTTTGTAACCTCATCAGATGCCATTTAGAAATTAAGCAATATATTACATTTAATTACATTAAGTTAAAATATATAGGAAAGTCATCTGCCTGCAATAGCTGCCACCAGTATGCAAAGGCAATCCTGGTCTAGTTGGACCCACAGTCTTAGCTAGTTTAATGTAGCTTCTTGTGTTCCATGATTTCAGGAAAGTGCTTGTTAGGGCAGATCCATACCATAATTTTAAAACATATGACTCCCCCCCCCAAGAATCCTGGGAACTGTAGTCTGTTAAAGTTGGTCAGAATTGTAGCCTTGCAAAGGAGAAACTACAGTTCCCATGGTTCTTTGGAGGTTGCCATGTGCTTTAAATGTGCATTTAATGTCTTAGAGGTAATCCAACCAACTCCATTGCCTTTGCCATAAAGAAGAATGAATCTGCTTACTGGGTATGCCTTACCACCCTTTGAGGGTTCTCTGTGTGCAAAGCTTTCTGTTTCACATGATGGGTTTTTGGGTTAAGGGTGTGTGTCTGGGTTGCATGGAAATTGACCCTTTGTATCAAAGGTCCAAGTTAGGAAACGCTGGGTGAAAATTAAGTGGAAGGGATCCTGAAAAACCAACACATTTCAGAAATAAGCAGAGAAACAAGAACTACAGTAGAATTCAATACCCAGCACTATGGTGTTGTGGGGTTTTTTTTGGGGGGGGGTACACTGATAAATAAATTTTACCCTATTAGGATTCTGAAAAGGGAACAGAGGTCACCAGTTCCACTGGAGGAATTCTTCACATCACCACAAAAATGGGGCAGTTTGAAATAAGAAAGGGCAGCTAATTCAAGTTTATTCAGATGTTGGCTTCTTGCTAAGGAAATCTGGTCCTGTTCAACAGACGTACAACTGGTTGGAGATGGTATTTTTCAGCCACTTCTGGACCTGGACATCAGGAGGTGTTCAGCCACATTATGATATAGCTCTGTTCTCTTTTCATACTCCTGCTTCTGTGAGTAAAATGGGCATCTCCCCAGTCTTGCTTTTTGCAGGCTGGTTTTGAATAACTGCCAGTCCTACCTGTTGGAGAAATGAAGAATGTGTGGGGTGATGTCCTCATTTGGTTAGGTTGGAGGTCAAGTCCCTTGCATGGTGAACTGTCTCCAATTAAGCACTTGGATCTTTGCCACAGGGTGCACCTCATCATCCTGCTTCTTTATCTTCCAGAGCTTTGATGATTTTATCTTTGCCTTCTTTGCTGTGGAAATGATCATCAAGATGGTTGCACTAGGGATTTTCGGGAAGAAATGTTACCTGGGAGACACATGGAACCGTCTGGATTTTTTCATTGTCCTGGCTGGGTAAGTCAGACATTAGTTCTCAAACAAAGGGCAACTTTCTTACTAACAGCAGCTGAGGCTAGCTAACCCCCAGCTGAGAAATTCATTATCATGTATGTTTTCTCATTTTTAGTAAGTGTACAAAGTAGCTGAGAATGTATGTAGAAAGCTTTTACTTAACAGTGTACCTAAATGCTGTCTATAACCCCAAGTTTCCAGTTGTGAAATGCTACTTTTAGACGTTTTGAGATATGTAGTGCCGATAGCAAAAACACCAGGAAGCTGATGATTTATGCCCATTTAAAATTATGGTACAGATGTGTCTGAACATTTTCTGAACTGTTTTCTGTTACATTTTCTGTTACTCTGTGACATTAGACACACTACAAATGTCTTACTAGAGATTTATGAAGTGTTTCATAAGCTCTTGCCAAGGTTTGCATTATTATTTTTTTCAAACTTTGAAGAATTTTCTGGGTTTCCGACTTGAAAGCAATTCCTCTGCCCTTTTGATACCAAAGGCTCAAGAGTTGTTTATAAGAACTTGTGGACGTGGAATATGCAGGATGAGGATATTGTTAGGATCCAGGTGCAAAGAGAAGAAAGCTGTGTTGTGAACCAAACAAATGTTGCCAGTTCAAACTCTACCCATGTCATACTGCAATTTTCCCAAAAGACTGTGCATCTATGCAGGTTTTTCTTTTTCGTAACATGTCTCCTGTTTCTGGATGTCCAAGTACATGCTGAGTGGCAGATTTGGGGCACCCATTTTAAGAGCAGGAGTGTAGATAATGGATCAGATACAAAGTGTATCAAGAAGTTCCTCACAAGTCTAGTCATGCAGTTAGGTGGTTTAAGACTCTGGATTTAGGGCCTGCTGTCTGCCTCCATCATTAGATAGTAATGTGTATTCACTTGCTTCAGAATCTCTGGAGCAAGTCATGCTGCATTTGTGGGGACTCAGCTGCCCTGACAGCATCACTGATCAAGTTCCACTGCCTAGTCCCTTGTTCAATTTCAATGGGGCTTGGTCAGGAGAACTTTCCATTGGGTTGCAGCAGAAGGTTTCGGGCACAATCCCTGGCATCTCCATTTGAAAAGGACCTTGGGTTGTAGGGATGGGCTAGACCTGCTGAAAGAGGTCAGCCTCAAGAGCTGCAGCCAATCGAAGTAGATTGCCATGGCCTGGATCAGTACTCTTCAACCTTGGGTCCCCATATGTTGTTGGACTTCAACTCCCATCATCCCCAGTCAGCTTTAGCCTGGGGGTGATGGGAGTTGGAGTCCAACAATATCCGGGCATCTAAGGCTGAAGAATTCTGGCCTAGCTAGACCAATGGTATGTATTGGTATAATGTTCATCATGACAATGGGAAGGAGTCACCATTGGATTTTCTGCCCAAGAGAGCAAAATGTCTTTGGGCAGCACTGCCAAGATATGCGGATACCTCATTCCTTTTCCGGCACTTCAGATGGCTTCTTTGTGTGTGTTGAGATCATCCAGGAATTCATGTGTGGGAGGAAACATCCTTGGGCAGTGGTCCACCGTCATATCATTACCACATTAGAAGAGCAACTGAATGAGCACTGTAAACAAAAGTGTGACATCAGCAAAGTCCCCACCACCACTCGTCTCATGTGCCTTACTTGACACGTGCTGTACAAGCAGTACAAACCACACTCCTGTCCACCCACTGTGGTGTCCCCAGATTTCTGCGGCACTCACAGTGTTAAGTTTTGCAGACGGCAGCAACAAAGGAATGCCACAAAACCCCGCTTTCCTTTGTTCCCTGCCAGCCTGTGTGCTGCTTTCCATACTGTAAGGTCTTTTGCTCCACAGATTTGGGCGGACTCAGCTGGCATTCTGCTCAAGTATTTTCTCTGGCTCCAGAAATATTGGTAGTCTCAGTTTCATGCAGATTGTCCAAATGGATGAGGTTTCAGCAAGTTTGTTTAAAGCATGGAGGCTGTGTTCCAAAAAGGGAATATTTTAGTCAAAATGTGCGTGATTGCCCTTTTGTTTTGAGGGAACGAAACCAAGTTTTTGCCTTTCATGAAGTGTTTTTCTTTCAGAGGCACCTGGTTTAAATTAAAGGCTCTTTCTAGCACCCGAGAATCTCCTGGCTGAGGCTTGAAATCCACATGAAACGTTCCTGGCCTGCAGCCAGGAAACGGGTTAAGTTTCCTTGACACATAAAGAGCTTGGAGGCTCTCTCCTCACCTTCCTATTCATAAAGAGTGCCCAGAGTCTATTAGGGTTCTGCCCCTACTCCCACACACCCCTCCCATATAATTAACTGGAATTTCCTGGAATGGACTGGAGGATTCTAGAAATAAACCACAACTGCAGCGTTTTTCCAGGTTAGGAAGTCAGCAGCAAGAGTTCTCCCAGGCTACTAGAAGGTGCCATGCTGTTGTTCTTTTTTTCTAGAGTGTTGGGTGCATGTAAAACTACTGCCACTACTAATAAAATAGCATTTGTGTAGTTCTGCACTTGAGTGTCTTCAAAGCATTTCACATACATTATTTCAGTAATCCTTATAACAGGACCTGTAAAGGAGGTTGGTAGTTTTATCTCTACATTGCGCATGGCTCAATGGGTGGGGCTAAAGAAAAGTGCCATTGGCTTGCTTAAAGCCCTCTAGACCACATGGGGGAATGGGATGCAGAATGAGAGATTTGAATTGCGAAGTGTCGCAACTCACATTCCTAACCATTGTAGTGCCTTAGCTCTATTATCACCCTTCTACTCCCGGTATACCACATACGGTTTTTCACAGAGCGCTAAAACACCCTACCCTAAGAATAACAAGTTTCACATTCTAGATGAGGTGAGACTTCCCTGTTGAACCTCAGACAATAATTAAGATTTAAAAAAACAACCACCCAGCAGACTTTTAAACTGAATTCTGCTTATATAGTTTTAAGCAGTCTTATTGTATTAGGTCCCCTGTACACCACTTAGAGACAACTGTGATTAAGTGGTATATACGCCAGGCATAGGGAAACTCTGGCCCTCCAGATGTTTGGGGCTACAATTCCCATCATCCCTAGCTAATAGGACCAGTGGTCAGGGATGATGGGAATTGTAGTCCCAAACATCTGGAGGGCCGGAGTTTGCCTATGCCTGATAGAAGCTATTGAAATACACAAAAGGTACAGTGGAGGCCACCCAGCATTCATCAGAGTAGTCTGAGAAGGAAGTATGTGCTGGGTCTGGATGTGTGTGGGGGGGGGGAGGGTTTCAGTAATAGCAAAAGCAGCAATAGTGAGCCTTTGGCAGCTCTCCTCAGATGCCTCCTGCTTGGGCACCAGTTAGCCAGTGAGCAGGGCTTATAGTGACTGTGCACCACCAGGACTTTCTTCCGCTGTCATTTAAGTAATCTGGGGAACCGGGTTTGCTTCCTCGCTCCTCCACATGCAGCTGCTGGGTGACCTTGGGCCAGTCACACTTCTCTGAAGTCTCTCAGCCCCACTCACCTCACAGAGTGTTTGTTGTGGGGGAGGAAGGGAAAGGAGATTGTTAGCCGCTTTGAGACTCCTTCGGGTAGTGATAAAGCGGGATATCAAATCCAAACTCCTCCTCCTCCTCCTCTTCTTCTTCTTCTTCTTCTTCTTCTTCTTCTTCTTCACCACCAGAAGGTTGCTGCAGGTTGGCTTGTGGCATGAGGTCTGGCACTAATCACAGTACTGCTGGATCCACCTTCAAGATGCATGCTTTCTTCTGAACAAGGGTGCAACTGCATCTTTACGTAGCCCATCCACAATGTTATGTAGTGCTGCATGTATAGATTCTTTTCAGTAAAGGCCTGCCATCAAATGACACTTGCATATTAAGTAGAATAGACTGAATGCTATATCAAAGCTTTGCTTTAAAAGACAGGCAGATGGGACATTTAAAAAATCTGACATCTTTTGCGGACTTCAGTAGAGATGAGAAGCATACACAAAGCACCCACTTTGTTACATGAGGGGTTTTTATTTGGGTCTTAAAATGAGGCCGCCAAACTCTTGTCCCTATCCTGTACTATTCAGGGATGGAGAACCTGTGGCCCTCCAGATGTTGGGCTATCAACTCCTATCAGCCCCAGCCAGCATAACCAATGGTCAGGGATGATGGGAGTTGCAGTCCAACAACATCTGGAGGGCCACAGGTTCTCCATTCCTGTTTTAAAGAAGTTTGTTTTATGAAACTCCTGAAAGGCTACTCTTCCCTCACTGCAGAATAAGATTTGTCAGGCTTCCTAGAAAGATACTGCCAAGATTTTCTGGGCATTTGTTAACTTTGGCTAAGCTCTGAGGCTCCGATGATGGACTGAATGTGTAGCAGGGAAAGCAGAATGAGACTTCCTGCTGTTTTGATCAGCTTTATAGCTTGGAACCAGTAATGTCTCTATTATTAGTAGTATTATTATTATTAATTAATTATCATCATCATTTATCTCAATTTATTTAACAGGGCAAATCCAACCACATTTTGGGGTGAGGCTTGCTTCTCCTGAGCAAAAACCTAATTAAATGGAAGCTAGGGGTGTTCATATTATGTCCCTGTATGTCGGAGCAAATCTGTAGATACTAGGTATGGCTAGCTGAGCTTGCATTCAGGCACATGCTACCCTGGGGAGGCCCAGTTGCATCACTGTAACTATGAGGATGCAGCTCACAAGCTCAACGTTGTCCCTGGGGGAAAATCTTGAAGAATGAAGAGCAGATTTGTGAGTGTCTGTATTCTTATCCAGAATCTACGTTGCATTGCTCTTTTTCTCACCGATGCATTCTGAGAGTCGCGTGCAAAGAAGACAGCATGTAATTCTGAACATGTGCTAAGCTGGCTGAGTTGAAACCCAGCCTAGGCTTCCCTCCTATGCTTTCACTTGGCCAATTTAACGCAGTCTAATAACATCTGCAGTCTTTTCTTCTTGCCAGGCTTTTGGGGCCGATTAGAATGTGCTTAGAAAAGCCCTTCTAACGTACCTTTCAAAGGCCAGTCTGGACAAAATCTTCCTCGGGGTTATCCCCAGTTTGCTTTCGGTAATGATCCTTGCCTGGAGTATATGAGCAGAAGCAGTTTGGCTGCCTCAGCGGAGACTCTCAAAGATGAACAGCCAAGAGCCTGGAAGTTGGGAAATGACAGACAGGAGGGATTTGGGGTAGTGAAGAGGGGATGGAGCTTGTAGGGTTGTAATTGCACCATTTATTTTGATGGTAGTTCACCCAGAAATCTGAGACATTTTTATAGCTTCTTCCTGCTTGAAGTTGTTATGTACTGAGTTGTTCTGTTCTGCGGGTGGGTGAGGTGTTTAAAGGGCTGGAGACAGACAGGTGTGTTTCCCCCACCCCTGTATTGTTAAAGGCAGCATGAAAGAAAGATCTCCATTTGCATTCATCCCATTTGTTTCTAGTAAACAGGTTTTGTGTGGTTACAAAACCTGCAAAAACTATTTGACCAGAGGCAACAGTTGAACAAAAGAAATGTATGTTTCTGGGAAGATCCGCCTTTCTCAAAATCAACCCTATTCTTGGTCTCCAGCTGCAGATGAGATTTGCCGGCTCTGCAGGAAGATGACTACCAGGAGAGCCTATGCACAATTGTCAATTGTGGCAACTTAGTATTTATCTGGTTTTAATTTGAAAGGTACTCTGCAAAGCTACTTAAAAAACTTCTCTTGTAAGAATCTTGTGTGGTCAAAATTATTCCCATTTTGCAGAAGGGGAAGATCCTGGTTCCATTTCTCTAACCACTGTCCTTTATCTCATTAATCTTCTCTGGGGCTAACATGATGGCATTATTTTTCCAAACAATTTGACTATCTGAATGGGAACCGTTTCCATTACATTGCCTCTTGATTAGTTTTATTCATTTTAATAACTGGAGAATATAATGTGAAAATCCATATTGAAGGTGAAATGACATGTTATCCTACCTTAGCTTATCGAATTTTAGGGTAGGGTTCCATATCAGGCTTGCAAAGGAGACTGTAGACAGGGTTTCATAAGGGTTTCATCTGAGGTTTCAGACCAGAGCTTGGGGAGGCTTCTGGGAAGAGGGTTATTTTGACGACGGGAGGCATATGCCTAGGGTATGTTTCAAGGATGGTGGACCTGTGGCCCTCCAGATGTTGCTGGACTACTACTCCCATCATCTCTGACCATTGGTTGGCGCTGATGGGATTTGGAGTCCAGCAGCAGTACTTTCTAACTCAGTGTTTTGAAGATGCATCAATGGCTGCCTCCGCCCACTGTCATTTGTCATGTGTTGTCTGCACACACAAAAATGCATGAAAGCCCTTGCAGTGAATCCCAGCTTGAAGGGTCTTTAGGGTTCATTATCCCAGCTTGAAGGGTCTTTAGGGTTCATTATATTTATATAAGGATGTAAAATCTACGAAAGCAAATATATATATATATATATATATATATATATATATATATATATATATATATTTCCTTTATTCAGACAGTGACACAACCCCAGTGCCATTTCTGGGCCAGGTCTTCACAGCTCTGCAGGCATATGGGCATAAGACTTTTGGTCCAGACATATTACAGCTTTGCCATTGACTTCTGCTTGATCAGCTTTGTCTCTTCCTTTAAGATTTTCCTTCTCTTTGAGTGTCTGAACTGTTCCCATCTGGCCCCTGTCAAAAGCAATCTAGCTGACAAAGGATCCATAGTTTAAATGTGAAATGAAATATCATTTCCCCCTCTCCCACTCCCCAAGCTCATTGACTTTCTCCTTTGTTTCACTGCTGAGGAGGACACAGGCCTCTTCCTTTTTACTTTGTTAACTAAAATAGCACACCTTTCTCCATTCTAGTAAGGTACTTGTAAGGTGTTCAGAATGTTGCCTATTTTTCTGCTTCAGATTCCTCCACCTCTGAGCCAGCAGGCAGAGAAATCTAATGGGGTGACCCAGTACTAGACTGCTTTAAAATAACATCTTTGGCATATCTGTTGTGAGTGGGGCTTCTCCTGATAGGTTTTACTATTCCTTCCCATGCAACATCTCCACAAAGGATATCTCCCACTTCTATCTGCAGATAAGGCAGCTACATTTGAGAAGCGCAGGACCTGACATGTTGCCAGAGGTAACTAAGGATGTAACATCAGGAGAGCACTACCCTTAACGACTGTCAGGCCAAGGCTTATGAGGAGAAAATGTTTGTGCAAGCTAAAAAAAATATCCAAGCTGTAGTAGCTGATCCAGGCCTGGCAGAGTTTCTGTCTGTATGCAGCAGGATTTGAATCTAAGAACATTTCACACATGAGGCTTTAAGCAGTTCTTGCTTCATTTCAGCTTGCAAGATGAATAGGAAACCAGCTTGGGCCAGAATGTCCATTTGCAATACAAATGCTTCTCTCTCCTGTCTTTCTCCTTCATAATAAGAATTATCATATGTTCACATGCATACAAGTGTAAGAGACTTGAGCCTCACATTTGAGGAAATGTTCCAGGCAGAGCGGCTAACAACAATAAGTATGTGTGTGTGTGTGTGTTTCACAGAGTGCAGTGCAACACATTATGTTGTTCCCACCTACCTACCCATATGCACTTTTATAGCAGCTGCCTTTGGCATGTGTAATCCCAGTTTGAGATTGGGGCCATCTCCCCTCTGTTTCTCATATGCCTTTCAAGTCCATAATTAAAGGCAGCATCCAACTAGTTCATTTGGTCGGCACAAGGATTTACACTTGCGCAATGGAGGTTCCTCCCCTGCTCTCCCCATGCGTGCCCCCAGCCTTGCCAAATCTGCTCTGCAGGATTGGGGGGAAACCCTAGAACAGATTTTTTTTTTTTAAAAAAATATTTTTTATTGATTTTTCCATGTATACTTCTTCTAACAATATATCTTTAACAATTTTTCATATTTCAACCCTCCTCCCCCTGGACTTCCCTCATACTCACGTTGTGTTTTATCTCCATATTGTTCATCCTGTGTATTGTTTCCCCAAAAATTTCTCAATACATATAGTCTTATTTTTTGTTGTATACAGTTGTGATTGTTTACTCAAACCCTGCCAAGGAGTCCATTTCTTTATGTTGCCTCTTCATATATGTTGTAAATGGTTCCCATTCTCTTTTAAAGTCTTTGTTGTCCTTTTCATGTAATTTTCCCTAGAACTGATTTAAGGGGAGAAGGGAGAGGAAGGTTTACTTATGGAACTATTTAGATGGACACCATCCTCAGTTCTGTTCCAAAAGATAGCTTAATCTTCAGTTCAGAACCACCTCTTGCAGGCATTGATGTAGGTCCAGAATCCCTGAGCTGAATACAGTATGTGCAATTAGGGGCTGAATTCTACATGGGGCATGTTGAAGAGCTATGTTTTAAATTGGCATAGGTTTTTTTTGTTTTAAGTCCTACTGCTTAGCAGAGTCTGTGTACAAGGCGTGAGGTGCCATGCTCACTCTGGTAGTGTCCAAAGAATCAAACTGAGTTTGTGGCATTCATTATCAAGGGCAGGCATCCCCAAACTCAGCCCTCTAGCTGTTTTGGGACTACAATTCCCATCATCCCTGACCACTGGTCCTGTTAGCTAGGGATGATGGGAGTTGTAGTCCCAAAACAGCTGGAGGGCCGAGTTTGGGGGTGCCTGATCTAGGGGGTTCTACATGCAGCTGGGCCCCCTGAAAATTATGCCTTGCCGTATTAGGTTGTCCAGACTGAACTCCAGGAGAAGAAATTGTTTCTTTGTGACAATATAATACAACTATTAGCACTACTCATAGAGGATATAGTATTTGCCACACTCCCCTCTAATTATAGCTAAGCTCATTGGAGATTAGAGAGAGAATGCTGCCATATTATCAGATCTCATTCTTTTTAAAATACAGCTTTGGCTAGAACAGAGCTCCTCATAGAAATGAGAAGTTTTGATGAATCACATAATCATGGGCCATTATTTCAAAGGGAATTCTGGGAAATGGATATTGAAAGAGTAGTTAAAGGTTGACAGAAGCTGGGAGGCAAACCTTTGCCACCCAAAGAATAATATAAGTGCAGCATCTAAAAGTGTGAATTCCTCAAGCACCGAGGGCAAATTCTTTCACCCCCAAAATATGCAGAAACTAAAGTGCTTCTTGGAGTTGGTGAATATGTGATGTATTCTTATTTTCTGCCTCTTTGCAGTTTGAGTTGTGACTTCTTAAAGCGCCATTATGCTTTCCTTTAAACACAAACCCCAAAGTGCAGGAGAATTAGTGACGCCACAGAACCTGACCATGTAAGAGGTTCCAGATGATGTACTGAATTGATATCATAGAGCAGTGTGGTTTCCCCCCCAACCCCAGAACTGGACTCCAGGGAATTTGGGGTCCCTTATCAGAAGTTCAACTATGGAAATATCAGTACAGTTGGGGCAGGCTCAACTGCTTGCTCACTACCACTGCCAACCTTCACCTGAAATTAGGCCAATTCAGGGCAGTGCTGGGTGTGTGCTAGAGCTGGTTCTCAATTCATATAATGGTTAGGTGTCTGGGCGCTGGGCCAGTGCCTTCCTAATACCTAAATGAAGCTGCATTACCAAAATGAAGCAAATTATCTTGAAATTGTATAATTAGCAGCTAGATTTCTCAGTATGGTACTTAGGCTGTGTACCCATTACTAGCTTAAAAGTAGCTAGGATGTTCTTTTTCTCAATTTGGATCAAAACTGGTTCAGAGAAAAGTTCATAAAAACACGATATTTTGTAAGAAACAACAGGATACATACCCTATGTATTGTGGCTAACAACATATGTGCACCCCTTCCCCAGCCAGCAGTGGGAACACACTGGATGTAGAGTAAACAGAAGTGTATTCAGTCTTAGTTTCCAACTCTATGGGATGCAAACTATTTACTAGAGCATGGTCTGAGGACAGGGCACATGATGCAGCCATCTTGTTGAGGCTTAGCCACCTTGGGGACCCCCCCCCCATGTAACACCACCTTGTCCTCCAAGGCAGGGGCGGGGGCGGGGAAGAAAGGTATATCCCACCTAATTCTCAGATGATGCTCAAGGCAGTAACAAATAAGAACACCAGGCATTATTGAAAACACGAATCACAGACCTCAATCCTCGTCAGAATATTGAAACCAAAATGCTGACATAATAAACCTCCCACAATAATAATATTTCTTAAAACAGCCATCAAACTAAAGCGACTTTAGACATAAACCAGCCACCTGAAACAGTGAGGTGACAAATACCCACTGTAACTCACTTTCCCAGGTTACCATGAGCCCAAATATAATTTCATCACCTTTATGTTCCCTTTGTCTTTTCTCATTATTAGTATGGAGCAGCTAATTGTGACAGATGAGTTGCTGCTGTTCAGTCTATCCATTAGTTTTTCTATGTATATAATGTACAGTATACGAGTGAATGTATCAATACCGAGTTAGGAGTTCCCTTTCTAATATGGGTCAGTTCTGGTTCTTTCAGCAAATGTAAGGATCAGAGCAATAGGATAGAGACTGGTTTCCTTGGATTTCCACCGTGCACCCCCATCTTGTTTTTAGCACTGGAGGTTTTGCTGCAGAATAGCAGCACATTTCCAGATCCATTTTGGCTAATATCCAGTCGAAGATCTGGGACATGCTACAGGAGACGATGACGGAATTGTCCTTGTCTTCGGAATTAGGTTTAAAATGCAGTATCCAAAGCTTTTAATTTTTTTAAAAGTAAATATTTGTGAAACATTTTCTCAATGTAGCAAATCATTCCAAATATATATATCCTCAGATGTACATATTTCCATGCATCTCAAGACAGCTTGCACTAGAACAGGGTGTGGAACCTTTGACCCAACAAATGTTGCTGGACTACAGCTTCCATCGCCCATAGCCATTGGCCATGCTGGCTGGGACTGATGGGACTTGGAGTCAAACAACAGCTAGAGGGCCACAGCTGCAAAAAATCAACATGGGTATCTAGAATGCATGTTATTTCTAGGAGGGGCGCCATACCAATTTAAAGTTCAGTCTGTGTTTACTTGGAAGCAAACCCCGTTATGTTCAGTGGTGCTTAAAGGGACCCCTGACCATTAGGTCCAGTCATGGTTGACTCTGGGGTTGCAGTGCTCATCTTGCTTTACTGGCTGTGGGAACTGGTGTACAGCTTCTGGGTCATGTGGCCAGCATGACTAAGCTGCTTCTGGCGAACCAGAGCAGCGCACAGAAACGCCGTTTACCTTCCCGCCAGAGCGGTACCTATTTATCTACTTGTACTTCGTGCTTTTGAACTGCTAGATTGGCAGGAGCAGGGACTGAGCAACAGGAGCTCACCCCGTTGCGGGGATTCAAACCTCCAACCTTCTGATCAGCAAGCCCTAGGCTCTGCGGTTTAACCCACAGCGCCACCCGCGTCTGTCAGTGGTGCTTACTCTCGGGTAAATGCGCATAGGATTGCATCCTTGGAGGCACTGGTCCCCAACCCCATTTGTTGGCTGCAGGCCTGTCAATGCTTATGTCCAATCCATCAAATTCTGATAGCCGAGTGCTTTGCAAGATATATGAACTGTTACCATTAACTACTTGTGATAATGATTCAAATTGGCAGCATGCCTCAGTTTCTAGATTTTAATTATTCCTGAGCGTTATTCAAGTGTTTTTGGACTGTATTACATGACCTAAGTCAGCGAGGCTAATGCAACCAGGAGAAGCTGGATACTTAGATTGGGAGTTGGACCTTGAAACACCCTTTGTTATCATTAGACTTTTCTGAAATCACAAAGTATTTGGGCAGGAGAAGAAATCTGCAAAATCTATAAGCAAGCAGTTTGAAGCCCCATCAGGTTACCTATATATAGTTTGTACCATAATGTTGCCATGTTAGGAGCTGGAGTTAGAAGATTAACACTGATAGCTAATCTTAATAGTTAGCATGGCAGTCCTTCTGTGTTAGAGCATATACCCCGACCCAAGTCTAGAGCAGCAATGGATGTCACTATTTTCAAAGCCACATTTGCCAAGATCCCTGGCTTTGCACGTACTTGTGTTCCCTGTTTTGAGCTGGGAGTGTCAGATTCATTGCCCTCCCGATTAAGATAGTGAGCAGCATATAATGGACATTGGCTGAGTGATAGTTGCAGGTGACAAAGCCTTCAAATTTCTCTCTGCTTTTCCAGAGATACAATGTAAGCTACCTAGACGTCATTTTCTTTCTGTCCCCTGATTGCTTAATGCTCTCTCTCGATTCTGATTGCTCCACTTTGTAGATAATAAGGATCCATGACATCCAACCTGGATGATCTTATGGTGTACTTTAAAGAATATATGGCAGAGCTTTCTCTCAAGAAGACTAAAATGCAGCCCAGTCATTTCTTGTATATAATTTCACATCCTCGGGAAATGAAGTGGGTTGGATGTACTGACATTGGGTATGTGTTGCTCTAGAGAAGGTCCCCGAGGTTCCTTGTGCCATATTTCTAATTTGCATGTTGGAAGTCCCCATGGAGAACCAAGCCCATGATTGCCTATGAAGACTGCTGTTTCTCTCCTAATCAGAATCTAACTAGATCCAGAAACCACTTGTCTTCTTCGTAGAATAATGGAGGGCCCATTATAGGTTCATTGAAATGTCCTACAAAGAAACAAACAAGTCTGTACCAAGTTCAGATTCTAGCTCAGTCTTTCCCCCCCCCCCCCTCATGTTATCATCTGTAACCAGCCTGGAACTGTCTTCAGCTCAGGGAGCCATCTTGTGGCTGTTTCACATGGAGCAAGTAAACATATCATTTCATGCATCCTTTGCCACTTCCAGATCAGTCAATGTTGTGCTTGTGTGGTTCCTAAAAATTAGTATAGGCTTGATAAAGTTGAACTCTCATAACTTTCCCAAGCACAATCCTGGGAACTGTAGTTTGGTGAAGGTACTAATTTTCTCTTAGAAGCCCCCTTAGGGTTGGCCCAAAATTCCCCAGAAGACATGTTTTTAATGAGAACATTCCAGATATTTTTCTTTATCTCACCCTATAGAAAAAGAAAGCAACCTTGCAGAATTTTCTGGAAATGTTCTACACCATTCTTTTGTGCCATTCATCACCCGCTCAGTCCCCAATGCTCTGGAGCAGGCATAGGCAAACTCCGGCCCTCCAGATGTTTGAGACTACAATTCCCATCATCCCTGACCACTGGTCCTGTTAGCTAGGGATGATGGGAATTATAGTCCCAAACATCTGGAGGGCTGGAGTTTGCCTATGCCTGCTCTGGAGCAATGCTAGGACTATGGCATTGTGGAGGATGCAAAACGGTGGCTAGGTTGCCAACACAGATGCTGCTCTTGCTACTTGAAGCAGCAGAAATAAATAAAGCCTTCAGGGGAAAGGGGGGAGGGGACGGACCCTGTTCAGGTTCCCCTGCAGATGGTGAACTCCATCCCCTAGGTGTCCTGCTCGCACTCAGGCAAGGAGGACAAACAGCCGGTAGTTTAATTCTTCATTAACAAAAGCATGCTTCACAGCAGCTTCTAAGATGCACCAAAAACACATTCACACACGCTTTTAGCAACTACATAGCTGGCATTAACTTGCCCAGGCTTGTGCCCTGGCTGAACAGCTGAAACAACAGTGGGACCATGTCCCCCTCCCAGCTTAAGTATTCTTTTCAAATGGACTGTGCACAAGTGACCGATGACTTCTCCTATACCCAAGTCGCCTCTGCACTTGCCTATTCAAGCCCCTCCTGGTTCCAGGGGACAGTGAGGATTTGACCGCCCTGCACCTCACCTGAACACCCTCTTCCTCCACATCCTGCACCTCCTCTCCTGCTGTCGACTGCTCAGGCTCTTCCCCTTCCTCCAGCCTTGGTTCTAGCCTCATGGGTGGCACAAAACCCCATAATTAGCTGGTCCTCTCTCTTGGGTTGGCCTCGCCCCCTCTCCCCGCCCAGCCTTTGCCACACACTCTTCAGAGCCCTCCAGTCCCTGACACCAAGAAACTGCTGGAAAAATTCCTTGCCCCTGAAGAAATTTGGTGAAATGGACAGACAGAATTCCCCTGTCTGCAAATGGAATATTTTGAGAGGGGATGTGCACACAGCTCTTGACTCCCTTGCTCAGGTACCCGTGCTGTAGATATGCCTTCTTGATGTGCAAAATGCAATTCAAGACTGGTAAACCACACTTCTCAGATGCTATGATAAATTAGAATTGGTTGGGCGGGGGTGTAGAGATTTCAATCCCATTCTAACCTCCAGTAAAATAACTGCATCTTGCCCACCCCTGCTTCAGCTGGGTGACTTTCAACCCACCATACGCATATGTGGGCACTTCTCCTCCTGACAGGGACATCTGCAGGATCATTCTCTTATAGGGGTTCCCACAATGTGAACATCTGATGCTCCTCCAAGCTCTCACCTTCTTTTCACATTTTTCCCTTGCAGCGGTTATGCATATTCACAACTTGCTCATAAACTTCCCGTCAGCACAAAATGAACTGCTCTGATTTGGCTTTGTATGTTTTCAGATCTCTTGGTTTTAGTAGACTGGTATTCTCTTTATTCCCAAGTCCGTCCGCCCCCTCTGTCTTTTGAGTCTGTTCTTTTTCTTTTTGCTTGCACTACAGGAGGGATTGTAGAGTTTAAGGGTGCTTCTGCAGCATGGGGAATCACTGCGCAACTGGTTTGGTACTCCAGTGCTACATTAGAAGCATAGGAAACAACACCTCGAAAAGGGTTATGTACATAGAATTGTAGAGTTGCAAGGGATCCTGAGGATCATCTGGTCCAAGCCCCTGCAATGCAGGAATATGCAGTCATCCCATACAGGGATTGAACCTGCAACCTTGGCGTTATTTGCACGATGGGGTGGCGCTGTGGGTTAAACCACAGAGCCTAGGACTTGCTGATCTGAAGGTCGGCGGTTCGAATCCCCGCGACGGGGTGAGCTCCCGTTGCTTGATCCCTGCTGCTGCCAACCTAGCAGTTCGAAAGCACATAAAAGTGCAAGTAGATAAATAGGTACCGCTCCAGCGGGAAGGTAAATGGTGTTTCCGGGTGTTTCCGTGCGCTGCTCTGGTTCACCAGACGTGGCTTAGTCATGCTGGCCACATGACCCGGAAGCTGTACGCCGGCTCCCTCGGCTAATAAAGCGAGATGAGCGCCGCAACCCCAGAGTCGGTCACGACTGGACCTAATGGTCAGGGGTCCCTTTACCTTTACCTTTACCTAACCAACTGAGCTATCCAGCCTGACTGTGTTGCGATGGAATCCCACCCACCCCCTTCTGTTCCCTGCAGCTCACTTGGAGCAGATTGACGGGCACTGAGAGGAGAGGAAGGGGATGTCCCATTGTGAGAATAGATTTTTGCTCTGACACCATTGGATACAACCCTTTGTGTGTTGATCTGATGTCTATTTGCACTGGAGTTTTTCTCTGCCATGCAGAGACAGCATCTATTTCTCATTATAATAAATCAGACATCACTCAATCTAGTAAATATGGTTCTGGCTGTAAAGGAACTTTTAGAAGATGCTTGCAAAATTGCTATTATGCAAGCAGCTACCTTTAAGTAGAAGGAATATAGTAAGCCATTAAGTTACTCAGGTACATTCCAGTAGGTAAAATGAAGGTTATGCTGTACATCTATAGCTGTGCTTTGTGGTGTGTCATGGATGACCACTGATAAACTTAGTTGTTGCATGTGTGGAATGGGATCTGTCCACTCAACAGGACTTCCTCTCCCATGCACCCCACACCCCCTAAATCTGCTCTGGAGGGCTGAGGTGGGGCAGAACAGCTTTAGGGGGTGTCCAAGGGGACAAGGGGAAAGTCCTATTCTGTAAGCAGACCCCATTTCCCACATGCTTGCCCTGCTACACTGAATTCTGCTCTGTATTCCTAATTTCTGCATGTTCGAAGTAGTCTCTCTTCGAAGCAGTTCTGCACAGGTGAATGGTTCAGAGTTGGCTCATAAATGACATTTTCTGTACCTCTATGTAAGAAAACTGAATCCAGAATTTGCAGCAAGTGTTTCCTTATTTTGCTACAAGTTCCCAGACAGGCTCACCTGAGAAATGAACTTGTTTATCAAAACTGCTTTCCTTATCAGAATCTCTAGCAAAACTGCCATCCAGAAGAAAAACAAACCAGCAGTAGTTTCCTCAGCTGAATCTTACTTCACATTATAGTCTTGGAATGCTTGTTGCTAGGGGAAGATAAGAGAAACTAAACTAAACAGAAAGATGCTGAGCTGAATGGATAGGATACTAGGGGAAAGCGCATCCAAGAGGCTGCTTTATTTCTGTTTGCAAGCCAGTGTGCCACTTCTCTCTGCCGGAAAGGACTGCGAGACATTCTTAGAGTTTTATGCATTCTTTCTCCACAGTTCTCCTGCCTTTCCATGGCTGGGAAGAGGATGCCTGGAGAAGCATGTTGATGGTTATAAGGCCACAAGAAGGCTCAGACCTCTCTCACTGGCCCCAAGTTTTGCCTTTTGGTGTTTTAAAATTATTAATAATAATAATAATAATAATAATAATAATAATAATAATAATAATATCGGCACTTTGAAAAAATCCAGTCTCTTTCTGTGTTGCTCGGTGCGCTCTCTGCTTTGATCTATACTTCAGTTCTTGAGCCGCTCTGTTTTGTTTCCCCCCATTTTCACTATAGTACGGAACATTAAACGGTAAAACCTCTTCCAGCTTTTGACCAAAGTAGATGAAATGTCGTGGCACAGGAGTCCCTCTGGAGTGGATTAAACCTGACAGTTTGCAGACAAATAAGTTCCATGGGCCTTTTTGTAGGGGACGTAAAAGGGATTGACTTTCCTCCATAGTCTGTTTGCAGACGGGGGAGAGGGGGTTTGTTGTTTTTTGCCTTCAAATGATGACGAGCTAGCTGAGTGCACATTCCATTACAGTGGTACTTTGGTTTAAGAACAGCTTAGTTTACAACTTGGATTAAAAACACTGCAAACCCAGAAGTAGGTGTTTTGGTTTGTGAACTTTGCCTTGGAAGCAGAACATCTTCCGCCTCCTGTTGAGTGTGTTCCATTTGTAAATTGAGTCCCCCGCTGCTAGGGGAAGCATGCCTTGATTTAAGAACAGACTTCCGGAATGAATTAAGTTAATAAACCAAGGTGTCATTGTATTTCTTTACAGATTCACACAAACTTTTCTTTCTGGTGGTTGCCTGTGTCCTCCAGGAGGCTTTACAAGCCTCACAACAAACTTATAATGTGAGTCTGTCTCGAATGCAACTTGTTGAGTTCTAAAGAACTCTGGCTTTGCTTGTTTCTTGTTAAAGCAGTTTTGGAACAAATTAAATAAAGCTTTTAACTTCTTTTTTTAATTTTAAAAAACCTCACATTCTGTGTTTTACCAAAAAACAATCCAGAGCTCTTTAGTGTTCCACAGGCAACATTTTTTTGACAGCTTTACTTATTGTAAAGCCCACAGGCCTAAAGAAATATTGATATTACATAGGAAAACATAGAGCTGTATCAGGACAGAAAAGGAAAGAGCAACATTAGGCTTTGTGCGTGGGCAAATCTTACTAGTGGGATATAGACATGGCACTTTTACTTGGGTGGTGGGCATAGAAACCTCCAACGTGCCCCAAGTTGCCCACTGAGATGAAGCAGGCGCCTTCACTGTACTATTCAACACTTGCTAAAAACATTCTTATTTAGGCAAGCCTACCAAGATGCTCAGAAAGTCGAAGTAATTTTAAACCGCTTTAGTATTTTATTTTTTGTATATTTTAAAGTACTGTTGTAACTTTTTCCTGATTTTATTGCTTAATCCTTATTGTAAACCACTTGGAGGTGTTTTTTGTTTTTGTGTTTTTACAAGAGTGGCATATACATTTTATGAAATAATAAAGGAAAAAAAGAAAGAATTCTTGCCATGCTGGTTTGGTCCCCATTGAGAGCTGGTATAAAAAGGTAAAGGTAAGTTAAGTCCAGTCACGAACATCAGTGTAGTGTACAGAATTTTATAGCCAAAATTAAGAGGTCCTGGTCCCCAAGGAAGTTGGAATCTGAGCCACAGAGAGAGAGAGAGAGAGAGAGAGAGAGAGAGAGAGAGAGAAGGATATGAGAGAAGTTTAAAGCTTTGTTACATTTGGAAATTAAGATGGAAGGGGTGTGCCATGGCCACATGGAATGGATGGGTTTTGTGAAGAGGTTTGAAGGGAGAGAGTTTGCACATATTCAGGAAGTGAGTTCCACCCATGGAATACAGCAGGGAAGAATGGGGTGGGGTGGGGGTGTTCAAGTGAGCCTGAGATTTTCAGATTTAGGTATTTTGACTGAGATTTTCAGTGGGCCTGTTAATGTTGGAGGAGACAAAATCACAGATAGAGAATCAAGAGCTAAAAGAGAGGCCGGCGGTTTGAGGGAGGGGGTGGAAGGCTGAGGATAGTTTTATAGAGAAGTTTGTGCTAGATACAGAAGGGGATGGGAAGCCAGTGAAAAGACCCGAGGAGAGATGATGAATGATCTGAGCCATGAGACGTTTTGGCAGAGGACTTTCAGAGGTGAGAGAACTGAGGTGCAAATTGACTGGTGAAAAAATGCTTCCACATACTTACATCAACATGAGGCCTCACTTGGAGCAATTCCCACGAGTCTTTTATTGTGTGAAAATGATTCTGTCAGATAATTCATATAGGTACATATAGCTTGCTCCAAGACGATCCCATAAACGGAGACGTTGCTCCTGCTCAAATGGCCTTTGACCGGGTCACATGTCTTGAAACCACAAAACAAATCAAAGCGTATTATTTTTATGCTAACTGGGAAAGTTCCTCCCTGGATGCTCTCATTCCTCAATGGTAAAAGAATCTTTGGGAAACTTTCGGCCCTCAGAAACTTTTTTTGTAAAAGAGCATTAAAAATGCAGACGATAAGAGGGACAGGAGACTTTATAGAACAGTTTTTGCTCATGAACTTTATTCTGATATGATAATTAAACCCATAATTAATTCCTCCAGGACCCTTCAGTCATGGACAGAAGTCCTGCTAGGGAGTTTTTCTCCTGGCACCATGTGTCGATTGTTTGATTTGGGATGCGTCTAACTTTTTTCCTGCAGAACTCTGATGTGTTCCCTTTATTTCTTGCTTTTTTTCAGCATGCTGGAATACTCTCTGGACTTGCAGAATGTCAGTTTCTCAGCTGTTCGGACCGTCAGGGTACTCCGGCCGTTGAGAGCCATTAACAGAGTTCCTAGTAAGGAAAATCTCTTTTCTCCCCATTTTTTCTCTCCCCCTTGAAACTAGCTCATTATTTCTGACAATCTGGAAATAAGTGGGACATTTTACATCTTTTCCAAAATCCCATTTAACGCGCTTGCCTACATCTCTTGACCACGCTGACTGCTATTGTGACTCCCCTTATGTAGAGCCTGATACCAATGTGTTCTTTTTAATGAATAGTCCATCCATCTCAGCCATCTCCTCAAAAAAAGAGTGAATAATTAATCAAACAGACTGGCAAGGACTTGCTATTTTGTTTCCCTTGCTTGAACAGTGCTTCTGGAAAAGGGTCTCATGTGAATCACTTTATAGGAAAATTAAAAAATGAGTTTGGAGGCATCAAGGAGGTGTGATGGGAAAGAGAGGGTAGACTATTAGAAACAGCATATGCTTCTCTCTGTGTACATGCTTGCACTAGTATGAAAGATGATGTAGAATAGGAGAGGAGAACCTGCAGCCCTCCAGGTGTCGCTGGACTCCAGATCCCATCATCCCTGACTATTGCCCATGCTGGCTGCATACGATGGGAGTTGGAGTCCATTCACATCTGGAGGCCAACAGATTCCTTCCTAGGGCTGCCAGGTATAGCTTAGTTTAAGGGAATTACTCTTCTTTCAAATATAACAAGTCCTTGGACCATACTGGATTCCACTTATTTCAGAGTGCTCTGGAGTGTATGCTCAGCCTATGGCTCCTTGCTGTATTATTGCACGCCTCCGAGCAGGTTCCAGGCACTTACCCAGGTTTCCTTTTTAATGAGGGACAGCAGACACACTGGTGTCGACATATGGTTTATTTCATGTATGTGCAACCTGAGCCTATGATGGAGGGGCTCACACCATCCACACCCCAAGAAGGCCTTGCTTCTTCCATTGCCACAGCCTTGAATTCCAGCAAAAATCAGGCAGGGCTCTGCCTCGTAGGCTTCAGCCTGAATCCATCTCCTACCTCTCACACACCAACTCCACCTTTGATTTTCTAACAAAGAGGTGAAAGTACCCACTTGCTGTTTGGCTGTTTGGACCAGAGGCACTTCCTTTGTTACTTTAACATCCCATACTTGGAGAACCATTACTGAGAAACTTGTCTAGCTATTCCAGCAATTTGAATCCTTGCTGGATCCAGGGACTGTGAATAAGGGACCCCCCCAAAAAAAAAAAAAAAATTCACAACACTACTTTGCCCGATCCACATCTTCAGCATTGCTATGACAGCTTTTTGTCCTTCTCCAGCCAATGCTTTTCATATGATCCATTTTATCTGGGTATGTCAGTGTGAAACAAGGTTTCTTTGACCTTCCAGAAATAACAAGATGGGCTACATAGCTCACTTTCCTCTCGGCTCTCTGAAGAAAAGCGGAGAGAAGAATGAACTGAAATAATGATTTTAGGGAATTGGGGATTTTTGCACACACATTTTTATTTTTATTTTTAAATCTCAGCCTCTCTTCCTGGATTGTTGCTCTATTACTCTTCAGTGCTTCTTGCCAGGACTTTCCCCCCTCTAGATGGTGGGGATTTCAATCCTAGTCCCAAGCAGGGGACTTCCTTACATTTTCATTTCAGAATGCCTGCCCTGTTGCCATATATTGACATTTGTAAGGTGCTCTGGCAAAGGTGAAGGGCAGGTATAAACATTAAACTAAGGTATAGCCAGCTGACCATGTTTGAAAGACTGCCTCATGTATGCAGCTGAGACTGCCCGACCCTCGCCATCAACAGGGATGATTGAATCTGCCAGTGTCATTTCCTCTGAATTTCTTGTTTTTCCCAAACTTAATTTCAGGTTATTGTTTTCTTTAATAAAAAAAAGATGCAAGTCTTTGAGTGCAATTCTCCTGACGTACACATTTTGGCAAGCAGTTTTTCCTAACATAAAGCATTTTTGTATACACCAATAGGTGCATTTTTTAATATATGCTTTCTCCTTGCGAACTGCTTAGAGGCCTTTCATCATGTAAGCACTATATATATATTGTTAAATAAATAAATAAATGTACTAAAATAATATATGCATTTTGTATACTTTATATTGTTTGAGAGCTGCATAACATAATTCAGAGAAGTGGGAATTTTTGAAGGATAGCTGTTTTCAGTTTGCATATTTTTTCCGGAAATTTTGAATTAGACAGATTCACTTTAGAATGCACACTGAATTTAATTTATCCCCCATCCCTACCCATAATTAATCCTGAAAAATGATTTCAGGCTTTCGATGGTATGTACATCTTGGTTTCTCTCTCTCTCTCTCTCTCTCGGACTCCCAAAGGTTGATTGTGGTTCCTTGACAGCATGTCACTGGTCAAATAATTTAGGACATTATGAATTGCTCTTCTCTTATCTGTATATCTTCCTAATAATTTCCAGATTATTATTTTTTAAAAAAAACAACAACCATAAAACTTAAAACAAGATGCTTTGTGCTAGTGATATCAATACAGTAACAGCACCTAAATATTCTGAGGAAATTTCATTTGCATCTGAAGTCCAGTGTATCCAATCGACCAGAGTATCTAGATAAATTTGGGGTCTCAATCCTTCCCCTCTCTTTAACACTATGCATGAGTGCAAAGCTTTGTAGTGCAAAAGAAAGGACCCATCTTGTCAAATTAGCCAGTTACCTTGACAACATGAGGTACTCAGACTGTGATCCATCTGTCAGAAGCCGGAAATTCCTAGGCTCTATTTGCTTTTCTAATCCCATTAAATTAAACTTAATCTGGCAGGATGTTCCCTGTTGTTATTGTTGTCGCTTTTATCATTTTATAGCTCAAGTATCTTGCTCATAATTTTTCCCCCCACCTAGCAGAGCTGATGGATGGCTGAATTTATCTGCCACTGTCTAACTGTGGGTGTAATTCATTTAATGTGTTTGCAAATCCCGGGTAATTCATCTTCGCTCCTGTGCAGCAAAGCTAGGACCACACAGAAGCATAAGGAAGCAAGGCAAGGAACAAGTATGAATCAATAATAAACGCAGGGACCAAATACAAGACATTTAACAATAGGCTGGAGGTGCTGGTGGTGATGGGGTATATGTGAGTATATGGAAGGCAGCCTATTATTTTGTTATGGGAGGAAGCAAGTAAAAAAAAGAGGCGATCTGATGACATAACAATGAAAAATTCTTGCTGAGGTATAAAGGTAAAAGAAATGGCTTTAAAGGTTTCTTTAAATAAGATCAATATGAACTGCGTTGTGGATGAAAGAGACAAGAAAGAAGAGAGAGAGAACAAAAAGAGATGGAGGATGAACAGAATATTACAGAGATGTCGGGTGAAATCAATTTTTTTTTTTTTTTGGCAAATGTCAAGTTAAGTCGCCATCAATTTGTCTTTCTGTTACAGAACCGAATGTTCCTAATGTTGTACGAATTAACTGCCTTGTAAAGTTCTGCATGTTTGCAGGGAATGAATTAGGATGGGGAAGGAGATTTTAATTTATATTGTATTGCAATAGAAGGGAATAGGGTGGTTCTGAGCTTGCAAAAGGAGTGTAGAATGGCCAGGACGTATGAGAATCTAGGGTCGCTACCTTCCTTCCTGTGATTTTTACACTTCCGTGGCAGACAGAAATTCACAGGTGAATTTTCCAAGCAAAGAGAGATGAGGTGAAAGAGAAACTTTAACTGGTTAAACACTTTGCTGGTTGATGCTGAAGGAATAGGATAATTGCTAGAAGAAAGGTGGTCACTGCAGTTCAGCTGAAACATGAGAGGTGCAAGAAGTTCAGGAAGGGAAGTTGGGGGGGAAACCCCTAGACTAGACATGCATATGTGTGGCAACACAGAGGCAGGGTGTGTGGTGAAAACCTAAATAGTTGACATTGTGCTGCCCTGTAATAGTAAAACTGCCACCCCAGAGATATTTTCTCATCCTGTCTAATGGTAGGGCTGGCCCCAGGTCTGCTTTACATGCTTCATTCCCAACAGCAGTAGGTGGTTTAGAGGGGCAGAGCTGGAGAGATGTCTTCCCAACACCGGTAGGGCAGGACAGCCATGAGTTTGAGATGGGGCAGATGCACTGATGGCTTTGCAACTGAGTCCCACCATATACCAGCTGCTAGTGAGTCTCAGCATGAAAATCACTTCCACATGGCTATGTTCTGTGCGGTGACTGTAATGGCTGAAAGCCGATTTTTACGTGACTTTCCCTCATCATGTGGAGACCTTCTGTGTTAGCGTTGCTCTCCCACCATAGAGTGCATCTATAGATTGAAACATATGGCATAGGGCATTCAAACAGTCACTGTGCATAGAGTGACTTTCTTGCTGACTTTCACATGAGCCTCAACTGAATTGCAATCCTTTACTTTCTAAGAGGCCCAGAAGTTTGGTGGCATTGTACATATTCTAGGTTGGCATCACCCCCATCTTTCACGTTCCAGGCAGCACCATTATATACTGTGGTCTGGTGCTGAAACTACCACCGTACCATCTATAGTTTCACAGTCACCATGTTACATGGGCCATGACAATATTTTCCATGAGTTTAGATTAGCTGTTGAAGAATTTAGATTCCTGAGGGGAAATGCCATTTTCTCTGCAATGTGTGGTGGACAGTAAGACGGACTATAACCACTGCCAGGAATTAATATGGTACAGTAATGGGGGGGGGGAATAAGGTTGGAACTGAGCTCACAGATGGCAAGTTTGACCCTTCTGCCTAGCTTTCGAAGCAAGAAGAACCCAACTTAGTAGGACTTCTCCCATTTAGTGGCTGCTTTCCCTTTGCTCCCTCAGGTATGCGCATCCTGGTCACGCTGCTTTTGGACACGCTTCCCATGTTGGGAAACGTTCTCCTCCTCTGCTTTTTTGTCTTCTTCATCTTTGGTATTGTTGGAGTCCAGCTTTGGGCAGGGCTGCTCAGGAACCGCTGCTTCCTTCCAGAAAACTTCAGTTTGTAAGTATGAATGAGGCACCTAAACGTTCTTAGGATATGCTTGCATAGGGGTTTTATATGTGCATGGTGGTGAGGCAAGGAGTTTCTTTAGATAAACATGCTAATCCCAGCAAGATCTGAGGAGTCTGCGTCATGCTGCCGCTGTTTCCTCCATTCTGTTTGCTTGCCTTTGTGGGTGAACACTCCGTTTGCATATTATCACTTCAACTTTCTTGTTGTGGTATGTTTTTTTGGTGCAAGATTCATAGGTTCTTTTCCTAGTTTTCCTTCTTGGAGAGCAGGAATAGACAACATGTTGCCTTCCAGACTTTGACTCCTGTCATCCCTGACCATTGGTCATGCTAGCTGAGGCTGATGTGAGTTAGAAGTCACAACAACATAGGGAGGGCACCATTTTGGCTATACTTCTTAGCAACAGGATTTTTTAAGAGTAGCAACCCACACCCCACACAAAGGTAATTCCATAAAAAATATAAGCAACTCACTATTAATAATGTTGGTACCTGTTAACAAAATACACCTTTGAAGTATGTAGAGGCTGTCTTGTTGATTTATGATTGTTGTGATTTATGATTATCAGTACTGTGTCAGACATTATTAGTAGGCAATGTTCCCAAATAGATGGCGCATTAAGAATGCATTTACATTGGACCTTAGCGTGTTCAAATGGTTACACCTTTGTTGAGCCTGATCCAAAAGTCACACTGATGTCTCATTAATTTCAATGTTACTTATAGATTACTAACTTACTCTGAATTGGTGTGTTGATTTCCGTAGTGAATCTCAAGGCTGTTTTCAAGCAAGGAGAAGTGGGCTAGAGTGGGGAAAATGTAGTGCATATTGGTAACTTTTGAACAGTCTAAGCAGGTTTGAACACAACATTCTGCTGATAATGCACAGGAAGTCGAGAATTTTCCAGGTGTTATGGAGATGAACTTTCCAGTCTATTCCCCAGTTATGTTTTTAAGACGTAAGCAGCGTACAGCTAGATCAGAAGTGGCTCTCAAAATAGTGCAGAAGTTAGGTGTGTACATGTGTGTACGCATGTGTTTTCCTGGCTCCCAAACTTGTGCAAGTCTTCTGTCGTTTTTTGTTTTTTGTTTTGCTTCCACTCCCTCTATCAAAGAGAGCTGGGATTTCATTAACATGCAAAATCCCTCTAGGTAAATTGGCAATAAAGTAAATGAATTGCTGATCAATTCTGGGTATATCCAACACAGCAGCTACTGGTCTGAGTTTAATTGAACCAGAATGCCAGGATTTCAGCTAAGCTTCCTGTGGCATTAAAAGCAATACTTCAGGAATTAACCGGGCTGAACTCGCCTTAAATATAGCTCCACCAGCTTTTTGCAATGAGTCCTTGTGGCATCAGTGAAGTATCCATTTATTGAGGCAGGAGTATGCTAATTCCCAACAAGTCAGCACTTACTTCCCTTTCTATATCAGGGCGAATGCATTGAATTGGTTTATTATCCCAGTAGCATCTTCTGAAGTAATGTTCATTTCTAATGCCAGAAACACAAGTGGTGCCTGCCATGCGAAGGGAAGTATTTAGAAAGGAACAGTAGCATTTTTAAAAAAGATATTCTGAATCCCAGTAAGAATTTTTCACCATCTACTTCTAGTCTGAAAATGCCTGCCTAGTCAGTCCTTTTTAAATATCATTCATCTAAATTGCCATTTGAGAATGCACAATGAAAATATTGAGAGTGGGGTGAGAAGACATCAATATATCACATTATAAAGCCCATTATTTACCTAACCCAATCCTGGGAGGTTGGGGTGGGAGGGCATTAGTTGACTGAAAAAAATGGACAAGGTATAAACAAATCTATTTCTTTATTTTTAAGGGCAACACTAGTTTGAAAGCTTCAAGCTGTTGAGCCAATAGAACACACAAGATTTTAAAATGTAAACTCGTTAAAAGCAAGCTTAGATAGACCAGGCTGTTGCCTGCTTTCTTGCACCCTCTCTTCCCTACCTTTGCTACTGGGATGGTAAGAAAAGTTCATGAGCATCTTGACTAATGTTTATCCTGAGCACTTAAGGCTAGATTAGTAAGGGTCATGACTTTTGGCATTTTTCGCTCTTACTTAAATACTGTACAGTATTTCAATAACTATGCAAACCAGATTTATTATTATTATTTTCGTTTCCCTCAAATAACTTCAGTTGCTGTATGCAGTCCACAAGGGCATAATAATGGATGTACTAGAATCAGAAAATTTGGACCATTCATCCCAGTCTCTGATAGCTGATCCCCAGCAGTTTAGATGAAATTGTTCAAGAAAGAGCCATTTTGGAGTGATATGCTATTCATTATGAACTTCAAAATACCCACAGTTTAAAGACATCTGGAAAAATGAAATTGTACTCCCAGACAGTCAAAATGCCCTAACCCTCAATTAATTTGTGTAAAGGCTTTTTCTGAACCCAATTATCCTATTCACCCTTGTAACATCTTAGGGCCATGAGTTCCACAGGTTACCCTGTTAACTTTGTGAATGAGTACTTTCCTCTTACATTTTCCAGTCTGTTGCCCTTTAACACCACTATGCATCCCTCAGTTATATAGAAATAGGTTTCCTTCATTTCCCTACACACACACACACACACACACACACACACACACACACAGGCTGATACTGAGTATTTAACCTGCACTTTTCTGTTTCCTTTAAGCCCTTACACAATCGAGGTGGAACCCTACTACCAGACAGAGAATGAAGATGAAAGCCCTTTTATCTGTTCTCAGCCTCGAGAGAATGGGATGCGTTACTGTCGCGACATCCCAACAAGGAGGGAAGAAGGTCTGCAATGCACCTTGGACTATTATTCCTACAACGACACCACGAACACCTCTTGTGTCAACTGGAACCAGTATTACACAAACTGCTCTGCAGGGGAGCACAACCCTTTCAAAGGAGCAATCAATTTCGATAACATTGGATATGCATGGATTGCAATATTTCAGGTGAACAAAGGGACTCAACTGACTCCAAGCTTGCTGTATCAACAGGCTATCCTTCGGTGACAGGGAAAGCTAGGTCAACCTTTATTTTTGTCCCGAAGTAATTTTTTATATGCAAAGAATAATAATTTGTGGTTGAGAATCGCCAGTTGTTATTCTTCAGTTCCATCAAGCATTGGGTCGACACTTGTATGAAATGATTTTTTACTTTGGGGTTTTGTCATTCTTTAGTGATTTCATAGCCTTTGTGTTAAGAGATCCGACTGATGACCTAGTATAAGTAATAGCACTGGTGTATCTTCTTGAACATCCATAGATGCTTGCCCATGCTTCCTATCCTTGAGAGTCCTGCATCCGCTGGTACAAGCTAACTGATGCCTTCCTTTTCCTTTTCTCTTGCCTACAGGTCATCACTCTGGAGGGCTGGGTAGATATTATGTACTTTGTCATGGATGCTCATTCGTTCTACAACTTCATATATTTCATTCTCCTGATCATTGTGAGTTATCTCTCTAGTCTTCATGGCAACCAGAGGTGTTGCACTCAAGAGTTATAAGGGAAAGAAACATGGGGGGGGGCGACAGAGGAAAGGAGAGTTATAAGTGGAGCCTGAGAGAGATGGTAGCCCATTAGCAAAGGATGCATTCTAACTTTCCTCCCTGTGGCTCTTGTGCATACAAGAGAGAGATGTGGCAAATGAGAGCACCGACTGACTAAAGTGATAGTGAAGGTCTACGGGTAGTAAGAAGAAAGTAATGGAAAGCAATGAGGCATGAGGTGTTTGTTGATTTGGAGCATAGCATACACATGGCATTCTGCTTCAAAGGGCATTTTGCAACATCTGAGGCCAGCATAAACATTATTTACATGATTCAGCCAAGGCTAAGTACTTTTGTCATATGATTTCAGTGACAGGAGTTAGCACATGTTTAACTCGCGTTGAAATCAGTGGAACAGAAAAATGCTTAACTTTAGCTGGGCGGTGCCCCAGATACACAGATACACCCCATAGTATTACAGGTGATAGCACACATGGACAAAGAACATTTATATGTTTATAAACCCCGGAACAATTTGTTCTGTTTTGATCAGAAACAAAGTGACTTGGTCTTAGGCACTATGAACACACTTAGAGGTCAGCTTGCTAAGATCATTCTAGATTCCTTAGGCTGAGATGGATATTTAATCATACCTAAATGGCTGCAAGGTGCACTGACTTGCAGTCTCATAAGCATGTGGGGTATGAACAGATTGTATGTTTCCTTTCCTCCTTGATGGCAATGAAAGGGAAAATGAATCAGCATCTTCCTACTGCTCAGGTGACATGCACGGATCGTATATCTGAAGGTATACGGTAGCCAGGAGAGGAGGCTAGTTACTAGGTCCTTTTCAAAGCTGAATGATGATCATGATCTCCTGAAAATGCAGCCTGATGAAAAGACTGTTTCAGAGTAAAATATCCAATCTTTTGCTGCAGACAGCTGCTGTAGTTGGGTTACAGCCTCTCCGCAATTCCAGTTAACAAAGCGGGAGATCTGTTTGCAAAGCTGCCAATCCTCTCTGCGAGGGAAAAATCTGTCCTGAAAAGTAAATGCATGGGAGAAAGAAATGCTACTTAATTGTGATAATAAGTAAGCTCTGACTACCGGGAAGCAAAAATTAGAGAAACCCTTCTAAGTCACAATAAATCTCCCTTCTGCTTTGAGCTCTTTGTGTCATCTGCGGAACTGAGGAGTGGGTGTCCCTGAGGTGAGGAAGCTTGAGAGTCTTTGACGTGGAAGGAAAGAAAAGAACAGGGCAGGGAATATCCACCCCGTGTGAGTCACACACAGAATGTGATGATGACTGCTCTTGACTGGGACGGGGTTTGGGGCTATGTTTTGTATTACATGACACTAGCCTTTGTTGTCAGCTGCTTCCCATATTGTGATTTTTAGACACAGGTGCACTTCCTGAGTGACTCCTGAGGCTGAGAACATCAGTGTGGTTTCGTATACATAAGCACACCACCTCTGGATAACAGAGCTGTAGACTTACAAAAGGAGACAGCTTGGATCGGTGTCAGGAGTTGGCATTGGGCAGTTGCCAAGGCCTGTAGCCTAGCAAAGGGTTCCCTGATGGCCCCTGCAACACCTTCACCCTGTGTCTGCTTTCTGGTGTCACTATCCTCTGTTCACCTGCCCTCACCAAGCGTAGGAACAGTTACAAGAGGGAAGAGGAGGAGGAGCAACCTCCGCTTGCCTTAACCTCTCCTCTGTGTAATGGAGCAGTCTGGACCCAGAAGCAGTGTGGGGAAGCAAATGAGCAGTGCAGGCAGGCAGTCATGGAGGCAGGAACCAGTTAGTCAAGGGGACCAGTTATTCATGACTTCAACTCTTATTGAAATCAAAGGGAATCAACTTAAATCTGGATCCAGCCCTATAAGTTTGTCCCCTTGTTAGTCCCAGTAAGCTTTCCTTCCAGGAACGGATGACCAGACCCCACACCAGATTTTTCTGTGCCTTCAGACCATAATATTGAGGGCAGATGATTAAGAGATTTGGTGTCAGAGTTTTGTTTTTCATCGTGTGATGAGATAATACTTGTTTGGTCTTTTTAAGTTGGTTTTGAATAGAACTATGAGCAGAGTGTCGCTTGAAATTTCCCACTATTTGCATACTGATGGGGGGGGGGAGAGAGAAGGGGATCATTTTTCCAAGGTGACAAGTTTTCCAACAGTTTCTTGGGGTTTCCCCTTAACACTGGCTCTGCCACTGTTGGACCACATGACCTAGTGTTGTATCAGGGCAATGGTGGTGGTTTGCTGGGGTGGTGGACGTAGGAATAGTGGGTGCTACCAAAATAAATGGTGGTGGGAAATTCCATGAAGTGGTTCTCTTTTACTAGGGGGTTCAGAAAAAGAAAATATCTTAGAAATGTTCCTGGGGAGGCAGGGGGGAGGGAGTCTTCAGAGAAACGCTAGCTCAGCTCTAGTTTTGAAGATATTTTTTTTAATGACTAGTTCTCTCTCAGACACACTTGCTTCAGGCTTCCTCCCTGGGTGTAGGAATACTGACACATCCCTCCTTCCCTTATAGGTGGGCTCTTTCTTCATGATAAACCTCTGCTTAGTGGTCATAGCAACTCAGTTCTCGGAGACTAAGCAGCGGGAGAGCCAGCTGATGAAGGAACAGCGAATCCGCTACCTCTCCAATGCTAGCACTCTGGCCAGCTTCTCAGAGCCGGGGAGCTGCTATGACGAACTCCTCAAATATCTCGTCTACGTCCTCCGTAAGGCCAGCAAGCAACTGGTGGAGGTCTACCGAACCACAGGGGTGAGGATGGGGTTTCTCTCCAGCCCGGTTAGCAAGAGCAGTGCAGAGCGGCAGCCGTGCAAACACCGGCCGCGGAAAAGGTCCTCGGTGCATCATCTCATTCACCACCACCATCACCACCACCACCACTATCACCTGGGCAATGGAAGCCTTCAGGCACCGCGCGCCAGCCCTGAAATCAGCGACGTCGAAACCAGCTCGCTTCACAATGGTGCAAATAGGCTGATGCTCCCTCCAACAGCCAATCCTCACCCCACGGCCAGCAACGCTGAGTCCGTTCACAGCATCTACCATGCAGACTGTCATTTTGAGCCCATTCGCTGCAGATCATCTCTCCCGCCTCAGCCTGGTCTCAGCTTACCGGGGCCAGAGGTGCTTCCCAGGACTGTGGTTGGCAGCAAGGTCTACCCTACTGTACACCCAAGTAACTCCCATGAACTGCTGAAAGAAAAAGGTTTAGCAGAGCCCACGTTGAACCCTGGGGCCAGCACCCTGATGAACCTTAATATCCCCCCGGGACCGTATAGTCCAATGCAGAAGCTCCTGGAGACACAGAGCACTGGTAAGTGTTTGGGTAGAGTGTCAGCCACTAAGATATCACCTAGATGGAAGGCAAAGCCGCTGTTCATCCCTAACTTACCTTTCCAGGCAGGGCTGCCATTGATTAGGGTCAGGTGAGATTCAGGATGATTCGGGTTGTCCTCAGTTCAGAACTAAGACAGAAGTTAGTTTATAAGGTTCTAACAAAACCCGTTCATCGGAAATAATTCGTTTTGGGTGTGTTGATTACCTCCTCCCAACCTGCCTCACTGGAAAACATGAAATGGGGCCAGAGAATGAAAAGATAGAGCTTTATTTTTTCAAATTGGTTGTAACAAAGTAGCATGTTAAGCAAATTTGTGTTGATAGCAAGTCGGCTGTTCTGTGCCCCTCAGTAAGATGGAGAGAAAAATGAATGTCATGAAGAAAGCATTCCAGACCAGACCCACCTGCTCTAAGTCAGCAGTCTTCAGCCTTTTCAGACGAGGGACCCACCTTTAACCCAAATATTCATTTGAGGACCTTCTTAATTAATTTTTAACCACATATTTGTATGGGGGCCATGCTGCTGTTACGACCCACCTAAAACCAGGCCCTAAGCCACCAGTTAAAGACCAGTGCTCTAAACATCCTTCTCTGGGCCTATGTGTTAGAGACAGAAGTGCTGTTTCCACACTTTCTCCATCTGCAGGACACATTATGTCAAGGTGGTGACTGGTAGGCCTCCTATTTAGTTGGAGCAGTCATTCCATCATTCTGAGAGTTGCCGTTGCCTTAATATTTGTCTAAAAGCAATGAGAGAGGAAAGCAAGAACTTTGTTCATGTATGTATGCTGGCTGGGACCAATGGTTACTGGAGTCCAACAACACCTGTAGGCTACAGGCTCCCGATCCCTGACGCACGTCATTGCAAATGTGCAAATATTCAGGGCTTTGTACTCAGAAAGTGAATTTGTCTTTGCATCTGTTTCCTGCCTATGTCCATTTTCTTTCATAACAGTGAAGAACAGTCTGATAACTTGGTCATTCTTCCTTAACTTCTTAGGAAGGTGACCTCTTAGGCTGCAGTCTTAAGCACACTTACCTGGGAGTGCACTGCAGCCAACCCAACTGAACACAGTGGGACTTGCTTTCAAACAAGCATGCATAGGATCAGGCTGCACATTATGTAACTTGTAAGAGCTGCTGTATCTGAACATGATGTGTTTTGGTAGACAGCCACACACCTGTGAGTATATATGCAGATGTGTATGATGCTTTCCCCTTTAACACATGAGCAGAACATGATGTTTGTCATTTTGTTGTTGTTTAGTCGTTTAGTCATGTCCGACTCTTCGTGACCCCATGGACCAGAGCACGCCAGGCACTCCTGTCTTCCACTGCCTCCCGCAGTTTGGTCAAACTCATGCTGGTAGCTTCAAGAACACTATCCAACCATCTCGTCCTCTGTCGTCCCCTTCTCCTTGTGCCCTCCATCTTTCCCAACATCAGGGTCTTTTCCAGGGAGTCTTCTCTTCTCATGAGGTAGCCAAAGTATTGGAGCCTCAGCTTCATGATCTGTCCTTCCAGTGAGCACTCAGGGCTGATTTCCTTAAGAATGGATAGGTTTGATCTTCTTGCAGTCCATGGGACTCTCAAGAGTCTCCTCCAGCACCATAATTCAAAAGCATCAATTCTTCGGCGATCAGCCTTCTTTATGGTCCAGCTCTCACTTCCATACATCACTACAGGGAAAACCATGGCTTTTACTATACGGACCTTTGTTGGCAAGGTGATGTCTCTGCTTTTTAATGTTTGTCATTAGAGAGATCCATAAGAAAAACTGTCTGGATGTGATGCAGTGTAGGGCCAGGTAGCCAAAATCTTATTATCTGCCTTATATCGGCCATGGGAGTTTCCCCTGCTGGCTTCGAAATGAGAGAGACATTACAACCGGGTCAGAGGTGCATTCTGGAGACAAACTCTTCATTCCACCATAGCCAGCACAAACGGGAGACTCTTTGTATCCTTGTCGTCTGGTGGGGTACCATCTGTCAGCTGGCCTCAGCCATTGCGAGAAATGATTTGAGAATGATATGTTTAGGGGGAAGTTGTTAATGCTGAAGTATCAGCAAACAGCAGGAACACCCAAGCAGCTTGCTGGCTGCAGTGCTTGTCTCTAATTACAGCTCCTAATATTCCAGGTGCCAGAAGAGCTGATTGCTTTTTGTTTTAACTTAATAGCCAAATGTGTAATGAGGTGACTGTGAACTCTTGGTAGTGGACAGCTGTCACTCATTTTTTTCTCTTTTTTTCATCTTCAAAGTTAGTTAGCAGACATTCGTGGCTTAGGAATTGTTGTTTAGTCGTTTAGTCGTGTCCGACTCTTCGTGACCCCATGGACAAGAGCACACCTGTCTTCCACTGCCTCCCGCAGTTTGGTCAAACTCATGTTAGTAGCTTCGAGAACACTGTCCAACCATCTCGTCCTCTGTCGTCCCCTTCTCCTAGTGCTCTCCATCTTTCCCAACATCAGGGTCTTTCCCAGGGAGTCTTCTCTTCTCATGAGGTGGCCAGAGTATTGGAGCCTCAGCTTCAGGATCTGTCCTTCCAATAAATTAGGGTGTGGAAATGAGCAGTATCATGGATTTTCTTCTTTTGTATAGGTGATAAAGTGAAGAAATTCAGAGGATATTACACACACACACACACACACACCCAAGTATCCTATCTGCTCTTAAGTCATGAGCTTAAGGAGGTAAGATATAATAGGATAAACTGTGTCAACTGTGTGTGTTTGCATGTCCTATAGCTATATATAGGCTGAGTCTTTTAAAAGAGGCCCCGTGGAACATGTGTACTCTGTATCCATGGGGCCTCTTTTAAAGGACTCACCCTGTATATATAAACACATAAATGTTTCAGCGTCTTTACCTCCTCCTCCTCTCAGCTTTAGAGTATGAAAAATGAAAGGCTGTCTTAAATCAGCACATCACAAAACATAGAGCATGCTGTGTTGTTATGAAGGGTGTTGGGTTGCAGTGATGAGAGCTGACAATTCTGACCTCATAGGTCTTGCTCCATAGAGAAATACTTGCCCAGTTTATATGTACACCACTGAAGCTTCTGTTTGAAGAAAACGCAACAGAAATTAAGTTGGAGAGCATTTTTAAGTTTCAACATTTTGAGGAGTTTCCAGACTCCTCTTGCAGAAATGTATTTTGGAAGATGCTTTTCAAAAATAGTGATCCTATGGGAAAATGGTGTCCAGACCACTGGGAGGAATTTAACATCATACTCTTATGATTGTTACATCAGTGCAAGAATTCTGCTTGCCGGGTGCAATGATCTTTCCTTCTCCTAGCCCTGTGCTCTCTTCTCAGGGTTCTCCCAAACCTCCAGACCAGATCTGGGGGAAATGTGGTGGTGCATGGGGGGAGGAGAGGAGGCGAGCCCTGTTGTGTTAGTGTGAGCCCCTGCACAGACTTCTGCTAGCACGCTGGGTTAGTTGAAACTGGGCCATCATCTTTGGCAGCTCACATGCACGCACACACTTCACTGTGATACCTAAATTCTACAATGTAATCCTGCTATTTGTGCTGAATCAGGCTGAGACACCTAAAGCTTCCCCATAGGTAGGATGGTAGCCATTCATGGGTCTCTTGCTATGTGTTGCATGAGTTGCTTCTGAATTCTGACCGATGGAGATTTTTAAAGAAGCAGCAGAACAGGCCTAATTTCTGCACAAAGCTTCTTTCAAATGAAACCTTGCCTGAATTCATTATAATAGCTTACTGGCTGGTGCATGTTTCCTCACTAGTGGCGGAACCCCGGGATGTAAGCAGAAGTGACAGCAAACACATTGCCTGCAAGTGAAATTGTGTCTGGTAGTTCCCCTACCTGTAATATCTAGCAGAACTTAACTTGTGTCACAGCCCTCCAAATCATTGGCTGACAATTGCTGGGGAGGGAATGACAGGGAAACAAGGTCCCTTGGGATCTCATACCTGGCAGCGAGTTCTAGAAGCTATGGAAGAGGAAGGAGAAACTGGAATGTAGCTCCTTTTTCAGTTGCAGCATATATGCAGCACTTGATCTAGTTTTCTCAACAGAGACTGTTTAAGCCATTTCTGAAAGGGCCACTCTGGCTCATTTGATGTCCCACTTCTGTGTTTTCCCATCCTCCCACCTCTTGCTCTCTTTGACTTGTGCCCTTCAATTCTCTTCCCATTAAATTGGGACTGACCTTTCTGACAACAGTGCTGGAGAATGCAGGGGGCAGGCTTAGCATCAAAAATCACCAGGTTTTTAGAATCTAACGTATCCTCCCTCTTATCAATCTCATAGTAAGGGTCTTGATTCAGGTTCAGTAGATAGTCAAGAATTATGGCTCAAATGTTGTTCTAGCCATGGTAAAAGTTATACACAAATACTGTTTTTGCATTGGTTGGAGATAACCACTCAAGCAGGGCAGAGGCTCTCCTCTTACATCTGGTGTGAAATTATTGAACTTACAAAAACTGCAGTTGGACACCAACATTGTTCGGCTGCTCCAGAAAGAGATTTCCAAGATTTTTAGTGAAATAACAGAGGGTATGGTTTTCTTTGTCCTTGTTTCAGGTGCTTGTCAAAGTTCCTGCAAGATTTCCAGCCAGTCTGGGAAACCCAACAATACTTGCAACCCAGATAGTTGTCCATACTGCATGAAGACCTTGGCTAATGATCCAGAGCTGGTGGACAATGAAGTGGGAGATTCTGACAGCGACGGGGTATATGAGTTTACTCAGGACGCTCACTACAGTGATCAGAGGGACCCTCAGCGTTGGAAAGCCCGGGGAAGAAACACCTTAAAATTCCTAGCCTTCTGGAAGGTGGTTTGTGAGACGTTTCGGAAGATTGTAGATAGCAAGTACTTTGGCCGTGGGATCATGATAGCTATCCTGATCAATACCCTCAGCATGGGGATTGAGTATCACGAGCAGGTAAGCAGAGCCCTCTGTACTTTAGTAGTTATAGTTAGACTCTCCCTGCAGCCACAGCACCCCAAATGCTGGCCTCATTAGCTTCATCCTGGTTCTGCTCTTAGCCCCTTGAGTGGGATTTCGTACCACACAGCATCGATTCATGCTGACCTCTTACTTTCATGCCTTGCTCTGTTTAGCTGTGTTTGTTCTGGTCTGTTGTTAAATGAAGCTCTGAAGCTCTGCAAGGGCAACAAAGCTGCAGATCTTGGGGGAGCACTTCTGGTTGTGCTACTTAGTGTGGAGAACTGCACACTGGTGAATGGAGTTCAGTGACACTTGTTGGTCTGAGGATGTAAGCAAGTGAAGCCGTCTTTACAATGCTTTGTCTCTCTCTTTCTTTTTTTGCATTTTCACAGTAATTCTCCAAAAGCCACAAGACTATTTGCTTACCTCAATAAATCATTTACATTTGATTTTATAATAGCTAACTTGCAAACAACATGTCATGAAATATGCAAGCTGTTTCGTGAAATAAGTACTGTAATTGCATGCTTGGTGGTGTTTTGTGTTTTTTAATGCAGGCTTCCCCATACAATTTGGGTTATGGTGTATTCCAATACTTAGACATGATTTTGCTCCAGTCAGTCATATTGTGGGGTGCCCTTTATTTAGAAATGTGTCTGCTTGGTGCACAGTTGATGTGACCAAACTAAAAATGCCAGCACTGATTACATTCTCTTACTGGCAAGTGGTACATGGTTGTTATGTACAGTTGCTGATTTAAGACCTACTCCAGTTCCCATAGGTCTGTGTCAGTGTTGTTCAGTGTCAAAGGGTCGATCAAATACTTTGGCTTCTAGTTCTGTGAAACCCAACTTTCCCCCTGAAACATCAGGTTGACTTTGTCCCCCACTTCCCATACAGAGTCCTAAATTATTGTCATTCCATTTAATTTCAGAGGTCATGGAAAATATTTAATATGTTTTTCAACATAATATAAAAAAGGAATAAAGTCTCATAAGGTGGTTAGAGACATCACCGACCTGGTGGCATCTTCATAAAGAGCTCCACCCCTAGTGATGTTAGTGTCACTCCTCCCATATGGAGCTCTCTGTCCCACCTAATGAAAGCATGGGCAGGTGGAGTTCATGCAGGTTATATTCTCATCAACAGTAATCCAAGGAAAGCCCCCCAACAGAGCATTCAGGAGAGGAGGAGTGGTTTTGCTGGCCTGGAATCCAATGTATCCTGAGCTGGGTACACGGCTGACACTTGACGACATTCCACCCAATCCAGCATTGGGACCGATCACTGCACCTGCTCCAGACTCTTCTCGCACTGAGCAGAGTTTCCTCTGCTACTATCTTATGCCTCAGCCAGCATAAGCAGTGGGGTTGCAAATGCAGCAGTGGCTACGCTGATCCGGCACACCTTGGTTAGGATTACTCTGCCCCTTGGAAGCAAGTTGCATTGAACGTACTAAACATAATTGAACCTATTAAACAAGCTGTCCTTCAGATGTGCTCATTTTTCTTCTTTTCTAGCTCCCCCTTCCCTATTGGCATAGTCACTTACTGTTTAATGCAGTTGCTTTACTTCTCGTTTTGTAGCTCCTTGTGTCAGAATAGTAGCTGCAAACCAAATTCTGCAGGTATAATTGTAGATCCTAGTGCCATCCTGGTGTATTAATGCATCAGTGGTTGTACATTATAGTGGCTGAGGCCCCTTTGGTGTGCTAAATGTGTCCTTTCAAGCAAGCATGTTTTCTGAAATCTTAATGCAATGTGGCTGATTAACCTTTGTTTTCGTTATGCCTTAAATGCAAAGGCACACTTAGGTCCTCTTAGGATCTGTCACATGCTGTTTGACCTTCCTTTCTTGACCTTACTCAAAATTTGTCTCCATAGCTGAAATAAGGATTGATGGATTGCTTTTGAAATTCGTTATTCTTTTAATAATAGTACCAAGTGGATCATTCCTTTGGAGTCTGGAGGGGAAACTAGAAAAATTGATGCAAAGTTCACATTCTTCATTTTTGATAGTTTGAATCACAGAGGGAAATGTCATCTCTGTCTAATTCAGGTATTGCTTCCTGTGATGAGGAGACAACCTTAGCAGTTCCTCTGCCCTTCCCATTACCCCTCTTACCATAACAGAAAACCCACCAAGGGCATGCAAGAGAAGCAATCATGTTGCCTGGTGTGCTTTTCTCATGGTGATTAAAAAATAAACTATTTTGGGAACACCCACGGGAAAGAGTTTGCCACCTGGAAAGGGTGGGGAGCATGTGGTCCTCCTGATGTTGTTGGATTGCAACCCTCACTGCTCAACTGACATTGGTCATGCTGGGAAGGGTTGTTGGGAGTTGGAGTCCAACAGCACTTTCAGCATACCAGGCTGGGGAAAGGTTACAGTTGATTAGAAAGAAAGGTGGGTCTGCTAGGCAGTAGAACCTGTAGCACCAGTGTCCCTAGGAATATAGAATCATAGAAATGTAGAGTTGTAAGGGACTCAGAAGGTCATCAACTCCCTGCAATGCAGGCATCTCAGCTAAAGCATCCTTCTCAGATAGCCATCCAACATCTTAAAAGCCTCCAAGGAAGGAGAGTCTACAATCTCCCGAGGGAAACTGTCCCACTGTCAGACAGCTCTTACTGTCAGAAAGCTTTTCTGTGTGTTTAGTTGGAATCTCCTTTCTTGTAACTTGAAGCCATTGGCTCACATCCTACCCTCCAGGTCAGGAGAAAACAAGCCTGCTCCCTCTTCCATGTGACAGCCTTTAAGATATTTTGAAGATGGCTATCATACCTTCTCTCAGTCTCCTCTTTTCCAGGCTAAACATACCCAGCTCATTCAAGTGCTCCTCATAAGGATTGGTTTCCAGGCCCTTGATCACCCTGGTTGCCCTCATCTGCACACGTTCCAGCTTGGCAACATCCTTCTTAAATTGTGGTGCCCAGAATTGGACACAGTATTCCAGTTGTGGTCTGACCAAAGCAAAATAGAGTAGGACTGTTGCCTTATAGATAGAAGGTTATTATGTGATGCACTCAGAGGGGCTTAAAAGATGTCACAGCTGGTAAAACCTGGGACTGGGGTAGAAAATGATGTAAGTGAGTACTCTGGGTTTCAGTGTGCTATCTTTTTTTTCTTTTCTTTTTAAGAAAAGATTAGAGAATCCAATGTCCTATTTCCCTCCGCTCCCGCTCCCCTCAATATTGGAGTGAATAGCAAATGTTGAATCCTGCTTTTATTAATTCATCTGATTAAAGCGGCAGGAGAGAATAAGGAGATGTTTTTCTGTAAACTCCTGAGGCTTACAGTTTGCAGTTTCATAATCTGACAGTTATGAGATAGGGAATTAGAACTGAGAATTGATAGCTCTGGTCCTTCTGCTGAGATTATAAATGGTGAATGTGACCTTTCCCCCCCCCTCAAAAAAAAAACCCTTAAGAACAAACAAATCAATGTCACCAAATGTATCTGCATGGATAGGTTGTTTAAAAAGAAATGAAGGACCTTATGAGCAATTGACTTTATTAGTTTTTATATTAGGCTCTTTTGCCTAATATAGAACACAGGTATTTCCATACACACTGAACCCTGGCTTTGTCAGTTCTATGAAGTGGAATAATTTGGTATCAGAAATGTTGATATTGTCATAAGTTTGGGGGGGAGCAAGACTCCCCTAAATTCCTGGAACTAGGGAAAAAGTTAGAAATTAACCAACCCCCCTGAATCTCCATATGCAGCAGGGATTAATGTGGGTGCCTGCCATAACTCAGAGGGGAGATGGTTCCACAGAGATAGTGTCACAATGGAAAAGGCCATATCCCTGGTAATTGCAAGATGAACCTTTCAAGGCAGCAGCACAGCCATGTGGGCCTCTAGCTGACCTCAGTGATGGTGTCAGATGATGTGGGAGAATATTTTCCTTAAAATAGCCTGCTCCCGAGAGCTTGAGAGCTTTAGCAGCATATTGGGAGCCGGTATAGCAACACATGTAAGAGAGATGTTAACATGTGCATGAAAAGGTGCTCCAGGAAGCAATCTAGCTGCAACATTCTGCACTAGCTGCAGCTGCTGCACTAGCTATAAGACCAGCCCCACAGAGAGTGTATTACAGTCATCCAGCCTTGAGTTTCCCTATGCATGAGTCAAAGGGGTGAGGCTCTCCCTGGCCGGACACATTTGTAGCTGGAGAACCAGCCAAAAGTAGTTGCTGTGCCCACTTGGGCCTCCAGTGAGAAAGGTAGATCTAAGAACATCCTCAGGGGTGCACACACATACCCGCACCCCAAGCTGCGCACTTGCTCCTTCAAATGGAGGGCGGGCAGCTATGAAATTCCCAGACCCAGGAGCCACCAAACCACAGGACTTCTGTCTTTTCAGGATTCAGTCTCCTGTTTATTTTCCCTCTTCCAACCTACCACTTCATCCAGAAACCAGTCCAGGATATGCTAATAGAGAAATGGAGCTGGATATCATCACTATACTGATGACACAGTGCTCCAAATCCAGCGATGACCATTCCTAATGGCCTTAAAGAGCATTGGGGACAAGATTGCAGCTAATGCCAGGGAGGCTAAGTATAACCACCCAGTGCTTCTCTCTAGATATGGCCCTGTAAGTAGGAGCAGAATTCCCCACTCCCAACTTCTTTGGGTGAGGTCACCCTGTAATCATGCTTGGGTTAAGGGACTCTGACACTAGTTCCTCCTTCAAACTCTCTCACAAGAACAAAGAGAGAGGGAGAGAGCAGTGTAAAGTTTAGAGTCCCCATTAAATGCTCATGATAACCAATTCTTTCTCTATGTTAAAACAAAATTGGACTTAACAGCTTGGGGAAGTTTTGCCCATTATTTCTGAATATGCGTTCCTAATGAGTCATTCTCATGAACATCATACTTAAAAAAATTAAAAGCAGAAATCTCAGCACATTCATTTTAATGAAAACCAGCTCTTCTTTAGAAAGAAGGAGCTGTCATAATTTCTTAAAGCATCATATATGTCACCCTTAACCAGGTTTCCATAATAATGAGAAACTGGAAGCTTTGTTATTAATAGAAATAAGTGGCACACATCCCTCACATATCAGATTTGCAGTCTGTTTTTAAAAATGGGGTTGTAACATACTGAAATTTTTTAAGGGCCATGCTAGCAGAAGGAGATGTGAATGGATACAACTGCAATCCCAGGCCCATCCTGTGAAGATTAATGGTACACTGTACATCATCTAGTACTGTACATAAAATTAGTATCACTGTTATCCCAGTGCTGTCACATCAGTTCACATCATGTTCAACTGCTTTGCTACCCCAAGAGATTAAGGAACTTGACCCTTGACCCCTACCAATTATTATGAGCAGAAGACCCCCCCCCCAACATGCTGGAAATAAGTTGATCTGAAGACACAATTATCACAGCCAGAGCAAAAGTTAGTCTTCTGTAGTAGCCTAAGAATTAGCTGAAACATTATTGAGTGCATAGCAAAGATCCCATCAGGGCAGGCTGAGTGGTAATAGCAAACAACTGTAAAAGCAGCAAAGAAACAAGTTTCTTCCCATTTAATCATAAATAACCAAGCAAAGAGATAAGTAGGGTCATGAAGGAACAGCCTACGATCGTTGAGGGAATGAGAGCAACCATGGTTTGATTGCAGGGAAGGGGAGTAAAAGACATGACTAGAGGGTCTAAGAAAATAAAGCAGAGCAAAACAAATGTGTGTGAGAGTGTGTACGAAACATTGAGTTTTGAGAATTTCTGAAGACAATCGAAGCAGAAGGGGAAAGCAGATTCAAAGGCAAATATGTGATCTGGTGGGCGAAACCTGTTGATTTATTTATTTTATATATTTTACGTACCACTTACCGTATTTTTCGCCCTATAGGACGCACTTTTTCCCCTCCAAAAATGAAGGGGAAATCTGGGTGCGTCCTATGGGGCGAATGCAGGCTTTCGCTGAAGCTGGGAGAGCGAGAGGAGTCAGTGCGTACCGACCCCTCTCGCTCTCCAAGCTTCAGGAACACATCCGCAGCCTAGGCAGCCCTGCGGGAGTTCCCGCAGGGCTGTCTAGGCTGCGGATAGCAGCCTGCTTCCTGGAGCGCCGGGCGCGCTGAAAGCCGAGCGCTCAGCGCTTCAGGAACACATCCGCAGCCTAGGCAGCCCTGCGGGAGTTCCCGCAGGGCTCCCTACGCTGCAGATAGCAGCCTGCCGCCCAGCGCGAGGGGCACCCTGAAGCAGAGCGCCCCTCACGCCGGGCAGACATCCGCAGCGTGTTGGAGCCCTGCGGGAGTTCCCTGCAGGGCTCCCCACGCTGCGGATAGCAGCCTGCCGCCCGGCGCGAGGGGCGCCCTGATGCAGAGCGCCGCGCCCGCTGGACAAACATCGGCCAGCCCCACAAGCTTGGGGGAAAGCAAGGAGGCGCAGCGCCGTCATCCCGCTGTTCCTCGACCTGGTTCGGTTTCCCCCACCTGGTTTTGGGGGGGAAATAAAGGGGGGGGAATTCCCTTTATTTCCCCCCCAAAAAACTAGGTGCGTCCTATGGGACGGAGCGTCCTATGGGACGAAAAATACGGTATACTAAGACAGTCTTTAAGCAGATTACAAAATAACAAATAGGGTATATAAATGAAACTGGAAACCTACATATAATACAATGAAATAGAAAATAGGGTTGCCGTGTTTCAAAAAGTAAGAACCAGGACACCCCAAAAGCCCGCAGGTTGTTGAGCTTTTTTTAGGAAAATAATCTGAACTTTCGGAAATTCCCCCCAATGTCAATTTCCACCTTTGAAATCCTGGTAATGTCCGGACATATGGCAGCCCTAGAATACAAGCTAACAATGCAATGCAGTATAGAGCAATTAACATTTCCAATGAAGCTGATCCATTGGGATCCTTTCTTTGGTTTCCCTCTTGCCAAGGCACACACTGACTCTAAATAATAATAATAATAATAATAATAATAATAATAATAATAATAATAATTTATTTATACCCCGCCCATCTGGCTGAGTTTCCCCAGCCACTCTGGGCGGCTCCCAATCAAGTGTTAAAAACAGTACAGCGTTACATATTAAAAATTTCCCTGAACAGGGCTGCCTTAAGATGTATTCTGAATGTCAGGTAATTGTTTATCTCTTTGACATCTGATGGGAGGGCGTTCCACAGGGCGGGCCACTAAACGCATTATGCAGTTTCTTCTTGCTTCAGTTGAAAGAAGGCACAGCACTGGTTTTCTCTAACAAATATCTGGATATTAATTTGCATCCATTGAGGCTTTTGCTTCTAATTCATTCATTACCTCTCACACTGTGGTGTTGGCAACACAAAGTCAGCCAAGGCTGGAATGTTAAATATGTGTATGAGATCACCGTAGGTCCATAGGAACAAAGGCAGGAGGAACACGAGAACTATGCAGCCAGGTGTTTAGCTGCATCTAAGTCAAAAAGGTCCTAGAGATAGTCAAGCCTGAAAGATGGGGGGGAAAGAGCAAATGAAACAAAAATCTGTGGTTGTGGCAGGAGCTGTAGACTGGCCTGCTGTGAGAAAACTACTGGTACGCAATTGTTTGAAAGCTTAGAAAAGGAAGTAATTCAATAGGAGCACATTCTTAAAAAAAAAACTACAAAGGAAGAACCTCTCAAAACAGTAGCTAATGTGCACACTCAGTTTGCAAAATACCAGTGTAACCTTTTCAGGCACTTTTAAAGCTCATTTAAGAGTTTTAAAGCTTAATCCTTAGTGCATCAAACAGCAGGGGGCTTGAACAGGTGACTGTACAAATGTTGTAAAGTTGTCACTAAGTAACATTAAAACCCAATAACCATTGCAGCATGAAAATATCACCCATCTGTGCCATGGTATGTAAGGAAAATGTGCCTGCAGAAAGGATCGGAAACTAAAAGGTCTACAGGCAAATGCAGGATAGAGCTTCTTGTAAAAATGTGGCGTATCCTTTTGGCGCAGTATTCATTTGTGAAGGAGTGTGGATTAAGGTGCTAGGACTGTAGCAGGTATCGCTAACTTACTGGTTCACTTCCTTGATCTAGTCTTTTTTCCTCCGATTTGTTATTTTGCTTGCTTCTCTACCTCCTGTGGAGCCAACAGCTAATTAAAGAAAAGAAGGACCTCTTCATCTGAGGGAAACATGCAATAATTCACAGGGGGCTGGGACAGAGTGATCCCAGAGCTTACGGTGCCTTTGCTCTTTCACTTACCCGTCCTAAGCAAGATGATACTGGCTCTGCTGTGTTCCTTTACAGGAAGAGGAGGTGAAAGCTAAACTAGTTTCAACTTCTTTCACTTTAGAAAGGGATAGAGACTGTAAATTATTGACTGTATGGGATGGGACTGATGGAAGTTTGGAGTCCAGCAGTTTGGAGGATAACTCAGTTGGTAAGAGCATGAAGCTCTTTATCTCAGGGTTGTGTGATCGAGCCCCACATTGGGCCAAAGATTCCTGCATTGCAGGGGGTTGGACTAGATGGAACTTGTGGTCCCTTCCAATTCTGTGATTCTTTCATTGAGTTTCCCCAGACTGGTTTATCTCAGATTGTTGGCATCCATCTGTCTCAGTGGAGTGCACCTCCAGTGGTGAAGTCAAACCGCTGTGTTAGCAGCACCGACGTGCCCTTCTAGACGACAATAGCCCACACACACACACACACACACACACACACACGGCCTTGCTGATGTGGCCCAAAGGAAAGCGGAGCAACACTGAGCAGGACCTCAGATGGTGATCACAACATAAAGACAGGTTTCTGTGGGTGGAGACTGTCCAGCTGGTGACAAGTCATAGTTTTCCCTGCCCTTCCTCAGGTATTCCGGATGATATTGTGGGTAAGTGGCAAGGGAATTAAACTGGTGCTTTGACTGGGACACAGCTACAATATGCTTCCACTTGGCCCTCGTGTCCTTTACGACACACCAAGGGTTCTATGAATTGGCTCTGACTGGAAACCAGGAGGCAGAAGAACAGGGTTCAGGTGTGGTAGTATTTCTCCATTGCAGAATTTTGAAAGTCAAATCAAGGTCACTGTGCTATGTGAGGACACACACACACCCCACACACACACCCTACATGGGCAATAGCTCAGTTGGTAGAGCAGGAGACTCTTAATCACAGTGTTGTGAGTTCGATTCCTGTGTTGCAGTGGGTCCCTTCCAACTACAGTTCTACAATTCACACTGTATTTATTTCCTTCCCACTATGAATAAGCACTTTTTAAAAAATTACAAACAAGTATTTTGGCCACACGTTGTCTTTTCATTGATTATGCTGTCACTTACAATAATAACAGAGTGGTAATTTATAGTAGTGTTATTTTGTTCTCTTTTGCTGACTGTGTCATTAAAATGCCGCTGGCTGAATGTGGGATTCTGCAGCTCACTCGTTCTCTGTCCCTTGCTGTGGATATTCATTCTGGATTTTCTGGACATAGCTGTGCTTTTGTGTCAGGTTGTTGGGGGTCAGTGGTTTCGTGTGTGGGCGTGCAGGTACTATTTTTAGTATATATTTGTGTCTGTTCCTGCTTGGATCCACTCTAGTCAATGTGCTTGGATTGAAGGATTGTCATTAGTGATGATGCGCAGTATCACCACTGAGCGCAATATGGCTCTTTTCGCAGTAGGTGGGTTTTCTTTTACAATTATTGCTTGCTCATGGAAATCAGGTACAAATCAGGGGCAGGTGCCATCTTGAGTTGTTTTCACAACAGCAAGTATTTTGAGGACAGGGAAAAGTCAAGAGTGTTGCTTTCTGTGCAACTCTGGTTATACTCCATGCAGGGCCCTTACCCGTTTTTGCTCAGCCCACCTCGCTAAGCAAGACATGTATTAATTTGAAAGAAATCAGTGTGTATATCAAAGATTAGCAAAAGCTGTGAGCTAAATGCCCTGTGTACATTTTTCATCTTTATGATGGTTTCTAAACCCTAATGGTTCTGAAGCAGATGTTTGTATGGTACACGACTCAGAGTAGGAAGGATCTACTTTCTGGTATCACTAATCTCGGCTACTTGTAAACACATCAAATTCTCTGGAGCCATGTGGTGCTATGCCATTGTGAAGGATGGCCCAGAGTTTCAGGTGGAGACTGTGCATGAGGATTTGTGAATCAACAAATACTGCAGATCCTCAATGATTGTGGGATTTAAATAGGTTTGCCATATTCCAAAATGTAATAACCAGGACACCCCAAAAGTTGTTGAGCTTTTATTAGGAAGACCCCAAAATTGTTAAGCTTTTTAAAGGAACCCCCTTCTTCTTTTTACAAAATCTCTTGCAAACATGCTGTTGAATAAGCCTCATTTGAGTGTTTTCAGCTTACTCTAATAGCATCAGAAGTCAAGTAGCAGTGAGTTTTGAGATGGTGATCCATGGGCTGCTAATGAGGATGTCCCAAAGTAGGGACAGGAGAGAAAGTAAATTTATTTCTCATCTAAAGGTGAACCTACCTAATTTGCACATTCCAAAACACTATGCAAACTGAAACATTGCCATTCTCTTGAAATTCACACTTCTGTGAATTTTGCAATGCACTTCTCCAACCAAGTAATGTGTACAAAAATGCATATACTAAGATAAACTGTGCATAAAAATGCATATATTATTGCAATTAACATAAAAAATGCACTAAATTAAGGAAATAGGCTTTGCAAGACATGTATTAGGGGAAATTACATACAAAAAGATTAGGAGAGATTTGTACTAAAATCATGAACTTTCGTGAGGACTTTTATATTTTAAAAAAATGCAAACTGATGTGAAAATTCAGAAAACTGACTTTAAGATTTTATAAATGGGAAACCAAGGGAGATCAAAATGGACAGATTTCCCCATTCCTTGCTATATTGAAGGAGGGAGCTATTGGGAGATCAGCTACACCAGCCAGAGTTGATCCGATGAGCTTCCCTAACCACTTTAAAATGTTTAGCTTGGGTTTGCTCACTGGTCTATGCAACTATGAAGCATACGATTCTATGATCCTCCTGCTGGCTTCAAACTATCTTCTTGTTTTCTCTTTGCATTTATCTTCTGCCTGTTTTGCAGGAATGAGCCTCCCATAAAGCCCCATCTTTAAATAATGATGCATTCCCATTTATGGCTTGGCGCATGAATCCTATTTTGCGGCATGTGAGTTTACTGCCACCTTTCCTGCTATGTGCCAGCATTCTTTTGCCAAGTGATCAAAAGTCTGGCATCATTTTTGTCACCTCCCCATCTATTCCTGCCTTTTCTCTTTACCTACCACAGAGCTTGTGTGAATTATCCATTTAAACCCCTGAGCAAGAACAGCTGAATAAATTAGATTGATATGGGGGAGAAGGGAACACAGTGCTCTATAGATTTTGTATTACCAACACTCAATTTACTTGCTGTTTAAACAGGAGATATTCTTATTAAAGATTTGCTGCTGGAACCCTAATGGAATTAAATCAATGTTAATGGTAGCTGTTGGAATGGTTAATCATCATGATAGCTGTTTTTCAAAAATGTACTTCCTGTTTTGTATTGGGAGTAATTAGCTTAATAAGACTCTAATGAGAGCATGTCAACACATAGCCAAAATTAGTGGATATGGTTCTGGTGTGTAAGATATAAAGAAATAAGAGATATAAAGAATGCATATACAGTGGTGCCTCGCAAGATGAAATTAATCCGTTCCGCGAATTTTTTCGTCTAGCGAATTTTTCGTCTTGCGAAGCACGGTTTCCCATAGGAATGCATTGAAAATCAATTAATGCGTTCCTATGGTCAAAAAAAGTCCAAACAAAGCCAAATTTGGTACAACAAGAGTTTATTAAGTGCTCTTTAAAGTCACACATACTGTAAAGAGCATTTCAAAATTCAAACCCAGATTTTTTAAAAAAAAATACAGCAGAGTGGCCCAATGGTCACAGAAAATTATAAAAATGCAGAAAGAAACCACAAGCTTCCAGATTCTTGCAAACCCCTCCCCAACTGTTCCCCCAGCCACCCAGCACACAGAAATTCAAATCCAGAATTTTTTTAAAAAAACAGCAGAGTGGCCCAATGGTCACAGAAAATCATAAAAATGCAGGGGAAAAACCACAAGCTTCCAGATTCTTGCAAACCCCTTCCCAACACCAAATCCTTGAATTCCAAACACCCCAACCCACAATCCAAACCCCCCCAAAAAAAGTTTTAAAAGCTTAACTTACCAAATGACTGCAAAAGAAGTTTTGGAAAAGCTTCAAAAATCACCAAAGTCTTTAAAAACCTCAAAAAAGGCTACTATGTACACTGCGTTCTATGAGTTGCTCCTCGAAGTCAAGTCGCAACTGTATTAACGGTGTTAAGAAAAAGGAAACAAACTTGCAAGACGTTTTCGTCTTTCGAAGCAAGCCCATAGGGAAATTCGTCTTGCGAAGCAGCTCAAAAACGGAAAACCCTTTCGTCTAGCGAGTTTTCCGTCTTGCGAGGCATTCGTCTTGCGGGGCACCACTGTAATGGCAAAGAAATCAGTGGACACCCATATTTAAAATAAGCAAGTTTCAACCTTGTTTAGGTAAAGGGGCTTCCTAGTCAAAGAACTCTTGGTTTGGACTTTTACAAAGAGATTAGGAACTTCTGTTGAAGAACTTTTATACAGTTGGGGTGAGGAGTTGTTGGAGTCAGAGCTTTGTTTAGCAAATTCACATGTAAGACATTGTATGATAATACACACCAGTAGTAACTGGTGATGTCTGATACAGTAATTTTTCCACTATCAATTATATATGTTTATTTTGCCTCCCAGTACTTTTCTAAAAAGGAACGCGGGTGGCGCTGTGGGTTAAACTGCAGAGCCTAGGACTTGCCGATCAGAAGGTCGGCGGTTTGAATCCCCGTGATGGGGTGAGCTCCCGTTGCTTGGTCCCTGCTCCTGCCAACCTAGCAGTTCAAAAGCACACCAAAAAGTGCAAGTAGATAAATAGGTACCGCTCTGGCGGGAAAGTAAATGGCGTTTCTGTGCACTGCTCTGGTTCGCCAGAAGTGGCTTAGTCATGCTGGCCACATGACCTGGAAGCTGTACGCCGGCTCCCTCGGCCAATAAAGCAAGATGAGTGCCACAACCCTAGAGTCAGCCACGACTGGACCTAATGGTCAGGGGTCCCTTTTACCTTTTACTTTTCTAAAACTCCTATAACTGGCTATTAGAATCAAGAACAAGATGATAATTGACTAGCTCAAATTGCACCATTTAGCCTCTAAGTCAGGAGTAGCTAACACCCACCCCCTGATCAAAGTTTTCTCCCTACTACACACACACACACACAGAGAGAGAGAGAGAGAGAGAGAGAGAGAGAGAGAGAGAGCGAGAGAGAGAGAGCAATGCCACTCCAAGCTGCAGAACAATTTGGGGGCTTATGAAACCTCTGCTTCAGACATCTGAAGGTAGCCCTGTACAGGGAAGTTTTTAATGGTTGATGTTTTATTGTGTTTTTAGTATTTTGTTGGGAACCACCTAGAGTGGCTGGGGCAACCCAGTCAGATGGATGGCTAATTAATAATAATAATAATAATAATAATAATAATAATAATAATAATAATAAATTATTTATGGGCTTGGCTTTCATAAGCCACATGAAGTTCTGTTCTGAGCCTGGCTTGGAAAGCCTTTGTTAGACAGAGGGTTATAGACTCAGAATCATATACCCGGTAGTTGGAAGGGACCCTGACAATCATCGAGTCCAACCCTTTGCAGTGCAGGAATATGTAGCTGTCCCATATGGGTATCCAACTTGCAACCTTGGTTTTATCAGCTCTCTATGCAACTTAGCTATCTGTCTCTAATAATATCTGCTCTTACATTTTCCATGAAGCTGATGGCTCCTTAGGCATTTGGTTTTCTTACAGACTACTCTGTTTCTCTGGTGTCTGTGCTTTTCATTCTTCTCATATAATTCCCCTTGCGTCTTGTGTTATTCCCTTTGCACATTGAGTTCCTACAAGAGGAAGGCTTGGTTGCCTCCGCTGTTCATAAAACTTGACAGCAAGTCAGTGCTAATCTGAGACATCTTAGGTCCATGTGATATTGCGCTGGCAGCATATGGGGTTTGCCACTGATGCCAGGCTACATTGGTAGAATTTAAAAGCATGATGGATTAGAAACTATGGTTATGCATCTCCAGAGGGACAGCCCAGTTTCCCTAAATCTCATTGCTGCCACCACCAGCTGGGGGGGGGGCACGGCGGCTTGAGACATGGTTTGAAGAGGATGCAAACAATATACAGTACATCTCTCATCAAAAAAACCAAATGCAGCTAACCAATTTTATGCCATAAACAGATGAGGTCACTTTCAGTGCTGACATACATTCTGGTGAGGGAAAGTATACAGGAACCTGTTCGCCTGTTTTTCAACTTCACACCTGTGTTTAGGATGCAGGTTGCTTAAAAACAAGCCTCCATCTCCTTTTCTTTACTAGGTCTTAGTGGTGCTGTTGCAGGTGATGCAGCTGAGAAGCTGGCTTTGTGTGATCCTCCTTTGAAAGCACTTTGTGCTGTCATCTCCTCCCCTACTGCCCTCCACCCCACCCCACCCCCTGCCTTGTTCAACAGAGCTACATACACAGCATGCCACCAGCATCCCATTGATCCCTTCCAGAGAGAAAAAAAATCATGTAACAGAACTTTAAAAGCACCCGTCCCTCTGTATCTCACAAACATGCATGATAGAGCCTCGTGGTTTCTTGCTGACTCCAGGCATTTCCGATGTAGAAAGCAGTCAGCATTAGAAGAAGCTTTACCTGTATTTCCAAACCAGTTTCAGCAGAGGAGCTACACAGAAAGAAAAGGAGACTGATTTCTTCCTGGGTATATTTTCCAACTTCTGAATACAGAGCTAAGTTTGAAATATAGTTTAGATTAACCAGACACCAATGACATTAAAGCAGCTTACGCTCCTTCCAGGTCTATGGGGGGTAGGTCTGCATTGGTTGGCATTTTTGTTATATAGCTAGGATAATGTTATTCCTGAAGTCTCAGTAAAAAAAATAATGAATTGAGGCTCAAATTTATGCTACAAGAGCTGTTGTGGTGTGGAGAAGGCCCTGGAGGGATGGAGCATGCCACCCGTCATATCCAGTTGTGTGCTGTTCCATCTGCCTTTTAGCTACAGAATACATTGCTGTGCACTTTTGATGAAGTTTTGGAGAAGGGCATCCAAATATGCTTTCCTGGAAGCCAAGGTGAAAACCAGAGTCTGGATTGACTGTGCCACTCAAATGTGGATCTTTGCTTCTGCAGAATGAGGCATCCATTTAAACAGAGGCCAAAGGCACTGGCCCAGGCACTGATATGCAGTTCAGAGCTTGATTTCAGACCTACTCCTTTGTGACAGAGGCAGCGTTTCCTCCAGGATGTTTGCAACAATGAGGGTGATTGACCCTGGCTTTCAGCATGTTTAGAATCCATTGCTTTCACCACCAACCCAAGTTGTCCCAGGCGGCTGCATACATTTGGCATTAGGAGGCAGAGCTTCTGCATCAGCAGGCATGGCTTCCTATATGGGCCCTGGAGCCTCTCGTTCTACAAATCCAGACACAGACCATCAAATAGATTTTGCATTAGTGAAATATTTTTGGCAGATGGTGAAAGAAAGAAAAATGTTTGATTTTGGTGAAAATAAACAGGGTTTAAATAAATGGACTGGGTTGCTGTACTGAGTGAGCAAGTTATTGCCAAGGAGATCCTGTGGCATGCTCTTTCCAACCCAGGTAAGATATGAAGTGTCAACTTCAGCTTTTGTGCTGGCCTGCAGAAAGCACATTTTCTAATATAGGCTTAGAACAATACTGGCAGTCCAGAATGTTAAACATTGAAGGCTCCTGTACTAAGATTTGAGGAGAGAAGCATATTTACATATGTAACAAACACTTTGATACAGCAGGGGTGGCCAGCCCAGTGTCCTCCAGATGTTACGGATACACTGGAAATCAAATTTCCATCTGCTTCAGCCAGCTTGGTCAGTGGTCAGGGAAGATGCCGCACATTCCCCCACCCCTGCTGTGTAGCCTTGCTTTAAAGAGCCACTTTGGCCTGCATTATCTTGTAGGAAAGTGAGGCAATGAGCAGACCTGGGTGCGTTCTAGTGCGGCCATGTTGTGGGTAAGCCTGCTAATTCATACCGAAAGAAGGAAATCTTTTTAAAAGGAAGACTCACTCAAAACCACCTGGAACTGGACTCAGCTTTCCTGAAGAAGGATGAGGGAATGCCGAGAGGAGGAAAACAGGGCGCCCTCCCTGTGGAACACCCTCCCACCAGATGTCAAAGAGAACAACAGCTACCAGACTTTTAGAAGACATCTGAAGGCAGCCCTGTTGAGGGAAGTTTTTCATGTTTGATGTATTACTGTATTTTAATATTTTTTAGGAAGCCGCCCAGAGTGGCTGGGGAAGCCCAGCCAGATGGGCGGGGTACAAATAAATTATTATTATTAATTATCATCATCTTTAAAACAGGCTCAGATTATGAATACATAAAAAAGCAATTCTTTTACAATTCTTTTAGCAACAAGATGCCAGTATTGAGCAACATGAACTTAGCACCATCCTTCTCTCCTCTCCATTCCCATCTGTTGATGGAGAAACTTGTTTGTCCCACTTTGAGTGTGACCATCCCTTGAAGAGGTTCTGAGAAAGAGGTCCAGGGCTGAGCCTTAGGGAAGCTTTTATTTTCACACAGAGCAGACTGTTCTGAAAACACACATGTCAACAGTTTAGGAAGTGGTATTCTTAGCAGGATGCTGAGGGCGGGTGGCGGGAAGTGAAAGATCCCAGAAGACACCAAAGAAAAAGCCCAGTGAAGATGCCTTTTATTTTCCAAAATTAATTATCGTGAATGTCATTTGCAACTGATTCTGTAAAAAAGAAAAAAAGGAGAACCAATCAGAAAAGTTACGGATGCATTCAGATAGCTCAGCCTTCTGTGACCTGGTACCCTCTAGATATTTTTTGACTCCTTCAACCCTAGCCAGCATGGCTAATGGTTAAGGATGATGGGAGTTGTAGTCCAACAACTGCTGGATGGGACCAGGTTGGTAAAAGCTGAGATAGATTGAAAATTGTTGGAAGACACACCCCAAATAATATAAATCCTGCAGAGAAAAAGCTAGGAGACAATGGAAGACATATCTGAGGATGTGGCTTCTATTACTAGAACAGCAAGACACATTTTTTAATTCCTGCAGAGCTCTCTATAATGGAAGGAAGGGAAGAGTTTATGCAAATGACCAATGCTCTGCAGACAATTGCCTAAACCTTCTCTGAAGTTAAACTAGAAGAACCCTATAGAAATGCTGCAAGTGTACTGTACTTTCAAGCTGTACTCCAAAGACATTTGAGAACTCTGTAAAAACCCAAAAGCACACTGCAAATGGCCAACCACATGGGTGTGATAAGGAGAAAAAAGGATATTCAGAAGACATATCACCACTTGGTTGAAGGGGAAGTGATGCCAATAGAAAGTCTGGCATCTTAAATAAAATGGAAGAAGACGAAAAAATAAAAATGTTGATCATTTCTAGTGTGTCTATGTGTCTGAATGCCTTTTTAATTGGGAAATAGAGTTGGAGCGTTTCAGCTCCTTGTTTGTCCCAATTAGGGAGGGAGAGAAATTGAAGACAAAAATCAAAATGAGAGCATGGAGTTGCAAAGCCCTTTTGGAGGCAGGATCTTGAAAAGATAGTGAGTGACAGTTCCCACCCCCACCCCAGTGGTTGCATGACATATTCCCTCAGCCTCTGAACAGCTCCAACCACCATCTGTGGCCTGGGCTGACATCTAAGTGAGATGCAGGATTACTTTCCTCCAACTTAGTGGTTGGAAATGGCTTTTCGTCATTGTGCAGGCCTGATTGAATTGTAGGAATGGCTGATTAAATTAATGCCAGAACCAAATAAGATGCAACAGTAGCAGGGAATTAGCTTTAAGAAGGTCCTAGTGACTAAGCACCAGTCTCTCCATCAGGATGATTTAATGAGTTTAGATGAGAACAAGCCTAGAGGGTTATGGCACCCCTGTGTAGCTTTGCAATCAGGTGGGAACATTAAGCAAGCTTAGTGCTGTCAGAAGATGCCAGATGGACGGTTTTGGAGATTGAGGTCTATTCTTTCTAACCTTAGAACAGGTTTAGCTTGTACCGCTGTAATGGAAGTTTTTGTGGTACTTCTCTGCCAAATGGCCACAGCCCAAATATTGATATTGCCTCTTTTTTGGACCTGTTCCTTTCCAGAAGTGGATCCTACTAATCCCTTTTATCCAGCCCCAGTCCTGTAAAGAAGTTGAACTACCATTTTTCAAAGGTCTGGGCTTTACTGGTCCAGACTTTGACATGAGGTTAACTCTAAATTTATTCTGCAAAGTAAATTACAACAAATACCCTACATACTGATTTGGGAAGGGGGCAGAAATCACCCATCTGGAAAAAAGAAAACCGCAGTTTTCTGTGTGAATGGAGGGTCTTTCTCAGCAGTGCTTGAATTGTTTCTGGCAGAGCTGTTTTGCGCTTTTAGCTAAAAGTAAATCACTGGTCCTGTTATTTCCATGGATAACCCTTCACAAATTATCATTGCTTCCTTGCTGTCCGTAATTCAATTTTTGAATAGTTCACCAGGAGTTCTTCTTTTGCGTCTCCCTCATGCTTTATCCAAGACCTTATACCTATTCCATGTTGGGAAGAGATTTAGAGTTTTGTATATGTTGTTTGTTTCTTGTTGCTATATATTTGAAACTGTAATAGAAATAATTTTATAGGAGAAGGTTGTACATATTGCTGTCATGGAAAAACTTGACATCAGCGTGTGCTGCAGTGAACTGCAGAGCCTGAGGACTGTGTGGATATTTAGTGGACCTTTTTGCATATCTTAATAATCACGCCATCTTAACATTGTCCCTGCAAAGTATGAATTCATTTGGAAGTAGCTTTCACTGGTATTTTCCTCATTTGCCTTTCTAATCCATGACTTACCTCATTTGTCTATTCCTTCCCCCTTACAATAATATGCTAATGCTCTTTTATTGATGGTAGGTTTTGTGTGTGTGTGTGTGTGTGTTTGTGTATGTGTCTATTCAGTATTGTAAAATCTATAGCTACGTTACTTTTTTCCTTTTGTACACCTACTATGTCCATGATGCATTTTTGTTTTATTTTTTGGTCTTTCCCTTTTTCCTTTCTTAAAAAAAATACTGTATTGTGTGTCCATTAAATTAAAAATAAACAGTTTTTTTAAAATTATATTTTCATAATTTAAAAAAATAGCTTATCATGAGCATTTTCAGGGATCAGTGTCAGCCCTAGTAACATAAAATGAAATCTGTTTCTTTTTGGTGCTGTTAACTTCTTTCTTTAAAACCAAATATCGCTAAATGATGAGTCAGTAAAATGTTGTTTGGTATTTCCTAAGGAATAGTTGAAATTCCTCCTCACCCGCCCCTTCCTTCTTTTGTATCTTTCCTTCAGAATCCTTCGTTACCATGGTAATGGTTTCAGGCCGTGTTTGCGTTTCAGTGTTTTTTAATAACTGGGAAGTTCCGGGTGCAAAGCGGGCAGAATCATTTGGGTCACTGGGGGCTTTCTGTCTGATCATCCTCGTTCATCTCTCTGCTTTGTGGCAGGGCCAATTTTGTTAATGTTAAAGGGATAAGAATAAAATCCTCTTTGGGACTTGGTGTTCTTTGTTGAAACATCTTAGGATGAAGGGGAAGAGGTGGAGCTGGGCAATAGAGTCAGTTTAGGCTGCCTGATTCCAGCTATTCTTATCAACACACTGTGTTGGATGGAAGGTGTGGGGGAAGGAAGTTTAAATTTCGGAGGAACTAATAAAATCCCCAGATATAACCAAGTGGCGGTTTTCATTCTTTTGCCATTTAGATCTGCAAAGTAACAGAACAGAATTTTGAAACTTTGGTTGCAGCTTCCCTAGAAACCCCTAAAAGCCAGATGACACTGCAGACAACCTCAAAATATTAAGAAGTGAAGCTTTGTTGAAATAACTGGAACTCTTCACTCCAAAATTATTAATTGTGCCTGTTGTTTGGGGTGAACAATGATGGGGATCAATGATGTGCCATAGATAGAACTTTATCGGCTATAGTAGGGGCTGCCAAAGTGGCGCATGTGGACATACACCCACAGAGGTCTTCCTTGCCGCCCACGGTGTCCCCTCCTCCCACTGAAATTATGATTGAAATAAGCATTCTGTTGTAGCCAAGGTGATGGTGTGTGCTTGATTGCAGTGTGTGTGGTGCCCATGATAGCTTCTCGTGGGTTTTTTTGCAAATGGGCCCCAAAAGTTTGGAGACCCCCTGGGCATGATGTTCTGGTGATGATCCCATTTCTGGTACATTTTTTGGGGGGGGCGGGGGTGTTGGTGCAACTATGTATGCAGTGAGACTTTAGATATTTTTATCAAGTCCTAACCCACGTTATTAAAAGGTAAAGGTACCCCTGCCCGTACGGGCCAGTCGTGTCCGACTCTAGGGTTGTGCGCCCATCTCACTTAAGAGGCCAGGGGCCAGCGCTGTCTGGAGACACTTCCGGGTCACGTGGCCAGCGTGACAAGCTGCATCTGGCGAGCCAGCGCAGCATGCGGAAACGCCGTTTACCTTCCCGCTAGTAAGTGGTCCCTATTTACCTACTTGCACCTGGGGGTGCTTTCGAACTGCTAGGTTGGCAGGCGCTGGGACCGAGCAACAGGAGCGCACCCCGCCGTGGGGATTCGAACCGCCAACCTGACGATCGGCAAGTCCTAGGCGCTGAGGTTTTACCCACAGCGCCACCCACATTATTAGATATCTACAAAAAGTCAGTAAAGTGTTCTGGATTTCCTTTGCTTTCTCAAACAACATCTAGGTTTGCAGAATCCTCATCTGCTCCCCTCAATGAAAAGAAAGTTTCTCAAATTGATGTGTGTTAAAGCCATTCATGAGCACCAAATAGTTGCATTAGTGGAAAAGAACTTGCATTCCATGGAGAGCAATGCAGTTCACTGCCTTGCAAATTCTAATGGACTTTCAGCCTCTGTCCTCCTGCCCAATCTCTGCATAGCTTGCACAAGGGTTTGTGCATGTAGCTGCCAATTTTTTATTTTCCCTGGACAGAAAGTAAATCAGGGAGAATTGGACACAAGAAGAGTTAGGATAATTGTCTGTGCACTAGCAAAACAGCAATATCTGCATCAGAAATCAAACCTGATGGATTACTGCAGTATCCCTACCATGTGCACTGCCAACACATATATCTGGGTTTGTCTGTGGGCATGGGATATGCACATATTTTAGCCTTGTAGTGACGCAGGACCAAGGTAGACTAGAGCTTTGCTCCTTCTGAATAGCTGGCTCTGAGGGGGGCTGAGTCTAATTGAGACCATGGGTATACTCCCCATTCCGTGGCACTGGCTCTCCCCCATTCCCTCATCCGTTATTTCTTGAACAAAGAGCACCTATGCAAAGCTGAATCATGTAACAAACTGATCAGACTGATTGGAAGGGTACATGACTGTTGCGTCCTCCTTACACCGCCACTGAGAAAAAACGCCCCAGCAGCACACACCTCTTCACCCCTGTTCTATTCCAGGATACTCTATTCTATTCTCCTCTCACCACTGCCGCCCCAGCGTCAGTCAGCATTCCATGATCACTGAGCATGCTCAGTCCATATTGGGCTTTTTGTGTTTCTCTCTCCCTAGGGTCCCCCAACTAATGTATATATTTTTAGCCTGGGTGGTGTGTGGGTGCTGCTGGTTTTTTTTCTACAGAAGGATCCATACTTGGAGAATGAGCTTGCTATTAGTAAATATAACAATGCTTGGTATTAAATGATATGCAGACGAGAAAAAACATTAGCATGGAAACAACATTTTCCGTGGGCAGTTTATCTTGTTACATAAGTACCTTGGCTCTGAATATGTCTTGGTAATAAGCTATTTGCAGAAAGAGAATCTTTAAGTCAAGAGTTCGGAGTGGTGTTGATAGGGAGCTGCATTCCTCTATGTTATATGGATGGAATTTATCTCACAGATACACAGAATAATTGTGGTGTTTCATTCTGATGCTCCAAGGGTGTTCTCATTTCCCTAAGCTTCTCATCCTGCAGTATTTCAGTATCACTTATCTTACCTTCATTCAGAATATGTATCAGCTCCACATTGGCAAGCAGCTATGTTCCTTAGAACTCCCCCCCTTTTTTTGTTTTTGTTTCCATACATTTAGAACTAGGATGGGGACCCTGTAGAGCTCCAGATGTTGATGGGCTATAGGTCCCATCATTCATGACCACTGAGTATTTTGGCTTGAGCTGATGGGAGTCCAACAATCTCATGGGGGGCCATGGGTTGCCCACCTCTGCTTTAAACCTTCATCTGGTCCTCACCCAAACTTCCACATGCTCATACAAAACATTTTTGTGATTAAAGCACATTGCCTGGTTTAAGCCCTTTAAGTGACAACATGTCAAAGGCCCAGTTCAAACATCGTGCCAAGACACAATTAAGCAAGGTGACCTTTACTGGGAATGTGATAAGGGGAGTTCAACGTTTCTCCTTTATCTCTCTCTCTCTCTGGCTTTTGGTGATGATGTCTTCCTGGTCTGACTATCAGCGACACAGTCTTACAGTGGTCCCATTCCCTACTTACTGGGCTGAATTCAGAGAATGCCTTTCTGATCTTCGGTAGTTATGCCATGGGGTGCCGTAGGGCATTATTTTGTCCCCAGTGCTGTTTAACATCTACATGTAGCCATTGGCACCAGACATTTGCTTTATTTCTCCATGACATCTGAATAAGGAGAAGACATGCAGAAGCTTGACCAAGGCCTGGATGCAGTGGTGGGTCAGTGAGGGAAAATATACTGAGCTTGAATGCTGGAAAGACAGAGACTGTATGGATGAGTGGTTCTTGTGTTCATGGAATTGGCCAATTGCTTGCTCTGGATGGTGTTGCATTCCCTGTGAAGGAGCAGGTACACAATCTAGGTGCTGTTGGATCCATATTTGCCACTAGAGGCCCTAGTGGCCTCAATGACTAGAAGCAGATTTTCCAGCTGGTATGACATCTGTGATAATTCCTGAACTGGGATAGCTTATTCAGGCATTGGTAGGTTGCAATGGACTCCATGTGGAGCTTCCAGTTACTGCAAATTCTGCAAAGTAATTACTGATACTAGTGAGCATCTGTCAGCATGTTATACCTGTGCTCACTGGCTGCCCATTTGCTACCAGGCCAAGTTTTACTATTGGTATATAAAGCCTTTAATGGCTTGAGACCAGTTTACTTAAGACTTCACCTTGCCCCAAACATGCCTATTCAGTTATTCGTTCTGCAGAACTTGCACTTTTACAAGTGCCACATAATGTCTGTTCTGCAATTGTGAGAAGCCTTTTGCCTTCTGTATGGAACTTCAGCCCTAGATGACTTGCCTCTGTATGTGAACTTAAAAGGATTGCAGCCCAAAACTCTTTTATATACTTAGTTTCCACTGCAGAAGTAATCCCCATTAAACTGAGTAAACATGCATAGGATTGCCTTGCCCTTAAGCAGAGGTGCCACCTTCTCTAGTTGATTCAGGGGGCTCGACGCAATGTCCTGACCCCTCAAAAAATACAGAAGGGGACTCCTAGGAGCTTGTGCCTATGCCTTTAGGGGATCCCTGACATTTTATCTTGTTGTCTGAACCAGAATCAAAGGTCCCCCTATATTGCTGAGTGGATTGGGTGTATTTCTAAGTTTCAAATCAGTTTTAGTAGATTCGGAGCTATGATACAGAATCTCTCAGCTGATGACAGCTCAATGTCTCCAAGTCTTTTTTCTGTTGAAGTGAACTTTACAGACCCTGGAGAGATACTGCCATTTAAATCACTAAACATTGGTCTGATTTGTAATTTGGTACAGCAATTTTATATCCTTATTACACTCTGTTGAGAAAGACCTAGAAGTCTAGAAGAAAATGAATTTGCCACGGGTTGCCCAAAGAGCAGAATTAACATGGTTCTACTGCCCAAATTTAATTTTTTTATTTCAGTCTGTCCCAAATCAGTTAGATTTGTCAAAGCGGAAAGAAAGGCAGGCAGGTATGGAGTATTATAAATGGAATGAGTTTAAAAATACTGTGTTGTATTCAGCACTGTGCACAGTGGGACTTCTATTTCCTCTTTTCTCCCGGTGCTCTCAATCTGCTCCAGAGCTGGTTTTATGGTGGCATGACCAGTTCAGCCACACTGGGTGCCGTGCTGCAGGGGACACCACAGCAGTGCTGTAGAACAGAGCACAAGAGGCAGGAAGGCACTAAATTTTAGCATGTCACAAATTTTAGCGTCCACCACTGGTACCTCCCAACCCTCTGGAGCAGATTTTGAGGAGGGAGAAGAGAGGAGAGGGAAGCTCCATTGCACAAATGGAAGTCTGCTGAACAAATGGAACAAAAGCTTTGGATACAACCCACTGTCCTCTACAGACCCATTAGCTGGCTAACCATGCACAGCACATATTAATAACAAGCATGATCATTTCACTAAATCTGTCCAGAAGCACTGAATAGGCATGGGGAGGTCTTGGCTGATCAGGGCTTACTTCTTAATTTATTTTGGATAACATTAAGATTGCATATCAAGCAGTATTTCAAACCACCCACGCTAAGAGTTTACAAGTTGAACTGTGTATGGTTCTTATGAATAAGGCTCTCGTGAATGTTTTGCCCACTGTACCATTCTGGAATTACAAGCCATTTTGTGTAATAAAAGCTTCTTTTACAACTCTGCAGAAAATTGCCCATGGAGAGTTTGCTTCAAACCCTTCAGCTTCTTAATACAAAGATGCTAGAACACAGAGTTCGGTGGGACCTATATTTTCAATGCCGGCAATGGTTTCCAAGTAATAATCTTAATTCTAAATTAAAGAGATCATTAACTGCCCTTTTGAGTCATGGGTTTCTGCTAACTTGGGAGTTTCTAGATGCATAATTTCTGCAATTAACAAAGCAGTCTCAAGGCCTTTTCAGGTCAATAAGATGCACCATACAAAAGCATGCAGAAAGGAGCGCAAAGTTCTGCGACTGCGAAAGCAACCCTAACTCCAACCAAGACCAGCAGGGCTGAAATGAGCAGGGGAGTGACCACCATAGTCAAAGCCTTGCCACCTGCACTGGGTCAGAGCAGACGATGTGGGAGGCACTGATGGGGGGTATTGTTTTTGTTTGTTACTATGTTATGCATTTTTGTGCTTTTATATTGTGAACTGCTTTGTGATCCTTGGATGAAGGGTGGTATATAAAATTAATAAAGAAAATAACAAAGAAAAAATGAGGTTTTCTGCTATGGAAGCTCCAAGCTGGCATGGCAGAGAGACCCGGATTGGGTTCATCACCAGTAGCTGGAGTGACTGAGGATCCAACTGATTTTTGGCCAACCCACCTCTACCCTACCCCTGAAATCCCCCCATTTTGGGAGCTTATGCTGGCTATAGCCGACAGCAATGCCATCAGCAGTAACCTCCAGTTACCTGTGCTTTTTTGCAAGCATAATGGGGAACTCTGTGGTGACAAAGCCCAACGGAGATACACCACTTCTGCACCCTAACCCTACCTTTTCCTGCTTTTTCTATATGATTCTATATGTGCCACTGCAGTTTTGTCAATAATGCAATTTAAAGATTTTTTAAAAAGACTACTGCACTACTTTTTTTAAAAAAAAACCCTCAAAAAATGCCCCCTGAAACCTTTCAGAAGCCATTGAGGGGAATAAACTTTTTGGTGCTTTGCCGTTTTAAGAACCAGCACTTTGATTGCATTCAAAAATTAACCAGGAGGCAGCATAGTTGTTGCAAGACCAGCAAGATGTGTTCTATAGTATATTGGTATCACCAGCTTGCCATACCATGGGATGCTTGAGTCAACTCTTGGGCATTGTGCTTTCAGTTCTTTTTGGTGAATAGGATTCTGCTGTATGGCTTTTTTCTTCCATAGTCCTCTGGTTATTAATGTTCTTTTAAGCCTCTCACCTTCTGCGTGGCCTTCTTTTAATGAAGTTACTCCTCTCAACAATTATTTAGTTGAATATCACCCATAGCGTGGGACTGCTTCCTAGGTTTTCCATATTAGAATAAAGTTGTGAATGCTGTGTCAAATTCCAGGCTGTGGGTTACCAGTTAACCTAACTCATATTCTTTTACATGGCAATGACTGTATGCCACATATTTTAGAAACCTTATCTGCTTCATGCTGATAGCTGCTAAATTTATGCTGCCTAGGAAATGGCAGGTTGTATGTTTTCCCCTAACAGAACAAATAGCAGCTTGGGTGGTAGTGAACAATTTGCTATCCGAAAAACATTGCTGGGGAAAGGGTGAAACTCCGCCGCATCCAGTTAAAATGCCACACACAACTCTCTCTTTCCCTTCACTGTTACAAAAATAAAAGCATTTTTTCTGTACGGGGAGTAATTTTGATCAGGGAAGTACTGTGTGTTGGGAAGGAGGGGAGGAAGCATGGCCCTGATTCAGTTGGGCTTCCTGGAATTGGTTTGTTGTTGGTTGGTTGGTTGGTTGGTTGGTTGGATGATTTTGTCTAAAAGGACATGTCAAATGGTCTATCTCTTTATTTTTAGCATTTAAATCCTACCAAAGGAACATGGTTGAGTAAATGAAAGTCCACCAGACTATGTTTTTGTTGTTTCATGATTTGCTGCTGATCGTCATACAAAAATGAAACACAGTCCACATACCACCCTAGTTTCTGCACACACTGCTTTTAGGTTTTCCCATGCAAAAGCTTTGCTTCATTGAAGGGGCTATAAAAAACAATGTTGGGTGGATGCAAATCTTACACAGTTCCTCGTCCCAACCTTTCCTTGGCATGCATTCATTATCAGATCCTTCTCCTTTTTGATTGTGCTTAATTTGCAGCATTGGACTGTTGTGTTTCCCTAGACACTTTGCCGGTTACATCTGCTGCTCATTGAATTGTAGAACTGTAGAGTTAGAAGGGACCACGGGAGTCATCTAGTCCACCTCCTGCAATGCAGGAATCTCAGCTAGATCATACATGACAAATAGTCATTCAACCTCTGCTTAAAAACTTACAAGGAGAGTCCACCACCTCTCGTGGGAGCCTGTTCCACTGTTGAACAGCTCTTATTTTTAAGCTAAACTTTTAAAACTAGTCCCTTCTCAATGTGTTTGTCCTTCCCAATCTTTTGGAGCACACTGCACCTTTATTTATTGGGGGGAAAGTGAAATTGCACAAATTCATTATTTCAGGGGAAATGAATCACTGTTATTTCAGTTGCTTAAAACCTGAAGCCTGCAATGCCATGAGGAAGGAAACACATATGAATGCGAAGAATGCAAAGGTAAGTAGCATTACTGCCACAAGTAACGAAAAGTATAAAGTAATGAAATATGGCACACACAGTCATAGCCTGAGTAACTGAAGCTGTGAGGGTGCGCTTTGCTGATGAGCGTACTGCTGGGCTTGGATGCTCTAAGCTATGCGGCACTGATAGGCATGTCTTTAATCAAGGAAATTAGGGCAGAATGTATTGGTTGCAAAGCTAGCTCATCATTTGGGACCTATCTGCCAGCATTTGCAAATGACTGCTGCCTTGAGCTTTCCTGGCTGATGTTCATAGTTCCTGAATGCATGCTAACACCAGGGGATAGGACATCTCTTTGGCATGGTTTGTGTTGGAAATTCTGGGGCAAGTAATCTTGGGTGAAAGAACCCCAGTAGAGATTAAACATGACAAAGCATGCCTCAAAGAAAAGCGTGGAAATAGAGGCTGTAAAGCCTTTAAAATGGACGCTTTCCAGTGAATCCTAATATATCCCATTTCCCTAGTACAAAGAGAGACCACACATTTACTAACTCATAAAATTGTTTACTTACAAAACTCTTCACAGGTCAAATTCATGTGCTTTTCCATACAGCAGTCAGAAGAGGTTGCACAGGCAGTAAAACATTGCCTTGTTACAAAACAGGGAAAATTCCTAAACTATTGGTATAGGGGGAAATACTAATTTCAGACTCCATTCTTGTCTGAAAGAAAAGAGACTGATTAAAGCCATGTGGCTGAGCCAGAGCAGGTCAGGAATCCTCATACACTAAATTCTCATTAGAGTGGTGACAACAAAAGTATCAGTTGTCCATTGGTTGTCCAAGGTGAGGGAAAGTGACATAGGCTAAGCCTGGCAGGACAGGGCCAGCTTAGCCTAGTGGTTCCTTCTCCAAACTACAGCTTGCTCTATGGCATTGACCCTTTCATGCATTGATTAGATTCAAGTACAGTGGTATATGAGGCTGGTTACCCTACAGTTTGAAATTGAGTTGGGAAGGGAGATAGAGTATTGTGCTGCTTCCAGGACTGCAAAACTCTTGGCTTCACCTTGCATTGCATTTGTCAGAAGTGTATTCGCCTTTTGTCCTGAATTGCTGTGGCCTGTGTAGATTTTGTACAGGAGAGAAATGGGAATTATTAGTTCTCCTCAGGCACTGTGTGATAAAAATGAGGAATAAAAAGTCTGCCATTGAACTGAGGGTACTTCCCTGGGTGAGCGTAGAGCACACAGTCTATACAACCCTTCCACCCTAAGCTTTTAATGTGCTTGAGGCTACAGTGACCTAGTGAAGACTGCAGCTGCAGGGTCAAATTGTGTAATACAGTGCTGTAGTTTACAAATGGCTTTCCTGTCAGATAAACCATATAAGCTGACCTCATTCCTGAGCCCACCGCCACCAGTTCTGAGGAAGAACTCTTTCCATCCCTTCAAATGAACCTAAGCATTATCAATCCATTGTAGATTCCAGCTACCTCAGAAGGTTATTTCAGGTAGTTTTGTAGGGGCAACTGGAAGGTGAAGCCCCTTCGGAGCTAGTGGTTGGATGGCAGGAGATGTGCTTATTAACAGTGATTTCAGGCAATGAGAAGGTGAGCTGGCTGATTTATTTTCTACTGACAAGAAAGTCCCTGTTGTTTTCTGTGGTTGGAAGGGCTAGTGTAAGAGAAAAGAAAGAAGTGGTGTCCATGACATACCGGGATTAGACACAGCCTGGAGCAGGTATCCCCACTGGCTTATTTTTATTTATTTATGTTCTGCTGTTTCATAAACGGGTCGAGCACAAAATACATAGGAAGCAGGAGAGAGAAAACAACAGAGAATAAACTCTCAGGATGTTGGAAATACCAGTTATTTCATTTTGGTGAGTTTTCATGCTTCCTTTCTCCAGACCATGTCACTGCTGATGGCATGTCCTTCAAACTCCCAGGCAAAGCTAACCTGGAGACACACCAAAAAGCAATAACTGGGTAAAACCCAACAGCAGAGTTCATTTCCCAGCTTCAGCTAGAAAGCCTGAACACATCCTACGGTTTTCTGTGTCTGCCATGAATACAGGAGGAAGATATGGGCAGATTGTGAACAGGTGCCTAGAGCGGTTATGGCACACTGAATGCACATGTTCTGAATTAATATAAATTCCTGTGAGAAAATGCCCTCAGCTGCCTTGTGCCGAGTCATAATTCTTTGTGGGGTTCTGATCGTATTACGTATGCCATAGCCAAATTCCAGGACATATTGCGGCGGATTGGAAAAGGAAATACTATCCAGTCACTACCAAAGCAGCACTATGTGGTTAGATGACTAACAACCCAATTCTACCCTTGTTTACTTAGAAGTAGGGTTAGATGGGTCAGACTATTTCTATAGTGTGCCAGTTTCACATACATTCAAGTAATGGAATAATGGAATGCTGACAATCTCCAGAAAGCCAGCACTGTAGCTGTTAAGGGTACATAATTAAGTAGTGTTCGTCAACCTTGAGGGCGCAAGATGTTGCTGGACTGCAGCTCCCATTATCCCTGATGACTGGCTAGGCGGACCAGGGATGATAGTCCAACAACATCTGGGAACCCAATTTTGAAGAACACTGATCTAAGGCATGCCATGTACTGTTTCTCTCACTGGGAAAATAACAGAGGTAGAATCTGAACTATTGTGCCACAAAAATGAACCTAAGGAGAGAAAAACAGCAAGGGAATAGAAGGTGTTACAGAATTAAAAGTTTCTCTCTGGAATGTGCCAGAAGAGGGGTTATTATGACATAATTACAAGTTTGATTAGAAATTGTGGTGCCAGAGGTTTTTCTCTCTCTAAAGGCTTAATATTACCTTTCTCCAGAGATGACATGTAAGCTATTCTTATTTCAGTTAAAGTACCTCGGGTTAAGTACTTAATTTGTTCTGGAGGTCTGTTCTTAACCTGAAACTGTTCTTAACCTGA